>NC_089822.1:91107658-92380158 GCF_035046505.1 Tiliqua scincoides | reverse complement strand
TTGTCAAGAAATTAAAGCAATGGGGAATAGATCTGGACTTAATTGGTTTGCTAAGTCAAGAGCAAACCTTTCAGGTGATTAAAAGGAGAATCTTAGATGTAAAATTCCAGGTGTTGTTGAGTGATGCCAACAAAACATGTTCCCTACTGTTCTTATACATTCTGATTAGGACAGGACAAATTGATGCCTTTTTTTTGCTATCCTTAAAAAACCACAAGAGTGCAGAGCATTCTCCTTAGCAAGATGTAATGCCATGCCATCTGCCCTAATGTCTGGGAGACTTAAGGAGGTACCATACTTGGTAAGGCATTGCCAATGTGGACAGGGTGTGGCAACTATAGTGCATATACTCCTGGACTGCTCACTTTACGTGTGAGAAACCCCTAGGCTGGGCAAACATGGGGGGTCGGTCAGACCAGAAAAGGGTTCGATTTGGTCTTTCCACAGAAGCAGCCGATGTAGTGGAGAGAACAGCAACCTTTTTTGCGGAAGATCGTTAAGGGTCGGGTTAATGAGCAACAAAGATGCTGTAATTGAAGTACCTGTGGACTATGTGGATTTTTGCAGTATTTACATCATTATGCCAATAAAGGTTTCTTGTTCTTGTTCGTGATTTGTGAGGTAAGTTTGGCTAGTGGCATGAATGTAAAGTGTAAGTCCTGCTTATAACAATCTGAAAAAGGAGGACTTTTGAAAACGGACAGGATAGAACTTGCATTCAACTTACAAAGCCAGGAAATACAAAACAAAACATGGTTGTGAAAACACCTTGACCTTTCCTGGCAATATTGTGCAATAGCACAAGAGTTCCTTGTCACAGAAGCAGCCAAATGAAAATGCAAACAAGATCATCCTCTGCCCACTTCCTTAGGTGCCTCGACTCTTTATTCAAGTTGAGAAGTGTAGGCTGGGTAATTGTGCTGTGTCACTTTAGAAGCAACTGTTTTTACAGCACAAGCTGCAAACAATCCCAAGTGCTGTAGTGGTTGGTATGTTGGGCTGTTATAAATTAGGAAGCCCATGCCACCTGCTGCCTCAGCCATTGGTGTACAGTATATTCCTGAGAGTCACTAACCCGGGCCCTCCTTCCCCATTTGGCACTTCCCATTTGAGACACAGCTGATGATAACTGTCAATATTTGCTTCAGGTTGACTGTTCTCCAAGTGCCTGAACTGATCTCTATGCCAGACGATCTGGGCCCTATGAGAGTTGGGAGCATCCCAAGGTGATAAGATACTGCTCAGTGACTGGACTAACCCAAAATCAGGAGAGCATTCATCATTCTCCTTGCAATAGCTCTGTGGGGATTTGACCTGGCCCCTCTCACTGTCCTTGACTAGATGTTAGCTTATCAGAAGACTGCATGGCTTTTGGATACCTGAATCAACACAGCCAAGGTTACTGAAGCACTGAGATGTGGCACTGAAGTCATTGCTTCCCCTCTGTTGACTATAGGAGAGATTGATTTTCCTAAACTCCCTAAATCTGTTCTCATACAGTGAGCTATCTATTCTTTTTCCTGCTCATCTCCGTTTCTGGAGTGCTTTGTGTTTAATTGTGGCACACCATGGTTTTTCAGTTCATTATCCTAAGAAGAAAAATGAATTCAATCAGCAGCTATATAAAGTATTGTCCCGTTCATAATTCTCATTCTTACCAATAAAAATTTTGTCTCTCGTAACATATGGGGTTTCTTAAAGCATATCTATAGTGCACACTAATATTGGTGTGTTAGCACTTTAACTGTCTTGACTTCCCCCAAAGAATTCTGGGGTTCATTGTTTGGTGTGTGTGGAAAATTCTCTTACCATTTCCTTTCTCATAGAGCAGTGTTTCTCAAACTGTGGGTTGGGACCCACCGGGTGGGTCGTGAGACAATTTCAGGTGGGTTGTGAATATTCATTTCAATATTCATTTCAATATTTTATTTTTAATGTATTAGACTTGATGCTACCGCAGTATGTGACTGCAATTGGGGAAATACAGAACTGTACTCTGTATATGTTTTTAACAATGATAGTCAATGGGACTTACTCATGGGTAAGCGTGGGTAGGATTGCAGCCTAGGATTGTTAAAAATTTCGCTGCTTGATGATGTCACTTCTGGTCATGACATCACTTCCAGTGGGTCCTGAAAGATTCTTATTCTAAAAAGTAGGTCCTGGTGCTAAAAGGTTGAGAACCACTATCATTGAGGGAATGACTGTTGAACTAGTTTAAGACCATAATATAGGTAGAGCCTAAGAAACTTCTTCATTAAAGTATACACACAAGGACCAAATAAGACCTGGTCAATGAAGGTTAGGGGCTGTGTTTGTGTTGAGACATTTTTGCTTGTTAATCAGCTTAGGAGCTGAGAAGCCTGAGTTTTGTAAAGAAGATGGAGCATCTGAATTCATATAAGATGACGTTTTGATAAATAAAACAATGAATGGTGGCAGACCAGACAGACTATGGGTGCTGATGTCAGAGAAATCTATGCTCCTAGTTTTTCATATACCCTAACTGGGAAGCAACACAGAGTTTGACATTTGACGGTCTGTTTCACTAGAGATGCTGCCATAGCAGGACATGGTTTACTGTCAGACCTTCACAATGCATAAAGATCCAATAGCCACCAACCTAGATTACAGCAGTTATCTCATAGCACCCTCTGCTGGATATCTACTACAGAGTCCAGAAAGGATGCTATACATGCAGTACTGTATTATGTGTGTCTACAATATGCTCCTGAAACATAAACACGATTTATAACAAATGTATCATTGGTGTTGCTGTTTTACTACTACTACTACTACTACTACTACTACTACTACTATTATGAGTTCAGGTGAATGTTTACAATGTGTTTTGTCTGTATGGTTAATGAGAGCTGGAAGTCAGTGAATGTCACCAGTTGGCCTCTCTGCTTGAGAGCTGCAGACTGATAGCTGTTGTCTCAAATAAGCAGTGCCTAGCACATTATATAATTGCATGGTTTAGATAAGGCAATGCCCAGAGGGGGGATTCATCTATGTGAGAAAGACATTACTGTATACATTTGTTTGCAGTGGAAGTGGAGCTTTTAACTGCTTCTAGAATTTTCCCTGAGACTAAGTACAGGTTCTGTTCCAGAACCCTCAGTGGATTTAAAAACAAATCAGTGGAGACCAAATCAGTGGAAAAACAGCTTTAGGGCGCAATCCTAACCCCTTATGTCAGTGCTTTCCAGCTCTGACATAAGGGCAATGCAGCTCTGAAGTAAAGGAACAAACATTCCCTTACTTTGAGGAGGCCTCCGTGAGTGACACCCAACTGCAGGATGCAGCACACTGACATAAGGGGTTAGGATTGTGCCCATAAAGACCCACTTCCAGGATTCTTGCTCCTCCATTGTTGTCCCAGAATGCATTGGTACAGATACTGTACCGTATTACCCACTAGATGGAGTGAATAATGGAATTAAGTGGAATGAAATAATTAACAACACTAAAGTGGGAAATGGGATTTGGTGCCTTTTTCCTTGTTACAAAGCGTTTAAAGGTGAACATCAGTATCAGCTGTGAGTCAAATCACAGGATACCAAACCAGTGAAGTTCCCACCTGTATGTAACTTCAAGAAATGTCAATGCATTTAGATTTCACTGGTGGACCAAGAGGCATACACATCTGCTAACTGAGTAAGAGGCACTTTTTCAAGTGTGTGCACCTCTTTTTTTAGCAGGGGGAGAGTAACTGGCCCTCCTCACCCCAGCAGTGTGAGTTTTCTAGTGGCTGTCTGCTGGTGTTCTTTTGCGTCTTTTTAGATTGTGAGCCCTTTTGGGACAGGGAGCCATTAATAATTTGATTTTACTCTGTAAACCGCTTTGTGAACTTTTTGTTGAAAAGCGGTATATAAATACTGTTAATAATAATAATAATAATAATAATCTGTCCTGCAGCCTGCCCCACTGGAGTCCATCAGCTGCTGTTTGGAACCCCCAGCAAGCTGAAAGGATGAACTGAGGTGAGGAAGGTTGCAATTCTATGCACACTTTCCTGGGAGTAAGATCCACTGAGTACAGTGGAACTTTCTTCTGAGTATAGGATTGCGTGATAAGTGACCCAAGTGATGTGAGAGACAGGTTTATTTTCCTCCATTGGTAGGCTGTGAGACAGCTATAGCCCCAAGGTGGGAAGAAGGGGAGAGCTGCCTTTGCGTTGTCACTGCTTTAAGATCCTACTTGGGATTTCCTATTAGGGACCAATGTACAAGATGCCTCTAAAATGGGTAGCTGGGACAAAGCCTTCTCAGGGCCTCATGGGTGAATTAGAGGCAGGGGTGGAATGGTGATGACGGAAAGAAGGCCTGCTATTCATCTCCAGCCCACCAGATGGCAATTATTTAGAGAGCATGGAACTTTCCCTGCTGAAGCAGCCAGCTAATCTAGAGCCAGGCATGGTAGCTGTCTGTGGCAACACTTCTGGATATCAAGTGGCTAGGCTATACATTGCTTGCCACCCTCTCACAATTAGGGTGGAACACTGTTGGCAGAACCCAAATTGGCTTCCATACTTAGACTGACTTACATGTAAAGTCAGTCTAAGTTACATGTAAAATATTTTATACTTGTACAAGCGTATATGTACTACTGTATATGTTCACGTATAACTTTTGTGATGTTTGCTGTACAATCTGCATGTTTTAGAACTACTGCAATGAGATCAAACAAAAGAGTAGCACTACAAAACAGTAGTAGTAGTAGTAGCAGCAGCAGCAGCAGCAGCAGCAGCAATAGTTGTTGTTATATGAATTTTTACCCCACCTTTCTACCACCCATTGGGGCATCCAAGGTGGCTTACAACATAAAAGAACATACAATACAAGAGAAAGATTAAAACAATATTAAAACATTTAGGGTGCAATCGTAAAGCTCCCCTAGGCTGGCGCAAGTCCCTTGTGCCGGCCCAGGAAAGTTGCAAATGTGCCTTAAAGCACATTTTTGCTTCCTCAGAGGCAAGCTGCGCCATCGCATGGAGGTGTGCTGGAGCACGGAAACTGCATCCAGCCTCCGTGGCTGCTTGCCCCAGTCAGGTTGCATCGGCTGAGCTCGACCGATGCAGGGGTCTGGGGAGGGCAGGGAGGAGGCGGGAGGGAGGTGTTCTGGGGCGGGGGGTCTGGGAACGTTCCTGGGGGCGGGCGGGTGGGTGGGAAGCAGGAGGTGGGACTGGAACCCAGCTGTTATGCCTTATCCCAACCCTGTTCCCAAGCAGTGTGGAGCTGCTTCAAGCACTCCCCTCTCCTTGGACGTCTGCCACCTCCGGAGGTGGTGCAAGTCTGAGGAGACCCATTGGGGCTGTGGT
This sequence comes from Tiliqua scincoides, assembly GCF_035046505.1. Lineage (NCBI taxonomy): Eukaryota > Metazoa > Chordata > Lepidosauria > Squamata > Scincidae > Tiliqua > Tiliqua scincoides. Next base: position 92,374,835 of record NC_089822.1, on the reverse strand, counting down.
GGCTTACCCGGGGGTAGGGGAAGAGTTTCCCCTTCCCTCCAGCTGAGTCATTTTGGGTCTCTATCTTGTGCTGGATACAGCACAGGCCTTCTGTTCTAGTGCAAGATAAGATTGCGCTGTAAAACTGTGACTTCTGGGACTCACAATACCTTTGCCCAGTTCAGGCATTCTTTCTTAAGACAGGTAGACCTGACAATGGTTGTCCACACAATTTGGATTATTACAATGTGCTCGACATGAGGCTGCATTTCGAGACTTTTTGGAAACTTCAGCTACTACAGAACACTGCAGTACGTATGCTGACCAGGAAAAGGTATAGTGAACACATCGCACTTTTGTTTTTGTCAGCTGCTTTGGTTACCAGTTCATTTCCAGCTACAGTTCAAGGTGCTGTTTTGACATTTAAAACTCTTAACAGCTGGGGACCAGAGCACCTGAAGGATTGCCCTCTCCCCACAAACTGCCTGTTTTCTGTCAACTGAAAGGGTCTTCTTCTTGTGTGTTCCTGCAACAGGCAGAGGTATGCTTAGAGGCATTTTCTGTGGTGGCACAGTAAGTGGAACTCGCTTTCCCAGGATGTGAAATCATTAGCTCCATCACTGGAACTGTTCTGATGGTGGTTAAAGGTATACCTGTTTCATTTTGTCTTTGGGGCTTTGGTTTCTTTGGTTATTGGCATGCTGTTCTGATTCTTTTTTTAAGGCCCAATCCTACTCAACTTTCCAGCACTGATGCAATAATGTTAACGAGGCATGAGCTGCATCCTTTTTACTGTTTTAGCTATGTGAAAAAACTTGTGGGGCCAGCATTCCAACAGGCGAGGGGCTAGGAAGTTCTAGTTGGGAGGCAGGAAAGGGTTAATGTGAGCAGGAGTGGGGAAGAAGGACTGGACTCTCTTTTCCTGTCTCTGATAGGAAGGAAGGAAGGAATGATCATTGGACAAAGGATGGGCATTCTCATATTTTCATTGGCTGAGGGACGGTAGGAGGAGGAACGGGGTACTTGCTTTACGATTGGCTGGGAAGGGAAGGGAGGCAGAGAAGGCAGTTCATAGTGATCATGCTTTCTACCATTGCTGGTGGGGAACAGTGTTTTTTCCTCAGTGGGCTTTTTAAAGGGGGGCAACTTAACTCGAGCCTTTTAGAGTCACTAAAGGGTGACTCAGAGACTTGGAAAGTGCCCCCGTTAGGACACTTTTTTGAGTCGAGTCACAGATGGCAGTGACTTGGTGACTGTGACTCGGCAACTCGACTCGAGTCAAGCCATGCTGGATTTTCCAATCCCTGTCAGGAACTAACAACCCCTCTTTTAATGCTATTTAGAAGAGGTGGAGCATACATATCTTAAATAAATAAATGCTTGGAAACCCCAAGGCCAGCCGTTTTCAGCCACTGTGCTGCAGCATACTGGTGTGTCATGAATGGTTCTCAGGTGTGCTGTGGGACCAGAGAAGACAGCCACAAACCTTGCACAGTGGCCCAGGGGGAAGAAGCAACTTGAGTGGGCAGTAAAAAGTGGCCTCCTGAAGCCTGGTTCAACAGCACAAGTAAAAGAAGTGGCCAAAAGTGGCAGCTTTGCACCTCATGCAGCTGCTCAAGTAGAAGAAGCTGCTGGAAGCTGCCATTTGGTGTGCCATGAGCTGAAAAAAATATGAAAATGGCTGCCCTGGGTTTTCCCCATCATGAACAGTATTTATCCCACCAAAGTTAAACATTTTTCAAATGTCAATGAAAGATTTAAGAAGACATTTAACTCATTCTCTCATGGAGCTTAGTGGAATTAAAAGTACTTAACTTCAGGTGGATCATGTCCCAATTGATTTAAAACTGGAACCTGAGGAGGGGAAAATTCTATTAGGGGCTTTGCATTTGGCTAAGTGAGCCTCAGACAATTCAGTGTGTGCTGACAGGAACCCACCTCCTGTGCAGAAAGAAAGGTCATCCCAGTTCTCGTTTATCACCTGAGCTCCAGTTTAGGAAGACTTGTGGATTAGAGGCATGAACATGTCGGTACATCTGCAAAAGCTGGAAGGCATTTTTCAAGAGTTACAGCAGTCCAAGTAGAAGTAACGTTTCATGTGACAAATTTGCTCAGACAGCCTGAATTCTCCCTAAGGATTTAGCTACATTTGCTTAAACATGAAGCAAAAGTTCAAGTCTTGAAAATTACCGGGGGCCTAATGGGTTAATCTGAGTTGGAACTGTGTAATCACAACATAATGTCTACATTTAAGAGAACAGTCCAGTCTTTTGGTTTACTTCATTTTTGGCACATTGGAATCTCATCATCAACATGGTTCATCATTAGCTTATCAACAGATCCTCCACAAGAAGATCCATAATGGTGCCTACCTTATAACACACAACTGCAGGTGACTGTTTTGGGTGGGATACACTCAGAGTTTACACAAGACTATGGTGAGACCCAGCAATCTAATCAATGTCTTCTGTTAATTCAGAGGGTGCCCTAAAACATTATCTGCAATAATCCACAACAATCTAGGGCTCTATGGCAGTTAAGTAAGGGTTATCAGACAAATCAACATGAAAAGACATCCCTGAAGACTAGACAGTAGGTAAGACAATATTGTGTAAATTTTTGTCAGTGATAATTACAAGCTTATAGGCTGTACAAAACTCATTTCATCTAGCTTGTGAAGCTCAAAGCAGACACTCCTGTCTTCAGTAGAAGTGACAGTTCTTCCATCTTGCCCGATTTAGGAGATATCTTGATTCAAGTCAATGGACTACAAGCAGAAGAGTTTTTCACATACTCAGCACAAATATTGTGTGTGTATTTACAAACTTAGCTTCTCCAGTTTTCAAAAGGTTTTGAAACTGGCCTGAAGGGCAAGAATAGGATTAGAATGGTTTGAGCTTGTTAACAGGACAGTAGATAATCCCGGTTGCATAACTGCTTTAGAAAATGCTGCCTTCTAATTGGTTGAAGACATTGCTTGTATAGTCTGAATGTACTGCAGCATCAGCTGGAGTTTATTGCTCAGACAGACATAAATAAGAAAAAACCCACCAGGGATATTAGCATTTGTTCATCTGTGAAGATCCTTGATGCTTTCCTCTAAGTTGAAAGGATGATAGACATGTAGAAATATACTTATGACTGTTTTTAAGTTCTTTGAATTACATAACCAATAACCAAAAGCCCTTTACTTAATTTTCCCCCATGTCCATAGTGTTTGGGTCAACATGGAGAGCAAAGCCCAATACATCACTCACATCGCACCCCTTTCAGAACAAAAGCACAATACATCACTACTCAAATACTACCCTTTGGGTAAGTGAGTCCAAATTTCTTTTCTTCCATTGGTCCTGTTAGCGTTACAGGAGGGTTGAACTCTCCTATATGCTCTGAAGCAACAGTAGGGGTGTGTGTGGGGTAGGGGGAGTCCGAATTCATTGGTAGCTCTGAGTCCAACTTCCCAGTTCCCTCCTTGCTTCAGAGCAGGGGTGCCCAAACCCCGGCCTGGGGGCCACTTGCGGCCCTCGGGGGCTCTCAATTGGGCCCTCTGGGAGCTTCCAGTCTCTAATGAGCCTCTGGCCCTCCAGAGACTTGTTGGAGCCGGTGCTGGCCCGACACAACTGCTGTCAGCAAGAAGACGACTGTTTGACTTCTCACCTGAGCTGTGGGACAAGGGCTCCCTCCGCTACTTGCTGTTTCACATCTGTGATGTGCTGTTTCACGTCTGTGATGCAGCAGTGGCAGCGAAGGAAAGACTGGCCTTGCTTTGTGCAAGGCCTTTTATCAGCCTTGAGCTACTGCAAGACCTTCATTCATTCATATAAGTTCCATCTCTAATATATTCATTTATGTAAATTTATTCAAATTTTAAATAGTAAATTAATTTTTATTTCCTGGCCCCTGGCACAGTGTCAGAGAGATGATGTGGCTCTCCTGCCAAAACGTTTGGACACCTCTGCTTCAGAGGAAGGAAAAATGCTCAGCTACCCCAGGGTGTCATGGGTGGAGAGGGACTTCCTCCACAGCTCGCTCCTTACATGAATTTCATGAGGCCCGCAGGACCGCATTTGTAAAGTGAAATCACCAAAATTAAAAAGCAGGCTATAGTACCTCAAATGAACAATCAATTCCAGAGAGTTACCTGTGTTGCAGCTAACATGACAAAGAGTTGCGTGGCACTTGAAAGACTAACAAATTTATGGTTGTGTTTCTGCATTGCAGATCACTTAGAGCCCAATCACGAGCTCTTCAGCACTGGCAATATGAGCGTACCACTGGTGTGTTTCAAATGTGCCAGAAGGCATACCTGCAACACCTTGCACCGAGTCAGCACTGGCCCAATGCCATTTGGCACTGAGCCCAGCACTGGCTGGACACCACCAGGAAATAGGTAAGAGCTCCTGGTGGCAGTGACGGCCTCAGGGGTGAGGGGGGAGGTATTTCAGGGTGGGGGGAGGGCAGGGCAGGGGGAGGAACTGAGATGGGTGGGATTAGTGGAGCAGATCCTGAACTCCATGTCGGGCCAGAAGACCCGACATGGCATCTCTCAAGTCTGCTCTGGCAAAATAGCTGGCGCAGACTTGAGAAGCCCCACTGAGGGGCTTGGGACATCCCCAAAGGAAACCCTTTGCTGGTTGCTGCAGGGCTGCAGGATGCAGTGATAGCCACTTTGATGCCGCTGCACCTGATGGCAGTGCTGCCGTGAGGACCAGGTTGCTAATCAGATGCAACTGAGTTTAATCAGATTGCATCTGAAGAAGTGGACTCTACTCCTTGAAAGCAATAAAGAATGTGAATAAATAATAAATGTGAATTTATTATTATTATAATATTTAAAATATTTACTTTTAAAATAAATGTGAATTTAACATGTCACTAGACTATTATTCTAATGCTCCCTGGATGACGGTGGGAAGGCTCTTTCAGGGGTGAAACAGAGCCTGTAGTGGTGGGGAGAGGGTGAAACAGAGTGTCATGTATGCATTCCTTGGCCTGGTGCGTATGGCCTGTGGCAGCAGCTGCTGCTGCACATCCTTGGTAGCGCCCCTACCATCCCACATAGACAGTAAGTTCAGGTGAGATCGGAAAATATAAGATCCCAGGAAATTTCAGGCCTTCTCCTTTGGCTCCATTTTGACCCTGTGCTCAGGTACAAATTACCTCCTTCACCCTCCTGTCATGGGCCCTGTTGGGGGAATGGGACACATTATCTTCTTTGCCCTTCCCCTCTTCTCCTCTTTCTGTGAAAAATTATGTAGATCCCACTCTCCCTTGCAAACAGATATTACAAAAATATATTAGTCTCTAGTACTTTCTTGTTCTAATACTACTGCAACTAGCTGTGGGATGCCTATCCATGGAATTTTGTATCACCAACTGGCCAGTGCAAAATAGTATTAATATTGCTGATCACCATTTTTTAAGACAAAGGAACTGCCATTTCTCCAAAAGTATTATGAATGCAGATTTCAATTTAGGGATCGTACAGATACCAATGGTTCCCAAACTGTAAGCCGTGGCTCTCTGGGGAGCCATGGAAACCAGTCAGGGGAGCCATGGAATCCTTCTAAAAAAAACCCATCCCCCTTACAATGTATAGCAGTATTTCTCAAACTGTGGGTTGGGACCCATCAGGTGGGTTGTGAGCCAATTTCAGGTGGGTCCCCATTCATTTCAAATTCGATGCTATCATGGTATGTGAATGCATTCGGGGAAATGTTACAGACCTGTACTTTTAACAAGCTGCTATGTATATTATTTTAACAATGATAGTAAATGGGGCTTATTCCAGGATAAGTGTGGGTAGGATTGCAGCCTAGAATTGTTAAAAATTTTCCTGCTTGATGATGTCACTTCTGGTCATGACATCACTTCTGGTGGGTCCTGACAGATTCTCATTCTAAAAGTGGATCCCGGTGCTAAATGTGTGAGAACCACTGATGTATAGGATTGTAGCCCTAATGGAGAGTCTTGGCCAATGGCCCAGTGGGTCACAGGAGGCACCAGTCAAAAAAGTTGACTGGATAATGCAATCAAAATTTTTGTGCCAAAGTTGTGAAGAACACCGATGTAGAATAACGTTCTGTTTCTTCTAGGAAGAAAGTTTCAAACATCAGATGGATTATAAAACTGCCTGGAGATGAATGAAAGTGGCGTATTATATCTGTTCATATTCTTCAGGTTGGGAATTGAATCTGTAATCCTAAATAAGCTGAGATCAACAGGAATTAATTTTATATTTAGATTCATATATAATGCCAGCTTTATTTTTGTGTTTGAGTTCAGTGTTATAAATATACTCAACTAAAACGGTCTGCATGCTTTTACTGGTACATATTTCTGGCACTCAATATCAGAAGAACCTATCTTCCTGAAAATGCATCTTGCTTGGAAGCTTATTTTATTAATTTGAAGAATGTCTGTCCCATTTTTCTTGTCCCTGATGGGTAACCCAAAGAAGCTCAAAGTAAGAGTCCAGTTCTATTTGACTGTCCACTGCTGATGCAGCTGTGCCAATGAGACATGCACTGCATCCTGTGGCAGAGGGCAGTCACAGAGGCCTCCTCAAGATAGGGAACTTTTGTTCACGCTTCCACATGGTGCTGGCCATCCATGAGGCCAACTCAGGCAGCAGATTGGTAGATTGGCAGCAGATTGGTCTGCCTACTTGGCTCGAGCCCTCCTCCTTCTCCTTCCACTCTCTGAATCGGAAAAGGAAGAGGGGGATGGCGAGGAAGAGGAAGCGTGAGGGGATGAGCTGGAACAGGGGTGTTCAAACTTTTTGGCAGGAGGGCCACATAATCTCTCTGATACTGTGTTGGGGGCCGGGGGGGGAAAAGAATTCGTTTGCATTTCAAATTTGAATAAATGTACATAAATGAATATATTAGAGATATAACGTATATGAGTGAATGAGGGTCTTGCAATAGCTCAAGGCCTATAAAAGGCAAGGTTGGCCTTTCCTTTGCTGACACTGCTGCATCACAGACATGAAACAGCAAGCAGTGGAGGGAGCCCTCATCCCACAGCTCATGTGAGGGGTCAAACAGTTGGCCGTCATGCTGAGAGCAGTTGCATCAGGCCAGCGCAGGCTCCAGGAAGTCTCTGGAGGGCCAGAGGCTCATTGGAGACTGGGGCCTCCTTGAGGGCTGCATTGGGAGTCCTCAAGGGCTGCAAGTGGCCCTAGGGCCGGGGTCTGGGCACCCCTGAGCTAGAACACTGGAGAAAGGAGCAGAGGCTGGTGCATCATCAGTTAAAAGGGACAGCATTTGGCTTACTGCCTCATGAGTCAGGAGGTATTGGGGTTCTCCACATATGCAACCCACATGAACCAAATGTCCCATTACCCCCAGAATAGATTGTTTAAATGCATGCAAACTATTACTGTATCAAGCTCGCACGAACAGAGAGGACAAAAATCTAATGAAACATGGCTGTGGTCAAGATTTAGGCTGCAATCCTATGCATGCTTTCCTGGGAGTCAGCCCCATTGAACTCAATGGGACTTTCTTCTGAGTAGACATGCATGGGATTGGGCTATTATTCCTGTCAATACACCTGTAATCAGAAAACACAATAATTTCAAATTATTGTCTGTAATTTTTGTCTTCCATGGTAAGTAATGGGTTTTTGGATCACACTATATGTTTTTTTCCCCCCAGAGTTGGCACCACACTGAGCTCAAGTGGGACTTCAGAGCCCAATACTATGCATGTCTTTTCAGAAGTAAGTCCCATTACAGTAAATGGGACTCACTCCCAGGAAAGTGTGTATAGGATTGCAGCCTTACAGCCCAATCCTGTGCATGTCTTCTTAGACGTCCCATTAGTCAATGGAGCTTACTCCCAGGTAAGTGTGGATAGGATTGCAGTCTTACAGCCCAATCCTATGCAGGTCTTATCAGAAGCAAGCCCCATTATAGTCAAAGGGGCTTATTCCCAGGGAAGTGTGGATAGGATTGCAACCTGTGGGCCCAATCCTATGCATGTCTACTCAGAAGTCAGTCCCATTACAGTCAAAGGGGCTTACTCCCAGGAAAGTGTGGATAGGATTGCAGCCTCAGAGTGCAATCCTATGCACACTTCCCTGGGAGTAAGCTCAATTGGCTCGAGTAAGACTTACTTCTGAATAGACATGCCTAGGGTTGGGGCTGTTACTCTCCCTAAGAGCAGGGGTGCGACTGCAACCTAACAGTCCCCAAGGAGGCCAACGCCCACCAACACAGCTTGTTAGTAGCGCTGAGGGGGGCTGCCTTAAGGAGCCGCCAGCTGAGACGTATCCTAGGTGACGGCCGCGCATGCTCTCTAGCAAGGACGGGCCTGGCAGCAGGACCCCACCCAGCTCTCTGAGGGGCAACTGCGCTTGCTCAAATCACAGCGAGGCGGTGGCGAGGTTGTGGGCGGGGCTTGTTTGACGCACGGCTTGTCTGCCTTTCTCTCTCAATCCGTAGCTGGTGCAGCGCCTCCAGTGCGTTGACCGTTAGGCGCGCGCAGTAGTCGTTGTCTTGGGTTGTGTCCCCAACGGGAGCGCGCGCTTGCCTCCCCCGCCCCCCCCTCTCCCCCTCCTGCCTTGGTCGGCTTCGCTATGGAGGCGCAGAAAGTAAGTGGGGGCAGCTGCAGGAGGGGGGTGGCTGGAAGAGACCTTTTCCCGGGCGGGGGAGATGACGAGAGGAAGGAACACGGGGGGGGGGTGTCGCTCACTCTTCCCCCTCTTTGGGGGGTAAGAGAACGTTCTCTCCCTCTCCCCCCCTCCCCAAGAGTGGCCTCTCCCTTTGAGGCCACTGAGGCGGTTGGTGCGCGAGTGTCAGGGCGGATCCAGTGGGGGGGGGCATGAGCACTGCCTTAACTGCAGAGCCCAGGTCAACCAGGTGGGTAGACCTGGGCTCTTGGTTGAACTGCGGCCAAGGTTTGCTGGGTGGGTAGAGCTGGGCTCGGAACCCACATCTCCCGGCCAGGTAGACCTCGGCTGCCCTTCCACCTGCCCAACGGAGCCATCTCTTCCAGGCAGGTAGACCTGGGCTCCCATCCCAACTTGAAGCCTGGGTACACCTGGGCTCCCATTCTGCCTCTCCCAGGTGGGTACACCTGGGCTCTCAGCTGTGATTGGGCTGTTTCCCACACCAGTGGCACCCTTCCCCCCTGGTGATGGTTTGGGGGGCCTTGCCCCCCTGATCAGCTGCTGTGTGTGGCCTTCTTTTCCTCTGAGGGAGCTGCAGTGTGGCCTGGATTCCTGAAGAGTAGCCATGCATGGGAATTGGGAAAACACTCCCCCCCCCTCCTCTAGCCTTCCTTTCCCTTTGCAGTCTCAATTGCACCATCTGGGTGAGGGATGAGCCACTGATGGTTGGTGGCCTCCATTCACTCTGAGAGGCAGGTGTATGGTGTGTGCTGGGAGGCAGGGTGTGGTGCCAACTTGTTCCTCTCTCTCAGCCCTGGTCTAGGGACTCTCTGGGTGGTCTCCTCTTTCTTCTTCCCTGTGGGTCCTTTGAGCTGAAGTCCCCAGGCCAGTGCTTCTCAAACTGTGTGGGTTGGGACCCACTGGGTGGGCCGTGAGCCAGTTTCATGCTGTTCCCCATTCATTTCAACATATATTTTATTTTTAATATGTTAGACTTGATGCTACCATGGTACATGAATGGCAGCATACCTCTGCCAGTGGCAGGAAGACCCTTTCAGTTGCCAGAGGACAGGCAGTTTGTGGGGAGAGGGCAATCCTTTAGGTACTCTGGTCCCAAGCTGTTCAGAATAGTGTTTCTGAAGTTGGGACCCACTGGGTGGGTCCCCATTCACTTCAACATGCATTTTATTTCAAACATATGAGACTTGATGTTATCATGGTATGTGACTACATTTGGGGAAATTTAACAGGTCAGTACTTTTAACGGGCTACAATGTACATACTTTTAACAATGATAGTCAATGGGTTTACTCTCGGGTAAGTGTGCAAAGGATCGCAGCCTTTGGTATGTTTGGGGAACTTTTTCTAAATGGATTGGCAACAGTTTGGGAGTGTTTGGTGGGTTCTTTTTATTTTAAATAAATTTGTAAGCATATACTTATTGTAAACTATTAATTTACCTAATTTATTTTGTCATATGGGGGTGTTAAAATTTTTCCAGCTTGATTATGTCACTTCTAGTTGTGCCATCAGTTCTAGTTAATGACATCACTTCTGATGGGTCCTGACAGATTGTCATTCTAAAAAGTGGGCTCTGGTGTTAAAATGTTTGAGAACCACTCATCATACCCCTGCTTTTATCATAGGCTGCTCATCATACCCCACTTTTATCCCCAAGCTGAAATACAGGGACTGCTTTGAATGTTTAGATTTTGTATTTAAAAAGTGATTCAGGATTCTCATGCCCAGGGACATCTTTTCTCGGTCCTCTTGCTCTCCTCTTCCCCCCCTCCCTTTGCTTAACATTCACCTGGAAGAATGCAAAGACTTGCTCACCACATTTGACGCTTCACTTGATCTGTTCTGTGCGGCTTAAAAGTTCTGTGCTACTGTTCTTGTTCTTCCCCACCCAACAGAGTTACCTGTATTAAAAAGAATGCATTTGTCTTTTAGCCTGATCTGCTGTGCATGTTTGTTAAGAATATTTAAGGTAGTTTTCCCCTTATCCAGACTATTCCAAAATCCAGGCATTTTTGTCCAAGACTTTAAAAAACAGACTTTCTGTAGTGTGAACACCAAAAGGTCTTGTACTCATTCCCATGTAGAGTGAAGGTACAGGCTGTAAGTTCTATGCTCTGTGGTGTCTACCTGTACAGACACAGTTGACAAATGTCAAAGAGGCCAGCAGACACCCATATGGGTTACAGTAAAAAAAGCAAGAGGAAGCATTTCTTATTATATGTATGTAGTTATTCTGAAATCAGGCACCTTCCTGTTTCAAGTAGTTTGGATAAGGGATATTCAACCTGTATATACTGCTTTTCAACAAAAAGTAATTTGGGAAGATGTTTACATCACTAAACGGATAATGAGCTCTTTAGGAACAGGGGACCATCTGAAAAAGATGCACAAGATGCAACTGGAAAAAATACCATGCTGGAGTGAAAAGGGACAGTTGCTCGCTCCCTCCCAACTATAAAAGGACACCACTTTAAAAGGTGTCTCTTTACTCAGTTAGCAGGGATTTACTGAGAAGTGCCACTGTCAAATGAGAGAGTTCAAAATAAACACGCATCGGATTATAGTCTTAGGCTGCAGTCCTGAACACATTCGCAAGGGAGTAAACCCCATGGAATATAGTTGGACTTGCTTTCAGTCAAAAAGGCATAGGATTGTGCTGTTAAACTGCTACAGTATGTATGCTTGTTAGGAGCAGGCCCCACTGGCCACAAAGTAGGATTTCTGGGTAAATCTGTGTAGGGTCAGGCTAACAGACAAATGTGTAGAGAATTGTTCTCAACCCACTACCTTTATTTCCTTAAAAAAAAGGTGGGGGGGGAAGTCCTATGGTGACTTATTCCTTCAAGTGGGGGGGGGGGGATAAGTCTTTTTAAAAAGATATCCTTAAGATATTATATTACTTTTTTGTACCTGTATACATTATGTAGTAATAGTATCTAATTATACAGTTTCTATGTACCATGCAGGCATGCAAAATGCCTGACATTAATGACCATGTATAAATTAGTACTGCCTGTTTGGCTTCTAGTGCTCTGGTGCTTAGTTTGGTCATCTGGGCTTGAACATGCATAAACAATTTAAAGGTAAATCTATATTAACTTTGATAGGAGTCTAAGTTTAAAGACATTTGGAGTTTTAAGCTTAATATCTTTTCCTAGAATGTTGACTCGTAATACAAGACCCTCATGTAGTTTTCCTGATCTTAGGAGGTGCAGCTCTGTCCCTGCCTCTGTCTTTTAAGTGATTATGCAAGGCCTATCTTTTTCTAAGAGACTCTGGGTAGTTGGTAAGAAGTAGTACATTAGTTTTTGGAGTGGAAATGGGTAACTTAAGCCAGTGTTTCTCAACTTTTTTTTGTTTTAGTGACCTACTAGTGAGTTATTTTTTTGGTATGTTATTTGGCTTGAGCAAATGTGAAAAGTGATAACTTTTCAAATGTGATAACTTATTTGAACTGTCTACTTATTCTCTTAATGAGAATACTATAATGAGTTAAAACGTATCTGGTTCATATTTCACATCTGGCATTAACTCACTGAGTGATTTTTAAAGTAGTACTTGATCTTCCTGGCTCTGTGTGGATAATACTTGCATACTGCCCCATGGTGTTTTGCAGTATAGTTTGCAATATAGTTAATAATATGAAACATCTTAGTCGCTCTCTTTTGCACCTTTTCCATTTCCACTATGTCTTTTTTGAGATGTGGCGACCAGAACTGGACACAATACTCCAGGTGTGGCCTTACCATCGATTTGTACAACAGTATTATAATATCAGCCGTTCTGTTTTCAATACCCTTCCTAATGATCCCAAGCATAGAATTGGCCTTCTTCACTGCTGCCGCACATTGGGTTGACACTTTCATCGAGCTGTCCACCACCACCACCACCCCAAGATCTCTTTCCTAATCTGTCACAGACAGCTCAGAACCCATCAGCCTATATGTGAAGTTTGGATTTTTTGCCCCAATGTGCATGACTTTACACTTACTTACTTTGAAGCGCATCTGCCATTTTGCTGTCCATTCTGCCAGTCTGGAGAGATCCTTCTGGAGCTCCTCACAATCACTTCTGGTCTTCACCACTCTGAAAAGTTTGGTGTCGTCTGCAAACTTAGCCACCTCACTGCTCACCCCTGTCTCCAGGTTATTTATGAAGAGGTTGAAAAGCACTGGTCCCAGGACAGATCCTTGGGGCACACAGCTTTTCACTTCTCTCCATTGTGAAAATTGCCCATTGACACCCACTCTCTGTTTCCTGGCCTTCAACCAGTTCTCAGTCCATGAGAGGACCTGTCCTCTAATTCCCTGACTGTGGAGTTTTTTCAGTAGCCTTTGGTAAGGGACCATGTCTAACACCTTCTGAAAGTCCAGATATATAATGTCTACAGGTTCTCCCGCATCCACAAGCCTGTTGAGCTTTTCAAAGAATTCTATAAGGTTCGTGAGGCAAGACTTACCCTTACAGAAGCCATGCTGATTCTCCCTCAGCAAGGCCTGTTCGTCTATGTGTTGTAAAAGTTGTAAAAGCCCAATGGGTTATAATAACTGCTGGCACTAGTTGTGAATGTTCTTTTACAGGAAATAACAGCAGGACTTCAGAAGTACTTGACTGTGTAAATATACAGTACTGATTTTCCTTGTAGCCAGTGGTGTAACACTTCATGCCTCACAGCTATTCCAGTAGCTGGCTACGGAAATAAAACATTCTTTTTAGCTGTTCAAGGGGGAAAGTGCAGAGTTTGTGCAGAGAGATCTCAAAACTGATGGTTAGTGTCTTAAGTTCTGTAACCAGCAGAAAACTGATACCTGGAGATAAGAGGCTATCGGTTACTAATTCATTAATAGTTTATAACTCTTCAAACTGAAATTTAAAAAATGAATGAATACCTGTATGATGATTCCCTTCTCATGTGGCTCTTACTGATCTTTAATTTGCTGGAGAAGCTTAGATAGCCTGTTTAAGGGTGGGGGTGGGGGTCAGTAATCCTTTCTGTTCTGTTTCTAATGGAAATTACTCTCCCCCACTCTAGCCACAGTGGGAAGGAGGGAAGAGCAGACAGACATGTACCTGTAGTGTACCACTTCCCAGTGCCTGCCTCTGGCAGCTAAAAGAGTTCTGAGGGGGAAATATGGGGAGGGAGGCTGGCTAACTACCCTTCCTTTGGTGCCACAAGTCTGATTCACAATCAAGGGGAAAGCATTCATGTTTTTAAGCAGAAAGAAAGTTGAAAGATCTAATTGTGGAGCTCTCATGTTGCATCTAGCTTGGCATAAAAACTGATTAGGAAGCTAACTTTAGATTTTGAATATTGGGTTGCCTAGTGAAAGAGACAGTGCTCAATTCTAGTTGAAGTTTATTGTGTGAAGATACTGTTTTGATAAATAGGACAGTATGCTAAGGAACAGAAGATAAATTCTTACCAGTAGTTCATTATATAGCGAATTGAGCAAACTCAAGCATCTGCACATGGAAGAAAAATATTGCTAACAAATCACTGGACAAAGATGTTGATTAGGAATTGCATGGATAGAAGCATGGTTTAGTCAACTGTTCTTGGATACTTGTTGCAAAACTATTTGGTATTTGAATGAGGAATTGAGGGATTAGCAAAATACTTGGAAAAGAAACCAAACAAATCTTGAAAATTTGATATGGGATTTTAGAATGAGAATTTTAGCTTTGTGTTCCTCAGACCTCAACTGTTAGTTCCAACTGCTTCCAGAGATTTAAGACTAAAAGGCTAAGACTAAACAAGACTTATTTAAGACTAAATAAGTGAATTTTTCCAATTTGTAATTTTGACTAGTAGAATCTGTTCTAAAAGTGCTGTATAAAACTGGTAGTATAGTTATCATAAAAATACAGTAAGTTGTTAAAACTTAAACTTTAAAAATGAATATTCATAAATATAGTGATAACAGATCACTGTCCCTTTAAGATACTGCATTCTTCCAAAACTGTTGAAGAGCTGGCAGCTTCAATTTTCTGACTTTGTGGGTTGTAGCTTCTCCTTCCTTAATTAGCACTGATATATTGTACTGGATTTTTGTAGTAAAATTACTGAATCAAGAAAGCGTGGTGTAAGAATTTTGTGTAACAGGAGTACATGGTAACTTAAGTGTGCTTGAGGCAATCTTTAGATAAAAAAATTGTATAAAAAATTTTTTTATAATTTTTACAGAGTTTCATAAGTCAAGATATACAGTTCGTTTAGCTGCTTTAAGTAATGACTGGAAGGACTTGAGCTTGTTAAATGTAGTAAATTATGTATACATTATGAACTGTTGAAATTGTAAATGTCTGATTGCATGTGATATCTTCTAGATATTTTTTGCTTCATTCTTAAACTGTGTTTTGTAGTGAGAAAGTTGGTAAGTGGCAATAATACATCGTGGTATGTTTGTATTTTAGGAGTGGCTTTGTAATGAACTGCCCTGGTACCTTTTAGATAGAAACCTTTGCCCTCAAGTTAGTATTGCTTTTGTGTACATGGATACAAAGTGGCTTCCAGTTGGTCAGACTAAATCAGGTCTCAATAAATCAAGTTACAATGCCTATCTGCTCACAAGCCCCACTCAGAAGTAAGTCCCAGTGAGTTTAAAGGGGTTAGTAGGTATAGGTTTGCAACCTAAGAAAGGTTTACTTCTTTTATACAAGCTAGGAGTTACATTTAAAATAATCTAAGGCTTAGTTGTAGACTGCCAGGCACATTCTTCATCTAGGGTCTGGTTGGTGGTAAGGCAGCTTGTCAGCCCAAATTGAGATAATGTAGTCAAAATGGCAAGAGCTTTAGTACCACTTGCACACCTGCACCACTCTGGGCTACTTGCAAAAGGCAGAATAGAAATGAAAAATCAAGAATTTGAAACTCTGAATGAATGCCTTAGACAAGGAATAGTTAAATATATGCATTTTTCTACCCTAGCACTGCTTCATAGATTTGAAAGAATAAAATACTGGAGATGTTTGGTATTGGTGATAAGTTGCATATAATTTACCATATTGTATATGGATTAGTGTATTGAGGGCACAATCCACAAGTGGAGATGGAATGGCGCAAGTCCCTTGTGCTCAGAGGTGTTGCAAATGTGCCGTAAAGCACATTTGTGCCACCGAGAGAGGAGGAATGCTGTCCCAAGCCCCCCAGGGCTGGCACAAAATGTAAACCTGCACTGGCCGAGTTGGGCTAGTGCAGGAGACTGGGGGTGGGTGGGAGGGAAAGGAGGTGTTCTGGGGTGGGTGGAGGGTGGGTGGCAGGTAGGCCTGTGAACAGGCCAAGGTTGAGTAGGGGGTGGGGCCAGAATCTGGCACTTGTGCAGCTCTTGCTGCTCAGATCTTTAGGTGGCACAGATCCGATTAGACTCATTGGGGCTGCTTTGGTGTTACCCGGGGTAAGGGGAATGCTTTCCTCTTGCCCCAGGCTGAGCTGCAACTAGCCCCAACCCCACGTTGGATATGGGGCAGGCAAGCTAGCTTCCCCACTTGGGTTAGGATTGGGCTGTATCAGCATGTCGTTTTCTGTTGCAATGTACGGTAGATAATCGCCTATAAGTCAAAAAATTTCTTCCCAGAAAAGCAGCCTGAATCATTGCCCCACCTTATCTCCGGGGCATGCAAGCAGCGAGGGTGGGGGGAGGCCAGTGAGCCAGCCAATCACTATTGTGGGAGGAAGGGAGGGAAAGAGTGAGGGAGTAAGTGATCTTCTGCTGAGAGGAGGCTGTGCAGGCTGGGGTTGCTGCTGAGCATTCACAGCTGCCTGTGGGTGTGGTGCAGGTGTGCTCCAGGCTGTTGCCCAGCTGCTGCCCAGCTGTTGGCACCCAAGACAAAGCAGAAGACAATGAGCTGTGTGTGGGAGGGGGCATCTGAGCGAGGGAGAAGCAGTCATTTGAAACAGCTGAGTCCATCTCCTCTTTCCTTCTTGTTCCCCCTTCCTACTGTATTTAAACTTCAAGCACTCCATTGGAAAGCCCAACTTGCTAACCCCCTTCCCATCTCCCCACAGACGAAGTTGGACAGGGTGGAGAAGGGGGGGAGAGTGATCTTTTTAGAGAGAGAGAGAGAGAGAGAGAGAGAGAGAGAGAGAGAGGCAGCCTGCAGAAGGCTGTACCTTTGTTTCTCAAGCCATTGAAAGGGTTAAGTCCATCTCCTCTTTCCTTCTTGTTTTTGCCCCCTCCCCCTTATTGAATCCAAACTTTAAACTCTCTGTTGCGAAGCTGAGGCTTGCTAGCCCCTCTCCCCATAATCATTCACCACTGATGAGGTTGTACTGGGGGAGAGAGGAAGAGTTAACTTTTATAAAAGGAAAAGTTTGTGTGTGTGAGTGTGTGTGTGTGAGAGAGAGAGCACTTAAAACAGTTAAGGCTACAATCCTAGCCTCACTTTCATGGGAGTAAGCCCCACTGACTATTAAGGGACTTGCTTCTGAGTAGGCATGCCTAGGATTGGGCTCCCAGTCTATTCCTTCCTCTTGCTTTCCTCTCCACCTCTCCCCTTACTGTATACAGTCACACTTCAGTCTCTCCTTTGCAAAACTTTTTGCAAACCTCCTTGCTAACCTCTTTTCCCTGCTATCCTCACCAATGAAGTTGGACTGGAGGGGAAAAGTCCCTGCATTTGTGTATGTGGGGGGGGGGGGGAGCATCTGTGTGTGTGAGAGAGAAGCCATCTCCCTGTGTGTGTGTCCTTTTCACTGGAAAAGTCCTGGAGACCTTGCAAAGATGCAAAACACAGGAAAAGCAGAGAGTAGAATTTAAAGTAGAATTATTCTGCAGCAACAGGTATTTTAGCAGAGATCTTAGCTGCATGCTGGCAGGAGCTAGGAAGCACTTGCAACAGCTGCTTATGTACTAAGCTTTTAGGAGAGCATGCTTGCTTCTGCAGTATCCCCCTGCCAGGAACTCCACATGAGGCCGGAGGCGCCGCTGCCCTTCCTCCACAGAGGGTCTACTTCCAAGTAAATCAGGTGTAACTATGTGCAGCTGCACTTGCTCAGTCACTCCTTGTTGCTTGTCTCTCTACTGTGAACTGAATTGCACACTCCCAGTTGTGTGTTGTGTGTTCTATGTAGAGCCTTTGGCTTAAGGCACCAGGCACTTTAAAGGAGGATTTCATTAATGGTTTTACTGGTATGCTGTTTCCAGTGTACTTAGAGCCCAATCCTAGGCTTGTCTACTCAGAAGTATGTCCCATTAAAGTCAATGAGGCTTACTCCCAGGAAAGTGTGGATGGGATTGTGGCCTTACTCTGATAGTGTTTACAAATGGTTGCTGAGAGAACAATTTAAAAAATTAGTGAATAAAAATGTATCTTATGATCTATGAGATAGATCATAGTTTTTAATAAATTAGAGACTATGTGTATATATAGTATAGCAAAAACAGTATTAAAAATAGTGTCTGTATGTATACATACTATTTATGTATGTATAGATGTATACATACTATGTATATATACTGTGTTTTTAATAAATTAGTGACAGTTCTTACAGTTCTTACAGTTCTTAGGTAACAATTACTGGGAGGTTATTTTTCAGGATCTGGCCTTGGGTAAAATCAGACAAAATTATAGTCAGACACCTCCCTAAGTTAAACCCCTGACTTATCCGAGGGTCATAGCAAATTCCATGATTTTGGGCTCAAAACCTGCCCTCGTCTTATCTGTGAGATTGACTTATAGGCGAGTGCCTGCGGTAGATTTGACTTGTAGGGTACAAAAGTTAAATGAACATCTGTTTTCAGGCTGGTGAAAACCAGAGAGTGTACAGTATGGCCACTAAGTCCCTTAAATGGTCTCAATCCCAAATCTACACAGTTTTATGCATGGAGATTTTGTGACCAACCTGTAGGTAGGATAGGTGTCTAGGAATTCATTTTGGGTAGCTGGGTACGTTAGACTTGCAATCATATGCCCACCTTATTCAGTTAAATGCAGTGATACTTCTGCGCAGACATGCATAGGATTGTGCTTTTAGACAGTTGCTTATGTGCTTTGGGTAAATCGATGTTGCATGTTTTTTTCCCCTTCGGGTGGTGTAATGGTTCTGAAGTTAGATTTAGACCTGGAAGATCCAGGTTCAAATCCCTGCTCAGCCATGAAATTTCCTGGGTGACCTTAGCCCAGTCACAATCTTTTGGTCTTGCCTACCTCACAAGGTTGTTGTGAGGTGTAAAGGAGAAGAGGAACCATGTGCACCTCCCTGAGCTCTTTGGAGGAAGTTTGGTATAAAAACGTAAAATATTACATTAGCTATGAATCAAAGGTGGTCATGATCTGTGGCTTTTTGTGGTATCATGGAATGCATGAGTTTGTTGTTAAAAATTGCTATTTATCTTCATGATAGACCAATATGGAATTGTATTTGAGTATCCTAAACTGGAGAATAGCAAGGATTTCTTGAATCTTTCCTTAAGCTCTAAGTCATGTGCTGATCAGAAATGTCTGC
The DNA here is from genome assembly GCF_035046505.1 of Tiliqua scincoides. NCBI lineage: Eukaryota > Metazoa > Chordata > Lepidosauria > Squamata > Scincidae > Tiliqua > Tiliqua scincoides. The sequence continues at coordinate 92,355,775 of NC_089822.1, read as the reverse complement.
AAATGTGGTGTTGAGACAAAAGGTGTGTCTGACTTTTGCAGTCATGTGTGTTTGGCAACATGACAAGTTATATAGGAGGTTATGAATTGTGTGGGTCTTTAGTGATGTAAAAAGGCATAGTGGGGTATCTCTGAGAGTAGCCTATACTTGCATATAGTCTATACTTGCATGAAACTAACATTCTGAAGTCACCCAGCTTTGTATGAAACTTTGTTACTTTTGTGGTTCATAACTGAATTATTATGTTTAAAAAGTCTGAGTAAATCTGAGCATGCCAGCAAGATAAAGAATAAGCAACCACCTGGTACTAAATATACAGACTTGCAAGACTCTTTGATTTCAGCTTTTCTGTTTTCAAGTGAACTTGACAACTTCTTCAAAGGTTGCAACTTCAATATCTGTGTGTGTAGAAATGTTGTCTTCTGTTAATGTGAATGGGATTGAACTGGAGGTGTGTGCTGCTGTTTTGCAAGGAAATGGCATATTTATGTGATTGTTGAAGCAAATACTATTAAGTTTCATATTACTGAAACTAAAAATTTACCAGTTTCTCTGCCAGCATGGGCCTCTATTTCAGCACTTGATCTTTCATGTTACTTGTTCCAAAATAATTGTTGTTCATGGAGGAATGGTTAACTAGCATGCTAGTAAGCTTATTCATTTTCATTAATATTTATTCTAATTCTAGGAAGCTTTGCAGAGGATTATCTCCACGCTGGCACATAAAAATGATGAAATACAAAACTTCATTGAAACTCTAAATCATTCGTTAAAAGGTGTACAGGTATGTTGTAAAAAGCTGAAGGGGCTTATCTGGTTCTATTGTAGTTAAAGCAAGAGACTAAATGTTAGGCTAGTTGTGCTTGTTGTAACCATGTTCATGTCTGCCTGTATGCCTATGTAGAAATGGGTCGGCATGTCTAATTTTATGGTATGATAGTCACTATGTCCGCGTGACCTGCTGGCGGGGAGGATTGCCAGCATGTCTGTGAGCTGATACTGCCTCCAACTTCATCCAGGTTTGCTTCTGACTCCAACTGAGCAAGACTGGAGTCAGCATTGGAAGCGGTTTTTGGATGTGGTTGAAGGTTTCTCACATAATACCAGAACCAGGGGACATCCACTAAAATTGAGTGTTGGGCGGGTTAGGACAGACAAAAGAAAATATTTCTTTACTCAGCGCGTGGTCGGTCTGTGGAACTCCTTGCCACAGGATGTGGTGCTGGCGTCTAGCCTAGATGCCTTTAAAAGGGGATTGGACGAGTTTCTGGAGGAAAAATCCATTATGGGGTACAAGCCATGATGTGTATGCGCAACCTCCTGATTTTAGGAATGGGTTAAGTCAGAATGCCAGATGTAGGGGAGGGCACCAGGATGAGGTCTCTTGTTATCTGGTGTGCTCCCTGGGGCATTTGGTGGGCCGCTGTGAGATACAGGAAGCTGGACTAGATGGGCCTATGGCCTGATCCAGTGGGGTTGTTCTTATGTTCTTATGTTGAGTCAATACCAATTCCACAACCCTACTTGCTAATCTGGTCCTAGCAGTGTGCTTCATCCACAGTTCAATGACCAAAATAATTGCCTATTTACCTTTCCTCCTTGAAAGCTGGGAAGAAGACTAGGGCTCCTTGTACTTTTCAGGTGGTGTTGGCTCATTTGTCACAGTTAGTGTTGTAGGTAATGTTGTGAAAGCCTGACTTTGTATCCATCTTGTACTTATCCTTATTGACTTGCCAAATCTTTCACTTCGCAGTAATCTTTAGGAAATCCATTGCTTTGATCATAGCTATGTGATTTAGTGCTATGTATCATTTATACTGAATGTACTAATTAACAATTTACAGAATGGTTCATACACAACTGAATTTTGTTTCTTTACAGGCCAATTCTTCCAGTGTAATTGCTGAGTTAGATGATGAGTTTGATGGATTATATTCAATACTGTATGAGATGAAGGAGAGCATGATGACCAATATCAAGCAAGAACAAGCTCACAAAACCCAAGAACTTCAGGTATGTGATTTGATAGTAAAAATCTTATAGCACAAGAAAATTGTGACTGACAATATTCTACTGCGTGTTCAACAACTTTGGCTGTATTTGATGTGCTTTCATTCATGTCACTTCCTATTAGACTCTTAGGCCTATGTTTTTACAGTTCTAGTGTTGGAGGTCAGGGAACAAACTCCTTAACATTCAAATTTGGCATACAAGTCTTGTCAGCTTCATGAGGTTAGCAAGAATTTAAACGTTTCTTTTGGCATTGGTCTACTATGTTGACACCTCTGAATTTACTCTGACTTAGAAACGTGGACATGGGTTGTCAAATGCTTTTCTTGAAAAATGAGGATAATTAATACAGCGATGGCTTGGATTCCATTCGTTTGTGCTGCAGTGATCTGTGGCCAACTGCACCTTCTGTTCACTGAAGGAACTCCCAGCTGACCAGCAATATGGTGTATAAAAGATTAGGATCAGACCCTGTAAGGTTTAATGAAGCTAGGTTAAAAACTATGTTTGGGAATACTTGGTGGAATTTCTGACTACTTCTTGAGTGACAAGTCCCAGGTTGTATCACAAAGTGCTGTATACCTTAAGGAAGGTTTGAAAAGCAACTTGTGATATGGCATGGGTATCTGTCTCTCAAAGGCAGTCAAAAATTCCACTAGACATGTCCAGGCACATCTTTCAAGCCAATGCAATGTACAAACCATCTAAAGTACTGTACCCCATTTTCCAGTGTAATCCTGGCTGTTTAAGATAAATGGGGTGGGGAGCTTTTACATAGGTATATCTATCTCTGGGTTGTATTTAGTGTGTATGTATCAATGGTTCTCTAGGAGCTCTGTCTAGCTTCTTTAATTTTTATTCTGACAGGCATCTAACCTTCTTGGAGGCTGATTATTTCTGGTTTAGAATTTGCTACCACAAATTTTTAAATTTTTGCTTTTGTTATGTTGAAAGGATGTTTGACAATGTTGGGATACCTTGGGTGTTCTGAAAATGGAAAAGTAGGATAAATATTTACATAAATCAGACATGTTGATGTAAATTTATGTTGGCCAGTACTGCATTGTTTCTAAGGAGAAAAGAACAGTAAAAAACAAAAATTGGCAAAAAAACCTAGCTTGCCACTATATTAAATTATACAAAGTCATAGGAAACCTAGTTCAGTACTAGATGTATTTTAAATCCCTGCATCATTACATTAGTTGCAATAAAAGCCAAGTTAGTTCAGATAGTTTGTGCATGTATGTCTGAATACTGCATGTAGAAAGTGATAGCTATACCTTGACTTTGTCGCTGTAATCTCTCAACTCTGATTCACCACACTTGCCAGCTTCTGTTCTGTGCAGAGTTGCTTGTTCTGAACTGAAGATGCATGCTAGCAACTGGATAGAGAAGAGGCAGTTGTCTATTCATTCTTCTCCCCCACCTATTAGTTTGATTTATTTTGAATTCTGATGCTGTAAGGTTGGTTTGCTTGACTTTTGGAAACTTGTATCTAGAGATGTGTTCTTAAAAGAGGGAGCCATTTGGAGACTAATTCTTTGTGTAATCATAGTTTTGTGGTCGTGCTATTCCAGTGTTGTACAAAAGAGATATACTTCAGTTTCTTATTAAAAACGAGATAGCTCTAATGTAAGGGGTAACCCAGTAGACATTGTTACAAGTGATTCTTGTTTTCTGATTTTTCAGTAGATGTTGAGATGAATGTAGTAGTAGTTGTGTGGGGGGAGGAGGACAAAACAATATAGCAGAAGCAGGCTGGGTGATTCTGACATGACTGAAATTTGAGAATTTCAAGCAGAGAGTAAATCTCCAGAAAGGTAAGCTAGTCTTATGTGGCCTTTTGGAGAAATCTTGATGCATTTCCTCGACAATTATATCATGACATTGTGATGCCAAGACAAACCAGAGACAAGGGAGAATAAAATTGCTGGTCAAGTTGGAGGGTCAACAGACTATCCAGGAAAGGAGGAAGAAAATGCTATACGGACTGAGAAATGGCGTCCAAGTGAAGGAGGGAGGAATGCAAGAAAAGAAAAGCCAGTAAAAGGGAACCCAAGAGAGCAGTTCACTGGAGATAGCTGACCAAAAGGATGAGCCAACACACAAGTGTCAAATTCCTACCTGAAAGACTGAGCTATACCAAAGCTGGCCACTCTGGTTGTGTTCTTAAGTATAATTGGATAGGGATAATGAAACATTCATAATATTAGATTTGTGTCCTGATTCTGGGGCAGTGAATAAGACCCCATTAGAAAAGATTTTGGGCTGGGCTCATCTGATTACGTCTAGTTCAGCCTGTGACAGTATCACTTCCCTCACCATGAAATGATCTTGCTTTTGAATAGGGAAAAGCAGAAACCATAAACTTGCTGTGCTTTTTGAGAGGTTCAGTATGATCAGTAAATAGAAAGGTGGGGTATTATGTGACTTAACTAGTGTTGTGTTGTGTGTGGTACAGAATCTGACATGAATCTCCAGCTTTGCATTAGTCTTTAGTTCAAGCGGTTTCAGAAGACTCAAACTCAAGGAACTGAAGGTTAAGAGGTAGAGCACAACTTTCAGGTCCTTGCTTGTAGCCACTGTTTTTGTGCACCCTTAGCTGCATTGGTGATCATCTGGAAATCATTGCATTTATTGTATGCTTCATCCTGTTCTTTGAAAGCTGAACCTCTGAAGCAATAGAGATTGTGCTAAATAAATGTAAAACATATTTGGCTTGCCTAACTTATCACAGAATTTGTTTTTTGGCACAATTTGACCAGTTCTAGCTGTTGCCTTAACTTAGTGCTTGATGCTAAAATATCCCTGCATCTCTTAAATCATAGGCACATCTGAAACGGATATGGATACCTTTCCCATATATTGATACAGTAATGCCAGTCTTTGAGAGGAGGTCTCAAGTTTTTTGAAGCATAATAGCATTTAGTGTTTTACTGAGACCTTTGGTAGTTGAATACTTGATGAGAGGAGAAAGTGAACTTTGCTTCATGAGTAGACAAAGCTTTGGATACTAGAGTTCTCCTCTATCAGTACTGTACTGTTGCATTGAGGAATGCAATCTTGAACCTTAATATGGTATGACTAAACTGTCATTTGATAACAAGACACCTTCTAGAATCTTAGCAGCAGTACATCCAGCACATCATTAAAAGCAGTAGAAACACTGACTTATTTAAAGTCTGAGCAAACTAAGAAATGACATTTTAAAGAACACAAATTAAAAATTTCTTTCCTAGATTATACTATGCATTTCGAAGAGCAGATCATACCTGCTGTCACTTTTATTGGGCCTAATTGTGTCAGTCTTATTGGCTGTGGCAGCATATAATTACAAGTGTCATTGTCAATATTTTGTAGATTACCTAAGCTATGTTTATATGAACCCAGCAAGCCAAAGTACATAGTACATACCAATAATGTTTCAGATATGTTTTCTGGCCACTTTGCACATTTGTGTACAATATTATAATCTAGTAGTTGGTAATCTGTAAATTTGTATCTAGGGTGTGTCCCATTTCAGATGACAAGTGTGACTCATTTTATTGAATGCTCATAGATTTAAGAGAATACTGCCATATTGACAACAATATGTTGACTTGTAAACTAAAAGAAAACGCAACCCAGTGAGCATGTTAAGTGGCTTCTAGGTACCCTGAAATGTTGAGCACTTTAGGACAATGCTAAGGTGCAGCTGGCCTTGCTTGAGCCTTTAATAGGTTGATAATGTTGATGACATATGTAGGCTAGCACACTTGACTGGCTTTTTCTTCTTCCCTTAGAATCAACTTAGCCAATGTAGTAATGCCCTAGAGAACTCAGAGGAACTGCTTGAATTTGCTGCACGGTCACTGGACATAAAAGACCCTGAGGAATTTTCAAAGGTATGAAACATCACTAATATGAACAAGAGAAACATGGAAATTGTACTTGGCATGACATCTGCCTGAACCTACTTGTGAAATGTTTAGTAAGACCTACCAGGCTAGTGGAATTGAATCAAATTTCTGGAGTCATAGATGCTCAGGTTTTCAAGTGTGCATCAGCTTGCTCTGGGAGAGAGCCTTTCAAATGACTGGCTTTGTAGTCAAGGCAAACACTATCATACATGCTGAAACAAAAATTGCATGTCTGTGGAAGTTGAATTGGTCTCTGCTATTGTGTGTGGGAGTGGGCTGAGGTTCAATAAAATTACAACATCATACAACTTGTGTAGTTTTTAGTAGTGTAGGCGCCACCCACATTAGACTGAAAACTGTTTTTCATGTGCTCAAATACAGAGGTCATTCATACTATTCAAGTGATGTCATCCTACATATAGGATGATGAAGCTATTCCTAGCTTGCAGATTTTCCCTGTTCAGCAATAAGCAATCCCTTATCCAACACTCCTTCGAATCAGGAGTGTTTTGGATTTTTGAATATTTGCATATATTAATGAAATATCTTGAAGATGATATACAAGTCCTATTCACACAAGTTACAGTAAAAAAAGGACATGCCATTATTACAATGAAAAAAAGTGTTCAGGGTAATTAAATAGAATACTGTATTGGCTGTTAAATAATAGCAACAACAAACAGAAAAAGGTTTTGGATTTTTCAGCATTTTGGATCAGCGTTCTTGTGCCTGTACTGCTTTTCAACAAAAGTTGAGTGGTTTGCAGCAAGTAGCTCCAAACTAAGGCCCAGAGGCTGGATCCATAGTTTGGAGAATGCTGTCCCCAGTATGAGCTTACCATTCCTGTGGAGCTCCTTATTTTTTGCCCTCATGTTCTCCCAAGGTCAAACGGGGCAGCTACTTCTACTACTGGTCACCCCATTAGGCATTGCATCCAGAGTTTGGGACAGAAGCAGCTGGCTGGTATGACTTTGGAAGAAGATTGGGGCGAAAGATAAGGAGCTCTGTGGTGGAAGTTTGGAGACCACTGGTTTACAGAGAAAATCAAATAACTAATCAAATACTGAACCATATCCAAGCCTGTATTACTTGTCTTCTAAACTTGAATTTCTTGGAAAGGAAGCTGCATATTCCAGCCAGGATGAACCTTAATGCTTTTAAAACTAATGAAGATATGCAAAGGATAGGTCAATATAATGGTTTTGATTTTGTTCTTATTTGTGTTACAGGTGCTCTAAAGTTAAACTAAAATGTGATACGTTTAATAAGTCCACCTGAGTTTACTCCTTAATCCATCTTAATTTTTTGCTCCTGTTAACCAGTGTTGCGCGCCTCCCCCCCCCCCCCATCGATTATTGTGTGTGTTATCTGCTGCATCATGTTCCCCTGGACTTCATCTCCTAAAAAGGTGGAAACTTTAGTGTTGCAACAAAAAAAATTTAATTCTTGCATTCATTGCTACCCAGTTTTTCTCTTTGAATCCTTTCTTGTATGCTTGTCAGATGATCCTAGGTCTGGATCTGTACATGTTAAATACATGAGCACTTAAGTTGCTATATAGCAGTTTGTATATTGACACATTCTCTGAGCATAGCTAAATTTCAATTTCCATCCAGTTAGACTTAATTTACCTTTTATGACATGTAAAATTTTTCTAGGGCAGACTGATAGTTAAATTTTTGGATGAAAATGCCATACAAATGTGTTCAAATCAGTTGGGAAGGGAATGAGTCAGAGAGTAGAATCCTTAGGCCTGCTTCTTTTATTCAGAAAAATATTTGCTGCTAAAATTAGTTGTTTTTTTTCCATCTCATGCTTTATAATTGTCACCACTCATCTTTAACCATCAGAATTCATTACTGCTGCTAATAAATTTTGCCATGAAAGCTTACATACTGGGCATATGATGCAGAGGAGAGCCTTGGTCTAGAAATAGGAGAGTAGGAATTTAGTAATTTCTCATTTGAAGTTAACTTTGGCAAGCTGGTGTCGCCAAACCTCTTTAGAGGGCGTGTACAAGGATAAAATGAACAGCAGAAGTAGAAAATGAAAGTAGAAAATACATTGAAGCTATAGAAATTAATGTTTTGGAGTTTTATGCTGTTGATGTCTATACTAGATGTAGTTAAAGTTGCCGAATGGAATTATGCACTTGAGTTCTTGCATGAATACAAAAGCTTTGAAATATACAAAGATCAATTAGGAAGGCTCTGACTTTTGCAACTTCAGCAGATTCTTGTTGCTGTTGTGAATGGTAGTTACAGGAAAGCTTGTCAGGAGCCACAATGTTGCATTTGTGGTGATTGTGTAAAATTGTCCACATTGACTGCAGTGCTCAGCAAGTGTGTTTTGTGCTTTTTGGAAGAGACTGCAGGTCAGACAAAATCAAATTTGTCAGCTAACCAACACTCCAGTTAGTAATTTGTGACCTCTCTGACAAACTTTTATAGCTGTACAAATGATTTGAGGAATTTTATTATTCTTATATACTATGTCCCTTCTGTGCTATGGTTGTTTTTAATAATTGTTGCCTGTAGTTTGAACAAAAAAGTGCTGTCTGATCACATTTTGTATTGAGGAATCTGAGTACGTTTGCTCGGGTATTCAAATTTTCTGGGCATTTTTTTTCCTCTTGCCCCTTATGAGAGCATGCTGTGTCCAAAGCTGAGTGAGGTTAAACTTTCTTGCATCCACAAACAACTTTCGTTAGGGGCTTCTGCCCAAAAATTCCATGTCAGATAAATATGGAGATCACAGGAGTTTAGGAGAATGATGCAGCTGCAAAACAAATCTAATGTCTTCTCACTATCTAACATCAAATGGGTATTCTTGAATTCTTCTGATTTCTAACAGAATAAGTATGGACTGAATAAGTATGATCAGAGATTACTCAAGATACAGAAGAGGTTTGGTATGGCATGTTGAAATTGTTGTGCTTGCTTATTAATGAATTTCTAACCACTTTGAATTAACACAGGCTTGTGAGCAAAATCTTCAGTGATAAAAATCTGGGTCTTGTTTGGTTTGGAAACTGAGCTGAAATCTGTGAAATTCATACCCTAACTTTTTCTTGCATGTTACTGCAGATGAAACTTGCATGAAACCATTAACTACCTTCTCTCTCTTCTCCCTGATGCACCTCAAGGCTGCCAGACAGATCAAGGATAGGTACAGTACAAATTTTTTTGCTCATAACTGTTCTTAATTTTAGTTAGGGTTCTAGTTTTAAAAGAGTTTCTCTTCTGATAGTTTGCTAGGATGTGTGCAACCAGAGGATAAAATGAAGTCTTGCACGGTGTCAAGACACACACTGCTTTGCTTAACCGTACACTTCTATTTTGTGTGTTCAGTTTTCAGACAGTTTTCAGATTGACATTTTAAACAAATATGGCTTGAAAAAATATTCTGCACTACAGCATGGGAAATGGTAACAACCTTACAATAGATACAGTTTCAGATTTGATTCCAAAGTGGTACAGGAGCTTTTGGGATAGAGCCAAAAATGAGGTCCATTTTTAATATAATTAACTTTATATGTGTCAGTTTCTTAAGATGCTTCTATATGACCTACATATGAATAAGGGTTGAGACTAATTTGTGTGGGTTCCATTCTGAGCACTCATGTGGATGGCAAAAAATGAACTATAGCAAATCAATTTAAAAAACAGTTTCTTTGCTCCAGTGATTTAAAAACAGCCCTGCTGACCTTTGTGATGTAAGATAAGAATCATTAAGAAGACAATCCATCAATCAGTCATTCTCCAAGGGCTTACAAAGGCGTTCACTCAGCCCCTCCCTTCACCAATGCAAAGTTATCTTTCTTTCACTCCAAAAGGGAAGGGAGAGATCGGTTGAAGAATTTATGGATTGTCAGCCAGCTGCCCCCCCTCTCATTAAGGAGGCTATTGTTAAAGGACTGTTCAGTTTTTTAAGCTGATTTTAAAGGGATCCATTTTCCCCCTTCTCCAGGGATCAGCACATTCCTTCTCATTTGCAGGGGCCATTCGTGTTGAGTCAAATCCGTGCATAAAAAATCCGTGTATAAATAGGCTGGACCTGTACTTGCTGTTTTTCAAAATCTGAATACTAATAAAATCTGAAAATGGGACACCTGTTCCTCAGAGGTGAACAGAACTATATCCTTTCCTTATATAAAGCATTTCTCATAGACCTGGCGTTTACTACACTTGCTGCTCAAAGCATTTTGAGCAGAAAAATGCACAGCTGAAAATAGTCATAATAGTCTAGCACAGGACAAGCAAAGCTGCACATAAAACAGGATAGTGTTCTGTTCTGTTTACCCAGTATACACTTGACCATGCTTGAATTAGACCAGCAGTCATGTATCTGCGTACACAGTGAAAGCTTTATTTGCTTTTTTTGTAAGGAGGTGGCACAAGTGCCCAACTGTCAGCTGTGTGTGTATTTAAGCTCTGTCCACAAAAGGTGTCCTCCTTAAGCAAGTCTGAATGACCAGACATGGGTCACCAGGGAGATTATGCTAGAAATGGCCTCTTAGTAGCCTTTGAGCTCCACCTTGCATCTAAGGTGTTTATGCCAACTTGACATCACATTGGGTTTCTTTATTCTTCTTTAGAATGGTGTTTTGGAAACTTGCAATGTAACAGGCAGCCCAATCAGTCTTCCACACCTTCCTGGGAGTAGCCCAGGGACTACAGCGGGGCTTACTCTTGAACAGAACTGTGTGGGCTCCCACTCACCCGTACTTGCGCTTGGCCTTGAGCAGGCTCCAAGGCTGCCATCCCAGGCACCCTTTCCTGGGAGTAAGCTTCATCTGCTGTAATGGGGCTTACTACTGAGTAGACACACAGGATGTCTCCTCAGCTGTGGAGGAAAAGCTTCTCCTTGCACTGAGTGGGGACCTGCTCAGGGAAAGGCGGGCTGCAAGGCTGAGGAGGAGGGTGTCCTGCTGGAGAGTTGGGGAAGGGAAAAACAGGGAGCTTAAGCCTACAGAGTGGGCAAAATTGAAAAGGGAAACCAATGTGGGGCAGGTGGGGGTGAAGGGAGAGGAGGGCAGTGAGCTCAGGGGGAGGAGGGAAGCAGCCTGCCCTCCCAACACAGGTGCCTCCTGTTACCCCCTTTGCCACTTTCACGGGAGGAGCCACAGCAGACAGCTGAAAGAGCCACATGCGGCTCTAGAGCTGCAGGTTGCTGACCCCTGGCGTAGGCCCTCTAGTATGGCTACTCAAATCTGCACCAGCTGTTTTGCTGGCACAGGCCGGAGAATCTCCATGTCAGGCTTTTTAGCCTGACACAAAGGATAGCATCTGGCGGGGCAGAGCTCCACTGGTCCCAGCCCCAGGTTGGCCATTCTTCCACCCTGAAGACTTAACCCCAGGCACTCCTGCGGCATCTCCACTCAACGCTGGGGCCCAGCGCTGGCGGTCCCTCCTCTCTGGCTGCCACAGACGTGCCTTACGGCATGTTTGCTACACCTGGTGCTGGAGCTCAGCAGGAGCCCTCAAGAAGGATAGGACTGTGTCCTGAGTTGTGTATGCATGCTTTGAAAAGTTACAGGTCAAGTTAAGGTCATGCACCACTCAGACGTAGTTTGGTTTTCACAAGCCTGCTTTTGAAATATGTGCCCAACCCTGTGGGGCAAAGACTGAAAGGAGATGACTTGTGGGACTGACCTTAATACATAGTTGATGGTCAAGAGGTCTGAGGAGAAGAGTGGTTCTAGCTTGTAGCAGCAGTCAACCTGAAGAAAGGTGTGTGCGCAGTGGTGATAAGCTCTAAGATCTCATTCACCTTCAATCTTCACTTTCTTACCTTGAATTACCTTCCTTCTGTTCATCTTTATCTGCTGCTTTGGCCTCCTACTTGCAAACCTATTGCACCATAATTTGTGTTTTAAGAATGTATTTTGTAACCTTGGGTATGTGTAGATTTAGTTTACCCTGAATGCAATTTGTCTTAGAACAAAAGTCAAGCAGCCTTGGCTGCCCCATGCTGGAGTTGGGGGAGGAAGAATAAACATTTCAGTATCTTATTCTATGCAACTTCCGGGCCACTTCACTTGTCTGAAGTGGTCTGGATTAATGCCATGGTATTTTTAAGTAATCTTTACAGTGCTACAAGACTGGGGATTACTTTGTAACAGTAGGTTAACATAGCAGCTGCTCTTCTAAATTCATCTTGGTGTTTCTTAAAGATTTAATGCTAATTGGGTAAGAGGCACTTTTTCAAGTGGGTGCTCCTCTTTTTAGCAGGGGGAGAGTAACTGGCCCACCTCACCCCAGCAATGTCTTTTCTAGTGGCTGTCTGCTGGTGTTCTTTTTGCATCTTTTTAGATTGTGAGCCCTATTGGGACAGGGAGCCATTAGTTATTTGATTTTTCTCTGTAAACTGCTTTGTGAACTTCTAGTTGAAAAGTGGTATATAAATACTGTTAATAATGACGATGATGATGATGTAACCAGCAAATGTAGATACCTTGCTACCATCCACCTAGAGTCTCCTGATAATTTTGTTAACGCAATGGCGAAGCCTGCAATCATTTGGCTTTTTGGCTTTAACCGTACTATCGGTAGTTCCTATACTGTAGTTACTTTCTAGAAGCTATACCACTGTAAGCTTAGGCTATAGGTATGTGGAGAGTTGGATCCATTTGGAAAACTGTAAAATCATTGGAATTCTTATTCCAAATCTACTAGCGTATCAAAATAGGTATTAAAATGCTGTTGCGTCACATGATTATAAACAATAGAATATGAGTTGTCATGTTTTTGGAATTGATTACTTATTTAAAAACCATATGCATAAACTGGGAGTAGTGCTATGACCAGTCCAACACACACACACACACACACCCCTCCTATACCAGGGTTAAGAACTGAATGCTGGCTGCCATAAAGCTTTCATTAACTTATTTTAAAAATTTATATTCCCCCCTTCCTGAGAGAGAACCAGGATAATGTAGAACAGGGGTGTCAAACATAATGCCCGAGGCCGAATGTGGCCCCTGGAAACTCTTTATCCAACCCTTGAGCTCTTCCAGCACCAGCTCAGTTGCTGAGCTGTTTTGGGGTGTCACTGCTGAATGGGCACCCACCTGATAATGGGCTCTCTCATATCTTGAAAATATGATCAAGATTTCCCTGTTTTTCCTTCTGGCATTTGCAGCTAATTAGTTTCTAAGTGAGAGAAAAGGTGCTTTTTGGCACTTTTCATAGCCTCTTAAAACTGTATTACAGATAAATGTTCTTACCCATCATTCACTGACATCAAAGTTGGAAATCACAATGCTGTCTAAAAACATGTAGGCCTCATGAATGGGTAGGTAAACTGAATGTTGTGCTTTAACAGCAAGACTGTGACTGCTTCTAAAAGACTTGCTGAAGTGTGTGTTACTAATTTCTATCCTTTAGAGTCACAATGGCACCAGCTTTTCGCCTGTCTTTGAAACCCAAAGTGAGTGACAACATGACACATTTGATGGTGGACTTCTCTCAGGAAAGGCAAATGCTTCAGGCTCTAAAGTTCTTGCCAGGTAAAAATCATATATTCAAGAGTGACCTGTTTAGGATATTGCTGCCATGTTTCCACAGAGATGGAGGGTAATCTCTTCTGTTGCTACAGCTACACACAAGCACCTCGCAAGCAATGTTTATCTGTATATATGCTACCTTTTCCCCTTCAGTGACCCAGTTTAGATGTAATGATAAATACGTATTAGTATTATGATAAGTTGCAGTCTTGCACACTGCTTCCCCCCAATTTCTTTGAACATGAGGAGGTTGGAAGTTTGCGTATTTGGACAAACCACAGCTCCTATTATGTTTGAAATCTGCACAAGCCACAGTCATTGCTGTAAACAAAACAGGATTAAAACAGCGCCTTGAGTTTGGGCATAATAGGGAGCTGTGGTTTGTTCTGGAGGTTTTAAATCTGCAGGGGTGTGAAGAAGCAAGCAAGCTCATGGCTCATCAAGGCTGATTCTGATAGTGCTGACCCATAACACTGCATTGAACCAGGACATTGGGTCCTTTTGTCTGTGGTGGTGTTACCAAGGGAAGTTGTTCCAAACAGGAAATACTGAGAGGATTGGGAGAGGAGAGTACATTAGGCTATTTTTCTTGTTTTGTAATGCCTGTGTTGCAATGCAATACAGTTGAAGTGATAAGTATGTTTGCCTATATAATAGTGGAAGCAATAGAACTTAGTAGAAGCAGTCGATCAAACAATGATTGAATAGTATAGCAGCCAAGCTACCTTTTGCACAACCTTTTGTACAGACTTGGGGCACTGTCAGTATTCAGAGGCTCTTGCCACTGGATTGTGTGAGCCTATTCCTAATTGCTAATCGGTAAATATAGCATTTGAAGCATCCTTCCTTTTGTCTTGAACTGTCAGTTGTGAAGTATCATTTTAGTGGCCTTTGTTCATGCAAGGATAATTGAGATCTTGTGTTGAAGAATCAAATTTGAAGTGTCAGACTATCAAGTTCAATTTACATTGTGTAGCTTACATTATTTGGAATCTTTTGGTTCTAAAAATACTTTTGACTAGTGTTGAGTTGTCACACTGGACAAATTGCTAACTGATTACTAGAAACAGAAACTTAAATTATGTTGATGACACCCAGATGAGTGTCTTCTGATTGTCTATAGTTCTGACATCTTTAGCTTCCTCTGACATTTGTAAACAAATTTGCTGGCATCTCATTCCAAAATCCTGAAAGTAGATTGTTTTGTATCCCCCAATACTTCATTTTGAGGCTTCTTTTCTCTCCTCTCCTCTCCTGCCCCTCTGCAAGAAACCAGTTCTTTGCTCTTTCATCATATCTTGAACTGCAGTAGTCTTCTCTTGTTATATTTAAGAGTCAGTTTGGGGACTAATACAACTCATCAAGTGTTGGGGTTTAGTTTAACGTCTGTAAAAAGGGAATAAATTCATAAACCTTAGTTATAATTGTCCTAGATAGACTTGCACTTCTATGTATTGTTACTAGTGGTGCTCAAATTACTTATTTGGGGAATTAGAGTGCAGGGCCAACTTCAGGAACATTGGGGTAGTTAAGTCCTCTCTGACCTTTACCTTCCCTGAAGAAGCAGAGAAACAATTCCTGAACCCCTTGCAGATACTGAATTCCGTGTGATATAAAATCAAGTGGATTTTGGAATCCACTGAGTTCCAAACTTGACTGGAGCCATCCTCAGCGGAAAACCAGAAGTTCCCTTCTAGGACCTCCAGAAGCCATTCTGATGCGTGAGGCTGCGTGCAGCCCCACTGGCCCAAGAAGAGCATCTGGAAGCTTCAGGTTGAGCCAAATCTGGCTCACCCTGTACTCCATTTCAGATTATTATTTCAGATTAATGTTCTCTATTCCTTTCAATCTAATCTTCAAATCCACCTCATTAACTCTTTATTCTCTCTCATGAAGAAAGTTTGTAATTGCTTTCCAATTCTTCATAAAATTTTCTGTTCAAGAAAGGTTGTCAGTTTATCCATTTCTGCAAAGTCCATGGCTTTCGTCCACCATTCGTCAATTGACAGAATATCTGCAGTTTTCCAGTGTTACACATAAAGTATTCTAGCCACACTTGCTATATACAGATACTTTAAATCTTTTTTCCACATATTCATCTATTATACCCAGCAAAAAGACTTCAGGTTTCATTTGCACACTTGTTTCCACCACATGATAAAAAGATCCTCCTGTTTTTTACATTTCCAACACTTGTTTTACATGTTTTTGTATTATCCTCACTAACTTACCTGGTGCCATACACCATCTATAAATCATCTTATTTACATTTTCTTTAATGTTAACATTTAAAGTAAATTTCATATACTGTCCATGTTTTTCCAAAATTTCTCCAATTTTTCCATCAAAAGTTTATGACCTACATTTTTAGGCCATTGAATCATCAGATTTAACTTTACGGTATAGATGCACAAGACATATTTCTCCATGGGTATTAGCAGGATGTAGAGATTACAAGAATGAGCTATTGAAAGGCTGCATCAAGTGGGGACAATACAGAATGCAAATAACAGTACAGGATGTATACTGAAAAAGGTGACAATGGAAGCAGGAGGTTAATAACTGGATTCCCTTCCCAATGGATGTTTGAGATGTCAAACAGACTTGAGCTGGCTTTCAAGGAAGGCAGTTCCAGTGTTCCTATTGTTCACTTGGGGTATATGTATACCGCAATCTATGCTTATTTTACAGTGCAGCAAATAGTTAGCATAGACGGGCAAGTTTGGCTTGTATGGTTGCAGCCATTTTCAGCGCTGCTGCAGCCCTGGGCACCAGGAGCTCAGGATTGGGCTGTTACTTGCTAATATTTAAAGGGTCAGCTGGAGTTATACTTGAACAAGCAGTTTTGCAAATGAGAGCACTTTAATGCTAAAGACAAAAAATAATGTGCTCGTTCAGAGCTAGCTTGGTGTCTGATTTTCTAAGATGTCTTATGCCTGCTATCTCTATACCTGTGCTCAAATTGTTGAAACTGTTGGCAAAATTCCAGTGTTTGAAGATTTGTGCGATGTGTCTCTCTGTTTTACCAACACTTTTTCTCATTTTCTTTTGGTAGTTCCCAGAGCCCCAGAAATAATTCTACAAGATTGCCTGGTAGTTGACAACTCTGTAACGATATCCTGGCATATGACCGAAGAAGACAACAAAATTGATCACTATGTGCTTGAATACAGAAAAACTAATTTTGATGGGCTTCCTCGAGTAAAAGATGAGAGATGCTGGGAATCTGTAGACTACATTAAGGGCACTGAATATACATTATCAGGTAGCTTTTTTTTCTTGTAGTTGACAAGCTATAGAATGAATTCTGTACAGTTTGTCTTCCAAACTGCATTCTAATGTTTCTCGTTGACTTGTGTGACTTAATGGGATACATCCCTGTCAAGAACAAACTTCTTACTTTCAAATTAAAACAGAATAAGTTGCATTACAAAAGCAAAGTACAATGTTTGCTGCAGTTCTATAACTATTTCATTAAGAAGAATGGCCATTTAATCATTTTATTGAGTCTCTCCTCTGTTATTACTCTTCCATGACCACAATGTTTCATACATTGGTTCAATGCTTGGGTTTCCCCTATATGTCAGGTGCCTTTTAGTATCTGATCTTTTCAGTTATTTGGGGAGACTAATGCATTCATTAAAAATATTGGTCCTTGAGTAAGATTTCAAACATGATAGTCAGATATATCCTGGAGTATCACAGGATATGACAATAAATATGCTCAATATGCTATTGTGAGTTTTCACTGCACAGGAAATCTTCATCCACAGGCGTTATACAGTGCAACCTCAGCATCTGTGGGGGTTCCGTTTTCAGATGCCAAAACTGAATCCATGGGTCTGGGCACTCACCTGACCTCCAGACAGCAACCAGGCCTCAGAATACCTCCCAAAGGCACTTTGGTCAGGTCTGGAAGGTCAGGTGGGGCTCTTCACCATAGGTTCGGAACCCACAGTGAGTCAAATCCACGGGTTTATCCAAACCCACAGATAAAAACAGCCCATCTGTACTTCTAGTGGTGTTAAAACTGAGGTTCTGTTTGTAACTTCCTTGCATCTAATGCTGTTGATGAATTCAATGCAATATCAAGCTCTTAGATTCAGACGTGCTGCAAAGTTCTGGGGCAAGGGGTGGGGAACCTTTTCCTTTCAGAACTGTAAATTACTTTCCTCATGCTGCTAATTTGTTAACCACACTGGTTTGTTAATCAAAATGGTAGGGTGTGCCTGAAGACTTCTGTGTTTCTTTCAGGTCTGAAGTTTGATTCAAAATATATGAATTTCCGTGTCAGAGCTTGCAACAAGGCTGTGGCAGGGGATTATTCTGACCCAGTGACTTTAGAGACTAAAGGTAAAAAAGAACCAGCATGGTATAGGAATTTAAAAATGGGACATACAGTTTCAAATCTGTGTGAATTTTGCAGGATTGCTTTTGGAAAACTAGAGGTCTCTCTTGCCTTACTTCAGTTGCTGAGATGCCAAAATGTTGTTCCAAGCTCTTTGGAGGAAATGAAACACACAATGTAATCATGTGTGCAGAGATAAAATGGGAATTTGTATTTTCCCTATCTAAAACTGACAATATAATGTAATAATACTCCTGACTGAAACTTACTATTTTACCTTGGGACATGTACTTCTGCTAAACTAACTCTGGTTTAGGTGACAGCACTGGCTCCAGCTCAAGTTACTAAATATATACCCTGACCTCTGTTGTTCAGTGAGGCATCTCTTCATCTCAAAGTCCTGCATTGGGGCTAGTAAAACGGATGCTTTGTTGTTAGGAATCCATAATAGGAATCTACAACGGTGTTCAGGAAACTCTAGCTGATTTAAACCACAAATTTAACACTATTATAAACCATTAGTTCTTAGGCTTTTATGTGATGGCATAGTGCAGGGGTGTCCAAACATTTTGGCAGGAGGCCCACATCATCTCTCTGACACTGTGGGTTCATTAAAACATTGAAACTTTTACTAATAACGAATTGTTTTTTCTTTAGGGGCGTAGAAAGGTTCTGAATTAAGTCTTGATAAGCATCTGTGAAATCTTGGATTAGAGCACTTTGAAAACTTGAGTTCTTGGAAGCTATCCCAGTACAGCTTTTTGTTTTAAACTTGGCTCAGTGACCACTGACCATGCAGATACAAATATGTAATTCATTGAATCGCTACATGATATTCTTTTAAGATTAGAACAGTGACATTTTAGGGGGTTGCAGTGCTGCTTTTTTTTACCTATCTTTGGGCTACTTCTGGAAGAGTCTTGTGGTTAGCAAGCTGTAGCATAACTGCTAATATGGCAATCTTAAAACTGTACGCTATTCTTTTAGTGATAAATTAGTACATTTGATTTATCTATATAACATGAAATGATTTACTGTATTCCTTTTGGACTGGATTTGCTTGGTTTAATCCTCAAGCTGAGGCTTACCCAGGTACCTTATTGATATTTTCTACAGAAATTCCAGAGTTCTGTGAAATCCTAAATCACCATCTTCAATTTTTCTCTATAGAATCTATTTAGTATGATTGTTTTTCTTCCAAAAATGAAGGCAAGCACAGCAACATGGTTCAATTATTTTCTTAATTGGCACTTGCAAAGATTAAATTTGCACAAAAACAAATTCCAGTGACTTGGTTCTGGCTGTTGGGTTGTATTAAACACGGCTGGCCTCTGGAAGAGTTACTGCCCCAAATTCTGAATGTCAGTATGGTTGGCAATAAATGTTGAGAAGTTCATTGACTACTTCCTTCAGATTAAATATTGATATTAGGTAAGATTATACATCCTTCCCATTCAAGTGTGTTGGACGTCATCAGTGAAAGGTCTGATGCTAGTACAGTACATAACTTCTAGTACTTCTGGTGGTCCTGTTGCTGAACAAATAGCATGCTTATTTTAATCCTGTAGCACAGGGCTTTTCAAACTGGGGTGTCGCAACGCCCCAGCCTGCAGGCCCTGGCTCTAGGGCAAATTGACAAGTCTGGTTCCTAAAATCATTTTTGTGGTACAAACTTTTTTCCTACGTTAAAATAGGAAAATGTGGATATAGGTGGGATGGCTGCATCCATGTGTTGCAATACGTGTTGCAATACATTTTACCTTTTGAGATACAGGTGTCCATTTGAAATGTGCTTCAGTAGTTCTAATCATGTGGTGATAAATATTCGTAATCAGTTGTATATGCAAAATGTATAGATGAGATGTGGCTAATTTATCTAAAGATATTGGGCTTTGCATTAAAGGTCATGAATTAGCCTGTTTTGCATCTTGTCTCTGAACAGCTCTTATTTTCAATCTGGATGGTTCATCATCTCATCTTAACTTGAAAGTTGAAGATTCCTTTGTTGAGTGGGATTCTACAGGAGGCAAAGGTCAGGAGAACAAAATAAAAGGAAAAGAGAACAAAGGCAGGTAAGGAACACTGAATTTATCAGATACCTCTTGTAGATGTTTTATGAAACTGACTAGATGTAGAGTTCCTACTAGAGAGAAAGTTTACACAGTGGATGAGATTAAAGTAAATGTATTCTCTTAAACTGAATGAACCTCCTACTCACTTGGTAATAAAAAATTCTTGCCACTACTATCTTGAAACAGTTCTTAAAGCAACTACCATTGCATCTGTTAAAAATGGAAAATGTCTTGTTCTGGCGAAAGTTACCTAACTTCCCAACGTTCATGTTTTAGCTGCTTTGCTAAAAATCTACTCTGATCTGCTGAGAAGTAAAGGGTTGTCATATTGGTAGTCATACTCTTCTTGGCATTAAAGTTCTGCTATAGACTTCCATACTTGCTACTTTCTAGATATTCTTGTATAGTGGCAGAAAAAAGATGGGTGTGTTCTGTTTCTTCCACCTTCAATAATCATCTTTAATCATCCAAGTCAGTGGATCAAATGGTATGCATTTTGCCCTATGCTGCAGGTATACCCTCAGACCACAAACAGATTTAGTAAATTAAGGTATACAAAGTTTATTTGATCTAAAGACTGTTCATAGGCTGTTGTAAAGAACTCTCTGAAGCTCAGATTGCATACTCCCACTAATAGAAGTTTTATACAAGGCACTTGCATTCTATACCCAAATGGCATGCATGCCTACTTGTTTATATTTCTGATACTAAACTCTTATTGCTAAGAAAAACTCTCAGTGATGATTTTAACTAATCAGATGCCTTGACTGTGTAATTCTGAGGAGGCTTTAAGCCTGAGCTGTATGATGGAATCTTGATCTATGTATATAAAGCTATATTGGAAAATATTTTATTTGTAAACATGTGAGTTCTTCTTAAAATAAGACTGAAAAGCATGAAGTGGCTGAGATACAGACAATAGTTATGAAGTAGCTCTAGATACTAAGATTACATAGCCACAAAGTAGCTTTTTAACTACCTATTTTTGTCTGACAGTGGCCAGATTACTCTTCTGAAGAACAATACAAGGTGATCTTATGCCTCTTTCTAGCCTAGGTTTAACCTTCAGCTTTATTCTTCGATGTATTTCCTTTCAGTTCTTGCTATCTAGATTTAGCATGAATCAATCCAATAACCTTTACCAGTAAACAAGTAATTGTGTAAAAATCTGCCATCTCATTTTTCATTTCTTTGCTGCAAAGCATCCAAGAGGTATAAAATATTAATAACTTCTAACTAAATTAAAATCATTAGCTCCAAATGCAGTGAATCAGTAGTCAGTCAACAGTCAACAAAGCCAGTCAACAAAACATTTGATGGGTGAAGACTCTGTACAGAAACAGTAGAGAGAATAGAAACCTAAGCAATACATATGTGTGCACCTATGTGTACACACATATATAAACATACATTACATTATACATACACACATGAATTATTTAAAAGACAGAAAGCAATCAGTTACAGACATTGCCAAGATGTAATCTACTCAGTGGTTGCTTGGTACAGAAAGCTTGGCTTGATTCAGATTACTCAAATTTAAGAACTGTGTGACTGAGAGGGTTGTATGCTCAACATCACCTGCCAGAAGGAATTGAATTATGGCATTCTCAGAATGCCCTGTTTTAGCATTGAGCAAGGGAGAGAGAAATTGGTGACTTAGTGCTTGATATCTGGGACAGCGGAACATAATGCGTATGGATGATTCTGCTCGCCTAAATTGCAGCTACATAAACATTCTTCCCAGGAGGCGTTTCTGAATCTGCCAAGTAAGTCATTAGAGGGGGTCACAATACAGCGTGCCAAGGTAAAGGCCCTTCTCCAGGGGGTGCATTAGGAAGGACAGATATTTTGGTTGTTGACCAGTTGTAATTTTGAGTTGAAAATTCAAAGGGGAACATTTTTTTTTCATGCTGCGCCTAGAATCTCTTGACTTTATATATTATATAGTCTGGTTGTCAAAAGCCTGGTGATAACCTCAGGAGAGGGGGCACCTTGTAGATCGGCCTCAAGGCCCATCTGTTGAATTTTTTATAAAATAGTACTAGGCAAGGAGTTAACGTTGAATCAGTCAACAGCCCCTTTAGCAACAAATCGTGATCAGCCCTGAAATAGACTTTGGCCCAGTATTTTAAAAAGCTGGACCATGCATGTAACTCTAGTCTATGTTGACCTGATTCCAGGCAGAGTGCTGCATAGGGAACGCAATGCGGTAAGCCGAAAATTTTGTAAAGAAATTAGATTGAACCCTTTCAGTTGTGTTATTTAATGCCGGCATCCATACTGGGATGCCGTATAAAATTTGCGGTATGACTTTGGCATTGCAAGTTTGTAAAGCAGCTGGTACAAACCGGTTGCCCCAAGAGAAGAAAAAGCAAGTTATGGCTTGAACCACTGGTTTGGACGAATTAATTGCAATCGACCGATGAGAGGACCAGGAATGCTTGTAATGAAACCGAAGACCGAGGTATTGGAATTCCTTGACCTGCTGTATTTTTCACTGAAAAGCCAAGATTATGGTTTCCATGAGTTCCCAAATACCACAATTTTAGACTTTTCATAATTTAACTGCAAAGTGCAATGCAGGCTTTGACCAGTCTTCGTAAGCCTATTTTTGTATGATCAGAGATCAGAGCCATGTCGTCGGCATATAAAAGTAAAGGGAAGTCCACCAATCCCAGTTTGGGGCAATGCATGTCAAACTTTGTTAAGACCAAGGGACCAAATAGGGACCAAGATTGATCTGGTCCAGGATTCTGGAATTACTCCAAATTTATTGATTCTTGTGAATAGTTCCGCGATAATTGGTGCCCACCAGTCTGGCGCTGCTTTATAGATGTCTGAGGGAATTGCATCTGGGCCAGCTGCTTTACCCTGTTTTAGCTGGTTAATAATTGAAATGACCTCATCCATTGAGACAGCAGGCCAGTCTGGGAGGTCTGGCGGGATGGATGTCTGAACAACAGAGGTTGATTTGGATTCATTAAAAAAAATTGATTTAAAGTGCGATTCGCACAGTTTAGCAAGGGATTGTGGTAATGCCAATTGACTCTTTATGAAAACAACCTGATATAGAGTTTGCCAAAAACTCTTAGCATTTTTTGATCTAACAGCGTTGATTAGTAGTGACTATCTTGCTTCTGCAATACAATGGATTGAAACTCTGACAGCTTCCTTCAGGTGGGCAGTCAGCTTGAAATATTGGTGTAAAAGTGTTCTAATGTTAGTGTCTCTAAATTTTTTATAAATGCTGCGAATGGCAGTTTTCAGAGATAAGCAGATCTGATCAATCTTAGAGTTCAAACACAAAAGTTTGCTATCTGGGGAAGGAGTTGAGGAGGAACCAAGATATAATCAATAACACTTGCACCTCTAGGTGAGATGTAAGTGAATTCTCCATTATCCCCCAATGTGTCTAAGCCATTTAGCCCATAAGTAATACAAAATTTAGCTAGAAGAAGCCCCGCGGCATTGATTGATCTGTCTTTCTATTGCCTTTCAAATAGACAGGTCTCTGGCAGTATTGTGTCAGGAGATAAATCCCAACGTTGATGAAAGATGTCAGAATTATGCCCCACCCTGGAGTTGAAATCTCCTGCGATTTAGAATCTTGTAAGAGGGAAATTTACCAGTCAGGTCATTGATTATACCACTAAGATATGCCCATTGCTTTTCAGTTGCAGATTTATCTTTTAAAGGAGGCATATATATATTATCATTATGCTTTGGGGCATTAGCTTCAACTTGATCACTTGTATTTTTCAAAATACATCAGCCATAAGTAACAACTCATGTTTGAAAGCAGGTTTCACTAATATGGCAAGGCCTCCAACTGGGCAGCCTTTTACTACATTCTTCCGTGCGGGTAAAGATATAGAAAGAAACCCTTCAAACTCAATAGGTCTGATTGCCCAAGTTTTCTGCAGTAAAATAATATCTTGGTCTCTTAATAATAATAATAATAAAACTTTATTTTTATCCCGCCCTTCTCCCTAACGGGACCCAGGGCGGCTAACAACATATTAAAAAACAATAGAATTTAAAAAACATTAATACAAACAGATAAAAACATTTAAAACAGTATCTAGCTCTTTTCCACGAGTTTTTGGAAACCAACCAGTGATATTCCAAGATTAGATTTTCAGCTGGCCCCGTGGAATGCTCTGGGAGTGGTTGGGTGAAAGTCAATCTGATGAAGTTGAAGTTGAGGGGATTTGAGTATCTGGATCCCTCTGATTTCTTATAAGAGGATGTTGTGTCCCTAATTCAGGGGTAGTGTCCTCAGACAGTCTTGACTTGGCATCCAGGTTGTTCAGCAGAATTGCGCCTTCTGGAGCTATTTCAGTTACTGGGAGAAGTTGAGTGCAGTCAGGTGTAGAAGATATCTGCACCAATTGGCTAGATTGAATATTCTCTGATGAGAGCTGTGGTAATTGTGCTGTAGCTTCTTCTAGATTAGCAAATACTGTTGTTTAGTTGGTGGAAATGAATTACATGTCTCTTCCACTGCTTTCTCCAACACTACAATTGGTTGGCAAGGGCCACTGACAGTGGACTCTGTAGATGGTGAGTCCAGATTATTCAAAGGCAATTCCATAGGCTCAGGGATCTGAGCCACGTTGACAGATGATAATCCTTGAGAGGAGGACAAACTTTCTCCAGCTGGGGGCTCCTGATGAATCTCTGCCTGGAGGGATTGCCTCTGAGGGGGGGCCACATCTGGAAGAGAAGTTGGATGGTCTTGTGAAGGAGGTAAGCTCTTAAATGATGCAGAGCAGTAGGGGGTCAATACAATGTCTGTTAGTTCTTGCCATACCATCTCCACTTTCTTGACCATCCTTAATTGTTCCCATCCGGGAAGAAATCTAAATACCTCTAGGGCCTCCCTGGTTAATTTGTCCTCATCAATGTCTAGGTACAGCGATAGATCTATTGACTGGGAGCTTGTGTTGCTGCTAGGAGAGCCAATTTTCCGAGGTGACATCATAGTTTGTGGAGGGTCGTTAGGTGGACGCCGCCAGTACTTATAATCTCCTCAGAGCTGAGCGCAGAGTTCCTTGAAGGATGTTTCCGGACACATTCCATATCTATGTTGGGCATCTCATCCTGCGGCTCTGTAAATGAGTTGTGACCCACTCAGGGCAGTGAATCAGTAATTCAACTGTAGGTAGCTGTGGATGTCAGGGTATGTAGTGGACCATGCCTTCTAACAGTGTGGCTGTGGGCCTAATTTGCCATTTCCTAGTCTGCATTATATGGAGCAGTCTGACACAGAACTAAAAATAAATCTTCTTGTAGAGGCAGTTTAAACAGAAGCTGCTCATCCTTCACCTGCCCTTCTCTCTGATAGTTTCGGCATTAAATTAATGTAAAGTAGCTGCCCACAGCCCCATATTTCCTTTCTCCCAGTAACTTCCAATAATATTCATGATATTAGCATATTGCATATTTTCAACTGAAACTTTTTCACCAACAAAGCAGGGTGAGGAAACTCACCATACGGTGGTGCATTTATACCACTAAATGTTACTGAAGGGAAGAATGATCCAGGGCTAGCCACATGTCTACTGCAATGCCTTGTTCTGCTGCCTTCTGCCTCAGTTTAGATCTCAGTAGTCAAATGGGCCTTCCTGGTGCACTTTTTCCTGCTTTTTGTACTTTTTCCTCTTGGAGAATGTAAGCTGTCTAAAGAACTGAATCGTTATTCCAAATGGCACTGCATGAACGTATAAAAAACAAATGGCAGTGGTTTTGCCACAGTGCCTTTTCAAACCCCACGGTGATGTGTTTATAATTCAGTATAGAGAACTTGGCCTATATTCATTCATGTAGGTGACCAGAAGCTTCAGATGTACCAAATATTATAAAATCTACTGTGTGCATGTGTACTAGTAAAGGCTATTGGAGTACAAAGGCTGTCCTCTGGGTGAAGGGATCTTGTAGCACTTACCTGAAAAAATAGCATGTGAGCATTTGGGTTGATGATAACTAGATGTAGGGGGGAAAAATCTGAGTGCTTTTCCTTGTACCAAATGCAGTCTGTTTTAATGGCCATGCTACTTTTCTACATAACCTGGCAGCAAACGTAAGGCTGATTTCTTATGGTAGAAGCTTCAAGCTTCATAGCAATTGAAATACTTGAAGCAGGATCAAATGCTATGAGGTGTGTGTGCTTTCTTTTTTCCCTAAATATATGCTTTAATTTCTTGGCTCTACTGTCTTTACATGCTTTCACTTATTCCTTTTATCTTTTGGTAAGTAACTTTTTATTTAGTTCATGTTTTATTTAGTCAAAATACATTTCAGTGTTAAATATTTCAGGTTCTACAGTAGGACTTCATTCTGATCACAGTAAAATATAATTGAATACTGTTATATGTAATAGGCTATGGCCTGTATTTTTAGTACTTATGAATTGATGGTTTACAACAAATCCATCACTTAAACACCTCAAATCTTTGGACTAACTACTTTAGGATGGAACATATTGACTTCTGTCAATGTTATGCTGAAAGCTAAAGACTGCACCAGTACTGCAATAAAAGTTGCTGATAGAATATTGGCATGTCTGATTTCAGGCATTCATCCTTAATTGGATCAGAATTATTCCTAGCAAAAATACCTTATTTGGAGGGCTTATTAAAAAAAAAAATCAGAACTACACTTGATATTCTTGCCTATCCTGCACCTATGTCCCTCCTGCCTTAGTAATACTAGCTTGCCCTGTTCTCCTTCTGGTTTTGGTTCATTATGGCTTATTTACTATCCTGGCAGCCTTTTCTGTGCATGAGTGTATTGAGCATTTAGAGATTTTCAGCATGGCAGGCTAAGCTGGCCTTTCTAACTGCATGAGAGCCATAAGTATTACCATAAGTGCTTGTTTGCAGCTTATTACTTGCCATTCTATCTGTATTCACACTTAATGGCAATTACTTGTGTGCAATACAATTTTTTTGTCCTTTTATAGAAGTGGCACTCCATCTCCAAAGCGGTCATCAGTTACTTCTCGCTCGCCATTGATGAGGGGCAGCAGAGATAGATTTACTGGAGAGTCATACACAGTACTGGGTAAGGTTTTGTAAGGCTTAATATTTTAATCATGCAGTTCAACACTGTAGTAGAAAGATTAGGGATTTCCACTGGCATATGTCTTCTGTAGCATGTGTCTTATGGCATATGTCCTTATATTGATACACAATCTGTATGTGAGATATATGGACAATCAAAAGTTATTCTGAGTGTTAAAAGTTTTTTGTTGTTTAAACAGGAGATACTACTATTGAAAGTGGACAGCACTACTGGGAAGTCAAAGCTCAGAAGGACTGTAAATCCTACAGTGTGGGAGTAACATACAAAAATTTGGGGAAATTTGATCAGCTGGGAAAGACTAACACAAGCTGGTGTGTACATGTCAATAATTGGCTCCAGACTACATTTGCAGCCAAACACAATAATAAAGCGAAAGCATTAGATGTCGTGGTTCCAGACAGGATAGGAGTCTATTGCGACTTTGATGGAGGTAATGATTATTCAGAACTATCACTGAGAATCTAAAACGAATCTGTGTCTAGATTTTGGAAACTCTTACTTTAGGTTAATTTGCATGCTGTCTTTTCAGAGCAAAATGTGTATGGTTTTAGATGCTTGTCAGGTTAACTTGTTTGTACATATTCAGCCTAATCTTGTTTAAAGTACAGGTGGTTCAAACTACAAATGGTGCTGTGGTGTGTTCTATACAAATTAGAGCCATGGAAAGTCCTCCCCATGATGTTTTCCTTCTCTGTTAACTGACCTTTTTTCACCACAGTAAAAAGGTTTGATCTGCTACCTCCCTCTTCAAACCTGATTTTAACTCTGAGGCTATATTTTTGTCCTTCAGAAGCTGAGAAGATTTTGAGAAACCAAAATGTTCACCCTTTGAGTTGTGAAGAGTGAATAAGCGCTTATCAGCTATACATTCCATAATAAAATCCATCCAGTGGGATTTGGTAAAAAATGACTATTTGCCCAGAAGAGTAGAATAACAATAGTTCTGGCATGATCACAAGAAAAGAAAGCAAAACCATTTGATGTGCTAAACTGTAATTCAGAGCAGATTAAAGGCTATTGTGATGCTTTTAAAGCTGGTTAAGTCTTAACTTTACTGACCTGGATATTAAACAGGGCCATGATTCATGTATGGATAGTGGAGAATTAAAATTAAAACAGGCTTTCCTTTTATACAGCCAGAATACTAATTGGGAATCTTGGAACTTGTGTGAACTGTAGCTCACCAAAGTTCTGACTCACCCAGTGTTGATTTACATGTGTCAAACCATTATGTACAATGTAGAGATGGAATAGAGAATCTTATATTTGAACCCAGTGTCTTTGAATAAAGTGTAATTCATTGAAAGTGAAGGCTTAGGGCAAAATGTTTTTGTTTGTAGCACAGAATTAACATGGAGAATTCATTGCTGCAAAGTAGTCCATTACATAGCTGTGAAAAGTGAAATCTCTGAATATACCTAGGCAGTATTACCTAGTTTACCTAGCCGCCTTGGGTACCCTTCAGGGAGAAAGGCGGAATATAAATCGAATAAATAAATAAATAGTTTACCAGATGCTGGGGTGAAGTGGGGATAGCAGTCTTAATCCATGCCATGTTTATAAGCTTTCAAGACCATCTGGTGGCCACTGTTAGCAGGAAGCAGGGTGTTGAGCTGGACTGCAACCACCTTGATTGAACCAGGAAAACAATTCTTAGGAGTCAGTCTCACATACTGATCCTGACATTCTTGTTTCTCTTCTCCTGTGTCATCTGATTTTGGCAATGAGGTTTACTTGTTGATGACCTGAATGGGTGATACCCTTAGATACCCTATGCTTGGTTTGAATCTCATTTTCTGTTCATAATTTAAACATTGAATAACTTCATTTATGGGAAAACAAATAACAGATGGAAGTATTCAACTGTTTTTCTTTTTTCAGGTCAGTTGTCTTTCTATAATGCCAACTCAAAGCAGTTGTTGTACACCTTTAAAACAAAATTTGCCCAGCCACTACTACCAGGTTTCATGGTCAGTATCAGCCTAACTACCTGTTTTCATACTTTCAGCTTCAAGGGCTATTTCCTATATTTGTTGATGTTACTTAGAAGAGTGATTCATTTACTTATAAAACTTATGTGGGGTAGAAATGTACATGCATCTAATGTCAGTCATGTTCAGGGGACTTATTCTCTGGTCTGGCTTATCTCCTAAGCGCATATATATATAACTGCATATATCTGGAAAAACTGACAGCCATTTAAATGAATAACTTCAGGGCTCTCTGTCTTTGCATGCATTGCAAAGTTCTGTGGTGCTGTGTTCATAAAAGCAGACTTGAATAGGATCTACAGTAAGGTATATTTTAAAAAGTAAAACAAATGGGGTATTTCAGGAACCATCGTTTAATCTGTAATTACAGGGGATTTCATTTATCTGCGGATTGGGGTTCTGGGTTCTGTAGCCCCCATGTGCCCCCACCAGAGGCGAGGGGATTCTGCTCCCCTTGCCTCTGGTGGGTCTTCTGAGCCCCGCAGAGGTCGTGTGCATCCACGCGAATGGGAAAGAATGACTCTTACAATGGGAAAAACATCATATCTGGTTTTTAGGCAAAACAGTGACTCTTTATGTCTCTAATAGGCGTTATGAGGGGCGAGGGAAGCTCCGGAGGGGCTCAGAAGACCCTCTGCAAGGGATTGGGACTCTCCTTGCCTCTGAAGGGTGGGAGAGCATCCAGGTATCCATGTGGGTTGTGGAATGGAACCCCTGCAGATAAGTATGGGAGACTATATCATTAATTTAGTTCTGAGGCTGTAATTCTTAAAGTACCTAGGATTTAGTGAATGATACTTCATGTTTATCTTTATTCATTTTGATACTGCATATGGGCATAGTCTCTTGCCTATCAGCTGGGGAGCAAAACAGGGCCATCCAGGGTCAAAACTCCCAGCCTTAAATACACAGAAAAGTAGTTGAAAAAATTAAATTTGTAGAAGCTAATGTTATGGCAACAGGAGGTAGCTGAAATGGTGGGGTTTGGCTAGTGCAGTTGCAGACCTACCATTAGGCCAGATGCGGGAAATGCCCAAGGTGCAAGCCTCTAGGACCCCGTGGAAGTCTCTCTGAGGCTCCCAACAGGATCAGAAACTATGCCTCAGGTTTCCTGGAAGCATAGTTTATAGCAGAGGTTGGCAACCTGCGGCTCTAGAGCTGCATGCGGCTCTTTCAGCTGTCTGCTGCGGCTCCTCCCGGTGAAAGTGGCAAAGGGGGTAACAGGAGCCACCTGTGTTGGGAGGACAGGCTGCTTCCCTCCCCCTGAGCTCACTGCCCTCCTCTCCCTTCACCCCCACCTGCTCCACATTGGTTTCCCTTTCCAATTTTGCCAGCTCTGCTGGCTTAAGCTCCCTGTTTTTCCCTTCCCCAACTCTCCAGCAGGCTCAGCCAATCAGCATCCAGCAGGCTCCTGGCTTTTTCTGTTGGAATGGCTTAGGGCCCTTCACTGGCTGACCACCAGCCAATCCTGAGCTGCCCTCCTCCTCAGCCATTGGGAGCCCTTGCAGCCTGCCTTTCCCTGAGCAGGTCCCCACTCAGTGCAAGGAGAGGCTTTTCCTCCACAGCTGAGGAGACATCCTGTGTGTCTACTCAGTAGTAAGCCCCATTACAGCAGATGAAGCTTACTCCCAGGAAAGGGTGCCTGGGATGGCAGCCTTGGAGCCTGCTCCTATGCGTGTCTACTCAGTTGTAAGCCCAATTACAGCGGATGAAGCTTACTCCCAGGAAAGGGTGCCTGGGATGGCAGCCTTGGAGCCTGCTCAAGGCCAAGTGCAAGGATGGGTGAGTGGGAGCCTGCGCAGGTCTGTTCGAGAGTAAGCCCCGATGTAGTCCCTGGGCTACTCCCAGGAAGGTGTGGAGGGCTGTAGCCTCAGCCTCCTCCTGTGCAGGTCTACTCACAAGTAAACCCCGTTGTAGTCAATGGGGCTTCCTCCCAGGAAGGTGTGGAGGGCTGCAGCCTCAGCCCCCTCCTATGCAGGTCTACTCACAAGTAGTCAGTGAGGCTTCCTCCCAGGAAAGTGTGGAGAGGACTGCAACCCGAGAACTCCAACCAACTTGTCTGCTCAGAAGTCCCATTGTATGGGGCTTACTCCCAGGATAGTATGGAGAGGGTTGCAGCCTGAGTGAGGGAGGGCAGGCAGGCAGGGCAGAAGCTGGCCTGTGGCTGCCCCCCCACCTGCCCCCCCAGCTCTGGCTTCTTCTCTTCCCCACCTCTGGAGTCTGTGTCCTTTTTTCCTTCCAGCAGGGTGCGTCTGGAAGGTGGGGGGAGTTCTTTAGTATCCATGTAAGATAAGCAGATGTCATAACCGCCATATATATTGGAATCTTGGAAGATCTGGTGAGGAGGTAGGTGCGGTGTCAGCAATGGCCCCTTTAAGGGTAAGGCCTGGGCATCCAGCAGAGTGTGCTGCACAGCTGCAGCCACTTGAAGGCAATAGGGCCCTCAGGGATATAAGGAGCACCTGAGGCAGGAAGGGGGGTGTAGGTAGGAGAAGGAGTGCAGGTTGCAGAGGAGACTGACTTGCCTTATTGACTTTGACTTGGATACTCTGACTGATTTGACTGACTTACCTCGTACTTTGGAATCTGACCTTGGACTGTGACTTGGCTTATTGACTTTGGATTCTGCCCTGGATACTCTGACTGACTTTGTGACTAATGGACTGCTGGAGACACTGGAGTTTGGTGTGTGGCTGCTGTGCCCAAGACCTGCTGAGGACCAAGGGTCTGCTGTAGTGGCGGGAGGCTGCTGGCAGGAGAGAGGACCTCTGCAGGTTGAACAGGCGAGCTACCCTGGAGGTGGGGTCCAGCAGGAGTGCAGGGCAGAACCAGGGTCATTTGTTGGGGGAAAGAAGGGGAGCTAATTTGCTTAAAGTGGGCATAATTCTCCAGGCAGAGAATGGCCTTGGAATCAGGCAAAACACCATAGAGGACCAGGCGTCTGAAAACACAGGACAAGAATGTATGACAAAACTAACTAAAAGTTACAAGAGGAGGCTACATTATAAAAATGGGACCTATGAGAGCATAAAGGTAAAAAAAACAACTATATATGCAGTATTATCTTCATTTTAGATGTCAAAAGGGTTTTGTGGCTCCTGAGGTTTTTTTCCCCTCTGGAAAACAGGTCCAAATGGCTCTTTGAGTGTTTAAGGTTGCCGACCCC
Organism: Tiliqua scincoides; assembly: GCF_035046505.1. NCBI lineage: Eukaryota > Metazoa > Chordata > Lepidosauria > Squamata > Scincidae > Tiliqua > Tiliqua scincoides. The sequence continues at coordinate 92,323,690 of NC_089822.1, read as the reverse complement.
TGGTTTATACGGTTGGGGAACCTCCAAGAGGCTTCCCTGATGCAGCCATGGGTTGTGTAAGGCTCTGTGAGGTGAGTATGGAGGTGGATTTTTGCATGGGGGGGGGGGTAGTGGCAGCAGCACAGGGGGGGGTGCCATCATGGACCTTTGCCCCGGGTGTGGGACTGGGGTGGTCTGTCGCTGGGTTAATGGCTTTTTTGTATGGGTGGGGAGAGAAACATAAATATGCATGTTGTGAAGAAACCCTTCATATAATTCTCTAGATCAGTGGTCTCCAAACTGGAGACCACTGCACACCGAAAACAGCTTCTCTGGCACAACTGAAGCTTACTGTTCCATGGGGAAGTATCTCATCTTTGAGCCCAGTCTCCCCCAACCTTGTGCCAGCCATCTGCATCTGACTGGAAATCTGTTGCCCCAGCAGGCTTTGTGCCTGGAATGTGGAAGCAGATGGCTGGCACATGGTTTGGGGGAGATTGGGTGCAAAGATGAGACTCCCCCGCAGAATAGTAAGCCCTGTTCACATGGGGGAGGGGCTAGCATAGGTGCCAGATCTGGCATATGGGGTATGTTTTGGGGAACCCTGCTCTAGAACCTTACAAGACAAATTTTTAAAAAATTGTCTTTCATAATGGCTACCAATCAAACTTTAAATGGAGTATCATTAATTCCACACCCTCCCTCCAACAATAAATGCACAAATAAGCAAGGAGAAAGATCAGCTAAACTTCCAGTCTGACTGAAATCCTGTTGAAAATATCTTCAGCAGATGGTGAAACACTGGGGCAGATGGAGCCTCTCTGATCTCATAAGGCAGGGTAATGCATCAGCTTGGTGCCACTATAGTGAAGAAAAAGAGATATCCCCTGTGCAAACACCGAGTCATTACTGACCCTTGGAGTGTTGCTGCTTCTGCGATGCTTTCATGGTAGACTACCTTCCCCCAGCATGGTGGGTACTCATTTTACCTACCTTGGAAGGATGGAAGGCTCAGTTGACCTCGAGCCGGCTACCTGAGATCCCAGCTTCTGTCGGGATTGAACTCGGGTCACAGGGAGAGTTCTCGGTTGCAGTACTGCAACCTATAACTCTTTGCCACACGGGGCATGTGGTCAAGACCTTATTGCAAAAACCAAGACATATGAATGCTCTTCTCCAGATTGCCTTTGCAAAAACATGCAAGTTCAGGGGTCCTTGAACTAGCAGTGATACAACTGGCTTAGGTTGGTAACTGTTCATTGTAAATGTAGAAGCTTCCAGAAATGATCCTGAAGATGCTGTTTCTTACCAAATGACAAAATCTACTTGGTCTGCAATATAAATTTTAGAATCTCTTCCCTATGTTACAGCATTAAGAAGCTACTCACGCCACCCCAAAAGATATGTTCATCACTACTTATGAAAGCACCCAATGTCTTGCTTGGTTAACGTCTTAATGATTCATCCTTCAAATGTTTTTCTAGGTCTGGTGTGGTGGTCTTACATTGACAACGGGACTTCAGGTGCCAAGTGCTGTGAAAACACTGCAGAAGAATGAAAATGGATTGAGTGGTTCGACTAGTAGCTTAACCAATGTCACCCAATGATGTTTCACTTTTAAATTAACTTTTCTTTCAGGTATTACTCGAAGAGCTTGCGAGCAATGCTTTAACTTGTTCCTGCTGCCTCTAAGGCCTGATGAGCACTAAGAGTGCAAAATGTTTGGGGTTGTACTGAAGTATTGGCAGGAATGTACTGTGAATCTGCAGTGTAATAGGAAAATAGACTTGACTTTGTCTTAGAGAGCAGGGATATGAGGTTGTAGGGGAATATGCTTCTGCTAGACTGAACTTGACTACTTGTCTTATGGATGCTTGACTGTTCCTTTCAGTATGACATGTAGCAAAGACGAGTATGATCTTGGTCTTAAAAAGCCTTCATTATTTTCTCAGTCCTAGACTTCTAAAACTTCTGCGTAGAAAAGGAAGTGAACTAGAGTTATACCCTGAAGCTTTAAATATGAAAACCTTCTAAAGCTAGTCTAAATGGTCACAACTCAATATAAAAGAGGAAAAATGCAAATATTTTGATCAGTGTCCTTTAGATTCAAGATATTACACCATAAGGCATCATGGCTAGTCTTTCTAGAAGCCACACAATCATCCCAAGTAATGCATTTTAAGCTGCTATTTGGACGCAGTGTCCATTCACCATGTAGAATGCTTTGTGGAATGGAGGATGTAACTTACATTTAACTATTGAGAAGTATTATTTCTGATTATCCAGATTAATTTAGTAAGGAGCTTTTGATGTGCTTCTGCTTTATCCATATTAAATCTCCAAGGTGTCACTTCCTTAATCAGGGGTTAACTAATTTCTAAAATCAATCCTTGTCCATGTTACCATTCATCTGGTGTTTCTAAATTAACAGAACTTTAATTTGTGGAATTGTGTGCTTATTTAATAAAAGTGTAACATTTACTGTGGTCATAATTCCTGTGACCATTTTCATCAGTTTAAACAATGGTTCTACATCTTAGTCTGCAAGATTCAGTTCTGAGAACTGTTCCCAATGAAATATCAGTATACTGGATGTATCAAATAACCTGGTCTATGTGCTAGCTTTAATCGTAAAAGCCCTGAATGATTTCTACGTAAAGCCTCTTAAACTCATCCTTTTGGATATAAAATTTCAATTGAACATTCCAGTTTTAAAGGCTCCCTGACTCTGGTGTTTCCTTGGTGGTGTTAGACACATACATATAGAAGTAGGGTATGAAGAATCTACATTAACTCTTTTGTAACCCTCCTGATTCTTTGAATTGGCTTCCTATTCATTTGTCCAGCACATGATTTGGTATTTGTTTACTTTGCTTAGATTTGCTGACTCACTTTGCTTCATGTTCTTCTGTGAAGTTTCTCAGACAGCTTTTTTATAAAGTACATTTGTGGGTTTTGTCACTTTTTGATAAAAGCAGCCTTCAGAAGAATCATAAGTCAACTTGCATGTTTAACTTTACGTGTAAAGTACTTGATCGGAATGACCTGTATGGTTCTTTACACAAAAATTCCCTGACAGAAAATCATGCTATGAAAGGTTCTCAGGTTGACAACATTCAAATGACTTAATTGCCCTCTTTTTTAGTCAAACAGCCAAGGGAACCCAGAAATTACTCCAGTATGTCATACTATAAGTCTCCTATATATCTAATAGTGATACCTTTGTATTTGCAGCACTTAAGGTTTTTAGCCTTTGCACATTTGATTTGTGAAAATAAAGATGTTTTGATATCTGGTATGTTATGCCCATTGAAGATTAAATGTGAATCACTGACAAAATATGGTATATTCTGAAGATCTTATTGATATTTTGCTTTGACTATTGTACGTGAGCTTCTAACTAGTCTGGATCCTGTTGATAAAATTTGAGTTGCATTTAGGAATGAAGAACCTAATCTGTTTCCCTCACTTCTGAAACAGATCAGTTTCTAAAAACCACTAAGTATGAATAACAAGCAGAATAACTGCAGAATTTCTGAACTGCTACATATGCAAAATACACCTAGTTATGCAGACATTTTTTGAGGATCTTCCATAATTAGGCTGATTTGCAATTTATTTTTATTCCAGATGCAATACTAATATTTAGAGGATCTCAACTTTCCTTTAGAAGCATAAATTAAATGATGCAGAGCTGTGGGTTACTTTTTATCCTCATGAGGAGAACCATTATTGTGAAATAGCCTTGAGTAATAGGTGCTTAGTCCTGTTGCACCAGACAGGGTAGTCCCATATCAGTTGAATGCATAGGGTTTGGTGACAAAGAAATGCCTTAAGCACTTTACCCAGTCTTTCCTTTAATTATGAAGCTAACTTGCTAACAATCCTAGTCAATTTTAGTTTGTGGCAAGCATGCAAATATTAATGTAAATGAGTGCTGAGGTTACTCAGTTTGAATGTTGGCTCTTCAGGTAGGCATGCTAAGTACCTGATAAGTCAGATGTGGTGTGTTCCAGTCCCGTGTACATAATTTGCCCATTGTAAAATTAAAGTATTTTTATATTTGTAGGACTTCTGTTTGTATATTTCCAGGAAATATGTATTGCTAATTTAGTTTTCAGAAATTACGCAGTTTTCACCCAATATAACATATAACTAGCAAAACTTCACACCCTTGTATAGAACAGAGCAGCAAACTGAACAGTATAATTTAAACACAAAATATTCTTGCCTGAAAGATTCCAGAAGAGCATGAGAATGGAAAAAGAACAGCTGAAAACTCAAGTCACAGTACCATGAATGGGATCTTAGAGGTGGATTTTGCTAGACTATACAAAGTAGAGGCTAAGAATTCAGCATTAAGTGAGAGGACTATGGAATAAAGATAATTTCCTATATCTAAAAAGAACAGTAAGGGTTTTTTGTGTGTGCTGTTTTCTATGATTGGATTCCCTTCCTGGTGTGGAATAGTCAATAACTTGCCTACTGGCAAGCTATAATTTGGTAGACCCTGGCACGTAAATTATGCAATTTGGTGTGATGGTATTTCAGCTGGGCTGTGTGGTGGCTGTGCTTGTTGATCTTGCCTCTTTTAACCATTAATTTCCATTCTTGGCATTAAACTGTGTTCTGGAAGCATACTGAGAACACCTGAAGGCAAAGCCTAAACCCATATTTTCCTTAGTACTGTTCAGTGGGTCTGCACCTCTCCCCATAAGTTAACTGTTCAGTTGTCATTCCTGGTAAGCACTTCTACATGTGCCTTTTAAAATAAATGGCGCCATATCTTTGCTCTGCTCATGGTATAAGGTGTTAAGAGATGAGAGTGCATATTAATACACTGATCTTCTTAAATAGAAAAACTGCACATTGCCAGTACCTCAGGTATTCAGTGCATTCTTTATCCTTGTCAAGTATCCTAAGACAACAGTCCTACCTGCCATAGTAACACTGTACTACTGGGTGCCTTAGAGCCCATGGAGTGTTTTTATTTGCTGTGTCTTTAATTCAAACTTCTCACAGGGGTTTTGTATTAATAAACTTTTGAAAACCATTGCTTTTTCCTGTTTTTTTTTCCTAAGGGTAATGTATGTAATTGAGAAAGGGGGTGTGTGGAAAGAGGCAACTATAGTGGGACCCAGGTATCCACAGATTCGGTATCTTCAGATTAGAGGATATCAGCAGATATACTAGCTTAACTAGTTTAAGGTCCTACTTTAAATGGCATTAAAACAAAAGCATTAAAATCAGGGTTCCTACCAATTTTGGCCAAACTGCACCACTTCCAAGACTGTAAAGCTGTTTTTAAGTGTAAAACTTACACTTAAGTGTAAGACTCACTTCTGGGTCATGCGGAGGTTCCTTCTCCCAGGTTCCCCCCCAAAATGCATTGCATTTTGGAGGAGGAAAGAATCTGGGTAACCTGGAAATGGGCCTTTAGTGCTTAAACAGCTTTATGGGTTGGAAGTAGTGTGGTTTGGTAGCAAAATGGTAGGATCCCTGATATTCTCACTTATTTGTTAACCCTGTTTAAACTTGGATCCCAGTCTCTAGGTGGGAGTTTTGGGACAGACCCCCCCTCCCCCAGATACTGTGTTCCAACCTGTATATTTCTGCCAGGATGGAAGTTCTTCACCTGAACATAACTCTGGTAAACCCAACTGAAGGATTGTTAACCTTGATTAACATTGAATAGGAAATCCTATACTGTCCAAAAGTGCTAAGATGCTGTTCGATCAGTGATGTTGAATAGAAAATTTTAAATTCCTAAAAATGCGTTTCAATTAAACTATGAATAGATACTCCAACTAGACAGTTCTTGTATTTGTATTTAGGTTTTTGAATTACTTTTGTAACTTTTTGTCGTGTCAATATGTGGAAAGGAAGCAGGATTTTAGGTGCTGGGTCCACCTCCAACCATCTTTCTAAATAAGACTACCTAAGCGTTTAAAAGCTGGCAAAACTTGCAGAAAAGACAAGCTTGGGCTTCCTATGAAAAGAGCCCTGCAGTGGCTAAACCCATACTCTATGGGATGTGGGGTAGAGAAGCCTATACCTATAGATCTAAATTCCGTTTCTCTGAGCCAAAGGCTTTGGAGAGCTGCAAAGTTGGTTGTATGGAAGTTCATCCCCCACTATGATCTATTGGGACTTCACTCCAGTTGTGCTTTCTCCCCACAGTCGTGTCATGTGCAGAAGTATGGCCAGCTTGCTTCTGATCTGCGCAGGCGCATAAAAGGGCATATCCCTGTTCATAGTCAATGAACCAACAGCAGTTCTGGCTGTACTGGGCATCGAATGCTCACAGGTGGACGCTGAACCAGCAGTGAGGGTGACGCGTGACCATAGACTCAGAAAGCTAGAGCAACCCATCGTCCGGTCTGTAGTGAATTTCTGGGTTTGTGTTGCAAGTACCTGAGCGTTCCGCTTGGAGGCAGGCTGTGCAGCATGGCATGTTTGAAGAGACACTTGGGCAAAGACTGCACTTGCTCCCAGTGTGGAAGGGATTGTCACTCCCGAATCGGCCTTTTCAGCCACACTAGATGCTGTTCCAGAACCACCATTCAGACCACGATACCATAGTCTTTCGAGACTGAAGGTTGCCAACAAGAAGTAGTTGCAAGTCCTAGTTTGGTGCCCCCGAAAACAAAACTGCAGTGACGCAGCTGCCCATAGAACTAATGCAGAGAACCAGGGTTGTAGCACAGCTATTTCAGGGCAGCGGTGGGTCCCCCCCCCCCCAATATCTCTCACACACACAAGCAGAAGGATCTTCTTTCAGATGTTTTGTGTGGCTCACATTTTGCTGGTCTTAGTTTTCAAATGGGCAACCATCCTGCCCCCATCTATTCCAACTCCAACTAACAGTTGCACAGGAAATAAGGCTGCCATCCTATCCACATTTATCTGGCCAAAATTTTCTCCACTGGCCAAAATTTCTCCTACAAGTATCTTTCCCTTCTAACCCGATGCGCGCACTCTGCCTGTTTTTAAAGCCAGTTCGGCCCAACGTTGCATAAATGCAACAGGGACCAGATGTGTACACCTGTGGGCAGGGCAGCAATGGGTTACGGGTGCTGCTGCCATCCCTCTGCACGCTGACCTGGAGATCCCACTGCCATGGCATGCGTAAGAGCCCAATCCTCTGCGTGTCTACTCAGAAGTAAGTTCTATTATAGTCAACGGGGCTTACTCCCAGGTAAGCGTCGATATGATTGCAGCCTAAGAGCCCAATCCAATGCAAGTCTACTCAGAAGAAAGTGGGGATAGAATTGCAGCCTCAGAGCTCAAGCCTCTGCAAGTCTACTCAGAAGTAAGCCCTATTATAGTCAATGGGGCTTACTCCCAGAAAAGTGGGGATAGGACTACAGCCTAAGCAAGCATGGCAAACGGGATGGGGCGGTGAGGCTCCCCTGCGCCTAGGAGGAAGCCCCTCCCGTTGAAAGAATAAGCGGGCTTTGCTTCCAAGCAGGCGTGGGTTGCATGGAGGTGAACTGAATTGAATTGAGCCCCTGCTGCCGTAAAGCGTGAAATTGCCGTTCGCGAGGGGAGGGGGCCGTCAAGCAGGGTGTCGCAAAAAAAAATACAACAACCCCAGAGCCTGCCTTTAGGAGGGCGTGAGGCGTCTCCATCCTCGTCTGAACGGTAAGGGGGGGGAAGTGGAGGGAGCTGCTGCTGTCCCGTCCTGTTGCCAGAGCTCAGCACTGCAGCTGCTGCCTTGTTGCCCTGAGTCAGTGTGTGGGGGCCCTGGGTGTGCCTGGGCTGCGCTGAGAGGCTTTGGGGGGGCTGGCTCTGCTTGCCCCCTGCCCTCCTCCCACCCCCTTTGTTTTGCCTGCTGTGTCCGTCAGGGTGGCAGCTGCTGGAGTGCTGCCCTTGGGAGTGCCTGGGCAGGAATGCGACACGCTGACTCAGTGTATCACAACCTACTGCCACAGTGTTTCTCAGTCAGTGCTGCTTGTGCCACTGGTGGCACTCCAGGTGGTGCCTGGTGGTCCCAGGGGGGCCAGATGTCATAACCGCAACAGAGGACCAGGCACCCCAAAGTGTAGGACATGCCAAAATACAAGCTAAAAACACTGTATATGGATTTCATGTGGTTAATTTAAACAATATGTTACTTATTATTAAGCATAATATTATATGACATGTAATTTATTAATTAGAAGCTATATAGAAAACTATATTACACATAATTTGTAAATTAGGCTATGCACTGCCTGCAGGGGCCCACTCACAGGGAAAAGGAGGACATTTCAGTTCCTTTCCAGGACACGAGGCTAGAAAAGAGGGCATGTCCTGGAAAAAGAGGACGCCTGGTCACTCTGGGTGGTATGCATAGGACATCCAGATCCCCACCACCTGGCAACAAGAACAGCAACGCGTTGTGACAAGCAGTGATAAGGACGGGCAGATCCCTGACACCTTGCAGTGAGACCAACAACACAATGCAACAAACTGTGGTAGGAGGCTTGGCTCAGCAGGCAGAGCTCCAGGGTGCACTTTTTGTGCAATCAAAAAAGACCTGCCGTTCACCATGAGCCCCTTACCTGCGTGTGTTGTGTTGCGCCTGGCCTTCCAGCCTGGAAGCAACTGGCAATGACATCATTAAGTGGACCATTAAAAATGGTAACATTGGGGACAAATGTTGATAAACAATGCATTATAAATATCAGTGAAGAGAGGGAGAGAAAGGGCAAGCTCATTACCCTTATGTCAGTGGTCCCCGAACTGTGAGCTGTGTCTCCCCAGAGAGCTGCGGAAACCAGCTTGGGGAGCTGCAGAATCCTTGGGAAAACCCACCACCCTATACAATGTGGATTGTAACCCTAATGGGGAGCCACCAGTTGAAAAAGTTTGGAAACTACTGCTTTATGTGATTTTGTTTCAGTGGGGGATGACAGCTTCGCTGAAAGTGATTTGGAGAGGTAGAATTTGCATCACAAGTGGGAGTCATGGGAGTAACGTGGTTTAAAATTGTATATAGAAAAATAACTTTTCCTGAGATGTTGTCTCTTTCAATGGGTGTGTTGCAGGTAGACATTCAAAAGGTGTATCTCTCTTGCCCCCCCCCCCTTTACTGATTCTCAGTGGTAGGAAATGAAGAATTTTATCCTTGGGTCAAAAGCACAAGCTGTATATTAGGGAGAGTCTGTGGAGGGAAAAGGTTCTAGTTTGATTATGTTTTGATGCCTCACAGAGCTTGACACAAGCTTTTTGAGTTTTCTCCTTGTTAGTTTGGTTGCTATTATAGTGTTGCACCTGACCGAGGCTCTGGGAATCAGCTTGAGATGGAGGAGGAAAAAGGAAGTATTTGAAAGATAAAAAGTTGTAACGGGTGGCTTCAAATATCCATTTATTCATCTAGATATTTATATCCCACCTTTCTATCTCTGAAGAGGCCACTCCCCCAGGAGGCTTACAATATTTTAAAACATACAATACAGTAATAACATTCTCTGACCTGTGCTTGTCTCCATAGAATTCAGTGTTAAGGTCCTGCAGGCCTGGGGATGTTGACTTCTTTCTTCCCCATAGTGCATGTGGATCTGAAGCATTAACTTGGCTGTATGAATGCATCCTCAGCTTGTGAAAAAGGAACAAAACTTCCAGATTTGAGAAATATACCGAAATCTTTCTGGAACAATTGAAAGTTTTTTTGTTTTTTTTTAAATTAATAACAATAGAAGCTATGCAGAAGGTATCTTCCCCAGATTAGGAAAGATGCAAATAAGTCCAAGAGAATGCTAGCATGGTTAAGGAGCAGAGCTGAATAAGTTATAAAATGCAAGAAATTGGGCTCTGAAAGATGGACATCTTGTCCCAGTGAGAAGTACGAACTCTGGCAAAACAAATGTCTGACACAGACAAAGCAAGCAGAAAAATAACTTGAATGCTTGTTTAGAACTTGTTGCTAAAAATACTGAGACTAGCCATAAACACATCTTTATACCTCAAGCAGTGGCAAGTTGGGACTATTTAGACTGCAAAGAAGTGAAAGGATTGCTAAATGTGGAAATGGAGATTGTAGTGAAGCTGAAAATTCTTTGGGTCTTTGCTGTTGGAGGTGTTGGAGAGATCCTCATGTTTCAATATCTATTTTAGGGGAGGGCAACTCTTAGAACTGAGTTGGAGCTCCTCTACAAATTTAGAAATTAGCAAGTCCACCAGGTACAGATGGCATATATCAGGGGTGGCCAAACCACAGCTTATAAACCACATACCGCTCTTTAACTTATCATGTGCAGCTCACGGAAATATGTAGGCTGAGCTTTTTGCATCACAATTCATGTAAAAGGTAAATAAAAATGTTCAAGTTTTATAATTATCTACCAGGTATACACCGAGAGTCCACTGGAGAAAGCGTACGTTTAATGTTCATGGTGAGTAAATATATTTAAGAAATTAAATGCTTCTTAAAAATTGCTGCTCTCAAACATTTCTTTTACGGCTCGCAAACATCTGAAGTTTATCGTATGTGTCTCTTATGTTAAGCAAGTTTGGTCACCCCAGCATACACCCCAAAGCTATTTTAGTGTTGAAATGATCTTTTGAAAGAATTGTAGCTTAAAATATGCTTCCTTGCTAGACAGTTGAAAAGCAATCAAAATTATCAAATTTTAAAAAGCATTCTGGGGGAAGCATAGAAATTGCAGGTTAGTTAGCATAATGTTTGTGCTGTATAAGAAGATGGAATGCATGTTTAAAGCCAGAATTATGTAGCACAGGATCATCACAGATTCTGCAGAGGGAAGTTGTGCTTCGCCAACCTGGAGTTCTTTGAGAGCTTCAGGAAGCATATAAGTAGAGGTTAACCAATAGACATAACATACTTCCCAAGAATGTTTTAGAGAGAGACCTTTGCCAGGAGTTACCAAGACACTTTGATGAGATCTCTGGCTTAGTTAGACAGCAAGTACAGATAAATTTTCATTGTATGTTCTTTTTTACACACTGTGTTGCATAAGTGAAATGGGTATATGCAGGTCCCATGAGTTCAGTGGGAGAATTGACCACACGCACAGCCTGCGCCCAATGAAATAAATAGGACTTAAAAGTGATAAACCTTAACTAGATCATGTCCCTAGTTGTAGGCATTTGGGGCATGTATTGGGCATTGTTTAGTCTTATGTTTGTTTCTTCCCCTTGCTATTGAGATTAAAAATAGATTTTAAGAATACTGTAATATAGGGAGTGATTTGCATTCTGGTTTACTGAACTGCTATCTTTTTTCCCCAACTGGAATATGCACAAGTATTTAGTCTACATGCATTAAAAAAAACAACAACTAGATCTTCTTATATGCACTAATAACCGATGCAGACCCCTGTGGTCCCTTTAATTCAGTGCGGGATGTTTTTCACAGCTGTGTTTCCCCACAGCCAAGTCAGAGAAGGCCACCTGAAAAGATGAGAAGGACCAAGCTCTTCTCCACCAATGGTCCAGTCAGCCCTGAAGACTAATGCAGAGAATTAACAAGAACGTGGTGCTGGGTCTTCTTACTTTGACAAGCTCAGTCTTCCTCCTCTTCCAGTTGTACTATTATAAGTATTATTTGTCTCCTAAGGTAAAAATATTTACAATTTCATGGAATATGTTTGTATAGAACAGATTAATTATGCTGAAATTAGGGAAGTGCTTATACCAATTAAAATGTCTAATTCCATGAAGCGTATTCCATGACCTACAGATGGAAGAGATAAAATTAGGGCAGGAGTCCTAAAGCAGCATACCTGCTTGGAAGCAAGTCCCATTGCAACCAGTAGGGCTTATGCTGAGTAAACATGGCTAAGATCAGGCTGTAAGATTTGAAACACCCTGATTCACAGTCTGGCCTTTTAGTAGCCAAGCAGAACAGAGCTTTTATATAAATATGGGCACTCTTCTGATCAATCTGGCTTGGAATTCAATCTAATATTCCTGCAGGTACTTCATAAGCATACACACTGAAGTTCTAAAGGACTCTGGTTGGCTATGAGTCTGAGGCAAGGGCTGCTTAAATCAGATCTGCACCCCCTCACTGGTGCACTCCTATCCAGGCCAAGATGAGATCTCCTTAGTTTTAACAGCATAAGAAAGAGAGGTGCTCTCAGACCATTTTCTAGGCCTGAATTTACTATGGTTCCATGTTCCTGTCAAGCCTCAGTAAATATTTATCCATTGCCTATCCTTTGCCGTCCAACTTTGTGGGAGGGAAAGAGCATTGGGGACAATTTTGCTACTATAGGAATTTTACCACCCCCAAGACTTGGGTTCAAATAGAAACGGTATACTGTACTGTTACATTAGTGGAAAATGTCATTGAATTTTTCCTTTTCATAATTATAACTTGATGGTAGGACTGGGATTTGACTTGCAAACCCTTTTCTCTTTTGTTCGGTGGTGTCAGAATGGAGCCGTTCTTCCAAAGATTAAGGGGAGCAAGGCAGGACAAGATAGTCGACCAGGGGTAAGGTCCAGTGCTTTCATTTTCTTTTCTTTTTTTAACTTTCCTGGCACTGCTTCATTCAATGGGTTTTGTGCTTCTTCCAGCAACGGTCATTGTGTAGCTTTTCCTGTTGTCATCATACAGCCTAGAATTTACAAGTGAAACAAGTAGCACGTCATTTTTTCTGAAATTCATGGTATAAGCCCCACTAAAATGCTAGTGGGATGTGAATATGTAGATGGTGTGGTGTAGTCGCCAATGGGGTGCATTTGGATGTGGAACATGTACTGGTTCATGATGTTCTTGGTCTGATCCAGCTTTGTCATTGTGTCTGTCATTGTGTCTGCATCTAAATAAAGGTCTGTCTGATGTTCCACACTGGCTTTCAGCAAGCTAAGAAAGAGAGGTTGCCTCTATCAAGCTTCAGGTTAAAGGACTTCGCATGCTTTGCTGGTGCAGTGTCCACAGCCAGATCTACAGTTGCACACTTGAGTTCCTATGGAGTCTGGCCACTGGTCCATCTGGCTCAGATTTGTTGACACTGACTGGCAGCCACTCTCCTGGGTTTCAGTCATGCATTTTTTCTGCTCTACTTGGAGATGCCAGGGAATGAACAGGGTTGTTCTTCATGCAGGGCAGGTGCTCTATTACTAGTGAGCCATGTCTTTTCCCCTAAAGCAGTGGTTCTCAAACTTTTAGCAACTGGACCCACTTTTTAGAATGAGAATCTGTAAGGACCCGCCAGAAGTGATGTCATGACAAGAAGTGACATCATCAAGCAGGAAAATGTTTAACAATCCTAGGCTGTAGTCCTACCCACACTTATCTAGGAGTAAGTTCCAGTTACTATCACTGGTTAAAACGTATACATAGTAACCCTTTAACAGTACAGTGCTGTAACATTTCCCCTGATGTAGTCACATACCATGGTAGCATCAATATATTAAAAATAAAATACTGAAATGAATGGGGACCCACCTGAAATTGACTCGCGACCCACCTAATGGGTTCCAACTCACAATTTGAAAACACTGCGGACCTGAAGTTTAAATATACCCTGTTTTATAAGGATGCTAAACTGATTTCTTTGTTACTATGGGTATTGAGGTGTAAAAGCTTTTGAACGCCTGTTGCCACGTCTGGGAAGGTTGCAAGACATATTGGGTTGCAATCCTCTGCACATTTCTCCCAGAGTAAACTCCACTGAACCTTGGTTTTTTTTATTTCTAAATGAACATACCGAAGGTTGCACTGTTGTTGGACTTGAAGCATGTGTGAAAGAGTTTGTGAAATGTCATAGGGATTACTGTCCTGCATGGACATTGACAGTTGATGAAGATTTCTGAAAATGGCTTAAGTAACTGATTATGTTCAATGCTAGTATTTTTTCAGTTGTAGTTTGAATTCTATTAAATGAAACTGAAAAAATTTTCAGTATTTGAGACCCCCACATATTATTGTGGAATTAAAGTCCACTTTTTGTCCAGAAACTATTACTCTAGGATTAGTAGAATGCTACCACATTTGTGACTTTTGATTTTTCTGCACATTATGTATTTTTGTTCTTGGCATAATAACAGTCTTGTGAATCATGATGGATATCATTGTTCAAGGGTGAACTTATGGGTCTTGGTCCAGGATCCCAAAAACTACGCAACTAGTTCTATGCATCCAGGAGGAAGTGGGACTTGTGCTAATCACACAGCAGCTTTGCATGGCATGCCCACAATGGCACATGGCAAATTGCTTTTGAAATGGAAGTAATTTGTGATAATGTGTGTTAACCAGTGCTCAAAGAGGAAGAAAAAGTCAAAAATGTCACAGGGCAGGCCCAGATTATTGGGATACACTTATGAAATTCTTTGGATCCTGACCATAATTAGTACAATACCAATTTTGAATGCTGACTGAATTACATATTTAGTCTTTTCATACATATGGCTAACTCATTTTATTTATTCATTTGTATTTCTTCTTCCCCCGCCCCATCTTTTTAAACAGCATGTGGTTCGGAAGTTCCTTGGTTTGATGTCCAGTCATAACATACCTGTATATCTTATTGATCCATTGCTTCTGGGGTTGATTAATATAGACTTGGAACAGCTCAGAACTTCCCCTGATGGCCACCACTCAGAATGCAAGTACTTCTGTGCTCCACGGGACTTCACTACTTTTGCGCTGTTGGACAAAACATGGAAGCTTGAGGTAAGGTTATATTTTCCTTTTATTATAAGGAAAATTATAATATTTCCCTTATATAATATTTGAAGTAAGATAAACCTTTCCCAGTCATGCTATGCTGAGCATTTATTTAAGATGATAAAGTTAAAATATTCAGCAATTCAAAGTCTATAGTGAGTTGTAAAGGCAAGGCAAGGCACGCTTAAGGCAAGGGAAATGTGTCCAGTGGGCTGACCACAGGGTAGTGCAAATGGTAATTGTGTAGATTTCTTAAATGTCCCAGGCGCTGGCATTTGGAGATGGTACATCTTCTCCTTGACCTTTAAATGCCTATGTATAGTGACATTTCTTAGAAAGAAAGTCATTGGAGAAAAACACAAGAAGCAGAGGAAAGATGTTATACATTAACATGATGAAAAGGTTGATTGTGAATGTTGTACATCCGGGTCTCTAAACTTTTCATAATGAGGGCCGCATCGTATATTTTAAACATTTTCAAAAAAAAATCAGTTTTATGAATGAATGAAATTTAAACGAGTGAATAAGTTTTACTTGGAACATTTTTGTAATCGGCATGATATAATTCAGAACAAAAGTGTGACACTTGCAAAGAAACAAGGCCGTGCTTAAACTGAGAAATGATATATAACAAGTAAAATGTCAAGCATTAGCAAATGCTCTGACCAAGAAAACAAATTATTGTGAGCTGGATAAAATCTTGTGGTGGACCAGATGTGGCCCCTGGGCCGTAGTTGGAAACCCCTGTTGTACACTTGAAAAATGCACAGTCAGATAAGTTGATAAATGTATTGAACCACACACTGTGAAAACAATTTTTAAAAATAGTCCTAGCAGCATGCATAGAGTGGAACTTGGGATAAACTCCTCCATCCTGCCTGCATGACTAAACAAATTGCTCTGGTTGCAAGGGGAAGGATGTGGTCAGGATGTGGCTGTGCTGTAAATGCACTCATCCTGTATGATGTGGAGGTGATTGGACTATTAAAATATCATCTGAGTTGTTCCACTACCAATTTTCCCCAGAAGTCCACTGTTGTAGGAGACTTGTGAGGGTGGCCTTTTGGCTTTTGGGCGCTTTGAGGGTAAAGTGGCCAGGTCACTACCGCACTGGAAATGTGTGCAAATCCTAAAACATGTCCCAGAATGTTCTGCAAAGAGCAAGGGTTCTGTTGTACCCATTGTGGGTTCCTTGATTGAGACGTCAGCATGCAAAGGGTTCCTTCAAGACAGAATGTGAAAATCACAGGGTTAAGGTACACTGGATTGATTGTAGTTGACAATACTGCATCAAAAAGTAACTTTTCTTTGTGTTCATCATCATCATCATCATCATCAACCCTTTATTAGCAGAATAGACATACAATACACACGCACACACACACAAATATATATAAAACCAGTAAACAATTTAAAAACTATAAAATCCTAACCTTACTTTACATTTGTGTTTAACTGCCTCCTCCTTCTCTTAATAATTAAATTCAATAGAGATGCCACTTTCACTGAGAGATTTTCATTATCCCCCATTTCTCAAGAGTGGTTTTCTTAAAATGTTCATCAGTGGTTTGGTTTTGCAAAACAGTAGAAGCTGAAAGCTCACATATACTGTCTGTATTAGCAAGAAAGACCCACTGGGAAGTGGTGTAATTACTATAGATCTGTTTTGTCAGTTCTTGTGTTCGTTCCTTCAGTTCTTTCCTTTAGCACAGAATTGTGCTATGACACAGAATTGTGATTTTTTTTTTTAAAGAGTATCGACACAAATGTAGTGTGTCATTTTCAGGTGGGCTTACTCCGAGCTGCTGAGAAGGTGGGATTCCACTGGCTAAAGATTCAGAACAAAGACCCACGCCTAGAAGGGATGGAAGACCTCTCTGGGACTGAGATTCCCCTGCACTACATCTTCAGACTGGCAACTCATGCTATCCACCTCGTGGTCTTTTATGAGAGGAGTGGCAACTATCTTTGGCACGGACCACTGCGGTTGAAACGTCATGTGGACCGGAAGTTTGTGCCTTTCCGGAAGCTACAGTTTGGCCGCTACCCTGGAGCCTATGACAAGTAAGAAGCAGCAAAGCAACATTTTCACTAAAAAGAAAAAAATGATTTGTGGGTTTTCTTTCTTACCAAAAAAGCTGTCAGACTTGCTTCACATCTATGCTAAAATATAGATAAAATCAGACCTGTGGAATTGTAGGTTCAGTCACACTATAAATTACTACATTTGACTAATATAGGTAATGAGACAATCTTTTTTTTACATTCTCTTGCATAATAAAACTTCCAGCCCAATCCTATATTACCCCAGCACCCAGAGGAGCAGCAGCGCTGAAATGGCTGCCGCCGCATCCTATGGGCACAGGGGCAGCCACCGGAGTAATGCGGTTGCAACCCCAATGGGTCTCTTTAGAGCTATGTCCACTATTTAGCAGGTGCAGAACCAAGGAGGCACATGTTGTGCTTCCCAACCCAGGAGAGGGGTTAGGATTCAGCAGCAGAATCTGCCACCGTCGCTACCCCCTTTCATGGCCACTCTTCTCCTCCCTCTGCCCAGTTCTGCGTCCCGAAAAGCTTTGCCACCAGCCCAGTTTACCACTGGCCTCTCCCCACGCACACCCTCAGTGCTGGCACAAAATGTCTTATGGGGGGGGTCAGGACAGCACCGGTACCACAGCCCATAGAATTGGGCCCTCAGAGTTATCCAATGGCTGTAAATTCAGGACAGGCTTCTCACGTTGCATTTTAACTTACAGAATTCTTTTCAACGAGATACAGAGAATGCTTTAAAGGAGAATTAGGCAAACTAATAATGGAAGATCATACACACATAAAAGTTATCAACAGACCTTAATGATGGAAAATGAAAAGGAAATTGCTCTTTTTTTATTGGATGTGTTGATAAGGTTAATGTAAACCTTGTGTGCCTTCTTCCATGGCAGGCTGGAGCTGCTAAGTGTTTCCATTGATGGGTTAATAGTCCAGATTCCAAAAGAGATATCCCATTTCCTAGAGGAACGATCCCACTCCAGGTTTATTGAATGTAGGTTCCGAGAAGCTCGGTCTTTCTTTCAGGTTAGTGGTATCAAGTTGTATGTCTTTCCCAATACAAACCTCTTTCATGTGTGTTCATTTTGTCCCTAGTTTTAAAATAGCAGGTATTAAAATGTTAGTTGTATGGGATTCTTAACCGAAACGTGAACACATTTAAAAAGCATTGGTAATACAGAAAGTGTGTGTATGTTCTCAGTTTATTGAATCCTACCAAAATGTTCTGTACCAGCCTGGGA
Organism: Tiliqua scincoides; assembly: GCF_035046505.1. Lineage (NCBI taxonomy): Eukaryota > Metazoa > Chordata > Lepidosauria > Squamata > Scincidae > Tiliqua > Tiliqua scincoides. The sequence continues at coordinate 92,305,798 of NC_089822.1, read as the reverse complement.
CTGTCCAAGTCGAGTGCTGCAAGGTACCGTGGCCCACCATTCCTCAGTAAGCCACCTGCCTCTTGCAGGCTCATGAGCTGCGCTCAGCTTGGACAATCACTGTTTGTGCAGTCTTGACTGACTGCATTCTGTCTTACAAGGCTTACACTGGCCAAAAAGCTGCTACAGAGACAAACTGGAAAGGTCAAACTCATTTTCAGTTTCTTAATAGTGATTTGTATTTAGATATTTATCCATTTGGATGTATAGTTTGCCATGGTTTGGATAGCTCTGTAGCCCAGGATACAAAGAGTTGTTTTCGGCATACCCAAGGGAGGGCTTGTGACTTGAGCAGAAAGTCATCATGCGCTGTTTTGGAAACTTCCCTTCTGTTTCAAAAATAAATTTTCCCTACAGAAAGTTTCTGCTCAAGAGGAACAAATCCAAACCTTGTGTGGATCTTGGCCGTAGTCTTATTTTAAAGTTTAAATCCTAAATATAGTGGAAATGGCGTCTGATCAAACCATGCTAACCTTTCCCACTTCAACTCAGCAGCTTAACCTTGTATCCCAGAAGCCAGACTTCTGTTGGCAACCTTCAGTCTCAAAAGACTATGGTATCGCGCTCTGAAAGTCTGTACTACACTCTGAACTCTGAACTCTACTGAACTCTGAACTCTATACTCTGAAAGTCTGTACTGTACTGTAGTCTGAAGCCAGACTACTTCAGCCAGAAGCTGAACTACGGAAGCCAGACTACAGTAGTATTAATAGGCAAGATTTGCTACATGACTTTGACACTTGGTGGCGCCAAAGAATGAAAATGCATTGTGTGATAGTATTGAATGAATTTTGCGAAACAAGTAGAAGAATGCTTTACTAGTTTGCAAACCATACCAGATCAGAAAAAATTGCTACTTTAATGACTTGTTTGGGTTCTTTCCCTCAAGTGTTTGAGAACCTCTTGAATTGTATTCTCTGTAGCTCCTTATAAAGCTCAACAGTATGTTTGGCTATGTTCTTTGTGGTGAAGGTGAAAATCATAACTGCACTTTTGGGATGGGGGGAATGGGACTTGTATTATTGGACTGAGTTGTACCTAATTTCTTATGTGCAATTTCTGATACAGTGCCTTGTATCTGTGGGGGCATCTGCATTTGAGAAAGTTAACAAAAATACCATTTAAACGTGACTCATCATATAGGTTTTCTAAAATGTCCTTCTCTGAATCCTTTTCTTCAATATTTATTTATCCTTCTCTTTCAACCCTGTTCAAAAGCATCTTGCAACCAGGAGGGAGGGAAGGAGCCAGTTTTTTTCTGACAATTTAGTCCAATGGTTCTGAAACTTTTAGTCAGGGAATGAACAGGGATGCTCTTCATGCAGGGCAGGTGCTCTATTACTAGTGAGCCATGTCTTTTCCCCTAAAGCAGTGGTTCTCAAACTTTTAGCAACCGGACCCACACTTTAGAATGAGAATCTGTCAGGACCTACCAGAAGTGACAGTGTCCCTTTTTTTAAGGGGCAGCAGTATGCAGTCCAGAGGCGACCCTCCATGTTTCTTTACCACAGTTGCATTAGTCCATAATAAGCAGTAAGAAACATCATTTCTTAATTCCTCTCAGCAACCACTAAAATGTCTTCAGCAGACATAACAGTTAGGGGTAAAGAAGTGTTGAGAATAATTATGGAAAGCCAAGAGACTGGGTGGCATTGGAACATGGGGAATGTGTTTCATAAACTGTTAATGCAGGGTGCGAAAGTAATTATTTTTCATCGTTTTTGTAGCAGTACCCTGATGATGCGTCTCTCGAAGCAGTGGAATTCAGGAAAAAAGCCAAGTCACTACTGCATCTCGCAGCTCAGACATTGGGCGGTTTGGGAGTGAAATTCTGGTTGAGTAGCGGAACTTGCTTGGGTAAGGTATCTCATTGGAACTAGGCAACATTTTCTCAGGCTCCAGGGCTGGAATTAAGAACTAGCTGTGTTGTAGCAGCTGTGGGCGTGTGGTACAAGATGTGTCATTGATACTGTGGGTTAGGATGAGGAATCCACCAGAACTCAATATTTAGGCCAGGATCCAAAGAACCATGAAACCAGAGCTGTGAATCCAAGGGGGCTTTAGATTTGAATCTGTGTTGTGCATTTTTCTCTGTTCAGTGTCTCTTCTCCCTCACTCTCACTCTGCTGGCAACCAACTGTTTGCAAAATAGAAAATAGAAAAAAAAATCAAAACTTTCACTAGGCTGATAGAAGCCCCTTGTCTTGAGCCCTTGTAGCTTTTTTGGTCCTGATTCTGTTTTTAAGTGCTCTTTTCTGAAGACTGATTTTTCACTAACAGGCACCTGTCTTTCTTGGGAAAGAGTTAAATGTCTCAGCTTCTACGAAAGTGAACTTATTTCACCACCTTGGGAGCTGCTGCATATTGATTTCTGGAGTTGCCCCAAAGCTGACAGATCTGCTTTTGTGCTTTTAGGTTGGTATCGCCAGTGCAATATTATTTCTTACAGCAAAGATGTGGACTTGGGGATTTTTATTCAAGACTACAAACCAGATATTATTCCAGCATTTCAGATGGCAGGGCTGCCACTAAAGCACAAGTTTGGCAAGGTTGGTGGAGATTTGATGGTTGGTGGACTTTTGATCTTTGCCCCTCTTAGATAATTGTCTATTTAAAGGTGCCTGCAATGCATGGTTTTACAAGGAAAACGTTTGTGCCTTAATCCTTGCACACCATTAAACTTTCTAGATGTATGTATGTACCATTGACAATCGTAATATCATAACAGTATGACTAGATTCACGGAACTAGAACATTTTATGAAAGGTGGTTCATCAGAATGGTCTTGGTGACCATTTACCGAGTTTGATAGTAAGAGGCGTACACTATTGGTCCTTTGATTCATGTTTGACATTCACTGGATACTTGCAGTGTTGAATAATCTTTTAACTGTGAGTGGACCATCTAAGACATGGGTGTCAAACCCTGCTGGGGGCTGGAAGTGATGTCATTAAGCAGGAAGTGATGTCATTAAGCAGGTCATGACCAGAAACAAGCATTTTTTTCTCACTTAGGAACTCATTAGCTGCAGTGACAGAAGGGCATTGGAAAATATATTGATATTTTCAAGATATGGGGAGGCCCAATTATCATGCAGGCTGCCTTTTCATCAGAACATCCCAGCAGCAGATGGTGGCACTGTAAGAGCCTGAGGGCAACATCCGACCCACGGGCCTTAAGTTTGACACTCCTGATCCAATAAATAACACCATAATTGGACCTTCTATGTTGCCTCAAATGAGATGCTTTCCAATAGAGTTACTTCACACACACTTGATTATGAGTGAAATAAATCAAGTGAGGGGTGTGTGTGTGTACACTAACCTTTACAGTTGCTTGATTCTTGAGAGAGAATACGAACCCGTATAAATTATTTTTTGACTTGGTTTTTGTATTTATATCTTAACTTTATATCCCCCAAATTCCTCTCTAAAAGAAAAGCTGCTTTGTTGTTGTTCAAACACACCATATAAGTATTTCAAACACACAATGCATAAATAAATGGGCGCAGAAGGTCCATACACAAAGATCATACATTCAAGTGCAGCCTCTGTTATGCATATGTTCAGCACTCACCTGTGCAGTCTCTATAACAGGGGTGTCAAACTCGTTTCATACCAAGGGCCAACAGCGTTCATGATGCCTGCTGAGGGCCGGAAGTGATGTCATTAGGCAGAAAGTGATGCCATTATTCAAGATATGGGAGAACCAGTTTTCAAGTGGGCTGCCCTTACAGCAGTAACGTCCCAGCACTGCTCAGCTGCAGAGAGCCTGAGGGCCAGATAAAGGTCCACCTGGTGGGTCTTGGGTGGGCCATGGGCATTTCCGGTGGAACCTCTCCCATTTGGTGGGTCTCAAGTGGACCCTGAGCATTTCCGATGCGCCGCAGCCCATTTGGGAGGTCTTGAGCAGGCCCTGAGCTTTTCTGGTGGATCCTGATCCACCAGGTGGGACTTGGGTGGGCCATGGGCATTTTTGGTGGGTCCTGGCTCACCTGGTGGGTTTTGGGTGGACAGTGGGATTTAGGCATTTGGGTTTTGGGTGGACAATGTATCCCAACCTACCTGCTGGGTCTTGGGCGGGCCCTGAGCATTTCGGGTGGGTCCCAGCCTTCCAGTGGGGTCCCAGGCAGACCCTGAGCATTTCAGGTGGGGGTCCAGGTCCATCTGGTGGGTCCCGATGCACCTGGGCCAGAAGTGATGTGTTGTTGTTATTCAAGATATGGGAGAGCCAGTTTTCATGTGTGCTCCCCTGACAGTAGTAACATCTCAGCACTGCTCAGCCGCTGAGAACCTGAGGAACAGATAAAGAGCTTCTGCGGACTACATCCGGCCTCTGGGCCTTATCTTTGACACCCCTTCTCCATAATGTAGTATTCCTTGGGTCCTCTAAGGTGCTTTGCTTTGTCTCCCTTGCAGGTAGAAGATAGCTTGGAGCTCTCTTTTCAGGGAGAAGATGATGTGAAACTTGATATTTTTTTCTTCTATGAAGAGGATGACCACATGTGGAATGGAGGAACTCAGGCCAAATCGGGCAAGAAATTCAAGTATGACTTGGGCTCAGTCATCTTCATGAGAAAGGAATAACCAGCTACCTGATGCATTGCAACATGGCTTACTCTTATCAAAGAGCACCTGTGTTGATGAGAGCATGTAAAAGTTGCTCTTCAGACAGGAAATAATGTCATCTTCTGACATTGACTTTCTAAGTGGCTTTTGGGGAAGCCTGGGTTTCTACAAAGACTTCTCAAGGTTTCCTCAATGAGAAGATCAGTAATACAGTCACAATTCCCTAAATGACAACTAGCTTAATTTTATACCAGACTTTCCTTGTGACATGAAACTGTTGAAGATTGTTAAGTACGTTCTTGGCCACAGACCATGTGAGCCTCAATGATCCTGATCAGTGTACCATGTAGTGCCATGTAACTGTGTGCCATGTAGTTAGAACATGTCCCGGAATCTTCTGTCATACACTGGGATTCTGTGACTTGAAAACCACAGCTCTGTGACTGCAGGAATGGCACTCTCTCTCTCTCTCTAAAGTTCTATCTGCTCTTATGGCTGGAACAAATGAGTGAGGGGAAAAATGAGTGGCAGGCCTTTTAAGGTAGTGGTGTATTCAGTACTGATTATATGTTCTTGAAAGACCTGCAGTAGACTTGAAATCTAATCTCTGTTAAAACAGGTACTGCATAGTCTATGACATATCAGATACATAGAAGTTAAAAGGAGGGACAATGAGAGCAAGCAGAGGTACCTCCTCCTTGGTTCTTTCCTGAGCTTACTGGTTTTATGATTATCTTTTTTTCCCACCCTCTTAATCCACCAAGGATTTGTAATCTTCCCATGCTGCAGGAGAGAGTTTTATATTAGGTAGGGCAAAAGTGATTTATTCTCTCTTTAAGAAAGAACATAGTCCTCTCTCGCTTGCCCCCCTCCCCCCAGTTGTTCTGACATCTTGCCATTTCTTTGCACAGGGGGCCTCAATCAGTTTTTGCAACAAGTGTTGCATTAGTGTTTATGAGAGGAGGCACAGGCCTGCGATGACAGCCTGCTGGGGCAGAACCGCTGCACAATCTGCTGATGCTGGGAAAGGCTGGGAGTCTCTGGCAGATCGCATGTTTTTCAGGATGAGCAGGACTTTAGGGGAATATAGAGGAGGGAAACCGATCTTCCTTTCTAATCACTGCTGAATGCCATGTCTAAATAGCATTCTCGCCGCAGAAGCTTTGGAGCACAGTACGTTTGTTGTAATTGGCATCCTTGGCTTCCTTCAGGACCTCAGGGCGGCATCCATGGGGGCTATAGAAAATCCCATTTTTATCCTCTTGACAATCCTGGGAACTGGTTAGACTGAGAGATGATGGCTGTCAGATTCAAGGATGAGCAAAAATTGGAATCCGGGTCACCTTGGTCCAGGTCAAGTACTTCATCCACAGCACCACCTTGGCTGTCACATTGTACTATGTGTATAAAACCACTGGGATTAATCTTGCCCACATACTTACTTACATACAGATGATCTTCCAAAGCCAGTGTTAATTATCTTGGATAAATCAGTAGTGTTGAGCTTGTACTGCCTGCTCAATGGGTGGCATTTTGCTGGCAACCGAACAGCAACATTTTAACTCTTCTGATTCTGGCCTAATTTTAAGAGAGCTGCTTAGCCTTGGCTGATTGATTGAGCTTTCATCCCATGATAAATTTTGGCATAGATCCTTGTTCCTATTTCCTGAGGTTATTGGCTTGTCCTGGAAGAGAATATTGTCCAAGAATGCGTATCAAATTTGTATCTCTTAATTCAAAGTTGTTCTGACAGATTATAGAATTTTGCTTCCTGAGAATCTGAGCCTTTTGTTGCTGGCGGTGAAGAAAAAGTATGTTTCTAGTCTTCTTGACTGTGAAGTGTTGCTTGAAAGTGTTTGGGCAACAGTTTTAGTTTGCATAATTTATACCAATTACAAAAATTAGCTTTGCTTGTTGCAGAATAAGGGTTATTGGGGTTATTTAATGCCCAAAATGTGCCAGAAAGTTACATTTCAGTGCATTATAAGATCTTTTTTAACCTGCATTTTGTTCACTCTTCTTTTCATATTGCAGGTACCGGTTTTCCAAGTTTACGCTATGTTGGACTGAGTTTGTAGAACTCAAAGTACGTGTACCATGTGAAACTCTCCACTACATTGAGGCCAACTACGGTAAAGACTGGAAGATACCTGTGACGACATGGGACTGGAAAACCTCCCCACCCAACGTACAGTCGAATGGAATCTGGCCTATTGATGAATGGGAAGAAGTCATTCAGCTGTATTGACCTCTCTGTGAGATGCTGAAAGCTGGGATGCATTTATGTCTGCTCTTTGACCTGCCTCCACCCAGAAGTCTTTTTCATGTTTGAGATGCATCATCCATTTTGAAAGGAGTCTTGTAAACCATTTTATTGAGGGTTGTTATGTTTTTCAGCACAACACAAAAATGGTTGTACAGCTTCTGGCACTCATACCAAGAATGCTTTCCTTGAGCTGGGGACAGAGAACTGTGGAGGAGAAACTATACAAAAGAACTACTGTAGAGGAAAAGTAATACTTGACAGCCATTTTGAATCAACATTGTTGAAACATTCCTTCCCAAAGGCCAGAATAAATACTATCCAGTATCCAGAGGTGAAAATAAAGAGCGGTTGACCAGCTAGCTCTCCAGTCTTGCCCCGCCACCAAGGACCTACAGTGTGGAAGGAGTTAAAAAGGCCTGGAGCCACAGCAAATTTAAATACTCCTGGGGTAGAGAGCGTGCATGAGGGTCAAAGTGGTAAAAATAGAAGCTGCCCCCACTGTATGCCATGCCTTTCCATTTCTCCTAGGTGTGACAGTCAACAGCTGGGGCAGGTAATACTTCTTGTGCTGTATTGTGCTGTTTACCAGGGACTATATTAGCATTTCATCATGAGGGACACTGAGAGAATTGAAGGAAGTGTATGTACTTCCGTCAGCAATTGCCCATGCTTCCCTTGATCACTCTAAGAATCTTTGCTGTTGGGCAGCACTTCCCAAACTTATCTCTGGCACAGTGCCTTCCATGCTGCAGACATAGTGCTCAGAACCCAGAAGTACGTGGTGAGGACACATGATGTGATTATATCATCACCAGTTACTTTTGGGTTGGAGACCACGGAGTGACCCTGAAAATGGCGGTAAGAGGCTCAGGGCGGGCAGGTAGGCCCTTCCAGCAGTGAAAACCTCTGTCTGCCAAGCTGAGCCTCTTATCGCTGTTTTCAGCATTGCATCAGGTGCTTACTGCTTAGCAGCAGTCATCCTGCACCGCTCCTGTGCGTTCACTGCAACACCCCCAGGAGCTGCTCCTCATGGATTGGGGACCACTGCAGTAAGGGAACCATTAGTCATGATCAAATTGACACAGTTCTTACTCTGCCTTCTGAATGGTTACTTATGTCTGAGTGTGAATTGAAAAGGTCAGTGTGCTGCCCTTGCCATCCTATGTGGCTCAGCGGGAGTGGAAGGCAGAGCAACAGCTTTTCATACTTTGGTGCTTAAAATATGATCAATCCCCACCCTTCTTTTCCTACATGTGCATCTCCCCTGTAGCTGTATCATAGTCCCACCACCCAGTATGTTTGCTCAGTAGAAAGCCCCATTTAGTTAAATGAGACTTACTCCCATGATGGTGTGCCCAGAGGTGCAGGTTGTGTGCGTCTCTTTCCTGTCTGTACAATATTTACAGTCATGCAAGCCACAGGTCATCTTCTTTCCAAAAGCCTTTAGGAAACCCAAATTTGGTTGCACAGAGAGAAGCTAGTATTCAGAGACAAGAACAATGCTGGTCTAGGATGTGTCCTCTTTTTTTCTAAAGGCAGCCCTTCAGGTTGGCCATCAACGCAGTGCAAAGCTTGGACTGTAAGCAGATAAAATGCCAGCCTGGCTGCTGCTGCCTCCGTTCCCTCCATAAATGTTAAGTTTTTAACATTTGCTGGGGATAAGAAAAGTTTGCAGTTCTGCCCAGAACTGCAAAAATAGGGGAGTTGTCAAGCACCTAGCAGACATCTGTACTGTACATGCCTAATGGGTGTATTTTGGGTTACAAACTCTGCAGTCCTGCTGTAGTCAGTAGCAACTTTTTTCAGTTTTGATTGAAGCTTCGGTTGAGCTTAATTGAAAGGGAAGATGGGTGATTTGCTATGCCTGTTTTGAATTGAGATGGTCCAGTATTTGTTTTAGAAGGCAGCACAGCTGAAAGAAATCTTATTGTCTCCCCTTAATGGACAAGTCAAGAAAACTGGGATTACCAATGACGTGTGAATGTGAATAAAATGTGCGCCACAGAATCTTCTCACGCCTAGTGTCAAAAATGAATTACTTTGGGTACTTTCCTGACTAGACTGCAAAGAGTCTGGATAAGAGGTGGCCAACAGATTTCAAGAATTAAACATGTTGGCTACCATTCTGTTGTCTTGCTCAGGGTTCATTTGGCAATGACTGACCTTCCAACTGCTTGATTCTAATGCCTAATTGACCATGAGTTGCTCAGGTTGCTTCTGTCCTTCAGGCCACTTTTTGGAGAATTGCGGAGCTACTAAGAATGCAGAAGTTAGCCACCCCTAGCCTGTGTGAGGGGAATACATGTATGAAGCTTCAACTTTAGTCGCTTGCTCATATGCTTGATTTATTCTTGCACTTGACTGTGTCCACACTGAAGCATGGTTTATGTTGCCGGAATGGTGTGACTACCACTTCTCCAGGTAAGGCAGTCAAGCAGAATCCTTGACTAGGGATGCTGATTATGGAAAGGAACTCCACTGTTCCCTGGATCCACCTTGGTTCCTCTTTACAGATGTAACCAGAGCATCATAGGATTCAGCCCCAAGGAGACAGCAGCTATGCCACTTTTAATAACATGTGAATAGGCTCTCGCCCTCCCTTGTGATGAGATTTTCTTGCCACTTCTGAGTAATTTGAAGGTAAGCTATTTTGCTTTAGGCTAATTAATGAAAATTAATTTTAGCATGTTGATTTGTCACATCAACCCTTATTAAGGGCAGCTATATAAGAAGCTTGAAATCGGGCAAAGAAGGCCAGGAAACAGAGTTCCTGTGAAGTGTATTTGCACTTGATGAAGTGAAGCACTAAATCTGTGAAGGTGTTCTTGGGGTGCTTATTATATATAATACTGTATACTATGGCCTAATGTCTGTTTAAATTATTTGGAGCTTTGTGATACAAAGCACAATATTGTAGCACTCTGTAGGTGGACAGAGAATATTCTCTAACGTGGTATAAGCTCTGTAATTTCTTCCTAGGGAGGCAAATGAATAGAGAGAAAATGAATGCACATCTTCTAGGTAAAACAGTATTGAAATGATTAAAAATTGTTAACTTATTGAGGAAGTTGTTGACCATTTTTATTTATTTTTAACAAAATGTAACATGCTAGTCAGTGGCTCCATCCAGAGAAAGTGAATTTGGGATCTAGGCTTATGTCTTCTGGTTTGGGGCCAAGTTTTTGATGTCTTTATTCCTTTGGTTATGCAGAAAGATGTTCTTAACCTTCCAGTTTGGGAAAGCTACTCATTGCAAAGCCATCTGAAAATGTTTGGAATTTTTGTAAAATGTGTGTGTACTTATTAAGCTTTTATATGTAATAGGCATAAAAAATTAAAATCAGTAGAGCTATTTGGAAATATCAGTGTTTGTGTATCTGATGAATGAATTTATAATGTAACCGTGACATTCTTATTTTTTAAGTTAATCTGTGGCTCAATTATGGGAAAGCTTTAAAAATGTCATAATGCTCTCAAAGTCCCTCACATCTTCCCCTTCTCACCTGTCAGAGATGACTATGCCTTGCTCCCCTTAATATCTGAAAATGCCGTCTTACAAGAGACAATATCTTTGCATTATACTAAATCCAGCTGGTGAGGAAATGCAAGTTTTTGTGCTTTGAAACTTTCTTCAGGCAAAAGTAAAAACATGGTTTTCTTTAGACCAGGGGTGGCCAACCTGCAGTGCGCCATGTACCACTTTTACGTAGAGAATCTTGAATGCGCCATACCACCTTAATATCATTTTTAGTGATTACCACGGTAGCTAAATAGAGCCTCCATATTCAAGGGCAATATATCTCTGAGTGCCAGAAGATACAGAGCAAAAAACATGGATGTGCTGTTGCTTATTTGGGGCTTTTCAAAGACCCCTGATTGAGTGCTGATGAGGCCCAAAGGCAGCCTGCATGGACCGCTTTAGTCCAGCAGGACCCGTTCCAAAGTCCGAATAAGATGCATTCATTGCTCTTCTGCACAGCACAGCCGGCCTCTTCCTGCCCACCTTCTTGACCTCAAAGATGGTCTTAACCAGGATCTCTTTGTGAATGATTTTCCTGAAGATGGTTTCTTCGCCTGGCTGGGTCACCTGGGCTTTGCTGATCTCGTCGGCCATCTCTGCACTACCTTACTCGGCTCCCACCACTTTCCACAGCCTGTATCAGCCCTTCTTGAGTAAGTGAATGACCCACCAGTTAGTGGACTGCTACTCTAGCATTTGCTCTATTGACTTTTCTCCTGTCCATCATTCTTTTCCCTGCCTTTCCATTTTCCAATGAGAACAATTCAAGCAGACTAGGTGTGGCCACTCTGAGCGTGGCCACACTGCAGCATTAGAAACTTGTGGGGTGGGGGGGAGAGGTGTTGTGCAAGAATTAGCAAAGAAATCAAACTGTAAAATATTGTGGTGCTTTCTTTGTTGATATTTAAATGTTCTTCAAAAATGTGGCAACTTTGCACGTGCCACTCAGAAAGTGTCCAAGTACCACTAGTGGCATGCATGCCATGAGTTGGCCACCCCTTTAAACTTTCCCTTTGAACTCAATAAGGGGCCTTGAACCAAAGTCCCCTAGTTTTCAGTGAGACTTTTAAGTGCAACTAAATTTTTCTGGATTTGAGCAGTTCTGCACTACTCAGCTATGTGTCGTATCATACAAAGAGTTTGGCACTGCAAGCTGGATGATGAACACTTTAGGCAGACTGTACGTTCTGCACATGGTTCCCTTCTCAATAATTTGTAAAGATGACTCAAAGGATTTTATGGGTAGTTGGCTCCCTGGACAGTCAGCTGCCCAGAGAACAGTGTGGTGACCTTTCAAGTCATGGCAAATCTCAGTTCCTCTATTGTTCATGTTGAGGAGTAGCAGGTGCCTCTCGGTTCACATTTCCTTTGCAATAGCCCCTCATAAAAGGAAACATTTCTGCAGGCAATGAACTACCTTGATAATAAAATCTTTGGTTTCTAGACCATTCTCTCTGGTTAGCTTCTGCCCTCCCATCAAATGATTTTTTTTCCTGCCTGAATTAGAATTGTTTCTTTCTCATACTCAAAATCCAGTGAAGAGAATTTAACATTTTACTGTTGACTTTGTTTCATAAGTCATGCTGCTGTAATATTTTTCAATACTACACATTTTTATATCTACACAGACATACAATTGCCCAACGGATGATGTATGCCGTGTTGTGATCAATGTCTCTCTGTCTGCGAGTGTGAAAAATACAGAGGTGTATGACCACTGCATCTTGGCATGTAAGTGATTAGAAGTGACAAAGGCATAATTTGCAAGATGTTTCGGGGATAATGAAGTTTCTTGAAAGCTTATTAGCAATCCTAATGAGAAGATTAGTAACAATTTCCCTCTAAGATAGCTTGTCTGTACTACCAATGGTTTTCTGTGATGCAAACAGCAGGAAAGTTTAGGTTGTATTATAGAACAGACGTTTCATTCATGCAGAGCTGAGGTAAAGCCCCAATAGGAGTGATAGTTTCTTGCAGGAACTGAATGTGTCAGCCATTAATCTATACATTTTGCTTCATGATGAACTATATTTCTGTGTGCATGGCTAGCCAAGTTGAAGTTGTCTCTTATTTTCCTGGTAAGTTATCTGTGCCTATAATAATGTCGTGACTCTCCAACTTTTAAGAAGCATAGTTTTTTATCACAGCTTTATGATGGAGAAAGTTAACACCTGTTCAATTTTTGCATCTTAAGAAGCTTCTTATGCACTAGAGCAGGGGTGCCCAAACCCCGGCCCAGGGGCCACTTGTGTCCCTTGAGGACTCCCAATCTGGCCCGTGGGTAGCTCCAGTCTCCAGTGAGCTTCTGGCCCTCCGGAGTCTTGCTGAAACCACCACTGGCCCGATGCAACCACTCTCAGTGTGAGGGTGACTGTTTAACCTCTCAAACAGTTGTGGGATGAGGGCTCCCTCCCATCGCTTGCTGTTTCACGTCTGTGATGCAGCAGCAGCAGAGAAGGAAAGGCTGGTTTTGCTTTGTGTAAGGCCTTTTATAGACCGTCATTCTTTCATATAAGCGCCATCTCTAATATAGTCATTTATGTAAATGTATGTAAATATATTCAAATTTGAAATGTAAATTAATTCTTTTTTCTTCCTGGCCCCGAACACAGTGTCAGAGAAGTGATGTGGCCTTCCTGCCAAAAAGTTTGGACACCCCTGCACTAGAGCCGTGGTTCCCAAACTGTGAGCCATGGCTCCCAGGGGAGCTGCAGAATCCTCTTGAAAAACCTGCTGTCCTGTATAATGAATAGGATTGTAGTCCTAATGGGGAGCTACAGTCAATGGCCCAGTAGGTCCAGGGAGCCATCAGTCAAAAAAGTTTGGGAACAGCTTTGCTAGAGTCATAGAAGGAAGAATGTGGTGACACTAATTACTGCTTGTTAGACACATACTTCCAGATTTGTTGGACTCAAATCTGCTGTGACCCTGTTGTGACTCTTTGACTGGTCAAGCTGCATCCACCTGCCTCTGCCTGCCTCTCAGCAGCTTAAAGAAAAGGGATCTGAGCACAGGATAAATCTTGATCTGAAGAGTACCTTTCCTTAGTTAGGATTTGTGTTCATTGAGGAACGGAGCCTTGGACATGTGGCACCAACGTCCTCTGCCCACTTGGTTCCCATCCCCTTTAGACCTGTGCTCAGAAGATGCTTTGAAAGCGGAGACTTAAAGGCCGCTTGCGGAGGCTTTACTGTTCTGTCATCAGTTGAAAGCCGTTCTATCCCTGTGGTTCCACATAGTACTTAATGTAGCATTCAATTCCCCACTGCAACCCTGTGATGCTCACCCTCGTGGCAATCGCAAAATGGGTGACAAGTTACTGTGCCAGCCAAAGCAGTCTCACACTAAAAAGGGGGGGGAGGCTGAACGCTTGTAATTTTTATTTGTACTTCAGTAAGACAAAATGAAAAATTTAAAAACAGAGATGTAAATGCTGGCAAGTTGAAGTAGGAATTATTTTTTTTTAAATGATAGTCTGCCTTTCTTGTCTCTGTTTCCAAACTGATACAGCTGAATACAACCAATTATGGGGGAAGGGGCTGTGTTGCAGGAGACTTATGGTGGAGGGGCAAGCAAACTTAAATATGGAAAAGCCCCGACCTAGCAGAATACTTACAGTACAGTACATTGACATTCCCAGCATGAGTGACCAACCGCACTGTGTTATATTAACCATTCACTTGGTAGCTTATTGAAAGTCTGCAGCTTTTACGTGTTGGAAAGTTAGGCCAGGGAATTGTCCCTTTTTGTAGATATGATCCATACTCATTTGGGGACTTTCTGGGCTTCAGTTGAGTGGCCCAGTATAACAGCTGATCTGTTTCCATTTTGGCCTGCAGGGGGTGAGAAGCTGTGCTGACCAAAATGGAAAGCTATTGACTCAGAGTTCAAACTGTGAATTAAGATATCTCTGGTTCAAATCCCATCTTGGCCACAAATTCAGGAGCTGGCCTGAGGCATGGTATTATGTGTTTAGCCACAGTAGCCATTTGCACGATGACAATGCTCATACTAAATCACCTTGCTTGAAATGGTGCACGTAAAATGCTTTGAAAACATTAACTGAGTTTTAATTCAGCCCCTTAGAAACTGACCTGGCCTAAAACTCTTCCACACACTTAAGTGGGGGTTGTGCAGGAGAACTTCTCAGTAGAATGTGTTGAATGGATCAGATTTCATGGAATCCTAGAGATAGAAGGGTCCTTGGAGATCATTTAGTCCAAGCCCCTGTTCAGCACAGGCAGTTATAACATCCCTGACAGATGACCATCTAGCATCTGCTTGAAAACCTTCAGTGAGGGAGAGCTTATGCTGTGAGCCTGCATGAGGCAGACTTCTGAAGTCAGGTGTCTCTTACAGTTAAGAAATTCTTCCACATGTCTAGCCTAAATCTACTGCCCAGTAGTTTTACAACCCACTGGTTCTAGTCCCCTTCTTCTGTGTGACAGCCCTTCTGATCCTTCGTATCTCCTCTTAGTCTTCTCCAGGCAAGAGCTTCTACCAAGCTCTTCTAACTGCTCCTCATAGGACTTGGTTTCCAGACCACGTTGTGACATTGGGCCTGCGCTCTCTGGGGTGGGGTGCACTGGGGCAGCAGGTGGATTTTCCACTGCTGCAGCCAGCATCTGGCAGTCTAGGAGGGCAGCTCGGAGAATGGAGTGTGGGCTTGCTTGCCCTCTGCTGGGATTGTTTGGCCTGAAATGGGCCTCCCAGAAGTAATTGGCAGTGATGTTATGTCACTGTCAACTATTTCTGGGTACCATGCTTTCCACACAGCACCACAACCGTCTGACTTGCCACAGCTTCAGTTGCCGCAGCTGCCTGGTGAGTGAGGGGCCCTGTGCAAGTGGTCCACGCTGGACCCTGTTGGCCCTGTCCAGACCCCTCATTATCCTGGTTGCCTGGTCCAGCTTCTCACTGTCCTCCTTAGCACCCAGTGCCCCAAACTGGACTAGTGCACTATAGAGTGGAATTATGACTGCTTGTGACCTGGACTCTGTGCCTCTGTGAATGCAGCCAAGTACTGTAATGCATTTCCTTTTTCTGCTAAGCCACATCGCGCTGCTGACGCATCTTCAACTGAGGGGTCAACTTATTTGTCAGTTTCTCTGATGGCACCCTGTGACCTGCAGAAGTGTTGCCTTCTCCTACTCCATGATAGGCCTATTTCTGCAGAGAAAATGTTGCCTTTTGTTAGACATTGACTGGACCGCTCTGCAGATGAAGCTGTGATAATGCCCGAGGGTGCCATTTATGGAGCACAAAGGGGGTTCTGTCTTGCCCACTCTATTTTAGACCACATGCGATTATTCCTCTGTATCTCTGGTGGTAGTTATAAGGGTTGAAACAGGAGCCACCGCAAATGCTCATGAAATCTGCTGCTTATTAATGGGCACTTAATCTCGAGGCAATCCAAGAGCTGCCGTCCTGCTACAAAAATCTCTTCACCTCCCCCACCCCACTGATGCTTTGAACTGTTGTTCCTAATACTGTAATGCCCCCCTCCCAACATACTTCTTTCCACTCTCTTAAAAATAAATAGCCTCTCTCTCTTCTCTAAATTAGCTAATTAATGCAGCTTTTGGCCTTTCAGGCAGTATGGAGAGTCGAGGTTCTGAAGTGCTGCTATAGTGCCATCAAATTGCTGTTTGACTTTTGGAGCCTCTCATCTCCAGCTGACATTATACCCCACTTAGTGATGCTCTCTGTCACCGAGTGATCTGTCTCTGTTTCTGCAGCCACTGAAGCGTCTTGGGGATGAAAAGTCTCCATGTTTACCTTTTGGACTTCTGTAATTGGCCTACGTTGCCCAGCTTTGTCATGTTTGGTAACGGTGATCCCCAGCTGCCTGGTAGAAGGGAGGTCTGAGCAAACATCACTATAATAAGTGCCGTAAAAGACAAAACGCAGGCTCAACTGTTTTGCCCAGGGAGCAACCGTGTTGACAGGGTGAAGGCTTGACTTGCCGACAGATCAGGCTTGTGATGCCGAGTCCTTGGGGAATGTGTGGTCCTTTTAGCCTCTGTTCACAAGTCTAAAACTGGCAAAAGAAATGAAAGCTTTAAGGTGAACTGATGGTAGTTTGCACTGGGCCTTCTTTGGATGTTCACAGAATAAGATACAGGGCATCTTGGTTGGTTTCTGTGGCAGACTAGAAAGTTTGGTACAGCACAGGGCTATGTGTGCTAAGAAAAATCAGCTAGGTAGTTCATATTTGGTACCCCAAAAATCTGGAATCCGCAGATGGTATGTATTATAAACATTTGTGCAATTTCTCTCACTTTGCCAAATAACGCAAACCCACCAGAAACTCCTGGACTCTGGCCTTACACCTTGTTGAGCTACCAGAATTGTTGTTTTATTTCAGGGGTTAGCGGTTGCAGGTATCGTACCTTTCTGGCCAGAGGCAGGAAATTGCCTGTGAAAATGTGGGGGTTTCCTTTGGAAGATTTTTCTGGCCCTAGAAAATTCAATTTTAGCCAGGACTTGTATGTCAGCATATAAATGCAGCGATAAGAACAGAACTTAGCAGCTTGATAACATGATATTTTGGGTGGTTTCCTTCTTAAAAAAATCAATCTGTCTAGGGCTTTGTATAGTGAAAGGCCAATTGATTTATTGACATCTGATGTCTGCTGACTTCTCCAAGCTACTGCTGTTCCTGAGCCACCCTACCTGCTTGTGTGTGTATGTTTGGGGGGGGGGAGGGGTTGAAAGTTTTTCAGTAGGAACTGACCCAGAGATTGAGTTTTGCATCTGGCAGGCAATAAATACTTTGGTTGGAGGGGGGTGACGACAACTGCTAAGATACGCTTGTCAACCCTGTTCTGCTGGTCAGCTTGCATATTTGTTAGTAAACAGATGTTACAAAACATCATAAATCTCCACTCCCCACAAGGATGTGATCCTGTGAATGGCTGCTCCTGAGATTACCTTTATCACAGGAAAGTAAAGGGTATTGCGACCATATTCTCACCATTTCACACTCTTTAATGATAAAGCTTTGGGGGTGAACATGAGCTAGGATTTTGGTCTCCTCTTGTAAGCAATCAATGACATTGGCACAAGTGCTGTTCAGACAATAGCATAAATGGTGGTGGCTGTGGGATTCCAAGCATGTGCTTGGGCACTCTCTGTCTCTTGCCTTTCCCCCACCTGCCAGTGCATGTACTATCCTTGTGTAGTTCAGCAACAAGCAGATGAGCTGTGTTTATAGCAAAATAGGTGATAGTGACCATGTGTGTGAATGGATAATGAGTTCCAGCGATAAGGCCTTTGACTGTATATTTTACTTGACTGAGGTTCTTAACAAATAATCTTTCCGCCATGCAAGCAGTCCTTATCAGGCTAAGACAGATTGTCTGAAATCCTTATCTCCCCAGACCAGTTAGCTGGAGTGATCCCCATTTCACAATGAATAGGGAATGAAGAGCCAAACACAAACTGCCGCCGCCTCCTCCTCCTCCTCCTCCTCCTCCAGCTCCTCCTTTTCTTTCTCTCTCTTCTCCCTCCCCAAATCCCCATGCAATTGCTGCCATTTACTGGCAAGCTCAGTGGACAGGCTGCCTGCCTGGAAGGAGTGAGGTGTGAATACAAGAAAGTCAGCCATATAAATGGAGAGGCGCAGGTATAAAACAGAGTTGAAAAGATCATTTGAAGAGAGCTTCAAAGTAAACTCATAGAGAATGTTTTGCTTGATCCAAATTCCTCTTCAGGCTAGAGACAAATAGTTTCTGAGAGAGGGTGATGGTGGTCCCGTTTCCCATGGTGCCTGCACACATTGCTGCACACATTGATGCCTCTGGTTGGAAACTTGCAAAAATGGTGTGGCAGAGGCTCAAATTGAACAAATGTACAGCTCACAATGGTCCCTCTTTGACCACTTGGCTCAAAGAGCCTTTGGCTCTTTGGGGGAAAAAAATTACCTGCATCCAGATTTGTAAATATCAGAGCTGAAGTTTGAACAGTGATATATAACAAGCTATTATAGATTAACAGAGCAATTCTATCCGCACTTACCTTAGAGTACACTTCCTTGACTATAATGGGACTTACTGTATTTCTGAGTAAACACACATAGGATTGGATTGTAAGTGGTAGAATAATAAACGAGACCTTCCGTTTCTTAATCAGGGACAGGGTGACCAGATGTCATAACTGCAAAAGAGGGCAGGGCCAGATGTCATATCCACAGAAGAGGATAGGGCACCCCAACATGCAGGACATCCAAGAAAAATGTAGGACATGACAAAATAAAAGCTAAAAACACTCATATATTGATTTCATGTGGTTAATTTAAACACTGTATTACTTATTAAATTTAAAATGTATTACGTATATAATTAATTACAAGAAGGCTATGTGCTGTCTACAGGGGCCTGCTCACAGGGAAGACATTGAAGTTTTCCAGGACATGAAGCGAAAAAGGAGGACTTCCTGGAAAAAGAGGACATCTGGTCACCCTGATCAGAGAAGGCAAATATTGATCAGTCTGACTTAGAGGTGAGAAGATGAGTCCTGCTGGACCAGGTTATAGGGCCATCAAACCTAGCACCCGATTTCCCACTGTGGCCAATCAGATGCTTCTGTAAAGCCCACAAGTAGGGCTGAAGGGAACAGTCCCCTTTCGCCATTATTCCTCATTCTTTTTTCCAGCAGATGGTAAATTTCATGTACCATCATGTACACATTCCATGTATGCATTCATGATGGTACAGTCCATGTACCATCATGAACCTTCATTCATACAGGCATATTCTATGAATGGCACACTTACACATTTTTCTGAGGCTATTTGAGGACTGGTGCATTTTTCAGTAGCAGAGAATGAAAGAGAAAATACAAGCAAACGAGCTTTTCTTCCAGTGCTGAGTGATGTCTTTTGTTCATCCATCTGTAAGTATTCTCCTAAATTTCCTCCAGTGTATACAAAAAAGCCCCTAGATCAAGTTCTGGTAGCATGCAAATGAAATGCATTTAAACATAATTGATTAATGGGCTAAAAAGTAGAAGATCTACCAACCACACATTATGCAGTTGATAGCCTAGTATCAATGTTTAACCATCTCTATGCCTGCTTGCATGTTGTTGGTGCATTTGCCATGATTTTTTTTTTCTATGCGTAACTCTAGCCCTTTAGACTAGAGAGTCCTAACATCATATAGTATTTTATGATGGGTTAATTCACATGGGAGCCTGTGAGTGAGCTTCATGTGATGAAAGCCTCTGGGTGACTGTAGCAGCAATCATCTTTAGAAGCTGCTTCAGGACACACTTGGTTAGCCCCTCTCAAAAACAACACCATTCACCCATTTGCTCATGCACTGTTACCACTTGGCCACTTTTTGCAGTTTTTTGCAGCAGTAGCAAAGAGAAAGAAGGCAGCCACAGTGACAGTAAAAATTGCTTTGTGGGGCTGAAAGATGCTGTGGGAGGCTGAGCACTAAGCAGGTTATGGATGGGCAGGCAGGCAGATTGTTGAGAGAGGCTGGGAAGAGGCTGTCTGTTGATGGGTGAAGTGGTTGTCAGAGGCAAAAGCTGCTACAGTCACCTCCAGGCTTCTGACCTAGAGGCTTGCTTGTTTGTGGGATCCTGTGTGAACTGGCCTTATGTTCAGCTGAATTCTATTAACACCAACATCTTGATTCATTATGCAAATCGGACTTGCAAGCTTTAAGGTCCCTGAAATATGACTGAAAAAGTCGCTAATTATATGTGTGCGAATACTGCACTATGGTGTTGCTGTTGCAGTGTGAGAAACTGGGATGTGCATTTGAGGGAAATTGTCAAGGATTTGAAAGCTACAGTGCTACAGCCCAGTTAATTCAAAGGACTGAGGGATGTTTTTGGTGTATCTGTTGCATGTGTATCCTGCCTTTTCTCCAAAGTGCTTTGTAAGGGATTTTAAACTTCACAACAACCCTGTGCTGTAGGTTAGCGGAAGTCTTCCTATCAAACTGTATTGTAGCCAAGTGGGAACTTGAATCTGTATTTCCCACATCCAAACCCCAAACTCAAGCTGCTACACACTGCTGGCAGGCTTACACTGAGATTAATGGGTGATTTAGTGATGCTAGGTTCCCTTTACACAGAGCTTCTTCCAACTAGGATAATGGCGGTGTGCTGCATTTACCTCTGGTTTGCTATAGAAACAGCCGCCACTACCTCCCATTTATCCTATTTGGCTGATACCTTTTGAAATGGTTGCCATTTGGCCTACAGTTGGCTGGGCTCCTTGGCACAGCAGCCTCTGTGTGCTTTGTGTGTGGTTTGAGGAAGCAATGGCCACTGTTTTCAGGCTTTCATAGGTTGAGGATTTATGGTGAGAAAATACCTGCTGTTCAGCGGAATCTTTTCTTTATCTTCTGGGTTGTTTTGTGCCTCTTGTGCAGACTTCAAATAAATCAGAGGTGGTGAAAGACATCGGAGAGCTTCCCAGAAAATGCATAATCCTTTCCTACCAAATTTAGTAGCAAATGTGTTACTGTTGCTACTAAATTGCATGATCCGGTTGCTGGTGTGTTTCCCAAAATGGTGCTTAATGCAGGGGGACATCGTGTGCATACCTGGATGGTAGATCTTTACTTTTCCTTTATTTTAAAATTCATATCTTGTCTAAGACCCCAAGCCTGCAGTCTTATACATACAGTGGTACCTCGCATAACGAATGCACCGCGCAGCGAAAAACTTGCATAACGAAAGCGGTGTGCGAAGTTTAGTAACTCGCATACGAATTTTTATGACTTATGCTTCGCATAACGAATTTTTTTTTGGTTTTGTTTTGGTTTGTTTTAAGGGGGGGATCTTCATGTCCATTTATGATCCCATTCACCCTAGTAAGGGGCGGATGTCCATGTCACTTTATGATCCCGTCCACCCTAGTAAGGGGCGGATGTTCATGTCACTTTATGATCCCGTCCACCCTAGTAAGGGGCGGATCTTCATGTCACTTTATGATCCCTTTCACCCTAGTAAGGGGAGGATTTTCATGTCAGTTTATGTAAGTAAGTCCCATTGTGCTTGCTCCCAGGAAAGTGTGCACAGGATTACAGCCTTCAAACTCCCCATTCAGCATCCCCCATCACTCATTCACCCTCTCACTGCCCCATTTCCTTCACGTTTCCCCCCATGATCATGGCAAAAGCAAGCAATTGAGTGCAGCTGCTCTGTCCTCCCCAGCTTAGAGCACAATCCTGTGCGTGTCTTCTCAGAAGTAAGTCCCATTGTGCTTACTCCCAAGAAAGTGTACACAGGATTACAGCCTTCAAGCTCCCCATTCAGCATCCCCCCCCTGTTTTTGAAATCCTCTGCACAGTATGTATGCCTTTAAAGAGCACTTAATAAACACTTTGTAAACCAAATTTGACTTTGTTCTGACTTTTCTTGCCCATAGGAACGCATTAATTAAATTTCAATGCATTCCTATGGGAAAATGTGCTTCGCAAAACAAAAAACTCACATAACGAAAGGACTCACGGAACAGATTAATTTCGTTATGCGAGGCACCACTGTACTTATTTGGGAGTAAGTCCCATTGAATACAGTGAGACTCACTTGTGAGGAAAGAGGCATAGGATTGTGCTGTTCGTGACTTAACACACTTTTAACAAAAAGGTGACAGAAGATGAAGACCGTAGAACTGACAGTGAATTTACTGAAATCATGGGAAGGTCTACCTTATCTCAGCAATAAAGTCTTCTCCAGCCTCCTGATACACAAACAATATGCTAGACCAGGGATTCCCAAGCTGTTTAGCACCCAGACCCACTTTTTAAAATGACACTCTATCAGGACTCACCTAGCTTTACAAAACTAAAAAACGTTTCAATGTACCAGCTGCTCAAACATTTGTTGTACTATGGGGGAGGGGAGAGAACGCCTTCTGGCACATTTGGTGAGCTCCACGCTTTTAGGATTGGGACCATTCTGGTGGGGTTGCATTCGCCTCAGCCTGCCCTTCGAAGTGGACCAAGGCACATTCACCTACTCACAAGTAAACATGCATATGCTGCTCCATTTCAGTTTCCATAGAGCTCAATATAGCGTCCCTATCAGCTTGTCAGTTCTGTGACCCACCAAAAACCGGGTTGCGACCCACTGGTGGGTCCTGGCCCACGGTTTGGGAACCACTGTATTAGATGTAAGCCATGTAGCCTGCAAAGTGGGGCAAACTGAACCAGTATTCCTTGGATTTCTGGTGTGAAAAGCTAACAATCCCTAAAAGTCAAATATGACACAATCTGCTACACAGTGCACAGCTTCTTCAATGCAGTAGTGTAGAAATGGGAAGCGTGGGGTAGTGGTTCCAGGTACCAGGGCACCAGGCTTAAGGAGTTGTAAAGGGGATGCCAGCATCGCTTTCAAGCTTTCCTCAGGCGCCCAGCTTTGGGGCTTCAAGTGGAACAGTGGTGGGGGCACCCTCTGAAGGACCTGCTCACCCAAGTGCTAGCAGCTGACAATGCTTTTTGCTAACTCAGCAGGGAGGCTGTTTGCCTCTTTCCTGGAAAGGCGTGAAACAGGCTGTGGACTGCAGGGTGGCCATGCCTAGAGTCCTCCACCCTTGTAGGGCCCAATCTCTGTCTAGAGAGGGAGAGGAGAGAGAGTTCCAAGGAAGAATGGTGAAGGAGACAGAAGGTAATATTTGATTTTCTCTGTTATTTTATTTTCTCTGTAAACCACATTGTGAACTTTTCATTGAAAAGCAGTACACAAATGCTGTTAATAATAATAAATAATAATAATATCATTGGGGGGGGGGAAAAGCACTGAGCCCAGAGACAACTGCCTGTTTCTGGATTAGGCAGGGCCTCTGGAGGAAACTTCAGGAGAGGGAGAGAGAGAGAGAGAGAGAGAGAAGACTATTGGAGGGGAAAGGGATAGATCAAACGAATGGAGCCAGAAAGGGTGCGTGTGTGAGGAGATGCAGCCACACAAAGACAACCTGACAAAGAAATAGCAAAGGGGGATAAAGAGAGGTGAAGGGTGTCATATGGGGGGACGACACCTGCCCTGGATATCAAATACCCTGGCTATGCCACTCAGTGGGCAAGCTCTTACATAAAGGGTTCCTTAAAGGTAGGAATTTTGAAAAGTACTGATCTCAAAGAAAAAGCTTGAGGAACGGCCTCTCTTATCAATCCAGGTAAAAGTCAGTTACTAGAGTAAGGTTAATACAAAAACATTCTTGTCCAACCCCGAGTTAAACATATTTGAGCCCATTGAAATCAAGGGATTTAAGGTTGCTTAACTGAGGTTACAGTAGCTTGTGGCCAGTATCTCCATTTTGGATGCTATTTACTGGACCCAATAGAGCCTTGCGCTTTTCACAAAGCTGACACTGCCCCAAACCGTCTGTTTCTTGTTTCATTTTGGCGAGTGTACCTGTTTTAATTTGAACAAACAAAGCCCCCACCCCCACCCCCCTGCAAGTCACCTACAAAGGGTCCAGGGCTCAGAGATAGGACTCTTATTTTGTATGTAAATGTTCCCAGATCCAGTTCCCAGAAGTGGACTTGAATGGCTTGGAGACTGGTGCCAGTCAGGGGGACAGTACTGAACTAAGTGGACCACTGCTTTGACTCAGGAGGCAGTATGCCCAACCAATCACACTGAAGGATCTATATGAAGAGCAGATCGGCTGAGGTATATCTCTGCCTTGGAAGGCTGATCATACCTGGCCATATACCTCCATGCCACAGATAAGATATTCAGGAGCGGTTACATTAACATTCTTCATTCTGAAACCCCCTTTGTTCCCCAGCGGGATGATCACAATGGAAGATTTTGCCCCTAGAGAGGAATGCTTATGTAAGAAACGGAGGAGGAGAACATTTCATCAAAATCCATATGCATCCATGGTGCAAAATCCATATGTAAATGTTATTTTCAGATCTAGTCCTCTGATGGAAAGGGCATTACACAGGAATTAGCCTAGACAGTGGCAAAATAATATCATGGATAAGATGTAGGCCCAGTAACTGTTACCCTGCACATGCCCGATCTCGTCTGATCTTGGAAGCTAAGCAGGGTCAGGCCTGGTTAGTACTTGGATGGGAGACCACCTGGGAATACCGGGTGCTGTAGGCTTATACCATAGTCTTTCGAGACTGAAGGTTGCCAACCAACCAGTCATATAAAGCTTTATATGTTTATAAAAATTACTGGGTCAGCAATCTGACACAGTGATGTGGAAGCAGGTATTCCCCCTCCCCTCCACCAGGCACTTCCTTGAAAATAGGCAGGTGTGCCAGACATACACACACACAGTTAATATGATCTTCCCCCTTTCTTTATGAGGGAAAGAATCACATGGATGGGGCCTCCTACATCTATTTCTCTCCCCACCTCTTATATCTCACCTCTTATTCCTTTGAAAAAAGAGGAATTGGGTGTGAAGCTTCTGAAGCAGGCATGAACCTGAATTTGAACTTGGGGCAGGATACATTTCATGATTCTCCCTAGCAAGATGAGGGTTCTTCACCTCAAAGTCTAAAGGTTCACCACCTGGTGTATCCTCAACATTCACTTTTGCTGTGCCAAATAATTATTTCCATGTGCAAGAAGAAGGTACACCTGTGTGCAAAATGAGAAGAAAATCACTAAGTGTCTCTTTAGCACAAGCAAAAAACATTTTGATAAATTGCTGGGTAGTTTCACACGTGTGTTTGTAGGTGGGTTTTAAACAACTGTTTTGGATCATTCAGACCTCTTGGGTCTTGCTGAGCTATTTCCAAGCAAAGGTCTAAAGTCGGTCATTGCTCCAGAGTCTACAATTCTTTTTAGGGTTGCCAAATCATAACCACTGAACCTTTTCAACAGAACCCTTTCACTGAACCTTAACTACAGAATTGGGAGACTAAAGAACTGCAGCTTCTCTCACCTGATCCTCTCTAAGTCCTCTTCTCTATCCTTCCACCTGGAAGTAGGATTCCAGATGTGTCACATGGCAGGTAGGAAACAACATGAATGGAAGGTCCAGGGACACGGATGAGGAGACTCTGCAGCTGATGCGGTTACTAATTTAAAGATACAAGAACAAGTTTCAGGTTATGACAGCGCAACACTATTATTGACCAACCAATATCAATATTGGCATCCTGCGACCTTGAAGCAGCTGACAAGCTGAGCCGTGGTATTCCATCTGCTCTGTGCGTGGGAGGATGGAGGCCAGAATGTGCGACCAGATCAAGAAAGAAACACCTGAATGTTGTGGTTTCTTGAAAGATAGAAACCTTCTTTCAAATTGTAAAAATCCCTACTGGGATTTAAATTGCCTGCCTATGTAAACCACCTTGAATAAAGTCTAAGGAGAAATCTGAGGACCAAGAAAGGCGGTATAGAAATACCTGTATAAAAAAAATACCTGTATATATAATATTTTTTTCTCAATTAAGAAAATGGGAACAAGTTCTTTGTCCTTCTGCCAATGCTATTTTGGTGGTGCAAAACAACTGAAACAAAACTTTAATTTTCAAAAGCTACCATGGGTGGACCTTTAAAGCATATTATGAAGAATATTTATATGCCGCTTTTCAACAAGAATAGTTCACAAAGTAGTTTACATAGTAAAATTAATCGATAAGTGGTTCCCTGTCTCCAAAGTCCTCATGATCTTAAAAAAAATAAATGAAGAAACAGCAGCAACAGCCACTGGAAAAGATGCCATGCTGAAGTGAAGAGGGAAGGTTGCTCTTCCCCTGCTAAATCTAAGAGGACATATATATACCATGGCTTCATATAGTCCAGTTCTCTTTAGTTTATTAGGATCAGAGGTAGTTCACAATGTGGTATGCAAGCTTTCATACTACACAGAACGGTTTCTCAGGCTGGATGCTAAAAATTTTAAAGAGAGAGCAGAGAATTATGTATTTGAAAGAAAAAAGCATGGACTAAGAAAACACTTGCCTTTATCTCATTTAGGTGTTTCTTGGAGAAAGCATGGCTACATTTCTCATTTTAGAGAGTGGGGAATGAGAGTGAGGGTGAGGGATTGAAGGAAGAATTTGCATAATCTGATTAACAGGGGATTATCCAATGGCTGCTAAACAGCCTCCATGTGCTTGAGCTAAAAAATCTTTACTATTCATAGCTCTTACCAGGCTAGAGAGAGAGACTGCACCTGCAGAGCTTCCAAGCCCTTCAAGAAGGGGAGGAACTCAGGGTTGGGAAAGAGGGAAAGGTGACCATCGGAGTCATATGGTTTCATATGTGCACAACCTCTAATTGATCTGTTTGGATTAGCCTGGAGGAGGCCACAATGAAAAGGCTGAGCCTATTTAAATGATTGGAGAGAAGGCTTGGTGCTGGGATACTCTAGAGCAGTGTTTCTCAAACTGTGGGTTGGGACCCACTAGGTGGGTCATGATTCAATTTCAGGTGGGTCCCCATTCATTTCAATTTTTTATTTTTAATATATTAGATTTGATGCTACCATGGTATGTGACTGCATTGGGAAAATATTACAGACCTGTACTTTTAACAAACTACTATGTATGTTGTTGTTGGCATCCTTCAGTCTCGGAAGACTATGGTATTTTGCTCTGAATGGTGGTTCTGGAACAGTGTGTCCTCTCCAGTGCGCAAAGCCTGGGTAGAGTAGATATGGAGGACAGACTGTTACCCATGCAGCAAATCCCCCCTCTCCACGTTGCTGAAATGGTCCAATGGAAAGGCAGAAGCCAATACGGTTGGTTCCAGCGGCGTTGCAGGAGTTGCCAGAACCTGACTGTGTTCAGCCATGAACTGCTTCAGGGACTCCGGCTCCGGATTTTGCCTCGAGGTTGACTCCTGAAGCCTTTTCCATAACTGGATGTAGCCACAAGGCAGTGGAGGTTTGGGAACAGAGTTTTCCTTCTCTCAGATGAGCTGCCTTCCCAGGCTAACGTGTCCCATCTACCTGGTGGCTGTTTAGTACCCTCTTAGGACAAGTACAGCCAAACTGAGGGCCTATTCTTATCCCCCAGTGGTATACTATGTATATTCTTTTAACATTGATAGTCATTGGAACTTACTCCTGGGTCAGTGTGAGTAGGACTGCAGCCTAGAATTGTTAAAAATTTTCCTGCTTGATGATGTCACTTCTGGTCATGACATCACTTCCAGTGGGTCCTGACAGATTCTCATTCTAAAAAGTGGGTCCCGGTGCTAAATGTGCGAGAACCACTGCTCTAGAGGCCTGGTTCTGACACTTGCTTAGATGGTGACAGGTTTGTGAATGTGCCCCTCCCCTCCTTGGCCATCAGAGTTTATGATTCTTTAAAATAATCCTAGAGACAGGAAGTGGTGGGGAAGCTAATATTTTCCAATTATCTCTCCATCCATCCCTGCCACTCTCTAACCAACAAAAGAGAAACCAATTTTATGAACTTAACCCATTTTTGACCTGCCCACAGGTATATACATTTGTTCCCTGATGCATATATGCAACGTTGGGCAGAAATGGCTTAAAAAAATTCTAAGCAGCAAAAACAATTCAGGGGAGAAAAAGAGAGAGAGATTGCAATCCTACACTCACAACTCTGGGAGCAAGCCTCACTGAACCGAGTGAGATGAATGACTTCAGTGTAAACATGCATAGGATTGAGCTGCCTAATAGGGAAATGAGGGAGGGAAAGTAGGGGATTCATCCATAGTCCTCGTTCAAACCCAGACAGATATGTGGCTGGAAGTGACATGCAGTGAAGTCCATGCCTGGGAAGCACTACACACTCGCTCTCCCATTAAACTCATTCTCTGAAACTCCCCCCTCCCTCAAAACGCATTTTAAAAAACATACCTCTTCTTCTCCCACTTGGTACTAGGGAGATCACAGCACAGGACCCCTGAAGCAACTGAAAAGCTGCCTCACCTGGTGCTATACAAAGCAGTCATTTGTGCAGGTTCCTTTTTCTTTTTTAATACAGGAGAAGCAACACTTTCCACTGCCTCCCCAGAGCTTACTGATGCAGGTGTCCTGCTATTTTTTGACTGGAAGACACCCATGATTACAGCTTAACCTGCTGGAGGTAGCTCTTCCTGTTGCCTCCCTAGAGAGTGCTGTCACTCAAGTGCTGTCTTTTTTATTATTGGGCAAATTGAGGTTGCTGTCCCTGGTAGCTATAATTGCATAGGCATCCCTGCTTGTTTTGTCCCTTGCAAGCCACTATAATGCTTGGCAGCTCTCCTTTCCATGTTTGTGTGTGCATTGCTTTAGGACGGAGCAGAAAGGAGCATCTTGGGAAAGGCAAAAAGGTAAGGGGTTTTTTTTAAGGGGGGTTCCTTTCCTTTCTTTTCCCTCTGTGTGTGTTGCTTTAAACAGATGGAGCAACTTTGGAAGGGCCTAAATTACAGTGTTTTTTTGTTTTCTTATTTTTTGGGTCCTTTACTTTTTATCCCCTCAATTTGCTTGAATAGTTGAGGTTCTGCCTACTCTAGTGTATGCCACTGTACGTTACTGGTGGCTGGGCACCATTCTCGTGGCGAGGAAGCCTCCTTGTGAGGTCTGGGCTTTCTTCCTATCCAACTTCCCAGCACTGATGCAGCAGGAATGCAGCCCCAAGATTAGGGAACAAATGTTCCCTTACCTTCATGAGCCCCCCCCCAACCACATGTGCTGATGCCCTATTCGCTGCATCAGCACTGGAAAGCTGGATTGGGCATATGTAAGGTACGTACATATACCCAATGCTATTGCAGTCAGAGTAGACACAATGGGTTTACTTGATGGGGGAAGTATGGCTTTTGTAATCCCAAGATAGATTCTGCTTACTTGTTTTGACTCATCTGCTGGTCAGCAGTTGCCAAATTCAGCATTTCCCCCAAACCATACTTGGTATATGACAGAGATGCATTTAATACCCTTGGCCATCTTCTGCTTTAGTTTTTGTTTTGCTTTTGCATTAATGCTGGAGACCTTCAGTGCCCAAAGGCTTCTGGGACAATAAAGTGTTACTGATTTTTCATTGATGGAAAAGAAAGATTCTTCAATCTCTCCAATCTCTCTCAACATTTCCCTGGGCTAAATTTCCTTTAAACCCAGTCAAGGTATTTTGGCATGAAAAGGAAGGCGCTGGGCTTTGGAATTATACTAAGAAGTGTATCTAGAAAGCAAGGCACATGGCCTCCTCCTGCTGTGCATGTTTTGTTAATGCTAATAAGGTATTCAAAAGGTTAAAGAAAGAAACCCCCATGATAGATGTTTAATATCACACTGGGTAGGTACAGCTGCTGTGTATAGATTCTCTCATTCATTTTATAGCCTGATATTGATTTACGTTTCCCTGAAGGTCAGAAATTCAGATTTATTGTAATTTATTCACTTGCTTCCTGTTTGCAAACTGACCAACAAGACTGTTTTGTTCTCCTTGTCAATGATTACCATTAAGATGTTATATATTTTTGACCATCAAAATATTGAGAGTGTATTAAAATAAGAGCAAAATCATCCAAAGGAAAGGACCATGTACTGAAATTTCTGCTCTGGTTTCAAGGGCCAGTTCTTAGAAGGTCCCCATTCAAGACAACTCTAGATGAAGCGTTGGGTGCTCTTCATCTCCGGTGGTCTCAGAAATAAGCCATAGGATTGTTGCCTTTTTAACCTGGTAAATGAGGGCAGTGCTACCATTTCTTGGGCCAAGATTAAGGTTCTTGTTGCAACTAAAACTGTTTCAATGTATTTTAATGATTACATGCAGAGGGAAATTTCCCTGACTGGCAATATTGCATCAAGTGATTATGAGGCCAATGGTGATGTTGATATGCCTTATGGGAGAGGAGCGGGTGGGAGGGACTATCAGTCTATCACATAGTCTGTGATCTATCATTGATGTGAAATGTACCAGCAAGAGTAGCCTTAGCAGATCTTCGGACCAGAATTGGGGCAGTTTGGCCACCCCTGCAAATATGCACCCTACCAAAAAAAAAAATCTTTGCATGTGTGCACATCCCCCCACTGCCATCTCCTCACCAACCTACTTACAAAAGAAGTCAAGTGGAGGTATGGTGGTGAATGCAGCACAGAGCACAGCATAGTAATCCAAGGCTCGTCCCCTTACCTTCAGCACTGGCCCAGCCTCCTGCCTCGGTGTGGTCCTGTTTTGAGACAAACCTGTTTGAAGACCACTCTTAGCATGTGCTGCTCTGCTCATCCTATTATTTCAAGCAGAACCTCAAAGAGAGAGAAGGCGACAGTGGAGTGGAAGGTAATGGGGAAAAGAACAGGTTCTGGATCACCTGGCTCCACCTCTCCTTGCACATCTGGTTGCTTTCCTAAATTGCTGGGGTGGTGGTGGTGATGAGCTGGTGGCAGTGGCAGCAGCTTCTCCTCCCAGCAGCACTGGAGGAAGAGGTCGACTGCTGCTGCTGTTTCCAATCCTCTTCCTGCTCTCGAATCAGCTCCAAGGGCTGGAAGGGCCAACACCTCACGGCTAGGCCTGCCCTGTCTTTTATTTCACAGTCGGCAGGGAGAGGCAAACACTTCCTACCCGTTATGCTTCCGGGGAATCCATCACAATTCTGAAAAGGGGGCAATCCTACTGACTTCCCTACCAGAGTTTGCAACTGTGTCCGTAAGCAATGAAAGCCTGCCTTGGGGTATGTCATTGCAACCCTGAAGCAGGAATTGGCTGTTGCCACTCAAAGATCTGCAGGAAGGAGAAATTAACTGCTGGATTAAGAATCCTGTTCTGAAAATTACTGTTTAAACTCTAGTAATTGCAAACAAATTTTAAAAAGATAAAGATGTAAAGGTAGATTTCATCAGGCAGTTCTTGTATAAATGTATTTATTTGTGTATCTGTAATTTGCAATTTCTTTTGTGTCTGCAGTGTTATCTTTTAAAGTATCAAGTGACAGCAAATATGTATGATTTTTTTTATTCAGTGCGTTTATATCCCACCTTTAAGAACCTCATGCTAGTGTACTATTGAGCATTTAGAATGCACGTATTGTACTTCAGAAAACTTCACATACATTATTTCAGAAATCCTTCCAATACCCTTGTAAGAAGTCTGCATATTGCAGGTGGTGGTCTAAGCTGGGAGCCAGTGGTTAGCCGAATGGCCGTCTCATGCAATTGTGGCAGAGGCAAGATTTCCGCTGGAGAATTCCTGGGTCATTGTACATTGTCTTAGCCAATATGTCTCTTAGCCAATATGCTGCATTAGCCATCACACAGGATTACAAAATATTTGTAAAATCCAAAAAGCCGTTATAGGAATTTCCAAAGAGTAAATAAGATATCTTTGTAGGAGTTCCTTAATTTAGTTCCTGTAGTTTTAATTGATTTGGCTAACCAGGCATGGAAAGGAGTGGCTTTGTTAAAGTTTTGTCGCCATCCTAAGAAACGTCAATAGCCTTCTCTCTCCTTCCTATCAGACTAGAGCAAACCCCCCCCCCCCCCATATTAGATATTCCTGGCTAGAATATCTCATTGCCGCAGGCTGCCGGTAAATAATCATTTGGAGGAGGTTATGCAGTGGAGGTGCTTCTGGCAACTTTCCAATGTAAATTGCATGGAAATGAAGCTGCTGTGAGGCCAAAGGCCCCTTTCGAATCGGGTAGTGGGGGATTTAGTTAACACTTGTGCTAAATGAAGCAGTTGACACAGCTTCCAGAGGGTAGGCTGCTGCTTTAATTTACCATGAGAAAGGGCCCAGACTCCAATTTAGTCTTGCAGGAGAAGGCGCTCACAGTCGCAAGAATGTGTGGCTTGTGTTTTTTCCAAACCACTGAAATTTTAAGTGTTGCCACTCTGGGCCTTAATTTTAACAAGATCGTCTAAATCCTCCAAAATCTGATTTCTGTAAAAAGCCCCCCTCCCCAGAAATCCAGGTGAATGGATTTCCAGTTTTCCTTCAATATTTTTCGAAGGGCTGGCAGTTGGGACTCAGAGGCAGGGCCTAGGAGTGGGGGGTAAAGGGGGTAATTTGTACCCGGGCCCAGGGTCTAAAGGGGGGCCCAGGAGCCAAAGGAGGGGGCCCAGAAATCTCCTGGGATCTTACATTTTCCTTTCTACTCAAACTTGTTGCCTGCACGGGATGCAGGGACACTACTGATGCCACTGGTAGACCTGGGCTCCAAAGACTTCCAGCCATCTCTACCCTCCCCCCACCCTGTTTCACCCCTCCCTGCCCCTATTCTGCTCACCCATCACCATCTTCCCCTGCTCTGTTTCACTCCTCCCCCTTTGCAAAGGGGCCCCAAGGAAACTTTGTACCCCCGGATAAAATTCCTCTCAGAGGCCTTGCTCGGAGGCACAATGAAGTTCTCATTCAGGATGCAAGAGCCAGAGAGAAATATTCACACATGTCAATACTTCTAGCCTTTGAACTGGCCCAGTACATTTTGAGCTTCTTCAGATATCTTCTTTTGGCAACTCCTTCAAAGGAGAGTAGTTTTTTTCTTTTCTTTCCTAGGATTGTTTTCCTCTGCTTTCTCTCCCTCCTCCAGAAAAGAACATGACCTAGTCCTGGTCTACACCTGTGGCAGAACAAAATGATAGAATCCTAAGGTGACAGAGTGGCTTTTATTGGTTTATAATTAACTGCTCTGCTAGTTTTCTACCTTCATGGAGTGTGCTTCAATGCAGGTGACCATTCGGATGAGCTCATCCATCTGTGCTCTAAAGTGGAACCATCCATTTTGCCGCCTCAGAACGTAACCAGCCTGAATCCAGCCTTGTTCCGCTGCAGGTGCAGACCAAGTCTTCCTGTCCTTTGAAGGAGCTGTTTCCAAAAGAGCTGAGGAAGCTTGAAACACAATGGACCCTTTCCAAGAATAAAGGCAACCCAGTTGATATCTCCTTCAGTTTTGTTATCTTTTTTTTGATTGGTGCAACCCATCAGTGCATTAGGAGAGGTGCATTGTCCTGCAGATCACCTACATTTTGTTCTTAGCTTCTGAGAAAGCTACAGGGGCCATCATTTGGCAAAAATGGGGGAATTAGTGTGGCTTGTGAATTTCCTATTTTCTCGTAACTGGAGCACAGAGCAGGCTACATGCTTAAAACTCATCTCTTTGCACATTCAGCTTCCCCAAGAGCTGTGCCTCCTGTGACTCTGTCAACCAGACTGTTTGGGGATGCTACTTGTTGAGAAGTCGCAGTATTCTGAGAAGAACTGTGAGGGTGATAAAGGGATCTGACAGACAAATCAGATGAAATGGAGCTGACTACTTTGAGCAGAAGTGCACAACATGTGACTCATCAAACCAATTGCTGCTTACCAGCTATGTCCAGTGTCCCATCACAGGCTCCAAAAAAAAATTTGTGCTGGCTCCCTACAAAATCTGCACAATCAAGGTGGTTTTCAATCCCCTAGTAGGGCTGTGTCCAGCCTGAGAGACCACAAGTTGTAGAGACTTGACCTACAAAAAAGGATGTAAACAACAGGCCTGAGGAATGGGGGCAGTGGGAAAAACTCCCAGGGGCCTTTCAGGGGGCCCGGGCTATGAGAAGAGAAACTATACAGCACAAAACAAATTTATTGTAAAAAAAACTTGTTTGAAAAATGTAGCAACATCTGTTTTGTAGGGAAATTTAGGAATTGCCCTGGGCCCAATATCAGCTCTCAGCGGCCCTGATAAATGAGAGAATCCACTGGCAGTTTCAAGCATCTTAGATGAAATCAGTGGATCATCTGCTGAATATTGGATAAGGTTGCCCACTATTCAGGCAGGGCCTCTGTAGCTGTGCTTTGGGCAGCAGCTTCTTGAGCAGACATGAACAGATGAGAATGTTGATATCCATGATGAAAAGCTTCATGTGCTGATGTATGCACAAGAAGCTGCCCTTAAAGAAGAGGAAAAATCTGGGTTGGTTTTTTTCCCTGATCAGCTGGCGTCTAGTATCCTCTAAAAATCAGTGAGCTCAACTCATGGGAGGCCAACTTGCAGTACAAGTAGTAGGGGGGCATGGAAGTTGGTGACATGCCTGGATGTGGAAGGAGGAAGGGCCCCCAGGCCTGGCTATGGCATAGAATCGGGTCTATTCTCTTGTGTGCCTTTCCAGGGCTGGGCTGTGGTCTACATTCCTACTTAGTAAATTTGAGGTAAATCTATCACAAGACACTTGGTGGGACAGGTGGAACCGTCACAAAGGGGGAAGCAGTTCTAGGAAGCAAATGCCCTATAAGAAAGAAGAGCAAAGGTCTCTTGAGTTGTAAAAAACTTGAAAGGAGTTCGGGTGGGGGGGGTGGCACACACATTAGATGTACAGTATAGTGCTGCTAATAGCTTCAGGAGAGCAATTTCTACCTAGAAAACAGCATGACATGATAGCAGCAATGCTGCTGATCTGGTCAAATGGCAGGCACCCTTGCTCATGTCTAAAATCAAGAGATCTAGTCAGGGATTCCTCATCCTGCAACAATTTCTACCCTCAGCGCTGAATCGACAGATTCAGGTGACAAGAATGTCATATGACTTTGGGCGCAATCCTAACCACTTATGTCAGTGCTTTCCAGCACTGACCTAAGGGCAATGCAGCTCTGAGGGAAGGGAACAAACATTCCCTTACTTTGAGGAGGCCTCCGTGAGTGACACCCAACTGCAGGATGCAGCACACGTCCCATTGGCACTGCTATGCCAGTGCTGGAAAGCACTGACATAAGGGGTTAGGATTGTGCCCTTTGTATCATAAATTAAGACTGATTTGGGGTTTTATTCCTAAAAACATTGAAATCATTCCTTATTGGTAAAGCCAGAGCTGTTGAATATGTGGCGCACAACTGTGTTTAGAGCCTGGTAGCAACTAGATTTCCATGCAGAAGCTATCAGCTGTTTCTGTGGTCAGAGCAGTTGGGAAATGTGTACTGGTGTTTGTCAAAATGGTTTCTGTGTCCTCATGTGAACAGTTTGACTTGTACCAGGCTGGTACCTGTTTTGAACATCTGAAGGTGCCCGAGTTGGAGGCGAGGCACACTCTGCACATGCTCAGAAGTACATCCTCCTTATTACTGGCTGTGACAACTGGTTGTGCCTTAAGCCTTGAGAAGCAGTTCCAGGGGTTCTCCCTCCACCCCAATTTCTGAGCCAAAATTCAAACTAAGTCTGGTTCATATTAAATTCTATTGAATTGGCCTCCCGGAAAAACAAGCTTTATAGGTTTCGGTCAAAGAATGGGGAATCTACAGTAACATTTGTGTTACAGGACACAGATTAAAGCTGCCATTTGTCTATCCTAGCCCAGGCTCAGATACTAGGAGGGAAGAAGATGCAGAATGAAAAGAATCTCCCAGGAGATATGGAATAAGCTCTCTGGATCGCTAGCACTAGTGGTGACACGCGCCAGACAAAGGAGCTGGTATTCTATAAATGAGGCAGCAGACAGGGATCGGCAATTGGCTGGATTGTAAGGAAAGCAGCGCTTGCGTCTCAGAGCTGTGAGAGCAAAGTACAAGGAGCAGAATACCCTACTTTGCTGCATGTGAATTCTTCTGTACGATTGGCTTGCACCATCTTTGGAAAAGGTAAGTTACAATGTTGGTTTTCTTTCTGAAAACGTGGGGTATTTGTGATTTTTTTTTGCTTTTTAATCTTTTATGCAAGTGTCCTTAATGTGTGCACACACTTTTCCAGGCACAAAAAGGAATTGTGGCATTGCTGTAGTTTTCTGGGACATCTTTTATGCTATCACTTTTTTTTTGGTGAAAGGTTAAAAACCTTGGCATCCCTGTTTCCGCGCAAAGGTGACCCATTATTTCAGCAGTGTAGGAAATACTGCTACATAGTACAGGTAACTAAATTCCAGCATGTAGCACAACTGTGAGCACACTTGTACTTTTCACTTTGCTGACACTGAACACACATTGCCGTGGGTGTCTGGCAGTACAACCAGTTGTTTTTGTTGGTCTGAAGGATAGTATACCCTAGGGATGAATATGCGTGTTCGAAAGTGGCATGAAATAAACCACTCTCTGAAGTCTTATACAATCCTTGAGCTTTACAATGGTATGGTCAAGCTTTTAAGTCTTTTATCGTCCAGGCATTGAAGCAATGTATAAACATGTCAACCCGTAGTTTAAAAATGCCACTACATTAGAGCAGCAGAGTTTAATACTGTACCGTCTTTATACTGCACATGCCACTACATGGGGATCTATGCAATATGGGATATTCACTCTCTTAAGCCATGGCACTTGTATAGTTTGTGTTTTTAAATCTTCAGTAAGAAGGCAAATTCTTACATTTTAGCATGGAAGTATAGTTTGTGTTTTTAAATCTTCAGTAAGAAGGCAAATTCTTACATTTTAGCATGGAAGTTATCTAGTTCATGATGCTACTGCATTTTTTTTAGACTTTTATAGTTTCACTTTGAATACCCCAAGAGGAAGAGCTATAGAGCTGTACCTCTGCATGCTCTGTAGTTACTACATTGGCACCTTGATCGTAAACACATTCCACGAAAGTGAGTTCTTTCAGAATCCGTAAGGATATTTACGTATAACAAATCTGCATATTTTCATATAATGCATTTGAGAACCAGATATGTCATTTCGATTTTTTAGGAACACCTACAAAACTGCATCAACCATGCAATCTATTGCCTACGTGGCATGTTCTTTGCATGTTTTTACGTATAGTTCAATAAAACGGATCTGTTGCAATGATTATTTTTGTCCATTTTCTTTGTCTGAGATATTTAAAATTCTTAGATTTAAATTCATCTGGGGGAAAAAAAGCCCTGTCCAATGAAAGCCTCTTTCCAAAACAAGACTTTTTGATCATATAGCAATGATGAGACATTTATTTATGTATATTTTTTGATATAAGACATGATATAGCCAAGATTAAAAATGTTCAAATTCTACTGATTTAGGGCCCAATCCTATCTAATTTTCTAGTGCTGGTGCAGCTGAGCCAATGGGGCATGCACTGCATTCTGTGGTGGGGAGGGAGTCACAGAGACCTCCTTAAGGTATGGGGATATTTGTTCCCTTCCCTTGGCGTTGCATTGCAGCTGCACTAGTGCTGGAAAATTGGATAGGATTAGGCCCTTACATGCTTAACTCTCCCACTGTAATGCCATGGGACTTAAAAGAGCTTCATTATGACTGGAACTTGCCCATACCTTTTGGCTGAAATCTCAGAACTTTCCTTTCTCATCAAGCTTTCCTTTTTTCTATGTCTTCCTCTTTTGAGTACATTGCATACTGTATTATTAATTTTTATCTGTATGCCTGTACTAATTTATTCAAAATAAAAAATAATGTTTAAAACTTACATTGTAATCAATGGATGAGCCTCCTTTGCAGCCATGGATTGGATAATATTTTCCCTTCTAGCTCTATGTTTCTAAGTAACTGCGCTTACAATGGATGCGGTTCATCTTAGACAAACAAATAGAACATTGTTTATTTGCCCTTATTTCTAATTGAAATTTTTGGGATAACATAAAAACAGGCTTAATTAGAAGACTCAATGAATTTCTAAGAATGGAGCCTCCAAATTTCAGTAGACGTTAATTGCTACATAATCACCCTAATACAGAATTCCACAAGGACTCTTAAGCGCAATTGTCTGATGTGAATGAGGAACCCACTGCTCATATGACAATTTTGTGTGAACAGCAGAGCCTTCACGCTGAAGTCTCTGGTTCGGGAATTATTTTGTCTATGTTTAGCATTACGGTATTTATATTCAGAACTTGCATTGTTTGCATCTAAAGATTCTTCTTTTTAAATCTTCTCAAATAACAGACTAGGCTTAGGTATGTTTCTGAAACACACACACTTTCCATATATGTGGAAATGAGAAAATCCTTATGTTTTAGGTATATCAAATTGGAATACCAGTACATATGAATTCAGTAGGATCTATGCTTTGCTGTATCAGTCAGTGGCTAGACAGAGGAATCATCACTCTGTCTGGAGATAGATTTTTTTTAACCTAATTGCATTTTTAAACAATAATCTAAAACAGAGATAAAGTTGAAAGGCCAATGCTTCTTGCTTCTTGTGGAAAACTTTAGCCTCCAAAAATGTCTGAGAAATCTCTTAATGCTTAATTTGTTCAGGCCAGAAACTCTTCTCCAGATCAAAACGTAGTGGAGAACTGAATGCAATAACAAAGAAAAGCATCCTTGAGCATTTCAGTCACCACTAAATAACTGCAGTCAGGTTCCAAGTCAGAAGGTGTAGCTGGCCAGCAAGATTTACTAGCTGGCCATCTCTAACTCTTATCTTGAATGAAGGTAACTGCTAGCCTAACTGATCTTGGTGCTTGTGTGTCTAATGGAGAGATACAAGTCGTTCCAAACGTATGTTGCTTTATGGGTTTTTTTGCCTATCGAGTAGATTTTAAATTGCTATCTTAATGTATTGTTTAAAGGGTCAGTGTGTTCATTGTTTCATGGATTTTGTTGCTGTTGCTGTTGCTGTTGTAAACCACTTTGAACCAAGGAAAATCAGTGTACAAATAATTAAAAGAAATATGTGTAGTTTGGCCACCATGGAACAATATATATACGTCTGAGCAAGGCTTTGTCTTAAAAGGCAGAGTGAAAGTATTTAACAATTTTTAAAAAATATCAACTTGTTTCTGTGCTTCGTTTTCTTTTATGAATGTAGGCTTGATGTGAATAGTACATGGAACAAAAGACATTATTACATGGTATAGTACTCTTACACGAGGTTGAGTGGGACAATCTTGTGAAGGCTCCCTGACACAAAATGGTCCCCTGCCAATGTTAGATGCATGGCACGTCTCCATCGTGACTGTAATCATTATAGGTTCTAGGCTCAAGGCATATCCAATTCCCCTTCACAGGCCTGGAAGCTGACCACAGGGCTTCTCAGACTTGCTCCAAAAATTTTTCTGGTGCGGATTCGAGTAGCTCCATTGGGCAGGCTGGGGCTTGACAGGGGGTGAAGTAGTGGTTCCCACTACTACTTCACCCCCTGTCAAGCCCCAGCCTGCCCAATGGAGCGACTCTGTTCCCAAACTTTTTTGTCTGGTGGCTCCCTTGACCTACTGGGTCAGTGGCTGTGGCTCCCCATTAGGGCTACAAACCTATACATTGTATAGGGTGGCGGGTTTTTCATGAGGAGCTCCCCTGGCTGGTTTCCACGGCTCCCCAGGGAACCACAGCTCACAGTTTGGGAACCATTGGGGAAAGGGAACACATGTTTCTCCAACCTGCTTAATCCCAGCTCTGGATATGGCATGGGCCATATGGTTCTGCTGGGCCAGCGCTAGATAGAATTGGGCTGCCCATGCTGAATAACCTTTATTCCAGATCATTCCTACAAGAATACCTCAGCCCCATCCCCCAAATGACTTTCATGCAAAACCAAGTGTTGACAGTAGCATGCGTGAAAGTAATATTTTCTGACAACCTTGGAGGACTGAGCCTGTTACTGCCAAGAGATTAATGGAGAACAAGGGATTTCCCCTTTTCTTATGTGTACCAAACTAAAACAGGAGTCACAAAACAAAACGAAGCACAAAGGACTCTTGAGGCTGCCTGCTCACTGTTGTGAATTCAGTGGGTGAGCTCCCATTGGGTTGTAATTACAGGTGATTGAGACTTCTCTAGTTAAAATTATAATAATAATAAACCCCAGTTTTTTCCATGTTTTGAAAACTTGTTTTACTGTGAAAAAATAACATTAATGTATGAATATTAGACTATAAGATAAAAAATGACCCTATGATGCTCTCTTGGCCCAGAGTTAGCTTATCCTGAAAAAAAGACTAGATTTTTAAAGTCCCTATTAACACTTCCTAGGCATATTTTTTCCAGGCATCTCATAGTACAAAACTGTATGTATTTATAAAGCAACACAGGACTGGTTTGGACCATACTCTTAACTAACCCCCTTTAATGGTGTTGGGGAAGAGTGTGGGTGTATGAACCTGCCCTTCATCTGGCACACTGGTGTACCTCAACTTTATACATAAACAGTTTGCAGGCTTCCAGTGTGCTGGATCAAGAGATGTACCCATGCTCCTACTTCATGTGTTGAGAAGCATTGTCTGATCCAGCCCACAAAGAAAACATTCAGTCCAAGTTTGTGTAAGAAATACACAAGAAGGCCTTGTATTCCAAAACACAAATAAATGTGCAGAGGTGAATCCAGTCCATATGGAAAACATGGCTAGTGCATTTAACTGGCTAATTAAAGATTCAATATTCCAAATTCCCTGGATGTTCATAAAGGTTGTGACCGAAATTGTGCGGACCAGCCCATGCCTGAATCCAGAACTGGCTGTGTTCTCTTCCAATAAAGAGGAGAGGACACCACCTCTGGCCCTAGCTCCAAATGGAACCTCAGGGACTCTGATGCATCTTGAAGAACATCTTGAGGCTTCCACCCTGGAAACAACACTGGAGGAGGTTACAGAATCGGGGAATCTGATGCTTCCCAATGGGACATGCACTCCAGCTCTAGACTTTCCCTCTTTGCCCTTGAGTCCCAGGAATAGGAACAATGAAGAGTCTAAGTAGCAGCCCAGAGAAGACAATGCAGGACACACCTGGCACCACAAGCCCTACTTGGGAGAAGGGAACAACTACTGATGTGTGCTCCAGATCAAGGCCCTGCCTGATGCTCCAGGAAGAACAGGCGAGTAGGGGCAGCTTTGGCACTGTTCCGTTGCTGTGCAGCTTTGCAACTTCTGCTTGTTGGATAACATGCCTGGCCAGCTCCCCTTCCAATTCAGCATATGTTACCTAAGATCTGCTTCTTTGGGACAGGGTATCTACCCAGTCTTGTCAGTACAGTGGGGAACTGAACCAAACTCTCAATGTTGGCAGAGAATGGGACACAGTCTGGTCACCCCTTTCAGAGAGCCCTTCTTCATGGGAAAAGTGAGTGTCCAAGGCCTTCGACTTTGACAAAAATTCCCCAGTTTTTTTTTATTTGATAACTTTCAGGGAATTTGGAATCAGGCATTTATGTTTGGACTTTGGGTTGCAAAGTCTTTTCTTATATTTCTAAAGTTTTCTTATATTTCTTAAGAAATATATTTCTTAAGAAATATATATTTTCTTATATTTCTAAAGTTTATTTGATTTTGTTGTAAACACTGCTTTGTGATTTTTTTTGTTGAAAGGCAGTGCTGCTGTTGTTGTTGTTCTTGATGATGATGATGATGATGATGATGATGATGATACTTTATAAATACATAGGACAAGGTGAAGTTGTAAAAATGTCATTACTGAAATGGGCAAGGGCACTGGGTTCAAGGAAGCATACCCTCAAAGGCCAATCCCTTGTTTCTCTGAGATCCTTTAAGAAGTTTAGAGCAGCTGTTTTCAACCACTGTGAACATTGGTGTGTCGCGGATGGTCCACAGGTGGGCTGTGGAAGTTTGGGGAGGGTCATTTATTAGTAGGGCATTGCGGGATGTGAGCCCTCTGCCAACAACACAATCCATCTTGTCAGTGGTCAAAAAACTGACGGTGTGCCAGCCTTGACAATTTTAGTACACCTTGTACTACTGTTGTACACCTTGACAAGTGTACAATAGGTATAGGCAGAATATTGAGTTCTACATGTCCTCAAGATTCTAAACTTTTAAAATTGTGCTTGTTTCATCAGACTACATGGACATTCTTTGCTCGCCTGTGGGTTATTACTGCTGCATGAACGGCCCTTTACTGTGGAATACTTGGCAGAAATAGGGCTTTGTGCTATTGCTTAAACAGGCAGATGCTGACAGAGCTCCAGCTACTGAAAAAAGATCACCAGTTCTTCCTTACATTAGTTAACCTTTTGTATTTCAGTCTTTGGAGGATCTATATTAATCTTGTTTGGGGGGGGGGCATGGGAGGGAGATGGAGGCTTTTGAGGTCAGGATTGTAACTTGTCTGTCTGGACTTTATTCTGTTTTCCTAGATACTCATGATGGCTTTTAAGAACTAAGAGTCAATGCATTGTTTCCTATGTTACACTCGCGGCTTTGTCCCACTGTTGACTCTGGCCAAACAGGCTTTTAGAGATTTTTGAAACGCTATGTAAATGTGGAAGATGAGTTTGATCGGATACCATCTTAATTATTTTATTGAAAAATTAGGTCCTGCCTTGCCTCAGTTCAAAAAACTATGCAACAGAGTGGATGACAAAAATGAAAATCACAACATATCAAGTCATGCTACAATAGCCATTAGAACAAACAAAAATAAAGTAAATCGGTAGGCACAAAAGCACTTTCAAGCGGGAGTCTAGCTGTAAATCATCCAAGATCAAGTCAGCTAGACCCAAAGACTTTACAGAAACATTCTGATGGTTGAAGGAGAAATGGTCCTGGTGAGAGTCCCTCAGGAGGCATTTGATAGAGTTTGAAAAACGCTTCAGTTGACCACTGAAAAAGCCCAGTTCATGGTACACTTATTCTGAACCTCACTTGGCAGGTGTACCCAGAGTCTTACTTCAGGTGGTGATTAAAGCACATAAAGAGGAGCATATTAGCGTGAGTGGTAGAAGTAACAGCAGTATGAGTAATGAGATGCAAGCGTAGTGCCTTCATCTTATCACTTTTAATACTCTGGGGTGGGGAAAATGACTTTCTCCAGCTCCTTCATGCTTCTGGCTGAGAACATGACTTATACTGCCAGGCAACTTCAGCAAACCTTAAGAGACCCCATTTCTACACATTGCTTTTGTGTCCATTTATGATATAGCACTCAGGGCGCAATCCTAACCCACTTTCCAGCACCGACATAAGGGCCAAGCAGCTCCTATGTAAGGAAACAAACATTCCCTTGCCTTGAGGAGGCTTCTGTGAGTGCCCCCCAACTGCAGGATGCAGCACATGTCCCATGTGCCAGTGCTGGAAAGTGAGTTAGGATTTGGGTCTCAGTGGGGTAATTCCGTTGAAAAACATTCAAGCATTTTGTTTGCGTAATTCACATCCCAACATACAGCTGGTTGCATTGCTGTGAATGATGATGATAAAAAATAAGACCCCACACTTGCATTTGTATTATGCTTGGCCATTTTTTAAATTTTAAGGTGAATGTAGAAAATGAAAAGTGCAGCTAGTGAGCTGCAAGATCAGTTTCAGACCAAAAGCAATCTATC
The DNA here is from genome assembly GCF_035046505.1 of Tiliqua scincoides. NCBI lineage: Eukaryota > Metazoa > Chordata > Lepidosauria > Squamata > Scincidae > Tiliqua > Tiliqua scincoides. The sequence continues at coordinate 92,262,406 of NC_089822.1, read as the reverse complement.
AGAATCAGGGCTCTCTGGGTCTTGGTTATGAATCCAGGTGTACGGCATTATTGGGATATTTCCTTTAGAGCAGAGTTTCTCAAACTGTGGGTCGGAACCCACTAGGTGGGTCACAAGCCAATTGCAGGTGGGTCCCCATCCATTTCAATGTTTTATTTTTACTATATTAGACTTGATGCTGCCATGGTATGTGACTGTATTTGGGAAAATGTTACAGACCTGTACTTTAAACAAGCTACTACGTATATTCTTTTAACAATGATAGTAAATGGGATTTACCCCGGGTAAGTGTGAGTAGGATTGCAGCCTAGGATTGTTAAAAATTTTCCTGCTTTATGATGTTACTTCTAATCATGACATCACTTCCGGTGGGTCCTGACAGGTTCTGAAAAGTGGGTCTCGGTGCTAAATGTGTGAGAACCACTGCTTTAAGAGATTTTGGCTTGCAGTGCTAAACTAGTCAACAGGATCTGACATGAAAGCATGCCTCCCTGCAAAAAAGCATGAGAACTGAAATCTTACTTGTGAGGAGGTACCGTTAAATACAATGTGACCCCAGAGAAAACATGTATAGGTTTGGATTGCATGTTAGGTTTCCAGAAACAAGTCATTTTCCTCCCTCTCCTAGTGAATTATGAGACATTTGCTCTTTGAAAAGGATTCCCAGGATGGAGAGGGCGCTACTATTTACTGATCTTGTACAAATGTCAGAGATACTAGGATACATGTTTTTACATGTCATCCAATCGGGGAACTCACAAAGACTACTATTTGCTCTCAGGGCTTGTGTTTACAAAGGAGGGGAGCAAAAGAAAGGAAGAGAGAAGACTGTGGTTGTCCGTGAACAAATAATGCTCATCCTGGAGTGATCTGCTAATGGGAGGCCAGTAACCTTTCTCTGAAGCATTGCAAGAACATCAGCAAAACAGAGAGACCATGACTCAGGCACTAGCACAGATTTGCACTCCAAATGTATTTTTTAAAATTGTCTACATTTTTATTCCCATTTTCAGTACACAGGACACCTCAAAGTGGATTGGGGAAACTGAGCATATCAGTGCTAGTTTTGTAGGAATTTTAGTTTCTCTGCTCCAGTTTGTTCCCAATGTGGCATGTGTTATTGCTCAAAGTGGTACTGAACACAAGCCAGTTTTGGTGATCTGCTATTTCATAAGGCTTTGGTGGTACCCCACATCTTCATGTTGCCTCAGAATCAAACCAAATGTTCACCTAAATGCATTCTGAAGAGGTGAACTTCAACCAGAAGAATCTCTTCTTTCAGAAAAAGAAAAGTCATGGGGAAGACATGGTTCTGATCAGGGTTACGGCATGTGTGGAAAAGGTCACTCTTTTTTACCTTGATCCATTTCCACACCAAAAATCATTCCTCAAAGCAACTATTTTCTTCAAATGGCAAATTCCCACCTCTCCTTATGTGGTGTTATCCCAATCAGGAGAAGGCAAACATGCATTTTTTTTAAACCCCTGAAAGAGATGCTTCTGACTCTAAACATGCCTGTTTAAAACATATTTAGGTGAACATATATGTTGATATATAACAGTGCTTTTCAGTGCTAGTTGTTCACATAGTTGCCTGCTGGCCATAAAGCAATAAAACGAAGAGAAAAAGTGATGCATGTGTAGTCATTTGCCATTTTTTGAAGACCACCTTGGCACCAATACTCCAAACCAGTGTTTCTCAAACTGTGGGTCGGGACCCACTAGGTGGGTTGTGAGCCAATTTCAGGTGGATCCCCATTCATTTCAAAAGTTTATTTTTAATATATTGGACTTGATTCTATCATGATACATGACTGCATTTGGAAAAATGTTACAGACCTGTACTTTAAACAAGCTACTATGTATATTCTTTTAACATTGATAGTCAATGGAACTTACTCCTAGGTAAATGTGGGTAGGATTGCAAAAACTTTTCCTGCTTGATGATGTCACTTGCAGTCATGACATCACTTCCGGTGGGTCCTGACAGATTCTCATTTTTAAAAGTGGGTCCCTGTGTTAAATATGTGAGAACCACTGTTCCTAACCAAGGATGCCTATACAGATTTAACGACTTTTGAGCAGGACCGCAGGCAGGATGGGACATAGAAAAATCAGTGGGATCACATGGAGTCTGCAAGTTGTTTTAAAAACATTGCAGACTGGTTCAGTGACTAGAGTTTGCGTCACCCGTTGTGGGAGCCAGTGTGTCGCCCCCATGATGGACCTCCTCCCATGCAGTGCATGGGGCAACACCCAAGGCGGTGGGCATGGCAGTGCAACATCGCCCTGCTCCCGCTGGTTTTTTTCCTACTACTTTTGGTAGAATAGAATTTGTTTTTTTAAAATTAAAACAACTAAAGTTAACCAACACAAACGCAGAAAACCTTGAACCTTGAGATGTTCTGATGTCGTTTGTTTCATGAAATCACACATGCTTGTTGCATGAAATCATACATCGGATGATATATAACATGAGGGTATTATTCCAAAATAGCAAGATTTTAACAATTGTGGTCAGTAGTGGTATCACCCCCTGTGCGCGTCACCTGGTGCAGGCCACCCCCCTCCCCACACCTCCCTAGCAACTCCACTGGACTTGGCTACAGTGATGTAGTAACGGAGGGAGAAAGGGTGGATGGGCTAAAACTTTGAGTTTACCTGCGTTGTAACCTGTTTGCATGCATGCTGTCCATAGCTACATTGTAGCTCCTTTTCTTTACCATCCCTTTAGGACTCATTGCATTTTTCTTCCAGTCTTCCTCCAAGAGAGTATTACAGCTGGGACCAGAACCAAGGGAGAGGGCAGGATTGTGGCTTCTAATTTTGCATTATGTCTGTTGGTGATCCTGCTACTAATTATTTGGTATTTAATTAAAGTCAGTACTACGGAACACAAGCACACATTCTGGGGGAATTGTGGCTGTACATGCTTTCATTATCTCATGTATTAATCTATTTTCCCCCCTTTCTGTCCTCTTCCTTCTAGCTCTGCCAGTCTTGAGAATGACCAGGAAGATCTTCACCAACAGCAGGGAGAGGTGGAGACAACAGAACGTCAACAGCGCGTTTGCCAAGCTGCGAAAGCTGATTCCCACTCACCCTCCCGACAAGAAACTCAGCAAGAATGAGACCCTCCGCTTAGCCATGAGGTACATCAATTTCCTCGTCAAGGTGCTCGGGGAGCAAGGCCTGCCACAGACAGGGATGACTCCTCGGGGAAGGATACTAGGGCTCTTCCAGCAGAGCCCAAGTTTGGAGAGCATGGAAGAACTGACTCTCATTGAAGACTCTGAGGTCCCTTCTCCCAACACCAGCAGCAATGTCCCAGAGTGCTGGTCAGAGGCATCATCTCCATGACACGGCATCAGTAATCCTGGTAGTCATTTGATAGTTCCCCTTGATAAAATCTGTGGGTTGTTTGCTTATGTACAGTATTTATATTTTTTGCTCTTTTACCCAGCGTTTTTGTGTAAGAGTTTATCAGGAAAACAGTAGCTTTCAGTAACTAAAATAGGAATAGTTCATCTCTGGAAATCAATCAGGATTCCAAATACTCAATGTAACACAAAGTGCTGTGATGTGTGTCAGACTTATCAGGTCTTTATGTGGATATAGAAAAAGCCACTAATAGATTGCTTGTGCTGACCACAGGCAAAAGCTACTAAGGACAGCATCTTGTAGTTGAGAAAGAACAGGTGGTCATTTCTAGGCCTAGCTCATATAATAATCAGCTACCAAGTCTCTTCCTATAGAGAAGCGAGTGTGTGCCCATCTGCACCTTCTGTAATGTGAGTGCTTTATGTATTCTTCCCCTCTTCTCTGCTTTTTTAGGGAGAATAACATAATCGGTTGGGCCAATGCACGGATAGGTGTACGAGTAAAGCCCCTGGAACACTCATTTCAGGTGTGGTGGTAAAGACCATGCACCCATTCGTCTGCCACTTAGTAGTCCTTAAACTGGGTCATAGAGGGAACCCTTCTCCCCAACTCACAAAGTTCTCAATAGAAAGGTCTGAAGCAACATAAAACAGTTGCTTGAAAATTGTATCATTTTCTCCCTTCACTCTCAGGCTGTGAGTGCCATTTGAAAAACACGCTTCCACCTGGAGCACAGGTCATTGGGTCTTTAGATTATACATCAGGTGCAGATAAACGTATTTCAGGCTAACACTATTTAACAGCCCAGATTTCCCCCTTTGTCAGCCATGTTGTCCTCATTGCTAGGTTATCTGCGTCTCTCTCCCAGTTTGATTTTTTCCCTTGGTGACAGTTTGTCAAAAAACTCAGCTGAAAAATGTGACACAATTCCGAAGCAAAAATACATATGTTGGAGAGGATGGCAGGAGCACGCCCAATATGCTCATTGCAGTTGTATTCAAGGCTGCCAACTGTAGTAAATTAAATTGGAATTGCTTATGTGAATGATTCACAGATAAATATCTTAGAAGGCGTCAGTTCAAATCTGATTATTTGTCAGATGAAGCAAATATTCACTTTGGATTTGCACATTTGGGAAAAGGTTCCTCAATTGTGGACTTGGTTGGAACAGTAAAGAAATCATTTCAACAAGTTGACATGCAGTGCAATCCTGTTTTGCGCTGGAACAGGCAGGCCAGGAGGCCTACACTGTATCCAGCGCAAGATAGGGGTCCAAAGTAGCTCAGCCGGAGGTAAGGGAAAATTCTTCCCCTTACCTTTGGGTAAACCACCACAGCCCCAATGGGTCTCCTCAGACTTGTGCCACCTCTGGAGGTGGCATTAGTCCAAGGAGAGCAGAGCGGCTTGCAGCTGCTCCACGTTGCTCGGGAATGGGGGCTAGGATCTGGCATATCTGCTGGGTCCCAGTTCCATCTTTGCTCTCCGCCCATCCATCCCTGAGACCGCCCTCTCTGTCCCAGAATCCCTCCCTCCCGACTCCTCCCCGCCCACCCCAGACCCCTGTGTCGGCTGAGGTTGGCCGACGCAACCCTCCCTGTCAGAGTCGGCGCGGAGGCTGGATTCAGCCTCCGTGGGCTGGCTCGTATTCCTGTGCTAGCCCAGCTGACTCTAGAGGAGGCGCAAACATATGTTATGGCATGTTTGTGACCTTCCCGGGCCGGTGCAAGGGACTTATGCTGGCCCAAGGTGCACTTAGGATTGCTTCCAAAGTTAGTGTTGCCGAACAGAAAGCACAGTTGCTTCAAAGTTGCATCCACCTTTTCATAGCTGTTGAAACTTACAAAACAGCAAGTTTGGATATACTGTAATACCAGTGACATCACTGGGGGGGGTGGGGGTGTGTGGACTGCACAGAGTGACACACTCAGAGAGTCGACACTGCTAATGGCCAAAATTGTGAAATCTTGGTTTTTAAGAATAGTACCATCATGTTATATATCATCCGATGTGGAATTTCATGAGGAATGCATGGAATCAAACTGTGTTGAAATATTTGTATTCTATCAAAGGTTGTGGACAAATAACCAGAAAAGGAAAACACAACTGCCTTATATAACAAAAAGTGGATTCCTTTAACTCAAACCTAACCAGTGAGACTGATTGTTCTGAGAGCCAATGAAGTGCTGTTATGACACAATAGGGAACCAATAAGGTATCAGTATGAATTAGCTCTTATTTCCATGTATCAGAACTAATACTACAACTCTTATTCAGTTGTGAGTGCCATCATGTTGACCACTGGTTTTTTGTTGGTTACTGATTTGTTTGGTGACCAGTGCTATTATATAAAAATAAAGTTAATGGGGGTCACACCAACCCTATGATGCCACGTCATTTATGCTGTGTGTATGTTATTGTAATTTATTCTGTATGGCTGAGGTTCTCAAACTGGGGCATTGTGGCCGCACCAGCTTGAGAAGCCCTGCCTCTGTCCCCTTAGGGGGTGGGGAAAGGGGAAAGGCAGCGATGCGATCCCTAGGATCACACTGCTGCCGTAGCTGATCAGTGTAGGGAAGAGGGTTTCCTTTACCTGGAGCTAGCGCCAGTCTCTAGGAGAACCACCAGAAGTGGTTTACAATTGCTTCTTTTAGACTTACAGAGACTTGGGGAGCCCTGCGGAGGGCTCTGCAGGGTTCCCACACCCCCTGGAGGCCAGCGCTAGCTCCAGGTAAAGGAACCCCCCAATAAGCCCTGGCAGTAGCATGCTGCTGGGGATTGTGTTGCTGTCTTTGCCCCTTCTCCGCCTCAGCTCTTATCAAAGGTCAGGTGGAAGGGAACATTAGGCCACCATAAATGCCCTGATCCAGTGAATGTGAAGCTCAACAAATGTTCCAGAATACGGACCCCCGCCACCATAGTTAAAAGGATAAAAATGGAAGCTTGAGAGGCTGGTAAAATGAAACTTTTTTTGCTCTCTTAAACCTAGGTGGGTCCTGACAGAGTGCCATTTTAAAAAGTGGGTCTTGGTGCTTAAAGTTTGGGAACCACTACTGTAGAGGTGAAACAGCTTTCTGTAATTTGGCATGTATGTAATTTTGTCATCCTGTCGTTAAAAAGGCAAAAGGTATGCAGATCACATAAAGTGTTTAATTTATCAGATCACATCATTTGGGTATTCTGGACATAGAATTTGGGTTCCTGTGTGCAAAATGTGAAGAGTTAGTTGGAGCTTTGTGACTTCCTAATCTTGCCCATGGTTTTAGAAAAAACAAATGGGCCTGGCTGGAGACAAGGGGAGAAGATTGGAGAAGGGGAGAAGATTGGCTCAGGAGCAGAGGGAGGCCTGACTGGTCCCTGCTTTCTTCTCACCAGGTAGATGACCCTCTGGTAATAAAAAAGGTAATAATAAGTTTTCAGTTGACCACTATATTTACCTCGGAGTATTTGAACTTGGCCACTGTGACTACATTGCAACTCAGCTCTTCATGAAGTGTTAATTCATTAACTGGTAAGATACCACTGAACAGTTGAAAATGTCAATCCCTGTTCACTGTCGGGTGGGTTTTGAGAAAGGATGAGAGAAATCCCAGGCTCTGCTTTTGGATATAGCAAAGTTGACATCAGTAGCAGCTTCATTCAATCAATCCTGTTTCCACTTGCTCCTTTTAAATCTGCGGTTGAAGCTCATTGGCTGAAATTCTGTTTTAAAAGTGGACTTCAGGGAACTAGACAAGGAAAGCAATAAATGCTTTCTGGTGTTTGTACAGTGGTTAGACAGCTGGGTTTTGATTTCAAATCCCCACTCTGTCATTAAATCACAGGAGTCCTGCAGCAAATTATTGTTTCTCCAACTAACCGGCATCTCAGGGCTGTTGAGAGATTGGTCAAAATAAAAATGCTTTGGGGATTTTGATTGAAAGGCTTTTACAGTAGTTGGTTTGTTTTTGATTCTAAATTTATTTTAAAATTTGATGTTTTTTAAAACATAGTAAGCGGAAATTATTCTGAGAGACAGTGAAGATGATTAGTATTCAATAAATTATATGTTCTTAGCTCTGCAAATATAAAAAATAGTTCATTTTCTCCTGTTGCACAAAGACCACATAATGGAGCCCACATAGAAATAGGTGCTCTAAGAGGCAGGCCCTCCATACTTGGCAGACCTTAGTGAAGCTGCAAAATTTAGCTCGCTTGGAAGCTAAATCTGATCATCACAGATGCCACTGATGATTGGACCATGTTTAGAAAACTTAGGCTACAATCCTAAAACACACTTGGGAGTAATGTCACTGTAAACAGTATAAATTAAAATAAATTATTTTATAAATTAAATTTATAACTGTTTATAATGTTAAACAGTATAAATTATGAGTCAACATGCATAGGATTGTGTTGTCGCAGCCATGTCAAATGCACATTTTCCAGAAGGCAAGCCTTAGAGCCCAATCCTATCCCCAGTGGCTCCTCTGCATCCAACAGCGCTACTGGGGCTGCTGGTATCATTGGGGAAAGGGGACTTTCATCCCCTTTCCCCAGGGAAAGCCCCAGGCCCTGCAATGGGGCTTCTCAAGTCTGTACCAGCTTTGAGATTTGAGAGCCTCCATGTCAGGCTTTGCAGCCTGACATGGAGAATAGGATACAGTGGAGCAGAGCTTCACCGATCCATCCCCCTCTCAGGCTGGTTCTTCCCCCTGCCCCACCTTACCCTCCCTCAACCCTGTTCTGCTCACTCCCCACCTCCCCCCTGTCCTGAAAACACTGCCAGCTAGTGTTGCAGGAGTGCCAGCCAGCCCTCCATGTGGCGCTGAATCTCAGCGCCAACTGGCGCTGGCCCAGCACCGGTTGCCCCTACTCTCCAGGTACCGCGGATGTGCCTTATGGCACATTTGCAACACCCAGCCCCAGTGCTGAAGGCCAGCGCCGGCATGGAGTGAGCTCCATTTGGGCCATGAGTGAGCTCAGTGGGATAAACATTCAAATAAATGTGTTTAAGCTTGTGGCCTTGCTTCTTGCGCCGTGATTACAAGTCACATCTTTTTAAAGAAAACAGTTGAATCTATGCTTAGCAGATTTGTAGAACACATTGCAACCACCTTCTGGAGCTTTTGAATATGAGGGCTAGAAACTTGAAGCATTTAAACCTATAATACTACGTGATGTTCTCAAATTTTCAACGAAGAAACTAGTTAAAATGGGCTGATGAAGTAACTGTAGGTGCTGATTCTACCTCCTATTCTTGGTACAACTCCACTGCTTAAAATAATTTGAACTGGGTATGCAACTTGAACATCTGTGTGTGGACTGGGGTTGTCCATTCCACTATTTATTCTTAATATGAAAAAGCTATTCCAAATACACCAAGCAAACAAAGATGTATGCATTCCTTGAGTAGCCTCTGCAAAAGAAAAAGGCAGGTATTGAATATTAGGTTGGTGAAAGTGATCAGAATTGTAGTTGGAATTGTCCTGCCTAATTGTATAGAAAATGTTTGCTTCTTTAAAAATAAATATTAGTATCTATTACTGTACAACCTGCATTTTTAACTAGACTTATCTACCAAAGATTTATTTTGTCAGCACTTTTCGTTTTGTGATTTCCCTTCTGTATAGCTATGAACAAATAAGGTGTAACTGATACTTTTCCTGTATGCTATGTTATTTAATGGCTAATATATTAAGAAATAAATTATTTACAAAACCAGTCACTTCATTTTCTTTTATTAAAAATGAAATGTTCCAACTTGAAAAACCTGTGCTATCTTGTTAACATACAAAAATGCAGAGTTTTTCTCTCCCTGCTTCATTCTACAGCAGAATGAGATAGTTATGCATGACAGTGTCCTGATACAACTGAATGGACTGTGTCGTTTCAGACTGTAGGTGAGAGAGAGCATTTCTAAATGCATAAAATTTTAAATTTCTCCCTGCAAGTAGAAAACCAGCACAGTAGGAAGTGGGCTAGTATATAACTTTTTTACCCTGATGTGCTAGTTTATTATTTGCAAGGATGATTTGGAAATCATTCCACTGAAGAAGTATAGTCCTATGCTTCACATACATCCTGGCTGCAAAGTGTAATCTGCCTAATACAGGTGCAGCCTATTTATCCACGGATTTTTTATCTTCGGATTTGTCTCAACAAGAATGGGGTGGGGAACTGGAAGTCACACACACCTTTGCCCTTTGCTGGCATCTCGATCCTTTTCCAGGCAGCCTAAAACACTGCAAAAAGGCTCCTCCTGACACAGGCAGGGAAATAGCCCTGGAGCCCTGGAAGAGGTTCCCCTTGCGAAGCTCTGTCTGGAAGCTCTGTCTGTCTGTCTGTCTGTCTCTCTCTCTCTCTCTCACACACACACACAGAGGGGCAGCTGCGGTAGCAACAGAGGGGATTGCTTTAAAAAACCCAGGGAGTGTTTGCCAAATTCCAGGCTACAATCCTGAACATAAATATGTGAACCAGTTCTGGTATTAAAATCAAGCCTTACTCAAATGTATTTCCAGAACTGAAAAAGGTCCTGTATGGGGTGTTAACTTGAAAACAGTTGTATGAATTATTTCTAGGATTTTCTGCATTTGAAATGCAGCATAAACAAATGAGGAAGAGACTTATGGTCAGTTGTTTTTGAATCCCGGGCATACTATTCAAACTGTCCTGTGCTGGGCGAATCCACCCCATTTCCTTTGCTCTTTCCCTGATTCTCTTTTACCCAGAAGGGAACTGTGGAAGATGACCAAGTGAAGATAGGGGCAAACAATTCACATCTGATATGTCATCCTCTTTCAGCCATAAAAGGAAAGCCAGAGAATGGACAGCTTAACTGCTGACCTGTGAGGTCAGAGGTCATTTAAAGTCACATAGTTAAATCCAAAAGCCAGAGATAGAGTGACTTTCTGGTAGCCCTGGTTGCATTTTTAAAGTAGCAGGTGCTAAGAAAGAAATGAAAAGGGAGGAAGAAGGTGGGTAAAAATAACAGACAGCTGTATTATTTGAAGTGAGTAGGACACAAGACATTCCCATGAATTTATGACAGGGTGATTAGACCTAAACGAGGATCAGGCAGTGGTACCTTTAAGAAACAGGTGCAGCTTTTCTTTTCTCACCCCTGCAGGACAAGCTCCAGTACCAGAAGTATTGCCCTCTTACATCTGCTCAGCCTAAGTGGAATCTGCACAATTTGTGACTCACCAAGACACACACAGCCTACCAAGGATTCAAGGTGTCCTGCCAAGAGTCTGGATGTATTTTTGCTGCTTGCCTCTAACTGCAAAAAAAGGAGAGCTGCGAAACACTTGGTGGGCCACACTATATGGCTGGTAAGCCACAAGTTGTGCAGGCCTGTCCTAATACAGGGTTATTGAGCGATAAGATGTCAAAAGATACACATTGATGTGGGCACCTGCCCTTGAGTCTCTGCTAAACTGAGACCCATGCTGTGGTTTATGATCTTTTAAACATTTCAGGTGAGCAGAGGTAGATAAGGATTGACGCTCATAATAATTGCAGTGGGTTCTATGATTTGTGATAATTTTATGATGCACAAATATCAAATGTGGCATTTCTGCACCACTTAATTTTCACGATTGCCTGAGAAGATAATCTGTGCTACAGTAATAACTTTGTGCCACTTCATATGTCACAGCAGCCACATGAGGACTACTGATAAACACTTGGGAGGGGGTAGCAGCACCTTAAAGGGGCTGTAATGCTTCAAGGCTACACTGTGTGGACTGGCACTTTCATTTATTAAGTCCCCCACCCCACCCACCAGCACCCTCCAGGGCTTCCCTGGGCCTCCCAATGCTTTATAAGACATTAAAAACTCACTTCCGGGTTCACGGTGGAAATTGGAAGTGTCCCTTTTTCCGTTTGACCCCGGCAGAAACTGCAGACATTTGCCAGTGGCCTCTGCTGGGCTCAGAGGACCATTTGGAGGCGAGGGGAGAAGAGTTCTCCTTGGCTCCAGAGGGTGGGGGGAGATGTTTACCGCAGTTTCACTTAACCACCAGAGTGGGGGGAGTTCTGCAACAGAACCCCTGAGGATACGAGGACACACTTGCATTTATTTTCCAGGACACACGGCTAAAAAAGAGGTCATTTAATCATCGAGTTGAAAGGAACCTAATAGATCGTCTAGTCCAACCCCATGCCAGGAACAGGAAATGCTCCTAGAGCAGTGTTTCTCAGCCTGTGAGTTGGGACCCACTAGGTGGGTCACAAACCAATTTCAGGTGGCTCCCCATTCATTTCAATATTTATTTTCAATATATTAGACTTGATGCTCCCATGGTATGTGACTGCATTTGGGGAAATGTTACAGACCTGTACTTTTAACAAGCTACTATGTATATTCTTTTAACAATGTTAGTCAATGGGGCTTACTCCTGGGTAAGTGTGGGTAGGATTGCAGTCTAGAATTGCTAAAAATGTTCCTGCTTGATGATGTCACTTCCGGTCATGACATCATTTCCCGTGGATCCTGACAGATTCTTTCTAAAAAGTGGGTCCCAGTGTTAAATGCGTGAGAACCACTGTCCTAGAGCATCTCCAACAGGTGCATGTTCTGGAAAAAGAGGATGCCTGCTGCCCCTGCCTTAGCAACTACCCATTGATGCTCACCAAGAGATGCAGCCATGCCCCCAGTCTGTTTTATTAGCCCGCTTCATCATGTTGCAGCTGCTCTGGGGATCTCTCTTTGCAAGCCAGATAAACAAAGTGAGAACTGCAGCGTTGGCAGCCCAAGCCTGTGCATGTCTACTCAAAAGTAATTCTTACTGAGATCACTGGGGCCTACTTCCAGATCAGTCTCTATAGCAGTGGTCCCCAAACTTTTTTTGAGGCTCTAGAAGAGGCTGCTGTCTGATTTATAAATGCCAAGGGGTATGGCTATGATGATGACTGGGCAGCAGTGCTCCCCCCCCCCCAAGTAGCAGCTTGTTTAATCCTTGGTGCACAAAGCCTAATTTGCCCTGTCTGTTTCACAAACCACCAAAAATTCAGTTATGACCCACTAGTGGGAACTGGACTCACAGTTTGAGAACCGCTGCTGTATAAGATTGTAGCCTTAGTGCTGAAATAGGTTCAGTGAGCTTTCAGACCATCTAAGGCAGTGGTTCTCAAACTCTCTGGGAGAGTTTGAGAGCCAGTAAGTCCTTGCAGGGGCTGGGGGAAGGCACTTACCCAAGCCTCCTGCAGCCTCCCCGGGGTGCGGGGAGTCCGGCACGACTTCTGGCAGGGCTCCCCGCAGCAGGGAAAGTGGATGTGGAACAATAGCGCCCTGAGAGCGATCGCTCCACATCCACTTTCCCTGCTGCGGGGAGCCCTGCCAGAAGTCCTGGGGATCGTGCTGCTGCCTTCCCCCGCCTCTAGACTGGCCCCACCCCTTAAGGGGGCAGAGACCAGGGCCCTCAGGGTGGGGCATCGCGACGCCCCAGTTTGAATAGCACTGATCTAAAGTTTTCTATGGCTGACAAAGAGCTTTGCAAAAATGTGGAGAACATTTTTTAAAAATGAAACCAGAGCTTCTGCACTCCAAAGCCACATCTTGCCTACTGCGCATTTTTCTGTGAAACTGCTATGGCCACACCTCTCCCTGTTGACCAGTGGTGGAAGCCTCACTGGGGCATTTCAGCACTAAGTTGTGTGAGAGTTCCTTCCATTCCTCTACCACTCTATAGCAAAATCAGGGAGGAGAGGATTAATTTAGCAAAAACCTCTGGCAGTTATGCAAATCAGACTTGTGCTAGGGCCAACACCTGTAAATCTCACCCATAAATTCAAGTCTTGCCTAACCAACTCTCACTGGACACTGCCTTGTAGCAACATGAATCTATGTCTTGTGTGTGTGTTATAAAAAAAGAAACTGGACCTAAGTGATACTCTTCTTCAAACTCAGACTCGGACATTTTGGAGTCTGAGGACAGAAAATTCAAATGGCACCACCTGGAAGAATATAATCATAAACTAAGAGCCCAATCCTATCCAATTTTCCAGTGCTGGTGCAGCCAATGAGGCGTGCACTGCATCCTGTGGTGGGGAGGCAGTCACAGAGGCCTCCTCAAGGAACGGGAACATTTGTTCCTTTTCTTCGGGGCTGCATTGCAGCTGCACTGGAGCTGGAAAGTTGGATAGGATCAGGCCCTAAATCATTGGCAATCTGTTGGCCATTTACAGAAACCTCAAATTTGTCTCCAGAGGCAGATCGCTTCACCATGTAAGCCCGGCTATCCTCTTTGTTTCTATCCCAGTTGCGCGTCTTTTTTTAATTTAGAAAAAAATGAAAGAAAGAAAAGTCTGCATATTTAGAAACGTAATCCAAAAAAACTGAAGAATTCCAGCAGGATGTGAAAAAGCAAAGCCAAAAAAACACAACCACCACCAATGGGGTTTTGGCATTTCTTATCTCTCTTCTGCAGAGGCTCTAAAACTCTTATCTCGATAGACCAGATTACTTGGCTGATCTCCTCTCCATGCTGAGTAGAAATCAAATGGCTGTTTTACCACTGTCAGCAATTTGCACATTCCCTATCCCGATAAATCAATTAATGGGATGCAGGCTGATTCATTCAGTCCCCCTTTCATTCAGTCTGCCTTTCTTTTTGCCTCTCCTCCCACCCCCTCCCAGGTTTTAATACCATCTAAGAGTCCTTAGTTAGAAGAGGACTTGTTCGTTATGCAGGTGCAAAGCCTTCAGTGCTGCGGCCTAACAGCAATAAACCCTTTCTGCCCTCCTCAGGGCTTCCTTTTGTTGAAATACTTTCCCTTTTTTGTTATTTTCCCCTCCCTCCCCTTGTCCTTTTCAAATGTACAGCACCATGCAGCTAAGCTGATTATGCTAATTTGTACTTCATGATCCCAAACACTGTAATGGGATCCGAGGAGGGTGCCCTGCAGCCCGGCTGGCGGGACGATGGTGGTGGCAATGGAGGACAATGTGCTTGTGAGTCAGTTCACAATAAACCATCTTCTCTGTCTCGGAAGACAAAGCTCACTCTGGGAAGCCCACGATGCTCTTGAGAATTTAGAGTGTTTGAAACAGGCCAGTGTTAAATGGGGAGGAAAGGTGGAACCATGAATTCACAATGCAAACATTGTTTCCTGTTGCAAATTATTTTTCGACCTTTAGAAAAAAACAAAATAAAAAGCCTAATCCTTCCCAGGTCTCGGTATGTGCAGCATTGTTGATCCAGTCACTGCTTCTGCTGCAGACAGGGTGTTAGACTTCCTTAAGAGCGCACAGCCTCTTCCACTCCATCAGTGGAGTCATGTGGGCCAACGTACACAATTGGTTTTCCTTTTGCATTGTGGTGAGAGGCCTGGCGTCACAGATTTGACTGGTTCTTTCAAATGAAAGGGTAAACTTTAAATTGAAAGGTAAACTTTGGCTGACTTTTTTCTCTACAGCTTATGGCTGTATGACCTCTTCTCACTAATTAAGGAGAAAAAAAATTCAGAAACAAACTTCTCCAGTTCAGAAATTCCCGACCCATGAGCCAAGCCTAAACCTGCCCTTCCTTGACAAATTTTGATGTGGCTCATAATGGTTTCACACCAGTCACCTTATCCAATCACTTCCCTTTTCTTCTGCACTTTCCTATATTTTTCCAAACTTACCCAAATTGCCAAGGGAAAAAGAAGCAAAACACTGAGGGGTGGATGAAAGCCAAGGCTCTTTCTAACTCCTCCCTCCTCCCTCTACAACAGGGGTGCCCAAACCCCGGCCCGGGGGCCACTTGCGGCCCTCGAGGTCTCTCAATGCGGCCCTCAGGGAGCCCCCCCCCAGTCTCCAATGAGCCTCTGGCCCTCTGGAGATTTGTTGAAGCCCGCACTGGCCCAACACAACTTCTCTCAGCATGAGGGCGACTGTTGAACCTCTCGTGTGAGCTGTGGGATGAGAGCTCCCTCCACTGCTTGCTCTTTCATATTTGTGAAGCAGCAGCGGCAGCAAAGGAAAGGCCAGCTTTGCTTTGTACAAGGCCTTTTATAGGCATTGAGCTATTGCAAGACCTTCATTCATTCATATAAGTTCATCTTTAATATATTCATTTATGTAAACTTATGTAAATTTATTCAAATTTTATATGTAAATTAATTCTTTTTCCCCCCGGCCCCCAACACAGTGTCAGAGAGCTGATGTGGCCCTCCTGCCAAAAACTTTGGACACCCCTGCTCTACAACAATGCATGCTTAGTCAGGGTGATGTCATAACAGCAAAAGAAGACGAGGCACCCCAAAATGTAAGACATCCAAGAAAAATGGAGGTCATGACAAAATAAAAGCTAAAGACACTCGTATATTGATTTCATGTGGTTAATTTAAACACTAGATTACTTATCATTAAATTTAAAACTATATGACATATAATTTTTTAATTACACGAAGAATATGCGCTGCTTGCAGGGGCCTGCTCATAGGGAAAAGGAGGACATTTAAGTTATTTTGCCAGACACAAGGCTGAAAAGAGGACATGTCCCGGAAAAAAAAGGACATCTGGTTATCCTGTACTTGGAGCTTGCATTGACAAAGGGAACCCTGGAAACCAGAGAGCACCAGGATGCAGGTCTCTTGTTATCTAGTGTGCTCCCTGGGGCACTTGTTGGGCCGCTGTGAGATACAGGAAGCTGGACTAGATGGGCCTATGGCCTGATCCAGTGGGGCTGTTCTTACGTTCTTATGAAAGCTTCTTCATTCTTTCTGACTTTGACCAGCGGAAATAAAGGGGAAAAACTCCTAGAATTCCTGTCAGCTGTGCAGACTCTGAGCATGCTAAAAGAATTCTGAATAGCAATGGCATTAAATTAAACAAATAATCAATCAGAAGGGGGAAAGGATGGTTTTTCCTCTGATATGTGTCTGGATGGTGCATTTTATTTCCCTGAAATGTGTTTGGAGTCACATGGATATAAGTGAATGCAGATTCTTAGGCAAGGAAAACCACATCTCTCAGTTCCAATGCTGATGGTCGCAGAAGTATTGCCAGGATGAAGCAAGCAGTGGCAGTGGCAGGTACAGGTTCAGTGAGCAGCCAATGCAGGGATGATGCCTTCCAGTGGTCCCCACAACAACAGCCACTGCCATCAATCAGGAGGATGTGTCCCAATGACACCCCCCCCACACACACACAAACATGCATGACACAAGTTCCTTGCAAGAGCTACTATGCTATAGGAAGGAGGGAACAGCCTGGAATTTCAGCACCCTGTCCCCTTATGTCACTCATACAAAAACACACTTCCAAGAAATATGTATTTGACAATAGTGGAAGGAAGATCGTCCCTTGAAAGAGGACAATCATGCGACATATACACATGTCTCTCTATGACGAAGGGGTTGAATCCCTGTGGTGGAATTCGGCAGCTGGAAGGAACCCTTTTGCCAAAGGAAACACTGAGAGAAGTTACAAGGGGAGCCTCAGCACTACTCAGGCAAGTCAACATCCTAGTATCCCATGGCACAGAGACACTGATTGGGAGCCAGGCAAAACAGGTTTGAGCCCCGTCATGAGCTTTGCCAAACCAATAGCACGTTTCATTTTGCATGACTGGCCAGAAACTCCCATGGCCGAGACAAATGAAGGGGGGAAAAGCACACTGGCCAATCCGCACAGCTGCTTTCTAACCAAGCAGCCACAGCAAGAGACTGGGACTGTATATCTCATGGAACATTTAGCACCCCATGAGCAGGCACACCTGACGGAGACTATAGCACATGGGCTAATCAGAGGGTGCGCTGAATGGACTGGCATGTAACACAGGGCTCCCATTGTAGCACTTTCCTCATTTAGACAGACCCTTTGCATCATTACTGATACCCCTGCACCGTGGCCACAGCTGTCATTACATTGCCATCCTTCTTCCTGTTCTGCCCAACTGGCTAACCTATACAGCATGGCTGCAGAGAACAGGTGGCTTGTGATCAAGGAGGAGCTTCTTCCATCACGGAAACCTGAGAAGACAGAAAGTAAGGATGCTATAGACCCTGAATCCTGGTAGCAGAGGCCTCCCCTCCCTCCCCTGTAGGCCAGTTGAGGTAAGGGCAGGGAGAAGGGATTGCCAAGAAAGCAACAAGTACGTATGATGAAGTCAAATATTTTAATGCATAATCTCAAAGACAGAGCAGCATCTGGAAGAGAAACACTCAATTGAGGTTGTCAACCGTCTCCTCCCAGCAGTGTTCTTGTCCATTTGCAACGAATCTGACAGAGGGCCAAGTAGCAGATGTCAAAGAGGTCTGGCTGTGCAGCAGGTAGCTCAGTGTCTGTCATAAAGTTTGCAAAGCAACGGGAACCTGTGTGAAACAGGTAGCTCAACAACCCATAGAGGATCAGCTGAGATCAGACAATTGAGTTCTGGTTTCTCTGGCAGGGGCTATAGTACTGAGGTTGGTGTGATTGGCTGCAAAGTGTAGTAGTGTGTATTCTATGCCCAGCCACCAGGAACAAGGCAGGGCAGAGGAAGTGATGGGAATTGAGGTTTTCTGGTGTTTTTTTTTCTTTCCCCATTATTTCTTAAAAAATTTTAAATCCCTATGCCAGCTCTGATGTTGGTGTAGTGTTTTGCTGATAGGTATGTACATCATCTGAAGGGAGATTAGGAAATGGTGTACATGTCCCTGACCCATTTGGGAGTTACTGCTGGAGGTATGGCAGTATATGTGGCATGTCCATCTGTGGAACTGGAGCTATCAGGATGGGACTGTCACTACAATGCATGCAAGTGGAAAAATAGTATCCTATGCTGCTCTGACTAGTGTTTCAGAGGTATAGGATTGAACTGTCAGTTTTGCCTTTGGTTTCAAAAATTTGTGTTTGAGAGGGGAAAAAAAGTCCTTTGAGAGGCAGGTAACATGAGCAGCAAGTTTGCTTTTGAAAAAATCACTTATAAAGGCTGGCCTGTTTTGAACAAATGCGAATGCACACAATTATTCTATTGTCTCTAGGTTATTAGAGGCTACAATGAACCACTAAGCATTAACAAAGCAATCCTATACAGTACACTTTTTTTCAAAGTAAGTTCCACTGTGTTCAGTGGGGCCTACTTGTGAAGTAAAAGTGTTTAGGACTGCACCTTAGTTTCTTTTCCAGCCCCGAATTTAATAATTAAAATAATTTTAAACAAAATTACTAGATACAGCACTTGCAGTGATTGTACTGTGCTTTAAAAAAACCAATGGCCGACTCATTTTTGCCTCTCTAATGTGATGAACAGTTAGGATGAACAGCTGCGCTCCCCATAATTTGCTCCCCAGATTAAAAATAGATAATCCTAATTTTCTTCCTATAAAATAAAGTAGGTTTAATAAAATAATTGACCTATATAGGTCTCTAAAACTATCAATGTCAAAACAAAAACTATCAACATCTGTGTTCTAAATGGCCACTCTATTTTCCAAAATTATAAGTGGTATATATGATCAAGCCTCATAAACATACCATAAAGCATGTATACCGTGGGCATTACATTACTGAGGGCACAATCCGAATCAGGTCTACTCAGACATAAGTCCTATTCTGTTCAACAGAGCTTACTCTCAGGAAAGTGTAGTTAGGATTGCAGCCATACAAACACTCATATTAATATATTATGTGCAAGTTAGATATGTCATTCAAAAGAAAGATGTAACATTAAAGTGTAGAAAAGTGGTTCCCAATTATTTTTTAGCATTTAAAATGACACTCTATTGCAGCAATTTTCAACCAGTGCTCTGTGGCACATTGGTGTGCCACGAATGGTCTGCAGGTGTGCCATGGGAGTTTAGAGGAGGGTAATTTATTAGTAGAACAAATGGGGACATGACCTGCCCCCCAAACTGGCAGCTTGTTGTGCCTTGTCTACTGTAAAAAACTGATGGTGTGCCTTTCCAATTTTAGCATCATGTCAGTGTGCCATAAGATGAAAAAGGCTGAAAATCGCTGCTCTATCCGGACCCATCTAGGTTTACAAGACTTAAAAAAAATTCTAGAAAGAAATATTTTTAAAATTTATTTACAAGTAATAATAACCAGAAAAAGATGTTCCAACATTTATCTTCCCATATTTATACATGACTGCAAACTGCAGGAAATCTTTGCAGGGCAATTAGCAGCTATATAATTTTTGAAAAACTGGGGGAGGGGTGGCTTTTATCTGATTCTTTCATCACCTGTGAGGCTCTGCTCAGTTCCTATGGGACCCACCAAAAATCAGGTCGTGACCAACCAATGGCTCCCAATCCACAGTTTGGGAACCATTGGTGTAGAACACGGGTGCCCAAACCCTGGCCCGGGGGCCACTTGTGGCCCTCAGGGTCTCCCAATCTGGCCCATGGGGAGCCCCCAGTCTCCAATTAGCCTCTGGCCCTCCAGAGATTTGCTGGAGCCCATGCTGGCCTGATGCAACTGCTCTAAGCATGAAGGTGACTGTTCAACCTCTCATGTGAGCTGTGTGACAAGGGCTGCTTGCTGTTTGACATCTGTGATGCAGTAGCAGAAGCGAAGGAAACACCTCCCTTGTTTTGTGCAAGGTCTTTTATAGGCCTTGAGCTATTGCAAGACCTTCATTCATTCATATAAGTTCCATCTCTAATATATTCACTTATGTAAATTTATTTAAATTATTACCAGCCCCCCCCCCCCCGCTACAGTGTCAGAGAGAGGATGTGGCCCTCCTGCCAAAAAGTTTGAACAGCCCTGGTGTAGAATATTAGCAAGGAATAAGTTTGAAAACATTGTTAGAAGAGAAACGGTAGCCAAACATTTTATGTACTGTGATGCAAATTTTGGTACGACCAAAGAGAATTGTTGGCATCCATTCTGTCAGATGCCCTCCCTGTCCTAACTATAATCTGTGTCCAGTGGAAGTCAGCACTTCTGAATTTACTGAGCATTTGCTAGAAAGGAGCCTGATGCCACTCAGTGGATAAAAAACAGTACTGCAAAGACGACACCCCGCAGTTCCTGGCTTCTATAGGCAATGTCCGAAACGTTAAAAGTATTCAGCATCCCATGAGCCCACATCAGTAATCATTTCAAGGTTTCAGGACAGGCATGCATTGTTGTTTGAATAAGAAAAAAAAAGAATCCCATTTACTTAAAATTTGAAAATTTGTTGTTTGAAAATTTGTTGTTTGAATAAGACAAAAAAGAATCCCATTTAATTGCTTTGTAAAGGAAAAGGCAACTTGATAATGGATAGTATGATCCTCAAGACCCCACCAATAAACAAAGGTCATTAAAATTATTAGGGGTAAAATAAACTGCGCTGATGCCCCAGCAACTTATTCTAACAAGACAGTGCAACCTCCAGTGCAATCATCAAACCATGTGCATAATCTTTCCTCTTGTCTCTGCCCACCAGGTGAGAGCTCATCCAATGGCTTTTCTGTTCACAGTGGGAATTTGATGGGGAGAAGCCATGTCACCCCCCCTTCCTCCCTCTTGTGGCAAGAACATAGGGAATGACAACCCCCAATCCCTCCCCCATCTCTGTCAAGCCGTTTGCTACAACCAGGACAAGATTTCAGCCTTGGGCAAGTTATCATTGTGGAGCTGCTGATGTCTAAACAGAAACTCCCCCCCCCCCATTGGCATACATTGAAAGGGTTGTGAAACATAAGTCAATTAGAACAGAACAGTTAGAACAGGAGAGTTAGAACAGACAAAAGAAAATATTTATTTACCCAGGGTGTAATTAGCCTGTGGAACTTCTCACCACAGGATGTGGTCTGATGTCTGGCCTAGATGCCTTTAAAAGAGAACTGGGCAGATTTCTGAAGAAAAAGCCCATCACAGGTTACAAGCCATGATAGGTATGTGAAATCTCCTGGTTTTAGAAGTAGGGTACCTCAGAAGGCTAGATGCAAGGAAGTGGCACCAGAATGCAGGTACCTTGTTGTCTTGTGTGCTCCCTGAGGCATCTGGTTGGCCACTGTGAGATACAGGAAGCTGGATTAGACGGGTCTTTGGCCTGATCCAGTGGGGCTCTTCTTATGTTCTTATGTTTAGCTTCCATCTAGAATTATTATTCAGAAATTAAAGGCACGTACGAGTTCCTGTGGGAATAAAACTCTTTTTAAAAAAATAATATTTAAGTGATAAAAAAATAACCAATCAATGACTGATTACTTGCTCTGCAGGTTTCCAAATGTAGGGCATGTAATAGCTCCCAAGTAGGGTAGACTTTCTATTGAAATGGGGTATGATCTACAAACTTTACGTCTTAATGATGCACTCTATTTAGAACTCAATATATGGCAGTCCAATGATGAATATAAGTAGTCAGGTTTAATGTATAGGTATTCATTTATTAAGTTTTTAGTCCTTGATTCTTCTGAGGTGCTCAGAATGATATACTGTTCATGATTCCACTTTCCCCTTTTCTTTTTGTAACAACCTTGAGAGGTTAAGCTGAGATGTTGTAAGTGGCTAAGGGCCCAATCCTATCCAACTTTCCAGTCCTAGTGTAGCTGTGCCATTGAAGTGTGTACTGTGGTGGGAGGCTAGTTATGGAGGCCTCTACAAGGTAAGGGAACATTTGTTCCCTTGCCTCGGGGTTGCACTGCAGCTGCACCAGTGCTGGAAAGTTTGCATAGGATTGGACCCTAATGCTGCCATTCTCCCTGCACTTCCTTGGGAGTAAGTTCCATTGAAATAAATGGATCTGATTCAACATGCATAGGATTGTGATTTGAGAATTTAAACGAGGTCTCTCCAGTTCTATGCCACAGTAGTGCCTGCCAGTGACATTAGAAGACTTTCCCCACCTTCTATTTCAATCTTTGACGTTTGCTCTGTTTAGTTAAATCTTCAACCTAATTTATTTATTTGCAGAATTTATATCCCACCTTTCCACTTCAGAAAAGAGCACTCAAGGCGGCTGTTTATTCAGTTTAAATTTTTTTTAAAAAATCAGTTTTGTTCCCTCTTTACATGCCTTTAAGTTCTGAACAACAGATGCTCACAGCACAATTCTGAACAGGTTTACAGTGTTCAGAACTAAGGGCCCAATCCTATCCGACTTTCCAGTTTGATGCAGCTGTACTAAAGGGCTGCATCCTGTGATGGAGGGACAGTCACGTAGGGCACCTCAAGGAAAGGGAATGTTTGTTCCCTGACCTCGGGCAGCATTGTGGTTGCATCAGTGCTAGAAAGTTGGCTAGGACTGGGCCCTAAGACCCTCTGAGTTCAATAGGACTTAACTTCCAGTCTGTGCACTGGATTGCGTCCTCACTGCTGGTGGCAACTGAGTGGCTACCTGCTTTGCAGCCTGGTCAGTGCATGTCTACTGCACACTGGGGGCTGGAATTCTGTGCACACTTTCCTG
Organism: Tiliqua scincoides; assembly: GCF_035046505.1. Lineage (NCBI taxonomy): Eukaryota > Metazoa > Chordata > Lepidosauria > Squamata > Scincidae > Tiliqua > Tiliqua scincoides. The sequence goes on along the minus strand of NC_089822.1, from coordinate 92,239,730 downwards.
GGAGTAAGCCCCATTGAACACAGTGGAACCTATTGATGAGTAAGAGCCCAAGCCTATGCATGTCTACTCAGAAGTTCCATTGCAGTCAATGGAGCTTACTCCCAGGAAAGTGTGGACAGGAGTGGGCTGTAAGCAGGACTTTGCTGTGAGCATTGTCATTCCCAGCTTGAAAGGTACATAAAGAGGGATTAAAGCTGACCTTAAGTAAGGTCTGCTCACAGCAGCTCTCCCATAGAAGCGAATGGGCAGCAGAGCCCCTTTCAACCCCAAGGGGAGAACCTGCAGGCGCTGCAGCAGGGACTTGGGCACGAGTGCTGTGCTACCCACCCGTCTTTCGAGCAGAGGATCACACTACCGTATTTCCCTGCACGCACGCACTACTAGCAGCGGCTGGGGGCGTGGCCCAAAACCAGCCCCGCCCCTTTACCGTATTACCCTTCACGCGTTCCACTAGCAGCGACTGGGGCGCGGCCCGAACAAGCCCCGCCCCCTCGCCTTCCACGCCCCGCCTCCTCCCCCTCTTCCCAGCTGGGCAGTTTGGTTGTGCCTTCCTCACAGCGTGTGGTTGCGCCGCGAGTGACAACAGCCGCCGCGATGGAGGCGCTTCTGCGGGAGATGCCGCTGGTCTTCTCCCGCTTGCCCATGTTCCCCTTCTTCGACCTGGCGCACTACACGGCGTCGGTCATGTCTCTGAAGGAGCAGAGGGGTAAGTGGGGACAGGGCTGGGCTTGTTCCCGCAGGGCTGAGCCCCAGCGCCTGCTTTCATGCTCGTTGGGTCGGGAAGCGACAACGGTGCCTCTGAGCATGTGCAGAGTGACTTCCACAGAGCTGGGTGGCTGCAGGTGGTTGTCTTATGAGGAAGGTTAACCTGATGCTTAGTTTCTTCCTGGGTTCACTCAGCCCCCCCCATGTTCTGTTTTCAGGACTTGGGACTGAGCACTGGCCCATGGGAAAGCGCAATAGTGCCTCTGAGCGCGTGATGAGTGCCTTTCTGGTCACAGAGGTTGCAGCCTGTCTTCATGGTGCTCTGTGGAAAGTGTCACTGTGGAAAGTGACTTAAGTCACTGTGGCTTAAGTGGCTTAAGTCACAGGGGCTCAGTTAGTTTTGGAAACTGTTTTCTGTATGGGGCGAGCCCTAATTCATGGGCAAGCATAGGAAAGAGTGCTTTTGAGCACATGAGCGGGTGCTACAGGCTGGAGTAAGAGCACACAGCCAGGCAGTGGGAAAAGCGAAATGAGAGACAAGAGAATGAGACGAGGCTTAAGGCAGTGTTTATCAACCAGTGGTATGGGTACCCCCAGTAGTACTTGAGGTGGTGCCTGGTGGTACGTGCAGGACCCCTGGGCCCCTGCTGTACCACAGCAAGATCGGGAACGCGACGCAACAAACGGTGCCAGGAGGCTCAACTCTCCAGGCAGAGCTCCAAAGCATGATTTTCCATGCTCAAAAAAACCCTCCTGTCCACCCTGAGTCTCTTACTAGTGTTTGTCACGTTGCGTCTTGGCTTCCCAACCCAGAAGTAACTGGCAGTGATGTCATCGCCAGTTACTCCAGTGATACTTCCAATAGTTGGACCTTGTGAAGTAGTATGGCGGAGGAGAAACCTTGAGAAACACTGAGCTAAGGAGAAGAAGAGGGGAGAGGGAGTATGCTGTCCCAGAGCAATGCTTTGTGTCAGGGCAGATAAGGATAACCCTAATGTAATTGTACAGTATATTATTATTTCAAGATATGCTGCCTTGGGGATCCTATTGAATTGAAGCAGGATTGAAAAATACGCAAAGTGCATTTTGCTCAGTGCTGAATGACCACCATTGGCCATTGCGTATTAGTGGTTTAGGGTAAAAGATTTTTATTTATTTAATTTGTAGCTTTACTTCCACGATGGTGTATTCATGTACACCAGTACATGGATTACTAGGCTGTCTCCCATAGGGATTTTGACTAGACTCAGACCTGTTAAGCATCAACGATACCGCTATATCATGTGCCTTCACACCATGACCTCAACTTTGGGATGCTAGAATTCTAGAATTATGCTCTTCAGAGTTTGAACACTAGAGGCAACCCCTGACTCATACCCCTCTCCATCTGAGCTTCTCCTGTAAACACCTTCCACATCCACCATGGTCGCCACCTAAACCCAGCTTGGCAGCTTTGGCCTTTCTTTGAGAAAGCATATCTGCCCACAGCCACCCATGCCTTGGTTACATGTGATTTGGAGTATTGTGACATGCTCTTCATGGGGTTCCCCTCAAAGTATTCAGAAGCTAAAACTGCTTCAGAGTGTTGTTGTCAACTGACTGAGGAGAGGCTATGCCAGAGAACATATTGCTCCTATCGTGTAAGACCTATAGTGGCTTCTTGTTCATTTCTGGGTGCCAGTTAACCATTAAAGCCCTGTACCATTTAGGCCAGGGGTCTGTAGCCTTCTTTGGCATAAGAACCAGAGGCCATGTCTGTAAATGGATGATGGGCTACTATGTTGCAACACCACTTCTGGATGTTCGGCAATGATGCCATCATGTCATTGCTGAACTTCTGGGTTGCCGTACCGCATTGCGCAAAGCTTGACTTGGAGGTGTGCGGCCACTTGGCTGCGTACATTAGAGGAATGGTGATGACGAGCAGGTCCAGGCTGAGCAGCATGCAGCAGCCCAATGCGCTGAACTGCCAGCCCTGTGCCACTTACATGCCTACGATGAATGGAATGGAGCACAGGTAGAGCAGGTCAGCTGGTGCCAGGCTGGCGATGGAGCCTGAGAGGGACATGCAGGCCCATTATATACATGTTGCTCATCATGCCTGTCACATTCATAACCAACAGCACTGTGCCAGAAAGCCCACAAGGCACCCCTGCTTCCCACCAGCCCACATCCCCTGCTGCCACAAACTCATTGCCCAGCAATGATGTACATCTTGCGCTCCATTGTTGGCTCAAGGCGGTGAAACCTCCTACCCAATTTGTTGTGATCTGTCTGTCCATTAAGGAAGGGATTTGGCTCTCCTCTGTGCTGTCATTGACTGGTGTGCACAGCTGCTGCCTCTGTGATAGCTCTGCTGGATGTGGAACTTTCTGCATTAGGGAGTGTGGGAGATCCCATCTTGTTACTTTTAAAAAAATGTTCAAGACTAACTACTTCACCAAGCTTTTGCCTTGTGAGTTGTTCTTGGATCTGCTGCAGTGTGCTTTTATTATTTTTTTCTGTCCTTAATTACTGTTTTCAATTGTTGAACTTGATTTTATTGTGAAATGTGTTGGCCATCTTGGAACACATGGTGACTTGCCTGCCTGGTGCGAAGGTTGCGGACATCACTTCTTGTCTAGACAGGCTAGTAGACAGTGCTGGGGGAGAGGTAGTGGCTGTGGTGCATGTTGGCACCAACGACGTGGGCAAGTGTAGCTGGGAGGTCCTGGAGGCCAAATTTAGGCTTTTAGGCAGGAAGCTGAAAGCCAGGACCTCAAAGGTAGCGTTCTCTGAAGTGCTACCTGTTCCACGCGCAGGGCCAGCTAGGCAGGCGGAGATCAGGGGTCTCAATGTGTGGATGAGACGGTGGTGTAGGGAGGAGGGGTTTAGATTCGTTAGGCACTGGGGAACTTTTTGGGACAAGAGGGGCCTGTACAAGAGGGACGGGCTCCACTTGAACCAGAATGGAACCAGACTGCTGGCGCATAACATTAAAAAGGTGGCAGAGCAGCTTTTAAACTGATCCCTGGGGGAAGGGGAGGTTAGAGAACAACAAGACAAAGGCAGGGTAGGAGAAGAAATTGGGAAAGGTAGGGTGATGGGAAGTGATAGACGGTTTGGCACAATGAGAGGATGCAGGGACAAAGGAGCGAATAAGCAGCCCATCCTGGGGCATTCCGTGTATAAATGCTTTTATGCGAATGCCCGAAGTCTACGAGCAAAGGTGGGAGAACTGGAATGTCTGGTGACAAGGGAAAATATTGACATAGTGGGCATAACGGAAACCTGGTGGAATGCGGAGAATCAGTGGGATACCGCAATCCCGGGCTATAAACTCTACAGGAGGGACAGGCAGGGGCGTGTTGGAGGTGGGGTGGCCCTTTATGTTAAGGAAGGGATAGAATCCAGCAAAGTAGAGATTGAAGGTGGGTCCGACTCCACCGTAGAATCTCTGTGGGTTAAATTACCAGGCTTGTGCAGCGATGTAATACTGGGGGCGTGCTATCGTCCTCCAGACCAGAAATCTGATGGGGACCTTGAAATGAGGAAACAGATCAGGGAGGTGATAAGGAGGGACAGGGTTGTAATCATGGGGGACTTCAATTATCCTCTTATTGACTGGGTCAATTTGTGTTCTGGTCACGATAAGGAAACCGGATTTCTTGACGTGCTAAATGACTGTGGCTTAGATCAGCTAGTCACGGAGCCCACCAGAGGACAGGTGACTCTGGATTTAATATTGTGCGGTATGCAGGACCTGGTTAGAGATGTAAACATTACTGAGACATTGGGGAACAGTGATCATGCTGCGATCCGTTTTGACGTGCACGTTGGGGGAAGAATACCAGGCAAATCTCTAACAAAAACCCTTGACTTCCGACGGGCGGACTTCCCTCAAATGAGGAGGCTGGTTAGAAGGAGGTTGAAAGGGAGGGTAAAAAGAGTCCAATCTCTCCAGAGTGCATGGAGGCTGCTTAAAACAACAGTAATAGAGGCCCAGCAGAGGTGTATACCGCAAAGAAAGAAGGGTTCCACTAAATCCAGGAGGGTGCCCGCATGGCTAACCAGCCAAATTAGAGAGGCTGTGAAGGGCAAGGAAGCTTCCTTCTGTAAATGGACGTCTTGCCCTAATGAGGAGAATAAAAAGGAACATAAACTGTGGCAAAAGAAATGTAAGAAGGTGATATGGGAGGCCAAGAGAGACTATGAGGAACGCATGGCCAGCAACATTAAGGGGAATAATAAAAGCTTCTTCAAATATGTTAGAAGCAGGAAACCCGCCAGAGAAGCGGTTGGCCCTCTGGATGGTGAGGGAGGGAAAGGGGAGATAAAATGAGACTTAGAGATGGCAGAGAAATTAAATGAGTTCTTTGCATCTGTCTTCACGGCAGAAGACCTCGGGCAGATACCGCTGCCCGAATGGCCCCTCCTGACCGAGGAGTTAAGTCAGATAGAGGTAAAAAGAGAAGATGTTTCAGACCTCATTGATAAATTAAAGATCAATAAGTCACTGGGCCCTGATGGCATCCACCCAAGGGTTATTAAGGAATTGAAGTATGAAGTTGCAGATCTCTTGACTAAGGTATGCAACTTGTCCCTCAAAACGGCCACGGTGCCAGAAGATTGGAGGATAGCAAATGTCATGCCTATTTTTAAAAAGGGAAAGAGGGGGGACCCGGGAAACTATAGGCCGGTCAGCCTAACATCCATACCGGGTAAGATGGTGGAATGCCTCATCAAAGATAGGATCTCAAAACACATAGACGAACAGGCCTTGCTGAGGGAGAGTCAGCATGGCTTCTGTAAGGGTAAGTCTTGCCTCACGAACCTTATAGAATTCTTTGAAAAGGTCAGCAGGCATGTGGATGCTGGAGAACCCGTGGACATTATATATCTGGACTTTCAGAAGGCGTTTGACACGGTCCCTCACCAAAGGCTACTGAAAAAACTCCACAGTCAGGGAATTAAGAGGACAGGTCCTCTCGTGGATTGAGAACTGGTTGGAGGCCAGGAAGCAGAGAGTGGGTGTCAATGGGCAATTTTCACAATGGAGAGAGGTGAAAAGCGGTGTGCCCCAAGGATCTGTCCTGGGACCGGTGCTTTTCAACCTCTTCATAAATGACCTGGAGACAGGGTTGAGCAGTGAAGTGGCTAAGTTTGCAGACGACACCAAACTTTTCCGAGTGGTGAAGACCAGAAGTGATTGTGAGGAGCTCCAGAAGGATCTCTCCAGACTGGGCAGAATGGGCAGCAAAATGGCAGATGCGCTTCAATGTCAGTAAGTGTAAAGTCATGCACATTGGGGCAAAAAATCAAAACTTTAGATAATAGGCTGATGGGTTCTGAGCTGTCTGTGACAGATCAGGAGAGAGATCTTGGGGTGGTGGTGGACGGGTTGATGAAAGTGTCGACCCAATGTGCGGCGGCAGTGAAGAAGGCCAATTCTATGCTTGGGATCATTAGGAAGGGTATTGAGAACAAAACGGCTAGTATTATAATGCCGTTGTACAAATCTATGGTAAGGCCACACCTAGAGTATTGTGTCCAGTTCTGGTTGCCGCATCTCAAAAAAGACATAGTGGAAATGGAAAAAGTGCAAAAGAGAGCGACTAAGATGATTACGGGACTGGGGCACCTTCCTTATGAGGAAAGGCTACGGCGTTTGGGCCTCTTCAGCCTAGAAAAGAGACGCTTGAGGGGGGACATGATTGAGACATACAAAATTATGCAGGGAATGGACAGAGTGGATAGGGAGATGCTCTTTACACTCTCACATAATACCAGAACCAGGGGACATCCACTCAAATTGAGTGTTGGGCGGGTTAGGACAGACAAAAGAAAATATTTCTTTACTCAGCGTGTGGTCGGACTGTGGAACTCCTTGCCACAGGATGTGGTGCTGGCGTCTAGCCCAGACGCCTTTAAAAGGGGATTGGACAAGTTTCTGGAGGAAAAATTCATTATGGGGTACAAGCCATGATGTGTATGCGCAACCTCCTGATTTTAGAAATGGGTTAAGTCAGAATGCCAGATGTAGGGGAGGGCACCAGGATGAGGTCTCTTGTTATCTGGTGTGCTCCCTGGGGCATTTGGTGGGCCGCTGTGAGATACAGGAAGCTGGACTAGATGGGCCTATGGCCTGATCCAGTGGGGCTGTTCTTATGTTCTTATGAACATTTTCTTCTCTTTTTAAAATAAAATGTTGGCAGCTCTTCTCCCAAGTGCTGGTTCTTGCTCCTGTTTGGTACCCCATGGAAGCCTCAGCCTCCTTGAAATTAGGGTCACCCATATTGGCATACTCGGGCTTTATAGTATTTCACATAATGTGCAGTTACCAGTCAGAATTGACTACAAGATATTAATGATTGGCCATTCACTGACACTGCTTTTAAGAAGGATTAATAAATTTATGGAGAGGAGGTTTATCAACTTCTAGTGGCAAGCAGAGAACATAGAACATCCATATTCTGAGGCAGTATATTTGGAGTACCAGGCATTGAGAACATTTTATGCTCTCTCTGTGAGTTTTTGGAGGCATTTGGCTGCTCGCTGTTAGAACTGAAAAGTTGAACTAGTTGGACCCTGGGTCTGATCCAGGAGGGCTGCTCTTATGTAACATCTACCAAGAGACTTGTTTGTAGGACATGTTCTCTCATTTGTGCATGTGGAGTGGCCAGTTAACGTTCTTCTTTTGAAGAATTTCACATTGCTAATGGCAAAAATGATTTTGTCTGCAGATGGTTTTAGGGTAGGTTTAAGAGATGAGTACTGGATCACTTGATGCCTTGTATGATATGGACAGGTTACACGTTTGCCTGTTCTAGATGGATGAAGCAACATCATGGGGGAAGGAAAGAAGGAATCCATGGGTCAAATATTGGTGCTCAGTAAAGAGACGTGTGTCCCTTGTGCGTGTTGGCCCTCAGTACGAATAGAAAGATAGGGGATGAGTGTCTGACCAGCTTCCGTCTAAAACTAGTTTTGCCTCACTTAAAACTGTCTCATGCTTTTATTTCTGGCTGCTCTCCTCTTGTGCCTTCCACGCACACCTGTCAGTGAAACTCTGAACCTTTCGTGACCCCCTGTTCCCTGCCATGATGGGCTGAAGCCCAGGCACAGCTAGAAGATCTGATGGAGAATATTTAGGGAGCTGGTAATTATCTGCCTCGCCCCACTGGCACCAGCAAAGCCTGGAATTGTGAGTGATGATTTGTGATGGGGTCACTGGGCAGCCTATAGTGTGTAAAGGCAGGAGCATGTCTGCAAGTGTTGACATGCAGGAAGGTTATATAGCTATAAAGTTGTAGCAAGCACAGTTGCTAATGGAGAGAGAGGTCTCATGTCATTGCTACATGCTGTATTCCCCCCCCCCCCCATAACAGTTGTTTTATCTATTTAAGGGCCCAGTCCTATCCAGATTTCCAGCACTGATGGATTGGTGCCAAAGGGGCATGTGCTGCATCCTGCAAAGGGAGGGGGCAGTCACAGAGGTCACCTCAAGGTAAGGGAACATTTGCAGCCTTGGGGCTGCACTGTGGCTGCATTGGTGTTGGAAAGTTGGATAGGATTGGGCCCTAAGAGACAATAACTCTTCCATAGAATATACAGCATAAGAACATAAGAACAGCCCCAATGGATCAGGCCATAGGCCCATCTAGTCCAGCTGTGCTTGTATAACAAACCCAGTAATATATTTAGGTTGGGATCTGAAACTAGAGCTACTTCTGGCATGCTCAGTGAGATTTGACTGAACAGCAGATGTACACCCCACCCTTTGCCTTGTCATTGCTTTTGAAAAGTGTTGATTCAAGCAGAATGAGGGTCTGTGACTGAAATACAAGTCCAGTGCTCCTTTGGGCCAAATACAAGCCAAAGTATGCTTTGGATTCTGGACTTGGGAAAACATAAGGTGTTAATCTGTATTGCTAAAGGATAGTTATGATATTTTGTTCTCTGGAAACTCAGAAGAGTTTGTCTTAACCGCTTTTGTTGTTCTTCTGCAAGTCTTGAGGTTTCTGCTACTTGCAGATTTGATCCAAGGGGGTATGTGCTCCCCTGGTAACTATATGTACATTAAACTAGGTGATTAACTAGGTGAAAGATTGTTCGAATAGTATTATCTTGTTAAACAGTGCTTACTGCAGGGAACGCACACATTACACATTTGTTGAAAGAGCGTTGCTTATTTGAAGCGAGTTTCTAGGTTTTATTTTAGCTGTTGATTTTTGCCTTTAACACTGTAAATGGCTTGGGTCCTTGGGGACAGTCTTCTGCCATTCAAGGTCCCCATTGTGCTTGGGTTACTCCATAACACTGCTCTCTGGGCCAAACTGCATGTTTCATCATGTCCATCATTGAGGCAGGCTTAAAACAGGACGTGCCTCTTTTGTAAAAGCAACAAGGGGAGGGCTGATCCAGTTCGGGACTGTGGGTCAGAGAGAGAGGGGGGGATGAATGGGAATCTACTGTTTTCCTTCCTGAAGTCACTGTTGCTCCCGCCTCCCTGGACTTTTCCTGCACATTTGTGCTTCAAGGAGTGATTTTCAATGGAGAAAACAGCATGGGGGGAGTATTTACCCCACCCTTCCACTCATTGCAGGCCTAACCTGGATCAAGGCCCCTGTGGCTATATTCTGACAAAAATGGGACAGTATCTCTTTCAGTCTGTCTCTTAATGATGGGCTTAACATACCCTCGAGTTAACACATTTTAACACTGCCTGTTTCTTTAAAATCTAGTCATGTTGTGCATAGTACTTGCATCCGTGTTGTCATAAATGATTTCAGCTTTAACAGGCACCCATTCTCCCCCCCCCCAATTCGTCCATTAAGTAACTGTGTAGTTTGGCCATGAGTACCAAAGCCATCTGAAGTGAGGATCACCTGCTTCAATCACACGGCATTCAGTATGTAGAGTTCCTTTCCCAGGGAAGCTCACCAACAAATCTGTTCTCTCTTATTGTTCAGTTAGGATATTTTTATTTCTGAAAGCTTTGGATGATTTGGCTGTTCAGTGGTTCTGATAAATATAATTATATAAAACTTGTTAAACTCCTGGGTATATCCTCCCCACCAAACTCTAAAAGGGTGGAAATATAATAGAAAATTCCTTTGTCTTAAGAACACTTTCTGAAGTAACTGTATTCTATTGTAAGGCCCATTTTTTAGGTGCTATCTACATTTTATGGCAAAACCCCAATGCTATTTGTTTTGAATGAACAACAAACTGACAGGTGAATTTTGAGTACAGAAACAGTAGGGACATATGTGCTTAATTCAATCTCAATCCTCTGCTCTTCTCCTTTAAATCATATTTTCACGTGACATCCCCTCAAAAGGTATATTTGTCTGCATGTTGGGGTTGAGGGGACATTGCTGAGGTAATTTGCAGTGGAGCAACTAGCGACAGAAAGGTTTAAGCATGCACACACATCCCCACACATCTACCACATCTCTGCTCAAAATCTCCCCAACTGTTTTTAAAAAAGAGGCAGCATCATTACACAAAGTTGTACACAATGTGTAGTTATAACCTTAATGACCTTCACCACTTATTCAGCATATGTGAAGATGATTTGGCATTAGTTAGTAGACACACTGCATACTTTCATGCTAATCATTGTGAGAGATGTCTTGCAGGATAAGCACAAATGACAAGAGAATGTACAAATTAGTGATGCATTAAGCACTGAAGGTAGTTCATCCCACCTGTGGTATAAATGGCAAAAGTCAAATAAAATGGCAGCTTATGGAGATAGCAAACATTTGTTACTTGGCTGACACAGGACTAAAGCAAATGTTCTCATTTTTGGCTTGAACTTTTGGACTTTCTTTTTTCATAAATAAGTTGCTGTGTTGGTTTTGTACAGAAAGAAACAGACTGACGCTGCAGAGGCCCTGGGGTACATTTGTACCTCAGAACTATGCGGTTTGCTACTAGTCACCATGGCCATGAGGAAATTCAAAGACCTTGGGACCAGAGTTCCTGAAGGATCACTTTTTCCCATATGAATCTGCCTGTATCCTAAGGCCTGCCAATAGGGCTCTTCTGTGCACCCCACGCTTGTCTGACAGAATATTGGAGGGAACTCATAAGAGGGCTTTCTCTGTGATGGCACTCTCTCGATTGAACTTTGTTCCCATGGGAATTTCATTTTTCCCCCAATCTGTTTTTTTTTTTTGCTCTCTGAAAACCTGCCTATTTGCTCAGGCTCTTCCAGATTATGTCTTGTTTCTTGCTTTTCTCTTAAACACAAATAAAAACACTGTAATGCTTTATTGTGTTTTTAAATAGGTTGTAAGCTATCTTGAGTCCCCTTGAGAATGGGGCAGGATATAAATCTTTCTGATTAAATAAGTGTGCTGCTACAAGTCAGACATGCACTGCATGTAAACACATGGTTCATGAAAATGTACACCATATTGTGCCTTGCGTGAAAACATGTAGTAAATTGCACACAAGCAGTAAGCCCCTAAGACACACATGCTTGTATGTAAGTTGCAGCATGACACACGTCAGTATATGTTGAAGCGCGTCATGTGCAGAAATGAAGTATCTCTTCTTCTTTAGTTACAAATGAACACTGAAGCAAGTTACTGATCGGAACTTGGGCTGCTTTATATGATAAACAGAGTTGTGAGATCATACCCAACTTAGTTCAATAAATGGTTTAAAATGAAAATGCTGGCATCTTATGGGAATGTCCAACTAAATTTTATCAAACTAGCAAAACACACTTGCAATAGGCTTGAATTTTGGGCAGAATCTATTCTGCAACTTTTCCATGCTCTTCTACAGTAGATGATCTCTCTAAATCAGGGTGGGGACTGCAGAAGAGCATACCTTCTATATCTGTGTTTCTCAAGGTGGGTCCCAAGCCAATTTCAGATGGGTCCCCATTTATTTCAATATTTAATTTTTAATGTATTAGACTTAATATATCTATTAATTAATACCATCTATTAATATATTAGATGGTATGTGACTGCATTTGGGGAAATGTTACAGACCTGTACTTTTAACAGACTACTATGTATATTCTTTTAACAATGATAGTAAATGGGACTTACTCCTCAGTAGGTGTGGTTAGGATTACAGCCTAGGATTGTTCAAAATTTTCCTGTTTGATAATGTCACTTCCGGTCATGACATCACGTCTGGTGGATCCTGACAGATTCTCACTCTAAAAAGTGGGTCCTGGTGCTAAGTGTGTGAGAACCACTGTTCTATATTCTTCACAACTGTGAGAGAAAGGAATGGTGTTGCGTTCAGGCTTTTAACCACTTATGCAAAGTCAAAAACAACACCTAATGTTTCATTTCATAGTGGAATTCACATTTATGAAATGTGTGCCCATCTCCTGACCTTTTAACAAACCCTTCTGAATAGGTACTTGCAATATATGGCATTTGGTTATAACAGCACTCTTGCACTCCAGTCTCCTCATTAAAGAAACCCTATAGCTCATCCAGATCATTATCTCCCTTGTTAACCTTGTCAAGTACACAATTAAGTTTAATTAAGTGCAACTTTTAATGCTGGAAGGAATGTCGATGGGTTATATGTGAGCAGCAATAATCTTACCCTCGGCACTGACATCTGAACTGTTGTGCAAAACAAATATTAAAGCTCATTCAGTAGTTAGATATTGATGACCAGGACATAACTGTTAATATGGCTTTTGCAAAAACTATATCTATATCAGTGTTTCTCACACTGTGGGTCGGGACCCACTAGATAGGTGGGTCTTTTTTTGACCAGCTTCTCAAGTTGCTTACCTACAACTATAACTGGAACTTATTTTGCTGATTATATTTGACTGTTAACATTCGTCTTTGCTATGAATGTTGAAAGGTTATTAAGAGGACATTAATGGTTATTTAGCAACTACTACTAATGTCTTCGGGATTACTGAAATTGCTAGAAATCATTCCTTTTCCTGTGGTATATCTGTTCCACTAGGATTTCAGTTGTCATTTGCCCTGCTTTCTTGTTTGCATATTCATGAAACCAATATGTAACACTTCCTAATTTTAGAATAATACAATGTTTACAGTACTAGGATTTCTTTTTTGGAAAAAGCTGGTAGCTGAGATTGTCTTGTTCAAATGAGCGTAGTCCTGTATACATTATTATAACATGATAGGATCCCTGTCAGGGCTGTGAATGGAACTTGGACCAATATGAATCCTGATTATCAATATGGTTTCCCTTTCGCCACAATCAGTAGCATCTGAAAGTTTAAACTTTTCATTTGACAGAGTGATGGTTTTGTACTTGGCATAATACTTCCCACTTCCTGTTAAAAGTTTGATTCAATCTCTTCAAGCATTCAGTCTGCCTGCAACCTACCTACACATTGCGCTAGTAAGCTTGCATGCTTATAGTGTCCTGTAAAAGAAAGAAACATTCACAGGGTAGGCATCTAAACTACGTTAATGGGTGTGGGAGGCTGCAGAGAACTGTGGAGAACCAGATCCACAGATACTAGGTCCATGAATATGGGGAAATGCCTGTATTTCATGAACTTTAGATCTAGCTGGGCATGGGATTTATTTTACTGGATTTGTCCCACCCCTCCACCCCGCCCCCACATCCATGGTCTTTCCAAAACATACCTCTTGTCTGGAAGAGCCATGGGCTACTATAGTTAAGGATGAGGAGGCATTTTTTCCATAAGTGGTCTTAAGAGTCCTCATTTTGTGTAGAGGTATTACACTTAAGAATGTTCTAATGGGGAAGGAAGGGTCCCTTTCAAACAGGATTTAATTAATTAATTAAATTAATTAATATTCATTCATTCATTCCACCTTAGGAGAGATGCCTAAGGTTCCTTACAATTTATAGAAAAAAATTAAATAAATACAATTTATAAAAACAATGAATTAATGAAAGAAATGAAAACCAATTGAAGGAGGGAAAAGCTATTAACATTCAAGGAACTGCTATAGAGGCAGACAACTCAAATGCCAAACGAAACAAAAAGCTTTTGAGCCTGTGCCAAAACACCATGAGGGAGGGGGTAGATCTTAATTCTCCCAGTAAGGAGTTCCATAAGTGTGATGCCAGTACTGAGAAGGCTTGCCCCTGTGCTGCCATCCCCCTAACTTGGAAAAAGACCGCACTCGCAGCAGAGCTAGATGACCTAAGAGGGTGGGCAGGAAAATATGGGAGAAGGAGATCGATCCCTCAGATAACCGGTCCCACACTGTGAAGGTCTTTAAAGGTCAAAACCAGCACTTTGAATTGGGCCTGGAAGTGAATGTGCAGCCAGTGCAGTCATCAAAGCAGTGGTCCAACAGAATGAAACCACCTAGCTTCAGTAACCACCAGGGCCGCTGCATTCTTCACTAATTGCAGCTTCCAAACCATCTTCAAGGGCAGCCCCATGTAGAGGATATATATTCTAGTCATTGTAACTTTTTTCTAAGATTTACATACGACAATCTGTGAAATGCCAAAAATGGATTTCAGCTTTACCTGTGAAAATGGCAACGGTATAAATGTGGACAGTTGCATCAAGGGCTTGCAAAGGGTCATAAGGTCCTTACTGATGAAGGGAGTTGTAATAATGGACCTGAGTAAATGGTTTCACAACCTTTATTTGCCTCAGTGTCTTGAGAGAAAATGGGAAGAAATACCAAGTTAGACAAAAGTCATATTTCAGTGGTTCAGGGAAAATACAACAGTAAATGCCAATGCAAGATCAGTAACACTTACTCCTGTCTCTTCAATTACTTAGCCTTGAGGCCTATGTGCTTTTCCCCTTCTCTTTTTCTCTATACTTTGTGGGTGTTCCTACCTACTTAAGAAACCACTCCATGCATCTTCCTAAGTGGGTGCTGGCCCATGACAACGAATGTACCAATATATTTGGGTAGTTTTTAAGGTGATTTTACTATTGCAGCTGTGGAATTTGTCTGTAAGCAAATATTGCCGTCTTTTAAATATTTAGCTGTTACATTGTTATGTTGTTAGGATTAGTACTTTAGATCTACAGTCAGGTTTCATCATATGCACGTTTTACTTGCAAGAATTCAAATACAGTATACACGCTTGGAGGGAGAGAGAGAAAAACTGTTGAAACAGTGCAATCAATTCAATCTTCCATTCCACTCAGTGCGTATATGCAGTGAGTGTGAAATGGGAGAATGAATCTGCTGTTCCCTCAGACATCTTAGCTCCTGTTTGTCCCTTATTTTGTGAGTTTTTAAAGCAACAGTAAACACTTTTCAGCTTTAATTTCAGGGGTAATTTTGATTGTACAGTTGTGCCCCCATATCTGCCAAGGATCCATTCCATTGACCCCCCCCCCCACAGATACAGAAACCGTGGATACGGGGGATGCCTGTCTCCATGCCCCCACCCCCAGCTTGCCCTTTAGCATGCTTTAGAGCAGGGGTATCAAACATAAGGCCCGGGGGCCGGATGCGGCTCGCAGGAGCTTTTAATCTGGCTCTTGGACTCTCAGCTGCTGAGCAATGCTGAGGTCTCACTGCTGAAAGGGTGGCCCACATGATAATTGGGCTTCCCCATATCTTGAAATATGATCAAGATTTTTGTGTTTTCTCTTCTGTCAGTTGCAGCTAATGCGTTTCTACATAAGAACAGTATGCTTATTTCTGGTTTTGACCTGTTTATTGACATCACTTCCTGCCAAATGACATCATCACTTCTGACCCTCAGCAGGTATCATGAATTATATTTGGCCTGCTGTATGAAATGAGTTTGACATCCCTGCTTTAGAGGCTTACCCCAACAAAAATGGTCTTGGTTGACAGGGTTGCTTTAAGCATAAAAATTGATAGCAACACTCAGGCAGCTTTCTAGCAGCCTGGTTGCTTGAAAAACAGTAGATCGAAGTTAAAAGGAAGTGGAAGTTAACCTCGGTCTAGTTTTTTTCAAGGGACCGGGAGGCAGCCTGAGCGTTGCTATAAGCTGTATACTTATAGTGACCCTGGTAAGCAAGACCATTTTCACTGCGGTAAGCCTCTAAGGCCCAAATTCTAACCAACTTTCCCACACTGACTTAGCTGTGCCAATGGGGCATGTGCTGAATCCTGCAGTTGGGTGGCAGTCACGCAGGCCTCCTCAAGGTAAGGGAATGTTTGTTCCTTACCTCGGAGCTGCATTGCCCTTACATTGGTGTTGGAAAGTTGGTTAGGATTATGCCCTAAATCACGTTAATGGGTGCCTGCCTCCCACCCTGATCCATGAATAACTGAATCAGCAGATATGGGAGCCCATCTATAAGCAATTTTCACCTTATATGCTGACTTCAGAACATAACCACTGTGTAAGGTGCAACCTGACTGTATATTGTAAGAAAAGAGGAATTTTACCAGGACAAAAAGTGCATTCCAAAACTGAGACTGGTGACCGGTCTCAAATATTGAATGTTCTTATGGGTGCTATATAACTTGAGGTGCAGAATTTTCACTGGAGGATTCCTACGTGTGTTGTCTTTTTCCTGAAATTGTGTGTTGAGATCTCAAGAATGAGCAATTTTTGTGTCTAGCAAATCAACAATTTGATAGTTGGTTGATCCTCCAGGAATGCTAACTGTTTATCTTTGTGGCGTTAAGATGTGCTTGGGGTTAAATACCTCCTACGGAGAATCAAAGAGTTCAGAAGAGTGGACAAATTCTTCTGCTTCTTTTCTTGAAGAGGGCTTTGACGTCAGTTTGAAGTTCTGTACAAGGTGATTTTTCCTATACTTTTGCTTAACTCTGTGATCACTTTCTCCAGTAGAAAAGTGTTGGCAAACTTTAAAGAGCCATGTGTTGATCTATGGCTGTCTTCACTTGTTTACAGGCAGTCTCCTTTCTGAGGAGTTTAAAAGTAAGACGGGTGATAGCAGAACGTCTTATAAAACAACTGTTTGCATTTTGTATTGTTTCAGGAGCTGTAGAAGTAGCGCACAACAGCCCAGTTGCATGCTGGTTTAGCGCTATGCTTTACTGCTTTGGTGGGTCCATTTTGTCCGCCTTGATGCTTGCGGAACCTCCAGTTGCGTTCCTTGCCAACACCACAAATGTCCTCCTTGCCTCATCAGTCTGGTAAGCAGCTTTAAAAAGAAGTTTGCCTACAACTAAAACTGTCCTCAGAGTTATGTGA
Source organism: Tiliqua scincoides (assembly GCF_035046505.1). Taxonomy (NCBI): domain Eukaryota; kingdom Metazoa; phylum Chordata; class Lepidosauria; order Squamata; family Scincidae; genus Tiliqua; species Tiliqua scincoides. The sequence goes on along the minus strand of NC_089822.1, from coordinate 92,222,924 downwards.
CATATGGCTTCGAGCAAGTCTGTGGGATTAATTTTGGTGGTGTTGCCCAGTTACAGAAATCAGTTGATTAATCCTCTTGGTTAAATGTGGATTCAAATGAATTAATAGTTCTGAGTCCTGGAAGACTTTTATATGTGAAAGAAGATGAGAAAAACCTCTTCTAATGTGATATTGCTGTATATTTTAAAAGCAGATTAAGGTCATTTTCTTAATACAGATCAAAAAAACATTTTTAACTCATCTAACAATCAATCAATCAATCAATCAACTAAAGGCCAACTCCTGTCCTCAGGGTGGAACTCTGTGGGGGGGGGGGGAGAAGTTCCTCAGTGATCATGAATCACCCATCTTCTGCTGCCATGGTATATGATGGACACGAGGATAGGAGGGGCAGCCTGCTGGCAGATGCCAGTGGTGAAGCCTGGGGTGTGTGTGGGTGTAGTTAGTTGGGCGGGCTGCTGCAGTATAGGAGCCATGCATCATTTTCCAGCCCAGTGATTGGCCCATGCAGTGTTTCCTTGGATAGGTCTGTGTGCCAGGTATGCCTGTATGCTGTGATGCAACTTGTTAAATGCCAGAGGAGGTGCTCTTTGTCTCTGTGTTGTCCTGCCTGGGTGATTAGAGAACAGCTTTGTGGAGTTGCTGGTGTGGGTGCTAGATCTGCCTCCCCCTCTTCTGTTTGTCCCTGCCATGGGTGTTTCTAGTTAGGCAAAACGTGACTGCCTTGCTAATTAGGGCAAATCCCTTGGCTGGGCTCAAACTCATCTTGTCTGGTTCCCAGCTTGTGTCTTTGTGCAGTGACCTACTAGTACTGTGCTTCGCCTGAGTGCTGTTGAGGCTTCCTTTGTAACTTGTTCTAGTCCCTCCTCTGGCAAAAAGTCTTTCCAGCTGGTGAGTGTCCCCACATGAACTAAAAACCTTGCTACCGGGAGACTTGGGTGTTTCTTTCTTCTGCCTTTGGAAGAGGGCAGCTGTCTTTTTACCTCTGCTCTGCTCAAAAATATATTCTTTGGATATGTGTGTTGTGTTGTGAGTGGGATGAGGGCATTTGAACCCTGGGTGTGTGGTTTCCTAGCATTCTTTGCTTTTGCCCTTTTTCTGCTGATGCCATTGTAACTTCTCTGACAGGTGGGACTGCTCCGGTACCTGTGTGTGTGTGTGTGTGTGTGTGTGTGGGCTGTCCCATCCATGAGGCCACCTAATGTGGATTGCGTCAGCAGCAGATTGCAAGGGGTCCAAGAGGATGGTGGATTTGGGGTGCCTTTCACCCAAAGTCTGCCTCTTCTGTCACCTCCCTCCAACCCATCATTGATGCAAGTCGGGGGCTGTAGTGGGGTGGGGGATGAGTGGATTGGATCTGGGAAGGGGGCAGGTTTGATGGCAGTGGCAGCTGCTGAATCCTAACCCTTTTCCCGGACCCTAACCCATAGGGCTGGTCTAAGTGGACTTGCACCAGCTATTTAGCTCATGCAGGCCTGAGCAGATGCCCCCTTACCCACTTGTTCCTTCGCCCAGAGGAGACCTCTGAAACTGCCTCCCTTTCTGCAAGTTGCAGTGGTAACCATTTTGGCACTGCTGTATTGGTGGGGGAGGGAAGAATAGGATTTGGCTCATAGTTACAGACACAAAAGGTTATTTGTTGTCTTTTATGCTCATACAGAAGTATGTTATCCCTTTAGAATGCCTTAATAATTAGTGAAGTTCATTAACAAATAGTTTCAAGTCCAGCTTGAACTTTGGAATTTCAGGCTTTTATCAAGAGCTGCCAGGGTACAAGCTATTGATTTAACTCACATTGGCTGTTAACAACCTGAGTGAAGGAGCGGGAGAAACTTTTGTTGATTGACATTTTGCTTTTATTACAGTAATTCTCAGTTTAAGTAGTATTAAGGTATAGGCACATTTTATTACTATTTCCTGAGTTTGAGAAAATGCTTCAGCATACGTTATTTTTATGCAAATAGCTGGGACTTATGGTCCAAAGAATAAAACACAGACTTCTAGAAAACCATGAGATGTTCTTCACAGGATTTTAAGTGCCCTAGGAGAATTTAATCTCAAACTATAAAATATATTATACAGCATTACTTAACATGGAAAGGTCTAGTAAGATACAGTGGAAGTTACATAATATATGCAGGTTATCACTTGGAGACTTAAATGTATTTTATTGTTGCAAACAGCTAAAATAAATGCAAAACAAATATAGGGCAGCCCCCACTATCTGCGGGGTTTCCGTTCCGAGTCTCCGAGTTGGGTCCTGAGGCCCTTTTGAGGTCTTCAGAGGGCCAAAAACCATGACTTCTGGTTTTTGACTGAAAACTGGAAGTCATGCATTTTGGCCTCCTGGAGGCCTACCCGGTCCTCAGAAAGGTCTCTGTACCCAACTGGAGCATAGCCCTGGTTGGGTTTGGAGGTCTTCAGGTGGCCCACATGGCGGGTCTTAAGATTCACAGGTACTGAACCCACGAATATGGAGGGCTGCCTGTAATGCTGTTACTAGATGAAAGAACAACCTAATCCAGGGGTGTCCAACATAAGGCCTGGGGGCCAGATGTGGCCTGCAGAAACTTTTTATCCAGCCCTCAAGCTCTCAGTGGCTGAGCAGTGCTGAGATGTCATTGCTGTAAGGGCACACCACATGAAAACCGGCTTGCCCATATCTTGAATAATGACATCACTTTCTGCCTAAAGACATCACTTACAGCCCAGGCGGGCTGGGACCCGCCAGAAAGGCCCAGGGCCCTCCCGGGACATGCCAGGCAGGCCAGGACCTGCTGGAAAAGGCCCAGGGCCTACCTGGGTACATGCTAGGGCCCGCCCCCGACCAGCCAGAAAGGTCCAAGGCCTGCCCCGGACCCACAGGGTGGATCAGGACTCACCAGATGTGAGCATTTCAAGTGGGTTCTGATGCACCTGTTTGGTCTTGGGTGGGGCCTGCTCATTTCATGTGGGTTCTGACCTACCTGAGGGATTTTGTAGGGGTCCTGAGCATGAATCCAGTTCTTTGTTGAATCCTTTTCTCCATGAAAAATACGTCCCCAAAGAATGCATCAGCAGTGCTGCTAACTAGTAAATGATTCCAATTGCCTCCTTTGCCACAAACTGGAGCAGTCAGCAAGTCATGGATGAATTGAAAACTCCAGCAGTGCAGGGAAGTTTTCTTTTTGGGGGGTGTTGTGTGTGGAAGAGTACAAGAGAAACATCCCTGCTTCAGAAGAGGGAGAAAAGCGTAGAAGCAAAGGATTGGGCAATCAGTTGGTTTCCCTCAAGGCTTAACCTGGCTTTTGACTGCAGTGCCAGAGTGCTGAGCCCTAGGGAAGAATTTAAAGACTGTCTAATCCAGGGGTGTCAAAGATAAGGCCCTGGGGCCGGATGCAGCCAGCATAAACTGTTTATCCAGCCCTCAAGCTCTCAGTGGCTGAGCAGTGCTGGGACTGCTGTAAGGGCAGCCAACATGAAAATTGGCTCTCCCATATCTTGAATAATGACATCACTTTCTGCCTAATGACATCACTTCCGGCCCTCAGCAGGCATCATGCTGTTCGGCCCTTGGTATGAAACAAATTTGACACCCTTGACCTAATCTGTTATCTTTGCCTGTAATCGTAAGCACGCTTACTTTGGAGTAAACTCCAGTGAACAAAATTGGACTTATCTCTTGGTAAACATTTCTAAGATTCTGCTATTGGTTTTCTCCCTGTAAATGCTGCCATTCTTGATGTAATAAACTTGAATGTAGGCTTATATATTTCCATTTTCCTACTTAAAGACATTTGTTTGCTGGAAAGCACATTTGTTTTTTCCTAAGGGTATTGGACAGCTGCTTCTGTGTATTTTGCCTGCCTGATTTATGCATGTAGGACACAAAGCATACTGACTATGTATTGTGCACAATGTGAGTAAATATGTTTGTCCTACATACAGTTGATCTCTGTGTAGGAAAATGGTAATGCTTTGCTTCAAAACTATGTAATGTTCACTGAAAAAGTAAGTTTAATCCAAATTCTGTCAGGAGCAATGCAGCTGCTGATGACCACTGACCTGGCCCCTTTTCAGCAAGCTTGTTCCACAGCAAGAGTTGATCTGCTGCTGGTTACTGGTTGGTATAGCTGTTCAGTTAACTTTAACATAATTTTAAAGACAGATGTGTATGTGAACAAATCCCTGTAACAAATTGCTTTTTACATAGGAAGAACTGAGCATGAGTTCCTTTTGGTGGGCATGCATGTGACATGAATGTGTGTGTGCGGGAACTGTTACTCATTGAGCCGCTATAGTGAAAAGAACTAAGGGCACAATCCAAACTGCAGCACCTTGAGAGTTGGCTGGCGCAGGGATGCACACTGGCCCATGGAAGCTGAATCCAGCCTCCACGCCCACTTGAAAGGAAAGGCTTGTGTCGGCTGTCGCAAGGGTCTGAGGAGGGTGGGCAGGAGGCGGAGATGTTCCGGGGTGGGGGAGGGTGGGCGGAGGGTGGTCCCGGGCACTGATGGGAGGGCAGGGAGCATGAGATGGGGCTGGGACACAGCAAATATGCTGGATCCTAGCCCCTGTTCCCAAGTGGCACAGAGTGGCTGCAAGATGCTCTGCTCTCCTTGGACTTATGGTTGCACAAGTCAGAGGAGACCTATTGGTGCTGCAGCAGCTTACCCAGGGGTAAGGGGAATAGTTTCTCTTACCTCCGGCTGAGCCACTTTGGGCCTCTATCTTGCGCTAGATACAGCGCAGGCCTCCTGGCCTGCCTGTTCCAGTGCAAGATAGGATTGCGCTGTAAGGGACCCATATGCAAGGCGCACATGCGACAAATTCCTATGTTTGGGAGGGAAGGATGACCATTTGACTTTCGTTGATAACATTGCTATCATTTCAGCAAGATTTTCTTTTTGTGAAGGGTAACCACAATGTGCTTAAAAGGTCCTACTTGTCTTAACTTGATCCAGAAGTAGGGATTGTAACTTTCACCTCGTCTTCTGAAAAGGTGCATTGGGAACTGGTTCAAGGAAGACAAAGGGGAGATTGGATTCTCGTTTGCGCCTTTTGATGTATGCAATGGTGTGGATCTGGGGAGCAGTGGGTGGTGTTTTTTAAAAGGCTGTGAAAATCATTGTCAAAATGAAATGTACCAACTGTGAAATTTTTAGTTTTGAAAGTGTAAAAGTGGCAAGTGGCAGATATACTTCTAGAGAAATGAGATATGAATAAGAAGATATACACTCACTATTCTTTATTCATATATTAATTTCCACATAAAATCTGCCCTCCTTAGGAATGCTTCGTTGGCTGTAAAATAGATGAAATCCAAATTATTTATGCTCCCTAGTACCATTCTCTCAGTCAGCTTTTCTCTATTATATTTAAATTCCTGTCTTAGTAGTGCATAAAGTCTGAAGTACAACTTTTTTTCCATTGAACAAGCCTTCACTATAAAAGATTCTGTAATGTTTGTCAACTGGTGACATCTACTGGTCCCTTCTGGAAATACCGTTGAGCATTCTGTAAACTTGTTATAACTTTCCTAATTCTGTTGAAGCAAAAACTGTGTGTAATTTTATATCGCACTAGGATGTTATGTTGAATCTGCTGATTTACCCATAAAGCAAATACCAGTGTATTATGTGCATTATGCTGTGTCGATGTGCAGAAGGTGCCCCTGTATCTCTGAAGCTCAGCTATTGTGACTCTGCAGTAGAATTTATCGGAAGAGGTTTCTTGCTGTGAGTGGATGAAAATGAGAGATTGCTCAAAACTTTGAAGCCCATCATTCAAAAGTAGTTGTATACTTCTGGTCAACAACTGGATTTGCAAGCTACTTCTGGGAGGGGTTGGAGAGTGATGGGCCAGGCGAACCTGCTGTATTCTCCGATATTATTATTATTATTAACTTTATTTTTACCCCGCCTTTCTCCCTGAAGGGACTCAAGGCAACTTACAAACAAGGTTAAAAAACAACTTACAAAACTTAATTTAAAAACATAAAAACATAACATATCATAAAAACAGTAGTCAGATAAGAGAAAAAAAAAACCAGGTAAAAGAGCATAACGCAGCAAATTAGAAAAGGATCAGGCCTGTAACCAGATGTTAAAAAAGATATTAAAAGATGTTAAAAAGATGTTAAAAAGGCCAGGAACTCAAAAGGCTTGTCTAAACAGAAAGGTCTTCAGGCCTCGCTGAAAAGTTTCAAGAGAGGGAGCAGTTCTTAAGACAAGGGGAAGGGAATTCCATAGTGTTGGTGCCACTACTGAGAAGGCCCTATTTCTTGCCGCCACCCCACGTACCTCCCTAGGCGGCGGCACTTGTAAAAAGGCATTCTCTGATGACCTAAGAGGACAAGCCGGATTGTGCGGGAGTAGGCGATCTCTAAGATACGCTGGCCCAGAGCAGTATAGGGCTTTAAAAGTCAAAACCAGCACCTTGAATTGGGCGAGGAAACGAATGGGCAGCCAGTGCAGCCACTGGAGAGGTGGACTGACTGAGTCAAACCGCCTACCTCCAGTAACCACATGGGCTGCCGCATTCTGCACTAGTTGCAGTTTCCGAACCGTCTTCAAGCGCAGCCCCATATAGAGCGCGTTACAATAATCTAACCTTGATGCCACTGTGGCATGGATCACCGTGGCCAGGTCTGCACGATCCAAGTATGGCCACAACTGGCGCACCAGCCGAAGCTGAGCAAAGGCCCCCCTAGCCACAGCTGCCACGTGGACCCCCAAGCTGCAGACCTGCTCCTTCAGGGGGAGTGCAACCCCATTCAGTGCAGGCCGATACTCCAGCACCTGCATCAAGGATTTCCAAACCAGGAGAGCCTCTGTCTTATCCGAATTTAATTTCAGCTTGTTAGCCTCATCCAGATCCTCACTGCCTCCAGACAGCGCTCCAGGCCCTCAACCGCCACCCTGGAGTCTGGAGGAAAGGAGAGAGAGAGCTGGGTGTCATCAGCATATTGATGGCACCCCACTCCAAACTCCTGGATGACCTCTCCCAGTGGTTTTATGTAGATGTTAAATAGCATGGGGGACAGAATTGAACCCTGTGGCACCCCACACCTCAAGGGCCAGGGTGTTGAACAGGCATCCCCCAGCACCACCATCTGGAACCGATCCTCCAAGTAGGAGCGAAACCACCGCAAAACAGTGCCTCCAGCTCGGCCAATCGGCCCAGAGGGATACCATGGTCGATGGTATTGAAAGCCGCTGAGAGGTCCAGCAGGACCAACAGGGACGCACTCCCCCTGTCCAGTCCCTGGCGTAGGTCATCCACCAAGGTGACCAAGGCGGTTTCCATCCCAAAGCCCGGCCTGAACCAGATTGAAAAGGATCCAGATAATCCGCTTCATCCAAGACCCTCTGGAGTTGAGACGCCACCACCCGCTCAGTTACCTTGCCCAGAAACGGGATGTTGGAGACTGGCCGGTAGTTGTCTAATACAGTGGAATCCAGGGAGGGCCTCTTCAGGAGGGGGTGAACCACCACCCGTTTCAAAGCGCTTGGTAACGTCCCCTCCATCAAGGAAGAGTTGACCACCCTCCCCGTCCACTCAGCCAGTCCACCCTGGGCAGCTCTTATCAGCCAAACCAGGCAAGGGTCAAGCAGGCAGGCCATGGCCTCACACTCCAAAGGAGTCTGTCCACATACTCAGGCTGTACAAGCTGAAAAGAATCCCACAACACCGGACAAGCAGTTGCCAAGGGGACATCGTCAGACATTGTCAATGTGGCATCCAAGTCGTGAAGAATATGATCAATTTTATCTGCGAAAAGTTGTGCAAACGCATCACAGCGGCTGACCATGTGTTTCTCCTGGTCTACTGGAGGGGCCTGATGGAGAAGGCCCCATACCACACGAAACAGCTCTGCCGGACAGTTCTCAGCAGACACAATGGTAGCAGAGAAAAAAGATCTCTTCGCTGCTACCACCGCCATGGAATAGGCTCTGTAATGAGCTCTACTCCGTGTTCGATTGGATTCATCACAAGTTTTCTGCCACCGTCGCTCTAGACGCCTGCCCTGCCGCTTCATCATTCGCAGCTCCTCAGTAAACCAAGGAGCCACTCCGAGTCTGTGACGTGGCAGAGATCGCTCCGGAGCAATCTCATCCACTGCCCTAGTCATTTCCCCATTCCAGAGGTCAACCAGGGCCTCGGATGAGACGCCAGTCTTGGCAGTGGGAAAATCCCCCAGAGCCCACAGGAAACCTTCAGGATCCATTAGCCTCCGAGGGCGGACCATGGAATGCGGTCCCCCGCCTCTGCGAAGGTGAGAAGCCGCAACAAGCCTAAACCTTACCAGGAAGTGATCTGTCCATGACAACGGAGTGATCTTAACCTCCTCTACATCCAGATCACTACCCCCTTGCCCAGCTGTAAACACCAGCACGTGTCCTGCAGTAAGTGTTGGGGCCAAGATCTTCTGGGGCAGGCCCATGGTTGTCATGGCAGCCATGAAATCTTGAGCTGCACCTGCTGCAGGGGCCTCGGCATGAACATTGAAGTCCCCTAGCACTAATAGGCGGGGGGACTCCAATGCAACCCCCAAGATCACCCCGGTCAGCTCAGGCAGGGAGACTGTTGGGCAGCAGGGCGGGCGGTACACCAACAGAATCCCAGTCCTGTCCGGCCCTCTCAACACAACATGCAGACACTTGAACCCAGCAAACTGCTGAACAGGACACCTGATAAGGGAGATGGACTCACGATAGACCATTGCAACGCCCCCTCCCAGTCCCTGCAATCTTGGCTGCTGCAACACCTGGAAACCTGGTGGACAAAGCTCGGAGAGACTAACTCCTTCTGCCATGTCCAACCAGGTCTCTGTAATACATACCAGGTCGGCTTTCTCATCCAGGATTAAATCCCGGATGATGCAGGTTTTATTATTCACTGACCTGGCATTCAAAAGCAGCAGCTTCAGATCCAGGGACTCACTGCCAAGACCACCAGGCATCGGAGAATTGGGGGAAGGACCAGAAGGAGAGATGATCTGCCTATGATGGGTTCTCCTTCTCCTGTAATGGCCTGTCCAACCCCCACCACCATATCTCCCCTGGCCCGTCACTCTCTTGGTAGTGGCACCCCTTCCTTCCCCTGAGCTCCCTCCTAAGAAAAAACACATGTGGCGAGGCCCACCTTCTGACACTGGCCTGTACAGACAGAGACAACCAGTAGAGCTGCTTATAAAAAGATAGATAGCAAACTATTTGTGTGCCACCTCTGCACACTTTGCATGCCTCTAGATCAGCAGTTAGGCCAGCTATACTTCTGAGGGGTCCAGTTTTGGCCTTGCTACCTCTTGTTTTTATCCCTATTGTAGATTTTGATGTAGGTATTAGAAAGTGATCCTGAGAACCACCCTACAGTGTGTTTTGCAGCTGCCTTTGGAAGCTTGGAAAGCGCAAGAGCTCTGCAGCCAGGATGATGATTGCACTATAAAGGAAAACATCTGGAGAAATGGAGGATCTTATGAGTTGCTGTCATAGAATAACACTTGTAAGAAGAAAAAAAACACATTTGAAAAAAATAGGCAGGTCGACCATAAACCCCATGTAAACCATCTTGAGTCTATGAGACTCAACGTCTATGAGAAAGGCAGGGTATAAATACTATAATAAAAATTTCTTGTTGAGGGCAGTCTTACTAAAATTGTGCAACAGTGTCCATAGCAATACAAAAGCAGTGTTGGAACAGGAGAAAGTTGGTGTTTGTGGTTTAATGCCATCATAACAACATACACCAAATTCAGAGTTAATTTTGTCTTGTTACAAACCTAGATATCATTATCAAGCTGGACAGGAACTTTTGTGTGCCTTGGGTGTGTGTGTGTATACAACTTGCCATTGTTGCACTCTTGCAGTTCTTGAAATTTTAGAAGTGCTGGATGTTTCTGGGAATGTGATAAAGGGGAGGGGGGCCTGCCCTAGAGGGCCTAATGCTTGAACGAAGTGCCTTCTGTGCATGTGTGAAAAACCTCTGAGCTTCTGAAGTGCACGGCAAATAGCAGTTGGGCAAGGGGCTAGTTATGGGAAGTGAAGCAGAAGAGTGTTGCTCTGCTGGTGCCTGGCTGCTATGGGGCAAAGCAAGAGGGCTCAGTTCCTCAGAATAACTGTGCCAAATGTGCTCTTTGCATACTGAATCGCACCATCTGCACCTTTGTAAGCATGAAAAGGTTCTGAGATATGAGCGAGGCAGCAATTTTCTTAGACCTGACTCATGCATACTTGTTCAGCCACAGGCTTCAATGGTGGAAGTGCAGCGCAGATAGCATTACGTATGAGCTGAGCACTCCCCTCAAATGCCCAGGCTATAATGCGCAGAGACTTGGTTCACGTTTCTTTTCTCTGCACAAGTGGGCTTTGGTGTGGAGCACCTGGCTCTCAGACGATGCCTCTGCCATGCTGAAGCTTGCTGACAGCCCTCGTGTGTGTGAACTGGGCCTTGGAATTGCTGCTGAATTCCTTGCTGTTCTGTTTTAGTTTGGTGAGCGGGTTCTGAAGTGCAGTACCTAAATACAGGAGCAGTATGCTGTTCTCACTATCCCTGTATCTGAAAGTGGGTATTTTTGACTAACTATACCAGTGGTCCCCAAACTGGGCACCATGGCGCTCTTGGGCACCATGACAAGCTCACAGGGATGCCGTGTGGTGTTCCTGGCAGCCTCTTCTTACTGCCTTTCCCTGCCATCTTGAATCACACAAGATCTTGTGCAATTAAAGATGGTGGCACCAGAAGAGCTGGGCGATGGCGCTGCCATGACAGGGCTCCGTGGCTGTGGGCTGCCATGACCATGGTAAGTTTAGGAACAAGTGAAGTATACTGTGCTATTTGAATTTGGAAAAGGATGCTTGCTTCATGGCTCACATCCCCCAAACCTATTTTCCCCCTCCGCTCTCAGGATAGTTTAAACTTGTTATACAAGGGGTCAGAGTCCTATGAGGGGTGCAGAGGACAAGGAATCATAATAGCTTAATAATAGCATAATAATAAGAGATAATAAATCATAATACCTTTTAATATAAATCCTCCTTGGGATACTCTTCTTTCAGTACTTCCAAAAATTCACCTTTATTGAGATATGGGTAGTATGTTAACAATTGAAGTTGAATCATATAAGGCCTGATGATTAATCAACTAGATACCTTTAACCATTTGGCAAATCCAGTATTCTCACAGCGGTCACCGAACACCTACAGTTTAAAAGTTCTGAACTTATTTCATCTTTTCGGCATACTTCAGTTGCAAATGCATTTTAGTGCCTAAAGCTGAAACCTTGTCCACTTTTTTTTTTCAGGTATCTCATATTTTATTGTCCGCACGATCTGGTTTACAACTTTGTCTCTTTTCTACCTATGCGACTGATGGTTGCAGGGATGAAAGAAGTGACCCGGACATGGAAAATAACAGGCGGAGTTTCTCATGCACACAGCCGCTACAAAAATGCCTGGATAGTCATGATAGCAGTTGGCTGGGCTAGAGGTAATGTGTTAAATCTCTTCTCTCCCCTTCCCTCCTTTTTAAAAAAAAAAAAAAAAAAGTGTTTGAACACTTCCAACCTTAATTCAATAGAGGAATTTTTGTAGGATATGGTATTTCATCAAGCATCATTCCTGGAGGAAACACAGGCAAATTCAGCTGCTGAATTTCTTTGTCTCTTGAGTCATGAAACACAGTCCAGTGTTTACTCAGATGTAAATTCCTCTATTTCATAGGAAAAATAAGTTTGCTTACTGTTGCGGCTTTATTATTTAGAATATTTATATACAGTCGACCCTTGGTACCTGCAGTTACTGATTTCTGTGGTTAATCCAATCCGCGGAGAAGCCTGGCCTGAAAAACAGGAAAAGCCTTTCAGAAGGCTCCGGCAGGCCTTCTGAGGTGCGGGAAGGCCACACACAACATCCCCTGCCTACGTCAGAACACTCCTGAATGTGACCGGAAGGCATGTGAGGCCCTCCAGCACAGGTCGGCACCTGCGTTGAGTCAAATCTGTGGGTGCCGAACACATGGATAAGGAGGGCTTACTGTACTGCTATTCAATCAAAAAAGAAAGTATTCAAATAGCATAGAAAGAGAATGGTTCACTATCCCAGAGGTACTGACAATCTTTAAAATATTAAAGGGGGATAACTGCACACAGCCACTGGGAGGGATGCACATTTTGGTCAGTGGTTTCCAGTTGCTAACCCTTATTTTATGGGTTTCAGTCACATTACTCATAATGATAAGAGATTTTACACTTGGCTCCTTTTCTATTCCATATTTTATCTCTCCAGTAAGAGCATGTCCTGTGAAACGTTTTGCTTTCTTGATAAATGAGACAATAATGAATTCTAAAGGACCAAGTGTCTTGTGATGTTGGCTGCCTCCATTCTTCTCTGTTCAGCTTTCACATAATTTTAAGTTTATTCCGTTTGAATGTTTTTGTGTGAAGGAAATATTAGGACTTGTCCTCTGAGAATAGGACACTTTCTAAGGAGTCTCAAAGTGAGGATCCAATTTCAGTAGTTGTAAAGTAGGTCACTGTGTTGATGTCAGTAACTTGAGGGCCATATCCTACTCCACCTGAAGGTAATGTGACAGCTTTGCCATTGCCCTAATTAGAGGCAGGATCAAATACTTAAGACCTTTTGAAGCAATCTGCACATGTAATAATTTTCACTGAATTATCAGGAGCTGGTGGTGGCCTAATATCTAACTTTGAACAGTTGGTGAGAGGTGTATGGAAGCCTGAAACTAATGAACTGCTGCACATGTCTTGGTAAGTTGGTGAAAAGCATATTACAACTGACACAGTTCTGAGAATGTTCTCTTTCTTTGTACTGAAGAAATTTGTATGAGTAGCTCTCAGAAACACGACTCTTTAAATGTCTTGCTAGACCTCAGTGGTTTTTCAGATTTCCCACCTTGATGTAATGCTTTCCACACTAACTGGTCTGTTGAGGGAACCTCTAACACCAGCCATATAACCGTGATGCCAAATGGGCAGGTTCATGTGATAGGAGACAGTCTTCCCAAGTCATTTAGGGCTTTATAGGTAAGCAGCAGCACTTTGAATTGTGGAATGGACCGGAGGCCAGTATAGCTTTTGAAGAACTGGTGAATGGTCTGTATTATTAATCCCAAGTGGTAATCTGGCTGCTGTTTCCACAAAGTCTTAAAAGGCAGCCCCACACATACAGCATATTGCAGTAGACCAGTGTTTCCTAACCAATGGTACTCATACCACCAGTTGTACTTGAGATGGTGTCTAGTGGTGTGCATGGGACCCCCTGGACCCCTGCCACTCAGCAGCAAAATCAGCAACATGACACGACAAACAGCAAGCAGAGGAATCTCAATTCAGTGGGCAGAACTCTAGCATGCGCTTCTTCCCTGCTTGAAAAAGCCTTCTGTCTGTCCTGAGCCTCTTATTGGTGTTTGTTGCATCTCAACTAGGAAGTAACTGGCGATGACTTCATGCCAGTTACTTTCAGTGGTAGTTCCAATAGGTGGGCCATGCAAAAGATACAGCAGGAGACAAGCATTGAGAAATGCTGCAGTAGACTAACCTTTAACTTTTCCAGTGCATGGATCACAGTGGCCAGTTTCTCTGTCTAGGAGAAGTTATACCCTGTTGCCTTAGCTCAAATAGGTGGAAGGCACTGTGTACCATGGAAGCCATTTTGGCCTTCAGTAACAATTCTGGATCAACAACATCCCCAAGCTACAAACTTGGTCCTCCAGGACGAGAATGATCCCGTCTAAAACGGGTTGAATGCAACTTCTCCGATCAAATGAGCCACCAACTAACAGAACATCTTTTCTGGACCAAGTTCTAGTTTCTTAGCCCCTGTGCAGCCCATTACTGTTTCTTTGCTGCTTCATCCAAATTCAACAAAAAGGAGAAATAGAACTGGGTGGCATCAACATGTTGCTGTCACCTCATTCAGTATGTTCATGAAGATGTGGAAAAGAATGGGAGGCAAGATGGGACACCATATCAAAAGCTGCTGAGAAGACAGGGAAATTGTATCCCTATAGAATACAGTACACACATCTCACTCCTGCCTACATGGATGCTGTTCCAAGGATCCATGTGGACTCTAAAGAACTCCTCCCAGCTCACCAACCCAGGTATTGTGATACAGGCCATATCAATCCTTTCATCCAGGATCAAAACATGCTTGGGTATAGTAGTTTTACTCTAGATCAACCTGGCATTAAAAGCACCACAAATCCAGGGGGCAGATTGCAGAGCGACTAGGGTGTCTTTCACTAGAGGTGGAATGGATTTTATGCGTTCGATGCCCCTTCAATCCCTGAATAGTTTGTTTAAACCCCAATGTCTTATATACTCTGGCCCAGTTCTTAATGTGCTCGTGTTGACCATTAAACCCTTAAGCTAGCCAGGAACAGATTATTTCTAGGAACACAGCTTCCTATGTGCTCTTCTTTGTGCCTTTACAGCTTTTGAAGAGGCAGAAGTTCAGTTCAGTAAGACCTTTATTGGCATAAAATACAGAGAAAGAACAAAACAAAAATATACAAAGACAACACAACATAAACATCAGTCTTCTCCTCACACACTGCCCAGAGTCCCAGGGCTCTGCCTGGCTATTACCCCAGATAAAAAGGAAGCGACATTATCCAGGGTCTCAGAATCAGGTGTGGAAAGGAGAGACTGAAGCATGATTGAATCCTCCCAGCCCTGCATCCTAGCTAACAATGGGCCTAAATAAGCAGAAGATATATAGCGAGAGGGGGCAAGGTTTTGGCACTGATGCTCAGGCTTTGGAACACTCTTCTCAGAGTCCATCCTGTCTTTCAAAAAACTTGCAAGAACCGTGTTCTTGGTGGTGCTTGATTATGATGGTAGAGATAGTGGCTGCTCTGTTTTTTCAGTCTTTATTTCACTGCTGTTAGTTGTTGAAGCTTTCTTCCTTAAAAAAAACACAACAACTTGGTTTCATAAATCTATTGTGCTTGATTGCTTGTCTTGTACTGAAACTTACTTTTGAGAGCCTACTGTTAGGCTGGTCTTGTAGAATATAAAAACTAAAATACATTTTGTGTTCTTGTTCCCATGCAAGTCGGTGGTTTCCATTTGCAAAGTATTGGCAGTGACTCCACTGCTTAGCAAAAGTATTGGGAATGGCAAAAATTTGCTCCCCTCCCACTTGTATTGCCAAGTGTGTGGGGAGCAGGTGGACCGGTTTACCTTCAACAGCCGTGATGTCATTGAGGATGATGTATGAGTAGTTATAAGAAATGTCTGCCATTTTCTCCTATGAACAAAAAAGGAAATGGAGCACTTGAGGGCACATTTCAGGATGATGGCTAAACCTACAACTGCTTCCAGTTCTGATATTGGTCATCCTTTCTACACAAAATGGGAATCTCTTCACAGGTCCCTACAGAATCGTGGCCTTCCCTTTACTTGCCCACAAACACATCCTGCCTATCATAATGCTGGACTCTTCGCTAGTTTCTCAAAATTCCACCTTCAAACCAGTAAATGTAACTAATCAGGAACAAAATATTAATCTTTATAAGGATGTGAAAGCTGTCAGTGAAATAAGTTCACAGAACAGAGTGTAGAGAGCCGGTGTATCCTAGTGACTAAGAGACTGAGCTGTGAATCGGAATTTCTGCCGTGAAAACTCCCAAGGTGACCTTAAGCAATACTTTCCCCCTCTGCTCCCCAGCGACGATATGGGGATAGTATTTGCTCACGAGATAATGCATGCAGAGCCCTTTGCCCACTTTGAAAGCGCTATACAAAATGTTAAGTATTTTTACTATTATAAGTTGCATTAGTATGCTGTGAGACTGTGCCTTTGGCGCACGGGGGAATACTGCTTGAGTTACAACTTTCAGCTCAGTCTTGCAGTAGCTAAATTGAGAATGTTAAATCACTCCCAATTTAGCTCCTGCTATAGGAAGTAGGAGCTGAAACTGGCTGGCAGGCCACGGCCAACCACTGTAAAGGGAAAACGAGCTCACGGTGGGTATTTTAAAGTCCCCTTGCCCTTCCTGACAGTGTTTTTTGTGGAAACGATTATTTTGAAAACAGGGTTGTGACTTCTGGTGTGATAAAAGCAGCAGGGGCGCAAAAGCACTTAGGCACCCTGCTTCCATGCCACTATCCTAGGTAATAAAGAATGACAGGAGAGAAGCAGCGAAATGCAAGCGGAGCTGTTGCCAAAGCAGAGCATTGTCTCTTCTCCCTCCTGACCCCCGCCCAACTCTTATTGTGGTAGGAGCTGTCCTTTTTGAGTGTGACCTAAATCCTTCAACGATGATGAAAAATAATTTTTGTCAGTTTAGTGCACCAGAGATACTTTTTTTCCTTTTTAAAAAATATATGCTGGCCAAGGGAAAATAAAGCTTTAATTTTTCTTTTTTTTTTAAACTAAAGCTGATGACAGGAGAAATGTTTTAGAAGGAGCTCATCTTGTGGCAATACCATTAAGAGCAGGATTTGAAAAGGGTTTTATTTTTTTATGTGTGTATATATAAAAACGTGTTCTAATCTAACACAGTGTTTCCCACAGTTGGTCAAGATGTACCAGTGGGTCACAAGCTAATTTTTGGTGGGTTGTGAAAAGTTTCTGAAACCTTAAAAAAAACAAACCTCGAACAACTTTGCAAGCACCCTTGCCCTGGTTTGCAGAAGAAAATTGTTGGCTGAAATGCTTAACCTGTGGTATAAGGTAGTTTTCATACCCACAAATTAAAATCTCACATTTTCCCATTTTCGGTAGTAACTGGCGTGCCGTAGATCATGTGTGCACCCAGTTTCAGCCTTTTGCCTGGTCTGGAAGTCTGTAACTGCATATCTTGCTCTCCAGTTCAGCCTTCTGGGTACCCTGGAATGACTGTAAAGGTTTGGGGGAGCAGTCCTTGAACTCCATTTCTAGGGAGAGTCTAGCAAATGCTTACACACACATACTGTATATGAGTTATCTTGCTGCCTTGGGAGCACAGGACCTTGATTATTAATTAATAATTTAGTATTACTAATAAAAATATTATTTCTACCTAGATCTCTTTTTATGGTCTAGTCCAGTGGGTCGCAACCGATTGTCATTTTAAAACGACAGTGCTTCCCAGTGCTAAAAAGTGTGGGAAGCAGCGATCCAACTTTTTTTGAACCCTACTAAGTTCTTGACTCAATACTGTCACTAGAGAGAAATATGACATACAGGTGAATCCATGGGGGATCCATTCCAGGCCCCCCCCCCAATGGATATGGAAACTATGGCTTTAGGGAATGCCAGTTTTAATAGCGGTCCCATATGCCCATTAGCGTTGTTTAAAAGCTTACCAGTGTAGTATTTCTTGCTTTAACAGGTCGCTATGAGCATTCAAGCTTATAGTGTGCTGTGAGTGGGCTGCCAGCAGATTGATGGTTAATGGGAAGCAGAAGTTAACTGCTTCCTGTTAACGTTTGATCTGTTTTCTTCATGCTGGCAGCCTGCCAACGTCGTGCTATAAGCTCAAATGCTTATAGTAACCTGTTAAAGCACTTTGCTGGTAAGCTTTTAAGCAACACTAAAGGGTGCATGGAGAGGCCCACATCAGCAGATAACTGATCCACAGATACTGGGGCCCACTTGTAATGCAGAACTAGACTACTGAAATTCAGAGATAATTAAAAACACAGGTATCCATAGGGGATAGATTTCTTCTATCACAGATATCCCAAACTGCAGATAACAGTGGACACGAGTCAAATTCCTCACCCCCATTGCATTCATGACTTACTCTGCAAAAGGGAGCTTTCTCTTCCTTTCGCTTTGGAACTAGTAGACAGCGGGAACTTAGACTCCTGGCTGTTGGAGGAATGCTACAGGAGTCAATTGTGGGAATGCTAACAGGAAGTCCTCTGCTGTTTGCTGCCTGTTAGTGTTCTCACAATTGCCTCCTGTAGCATTCCTCTAGAAGCTACGAGGCATGTTCTTCCTGTTCCAAGGAAAGGAAGAAACTCCCTTTCTTTACTCAGTGAAGAAAAGGAAGAAGCTCCTATTTCTTTACTCAGCATGTGGTTGGTCTGTGGAACTCATTGCCACAGGATCTGGCCTAGATGCCTTTAAAAGGGGATTGGACAAGTTTCTAGAGGAAAAAATCCATTACGGGTTACAAGCCATGATGTGTATGTGCAACCTCCTGATTTTAGAAATGGGCTGCCAATTGCAAGGGAGGGCACCAGGATGCAGGTCTCTTGTTATCTGGTGTGCTCCCTGGGGCATTTGGTGGGCTGCTGTGAGATACAGGAAGCTGGACTAGATGGGCCTATGGCCTGATCCAGTGGGGCTATTCTTATGTTCTTTTGCAAAGCATTTGTAAAGGAAGATAGTTGAGTCATGAGCACAAGGGGGGGGGGATTTAAGAAACTGTGGATAAGTGAAACCACATATATGGGCAGAGTACATAAATCTCCAATCTTTTGGGCAAAAGCAAACGGCTGGATGTCAAAGATCAGGGTGCAAGTATGCACTTTTCCTACCTAAAAAGCAATCCAACTGAGCTTTTTCTGCTTGGGGAGAATTGAGTAGGCAGCTTAGAGGTTTCTTTAAAGGCTCTTACACAGCCTCTTCTGTTACTAAAGAGGTAAGCCACAACTTAAACTCAAGTGGGTCTTGCCTCTTTAGCATCCTTTAGCTGTAGTGGGAAGCTGCTTGATGCACACAGTCTACAACATAATGGCTGGGGGGGTGCATTCTTTATAAATAAGGGATGTTAACAGTCCTACTGTGAGATCTAAGAACACTTAGATGTTCTATGGTTGGGGGGGAAGAGAAATGAATGACAAACAAGCCTTTCCTTTTGTGTTCCTATTCTGTTTCCCAGCGCTGTGAAAACAAGCTTGGTTGGGGCAGTCCTCTTCACTATGCAGCACACCTTGCATCTTCCAATCGAAAAGCACAACCTCATGTTTTTTTACACCATCTTCATAGTCGTCAAAAAGGTAAGAATTTTGGAGTTTTAGGGGCATATTTTATTATCTACAAGTGGTTTTGGTAATGCACATTCATATACCTTCAACTATGGCTGATTTAAAATGCAATAAAAATCAGTAGAGTGCTTCTGTTCTTTCTTTCTCAGGAAGAAATAAAGTCACTTTGATGCTGAATTAACAAAATTCAGTGTAGTGATCTAAAATAATTTTGAAACAAGTGGTCAGGTTTTGAATATTAGTACTCTCTCAACAGTGTGCTATAATTTTGCCACAACACTCTTCCTAGAGAGGAACAGAGAATGGAAGAGCGTCTTTCAGAAATGTGGGATAAAGTCCTTCCATTTCATACATTTTAGTGACATGCTTGGTTTGGTGTAGGTTTGACATTCCATGATCCAATGTACATGAATACTGCATGTGACTAGCCACTATATTTTCATTCAACCTAAATTACAGCCAGTGTTTTGATGGCCCCAGCAATGGCCATATCATTACTTGGTGTGGTATTCATGACCCTATTTTCCAGTGGCAAGACCTGCCAAGGATTTGCCTAGGTTCACAATATTTATTTTTTTTATATATATGATATAATTTGTTATCCCTCTTGGCCATTTTTCTGCCAATGAACTTTCAAAGCATCTTACAGTTTAAAATAAAATAACAAGGAAAACAATATTACACAACTGAAAACACATATGCAGCAGTAGAGTAAAATAACCACAAAGAAGCAAGAGTCGAACAAACAACTTGGCTAAGGTCAAGTGCTTACTGAAATAAAAAGGTCGTAGTGGCCGAAAAGTCTTCAGTGTGGGGGCCCATTTCAGCCTGAAAGGGAAGAAGTTCCAATAGTTGAGGCACCGCTACCCAAAAGGCCTTGTTCCTTGTCACCACTAGTCTCACCATCAAAGTGATGGGCTACAGAGCAGGGCTGCTTGCTGAAGCTCTTAACAAGCTGTATAAGAGAATGCAGTCTGTAAGATATATTCAGGCCAAAGCTTTATAGAGTTTTAGAGCATTTTAAATTATTTAAAATTTAAATAAATTATTTAAAAGATTTATATCCCGCCTTTTCCATGTAGAAGCAAATGCCCAAGGCGGCTTACAGATACCATATTAAAATGTACAATAAACAAAACGGTAAATGAAGTCATCATAAGAACAGTAAAACCATGGAGAGGGGATGCAACTGTTTAGACCACAGCATTATTTACAGAGACACAGGCATCAGAGGTCAGGCAACAAAGCATCACTCAAATGCCAGAAGAAACAAGAATGTTTTGAGCCTTTGCAGAAAGGCCATGAGGAAGGGGGTAGTTCTTAATTCCCCTGGAAGGGAATTCTATAATGGAGCTGCTACTGTAGAGAAGGCTGAGAACCACTGATAATCAGCGGGAGAATAACATGACTGAGCACTGCATGGTCTGGCTGTAACATTATGAACCAGTTATAGGTTTGTAGCACTCTTCTGGCTCAACCATTTTTATTCATTTTAAAAAAATTGTGTCCCACACTTCCCTCTCCTGGCCAAAAGGTCCTCAAAGTGACTAGGTGTCAAACATAAGGCCCTTAAGGTGTCAAACAAATCAGGGGTGTCAAACATAAGGCCCAGGGGCCAGATGTGGCCACAGAAGCTTTTTATCTGGCCCTTGATCTCTCAGCTGTTGAGCAATGCATGGCCCCCATGATAATTGGACTCTCCCTTATCTTGAAATATGATCAAGATTTGTGTATTTTCTCTTCTGTCATTTGCAGCTAATGGGTTCCTACATGAGAACAGTGTGCTTATTTCTGGTTTTGACCTGTTTAATGACATCACTTCCTGTGTAATGACATCACCTCCGGCCCTCAGCAGGCATCATGAATGCTATTCAGCCCTCTGTATGAAATGAGTTTGACGTGCCTGGTATAAATGTTAAAAACAACAAGAAACACATGTAGAAGGCATTACTATAGTCAGACCTGGATGTGTCTAAGGCGTGGGATAGGGCCTGGCATGGTCACATCTTCCTTTTCTGACCATGTTGGTGCAATAACTGAAGCTGTAAAAGCAGTTCCTGCACATCACCTTCACCTGACAACTCAAGGAACTTTACTTGGTCCAGAAGCACCTCCATATTGTGAACCTTGACAGGAAGTATAGCCTCATTCGAAATAGGCTGAATACCCAATCCTGGATTAGCTTACTTATTGACTCCAGTGTACCTCTATCTTGTTGAAACTTAGGGCACAATCCTAACCCGTGATGGTTCAGCCAGGCCGCAGTGGCTTGCACTGTAACCAGTGCAGGTTGGGAGGCTGCTGGAGGTCACCTCGGGACCCGGCACAGGGAGCCTGTTCCAACTCAAGTCAGAGTTTGGATCTGGCTGCCCGTTTGTTGCACCCAGTCTTTAAATATGTCCATAGTGCCTCAGGCTGGGAGCCATCTATCCTGTAACAACTATGTTTTGTGACATGCCAAACTTCGCATGCATCCTCGTTTCCCATGCTCTCTTTGGCCAAAAAGGTATTTTTTCCTTGTGACTGTTTCATTGACAATGGTGTCTTTTTAAATATAAATTATTTAAAAGTGTTTAGTGTTTTTCATTGTTGCAAACTGCTTTTGGGCTACCAGTTTAAATACTTTAAAAAAAATTGAATAAAAATAATGGGTGGCGATGGCCTACAATTCTGCGTCATGCCAGGTGCCTTAGAAAAACGCTACCTGCCTGAAACTTGGTTAATTTTTAATTCCTGAGCTGATGCCCTTGCTTGTGTGTGTTCACAGGTAACCATGATGCTTTCAGGACTTACAAGTTCCCCCTTTGCCTCGCTTGAGAACCCACTGGCCAGTGTTCTTTTTGGTTTGAAGACAACTTCTTCCAATGTGAAGGACGAGGCCAAAGTCCCTTCTAACAATGCCTCTTCAAGCTGTGATTATGGTACTCATGAAGTGACTGGAGAAAGTGCTAAGAAGAGGCATCCAAAGAAAACAGAATAAGAGCCTCGAGTGTGTTTTGGATGACCAGAAATGGCATGTTTGTATGCGGCCATCAATGTTTCATGTTTCCCTTTCCCAATGATGTGAAGTGACAATTGCATTTGAGGAAACGTGTGTACTAAGGGACTACCTACAATAGTCTCCAAGTTCAGCTTGCCATAAAGCCTCCTGTGCATTGCCCTTTATCAGCGTGGTTTTTGCAGGCTACATTTTCCATGGACTGTGTGTACCTACTACTGCCATGGGGCTCTGTATAGCCTCTGAGGTTTTTGTTTTATAAGCTAGAATACCTATTTGGATAATATGCATCATGTTAGATTTTCTCTAATGTAAATGATCATAAGAGATTATATAGTGATTTTATATATATATATATATATATATGATAAATTTTTATTGTGGTTAGGTTTTCGAAAACCTTAACTTTCAAAGCTTGATTAAAATATTTTCTGGTAGCAGCAAAATGTGATAGACTTGACTATTTTTGTTCATTGTAACTTATTTTGGGCATGATCTAGTTGGGCACTTCTGAATTCAAAGGGAGAAACCTACGCTTTTGCCCAACCCTCCTGTTGAAATCAATGGGATTTTAAAAGTGCTTAATTTAAACCCTGAAGTTCCGTTCTCTGGTAGCAGACTGGTTGCCCTCCCAATATTTTAACATGTAAATGTTTTATCTAGTTGACCAATGTGACGGTTTTTGTGAACTGGCTTTCTTAATTCTTGATGTAGAACAAGTAATTTTATAGAAGGCACAAAATAGTTTTCTCACTTGCTTTGAGTGACAAGCAATCTTGTACTTTTTCACAAATCTTTCATAGTAGGTATTCAGATTTTGTCTGCATGTACCCACTTAAAACACTTTGATAGTAGATGACAAACATGAGCTTCACTCTTGATTGCTGCCTTTTTTTTTTTTAAACAGCAATGATATGTGTTGAGATGAGAGTTTATATATGACGTGGGTGGGTTTGTATTTCAAACTGTGCCACTTTTTAAAAACAGACAGGTACTTCATGCAGGAAGACCAAAACAGATCACTATTTAACTTAAAAAACAAACAAAACAAAACTCCTATAAACTTATTCTAGAGAAGTTTTCTTCTTTTCCAGATAATTTGATATCTCCACTCCTTCATGCTAGCAAGCTGACCATAGGTCAGATCTGCATATCATGTGACTCATCAACATGACTCATTAGCCATGTATTGCTATCAGGAGCTCAAGTCTCCAGTTCTTGCCTAGGATTGAAATATGGGGGTGGTGAAGGTAGGGAAATGTAACCTGGCAAGTCATTATATATGGCTTGGTGGACTATGCTTAACTCGATGAGTCACAGGTTGTCTAGGCCTGCTTTTGATTTTAGCTATTCTTTGGGTCAGCATCTCATGATTTAAAAGGCTTTGGTTCTTCTGCCTTTAACTACAATCAGCTGGAGCTAGAGAGAGGGGAGGAGAGGTGTTTAAAATGACAAGTACCAGATAATGCCTTATAACACTGGACCTCAGTTTTCTTTACAAGCAGTCCTTTCTAGAAACTTGTGGACAAAAGACTGGATATCCTGAAAGTGTGTTGATGCTTCAGAAGTGCCCAGGTACATTTTGTATTGAACTTGGTTAGCAGGTGGCTGAAAAAATTAGTTTGAGATTTAACATCAGCAGACACTGTGCTTCCAAGGATGACTCTGTGTGTATGTCTGTCTGCACGTGTGTGCTCGTGAGTAAAGTCATGGATGTCTTTGTCTGAGTGAGCCAAACAAGTGTCTTGATGCTGTTTTGTACTGTTTGTCGGGTGCTGTCCTCGACCACCTCACAGTAATTGCACTGTAGTCCTTTGAGCACAAATTGATGTGAAAATGTATTTAAAATTACTGTTAAGACATTTACAATTCTTATGCAGAAAATGGTCTGCTTTGTATTTTGGCTTCACACTGCATTAAAAAAAAAACCACTATTAAATGAAACAGTTTGTCTCTCTCTGTGCTGTTAGTAGTATGATGGGCAAATATATAGACATAAAAAATTACTAAGTCATCACCTTCTGCAGACTATTGAACAAAGGAAATGTGTTTTTTTTGTTCATGGGGATTTGGGTGTATTCTCTGAATACTTGCAGCTTGTGGAAAGCCAGAAACTAGGTTAACTCTGGCTTACAAGCCAAGCTATAGTTTTGCATCCTAGCTTATAAACCACAGTTCATGGGTTAAACCAGGGGTGTCCAAACATTTTGGAAGGAGGGCCACATCATCTCTCTGACACTGTGTCAGGGGCCGGGGAAAAAAGTATTAATTTATATTTCAAATTTGAATAAATTTACATAAATGACTATATTAGGGATGAAACTTGTATGAATGAATGAATGAAGGTCTTTATAGGCTCAGGGCCTATAAAAGGCCTTGCACAAAGCAAGGCCAGGCTTTCCTTTGCTGCTACTGCTGCATCACAGACGTGAAACAGCAAGCAGTGGAGGGAGCCCTCATCCCACAGCTCACACAAGAGGTCAAACAGTTGGTCTTCATGCTGAGAGCAGTTATGTTAGGCCAGCATGGGCTCCAAGCAAGTCTCTTGGCTCATTAGGCCAGAGGCTCATTGGAGTCTGGGGGCTCCCTGTGGGCCGAATTGGGAGTCCTCAAGGGCCGCAAGTGGCCCCATGGGCACCCCTGGTTTAAAGCAATTACGATTTTTGACTGCATGAGCAGAAGACAGAGTGGGAAGGAGTGCATGGTCTTGTTTAGTCTTCGGACCATGTTTATGGTTCTAATTATCTATGGTCAGCCTGCCATTATGTAAGTTGGGGATCTCCAAACTATGACCCAGAGGCCAAATCTGGCCTGCCACAAGATTTTATCCAGCATGCGGCTACTTAGAGTATTTTTTCCCCAACCATGCAATCAGACAGTTAACACATCCATCATGTTCCTTTTCCATATGGTCAAGTGTCAGCCTTGCTAACACCCTCGGTTTCAGTCACCTGGGCCATAGACTTTAACAGCCTAAAACCATAACTATTTGATGTTAACCTCACCACTGCTGACAAAACTAATCAGGTTTCCACATGTTGACTTTTCAAAAATGCTGTAAAATGATTGCGGTAAGGAAATAGCATCATTTTTGCACGTGCGTAACTGAGTTTCCGTAACAAACTGAGTTTCCGTAACAGAAAGGGCAGAGACAGTGTGTTGTGCATCGCTTGCCTCCATCCAATATAAAACCGATTTGTTTTGGCTCACAAAAATGTGCAAAATCTACAATTTGGCCCTCATGCTGAAAAGTTTGGAGACCCGTGATGTAAGTAAAAGCAAAAGCCTCACTCTCCTTGTGGTATGAGAAGGAGCTTGCAAGCTTCTAGTTCTAATAGAGCTAAGCCATGGTTTGTGCTGGTGTATTGTGGGCCATTATGTTGCTTATAATATGTGTTTGAGTTAAATCCTAATCTTTGATGTTTACACTTACTGCTTATATTAAGGTCACATTCACCCTGTTCAGTAGCTGTTCTGAACTATGAGATGCTTTTTGACAATGGCCAGTGGGGCAGTCTCAATTTTTGGTGGGTTGCGAAAATGACAAGTTCATAGCTGACAAGAAAAATGCATTGAGCCCTATGGAAACAGAGCCACTCGTGTGTGTGTTTACTCAAAAGTAGGTGAACTTTTCTTGGTCTACTTTGATGGACAGGCCAAGGGGAAGTAACACCTCCGGAAGGGTGAAAGCAGACATCAACATGCTCTTGAAAAGGAAGTCTCCCCCTCTAAGCTGACAAGGAAAATGTATTGAGCCCTATGAAAAGCAAAATGGAGCAGCAAGTGCATGTTTATTTGTGAGTAGGCAAACAGCCTCGGTTCTTATAGAAGGCCAAGTGAAGGGGAACACATGGCCACTAGAATGGTCCTAATCCAATGACAGTGAAGCTCATCAAATTTTCCAGAAGTTCTTCCCCCTTCCCCCCAAAAGTAAAAAGATAAAAACAGAGGTTTGAGCTTCTGGTAAAGTGAAACTTCTTTTTAGTCTCATAAAGCTAGGTGGGTCCTAACAGAGTGTCACTTTAAAAAGTGGGTCCCAGTCCTAAAAGGTTTGGGAACCAATGATGTACCTGTTTACTGAGGATGCATGGAGAATAGTATCATATGGGAAAGTGTTCCCTTCTGGCATCCTTTATGTCTCCAAACTCATTGGAGGGTTTAAAGTAAACCTACTTTCTGATCCTTATGGATGACTTAGAAGCGTGGGAAGCAGATGTACATGCACAACTAGACCACTGAGAGGAGAGCAAGTACACACACCCTGCAGCATACAATACTTCTGCATTGTCCGATTCAGTTCTGCCTGTTGATTTCTCAAGAATGAGTTTCATAGGCTTAAGGCTGTAGATGTCTCAACAGTTTTACACTTGCCTTCCCAATCCCTTCCTGTATGGAAGTAATTGCTTCCCCCCTCCCCCTGCCCTCTCTACTGAATCACAGTTGGTATGAGAGATCATATTCAGGGAGTGAGAAATAGTTGCTTTGATTGGTGGAGCCGATCTCATGGAGAGCTTTGAACATCAGGGCAGAACCTTTGAGCTGAGCTCTGTGTTCTGAGGTGAACAGGGAAGAGAAGAATTGTGAGGGGGTGAGAGAGGCTCATGCCAGCCTGTCATCCTGAGCAGCGGGGCTGCAGTGTGTTTTGTATTTCAGCTGTTTCAGACTGTGTGGCTTCATTCCTACTAGTGTGGTGGAATTTTAAAGGACATCTACTTCTCTCTCTATTGACGCAGCTGCTTGAGAACCATTGCTAGTATGGTCTGATCCCCGGTGTCCTCTTTCTGGACCACCCACAGGCATTCCATCAATCAGGAGGCACTTTTACGTGTAATGCTAATACCAGTGATTTTTAGTGTTCTAGGATATTATTTTTAACTTGATAGGGAAAGTTGAAGAGAACAGTTCTCAAATGAATAGGATTCTGCACTCAGTGTGCCTAGCATTTCATTTACACACAGGGTCAGCCCTGCTACTAGGCAAGGTGAGGCAACCCACCTCAAGTGGCAGATTTGGGGTACTGTGAAGAGCTGTGAGTAGTGAATTATTTGTTAATTTTCTGTTTTACCAGTAAGGAGCTTCTGCTTCAGACACTGGAATGAATTGGACTGTCTCTGTTTGGCACAATAATTGATAGTAGCGACATCTTTGCCACTCTTCAAGCACACCCAGTGTTGCATACCTATGACTACGGCAGTCCCTACACCAAGCCTGCAAGCCCAGCCAGTCTCGTTATCTATAGGTTGTGAGCTGTTTGAATAATGTCATGCTCAAGGTAACCCAGAAAGCCTCTCTCTGGTTGAGGTAGGGCTTAGACTAGAGGGCAACCTGGATCAAAGGGCATACTTCTGAACACTATACCAGGTAAGCTTAAGGCATTCTGCAATACATATCCAAAACTGAAATACTATTCTTGGTGTAATTTGAATGCTTATAGCAACCTGTTTAAAGCAAGCCTTTAAATAACATTAATGGGTGTATGCGGAAGCCACCATTAATACATGCATCTCCCGTATCTGTGGTTTCTGTATCTGCGGGGTGTCTGGTCCATGGAACGGATCCCCCATAGATATGGGAGCATGCCTGTACTGTGTCAAATACTGCTCCCTGCATTAGAGAAGGAGAGGGGAACAAATTGTCTGAAAAGGAAGTGGGGAGGAGAGGAGTGGTGGGCAAGAACAGCCCTGGCACTCTTGCCCTTCACTCTCCATGTTGTTTCTGCTCTACCCCTCCCTCTTTTCTAATCCAAGGAGTGAGAAGAAGAGGAGCAGTAGTGGAGAAAGGTGGGCAGACAGAGCTAGGCACCCTCCATCACTCTGCTCCCTGAGAGTACCCTGGATTGTGTTGGCCCTGCCTAAGCACGTAGCTTGCACGCAGGAGGTTCTGGGTTCCACCCCTGGCATCTGTATGTAGGACTGGGAAAGACTCCCATGTTGGTAGTACTCTAGATAAGGCAGCGAGGCCAAAGTACCACCTTTAATTCCTTGAAGGCCAAGAGCTTCATTCATACAAAGCTGCCTTCAGGTCCTTAGTCCTTCTGGCTCTATCTGGAAATGGCAGGGATTGAACCTGGGATCTTTGGTATACAAATCATATACACTGGCCCAGAGTTATTGCTACGTCTCTGTTGCTGGGAGCTGGCTTCACTCATGAGAAAAAGCCTTTATATAAAGGTTTCAAAAAAGTGCTTGGATCACAGCAGGCGCTTTGTGGAGTGTTTTAGAAACTCAGTTTGGCAGTGATGGAAATGAGACTGAAAAATGTGGTTGTGCAGGAAGAAGAAAGATTTAAGTGCTTCCAACTTTGAAGAATGTGTTGTCTGTACATGCCTGTGCTCGGACCTGGTGTCTGTGTGTCTGTCTCTCTTCATAATTCACAATGGCCCTTGTACAGATGATGTTCCCAGTGAGTTGTGCCATTCACCTCTAGGCAAGCCCAAAAGATGCAGAGATGACCTCTTTTCATTTAATTGATGGTCAAAACAGGGTGCTTCCTAAGCGAGATGCTTCAGGGCAGTGGTTTTCAAATGGTTTCTGCACTCAGTGAGAAATTAGTAGCAAGCCGGCTTCCTGAAAAGACAATTCATTAACTGTCCTCTGCAATGCACAGCTACAGGAGGAGCATGTTGAACACGCTCTGTCCAGAAGGGGTAGCAAGTGGGCAGGCAGCCTCCATGAACTGAGAGCATAGCCCATAG
Organism: Tiliqua scincoides; assembly: GCF_035046505.1. Taxonomy (NCBI): domain Eukaryota; kingdom Metazoa; phylum Chordata; class Lepidosauria; order Squamata; family Scincidae; genus Tiliqua; species Tiliqua scincoides. Next base: position 92,194,301 of record NC_089822.1, on the reverse strand, counting down.
AACATGTCCTAGGAGTCTCTGCTAGATATTGGGAGACCTTTCACAGATGAATGCTTGAAGAAGTGCTCCCAGATTAGGAAGTCTTATCTTGAAAAATGTTTCTTGAGGTCTTAAACCTATAGTTGGCTATGTATTCCATTTGATTTTCAGCACATGTGACAATTATGACTATATCGCTACATTTCTTACACTTCGTACAGTCGGTTCTCTTTATATGCGAATTCACTATCTGCCAATTCACTTATCCGAGGGGCAGAATTGCTACCTTCTCTCGTTTTTCCATGCTTCTGTTCTTGTTATCTGCTAAACCGGAAGTGGAGTGTGATCACTCCGCTTTCACTTTTGCAGCTTCGGGGAGCTCTGCAGATAGTCACGCAGGGCTCCCCGCACCCTGGGGAGGCTGCAGGAGGCTCTGGTAAGTTCACCCAAGCCCCTGCAGCCCCCTGAGTGGCACAATCCTGGGAATCGCGCTGCTGCCTTCCCGCTGCCCCCCCACCCCTGAATGGACTTACAGAGGTTTTCAAACTCCCAGAGAGTTTGAAAACCGCTGCTTATAGTGGTGGTGATATTTTTGAAATATCCAGCTGCTTTCATACATGCATGTGAAATGGGCATCAAGCAAAGAGGCACAGGGACGAGTTGTGTTCTGTGTCAGTCCCTCTGCAACTACTCTACATCCTTGCTGCTTCCTAGTAGATGGCTTTGGGGGGGGGGGGATAAACCAGCCCAGGTTGACTATCTTCTTGTCTGTTGTGCCTACCTTAAAATGGGCAAATGTTCTTCTTTCAGACCCTGCCCAACCAACGCAACATATCTTCTAGTGGCTTTATGAGATCTGAAGGCAACAAAAGCTGTTAATCAGGACCTGGTTGTCTATTTGAAAAAGAGACACTGTGTACCATCAAAGAGCACATTCACACAACATCTGATGGCACCTCTCATTTCTCATGCTGGCTTCATGCAGACGTATGACTCCAGCTGGTGGCACTAGCCTGATTCATCAGTACTGACCTGCCATCAAAATCTCAGTGCTAATGCAGGACATACAGGAAGTTTCCCCCTTACGATGAGAAGAGCGTAGAGCTTCTCCTTAAGAGACAATTTCTAAAATCCCTTGATTGGGCTTTGTTGCTGAATTTGATGTAAGTGATAAGTATAATCTTCTCCCACCCCATCCTAAAACAATTGAACAATACATTCAACAGGTTGGCAGAAGGAAGCAGAAACTACTTATGCATTGCACTTTGGGGATGAAATGAGACTCTAGTGCTGAAAGAGTCCAAGGTACACAAATATTTTCCCAGCAGAGGCTGCTGGAAGTACTCTTTGTCTCTGGGCATGGAGCCATTCAGGATTCCATGATTCATCGTCCTTAGGTACAATTCCTGCTTGGCTCCTCAGAGACGCAAAACACGTGAAGCTTTGCCACTGCGTTGAGGCCTTGATGATGAAGGTGTTGGAGGAAATTAAAAGTAGTTTCCTCTTTGGGGGGAAGCAGAGTAGCTTAAGCAGTGAACCCCACCTTTGGGTATCACCCCAGGGAACCTCCCTCACCTGGCTGACTGCTATTCAATGAAAAAAGACAAAGAGGCAATGGCTTGTTAAAGTTGCAAAAAAGTTGTTTACTTACAGTTCCGTTGAGTGTATATTTACAGCAACTGATTAGGATCAGAGGTTCAGCTATTACTTAGATAGCAAGGCCCTAGAGCTGCCTCGCCCTGCATGCCACGTGCTCAGGATGGTGTGGACATCAGAGCCCTGCTGTGTGCCATCTTAACAGGTTAGTGGTCAGAGGACAAGAGGAAGTGCTCAGAGGAGAAGGGAAGGATAAAGGGTTAGGGCCACACCCCCACAAGCATCATAGAGAGAACAGATAAAGAAAGAGTAGAGTCACTGGGCCATAGCTTGATCCTTTCTGGACAGCATCTTGCCCCCTCTGGACAGCAGATGGAGTTGCACCAACTCCAACAGAAGGCACCTTTCAGAACCTTTAATTGTAAGCTGTTGTTAAGTGGTTTCACTTTTTCAAAAATGTAGCATGGGTGGATCTGTGAATGCGGCTACAACAGGCAGAATCTCAGGGATGGAGCCAGGGCAGAACCTAGTTGGTTATGATTGGAATCTGATAAAATTGGGATGGGCCATGCATGGATTTAAGGTTCATGGGCTTTTCAGAGCCCCAAAATGGGTAAGCTGATAGAACATGGCTTTATAAGATGTACCAGGAAAATACTGTCTGGTTGGCAATTCTAGCTACAGTCAGTATTTGATAATTGCCAAGCTGTGTCTGTCTCCAGAAACTGCATGTTATTAGGGGGATGTTGCAAAGAGGGGTCTGCGTGACAAGGCTCTTGCTTCTCTTTAGTGTGGCTTGGATTTTTCTCATTGTCTTCAGTAGGAATTGTTCCAGATATTGCTTTGGTACCATATCACCAACTGGGAGCATAGAATGTATCCCACTGAAAGGCAATGTCTTCTCTCCCATGGTGCCCATAGGAAGCAACTCCATGTTCCTGTGCAGATTGAATTAAAGCACTTAGCCTTTCTGGACTGATAGAATTAGAAGCACTGAAACAGAAGGCCTAAAATGAGTACTATCTGGACAAATGCTGTCTTTATTATATTTATTCACCTGCAGCATCTCTTGATGCTTCTCCCTTTGCATCACATTGAATGGCTACCAGAATTGAGGGTTTTTTAATTTAATGTTTTTATTTTTATTTTTTTAAGGGCAATTGAGCTATGCCTAGAGCAGGAATGCTGTTCAGAAAGCTTGGTTGAGAACACCAACCCAGAGTTTTAGACAATTTTTGGCTGGTTCTGCATAATAAGTTGATGGCCCCATCCTATCCTGTCGCAAAAGCACAACAAAGCACTTTGTGACCGCATTTCTAATAGGCGAGCTGGTGGGAAGGCTGGAGCCTTCCTGTTGGGAAGGTAGAGGCGGGAGTGGGGTGTGGGCAGATCAGGGAGAGAGCAGGATGGGCAGGGCCAGCACGCACCACATCCTATTCCCCTTCCCGGCCTGATCTGCCAACACAGATCAACTTGAACTTGCGCCAGTGATATTGCTGGTGCAGATCCAAGGTGACCCATTGTGGCTATTGGGGCTCACCCTAGGGTAAGAGGACAGCTGTCACCTTTCCTCCAAAGAGACCTCCAGCAGCCGAAATTCCCTATTGAGAGGTAGTGTAGCCTATGCTGGCACCACTGCATCGCCTAGAGGGAATTTGCAGCCCAATCCTATCCACACTTTCCTGGAAGTAAACCCTACTGACTTACTCCTGAATAGGCATGCATAGGATTGGGTTCCCAGTTAGGATTAGGCTGCAAGAATGCAATCCTATACATTTACGTGGCAGTAAGTCTCATTGAACTCAATGCGACTTACTTCAGGAGTGTACTGTGAGTGACTAATGTAATAAACAGTTGAATAGGTCTCGGTGCTGCCTATACACCCCAAAAGCACAATCCTCTTTGCTTCCACCAAGAAGCAGCTGACCGGTCTGCATGACAGGAAATAATGTGCGATGCTCAAGTGCACAATCCTTCCTCCCTCTGTCCCACCTCATTGTATTTTGAGAAAACAACAGGGCTAGATTTGCGTAACTTGGCAAAGCAGCAGTGGCAGACTGTCACACTCTCTTATCCTGTAGGTTAAGTGTAGTTTAGTCATTCAGAAAGGCATTGCATAAGACAAGATCGTGTTTCCTAAATTTTTGATACCTGAGACACAGTTTTTTTTTCCTGGTTAAAGCTGGAGCCACACTTTAGTGTAAGAGTGAATGGTACCTCCAATTTTAACCTGCAAAGGTGTTGCATGCACACACAGAGAGGCGCACCCCTCCCTTCAGAATTACTCTGCCCAGATCGTCAAAGATGGGACCCTGTTTCTTGGGCAATATTTCTGCAATTTCTCTGCATTACAATATGTTCTTGTTCCTTCCTTCAGCTACCGGCTTCAGGTGAAAGATCAGTGCTGCGTAGGAGTCTCTCCAGTTGGCTAGACACACAGTGGTGAAAGAATCCACCCTGATGGCTTACTTCTTTACATTACTATGCCCCGGCACATAATTTGAGAATCGCTGGCTATTCCAGGTATCTGGAATGGGAATGACACTTACCTGTCAAGATATGTGCTGAAAAGCAGCACATTTGGTTTCACAGCAAAGTCTGTGTGAGGGATTGAGTTTTGCAATTGACACTTGCTAACAAGGGTTTTAAGGAGAAGACAGTTTTTGGAGACTTGAGCAGTTGATGGTGCTGGGCAGGGCCTCCAAGAGGAATTTGGAGGTACAAAGGGGAGTACAAAGGAAGGGGGTGAAACAGGGCAGGGGGAGGGTGGCAAAAGTCTCTGGAGCCCAGGTCTACCTGCCCAATAGATCTGGCTTCCCAGTCAGCCTGGCCTCCATTTTTTGCTCTCCACAACGCCAACTGAGATCCCAGGAAATTTCCTGCTATCAAAACTTGCTTTTGATACAGCTACAGCAGTAGCTGTAGTCCCGCAGCTGTGTCCCTGACCTCCTGTACACTCCTTCATGGTAAGCAAATCCACAAGCCAAAGAACAACTGTTCTTTGCTGTGCGTGGCCTGCAGTAGTGCCCCAGCATGACTTGCAGGAGGCCAGGTTGGAGACAGCGTGGCATTGGCAGTGATGGCGCAGCGAGAGCTAAAGGAATTGCATGCAAATCAGAGATCAGAAAATGTAAGATCCCAGGAAATGTCCATGTGGTGTTTTGGAGACCTGAAAATAAAGGGGGTCTCTGCCTCACTCTAGGAGTCACAAATACAATTTGATTGACTCCCACTATTTATTGCATGCTGGAGAAACACTTAAGTATTGATCAGGGCATGGCAAGCTGGGGGATCCTAACCAGATGTGCTTCTGGGATTGGGATTATTTGGGGATGCATAAAGGATATTCTTTTCCCCAAACCCTTGTTCATTTCCCCAAACTCTTAATCAATGTCTATGATAAGGGTGGTCAAGCAGACCAGGTGGCACCCCCATCTTGCACCCACAAGCTGGTGTTTTAGAGCCTTGTCTTACCACTGGTGCCAAGGGAAAATGTTTCTTCCTTTTACAGGATGATACAAGCATGCAAGCTTATAGCAGGACGTGCAGGCAGGCAGCCTGAAAGCTTGAAGAGTCTAACTGGACTTTAACAGGAAGCAGACAGCTGCTGATTGCCCTGCAAACAACTGAGTTCCTGCAGTTTGCAAGGAATTTCCTGCAGTTATTTAAATATAGGGAGATAAATGTTTGAGCGTCTTTTTTCTGGGGTTTTTTTTTTCCCCAAGTCCGTCAATGACAGGTACTGGGACAGATGAAAACTGGGTCACATAACTAAGCCCTTCAAGCCTTGAGGCTGTTCATTTGGGCTGCCTCATTATAAGAAATGGATTGGGTTTTGTCTTTTCTTTCTGGAAATAAATAAAAATATTTCTTTCTAGATGGGTGCTTCCCGAACTTTTTATCATTGAGATCCACTTTTTAAGATTACCGTCTATCATGACCCTCTAGACCAGAGACAGAGGGGAGATGTGTATTTATTACTACTAATAAATTTGATTGATTGTTGGCGACCTTCAATCTCGAAAGACTATGGTATCGCGCTCTGAAAGGTGGTTCTGGCACAGCGTCTAGTGTGGCTGAAAAGGCCAATCCGGGAGTGACAATCCCTTCCACACTGGGAGCAAGTGCAGTCTGTCCCTGGTCTGTCTCCCTGGCTATGGGCCTTCCTTCTTTGCCTCTATTATTTATTAATTAATAATAATTAGGATCCTGTGCTACTGAGGCTGCTCATTTCTTCCCTTTGGCCACTCCAATCCTTCCTCTTCCATCAGTGGAAGTCAACCCACCTGGCAGCCCCACGAGTGGGGATTTGGATTTAAGATTTGGATTTAACAAGTCTGAATTTAAGAGCCAGACTTAAATCAAGAGCAGCACTGTTCTGTCCCCATTCTAAGCCTCAATGACATCACAAGTTCACCTGTGGGAGGCCGGCTGCAGCTCTTTGCAGACCAATGGGACCTGATGATGATCGGCAAGTGGGTTCAAGAGATTATCAGGTTGGGCTACTCCCTCCAGTTTTGATCTCTTCCCAGGGTCAGGTTCATGCAGGTGTGCAGACCAAGATGCACATTAAGCACTCAAAGACCCTCCAAGCAGTTCATCACCTCTTGCAGCTTGGAGCCATACAGCCTGTTCGAGAGGACCAGACCGGCCAGCAGGTGTACTCCCACATCTTCACAGACCCAAAGAAGTCCAGAGATATTAAGGTCATCCTCAAACTGAGATGGTTAAACAAGTGGATGAGACAGCAGAAGTTCAAAATGGAGATGCTCAAGTCTATTCTGCTGACTATCAGGAAAGAGGATTTTCTGGTCTCCCTGGACCTCCAGGATGTTTCTTCATGTGCCCATAAGACCGGTACACAGGAAGTTCCTGCGCTTCCAGTACAAATGTCTTCCTTTCGGATTGTTGTTGGCTCCCATGGTCTCCATGAAGATCTTGGTTGTTCTCATTGCAGACTTTCAGCTCCAGGGAGTAGCAACTTTCCCATATTTAGATGATAAACTCCCAAGAGCCAGCTCTGCCTCTCAGGAAAGGATTCATCTGGATCTGACACTGCAATCTCTTCAGTGCCATGGCTTCCTGGTGAACCAGAAGAGTCACCTTGTTCCAGCGCAGACTGTGGTGCTTCTGGGAGCAGTTATAAACACCCAGAGTCACAAGGTTTTCCTATCCCAAGAGCGCAGGGACAAGATCCTTTCTCTTGCCAGCTTGGTCCTTCGTTCCCCTCAATCGGATGTGCTCACAATAGCCAGACTCCTGGGAATGTTCGTCCTGCCAGGACATTGTTCCGTGAATGAGATACAGAGCAAAGTCCTTGCAGCACCTGTTTCTTCCGTTCCAGTCCTGCATTACTCTGGGCCACAGCAGGTACATCAGACTGACCCCACCTGTCTGCAGGGACCTCCAGTGATGGATTCCACCTCGTACCGTGATTCTGGCTCTCTGATCCAAGTGAACCTGAGGACCATTCTCTTAATGGATGTAAGTCTGTTCCGCTGGGGAGTTCACCTCCAGGGAGAGATAGCCCAGGGTCGTTGGTCTCAGTCCAAGTCCAGGAACAGCATCAACTGATTGGAGCTGAAGACAATCTTCCTGGGGCTGCAAGCCTTTGCTGTGGATCTGAGGGGCAAGGATGTTTTGATTTACATCAGGGATCTCCAAACTTTTTGGCCAGAGGGCCGCATCAAATATCTGGCATGGTGTTGAGGGCCAGAAAAAAAATTTTAACGTAAAATTTTAATAAATAAATTAGAGATGGAACTTAGATGCATGAATAAATGAATGAATGGGCTCATTCAATCAACCTCTCTGGCCCTCAGAACACCCTCCAGACACAACCAGAGCATAACTTTGGTCATGTAGTTGAGCGGGCCAGAGGCTTTCAGGGGACAAGAGGCTGGCTGCGGGCCGTATAGGGGCTTGTCGCGGGCCGCATCTGGCCCCCAGGCTGGGGTTTGGAGACCCCTGATTTACACAGACAACATGGCAGCACAGGCGTACTCCAATCATCACAGAGGGGCCAGGTCAGCAGACCTTCAAAAGCTAGCACTCCAGATGTTCCTGTGGATTGAGAAGAACCTCTGTCTGAGCCAGGCGTGTTCCCGGAGTTTCTTACATAGCCACTGAATGGCTCAGCCACCAGGATCTGGACCAGTCAGAGTGGATGCTGCATCAGGAGTCCTTCAATCTGATCACCAGACACCTCTGAACAATGACGCTGGAACTCCTCGCCAGCCAGGACGCTCATCAGCTCCCAAGGTTCTACTCAAGAAGAAGGTGCCACGACTCAGAGGGTCTGGATGCGTTGAACATCGGATGGCCAGGAGGGCTGTTCCATGCCCTCCCTCCTATGAAGCTGTTATAGAAGGTAATCTTCAAGATCCGACAGGCACGGGCTGAGGTTGTGCTAGTAGTATCACACTGGCCAAGACATCCTTGGTTCCCAGATCTCCTGGACTTATCAGTTGCCGCCTCCCTCCACATCTACCTTTCAGAGCAGATCTACCCAGCCAGGGTCCCATCTTGCACCCTCAGCCAGATCTTCTTCAGCTGACTGTTTGGAGGCTGAGTGGGTCTCCTCCACCTAGGTTACTCGGCAGCAGTATTAAAGACATTATTATCTGACAGATGTAATCCACCAACAGAGTCTATTCCATTACCAGGAAGATCTTCTTACAGTGATGTGAGCAGCACATCTAGCTTTCCAAATCTAAGGTTAAACACCTGTTGGAATTTTTACAGTCTGGGCTATATAAGGGCCTCAACACTGCCATTTTCTCAATATTAGGGTTTCCAAGGGGACTCTGTCATCCCACCCTCATGTCAGGAAGTTTCTGAGGGGAGTGTCCCATTTAAATCCACCTCTAGTCCTGATGGCCCCCACATGGGATCTTCCCCTGGTGTTGAAGGCACTCTCTAGACCCCCATGGCAACTTGCTACTGTCTTTAAAGACCTCCTTCATTGTGGGCATATCTGCTAGAAGGGTTTCAGAAATTGGTGCCTTTTCCAAAGTCAGAGATCTCTGTTCTATCCAGGACAGATTGATCCTGTGCAGACCCTTCCTTCCTGCTCAAGGTAAATTCTTCGTTTCACTGCTCAGAGGTGGTCCTGCTGTCCTTTTGTCCCAGTCCCTCTCATCACAGGGAGAGGGAGTGACACCACCTGAACGTGCACAGGACAGTGAGTTTTTATCTTTCTGGCACTGTTCTCTTTCACCATTTTAAGACCTTGCTTGTGTCTTACAGATCTCTTAACCAAGGCCATAAGGCCATTTTGAGACCTTGTTTGTGTCTTATAGATCTCTTAACCAAGGCCATAAGGTTTTACCATATCTAGGAAGATATCTAGGAAGGATCACAGGGAGAGGGAGTGACACCACCTGGACGTGCACAGGACAGTGAGTTTTTACCTTTCTGGCACTGTTCCCTTTCACCATTTTGAGACCTTGTTTGTGTCTTATAGATCTCTTAACCAAGGCCATAAGGTTTTACCATATCTAGGAAGATTCATGAAGCCATTGTTGAGGCTTACCAGGCAGAAGGCATCTCTCCCCCAATAGGGGATTGTTGCCCACTCTCTTAGAGAAGCTGGTATCACTGCAGCGTTTTGTGCCTTCCCTTCCTTAGAGTCAGCGTGCAGGGCAGCCACTTGGAGCTTACCTCTCACCTTCATTAAACGCTGTAAAATTGATTCCTATGCTTTGCTTTTGCTGGGTGTGTGTGGCAGAGCGTAGTTGCTAGTGACTCTGGTGCTTCCCATTCGTAAGATTGATCCTGCCATGACACCACTGGAGAATGGAAGGGTTTGAGCCTACCTGTGAAGACCCCTTCTCAATGGTGCAATGGCAGGGCCAGTCTGCCCACCTGCAGTCATTCAAGATGCTCCCCCCCCCCAATTATAGTTAGTTAGTTAGTTAGTTAGTTAGTTAACCTTTATTGGCATTATAAATATTACAGCAAACAACTGACAACAAAGTGGAACAATACAACCGTTATCCACTAGACTAGTTCAGGAAAACTAAATAGAGAAAAAAAAAATAGGATCTAGAAAGAAAAGGAGCCAGAAGGGACAACCTTATCCTTTCAATAAAACAGGTGTTAGATGGAAAAAGGTGACTACAAAAATTTTAAAGAAGATTTTATAGAACTAAAGTCCGGCGTTTTTTGTAATGTATAGGCCAGGAAACTAGCCACTGAATACGTCAAGGGAGCAATAGAGTCTTCCAACAACTGGGGAAGGGGTGATACCTGAGGGGGAAAATTAGAAATCCAGGATTCTAGATAAATCCTACGATGAGAATCATGAGAGGGACAAAAAAGCAAAATGTGTAAAAGAGTATCCGGGGTCTCCCCACAGAATAAACATAATCGTTTCTCGCGAGGAACTCGCATGAAACGACCATAATGAACAGCTGAGGGAAATATGTTGAGTCTAGCGAGCATGAAGGCTCTCTTCAGTCTAGGATTAGTGAGGTGAAAAAAATAGTTTGAAGTGGCAACAACATGTTGCGGAAAAAGACCTAGGGAAAGGGGGGAACAGGTCAAATTAAGAGAATTTTTTAAAGTATTGAATTCAGCTAGAAAAAGGTGGTCTTTGATAATTTTATAAGCTTGAGATAGGTTTAGATCAGCAAGTAATTCTACTGATAGGTTAATAGAGTGGAGTTTAGTTTCCACTATTTTAAACCAAATAAAGATATACGTATCACTCATTAATTCTGTAATTAAAGAGTCAGGGGAAGGAGATAAATGAATCCTTAACCAAAACTTAAAGGTAAAAAGCCAGGCATAAGTGGAGGGAAGGTGTAAACCAGGTTCTAACAGAATAGTGGACAACCGTATAAGATTAGGAATACCTAATATCTTTCTAAAAAAGGAAGAAGCAATATGATCCAAATCCTTAGAAACTGCCTGTATCCATATCGGGATACCATATAATAAATGAGAAATAATTTTTGCTTTAAAAATTTGAATCGCTGCTGGGATGTATTGATTTCCTGCATTAAAATAAAAATTTGTTAAAGCCAAAAGGTGGGTAGTTGTTGAAGAAATAACTGACTTTTTATGTTGAATCCATGATAAATTATAATGAAAATGTAAACCTAGATATTTAAAGGATTTAACTTGAATGTAAGATTGGGAGTTGATTGACCATATAGAAGGAGTCCAGGAGCGGGAAAAAACCATAATTTTAGTTTTGTTGACATTAATTACAAGATCATTTGAATGACAATAAACTTGAAATTTGGAAATGAGCTCACGAAGACCGGATTTTGTGAGTGAGAGAAGTACTGTATCATCGGCATAAAGAAGAATCGGAATTGGCTTTTTATTTATTACAGGAAAGGAATGAGAGGTGGTGGTTAAGCTGGCAGGAAGATCGGCTATGAATAAATTAAAAAGAAGAGGGGCAAGGATGCAACCTTGCCTCACTCCTTTATTGATAGGAAAACTAGAAGAGAGAATATTGGTAAAAGGAAGACGGATTTGACATTTATTATGGGAATGAAGTTGCTGTAACAAAAACAGAAGCCTCTGGTCAATGCCCCAGTTGGATAACTTTTTCCATAAAAGGGCTCTATTTATCGAGTCAAAAGCACCTTGTAGGTCGATAAAGGCTACATATAGATTTGATTTATGATGTATGGAATATTTCTGGGCTAAAAAAGAAAGTGCAAAGGCATGATCCAGAGTAGAAACACCCTGGCGAAAACCTGATTGTTCAACTCCTGGAAGGTTTTTCAAACGGGCCCAGGATGACAGCTTTTGAAGAAGGAATTTGGCATAAAGCTTCTCTATACAAGATATAAGACTTATAGGATGATAATTTGACGGAGAAGCGGGGTCACCTTTCTTAAAAATTGGAAGAAGAAATGAACAGCGCCAGATATCTGGGAATAGACCTGTAGAATTAATCGTGGTAAAAAGAGAAGCCAAGGGAGCAGCCCACCAACCAGGATTAGTAAGAAGAATATCATTGATGATAAAATCTGGGCCGGGGGCTTTGGCTGATTTTAAGGAAGTTATGAGTTTATAAATTTCCAGTGGGGAAACCGATGGCCATTCAGGGACTTTTTGGAGATCAATATCAGAAATAGGGAGGGAAGAAGAATAGAAAATTTTGGAAAAATAATCTATCCACGTGGTTTCTGGAATATCAGAGTAGATGACAGGGGTTGGATGATTTGCCCTAGTAACTGCATCCCAAAAAGTTTTATGGTTTTTGGAAATAATGGCTTGATGGAGAATGGACCACTTCCCAAGGGCAAAAAGATGTTGTTTTTCCTGGAAATACTTTCGGCAGGCAGTCCGTAGTTGAAAATAATATTGTAAATTGTAAAAAGATGGATTATTCCGAAAAAAAAGAAAAAGGGTACGCACCTGCTTTTTTAATTTCCAACACTCCTCGTCAAACCATGTGTTTTTTGTAAAACGGGGAGGATTACTTGGGCTAGCCATCCTCAAGTGATCTACCAAAGAAGAGATTATAACTTGGAAAGCTTCAATCACATCAGTAGTGGCCCGAGAGGCAAATAATAAACGCAATTGGGAGTTAGTTTCAGGTGCCTGAGTCCACTGGGACAGGGCTTGCTCCACAACCCCCAATTATATATAAAAGGAAGTAGGACAGAACTGGAAGAGGATGAAATTGAACTTAAGGAGAGATGCCCTTCTATAGGTCTCTGAGGTTGAAGGGAAGGAGAATCATCAGTGTTTTATCCCTTATTCACAGAGCTGTGCTCACTGTAGGCCTAGGTTGTTGTTTCTAGTGATAACAGGTGATGTCTTCGGTTCCGGTATGATCTTGTCGGTGAACTCCTTCCCGTGGTCTCCAGTTCCAGTGAGATTTTCATGGAAAGCCTTTGCTCAGAGTCTACAAATTACACTAGGGAGGGGCCTACTGAGGCTTTTCCACAGTCTGGGAAATCATGAGAGCCCAACCCCTCAGGAAGTCTTGGAAACTGACCTGCCTGCCTGAGAAAAGGAGGTACCCCATTTGTACGACTGACCCTGCCATGGCACCGCTGAGTTCACAGGTAGGCTCAAACCCTCCTGTTTTCCTCTTATATTTAGCAGGGGAGCACCTCTTTACCCCAGCAGTGTCTCTAACCAATAAGGGGCATACTTTTTATATATTTATTTAATTAAATGTGATTTTTGTCATGGGGGGGCTACAGAATCTTCTTTGACCCCACGTAGCAGATAGGTGCTATAGCTACGATACTGGTTGGGGGGAGGTGGCAGAACAAGTGGGTGGCGAGCTGCTGGGGGGGAGATGGGTTTCCCGATTTTCACTTTTCAAAAAACCTGGGTGTGATGTCACTGCTGGTTGCGACATCATTTCCAGGGCATCATTTTGAGCTCCGCACCAGGCTACGTGATCATTAGCTATGCCACTGGCACCATCCATGCTTTGTGATTAATGACTTCCATTGTGCTTCCTGAAGCACACTAACAGGACTGGTACAAACTGGCCTGGTCTGGATGGGGTTTGCATAACAGGGTAGGAAAGGGTCAAATGACTCAACTTCCTACAAAGTTCAGCGTTACTTTAATTGTGAAGATCAAGCAAATTCTAGGCAAGCAATTCTTAAGGAAATATTAGGATAATTTTCCTAATAAAGATGGCAAACAAAATTGGTAGTGCAGTGAACCTTCAATTTAATGGAATAATAGGAACAGGCTCTGTTAATGCTGAAAGTCCATTAAATCCAAATACACTGGAGTATGTAGATGTGCATATGCAAAATGTATATGTTTATTTTTTAATGGAGAAGAAATGTTCATTTCTGAAGCCTGTGAAACTGAGATCTGTTAAATTGAGGGTTCACTGCATTAGTGATTGATGCTGGAAAACAACTTGGGATAATAACTGAGATACAAAAGTCCAGAAGCTTCAGACTATAACCAGTGTTGGATCTGGGGCAGGAGGGTAAAGGCCCCGGGTGCTTGCTTGCCACACACTCGCCGTGCCCCCACCACTACCGCCTCCACCTGTCACACTGCCTCGCCTGAACCATTCCGCGGGCAGGCAACGCTCTACATGGTGCTCTGCAGCAGGCAAGAAGCCTTCTGAGGTCGTCCCCCCCCCCCCCCGGTTTAAGCAATACTTCCAGTTTTGTAGGTAAACCGGAAGGATTGTTTAAAATGGTGTGACAAACCTCAGAAGGCTTCTCAATTGCCACCAAGCGCCACATGAGGTTCTGTGAGCCTCTGTAAATTTCCTGTGGGGGGGGGGTGGCAGCATGCTGGAGGGTGGCAGCATTTTGGAGGGGACACACCATGTTACAGACCTGCCGTGGGGCGCAGTGAGGGCAGGTCCTCTATTGACTATAACTGAGAGGAATAAGCAAAGAGCTGGGCACCCAATTCTAACATGCCTTGGAGCAGGCAGGCTGTCTGGCTTGCGCTGCATCCAGCACAGAGCTGGGCTGGGTTACAGCGCAAATCGGAGTAAGCAGCATTATTCTTACCCAGTGTCACACGGCAGCTGCCACTATGGCGCTACTTGGATCTGCGTCACTTAAAGAGGTGGCACAGGTTTGAGCAGCCTGCTGTAAGGCCAGGCTGCTCTCTGCATGAAATGAGTTTGACACCCCTATCTAGTCCATTTAGTTCCAAAGAACTAATTTACTGAGACTATCTAAAAGCAATCCCATCTAACATGAACTAAATGCAATAAAATAAAATATTTTAGTTAATATGGTAATTTTATTTATTCAGTTATCCACATTATTATTTTATTATTATTAAAATTTTAATTAACATTTTAATTTTTTTATTAATAAGCCTCTGGCATAGGTTAGAGGGGGGTTTCTCCCCGGATGTACTCATCCTAACTGTTTGCTGGGCCACTGGGTCACCCCCCTTCATCCAGCTGCGAGAGATATTCCTGCTTGGCTGACAGCCTTCCCCTGTAGCCTCAGATGGGCTTTGAGAAGGGAGGGGTGTTATACCGCATCCCCTTTCTCCTTCTCTTCTGCATAGGGCACCTTCCTTGGGTTAGTGCGTCCCCCAGTGGCTATACAGACAGAGCCCTCAGTCTTTCATTCTGCCACTACCACCTCATTACTGGCACTGACTGAACACCTTATACTGGGGTCTGTCTTACAGGCATGCATGGCCCACCTATAGGCTTCAGTGCTCATTGCAGTGGCAAATCCAGGGGATGCAAGGGGGGGGCAAATGCCCTGGGCTCTGCTCCTTGGGGGCAGCGATGCCAGCCTCACCCGACGCCACCATTTCTTTTTTTTTAAGTGAAAGAAGTGGTAGCTCCACCAGCTTCTATCACTTAAAAAAAATCCCCTCCTCCTGACAAAGGAGGAGGTGGCCCAGAACTGCAGCCAGAGAGGCAGCACCAGCCAGGAATGCCCCCATAGGAGAAGAGGAAAGGGGAGACCTAGAGAAGCAGTCATGATTAGACTGCCTAGAGAAGTCATGACTCCTAGTGCGCTGCCATTCTAGGCCACTTTTCTGGAGGAAAGGGATGACCTAGAGAGGCAGTACACAGGGAGTTGCAACTTTCGGTGCACTACCGCAGTAGGCCGCACCTTTCCTCTCCTCCTATAAAGGGGGGGTGGCCCAGTGCAGCGCTACATTGAAGCTGCAATTTTGGGCCACGTCTTTCATGTCCTCAGAGGAGACAACACGATTTTGTACCGTGCTGGGGTGCGTCTTTCATCTCCTCTGTCTTTTGTCTCCTTGGAGGAGAGGAAGGGGGGCAACCTAAAGCGGTGTGGGATCACACCGGGAGTAGGTTTGTACTCCTGGCACAATTCTGGAAGCAACTGTGGTGATGTGATGACATCACTGCAATTATTTCCAGGTCAGGAGCAGCAAACACAGTGGCACTCTGGGAGCAAAGAAGCCCAGGAACACCACTGACTCACTGTGGGGTTAGTGACTGGTTTAGTAGCAGTGCACCGCTTGATTGTATAGGTGTCCTGGCATGGGGCTCAGAGAATGGACATGGGGGAGTAGACCCTCCTAGATGATTTGGCAGGTGCAAGGTCGGGGTGGTAAAATTGGTCCCAGTAAAAAAGTATACACAATTGACATACATTGAAGAAAAAAACATAAAATGATAATGCTCTTAATAACTACAAACAATTGCCACTTATGTGAGCGAACACAATTATTTAAAAATTATTTAGGTAAATGAAACTATATAAAATGTCATCATCATCTAATGCACACTCATACATATGGAAAAACATGAAAACAAAGGGTTAATTAACTAGAGAGTCTGGAGTTGCTATGGCAGATGAAGACAAAAGACCGACAGTCTGCTGTGGAATTCCAAGACAAGACACCAGATCAAGAAAGAGAGGGAAGGGAAGGGGAGGAGAAGTAGAGCAATCTGGAAGTTACTTGTCAAACAGCCCAATCCAATTGGCCATATACAAAGGCTTCACAAGGGTTTTGTCACCCAATGTGAGAACTCACTGTGTCACCCCCATGATGGAAACTCCTCCAGTATGAGACCATATAGAATAAATTACAATATCATATGAACAACCTAAATGCAGTGGCATTACTGCGGTTGGTGTTACTCCAATTAACTCTATTTATTTATTTAAATATATAAAAGTGGAGGTCACCCAAAAAATCAGGAACCAACAAAACCCAGTGGCCAACTGCATGACATTCACACAACTGAATAAGAGTTCTAGTATTAGCTCTGATGCATGGAAATGAGAGCTGACTCATTCTAACATTTTATTGGTTCCCTGCTGTTTCATAAGAACACCTCATTGGCTCTTGGAACAATCAGTCTCACTGGTCAGTTTTGATTTAAGGAAATCCACTCTTTATTACATAAGGCAGTTGTTTTATTTCTCTGGTTTTTTGGCCATAACATTTGATAGGATATAGATATTTCAAAGTGGCTTGTTTCATTGCATTCTGCATTAAATTACAAGTCAAATTATATATAACATGATGGTATTCATTTTTTAGCATTATCTTTATTTAATATAATGAAAGATATTAAGATATAAATAAAAATGTATATGTTAATAATCTAAATTTTCATCCATATATACACTATATCTCCAACAGACAATCTTGCCCTTCTTTGGGTATCAGAGTTACATTTGCCGCTTTCCACGAGTCCAGCATTTTACCAATCTGTAAATCTCATTCATTATATAACAATGGTAGGGTTATTTCTTCTTCTAAACATTTATAACATTTTCCTGTTAAGCCATCAGGTCCTGGCACCTTATTTGTATTTACTTTCTTTACTGTATCTGCAATTTCCCATAGAGTTATTCTGTCATTTAAAATTCTTTTTTCTTCAGATACTTTTGATGTTTTGTTTCTCCAAATAACATTTAATTGGTGCTTGATCTATATTTTGGCCTTTATACTGTATAACATAGTAACTTGTAATTATTTTTGTATGTCTTCCTGTTTTTTTCTGCCTCCTGAAGTTTTGAAATTATTCTCCGTTCTCTCTCCTTTCTCAATTTATAAATCAATCATTTTCCTGGGTTTTTTTGTTTTTTTTTTTGTTTTTTTTTTGCATATTCAAAATATCTTTGTTTAGCAAATTTCAATTTGGCTTCCATTTGATTCACTGTCATAAGTGATAGTTGATGCTGTAAATCTTTTATATGTTGTACAATTTTTTTTAATCACCCAGGGTTTTCACCAATTCTTGTTCTTTTTTTTATTTCTTCCTTAATCTTTTGGAACTTACTCCATGTCTCTTTTTTCCACTCTGCATTTTTCTGAATAAAATATCCTCTTATAAAAGCTTTCCTAGCATCCCAAACTATTCTTGACTCAGTTTCTTTGTGCATATTCAGTTCAAAAAACTATTAAATTCTCCTTAGCTTCTTTTATTATACTTTCCTTTTACAGTAATAACTCATTCAATCTCCATCTATAAGTTGCAGCTTTCTTCTTGATCAACAATGTAATTGGATTGTGATGCTTTTGCTAAAATTTCTGCTTTGGAAGTTTTAACTATATCCTTTGACACCCAAAACATATCAATTCTTGAAAAAAAAAACTGTGTCTTTCTGAATAATAAGGGTCAAATGTGCTGCGTAAGCAAGGTGTGATCACAATGAAATGTATTTCTTCCAAATGTCTGCCTGGTGGTGGTGGTGATTGCTCTGACAATTAAACGTGTGGCCTTTCTCTAGGCTTCTGGGATCTGCCATCAGTCCAGTTTCAAAGTCATGCTACTGGCCTGGGTTTCATCATCATCTCTGGCATTTACTTCTCAGAGCCTTCCAGAAACTAAAATTCCAAAGTTCATATAAGGAGACCCATCACAGCAGTTCCCTGATATAAGTCTAAGATATCTTCCTCCTTCTCTGCTACATACTCCAATTTTTCCCTCAAGGAAAGACTTTTTTCATCCATGTACAATGAAAGGCCAGTAGCATAACTTTGAACAGAGAGACAAAAGAACTTCTGAAAATCACTGGTGACCTCCTCAACTTCGTGATCAAATTCAGTCAGGGAATCCACACTGATAAAGCAACTGGCCACCAACTCCCCTCAACCATATAACTGGCCCCTCTCACCCCAGCAGTGTCTGTTCTGGTGGCTGTCTGCTGGTATTCTTTTGCATCTTTTTAGATTGTGAGCCCTTTTGGGACAGGGAGCCATTTAGTTATTTGATTTTTCTCTGTAAACCGCTTTGTGAACTTTTAGTTGAAAAGCGGTATATAAATACTGTTAATAATAATAATTAATAATAATATAATATATCCACCGGAGCAGAGGTTCCTACCTGGGGCATCTATCAAGGGCAAAAAGGATCTTCCTTACCTATAAATATCATGTTTTCATAATTCTCCGCCATGATCACCTCATAGAGGCACCTTTGGCATGGACTCAGCAGAACCCACTCCTCATTGCTGAAATACAAAGCAATCTCTGTGAATGAAGTTGGGCTCTGAAAGAAAAAGGAGAAACATCATATTGGCAACTCAGTCTAGCCATGACTACAATTCAAAGGAAGAAGTGTCCCTGAAAGGACAAAATGTTCCTAAATTTGAAAACACATTCTCATACACATTCCACCTCAACTTTGCATGTCCAGCTTTTGGGCTTCTAGCTCCAATAAAGATTCCCAGTTTCTTGAAAGGAGGCTTAGTAGATCTTTTCCTTCTATTCCAGTCCATTCCCTTCCCCAAATTGATACCACACACCAATGCATGGAAGCCCAGAAGCAAGCCCCACTGCTTCCAATGTGGCATATTCCCAGAAGAGCATACTCAGGACTGAGAACCCTGGGCATTCTGTAGCTGCTTTTGTGAATTATAATCCCCATTACTTTTTCCACTTTCAAAAACATTATGTCACTTTCTGCTGCTTTGGCTGCAGCGGAGGCTTGTACAGGTGGGGATGGGCCCACTCAAGCGCCTGCATTATGTTATCTGCAGTGCTTTTTAAAAACACATGTAACATGTGCAAGCAAGAGAAAGCAATGGTGTGCAGGGATCCCGTGTCAAAGAGAAAGGCAGGTCTATTCTATATATTTAAAAGATTTATACCTTGCCTTTCCTCAGCCACAGCAAAGGCCCGAGGTAGCTTATAATTTCAGATTTTTTAAAAAAAAATAAAACAAGAAAACAATAAATAAAAACAATAAGAATTATGGCACACCAAAGTTTACTGAAAGTGCTTAAAAACCAAAACAAGGGGTTCAACTTGGACTCACTATTCTGACATACGCACTCTGAAACTATACAGGGGAATTCTGACCACCAGCTTGCACACACAATGGAGCCCTAAGGAAAGTTGCTAGAACAGTGGTTCCCAAACTGGTGGGTCATGACCCATAAGGGCAACCGCAAAAGGGCCATTCCCATTTAAGGGGAATGGCCCAGAAATCAACAGCAACAGGATTGCGACGATTGTGTTGCTACTGGGGTGGAGATCGTGTTGCTACTGGGGTGGGAGGGGGTTTTGCAACTTACTCGGGGGCTATGGCTCTCTGAAGGCTCTGGGGAACCTGCAACTCCCTCTGCAGCCCTCCCAGCATCTTGTGAAAAAGAAAAAAAAGCATTTCTAGTTTTGCATGGAAACAGGAAGTGGGTTTATTTCTTGCTTTTATCACAACTTTGAAGCTGCCAGGGGAGCTGCAGAGGGTGTTGCAGGCTCTCTAGATCTTCCAGAGAGCCATAGCCATCCCCAGGTAAGTTACAAAAAACCCCTCCCTCCCCAGAAGTGGCATAATCATCCCAATTGTTTTACTGCCCCCTCCCCTTTCTCTCCCCTGCAAATATTTACAGGGTTCCCAAAGTCCAAGTAGGACTTTGGAAACCATTGTTCTAGAAAGAGGTGCAAAGGAGAGGGGAGTACTGTATAGAGGAGATCCTCTGAATGAGAAAGGCAGAGCAGAGAGGGGGGAAATGCAGGGAGGGAAGTGATGGATGTAGATTAGCTGGGCTTTCCAGAGGAACCCAGTAGAAGGAAAGGAAGATTTTGGGGTACAGGGAAAGGAGCAAGTCAGGAGGGTTAATACTGGTTATTATTAATAGGAAGGAAATAAGTGTGGTACAGACCATCCAGAATGAGGCAAAAAGGCCGCAGCTGAAAATGTTACAGGAGGAGAAGCCTGAGCTGTGCCCTGCAAATCTCCCTTACCTGGCCTGGATGAGCAGCAGCCATTTCATTCCTCCACAGAGTTTGGTCTGATTCTCGACTATCTGTCAGGAAGACAAAGGAGGCCTGGTTTTTGACCTTGCATTCCTGCTTCATGGACATGCTTGAATTCCTTTCCACTATGTGAGGAGATGGCTGTGGAGAAAACTGGGTAGATTCAGGGAGGAACCTGTCAATGGTTCTTACTCCTGATGGCTGGAAGCTGACTGTCTTTGGATGCAGAGGCTGCCTTGGCTGGAGGAGGGTTGGGAGAGGAGCTCTGCCTCTCTGCACTGACACTGGGAGTCCCAGCAACCACCATGATCTCTGCCTCAGGAGAACTGATGGTTTCATAGGGAAGACATGGGGTGGGAGGGTGGCAATCACTAGTGGGGGCAGAGGAACAGGATCCCCAAGGGGGCTGCATGAGGCCCTCAACCAGGCCTGTGGCTGCCAGTCCCACCAGGCTCCCTCCCCAGGGAGGAAGAGAGTCCAGCAGCCCTTCCTTCCTGGGCTTCCCAGTGCAGCCTCCAGCCCAGCTCAGTCCCTCCCTCCCTCTCTCAGCACCCAGAGCCTGCCGCTCCCTCCCTGGCTGGCCTCCTCCACACACCTGCTCCAGGCCTCCCTCTCTTCCTGGGCTCAGGCCTCCCACTCCCTCCTTCTCCCAGTCCTTGGCAAGGCCTCCTCCCTCTCTCAGGGTAAGAGTACCAGTCAATGTAGAGCCTCTTGGGAAACGGAGTCCCCAGGCCCTGCAGACCCTTTACACATCATTAACACATCCATATCTGCCATTGGTCTTCCCTCTCCCTTTTCTCCATCTCTCCTGCACAGACCATCCTTCTCCTCTGCTCAGCCCATAAGTTTCAAGGCGCTTTCCCCCCCTCTGGCAAGGGGATCTCTGAGTCTGCTGCCAGGCATGGATCCTTTTCTAGTAATGTCTCTGTTTATGATGATATCCTCATGAGGGTCTGGAGAGTTCCTGCTCAAGAAAGCTATTGCTCCCCTGGTCCCATCCAGCCCTCTCTTTCCCCTAAGAAATCTTGTTAGAGGTTTCCCAGACTGGGAAGTGGCCACTGGGAGCAAGGCTCCCCCCATCCCATATACTGGCCACTTGAGTGCAGCACCCTTTATTTTTGCCTTTGCTTACCCCTCTGGGTGTCTGACTGGGCTTTCCTCCTCAGAGTGGGTGCCCCAGTATAGCCCTTCCCGATAACTGCTAGCAACATAGTCCTTCAGCCCTGGCTCACTGCTTGTCTGCCTGCTCTCTGGTACAGATGTGAACAGAAAAGCAAGAATAGTATTGGCCTTTTTTGCCAGTGAGCCCAGAGCAGACAGCTCACCTCCCACTTGCCTCTAGGTCTCTTTCCCCACAGACCCTATAAAAGGTTGCCCTGCGTAGGGATAGGGAAGGAATTATGGACTGGCTCCAGGCTGGCTTTGTTCCCTGCAATGCCTGCTCAACTTGTATATCTGTACATACAGAGACTTATCACTGAATATCTTTTCAATGCTCTCCTCTGCAAATGAAACTGGCTTTCAAATGCATCCCTTATCATTTCCAATAATAATACTTAACATTTGCATAGCATAGTGGGTTCTCACACATTTAGCAGCAGGGCCCACTTTTTAGAATGAGAATCTGTTGGGACCCACAGGAAGTGATGTCATGACTGGAAGTTACATCATCAAGCAGAAATTTTTTTAACAATCTTAGGTTGCAATCCTACCCACACTTAGCCATGAGTAAGTCCCATTGACTATAATTGTTAAAAGAATATACATTGTAGTTTGTTAAAAGTACAGGTCTGTAATATTTCCCCAAATGCAATCACATAGCATGATAGCATCAAGTCTGATATATTAAAAAAAAATTGACATGAATGGGGACGCACCTGAAATTGGCTCGCAACCCACCTAGTGGGTCCCAACCCACAGTTTGAGAAACACTGGTATAGCACATTCTGAGTGTGCAAAGCACATCATTTTGATGTAGACCTTGTAACAACTCTGTAAGATAAGTATGATTACACAGGCCAACACACATTTTGCTTCCTTAAACGTTACACCAATTCCTGGGTATATTGGGGGTGCCAATTCAAAAAAATGGCATCCGTTTTGCCCTGTCACATCTAGTTTTGGAGACACGGCATAGCCTCTTTAGTGAATGGTTCAAGCAGCTTCCTCATGAGGAAGCCTACACCATGGCTTTCTCATGAGGAAGCTGCTTGAACCTTTCACTAAAGAGGCTATGCCGTGTCTCCAAAACTAGACGTGAAAGGGCAAAACGGATGCCATTTTTGAATAGGCACCCCAAGTACATATCAAACCACCATAAAGTTTTGGAAAAAATTTTTTCTGACCCTCAATTTTGTAGACCTGTGTTATCTGCATATTACAGCTGGGAAGCTGAGGCTGCTGGGGGGAGCAAAATGGATGGTTCCAGGTCACCTAGCGAGGCCATAGAAGAGGTGAGATTTGAATGGGGACATCCTGCTTCACAGCTCAGTTGCTTGGGGCCAAACCACACATTATGAAGAACATTTCTGAAGGGGAAAAAAACATTCATTTGCAAGTGAATGGAATATTTTTAACTATAAGGAGAGTGGGGACAGCGCTCCCTTGGGGCCAGAACAACAGAAAGAGTTGAGTGAAAGCCCCCCCCCCCACTTCTGCTGTGTTTTGGGTTTTATTTATTTATTTGATTTGTAATCTGCCTTTCTCCCCGAAGGGCACCCAAGGCGACTAACAGCATTTTATAACCCCTCCTCACTCTAATGAAGATAAAAAGAAAGGCCCAATGCTCACAGCCTTCATAACATTTAGTCAGGCCCTTAGCCATCGTGCTATGCCAGCTGTCACCGCTCACTCATGGAAGGAGGAAGATAAAACACGGAATACTGAGGGCAAAACCTGATTTTCCTTTTTGAGCTGATTTTCCTTTTTGATGATGTCAGTTTTGGTTATGACATCACTTCTGGTGGGTCCTGACAGATTCTCAATCTGAAAAGTGGGTCCTGGTGCTCAATGTGTGAGAACCACTGGAGTACACACCATTCAGATTTTTGCTGGGCCGGGACCAGTATCTTATGTAAGTGATGTCATGCACAGGACAAAATGAATATTGAGGCGGTAGGGGATGTTCCCAAGCTGCCAGAGTGATCTGGACACTTTTTTCACCCTTTCAAGATGAAGGGGAACTGGGCATCCAAATCCTCTTGACAGATTTGAATTATGGTACCTCCAGATGGAGGCCAGGGCTGGAAACCTGAGAATCCTTTCACGGTCGCTAACCCCCAACCACTCCTTGGTGAGGCTGGGCCCGTAGCTAGTTTCTACTGGCCTCATGGTGAGCTGCCAGGACTTGGCAATTGATAGGCTCTGGCTGTACTATTTCTCGGTGTGGCTGCTTTAACAGTGAGCTGTAAAAGGTGAGGGGGCAGCTTGCAAGTGCCTTTACAGCCTATTGTGTAAAATGTATGTCTTAAGATGCCTTTTATTTCTTCATTCATGAGGCTGCCTTTGAGCTCTGGTGTTTAGTCTCATAAGCAAACTATTTAGAGCTTTTTCCAGCATGTGTTTATAAGCCCATATGGGCATGCTGAGGATCCAGCTGGAGGGATGGCCTTGCCTGCTGTAGTGGCTCCTGGCTCATTCCTTCACGTATTATCTTGCTGGGAAGGCTGTGGCGTACAGCAGAATTTGAGTGGGGGGATTCTCAAGCAGATTCTCCTATTTGGAACATGCTTCAGAGGATTCAGAGTGGATATCCAAGTGTTACTCTCCTTATTTAATTTGTATAGCAAGCTGTTGGATTTAGGAATTAGAGGAAATAAAACAATTTAAACTGAGTTGCACACTAGCAGGAAACAACAGCATCACTAGTCCCATCGTCACAAAAAGCACCATTATTGCTAGCCTTTTGGCTTCTCATGTACAAAATTCTCCCCACCCCTCACAACACAAACACACCCTTGAGGCTTAACCTTATCCAGTGTTCCAGAACTGGTGCAACTGTGCCAATGGAACATGTGCTGCATCCTGTGGTGGCAGGGGACAGTCATGGAAGTTTCCACAAGGTAAGCGAACCTTACCTCTGGACTGCATTGTAGCTGTATCGGTGCTGAAAAGTTGGCTAGGATTGGGCTCTTGGTCATTTTAATACCATTGGTATTGTGTGAAAAGAATAACTGGCATTTTATTTTCAGTAGCTTATAGTAATTATTACTGGATATCTTTATTATTATTGTTTATTAAATAGATATTTTTCCTGTTTTTTCAGCAAAAGAAGATCACAAAGCAAAATCCATTTTGTGTATTTTTCAAAACAACAACAAAACATCTTTGATGTCCCATACACCTGGGACATGTTTTGGTCCATTCACCTGGCTCTGTTTACCAATGGTACAGATTCCCTTTGGCTAAGCAGTGCCTCTTGATTTCCAGTAAGGAATGAAGAAGGTCATCTCTCATGGATCAAATTCCAGGTAAATGGAAATGAACATTGGTGTTCATCCAAAAGAACATAAATCCACTTGATTTTAGCATTGTTTAAGCATTTTTTGCCTTGCTCTAGAGATGGAATGCTTGTACTTCAAGAATTTGTGATTGCTTCAGTCACAGGCCTAAGAGGCCTATGTGCTGAGGAAAACACTGCCATTGGTCATGGGACACGCATCCTTCAAAAATTAACTGATAACAAAAACAATATGCATGTACAAGAATGTGTTTATATATTTGAGAGTCCACTTCCGTTGACTGTAATTTACTCCTTTAGTGAAGTCCTATGAAGCTTAAGTGAACTGTTGATTAAAACAACTGGATAGACACATGAAAATGAATTTACCTTTGGAAGTTAATCGAGCAGCACACAAGCAAGCACCGCAGACACCCGCCTATAAGTTGATCCCACAGATAGACTGGATAGACACATGAAAATGAATTATTAATATTAATGTGTACACATTGTCTGATTATTGAAAAAGTTTGCTTTTTGAAAAACAGTTTGCTCCCCCACCCCCAAGATAGCAGATAAAGGGCAAGCAATCAAATAGTCTGGAATTTACACTGTCTCAAAGGACAATCTGAGTTGGTGACTGATTTCCCTTCACCGCTGCTATCCAGAAAACCTAAAACACCTAAAATGTTAATAATGGAAATATCTGCTAATGCACATTAAAAAGTACATTGAACACATACACAAATAACTTGAAGGGAAAAGTGTTCTATGGGCAGCTTTAAAAAAATCATTGTGTGTCTACAGGTGTGGCATGCTGTCAAAAAAAAAAGACTTCATACAATATGTCCATCAAGAATGCCATTTTCTAAGCATGGTCTGCCTTCATGATTTTCACTGCAATTTCTCTTCTCCAACAACCCATGGGCAAGATCCAGCAACAGTTAAGCATGTTTCTCTAAACAATTTCAATGAAAGAAACAAGTACACGCTTAAGCCTTTTCCACAGAAAACAAAGAACCTTAAATATTCAATTTGGTTGAATCAGGCCCAATTTTATAACACAATTGACTGATTAAAAAAGAAATGTATAATAAATCTCATTATACCCTGCTTACTAAACAGGACTATACTTGCTTAAACTTGTGGTTCGACTCCTGGTCCATGCATTATATCTAACCACATAATTTTGGACCATGGGATAGGCGGCACTCTTCGTATGGCCTGTGGGGATTTCTTGTACTGTTAATGTACATTAATAACAACCTTTGTGGCAATCTAGTTATCACACATGCAGTTAAATGGAACATGGCAGCAGAATGATTTGAAGGTTGCAGCCTCCTTAGGGAATGGTCAGCCACTCCTTTTTAGAAAACAGGTTTTAAATTGGTCAAATGCTGGACTGTCAGTAAGGTGGCCTTTGCCTACTGATTCATTTCTGTATGAGGAGAGACTTAGGCCAAGGGCATTTTCAACACTAACATGTAGGGAGAAAACTGTTATCTTACAGTATGCACCTTACTGGCTACTCTCACAAAATCTCTGGTGCTGTTTATATGTGCAAATATAGATAGATATCTTTGCCTGTTTCTTGGAATGACTAACTAAAGTTCACAATAGCTGGAGGGGTCTGTCCAGGTCCATACTGTTTTTCACAATGGGGAAGACAGGGCGAAGTCTTCTACCCATGGCTTGAATCAAAGAAACTAAAGGCTAGCCTAGGGGAAATTGGAGGCTATGCCTGGGGGCTCAATGAGAGATATCCCGAGGTCTGACTCAGCCCCCAGGCTGCCAGTTGTACCGCTCTAAGTTATTAAGGCTGCAATCCTATACACCCTTACCTGGACTCATAGCCCAATCTTAACTTGCCCTGGAACAGGCAGGTCAGCGGGGCCAGAATTGGCGCAACCTGAGGCAAGGGGAAAACTTTCCCCTTACCCTGTGTTGCACTGGCCCCAGTGGGTCTACTTGGATCTCCACCACCTCAGGTGGTGCGGCCAAAGGCTGCTTTGCGCCACCCAGAAATGGGGTCAGATCCAGCATAACTGCCAGATCCTGGCCCTGCCTCCCACTCCCCGCCTATCCACTCCTGAGAACACCTGCTGTCCACTCTCCCCCCGCCCCAAAACACCTCCTCCCTGCCCTCCCCATGCCCCCATGACCCCTGCGTCAGCTGAGCTTGGCCTGTTGGGCCTGGATCTAGCGCAGGGAGGCCAGCACAACTCCTTGCGCTGGCAAGTGACTTGTGCTGGCTTAACCTGGGGGTTATTCCCATTAAATTCAGTGGGACTTACTTTTGGCTAGACATATATACGATTAGGCTGTAAATACCAATAGATTGCTATCCAAATCTTATAGAACATACAATGCAAAAGAATTTGCTTGGATAAAGAAGTGCACTAGTGAACTCTGAAGTAGACACAGAAGAGAACAATACCTAGGAGAGAATTTGGCCTGGAGTGCACTAATTGTTACAACTTTTGTCTACACAGAGAGAGAGAGAGAGAGAGAGAGAGAGAGAACGAACAATTGGTTACTGCAGGATTTTGCTGGAGCTTAAGGGGCTCCTGTCAGATGGAAATCTCATTTCAGCAGCAACTTGGCCAGCTCTGCATGGGCATTAAAATAGCTCACTGCATACAGTACTTATCAGTTATCCTTGTTGGGAAGAAACCCATTCTTCTTTTAAAGCAATATTACTATTTTTTTCCCACTTGGTACTGCCAAGAAAGAAAATTCTCCTTTCTATCCAGTACGATTAAGAACCCGGACTCCTTTTCTCCTCATGTCTGCTATCCCTGATGGTTTGGTAAATACTATGCCATACACTAAATAAATAAATGGAATACTATATGGTGACTGAGACCTCAGGCACAGTTTAAGAGTTTCTTTTCTCTTCTGCTGTATTAGACACAGGCCCTCACAAATTGTGCTCTAAGACATGCACGCCTGGGCTACAGGGACAAGATAATCTACGCTTCCTATACCTCGCTCTGCCACACAGCTCTTATTTATTATTTATTTGAAACATTTGTATCAATTAGTCCTCCATTAAATCAATTGATTGGTAACATCAATTAGCTCTTCCTCTCACTGAAGAATTCTCTAAATCAGTGCTGTACAAAGTGTCTGCGGACTGGTTGCTGACCCGCAAGCCATCGGCTGCAAGTCCACAGCATGTCTCTTGGGACTTTCTCCTTCTGGTTTCTCAGAGTCTCTCAAGGCTTGTTGTAGGACTTGGATCTGTGCCGAGCCTTTGAGAAGCAGGAATGACCATGGAAACCTATGTGCTGCCTACCTGCTTGCCTATCTAGTGCTGAAGTGCTGCTCTAAATACTAGCAGCTCTCATTGATGTTGTTCCAAATGCTCCTCCCCACAAGCAGGGCCAGCCCCAGGTCCAGCAGGGCCCAAAGCGGGGGGGGGGGGCTTGTGTGGGGGGAGCACTCATCAGGCAGCTGTGGCAACTGCAGCCACAGCAAGCCAGACACTTGTGGTACTTTGCAAAGCATGATACCTGGAAATAGTTGGCAATGATATAATGTCACTGCCAACTATATCCAGGAGGCCTATTTCTTGCCGAACAGTCCCAGGGGAGGGAAAGCAAGCCCACACTCTGCTCACGGCACTGCCCTTCTGACTGCCCGATACTGGCTGCAGCAGTGGGAGAGCCACCTACTGCCCCAGTGTGGGCTTCTCCCCCAGAGAGCAGGGCCACAACATAGGCCACATTGCCCTAAGGCTGGACCTCCCCACAAATGGCCAACAAGAACACATTGCAGAAGAGGACAGTTATGGTGGTGGGGGCATGTTGGCTTTTCTTCTATCAGTGTCCAGATCTAAGAGCAGCCCTTGCATCCTGCCTCTTCCTCCCTGCTGTGCTTCAAAGTGACAGAAAGGGCTACCAGATTAAACAGCAACAGTTTCCACTTCAGCCTAGGTATTCTTTTAGGAATAGAGGCCAGAAACTTCCTTCAAGCATCAGAAATCTTTTAAGATGTGGGAGTTTGTTGTGTGAGCAGAAAAAGTGCTTATACTGTTCTGAGAAAGCAAAGAAAGCAACAGGGCATTTGGGTATTAATTACATTTCCTTCTGCCAAAAAGACTCTTCAGATCTGAATGTTTTGTCTCTTGAGATCAGAAAATCAGCAGAACCATAGATGAATAAGACAAGTTAGAACAATTCCCATCCTGAGGTAGACTCCAATTTCCCAAAAGCCTCGTGCTTGCTTTAGCAAAGGTGAGGTAGCTTCATTTCTCTTGCTGGTTTTGATCTCTGATAAAGGAGCCTGTCCTGCTCTTGAATCCAGTTTTCGCCTATATTTGAAATGTTGCTGCTGCTGCTTTTCCCTGATGAAAACAGGAGGACATTTTGGTTTCAAAAATTTATTTATTATTTGATGATGATCTTTTAAGAAGCATACAACTATGATTAGGGATATGCCCAATGCCCCATTTCTCCCAGTAACCAATAACATCTTAGGCACCAGTGCATGCCAAACAGAGCAGAGCCTGCCAGGCTGTGACAGTCTCTCTGTTTTTTGGCAGTTTCAGGAAGTTTATCTGGACTCTGGTAGGCCACAGCACAACTGATGAATTGTGTTTAATTCATTAAACCTTTGTTGCGACTATATTCCCCTCCTTCTCATGTTTAGCCAAAGTGAGTGGGCGGAGCAAGTGCTTTCATTTGCCATGTCCTTATTACACACCAGCTGCCACACACCAGCTGCACACGCCCCTCACTAGCTGCACACACAGTACATGTACTGAACATGTGGTGGGCTCCTTCACTTGATTCGGAACCCAGACTGATCAGGGTTCCAGATCACATGGAGGAACCTTTGTGCATTTGGTTTTGTCCTCTGCATACAACTGATCAGCTGTCAGGGTGTGAGGCTAGTGGGTGCAATCCCACTCTCCCTACATAAGTTTGCTGAATCACTGTACTGGTGTGAGGGAGGGCATTGTTTACACTATGTAGGCCAACAATTGTACAATCTTCAGGAAACAGGGCCAGATGTAAGACAGGGCAAGACCCTCGCATCTCTACTACTTGTACTACTACTGCACTTTGACAGGTGAATTAAGTCACCTCAGAATGCAAAACCTAGGTGGCTTTTGTAGCCTGGCATGTTTTTATGGAATTCCTTCACACATTACGTATGTAACACAGAACTTTGATGACTAGGTAATTTTACTTTTTTTTAAATTTTGGAAAAATAGTTTTGGATAGTGGGGAATGACTGGGATTTGAAGTAGAGATTTGACAGGGGAATCCTCATTACTGTATAATCCTGACATTAAAACCCAGTAGTTAAATATTAAATTTTTCTCCTAGGAAACTGCTGGTGTTTTATAACATCTGCAGCTGCTGGTTGCTAGCTTTGGATTTCTTTTATACTGCTTTTTTTTTCCTTTTAAGAAACTGCCTGTCTGCATGAATGCTTATGCAGTGTTTCTCAAACTGTGGGTCAGGACCCACTAGGTGGGTCATGAGCCAACTTCAGGTGGATTCCCATTCATTTCAATGTGTATTTTATTTTTAATGTATTAGACTTGATGCTACCATGGTATGTGATTGCATTTGGGGACATGTTACAGATCAGTACTTTGAATAGGCAACTATATACATGCTTTTAACAATGATAGTCAATAAGGCTTACTCTCAGGTAAGTGTGGATAGGATTGCAGCCTTTGGGGTACTTGGGGAAATTTTTTAAAACAGATCAGCAACTGCTTGGGTGGGTTAGGAGGGCTCTTTATTTTAAATATTTAAATTTATTAATTTACATAATTAAATTAATTGATTTTGTACAGGGGCTATTAAAAATTTTCCTGCTTGATGATGTCACTTCCAGCCATGACATCACTTCTGGTGGGTCCTGTCAGATTGTCTTTCTAAAAAGTGGGCCCTAGTGCTAAAAGTTTGAGAACTACTGCTTATAGTTTTCTAAATAAATTATATAAAAGGGACCCTCTACCCCAATAAAAGTAATTGGGGGAGGGGGCTCTTCTCCTAGTTATATCTAATAATGTCAAACATCTCTGGTCAAAGTACAATATTTACGCTGCAAACCTAACCATACTTTCCTGAGAATAAGCCCCATTGAACAAAATAGGACTTACTTCTAAGTAGACCTGGTTAGGATTGTGCCCTTAATCTCCTAATAACACAGGCTCACAAAATTGAGGGTCAGAAATGTTTTTCCAAAACTTTATGGTGGTTTGATATGAACTTGGGGTGCTGATTCCAAAAATAGCATCTGTTTTGCCCTATCACGTCTAGTTTTGGAGATATAGTATAGACTCATTAGTGAATGGTTCAAGCAGCTTTCTCATGAGGAAGCCATGGTATAGGCTTCCTCATGAGGAAGCTGCTTGAACCATTCACTAAAGAGGCTATGCTGTGTCTCCAAAACTAGACGTGATAGGGCAAAATGGATGCCATTTTTTGAATCAGTACCCCAAAGATACCCAGGAATTGATGTAATGTTTAAGGAAGCAAAATGTGTGTTGGCCTGTGTAATCTGTCTGTCAAATGCCACTCCCCTCAGTCTGTTCATTTATTTTTTTCCATCTCCTTTCCCATTCACTCATTCGTCTCTAAGCCATATTTCATCCAGATTTCCTAGTCTTCTTTATGCAGATCAGGCAGACAGGACTACTGTACTGTACTGTCCTGTAGATCTGGATCGTGTTGGAATTCTCTGCAAGCTTACTAGAAAGTGGATTCCACTGAAAGGCACCAGAAGCGACTTCTAAGTAAAGACAGGCAGAGCACTGAACTGTATTATTCACATTTATTCATGATTTACATTATTCACATTTGTTCACTATGGACTGAAAAGGGACTGCATGGCACCAGCAGTGACTTCTGAGTCAAGTCAGGCAGAGGGTTGAACTGTATTACTCACATTTATTCACTATGTGAGTAAATGTGAATTCACTATTATTCACTATGGACCAAAAAGGAAGTGACTGGAAGGCACCAACAGTGACTTCTGAGTCAAGCAAGGCAGAGGGTCGAGCTGTATTCATATTTATTCGCTATGTGGATAAGTGTGAATTCACTGTTGTTCACTATAGCAGCGGCTGCAAGGGAACATCAGTGACTTCCAAGTAAAGTCAGGCAGAGTGGGGAAGGCTTCGTGTATTCACTACGCATGGAAAGGCAGCGTCGCCCAGCAGGCTCCATCATCTCGGGCACAGCCTTTCTGTGGCTGCAAGAAGAGCAGGACTCCTGCCGTGCTGCAGGTCGGGCGGCGACCCAAGGCGAGCAGGCGCACCCCCAGCCTCCGGGAGGGGACGCTCTCTTTTTTGCACCATCAGCTCCTCACCAGGCTTGCCGCGGCTGCACAGCGCGCGCCAAGACCCAAACGCCCCGGGAATCCTGCTGCCAAGCAAGCACCGCGCGCAGAACCACCAGCCACACCGCCGAGATTTGCAGCCTGGGGCGCGCGCCCCGGGCGCCTCCTCCGGAAGAGCCACGTGGTGCTCTGGGGAGGGAGGGGGCACTTCTGTCCCGCTCCGCTCCGCCCGCCCCTCCAGCTCGCGCTTGCCGGCAGGTGGCTCCTCCGAACCGCTTCTCAGCAGGCTAGGGAGCGCGAGCCGCGTCACGCGCCGCACAGCCAAAGGACGCTTTGCAAATGCAAATGCCTCGCTCTCTTCCCTTCCCTCTGCCTGCCTTTGCAAACAAGCATGTCAATGCGCTGCAACAGCAAACAAACCGAGCCCCGCCTCCTCCCAGGCACTTTTGGCTCGTGACTCCGGAGGAGGAGCGGCTTTCCAGAGACTCCCCTGACCGCGTTACACGCTTTGCAGGTGGCAGCAATTGAGAGGCAGTCGGCGCGACCCTTTGTTCTGCTGCCCTTGCCCCGGCTCCCCTGGCAGTGTCAGGGCGCACTCTGCAGCTCCAAGAGGGGCTGGGTGCACAAGCAGCTCCTGGAGGGATGGGGAGGGCCAGCCGCCAAAGTCTTTTCCGCAGCCCTGCCCTGCTAGGGAATGAAACCAGTCAGCTTCCTTGTCCTCCAAAGGCTGCTTTGGTGGGCCCCAACAGGGACATGCAGTGTGTGTGTGTGTGTGGGGGGGGTGCAGGTGAGACAGAGCCTCCCCCCAGAGTCCTTTGAATAGCACTGTTGCCGTGGGAGTCACCCAAGCACCCACAACCCACGCGCACTGCCTGCCTGTTCCTCTGTCCTCCCTGCTCTATGCATGGGTTGTGGGTGTTTGGGCACCTCACATGGCGGCGGTGCTTTTCAAAGGGCTCCTGTGATGAGGCTCTGCCTCACCTGCCTCTCCCACCCACCACACATCCTTGGGCCCAAAGGGGCTGGATCAGTGATTTTCAACCTTTTTCATCTCACAGCACACTGACGAGCTAAAATGTTCAAGGCACACCATTGTTTGTTTGTTTTGTTGCAACTGAAAGGCACATCACACTGCCGATGGGAGGCTTGCCTCCCCCAATGGACCCTCCCCCAAACTCCTGTGGCACGCCTTCAGACCATTCGTGGCACACCAATATGCCACAGTACACTGGTTGAAAATCGCTGGATTAGATGTTCATCTGTATGTGAGCCAGGATTTTTTCAACAAATCCTGCCATGCCAGTTGCTGTATGCTCTCTCGTGTTTGCCACATATACCACCCAAAGTATGTTGAACACTTCTGAAGCCCCTCCGCTTGCCATGGCAGAATTGAGCTTGATCAGATGTGTCTTCCATTGGAATAAATCACCAGGGCTTTTAAAAAAAATGTGTCTAACTCAGGCTGGACTGTGCCCTATCTGTTTTTGGGTACAGGCCAATTATTTTTAGTGGTATATCCAAAATTTTGTTTTTGTTGTACACTGAAGGCCATATTCAATTGCCAACATTCGCTGGATGATAGAGAAAGCCAGGGAGTTCCAGAAAAACATCTACTTCTTCTTCATCAACTATGCTAAGGCCTCTGACTGTGTGGAACACAACAAATTGTGGCAAGTCCTTAAAGAGATGGGTGTAGCAGACCACCTCATCTGTCTCCTGAGAAATCTCTGTGGGTCAAGAAGGAACTGTTAGGACTGGATACGGAACAACTGATTGGTTTAAAGTTGGGAAAGGAGTACAACAAGGCTGTATAGTGTCATCCTGCTTATTTAACTTTTATGCAGAGTACATCATGCGAAAGACTGGGTGAATAATAAGCTGGAGTTAATATTGCTGGGAGAAATATAAATAACCTCAGATATGCAGATGATACCACTCTAATGGCAGAAAATGAGGAGGATCTAAAGAACCTCCTGATGAGGATAAAGGAGGAAAGTGCAAAATGTGACTTGAAACTTAATATAAAAAAAACTAAGGTCATGGCATCCGGTCCCATCAACCCATGGCAAACACAAGGGGAAGAAATGGAAACTGTGACAGAGTTTATCTTCTTGGGATCCAAGATCACTGAAGATGGAGATTGCAGCCAGGAAATTAAAAGATGCTTGCTTCTAGGAAAGAAAGCTATGGTAAGCCTAGACAACTAAGGGCCAAATCCTATCCAATTTTCCAGTGCTCGTGCAGCCGTGCCAATGGGGTGTGTGCTCCATCCTACAGTAGGGAGGCAGTCACAGAGGCCTCCTCAAGGTATGGGAACATTTGTTCCCTTACCTTAGGGTTGCATTGCAGCTACACCAGTGCTGAAAAGTTGAATAGGATTGGGCCCTTAGGGTGCAGTCCTAACCCCCTATGTCTGTGCTTTCCAGCACTGGCATAGCAGTGCCAATGGGACATGTGCTGCATCTTGCAGTTGGGTGTCTCTCATGGAGGCCTCCTTAAAGTTGGCAACCTTCAGTCTCGAAAGACTATGGTATCGCGCTCTGAAAGGTGGTTCTGGAACAGTGTCTAGTGTGGCTGAAAAGGGCAATTCGGGAGTGACAATCCCTTCCACACTGGGAGCAAGTGCAGTCTGTCCCTGGTCTGTCTCCCTGGCTATGGGCCTTCCTTCTTTGCCTCTTTGCCTCAGACTGTTGGCCAAGTGTCTCTTCAAACTGGGAAAGGCCATGCTGCACAGCCTGCCTCCAAGCGGGCCGCTCAGAGGCCAGGGTTTCCCACTTGTTGAGGTCCATCCCTAAGGCCTTCAGATCCCTCTTGCAGATGTCCTTGTATCGCAGCTGTGGTCTACCTGTAGGGCGCTTTCCTTGCACGAGTTCTCCATAGAGGAGATCCTTTGGGATCCGGCCATCATCCATTCTCACGACATGACCCAGCCAACGCAGCTGTCTCTGTTTCTGCAGTGCATACATGCTAGGGATTCCAGCACGTTCCAGGACTATGGTGTTTGGAACTTTGTCCTGCCAGGTGATGCCGAGGATGCGTCGGAGGCAGCGCATGTGGAAAGTGTTCAGTTTCCTCTCCTGTTGTGAGTGAAGAGTCCATGACTCGCTGCAGTACAGAAGTGTACTCAGGACGCAAGCTCTGTAGACCTGGATCTTGGTATGTTCCATCAGCTTCTTGTTGGACCAGACTCTTTGTGAGTCTGGAAAACCTGGTAGCTGCTTTACCGAGGGTATACTTATTCCCTTACCTCAGAGCTGCATTGCCCTTATGTCAATGCTGGAAAGCACTGACTTAAGGGGTTAGGACTGAGCCCTTAATTAAAAACCAAGACATCACCTTGTCAGCAAAGGTCCGTATAGTCAAAGCTATGGTTTTCCCAGTAGTAATGTATGGCTGTGAGAGCTGAACCATAAGGAGGGTTGAGCGCCGAAGAATATATGCTTTTGAATTATGGTGTTAGAGAACACTTTTGAGAGACCCCTGGACTGCAAGGAGATTAAATCAGTCAATCCTACAGGAAATCAACCCTGACTGTTCATTGGAAGGACAGATGGTGAAGCTGAAGCTTAAATACTTTGGTCATCTCATGAAAAGGGAGGACTCTAGAAAAGACCCTGATGCTGGGAAAAATGGAAGGCAAAAGGAGAAGGGGATGGCAGAGGGTGAGATGGTTAGATAGTGTCATGGAGGCAATGAACAGGAATTTGGACAAACTCTGGAAGTTAGTGGTAGACAGGCGGGCCTGGCGTGCTGTGGTCCATGGGGTCATGAAGAGTTGGCACGACAATGACTGAACAACAACAGAAGGCCATCTAGTGCAGGGATGTCAATCTCATTTCATATAGAGGGCCGAAGTTAGCATGCATGGTGCCTGCTGAGGGCCGGAAGTGCACGGTGACCAGATACGCTCTTTTTCCAGGTCAAGCCCTCTTATTTAACCTCTTGTCCTGGAAAAGAACTTAAATGTTCTCCTTTTCCCTGTGAGAAGGTAGCACATAGCCTTCTTGGAATGAATAAATTATATGAAATAAGTTTTATATAATATAGTTTTAAATTTAATAATTTTTTTTAGGTGCCTTGTCCTCTTTTTCGATTATGACACTTGGTCACCCTGTGGAAGTAACATCATTAAGCAGAAAGTGATGTCATTAAACGGATGGTGGCACTTTGATGGCACAAAAAAGCGCATAGAAACTCAGTAGCTGTAAACGACAGAAGAGAAAATGTGCAAATCTTGTTCATATTTTCAAGATATAAGAGAGCCCAATTATCAAGCTGGGAGAGCCCAATTATAATGGAGGCCAGATAAATTGCTTCCAAGAACCACATTTGGCCTACAGGCCTTATGTCTGACACCCCTGATCTAGTGCATTCAGGGCTGAAGTAGGATTTGAACTTGGGATCTTTCCATCCTAGAAGAAGCAAAGAAATCTTCACTATTCCTGACATCTGCTCTACATCGGGGGGTGGGGGGTCACTACCCTTTGGTGTCAGTCTCTAGTAGTGCCTCAGTTGTGGTAGCAGGCAAAGAGCAAATCCTCCCTGAAAATTTGGCCCCTTTGACCAGTCAAAACAGAACAGATAACTGTGTTCAGGACAAGGCTGACACCATAATGCAGTTCTTCCCATAAGATGACTGGATGGCTTATAGACTGTTGTTGTTTCTTTAAAATTATGTAGTCCATAAAGTGCTACATTTGTTAGCGATACAACCAAGCATAGCAACTGAGAGGGAAAAAAACTTGAAATGGAATCAAGTTTCTAATGGTGAACTACAAAATAAGCTGTTGTATATTAATTGATTTCAGATATCTACTTGTTGATTA
The DNA here is from genome assembly GCF_035046505.1 of Tiliqua scincoides. Taxonomy (NCBI): domain Eukaryota; kingdom Metazoa; phylum Chordata; class Lepidosauria; order Squamata; family Scincidae; genus Tiliqua; species Tiliqua scincoides. The sequence continues at coordinate 92,157,530 of NC_089822.1, read as the reverse complement.
TGTGTAATTCTGGATTATTTCATCGAGTTGGCAAGGTTGGGAGTATGTGCAAGGGAACGAGGAATGCTTTTATTGTAGTGCTAAGGATGTATCGCAGGATGTTTTTCCAACTGTGGAGGCTCATTAATTTGCTTCTGATAGGAAATCTTTTATCCTTTTTATAGCACAAAAAAGTTGCGGCACAAAGTTTTATGACAAAGCTTTAAATAAACAGCTCTTATGTCCATTAACAAGTGAATTGCCTGGGAAATTAGAAGATGACGTTGTACAAGAAGAGTTCAGAAGGAGAGTTAACAGCACAATTGGATGCAAAATCAAGATTTATTATTAGTGAGCATCTAACATTGGTGACTCTTGAGAGCAGGACTACAACTAATCATGGGTTGAAACTTCAAGAATAAGAAAATGGATGGTGCAATTTGCAGGTGCTTTTCTTTATTTCCGTTGTCCCTTGTGGTGATACTCCTAACACAGATACTGTCATTAGCGTAGTATTTTTTTGGTGTTGGGACCTACCCATTGTCTAATGGAGGGTTAGGATATGGAGTACATTGACTCCTCCTTGTCCGTCCCAAGTTTCTCCTACATCCCTCCCACATCATACCCCAATATACAGTGTACAAAGCCCCACTGGAGGTTTTCCAGAGAGGCTGGCCAACCAGCTGTCAGTGATAGCCTACTCTGAGTAGGCACTTGATGACCTCCATTGTTCCTTTTAGCTCCAACATTCTATGATTCTATGGCTCTGTGTTTTAACCTTTTAATTAATTTTGCTAAATTTTTTATCTGGTGAGTTAGCCTGCATTGGGCAACATCAGAAACTCAATTTCTTCATATCCATTTTTTGACTGAATGATCTTTTCTGCCTGTACTGTACCCCATGCCCAACCTATATCCTGCCTCCCAGATGCATTCCCTCAAGTTGGTCTTCAAGTCTGCAGCTCCTTTCAGCTGTGATTCCTGCCAACCAGGAGCTGGTCAGCCTAACCTGTCTGGGTGCAGTTGGGGACCTAGCGCTCCTGACAAACACAGTTGGAAGCAAAATCAGAGATGGCACAAAGGTTGGCAGAAAGAACAGTCATCAATTTAATTCTGCCAAGCTAGTTAGAGTTGAATGATGGTAAAACATCTGAACTTGACTACAGCTCTACAAAATGTGTTGGAGATTTGTCTTTTAAAGACACATCTGCTGCTGGGAAACGTTGAGACAAAATGGACATCATTAACTGATTTTCATCTGGGCAGAAGGATCTGAGTTGTGCTTGTCCCTTGGTAAGAACCTTACTTTCTCATCAACTTTTCTCATGCATACTTTCTTATCATGCTGCTTGCCACTCACAGGGCGCAATCCTAACCAGCTTTCCAGCAGTGAGGTAAGGTCAATGTAGCTCTGAGGCAAGAAAACAAGCATTCCCTTACCTTGAGGAGGCCTCCATGACTGCCTCCCAACTGCAGGATGCAGCACACACCCCATTGGCACAGCTATGCCAGTGCTGGAAAGTTGGTTAGGATTTGGTCGTCAGTCTCAGTCTGCATTTTCCACTAAGGCTGACTGAGACTGAGAGTAGGGGGTAGATATCTGTGTGGGTAGACACCTGTGACTCAACTCAGTTACAGCCACAAGCAGACTTTGCACCTACACAGCAGAGTTTGCCACCGTCCTCTTCTACTATGTGATGCCCTGCTCTAACAGCAATGATCTCCTCTCTCCTTTTGGTTGCCATTTCCTGGCAGTGCCTGAGTAGTGTTTTCACCCACATCATCACTGGTCTGAGCTTCTTAATTAATATCTGATATGCTAATGCAGGGTTCTCAAACGATTTAGCCCAGGACCTACTTTTTAGAATGACAATCTGTTGGGACCCATTGGAAATGATGCAATTAACCTGGAAGTGATGTCATGATCGGAAGCGATGTCATCAAGCAGAAATTTTTTTAAAAAAATATTTATTTATTTATTTGAATTGACACACACAAATATACAAACATACAACATACATTTAGGAGTGCTAAATACCATATACCTTTACTAATTGATCATACCATATCTTCTAATCTACTACTCATCTACTTCAAGCTTTTATTAATTTATCCATTTATTCATATAATATACAATCAATTTTCCCTAATGCCCTATACTATATTTTCTAAATATTCACTTTTTATCAAGCGTAAACTAACTTCAATTACTCATTAATATTAAAACAAAATAATCTAGTTACCAAAATATAACAACATATAAAATAATTCTTTCATCTATTTCTGACTCTTCTACTCATTTATATATTTCTTATATCATATATGATAAATTTTCCTAATTCCCTAGAATATATTTTCTCAATATTCACTTTCTATCATCTCAACTAATTTAATTACTCATTAATATCAAATAAAAATAATCTAATTTCCAAACTATTATAAAACCAACCATCTCTTATAATGTATTCTTTACCATTCTCCCATCTAATTTTCCAATACTCCAATCTAATTCTCCAATCCAGATACATTTCTTTTTCTTTGACATATTAACCACATATAAAACAATTCATCTACACGTTAACATTTCCAATTATTTTTTTAATGCATTCTAATTCATATATATCAATTTCAATGTTTTTTTTTAGAATAGATTTTGACCATTATTATTAACCAAATAAGATCCTCCAATTTTCTTTAACCTTCAGGTTAATCCTCAGGTTTCTTTTCCTTTCTTAGTTTCCATTTTTTTCTCCTGTAACATCTTTAATAGTTTTTTTCTATAACAAAATCTAATAGATCCACACTTTCTTATATAAGATATGTTCATTCTTCCAGTTAACTGGAATATATTTTCTCCTTGTTCCAACAAATTTTGTATTTTGTGCACCCATGTTACTCTGTCCATCTTATCTATCTTGATCTCCAGCTGCACCTCCTCTCCATCCTGTTGACTTCTTCCTGTGTAGAGTCTTCTTGTTTCGTCCCTCACCAGCTTCCTTTCTGCTTTCTCACTCCCTTTATCTTGTTTATCTTCTGCTTGTTTCTTCGCATCTTCCAATTGCTCCTTGCACACATCCATCTGATGGGAGAGAGTCTCTAAACTGGCTTGAACCTGCAAAAACCAACTCAACTGCTGTCTTCCCATTGTGAGCAGTTTTTCCATATTTGTCAGGATCATTTGAATCCAAATATCTGGAACAGGCTCCATCTTGCAATTTCTCTCTAATCCACAAGATGTCCACAGCATATTATTCTCCTTACTTCCATCACATTTTATCAGACCAACATTCTTTGAATTCTTCTTACAGATAATAGTGCGGTTAATGGAGAAAAACAAAACGAAAGAAGCAGTCTCAAGAAGACAAAACTCTTTCAAGTCTAATAAAAATTATGTCCACAAATAATTCTGGATTTTAGTCTACACTCCAAATTATATTTATAGTTATAATCCACAACCAATTTATTCCACTACAAAGATAAAGAGCACTTTCAACATCCTTAAAAAGTTTCTCATTAACGCCTCTAGTGTATTCAGGGCTTTTAGCCAAATCACTCAATCAGAGCCGGGGACAATATTAACACATACTTATCTTAAATTTCCAACTTAAACTTTACGCTTCATGCTTTTTCTTCCATATGGTATCTTAGCACGGAACCAACAGCTTGATCAAGAGAAGAGAGCCCCCCCCCCCCAAGTTGGGCTTTCAAACTCTCAGATACCTGCACCTTGGAAAGATCTTATCTCTCCTGATAAAGATCTTCAGATCCTCTTCAGATCTGCAGTTTTTTGGGGGGAAAACAGACTGTCTCTCAGAAGCCCTTGGAGACATGTCTGTTCATCCACTGTTGGCTCCTCCTCCCAAGCAGAAAATTTTTTAAACAATCTTATGCTGCAATCATATCCACACTTACCCATGAGTAAGCCCCATTGACTATCATAGTTAAAACACATATCTTATAACCTAAGGCAGTGGTTCTCACACATTTAGCACCGTGACCCACTTTTTAGAATGAGAATGTGTCAGGACCCACCAGAAGTGATGTCCTGACTGGAAGTGACATCATCAAGTAGGAAAATTTTTAACAATCCTAGGTTGCAATCCTACCCCCACTTTCCCGGGAGTAATAATAATAATAATACAGGCATTTATATACCGCCTTTCTTGGTTGTCAGATTTCTCCTCAGACTTTAATTCAAAGTGGTTTACATAGGCAGGCTATTCTAAATCCCTGTAGGGATTTTTACAATCGAAGAAAGGTTCTGTCTTTCAAGAACCGCACAACATTTCAGATGGATGTTTTATGGTCTGTTATCACTTTCTGGCCTCCAGATTCCTCCCACGCAGGCTGACAAGCAGCTCCAAGAGCAGGTGGAATAACTTGGCTGGGCTTGTCAGCTGCTTCAAGGTCTCGCCATTCAAGGTGCCGGTGGCCTTGAACTGGTGACCTTCAGATGTTATCTTCAGGCAAACAGAGGCTCAACCCTCTAGACCAGAGGGCAATGAGCAATTACTCCTCCCAATGAGTCCCATTGGCTATCATTGTTAAAAGAATATGCACTGTAGCTTGTTAAAAGTATGGGTCTGTAATATTTTCTCAAATGCAGTCACATACTATGGGAGCATCAAGTCTAATATATCAAAAATAAAATATTGAAATGAATGGGGACCCACCTGAAATTGGCTCCTGACCCACCTAGTGAGTCCTGACCCACAGTTTGAGAAACAGTGTGCTAATGAATTATAGGAACAGAGTTGACTGGTTGAAGCATCATCATTAGTATTTTGTCTTTTGAAGGAGAAGGAGAATGAATGAATTAGTAATGAAAGCTCAATGTTGTTTCTGCCTGCATGTTCTCAAATGGTATCATCATCCTTGACACTAGAGACCCTCTCTTACCTTAGCTGGACACTTTGAGAAGCCTTTGAGTAATATTTGGAACTACTCATTTGGTGTATTTGCTGGTAATGATTGTCGCAGCAAAGATGGTCTTGAAACAAAGGCTCTGGGGCAGACGTGTGAAACCAAGTCACAGGAACAGGTTTCTGGGTAAATGAAAGTTGCCTTACCTTCCATCAGAGGCGACTTGAAAGTAAAGTGCTTTGACGGTAATACTGCAGATGTCTGCAGGAAATCCAGAAAAAAATCCTTGAACACTGTAGTTAGATAGCTGTGCAAAAAAGTACGCCAAAGGGAAGAACTAATGTGCAAGACTTCTATTTAAGATAGGGGGGAAGGAAATAGAAATTGTGATAGCATGCTATTTCAGGTAATAATAGAAAGTACTTGATGTTTACATGGTGAATGGATCGATACTAATTCTGTAGTCAGGGCACATATACAGTAGTTTGGATTATACAAGTGATAGATGCGCTCAGTACAGCAGAAATTTCCACCCAGCAACATTTTATTTCTCGCTTCGTGCCAAGATGGAATTTTTTCCACCCAACTATCTGGAAGGATTTGCATAAGAATGGTGATAGAGCAGCATTCTTTAATGATGTGCTTTTCTTTGTTAAACTTCAAAAAAATGTCTGCAATGCATGATGAAGTTTGGATGAATTGCCTAGCTAATGCTTTTATATTTTCTTTAAAGAGCTTATCTTCCTGGTGTTGTGGAAGTTGCTTTATGTTGTTGTCATAAAGGTTCAGGCAGCAAAGCCAACTTGGTCACAACCTCTGTAGGTGTTCCATCTGGGTTTCTGCTTTAGGGGGCTTTAGCACGGCGAAAAGGAGTGGGCAGGGGCAACTCTTAAATCAGGAATAGTCAACTCATCTGGCTCCAGCACAGACCATAATCTCAAGAAATCCCTTATCAAGCACCTGTTTTTGTAGGGACTGTTCAATCCTCTACAGCAGGGGTCTCCAAACCCCGGCCTGGGGGCCAGATGCGGCCCGCAGCAAGCCTCCTTCCGGCCCGCGGCCAACCTCTTGTCCCCTGAAAGCCTCTGGCCCGCTCAAATGAACATAATCAGAACCATGCTGTGATTGTGTCTGGAGGGTGTTCTGAGGGCCAGAGAGGTTGAATGAATGAGCTCATTCATTCATTTATTCACTCATCTAAGTTGCATCTCTAATTTATTTATTTAAATTTTATATTTAAATTTTTTTTCCGGCCCTCCACACCACACCAGATATTTGATGCGGCCCTCTGGCCAAAAAGTTTGGAGACCCCTGCTCTACAGTGTGAATAGTAACAGAGGCTTTATTTATTTATTACAGTATTTATATATAGTGCCTTTCTCAAAGACTCATAGAATTGAATCACATAGAATCAAGGCAGTTCACATAGACAGGCTGACCATAAACACCACTTTTTTCCAAGTTTTATTCTAGGAGAGAAACTCATAGGATCCTCCATTTCTACAGGTGTTTCCCTTCATGGTGTGATCTTTGTCATGGCTGCACAGTTCTTGCACTTTCCAAGCTTCCACAGGCAGCTGCAAAACACACCTCAGGCTTTTATCCATTTCTTGCTAGTCTACATTCCTTCATCGCCAGACAGTGGCTTCTGGTCTCCCATCCAAGCTGATCCTGCTTAACATTTTCAGGCAAGGACCGTACAGTCTGCTCCTACAGGCACTTACAGTTTATTACAGTTGTTACTTTATGTACCTCAAGTACAGCCTTCCATACATGAGCATGGACACAGGCAAAGAGGAATGAGCAGCAGAGGTACAGGAGAATGATAGGCCTTTGCCTCTGTCTTGGGTCGCAGTGGTGTGATCAGAGCCACTACTGCTAGTCCTTTAACCCTAGTTCAGTTCAAAATATGGTCCTTGGCATTGGTTTTCTTTTAAAAAGCCTGCTGAATAGGGCTGTAAAGTGGGGTACCTGTCTTGCTCTGCTCTTAGGTTAGCCTGGCTCCTTTCATGGTGCTATACATGGCATCGCCACCTTATTAGGCTAGGTGATTTTACATTTAAAACAATGACCTCTTGGTGTCTTCACCCAAATTGTTGCAGGATGTTGTAATGTTTGCTGGAACTAGGTCAGATTCATGTTCTCTGTAGAATGACGCTCTTGAATTAAATAAAGCGAAGGATTAAACTGTATTTGAAATACTTTGGCTTGTTGAGGTTATTGCAGAGATTGTTCTAAAATGATAGAGCAGGATTTTGCTCTTTTTCTTTCAATGAGTGCCTAATTTTAAAAACATGAGAGTGGAAAGGTGAATTTTAGGACTTCGCATGAAGCAGTGTTTCCTTTTTTGGATATTGGCGCTGTGATAAACTTTCCACTGAAGCAATTCAGAAAAACGAAAGTGAAAAATAAGCAGAAACAGGGATGGATTTGCCAACAAACCTTCTTGAATATGTTTATCGCATGTTTAGCCTAATCGCCAAAGAGCTCAGGGCAACAGACATGAGGTTATATTCCCTTTTATCCTCACAACAACCTTGGAGGTAGGCTTGGCTTAGAGATGGCGACTTGTCAACAGTTACTTTGTGAGTTCCATCTCTGAGTGTGGTTTCACAGTTTATAGTATGCAGCAATTCTGTTTCTTCAAGGAATTTACAATGCAGTATAAAGTTTGCTAATGGATGAAGAAAAAAATGGAGGGATAGGGCTGAAGAAGGAATAAGGAATGCATGTGAGCAAATTGTTGTTACATCTGTTTGGACTTCACTGCAGTTGGGAATGAATCTTGGGTGGTTAAGGAAGAGTTTCCTGGAAAAGATGGTAAAGTGGTTGCACTGAATTCCTTGGGGTTACTCGGGACTAATTTGATTGAAGACTGTGATACTCCCTTTGGGTCCCTTTGGGGAGAAGGGCGGGATATAAACAAAGTTTTATTAGTATTTTTATTATTATAACTCATTTGTAACATGCTAGACTAGAGGTGTCAAAGATATGGCCCGCGGGCTGGATCTGGCCCCCAGAGCCATTTGGGGAGGCCCCCGGGCTGGGGGAGCTTTGGGGCTGCCCCACCCGTGCTCGCTCCGACCACGACTGGAGCTCTGCTCCAACCATGGCTGGAGGAAAATTCTGAGGGCTGGGAACACGGCACACAGCACCCCCAGCCCTCAGAGTTATGTTCTGAAGCCCCAGAATGCCTTCAAGGGTCACTTCTGGGTTTTCGGAACACCCAGAAATGACCTTTCATGGCCTTATGGAGCCCCAGAATGTCATTCCAAGGGCCGGACGCACCATTCGCGGCGTTCCCGGCCCTTCAACTCCGTCTGGCAGCAGCCGGAGCTTGCCCAGGCTCCGGTTGCAGCCAGAGGGTGTCTGAGTGCTGGAGGCGCTGTGCGTGGCGTCCCTGGCCCTGCAACTCCCTCTGGCCGTGGCCGGAGCTTGCCCAGGCTCCGGTCATGGCCAGAGGGGGTCTGAGCGCAGGAGGCACCGTGGGGTAGGCGTTGGAGGCAGGGGATGCTTTGTGGTAGAATGGTGTGTGGGGTGGGGGGGACGCAGGGGATGCTTTGTGGTAGAATGGGGTGGGGGGAGGTAGCAGAGCAAGGGGGAAGCCTCAGCTTTTTAAAGGAACAGGAAGTGATGTCACTTGTGACTTCCTGTGTTCAGGTCACTTCTGGGTGCCACATTTGGAGTTCAGCCCTCAGCAGGTGCCATAAATCCAATGTGGCCTCCAGGATGAAATGAGTTTGACACCCCTGTGCTAGACTTTTATGCCTGAAATAAATGTGGTCCCCTCCCCTCTATAGTTAAAAACAATCAATATGCATTAATGTAACTGGGAGCATTCTCAGCCCTTGAATAAAATAATAAACTGCACGCAGAATCTGCTCAAGTGGTTGTCAGGGATTCTAGGTTTTGAACCAGGAATCAGTTTGGAAGTACATGCTCCCAAATCCCAAAGATGCATTAGGAAATTGGGGTGTATGTTTATTTAAGAGATTTATATCCTGCCTTTAGATTAAAAAACCACACAAGGGGACATACAGTGTTTAAAAAACAATTTAAATAAGCAACACATATAAAACGTAATAGTTCAAGGCATGCGTAAAGCAATAATTTAAAAAATGCAGCCATTAAATATTTCTGTTAAAAGCCTTGCAGAATGAAAAAGGTCTGGTTTAAAAGCTGGGAGTGATGTATCTTCCCAGGCTGGGACTTCTAGAGTCCAGGCAGCATGAGAGGAAAAGCTCTGTCCCTGGTCACTGCCAAACAAATGTGTGTTAGTGATGGGCCGGATAGGCAAGGTGTTTCGTGTTAGCTTTTGTGATTGGTAGTAAAAATGAAGCTGCTCTATTGGTCAGGCCTAATATAACTACTGGGAGCCTAGTGTTTGGTACTTACTTTTTTTTGCCTACTGCTCTTCAAGTGGTGGCTGCTTAGGGCTCCAGCAGTTTATCTTGGGGGTTTGGGGTTGAAAAATACAACTTCCAGTTGTAGGTTTGAATATGGCCACTCCATCTCCCTGGCCTGATGCAAATTCTGATGGTGCTCAAGTCTTATTTAATTTTTAAAAAAAATCACATTACGATCTTGTGTTTAATTAACCTGCCTGATAACACTGAGAAATAAAAAGACAGTTGCCTTTTATATGGCTGATATTAGTGGTGATGGGAGTATCTGTAAAACTGTTAGGGACCTAAAAAGATAATGTTCTGTCAGAATGACAATTAAAGCCAGCAAAATGGTTTAAGAAGCCCTGCCATCCAAGACAAATGTTATAGGAAGCATTCATTGCCTGTAAACATTCCTTTGCAAGTGAGGGAATTAGAACCTTGCTACTGAACAAAGGATATAGAATCACTTTTAGAAGAATTGGATATTAGGAAATCCTCAGGAGACACAAAACTTAGCCAAAATTGAGCAAGATCCATTTATTTCAGTATCTTTCCATCCACACTGCATTGCCAGTGTGCAGTGTAGACGTGAGATGTATGTCTGAGTTTTGCAGTATGTGTTGCAGTATGTGTTTTGTGATATTCATTTGCAGTACGGTTTGATAGCATCCTCGTTCCTTGCAGATGCAAGTTACGCTAGTGGTTTCTGTCAAGGAATGTGATCCATCTCCTTGAGTAGAGTTCCTGGAAGAAGATGCTGGTTTGGCTTTGCCACAGAGGCCTAGCAGAAGCTGGCCCTTTAACAGAGGCAACTAAAAGCCTGTGCTGAGTCACTCAGCAGGTGGAAAGAGTTTGCCTGAGTGACCACGCACCCAGCTGGGATTGGGTGGGGCTAATTAGCCCAAGCCTGCATGTACGCAGGCACCCACTGGCCAGCAGAACAATAAAAACAGAGCAGCCACCACTGGTAAAATGGGGTCATTGGATGGCTGATGGCGGAGCACTCTGCTGGTACGCTGCACACTTTGTGAGGTTGGATATCTTTGGTTCCCTGCGTTGGAACCCACGCTTGTTGCCTGCTTTGTGTATCTGTAAATCCTGTAAATAGAGACTTTGGTGAAGGAAGCCGCTGTCTGTCTGTATGTTCCATGCCGACACAAGCTTTGCTGCTGCATCAGCTACACAAACGCTCCCGGGAACTGTGCCAGGCCAAGCGACCTTGGGCAGTGGGAGTGAGCTCAGCCAGTATTTACTCGATACATCAACAGTTTCCCGTCTAGCAAGTGATAGAAGTGTCAAAGTTTACTATTAGTGATTTAGGGCGCAATCCAGAGGTAATCTTGGGCCGATGCAAGTCCCTTGCGCCAGCCCAGGAGGGTCGCAAACGTACCATAAGGCACATTTGCACTTCCTCAGGAGGAAACCGGCCAGCACTCAAAGAAGCGTTGGCCAGCGGAGGCTGACGCAAGCCTCCGTGCCGGCTTCCTCCTCATGGGTTGCGTCGGCCCAGCTGGGAGGAGGTGGGAAGGAGGCGTTCCTGGGTCAGGGGAGGGCGGGCGGTGGGCAGTCATGGGGGCAGGCGGGTGGGGAGTGGGAGGCAGGGCTGGGATTGGGCAGTTATGCTGGATCCCAACTCCCATTCCCAGGGAGAACTCTACTCAGACTTGTGCTACCTCAAGAGGTGGCGCAAGTCTGAGGAGACCCATAGGCACCAGCAGACCTTACCCAGAGGTAAGAGGAAATGTTTCTTCTTGCTTCTGACTGAGGTGCTTATGGCCACAATCCTGTGCTGGATATAGTGCAAGCCTCTTGGCTTGCCTGTTCCAGTGCAGGATAGGACTGCGCCCTTAGGGTTCTATGCTAAGGTCTTCTGCTTGTGGAAGAAGCCCTGTTTGTGCAGGGTGTGTGTGATTAAAAAAAAAAATTCCTGATATCCCCTACTGCTTTGTGCACAAATATCTGTTTTGAAGATCTCTCAATTCTCAGGAACAGTTTTTTGGGAGGTGCCAAGGCTGCAGAAGGAGGTGGAGATTGCTCAAAGTTGCTTCTTTTTCCTGGCACTAATGAGGGCTCTGCAAATGGAAGGACAACTTAGGATGCTTTCCTTAATGTCCAATTCCTTATTCCTCAATTGGCTTTAATACAGCACAGAAGCATTTGAGGAAATAAAGGAGGAGTGGTGGGTGGTGGTTGAAAGAGGGTGGTGGCTTAGAAATGGGGTGGTGGTGGTGGTTGAAAGAGGTGTGCCACCAGATGGATGAAGTGTTTTCTGGCAATCTAGAACTGATTTCTAGGCACATCCGTGATACCAATGGAGGCTTTCTTTCTTCAAGCAGAAGATTGGTGGGGCGTGTCCACCTCCATCCGCTCACTCTCCTCCTCACTTCCTTTTCTGGTTTATACTCTCTTCTGCTTTGTACTCTCTTCCTTTTTCCATCCAGGAAGTTGGAACAACAGAGGCTGGCAAATCACCAGCTAGCAGGGCAGCATTTGGCACTCGTCATCAAGCACTGGTAAGTTCTGTCTGGAAAGCTAAAATCTGGTACGTATACAGTGCAAGGCATGCTCATTTTAAAGTATTTTTGCACTTAAATTCAAACCTAAGACATGAAATATACATCATAGTAGGGATAAGTGTTCCAGCACAGAACAAACCAGGCCACATTTGGGATGAAATGTGGTGTTGGAGTTCCGCTGCTCTACCAGTAGCAGCCAGAAGTTCAGATCTATGTCTGCAGAATACTATATAGTACATGCCTGAAAAAGTGTACATGTGTGCTTCATATGTATGCATTTTGATGTTTCCCAGGCTACTGATAACTGAGACAGACATTTCTGCATTAAAATTGACAGTATGCTTTGCTCTTATGCCCCAAAATGTGATCTTTAGAGTGCACCAGAATAAGAACCACCCAGTTGTAAGAGGAATGCACCCTTTGGGTTTCTCATGAGTCATTGCTCTGGGTGTGCCTCCTTAGAGAACAGGCATCCCTGCATGAAGACTGATGGAATGAAGGCTGGCTAATTAAAAGGAAGTGTCAGAGTTGAGCCAAAGGCAGCTGTCAGGGAGGACACAAGAAGCTGAAGCCAGCAGGTGTGTGAGGAAGTCAAAGCCAGGAAGACCACTGTTGCTCAGAGAGGAAAACTTTTCTTAGCCCTTCCTGTCTAGGAGTGCCCAAGCAATGCCCAGTCTTAGGCCAGTCCAGAGCCCCAAAATATAGCAGTGCTCTAAAGATGGTTTGACCCACAGTTTTTGGTGACTCATCACCCACAACAACTACTTAGTTCTGGCCCCAGTCACTTCTGACAGAAAGCAAAGACAGAGCAGAGTCATTCAGAGATGCAGCAGGGAGTTGCCTCAGGGTCCTAGTCCTTTGGGCTCATAGAAGATCCGTAGCACAATCCTACTCAGAAATTTCACTGTGTTCGGTGGGATTTACTTTCCTGTAAGTGTGGAGGGGATGGTAGCCTGAAATTTTTGAATTTAATTGCTGGTAGTACAGTCTGAGAATTACTGTTCTAGAAACTGTTTCCACCATGATAGGATTGTGCAAAATAGCTTTGTTCAGATCAAGGTGACATTTCATGTGATGCACATGTTGTCTTTAAAGTAGGCCTTTTCCCTCTACCTACGTTTTTGTCAAATAAAAATATAAAACAGCTAATTAGAAGTAACCACTGATTTTAAAGATTTTTTAGCTGATTAATCATCTGCCTTTTAATCAATCAAGTAATTAGTCTAGTAAATTACCAACAGTATGGCTTCCTTTTTAAGGTGTTGAATGATGTGTAAGGAACTTGCAATTTAAGAAGCGCTACCACCTATTGTTCAAAGGAACCAAGTAATTTTTTTTTTAATTCCATAGGAAAGTAACATGATAGAGCCAAATAGCTTCAGAAAATGGTGCACCCTTAACTCCTTGCCGGGCAAAATTGGCTCTTGCCAATTAACTCAATCTTGAATTGCTTCATCTAGCAATTAAAGCTCTTAACCCAAAAAATTGTATAAGAAGGTTGGATTCTTGATGAATTATTTGCTGGATTCTCCATTGACTCACAAGGTTAATCTTATAAGACCATAGTTTGGATTTATCTATAAACTAACATGTCTGGTTCCTGGCTACTGGTGTTCTTATCTTAAGATAGTTCTATTCCAGCAAAAGAGGCTGCCTGACATGTATTTAACTGGGTAAGCAATTATCAGGTCAACAGTTTGGATTCATGGGCATAATTACTCACTTATTCTATGCCCTCCATAAAGGCAGGAGTAACTGGGCAGAAATCATAGAGTCAGCTTTGATGAGCCAAGCAGTCCTTTCTATGACAGTTTTCATCCCATTTTGATCATTAAGCAATTCAGAGTTTAGCCCATCTATCTTGTTTATCTGCCCTCAGGGAAAGTAATCCCTGCATCCTAGGCTTCTCAGCAAGTTTGAAATTCAAACATATTTTTGGTACTGTCAGTATACTATCAAGTAGGCACATTTTGATGTGGGATGTCAACCGACGCAACCTTGCTGGCGAGTTTTGTAATGTGCACTTATTAGGAAAACAAATCTTTTATGCCTCTACCTGCTAGACCGCTTGGAACACTCCACTCGTTCCAATGCCTTGCCTTTACCTTGCCCCCAGAAAGCAAAGGATCTCCAGTGAGCCACTGTATCATTACATCACCGATAAAAGTAAAACATGCTAATCATTCCCAGAAGCAATCCCAAGGCAGAGAATTCTCTGCAATGCCACATTCTCCGTGGGGAAAAGGGATAAGAACAAAACATCATGACATATTTCAAGACACTTACAATAAATATTGGCTTGAATTTATTTTATCTTTCAAAGAATCATTTGTCTGGATAAAATTTGGCACGCCATGTTCATGTGTTATATATTTAGAGGAGGTAATGATATTGTATTGATTTTCTCGGATAGTATTCACAGGGATTTGTGCCTTTGGTGATACCTTTCATGACCTTGTGGACAGGATGTGGTTGTCAAGTATTGGTGTAAAAGGTTAGTCTCCTGTCATGGTTGACTATGCAAGCAAGAAAGACACTGAAGCCAGGACCCAATGAGAATTCTACAGCCAAGAATACTTGAGATGCATGAGAACAGTATAGGAAAAAAAATGTTTCACTGTATCATGCTACAGCCCTTGGCAAAGCTTGAAAACATAGCATGAGTTCCAAGACTATAAAATGTCTTGTGGCACATTCAAGAACTACAGCAGTGGTTCCCAAACTTTTTTGACTGGTGGCTCCCTTGTCCTACTGGGTCATTGGCCATGGATCCCGTTAGGGCTACAGTCCTATACACTGTATATGGCAGCTGGTTTTTCATGAGGATTCTTCTGCTCCCCTGACTGGTTTCTGTGGCTACCTGGGGAGTCACAGCTCACAGTTTGGGAACCACTAAGCTACAGGTTTGTTCATAGGTGAGAAGCTATTTCATCAGAGGCACAGGCCGGAAAGATGTCGGAAATGCATCTTTGCACAGCCCAGTGTTTTATAGGGTGGGGCTGGGCTGTTTTTCAAAGTGAGATTAAAGAAATGAATGAACACATCCTGAAAGCAGAGATAGTACGCAAGTGTAAATTAGTCCCAGTCCCCCCCCCAAAAAAGTCAATCATAAGCTTGTAGATGTGGATGGATCCAGGCACACCCAACTCTTGCAGGTTACAGCTTGATCTGTATGGCACCACGCACTTGTGAGATAATTATCATTTCTTGAGATCAAACCCTCCTAGGTGGTGAACTTAACCTGATGAAATAGTGCCAAGTTTGGTAGCCTCACTGCATCACACTGTCTGTCTTTATTGTACAGCCCTGAAACATTACCCAACTTTTTTGGATGACATCGTGCCACTGTATCAGTCTGGAGGAGAGGCTAGACTGGATGATTCCAGGGTGTAATATTGTGTGAGAAGGAAGTGAAGAACCCAAATTCCTTTTAAAAACAATTTTCTTTCAAAGGCCCACTTGGAGGTTCTCCTTCCATTGGTAGGCTTGCATCAACCAGTGCTGATTTCAGTGATTTTTACTCTTCACTATCTGAGGGTAAGTTTCATCATCTGATATTTTGACCTTAGGTATCAGTATTTGAGGTTACTCATGCTCGCCTTGTCCATTGTGAATGGCACATGCCATGTTTCTTGAAGCAGAGAGATGGTGATCTAAATAAGTGTGTCATTCAAAGTTGGCACGCAATTTGCCCATTTTGAGGGTCCTAAGAGCATAATGTCAAATGAGATTCTATCCTAACGGTGAGAGCCTATGCATGCCTACTCAGAAGTAAGTCCTGCTGAATTCAATGAAACTTGTTCCCAAGTAAGTGTGTATAGGACTGCAGCCTCAGTTCTGTTATAGATGTTGGGGGACCATGTTTTGTTAGGCCAATGGCTTGCTGTTCAGGATGATCTGCTGATGTTTAAGAATGGGAGCTAATGGCAGAGGATGGTCTTCTGTTCTCTTTCCCTCTGCCTTTGGAAGTACACCATCCTCCAGAACTATGGGGAAACACAGATAAATAGTTTGGAGCCAGTGCTGCAATCTGCATTGGGAGAGAATGTGTCAAAGAGAGAGTTTGGAGCTGTGAACTGACTGGAGGCAAAGCACCTTGGGTGCAGATGTGCTCTCTGCAAATCAGAGACAGAGTTGGTGAAACTGCTGCGTGATGTAAGAGTTCTGGCAGACAAAGACACAAATAGGATTAGGCCCTTAGCCAGTAGAGCGTTAAGGCAGCAGGGACAGACTGAAGCAAGCAGCTGCAAAGTACACCAGAGGATGAAATATCAAAACAGCAGCAGATCTTCAGTGTTTCAAAAGAGGAAGCAGGAGGTGGTTGGTTTCTTGTGTCCACCTGAATTTCTGGCATCTGTCTAGGAGTTTCTGCTAGATGGCTTGCAGTTCTTTCCTTCTACCAACTGTTCTATTGGGGCAGTAAACAAGGAATAGATACATGGTCCATACAAGTCCTGGGTTGAACCCCACACCTTGTAACTTAAATGGTGGGAAGATGCAGGCAGAGAAAGCCGGCATAATGAAACAGAAACACTTTGGCCATGTCTAGTATAAATGAAATCCTGTATTTTTGTCCTTTATACACCACTCTGGGGGCTGGGGGCTAAGAATAGGCCCTCAGTTTGGCTGTACTTGTCGTAAGAGGCGACTAAACAGCCACCGGGTAGATGGGACTCGTCAGCCTAGGAAGGCAGCTCATCTAAGAGAAGGAAACTCTGACCTCAAACCTCCACTGCCTTGTGGCTACATCCAGTTCTGGAAAAGGCTTCAGGAGTCAACCTCGAGGCAAAATCAGGAGCCGGAGTCCCTTAGGCAGTTCATGGCTGAACACAGTCACGTTCTGGCAACTCCTGCGACGCCGCTGGAACCAACCGTATTGGCTTCTGCCTTTCCATTGGACCATTCCAGCGACGTGGAGAGGGGGGATTTGCTGCATGGGTAACAGCCTATCCTCCATACCTTCTTTACCCAGGCTTCGCGCACTGGAGAGGACACTCCAACTTCGCCATACGGCGTCGGCACAACACGGGAAGCAGCAGTTTACCGGTTATAAGTCTTTGCTCGATTGGCGTAGAGCATGATGCCAGGGGCTGCTTCCGACGGTGGGAGAGATCATTGCATCTCATTGGGCAGCTACCGCCCGCCTTAAGCTGGGCAGTCCCCAGCCAGTAAGGTGTTGCCTCGCCACGGTCCGTTAACCTCATGGGGTGCGTGGGGTTTAGGGTGAAAACCGACAAGCGGATCAACAACTCTGCACCATGCAACAGAAAACAGAAAACTACTGCCCTAAAGCTGGGCACCTGGAACGTTAGGACAATGACACCTGGCTTCTCTGATGACCTGCAAGAAATAGACGACGCACGCAAAACAGCTGTCATCGACATGGAGCTGAGCAGACTGCAGATGGACATCGTCGCCCTTCAAGAGACTAGGCTGCCAGATTCCGGATCTGTCAAGGAGAGAAATTTCTCATTTTTCTGGCAGGGAAAACCACCAAACGAAACCAGGGAACATGGCGTTGGCTTTGCGGTCAGAAATACCCTGCTGAAATCCATCATCCCACCTACTGTGGGAAGTGAAAGAATTTTGTCCCTGCAGCTCCAGTCATCAGCAGGACCTATCGCTCTCATCAGTGCTTATGCACCGACTCTGTCGTCTCCAGCAGAAGCCAAAGACAAATTCTATGATGACCTGGCCACCACTGTCAAGAAAATCCCTGTAAAAGAGCCATTGTTCATCCTCGGCGATTTCAATGCTAGAGTTGGTGCTGATAACAGTTCATGGCCCACTTGCTTAGGTCAGTTTGGCACTGGGAGGATGAACGAAAACGGCCAACGCCTGCTAGAGTTTTGCTGTCATCACGGTCTCTGTGTCAGCAACACGTTCTTCAACACAAAGCCCCAACATAGAGTCTCTTGGAGACATCCAAGATCAAAGCACTGGCACCAGCTCGACCTGATCCTCACCAGACGCTCCAGCCTTCCCAGCATCAAGATCACACGCAGTTATCATGGTGCTGCCTGCGACACTGACCACTCCCTGGTGTGCAGCAGAGTGAAACTGCAAACAAAGCGACTGTATCACACGAAAAAGGAAGGAAGACCTCGCATTGATACCAGCAAGACCCAGGATCAGAGAAAAGTGGAGGAATTTGCACAAGCGCTTGAGGAATCTCTTCCAGGCCCGGCCGACGCAAACGCATCCAACAGATGGGAACATTTCAAGAATACCGTTTACAACACCGCCTTGTCCATATTCGGCAAGAAGACCAACAAGGCGGCAGACTGGTTTGAAGCCCACTCTGAGGAGTTGACACCAGTCATTGAGGAAAAGAGGAGAGCTCAAGCAGCATACAAGGCCTGTCCCAGTGAGCGCAACCTGCAGGTCCTCCGAACTGCTCGCAGCAAAGTCCAACAGACTGCCAGGAGATGTGCTAACGACTACTGGCTCCAGCTCTGTTCCGAGATACAGATAGCAGCTGACACGGGCAACATCAAGGGGATGTATGATGGTATCAAGCAGGCCCTAGGTCCAACACAGAAGAAAATTGCCCCTCTGAAGTCTGCCACAGGCGAGGTCATCCAGGATCGGGCGCAGCAGATGGAACGCTGGGTGCAGCACTACTCTGAGCTATATTCCAGAGAAAATGTAGTCACCGAAGAAGCGCTGAACAACATTGAGTGCCTGCCTGTGCTGGAAGAGCTTGACAGTGAACCAACCCTAGAAGAACTTCACGTGGCCCTGGACTCCCTTGCCTTTGGCAAGGCACCTGGAAAAGACAGCATCCCTGCTGAAGTCCTAAAATGCTGCAAAGAGATCATCGTCACTGAGCTGCATGAAATCCTCTGTCTCTGCTGGAGAGAAGGTGGAGTACCTCAAGACATGAGGGATGCAAACATCATCACGCTGTACAAGAACAAAGGTGACAGGGGTGACTGCAACAACTACCGCGGCATCTCTCTCCTTAGCGTTGTAGGAAAGCTGTTTGCCCGAGTTGTACTAAAGAGGCTCCAGGTACTTGCAGAGAGCGTCTATCCAGAATCGCAGTGTGGATTCC
Source organism: Tiliqua scincoides (assembly GCF_035046505.1). Classification (NCBI taxonomy): domain Eukaryota; kingdom Metazoa; phylum Chordata; class Lepidosauria; order Squamata; family Scincidae; genus Tiliqua; species Tiliqua scincoides. Next base: position 92,138,727 of record NC_089822.1, on the reverse strand, counting down.
GAGCCAACAGGTCCACCACTGATATGGTATTCTCCCTTAGACAACTGCAGGAGAAATGCAGGGAACAACGACAGCCACTCTTTATAGCCTTCATAGATCTCACAAAGGCTTTCGACCTGGTCAGCAGAGACGGCCTCTTCAAGATTCTCCCCAAGATTGGATGTCCACCCAGGCTCCTCAGCATCATCAGATCTTTCCACAAGGACATGAAGGGCACTGTTGTCTTCGATGGCTCCACATCAGACCCTTTTGACATCCGAAGCGGAGTGAAGCAGGGCTGTGTTCTTGCACCAACCTTGTTTGGGATTTTCTTCGCTGTCCTGCTGAAGCAGGCCTTTGGAACTGCAACAGAAGGCATCTATCTCCGGACCAGATCAGACGGAAAGCTCTTCAACCTCTCCAGACTGAGAGCAAAATCCAAAGTCCAGCTGAAATGTCTGCGTGACTTCCTCTTTGCTGACGATGCAGCTGTCACTACCCACTCTGCCAAAGATCTCCAGCAGCTCATGGATTGTTTTAGCAAGGTCTGCCAAGATTTTGGACTGACAATCAGCCTGAAGAAAACACAGGTCATGGTTCAGGATGTGGACTCACCTCCCTGCATTACAATCTCTGCACATGAACTGGAGGTTGTCCATGACTTTGTGTACCTTGGCTCAACGATCTCCGACACTCTTTCTCTCGATACCGAGCTAAACAAGCGCATCGGTAAAGCAGCTACCACGTTTTCCAGACTCACAAAGAGAGTCTGGTCCAACAAGAAGCTGACGGAACATACCAAGATCCAGGTCTACAGAGCTTGCGTCCTGAGTACACTTCTGTACTGCAGCGAGTCATGGACTCTTCGCTCACAACAGGAGAGGAAACTGAGCGCTTTCCACATGCGCTGCCTCCGACGCATCCTCGGCATCACCTGGCAGGACAAAGTTCCAAACAACACAGTCCTGGAACGTGCTGGAATCCCTAGCATGTATTCACTGCTGAAACAGAGACGCCTGCGTTGGCTTGGTCATGTCGTGAGAATGGATGATGGCCGGATCCCAAAGGATCTCCTCTATGGAGAACTCGTGCAAGGAAAGCGCCCTACAGGTAGACCACAGCTGCGATACAAGGACATCTGCAAGAGGGATCTGAAGGCCTTAGGGATGGACCTCAACAAGTGGGAAACCCTGGCCTCTGAGCGGCCCGCTTGGAGGCAGGCTGTGCAGCATGGCCTTTCCCAGTTTGAAGAGACACTTTGCCAACAGTCTGAGGCTAAGAGGCAAAGAAGGAAGGCCCATAGCCAGGGAAACAGACCAGGGACAGACTGCACTTGCTCCCGGTGTGGAAGGGATTGTCACTCCCGGATTGGCCTTTTCAGCCACACTAGACGCTGTGCCAGAACCACCTTTCAGAGCGCGATACCATAGTCTTTCGAGACTGAAGGTTGCCAATAATGAATAATAATGAACACCACTCTGATGCTCTTTCCACCCTTTAGGTCAGTGATTTTTAACCTTTTTCATCTCATGGCACACTGACAAGGTACTAAAATTGTCAAGGCACACCATCAGTTTTTGAACACTTGACAAGGCACACCATACTTTTGTTGGGGGCTTATGGGCGCAGTCCTAACCCCTTATGTCAGTGCTTTCCAGCACTGACTTAAGGGCAATGTAGCTCCGAGGTAAGGGAACAAACATTCCCTTACTTTGAGGAGGCCACCGTGAGTGACACACAACTGCAGGATGCAGCACATGTTCCATTGGCACTGCTATGCCAGTGCTGGAAAGCACTGACATAAGGGGTTAGGCTTGTGCCCTATATCTCTCAGTGGACCTATTAATAAATGACCATCCACCAAACTCCCACGGCACACCTGGGGACCATTCGTGGCACTTCAGTGTGCCATGGCACAGTGGTTGAAAATGGCTGCTTTAGATGCTTTCATATATTAGTTAAATTTGTTAAAGGCAGTTGAATAGGAACATACTGCGCTATCACCTGGCAGATTGTGGTGTAGGATCTTTTTTTCCCCTTGTCGCTTAAGATTAAAACCCATATGCAACTTCCCTTTAATTTGTTGCTTTTATTTTCTGAGCAGTTGAATCCCACTCTCAGCTGGAATGTCACATTAATTCTATTTAGGACTTGAGGGAGAGGCCAAGAAGGAGATGCTGGTTAACTTTATATTGTATAATGATCCCAAGCATAAGCAACGCTGTCTCCAGGAAAAGGGGAAAAAAAGATGGTTCTGCTACTGCACTCATCTGTTCAAAGCCCTGCAGCAACGCTTGGCTTTTGTATTTTACTTGTATCGCTTCTCTATCAATGCCGCAATGATTAATATTCACAAGGAAAAAAACAGATCCTACTGTAGCAATTTTTTCTCTTTATCTATTTGGTGACAACTGTGCTTCATGCATTCATGATATAATCCTGCTAGAGCTTGTTCTCTCTTTCTCTCTCTGGGAAGTGAAGAAATGGTTCTGTGAATGTAAACACGTTGATGACTTTCCATACCAATTGCAACGGGTATCCAAGTGCTCTCCTCTGTTTTGCTTTGCTTTGCTGGTACTGAGATCTCAGCACATACACCCCATTAACCCTCATTCTCCTCTTGCTTGATGATGATGGCAATTGCAAAATCAAGAATGACACACCAAGGACCAAGGATGTAGATGCTCTGGCCAGAGGCGCACTATTTAGCACAAAGTAAAGCAGAATTAATAGAAACCAGGGATACCATTTTAGATTTCAGTAGCAGGGGCATAGAGATGTCATGGGAGGGGGTAAGAGTCACACCACGGTAAAGTCATGCTCAATAATATCAAAGTTGCAGTCCTCTGAGTTTCTAGTAACCTCAGTAGAACATGTGTAAAGGAAACATGCATAGGATGGGCTGCGCGTTGCTGTTCCCAAAATGGCATGTTGCATGATTAGCAGATTTGGTAGAAATGTCAATTTGCTTCCAACATGCTCCGCTTTTGCAATTGTTCAAGGACACTTTGTGAACTCTGGTGTTCCAGTCAGTACTACCCCTGGAATTTGCTGCTCAGTGGACAGTGAGGAACATGTGACAATACTGTGAGAGCATTTGTTACACTTACTTTTTCTTTTTACCGCATCATAAATACAGATTTAAATATCAACTCTTTCAAGCAACTCATTACAATGCATTACACTGTGTAGCAAAATTTGAACAATTTTGTGTTTATCAGAATATATGTTTGTTTATTAATTTTAGTGCAAGGCTTTCAAAAATGCTGCTATTTTCGGCATAGCATCAATAGTTTCACCACAATTTATGCTTTGCAGTTGGTTAATACAACGTGTATTACAATTAGGCAATAGAATAGATAAAAACACAAAATTTAAGATAACTAAAAAAAGTTTTGATGATACAACAAAACTAAGGTTACTGTTGGAATCAGTGCTTCTGAAATGTAAAAGAAACATTAAAAATTCAACATAAACAATTTTTGTATTACATAGCGTCATTGACTTACGGAATTCTCTACTACAAGACTTGTGATGGCCATTTGACCCCGTAAGAGGCACTTTTTCAAGTGGGTGCTCCTTTTTTTAGCAGGGGGAGAGTAACTGGCCTACCTCACCCCAGCAGTGTCTGTTCTAGTGGCTGTCTGCTGGTATTCTTTTGCATCTTTTTAGATTGTGAGCCCTTTTGGGATAGGGAGCCATTTAGTTATTTGATTTTTTTCTGTAAACCGCTTTGTGAACTTTTAGTTGAAAAGTGGTATATAAATACTGTTAATAATAATAATAATAATATTATAATAATAATATAATATTATAATAATAATATTATAATATTATATATATATTATATATAATAATATTATATATAATAATAATAATAAATAATAAAACTTTATTTTTATCCCGCCCTTCTCCCTAACGGGACCCAGGGCGGCTAACAACATATTAAAAACAATAGAATTTAAAAAACATTAATACAAACAGATAAAAACATTTAAAAACACACTACAGGGCCATAAAAACAGTAGTCAGATTAAAAGAGTAAAAGAGCAGATCACCGAGGAATCAAGCCTGTAAAACTAAAAGATGTATAAAAAGTTAAGAAGGCCAGAAATCAGAAGGCTTGTTTAAACAACAGTGTTTTCAGGCCTCGCCGAAAGCTCTCAAGAGAGGGAGCCATTCTCAAGTCAAGGGGAAGGGAGTTCCATAATGTTGGTGCCACTACCGAGAAGGCCCTATTTCTTGCAGCCACCCCCCGGACCTCCTTGGGTGGCGGCACTTGCAAAAAGGCCTTCTCTGATGACCTGAGATGGCGAGCCGGATTGTACGGGAGTAGGTGGTCTCTAAGATATCCTGGCCCAGAGCAGTATAGGGCTTTAAAGGTCAAAACCAGCACCTTGAATTGGGCCCGGAAACGAATGGGCAGCCAATGCAGCCCCCGGAGAAGCGGGCTGACAGAGTCAAACCGCCTGGCTCCGGTGACCACACGGGCCGCCGCATTCTGTACTAATTGTAGTTTCCGAACCGTCTTCAGGGGCAGCCCCACATAGAGCGCGTTACAGTAATCTAACCTCGATGTCACCGTGGCATGGATCACCGTGGCCAGGTCTGCACGATCCAAGTACGGTCGCAGCTGGCGCACCAGCCGAAGCTGAGCAAAGGCCCCCCTAGCCACAGCCGCCACCTGGGAATCCAGGAGCAGCTGCGAATCCAGGAGGACCCCCAAGCTGCGAACCTGCTCCTTCAGAGGGAGTGCAACCCCATTCAGAGCAAGTCGATAATCCAGCACCTGCATCGAGGATTTCCGAACCAGGAGAGCCTCTGTCTTATCCGGATTTAATTTCAGCTTGTTAGCCCTGGATTATTAATATAATAATAATTTCAGACCACATGCAGATTTTTCTCAGGAGAGTCGGGCAGCCCTATCCTGACCAGGAATAGGCAGGCCAACTGACCTGTGCCATATTGAGCGCAGGTTAGGAGATGGAAGGAGTGCAACTTGGAGTAAGGAGACTTACATCCCCTTTCCCAGAGTAATGCCTCAGTTACCGTAATGAGAGCTACTTGGATCTGCACCAATGTAACACTGGGCTGCTCAGGAGGGGGGTTAGGATCCAGCCTAAATGCCGGAGGGAAGTCCCACTCACCTCCTGGTTCTGGTCGGCCCACTGGCCTGCTGTTCACCTGCCCCAAAATACCCCTGTTCCCCCAGCCTTCCCCAACACCCCTGCTGGCTGCCATCAGCTGGCACAACCTTAACATGTTGGGGGGGGGGGTGCAAAAACTGGATGCATCCTCTGCAGACTAGCGCACATCCTCATGTTGGCCCAGCTGACTCCTAAGGAGGGACTTGCACCGGCCCATGTCATTCTCAGAATTCCATTCAAAATCTCCTAGGAAATATCCACATGTGATGTGAAACACAGGGATCACATGGCCATCGTGTGCCTTGTGGCAGTGAATTCCGTAAGTCAATAATGCACTGTTTGGAAGAGTACTGATGATTCCAAACAGACTGTGCAGTCATGCCAATGAAGACAATAAAGAAAAATGAAAAGACCTTCAAAACATGTATCTTTTCAACCAAGAGGAACTGCTGGGGAAGACTGATGCTGAGTTCACCAAATACCTACACACTTGGTGTTGTTTCTATTTAAAGACAGCAAACTAAAATGGGGTAACACTGCCTTTATCACACCAGTGCAGTACTACCTTACTTATTGATTCACATATGTTATCCAGGCAGAAAACACAGGTCAGCGGCAGGTCAAAGTTATGCTAGAGATGCTTCAAATAGGCGCTGACCTATGATAAACACCTGGAGCATACATGCCCTTAGTCGTCATGATCAGGCATAAGTGATATGACTTCTAAAGGTGCTGAGCATGCAGCACTTCTGGTAAACTTTAACATTCACAGCACTTTTGAAAATCAGTGCATCTGTTCAATGGGCAAACTTTGATTTAGGAATCTACTATAATGTACTTTAAAAACAAAAAAAAATTGGATGCTGTGCTTCAGCTGAGTTGTGAGTCATTAGAGGGCTGTGTAAGGATAACCTTGTGGAATTGGGCAAGTATCCACTGCACGCCTATGCAATTGTATGCCTCCCCTCCCCAACCATTGCCAACCAGGTGCTTCTGAGAAGCTTATAAGCAAGGTATGATGATAACATTTAGCATTTCAGTAGCATTTTTCCAAAAGCATTTCACATCCATCCTGATAATCCTTACAACAGCCCTGTAAGGGAGGCCATTATTAGCTGTTTAAACTATTTCTAGCTCTCACCTCCAGGCTGCAGATCTGCTCTTAATAAGGTAAAGTACAACCCTGGATTGGGGAGGGAGTAGGTAGAACGAGAAATGGGTGTGACACGCATCTTGACATTCTCTGCTCATGAAAAGCTACGCAAGAAACTTTGTCCCTGGTCTATAAGACTCTACATACAGGAAAATATTCATGAGGAGACACTTACATGCAAGGAAATGCCTACATGAATCCCAAGGTCATGTAGACACATAGGGTTGTATCATTTTGTCCATCCACACCATGGATGGACATAAAGTACACATCCTGGGTTATTTAATGATGGTGATTATAAGCAATGTAGGAGGTACACAAGATTTTAATTTTGTTGTATTATGTAAGATTTTTCCTTAATATTTTTTAATGTTAAACTGCTTTTATTGGTTTAAACATGTTCTAAGTAACCCAGTGCCTTTTAGGACAAGAGTGGGCTAGAAATCCTAAATAGACCAATAATTGAATTCTAGCATTTTATGGTATATCATAGTTGGAGCTGGATTGGATTTAGTTCCTCTTTCTCACTAAACCTTCATGTAGTTCAAAACTTTAATGCAGACAGATGTAAAGCAATAAACTAGGAATCAATAATGGTTCAATGAAGAAGAACTCTTCTGGGATGGAAAACACAGTCCAAGAAGAGATATTGAATATTCTGGCTGGAAAAAATTTGAGAACAGTGTATCATGTTGGGGATACAATATGAAATGAGAGAAATTTTTGCCCTTTTGGTTAAGTTACCAACAAAACCTCAGTAGTCTTATGCCAGATGAGATAATCCCTTCTGCTAGAACAGTGTTTCTGAATGTTTGTCCTCCACTGTACCACTTCACATGGTCCACCTATTCAGAATACCACTGGAAGTAACTGGCAATTACATCATTGCCAGTTACTGTTGAGTTGGGAGGCCAGATGTGACACTACAAACACCAGTAAGAGGCTCAGGGTGGACAGGAGGGCTTTTTTGAGCATGTGAAAATCGTGCTTTATAGCTCTGCCCACTGAGCCAAGCCTCCTACCACTGTTTTGTGTCATGTTCCTGGTCTCGCTGCTGGGCGGCAGATGTCCAGGGGTCCTGCAAGTACCTCCTGTTAGCTCTGCAGCTCTACCAGTGCAGTAGGTGTAAACTGTGAAACTGCTGCCGGAGACTTTGACGATCGGATAACTGTGTGTGTGTATATGTTGTAAATGACCTTGGACTGACTGACTGACTGACTGTGTTTTGTGGATACTGACTTGGATAAGGTAACGCTGGACTGTTATACTCTACGTGTATGACCTGGACTGTTTTTTGACTACTCTGTGTGTGCAACTCCTTGCTCAAATATACAACAGCAAATTCAAAGACTCTGCTGTGTCTGCTGGTTTTTGTGCACCCTGCTCTACACCGGGACACGCCCAAGGTTCCTTCAACCTTAACACCTCCAGACACCACCTTAAGTACTACTGGTGGTACACTTACTATTGGTTGAGAAACACTGTGCTAGAAAGGTATTATTGTCTGATGTAAGTGCATTGTATGAAAACGTCCAGGTTTCTGGAATTTATCAAAGAAGGTTTCAGGCACCTCAAGTTTGCATATCTAAAGCAATAGAGGGGATCTCATGGGTTCATCAATAAGGATGAAGAAGAATACCTGACTAGAATTTGAGTTGGTGTAGTGTAAGGTCTTAAGAGTGGGAGCTGGGAGGAAGGTTCTCAGCTTAAATCTCACTTCACCTGTAGACTCACTAGGTGGACATAGGCAAACCAATGTTCCTTTTAGCTTCAGCTTCCCCATGGTGGGGATAGTAGGTCTGTTAGAATAACTGAGGCAATGTATTTGCATGCTTTGGAACGCTTGAAATGTGCCCTTACACAAGCATATAGGCATGTACTCACACGCACACTCTCTCTCACAATTATCAGGCACAATCTGGCCCATTATGGGTATAATCCAGCCAAACACTGTTTTAGTAGCAAAGAGTTCTAAACTTGTGCTGAAATGTCCCAGGCCCAATCCTTCCCAAATTTACAGGATGCAGCACACACCCTTTTTTGTATGACTGTATCAGCACTGGGAAGTTGGATAGGATTGGGCCCTCATTGAAATTAAGGGTCCAATCTTTCCAGCGCTGATGCAGCCATGCCTACAGGGGGTGCACTGCATCATATAGTGGAGGAGGCAGTCACAGAGGCCTCTTCAAGACGGTTTGTTCCCTTACTTTGGGGCTGCATTATGGCTGCATTGATATTGGAAAGTTGAATAGGATTGGGCCCTTGGTTGTCATAAATGTGCTTAAACTTGGCCATGGTTAATTAAAACATGAACAGTGAATCCTATGCCTGTCTATGCAAGAGTATCATTGAATTCAATGGAACTTACACCCAGGAAAATGCTCATGGGACTGCAGTCTCACAGCTCAATCTTACGGGCATGCTGCACCACTGGAACTCCTGGTGATGCAGTGAGCTTCATACTATTTTGTGCTGCCGTGCACCATTGGCCTTCCCATCAACCTCAGTGCCAATAAGTCAGCAAGGATCAGTAAGGCAGGACGCATGTGTGAGGAACTGGGTGGGCAATGGGGCAGGAGGAAGGATGGATTGAGGTTGGAAAGGGAGTGGTATTGGTGGAAGCAGTGCTGCTGGTAACCTACCCCCCCCTTCCCAGCCAGTCCACCTTCCCAAGCCCACTCAGACTTGCAGATCTGAGTAGACCCATTTGGGCAGCAGAAGCTTACCCTGGGCAAGGAGAAAAATGAAGAGAGACTTTAGGGATTCTTTAGTCTAAAAGCTGTTGTGACCATTTCAAAGGATCAGTGGTCCCGTGGTTCTGTCTTAAAGCAAAATGGGTGTTGTTTTCCCTTTGTAGCATGTGTGAGTGCCACTTCCAGGATGGATTCAGCAAGAAGAGGGTAAGGAGCTGTTTCATATCTGCAGCTTAGCATCTGACTGAAAGAAATCATTAGGAAAAACTCACTAGCCTTTTCTGGGTGCATTGACTGAGCTGTGTTCGCACAGAGGTTGTATAAGAAAGTCGATCTTTCAAGGTAGTTCTCTTCAGGAGCAATTTTTTCCCCAAGGTTATTGTGAGTGTGAACTTGTGGACAAGACTGTCTTGGCAACGAACCTCTTTAGAAAGGAAGAATTCTTCTTGTCTGGTGTATAGCTTGACTTTGATTAAGATGGCAAGAGAAAATGTCATGTACGCCTCTTTCCTACATTTACTACCAAAGTTTAGCAGCAACAACATGAAGGCATTGTGACTAATATTTGAGTCAAGTGGCTTCCTTTCGCACATAATTAGTGATGTGCACTAAAGTACTTTAGACCCAAAGTGAAATGAAAAAAAACACAAAACAACCACTATGCAGAAAATCTACCTTGACCTGAACTTTGCAGAGGGGCATTTGATGGGATTGTCACGTCTTGGGAAAGTGTCCTTTTCTTTGCATCATTTATACAGAGTATGTATTATTCTGGGTTAATGTGAGACTAAGCCTTTGATCTCGCTTCATTGCACCAAAGCGAAATAGATGTAAGAGTTGAATTGCTTCCTCTTTTATCCTGCCTCAGTCAATAATGTGTCAGCCTACCGTTCCTCTCATTTGTAGGTTCTGGAATGGCTTTCAGCTCTCCCTTTCTGGTATTTCAGTTCAGCTCTGTTCTCAAAGCCTTCAAGAAATGTATTTGAAATGGGAAAGCAGGGGGAGCATCCCATAATACAAACATGCACTGCTCAGCACTTTGACATTATCTTATTTATAGATGCTGCAGTTACAGCTTTTTAGGGGCCCGATGATTATCATTTCTTCACTTCTTCAGCAGATGGTATAGCCTTGTGAGTATGAGATCTTTTTTTTTTGGGGGGGGGGGAGATTTCTCAGGAAGAAACTTACTGTCACTCCAATAGGAGACAAAGCCATCTCTTGCATTGTCTCTTGCAGTATGTGTGTGTGTTGCTGGTTATTGTCGGGCTGAAACCACCAGGGAAATCAAAGCTGTTACGTTTCTGGTGGTGATGGTAGGGGGTAAATATCTTCTTCTTCTTTTTAATCCCCAACTGATTTTTGCTGCATAGAAAACTAATCTGATTAATTCTGAGATGGAATACCAAAGAAGTAAGAGAGACTCATTCATTATACGGAGCATTCTCATAGATTTTAGTATGATCTAAACTTGGGTGGAATACTAACCCACTGATTGCTATTCAGCTGCTTAAGCAGCTCAGCTACTGATTGTTCTTAGTCATTCTTCCAGTTCATTCTTCATTCTCCTTCGCTTATCCCCGTCTGAACCTCTTCAGCTTTACACCTTCAGGAAGCTTACAGCCTTTGTCACCTCACTGGTAGACTTGCCAAAGCAAGAATAAGAACATCTTAAGTCTTGTCAGTGGATAAGATCCAGCCAAAAGTTAGGTACTTCTAATTCTGGTTGATTTGAATTAGAAATTTGAGGTCAAATCTAAATGTCTCATTGTGCTTCAAGTCTGTTTGTTTTCTTCTTTTGAAATACTTTGCCAGCATGATTGACATTGGTACTGTTGAGAAGTGTAACTTAATAGACTGTGGGCCTTGTGCTGCTGGAATGAGCATCAACGCAGTGCAAGGCCCTTTATGGTGGCGTAAATGCCAGGTCCCCATCACAAGCTTCTAGGCCACTGACGCAAATGGGCAAAGGCACAGCATGAGCAAAACAGCTTCAGAGGCCTCTGTTGGCGGTTTTGAAGGCGTGTCATGGGCATGGAGGGGAGGGAGGAGGTGGATCTTGGCAGCATTGTATGCACCAGATCATATCCCCTTTTTCCCAGTATGCCCCACCCCTTTTTTCTCCTTGGAGTTATGCCAGCAAAATGGCTGGTGTACATCCAAGGAGACCTATAGGCAATCATGCAGCCTACCATAGTTTGTTTAAAATAAATGAATGAATGAATTTTCTTGCCTCCTGCTGGCCATCTGATTGCCTCTCTACAGTGCATGTTCTGGAGGCAGTGCATATTCTGACAGCATAGCTGTGTTAGCGCCGATGGTGGTGGGGGATAGGATTGGCAGTCAGTTGAGAAGGCTGCAGCTTTTCACCTCTTAGAGAGACTGCCAAAGTTCATTTTCTATGAACAGCATATTGGGATGTCATTGCTTTCCCCTGCTTTATGGTGCCATTGCATCAGCAGCCATTGCTCCAATCCCCATATTCATTTCAGGTATATTTGCATGTCTAACAACAAACACATAAGTCGTTAAGGAGAGAGTGCCATGCTTAACTAACATTTGGAACAGCAATGCTATATGTGTTTTTAACATTTGGTGACACTTTGCACGTTCCAGCTATATCTAGGACTAGTTGCTTCTCTTTAGGAATCTCAATTTATTTATTTATTTATTTATGTATCACATTTTTATACTGCCCTTCCTACAAGAGCTCATGGTGGTGTATTTAGTTTTGCCTCTCCTTTTTGTCCTCATAGCAACCTGTGAGGTAGGTGAGGCTGAGAGAGAGTGACCCGAGGTCACCCAGGAAGCTTCATGGCTGAGTGGGGCTTTGAACCTGGATCTTCCAGGTCTAAGTCCAGCTCCCGAACCACGACACCATCCTGGCATCCACCCAAATTTGCAGGTGTTGCTTTGTTCTTATTCTCAGAAAATAGTCAAATGTTTGCACACTATTTCCTTCTCGCCCGTAGCTTGCTCTTACAACAGTACATCGAACCGCTGCAAGATTCATAACCCGACCTGAATCGCTTTCACCTCTTTAGTCATTCCACAGCTGTTTTAACTTGTATTACTACCTGTTTAGTGAGAGAATTATTAGTACAGATGGCTTTGTGCGGTTGGGACCAAGAGGTGTCAGAAAAATATAATACGGGAAGAATCTATAAAAAGGAGAGCTTTGAAATGGGCCATTATTGCACTTCAAGTTGAAATTCGTTTTCAGTTTTGCTGAGGGATGGAAGAGAAACCAGGTCTCCTTCGTATCCATCTAGGCAGATGTCAGAAGGCGTTAGTGCCAGTGGCATTCCTGTTCTTACGTTGTTATGGAAAGAGGAAATAGCTCTCTGGAGAATCTGGCAAGGGGGAGGGAAGTGAGGCAGTTGGCCCCCAAGTAAACTATGAGGCTCTTGTGAGCCAGGAATTTCTCCTTTTCTGTATTGAAGTCCATGGATGATAAAGCTGAAGTTCTACATCATAAATTCCCATTTGGACACTCAGTTTTGAGAACCTATATCCTGCCTCCTTATCATTTTGAAGGGAAGCCACAATCGGTAATGAAATCTGCTTGCTTTTCACACACTGAAATTAGCTTTGATTCTTCGCCCGAAACATATGTTTAGAAGGCAACTGGCACATAGCAAACACTGACCCGATCAAAGCAATAAATACCACTGAAGTCATTTTGCAAAGCTGCCTGGAGCTTCCATTATTTTTAAAATCTGGACCTTCTTGCAGAAGGAGTACAAGGATGCTTAGGGGGAACTCCCCCCCCCTTTCCAAAAACAGGCAAATTCCCCGCATTCCACAAGGGGAATAAAATGACACAAGAGACTAAATTCCATTGATGCTCTAAATGATTACTTTTTCTCACTGGCTTTTCATTTAAGCTCTTTACGGAGAAAAGCAATATCCTCTGTGGAGGTAGATCCAAGCTGTGAACTTCAATCTGGAGTCGCTACAACTGTTTGCATTGCAATGTATGTAGCAGCCAAGCTACCTTCATTTCCCTCTACCTCATGAAAGTTGACAGATCGTTAAAAAGCTCCCGTACTTCTTTAACAGACAAGTTAGAGTGAGTTTGCACAAGACAGCAGCTCGGGTGACAAAATTATTCTTTGACTTTACCACTTCAGATTGCAGGCAGGTGAATTGTATAATTGAAAGGTATTCCATCTTTCAATCAAAGGTATTGGAGGTATATAAACCTCCTTCCACATAGAGGACTAATGTCAGGGAGAAGAGACAAATAGTCTAATCATATCTTTGAGATGCATCAGTATATCTCCATGTATGCTGGCACAATGACAGGTCTGCCTGCATAGAAGCAGTTGTGTTCCTGGGAGGGGGAAGTGGTGTTCCTGGGGGTGGGACATGCCACCTCTCTGGCCCTCTGAAGGCCTTCCGAGTTCTCTGGAAGGCTGACAACCACTAATTTCAGTTTTTGGCCAAAACAATTTTTTTTGGTAGTGATTTTTGGTCTTCCTGAGGCCTCAGAAGGCCTTCCGAGGGCTGTGGTGTTGGTGCATGACCTCTCTGGTTCTCCAAAGGCCAGAGTGGCATGTTCAAGATACTGTACATAAAAAGTGGCACATAGCGTGAAGCAGGTTGGCCACGCTTGGGTGGTTGCACTGGCCCACGTGAACTGCTAAGCCACTGCTTGGCTATCTTCACCACCCCCTGGGCCTTGTCACCTCCTTTCTGGGTTTCAGTCTGGGAAAAGCACCATGTGCTTGCAACCATGGAGTCCTGTGTTGGTCAGTGTGGCCATGACAGGTGACTTTGTGTGTGCTACTTAGGAAATGTCCATGTGCTATTAGTGGCACATATGCCGCAGGTTGGCCCCTCCCTGCGATAGAGTGCTGTTTAACAAAGTGGATCCCAGTTCTAAAAAATTTGGGAACCACTGAACTATCTTGCCTAACAATCCCTATCTTTTGTAACAACTAAGAGCAGTGAGTGTCTGCTCCCTTTGGGGGAATGCCAGGGTCTCCAGCCATTGTTACTGCTGGCCAAACACTCATCTGAATCCCTTTTGTTTTTCAGGATTGCACTATTGCCACAGGGGATGAACAGTTATTTTCCACAGATTCTACTGCAGCCCCCACCACCGAGAGGGAGAGATAATGTTCCAACTGAGCACAATTGCATGTACACTTTGGTGGCACCATTCTCCCTTACAAACACCAAGGTATCTCAAGGCAGAGAACAGGCTACTCAAGGCTACTCGATCCAGATAGGCCCTGTGGCTTTGCAAACTCCATGGCAAACATTGAAACAAGTGGTGCAGCCAGACCTTACCAGCAGCTGTTACTTGACTGTCTGTTGCAGTGGCGTAGCTAGTGAGGGGCGGGGGTCAGTCCGCCCCAGGTACCAGCCGGGGGGGGGGTGTGACACCACAAATGACCCAACATTGCTAACATCGCGGTGGTTACGATTAACCCCAACATGCTATATAGTGTTGGATGCGGAATTTTCAGTGGAATGCAGTGAAAAAAACCGCAGTAAAACATTCCCTTTCCCTCGACAGTTAAGGCCAAAAATCCGGAAACCAAAAACTGCATAGAGCCCTATGGAAGTGAAACCGAGCCATATCGCGCGTTTACTCTCGAGTTGGCAAACTTGCCTTAGTCTGTTGGAAAGGGCAGGCTGAGAGGAATCCAACAACACCATAATGGTTCCTATCCAATGAAAGCAGCCCCCAAAAAACACACAAGAAGGAAGTCCTTCCCTCCAAACAGACAAATGTATTGAGCCCTATGGAAAGCGAAAGTAAGCCACATGGTTGTGTTTACTCACGAGTAAGCAAATGTGCCTTGGCTGCTAGTCAAGTCAGGAAAAGGGGAATGCAAGGCCAGCAGCATGGTCCCGATCTGATGAAAGTGGAGCTCAACAAATGCTCCAGAAGGCAGCACCCCGAAAAGAATAAAACAGAAGCTTCAGCTGGTAAGGTCAATTTTTATTTCTGGGTCCTGTTAGTGATATGCTTGAAATATAAGAACTTACACTGAACTGGGCACTGGGGAGGGCTGAAAAATCTCACTAATATTTTTGTGGTGAGGGTGTTCTTGCAGGCAGCCTACAGAGAAAATTCACTTGGTGGAAAAGGGCTGGCTTCCCCTTATTTAATTATTTGCTTTTCTTTAATTATTTATAATTATTTATTTTATTTTGCTTAATGATGTCACTTCTACCCATGACATCACTTCCGGTGGGGCCCAGACGGATTGTCATTCTAAAATGTGGGTCCCAGTGCTAAAAGTCTGAGAACTCATCAAACTCATCAAACAGGCCAATGAGACATCCCCGGAGGGATGACACCCTAGTGACCAAAATTCTGGAAATTGTGGCTTTTAGGAATAATACCATCATGTTATACACCATTTGATGCAGAATTTCATCCATTGCTTGTGGGAAGATATTCACTGCATTTATTTTCTGGCCATTATTATTCATTTCATGTCATGACTATTATTATCTCTCAGTCTCACCTACCTCACAGGATTGTTGTGAGGACAAAGTAAGGGGAGGAACCATGTACACCACCCTGAACTGCTTAAGGGAAGGGTGGTATAAAAATGTGAATTAATTAATTATGTCGTATGGGGTGACAAAAGTTTATGGGCCCCGAGTGTCAAATGACCTAGCTACGCCACTGGTCTGTTGGATGACTTGATTGGCAACCCCACTTGTGTGTTTCTCTTTCAGATACTGCTCGGTCACAGCTACCATTCAATAAAAGCATTGGCTAGATCACAATTACAGCAGTGTTTATTCTCCACTGTGCCACTTTACATGGTCCAACTCTTTGAATTACCACCGGAAGTAACTGGTGATGGCATCATTACCAGACACTGTATTTCTGGGTTGGGAGGCCAGATGTGACATGACAAACACTGGTAAGAGGCTCAGGGTGAGTACAGAAAAGCATGCTTTGGAGTCTCCTACCACTGTTTGTTGTGTCATGTTCCTGATCTCACTGCTGGGCAGCAGGTAGCCAGGGGTCCCACAAATACCACCAGGCACCACTTCAAGTACCAATAGTGGTACCCGTACCACTGGTTGAGAAACACTGAATTACAGTTATTTTGTTAGGGATCTCTTCTTCTCACCTTAGTCACCTCATCTGGGCTTAGAGTGGGAAGGGGTCATCTCTCAGAGTCTGCAGCATCCTCTCTCCATCACTTCTTGAGCTCATGTATGGGTGAGAAGGAAATAGTGTGCAAACTTTCAACTATTTTCTGAGAATGAGAAAAGTGTGGGTGGGTGGGTGTGGTTGTGGTGTGTAAGTTTTGGGTTCATAAGTTCCTTCTTCATGATACACCTCCTGATGACACATGGATATCATACTGATGATGTGCTGAAGTCACACCAATGAATGATGTTTCTGTGATGACATGCTGATGTCAGGATACTGGTGTTTCCATGAACACTTGGGCTGTCTTGGGAAGGCCTGCATTAGTATTGCTTGGCAAGGAGAGCCTTGGCATTTGGCCCGTGCTTCACTGAAGTTGGTGTACCGTTGTTGTGGCATTGTGGCTGTTGACAGGGTATTCAAGTAGGTTTGAACCATTAGAAAAATTATTTCTCATGCCTAAGCAAAATCTGCTTCCCTGTAGTTTCAACCCATTGCTTCCAGTCCTGCTTTCAGGAGCTAACAATGTTAGATGCTCACGAATACTAAATCTTGATTTTGCATCCAGTGGTGCTGTTATCCAGATAATACTCTTCTGCAACCTCACCTTTCTCCTAACTTCCCAGGTAATTCATTTTTGTTAAAGGTCATAAGAGCTGTTTGTGAAGCTTTGTCATAAAATTGGTGCCAAAATATTTTTGTCTGTTTGTGTGGTGCCTCCATAGGATTGGGCTGTTAGCGTATCACGGTGGTCTAGTGGAATTCTGGGGGTTTATATCCAGGGCCCTGCGCTATTTTGTGTAACACAGTATGTTTTCTGCATACCTGCCAGTTTCAAAGGAGCACTCTCCATTTTGTTGTTATTTCATGCCTTGTATCGTTTTAAAATAACTAATGAGTCTGAGCCCTGGCGTGCTGTGGCTCGCATGGTAAGCCCTGTTTTTAAAATCACAGAATTCTGGTGGATGAATGCCCTTTAGATATTACAAATCTGAGAGATCAATATGCTGGAAAAGGCACCACATTTTTTGTCACTCGCAGTGACAATTAAAATGACACCAAGGCTAGTCTTCTCCATCATTTTCCTTTAACACTGTCAGCACCTGCTTTATTAGAATTATTCTGCCTAATGCATGAATGGACTAATTCATTTTTCACATTGATCCAAGTTCCAAGATCTTTTTGATGGCAAATAGGTACACCATGTCACTCTCCCCCCCCCCCCCCGCGACCCAGCTCTTATGTGAGCAAAGAGAGAATATGTCAAAAACTGCCATTTGTGCATCTCCTTACCTAACCCTGAAGGTTAATTTAATGTTTGTTGGACACACCAGTGGAGAAGGTTTGTTACGCTCCTTGCTTCTAAATATTGCTCTATGGCAGATAATGTGGTTTGAAATCCATCATGTGCTGGGCTTTGTGTGTATGCAGAAGAAAGGAAGGAAGGAAGGAAGGAAGGAGAGGGAATGAGGTGCAGATCAAGAATGTAGTTTTCAGTAGCCCTATGATTTGGTATCTTGCATTTTAAAAAAAGCTTCTTTATTGGGAATATGTTTTCATACCAAAAGAACTCATAAGCTTTTTTTTCCCTTCCTAGAACATACATTGTGTTTTATCATGAATGGGACACTCGAGAAAATGTACAGAGTTATGGAAAATATATGAGAGTCTTCCAAAGAGATATAAACAATCCTTTTCACCTGCATTGTCGAAATGCTGTGATTGCTTTAATAGTAAATACAGCTCCTGATCAGCTACTGTGGGGCCAGTCCTTAGGTGGGCTTACAAAGAATTACACAAAGTCATGGAGGATATATCCATTAGCACTGATAGCTAAATGGAATGACCTACTTAGAAGTTTCTTTCAGCTAGAGGTTCTGTCTCATGGTACTGATTGTTCTGCAAGCAAGCTATTGCCTGTTCAGAGACAAGATCTCTGAATACCAGTCTTTGGGAACAAAAAATAGGGAAGGCCATTATGTTCATGTCCTCCTTGTGAATGCCCAGAGGCACCTGGTTGGCTGCTGCTGGAAAGAGAATTGCTGAACTAGTCAGACCTTAGTCTGCTTCCATAAGGCAATTCTTCTGTCTACTACTGGAGGCAGAGCAAGACAATCCAACAGTCTTATTGTCTCTGAACTTGGAAAGAAGTTAGTTTGGTTCATAAGCTACTTCTTCTGGGGACTGAGTTATGTGGCAGGTAAAATTTGCAGGCTTGGGGCCCAATCCTATTTAACTTTCCACTGATGCAGCCCCAATGCTGCCTCACAATAAGGGAACAAACATTCCCTCTCCTTGAGGGAAGCTTCCATGACAGCCGCCCCACCCCCCACTGCAGAATGCAGTGCACACCCCACTGGCATAGTGTCAACAGTGCTGGAAAGTTGGATAGGATTGGGCCCCCTATCTCTTGAAAGCATGAATGTTGGCTGACCATTTTTAAAAAATAAGTGTTGGGAACTTACTGTTGGGAATTATTGGGAAATGTTGGGAAGTTACTAGTGAGGGTAGAAAAAACGGAGAAAATAATGCAAGATCAGCTCCGTTCTTCCATGATCCTGCATGCTTACATTACCTGGAGAGCCCATTTCTCATTTCTAAAACTGCTTCACCATTCCCGGTGAAGAGCACTGGAAAAGTAGGCAGAATTAAAGCTTTAAATGTCATAAATACTTAATATATGTACAGGTAATGTAGCAGGAGTTCGGGTTGGCCAAGACCTGTGTGTGCCTGAAGTAGCGTTTCCAATGCTATCCCTGACCTAGTTGTGTGCCAGTTCAGCTCTCCCCACTTCCTAGCATTTGAACAGGGGAATTCAGTAGAAGAGGAAATGTGTAGGTGAGGAGACCAGTGAGTTCAAAGAGGAGTTTCCTTCTAAGTGGATCTAATCTGTGCTTTCACACATGTGAATCATGTGCGCCTGAATGTGTGACCAAGGGCTGCTTTAACTGCACTCAAGTTCTTGTACATGAGTATCTCCATTTTCCCCTGATACAAAAGTTGCCTCTCACAGTCCAATCTATATTCAGGAGCAGCCTCTCTTCCTTCTGCCTGGCCAGCTACCTCTCCCCACTTCTTGCCTCAGGTGACATCCGCTGTACCCACATAGCCTTCCTGAGTGGTCAAGAGCGGGAGGTTTGGAATGCATGTGTGGTGTATGCGGAAACTTCCAGCTCTAGCTGTGGCACATGCCAAAACCACTCCTTCTGCATCACAAGGAGAGAGAGGATGGAGGAAGGTGGCAGCAGGTAATAGAGGAGACCTGGGGAAGGAAGAAGGCAGCAGTGGGAGAAGTAAGAAGTGCAGGGTTGGATCTGCTGTGAAACGAATTAAGCTTAATCTTCAGGGCCTCTAATCTTGGAGGGGCCCCAGAAGTGACATTAGTCCACATTGTTTAAAAATTTTGGGTCTACTGTATGAGAAGGATTTTTTTCAAATAATCATATAAATAATATAATGTAATAGTCGCACAACTCAAATTGATTTCTTTGTTGTATATACGGTATTCCAAGTTTGAAAGTCAGTAGCACAGATGCTGTAAAGATGTTGTAAAGGTGGGACTGTCATGGTAAGTTGGCTGTTCTGCTTTGGTTAATGTTACTGATCTCATTGCTGGTTGCAAAGGGCCCCCCCGTAACAGTTCAAGCTTCAGGGTCCCAAAAATGTAGGTCTGGCACTGGGGGAAAAGAGAAATGAAGAAGAAGCCACTGCAGCAAGAGGACATGTTTGTAGGCAAACTTGGCCAAGAAGCTGTTGGGGGGGGAGGGGTGGATACCTGCAATTGGTGATACGCAAATTGCAGAATCATTTGAGATGACCCCAGTTCAAAGCTACCACTTTTGCAGCAAGTTGAGTTAAAGATGGGGGGTCATTCACTACAGTGCCACCTAACTTGAATGCTTCCCTTCTTCCCCACCCAAAGGTACTCTTTTCCTGATAGACTGCAGTCTTAGTACCTATCATATTTCTACTTATGGTGTACATGGTCCTTCCCACCCTGTGTTTATCTGCATAATAGCTCTGTGAGGCAAATTAGATTGAGATGGTCACCTTGTTGATCCCTGGTCTTACCAGTCCTAGTTCTACATTCTGGCCTTTATGCCATGCCTCTATATGGATGCACTCCAAGACATGGGTTTTGTTGGAAGCTGGTTTAGGGCATTCACTCAGTTATTTTTACTATGTACTTACCAGCCTGCTGCCTTAACTTCAGAGAATACATTTAACACTTTTCTGCATTTTTATAGTTTTTTTCTTAACTTGCTTAACTACTCATCCGTTGTTTTCTTAGAAATCTGTTTTTATAGGCTTGGATATTTGACGGATCAAGGTCCTTCAGTGTTCTCTAACTTATAATGCTGAATTATTTTGCAAAGTAGACTTGATCTACTGTCAGTGGCATAGCTAAGGGGGGGGTCAGCAGGTCAATTACCCCAGATACCACACCTTTGTGGGGTGTCAGGGGGTGCCTTTTTGAGACCTTCTGAGGCCTGGGGAAGCCTTGCGCTGCCTCCCTGAGCCTCTGAAAGCCTTGGAATGCCTGCCAGAGGCCTTAGAAAGGCACTTCTGGTTTGGGTGAAAACCTTTCTAAGACCTCTGGCAGGCCTTGTGAGGCGCAGGGAGACCTCCCACTCCTCAGACCATCTCCCAGATGCCCACAGGTGTGTTCTAAGCTTTTGGACCCTAGGGGAGTGTTCCATGGGGGGCTGTTTAAAGTTTTTTTGCCCCCAGTTGCCAGATCCCTTAGCTACTGTCAACTGTGATTCTTAGCTGGAGCATCTGATGAATTTTATCAGTTTTGTAGCCCCCCTCCAGTATTTTGGAGTTACTCCAGAAAACTGTAAGCAGGACATGAAGTCAATCAACTTCCCCTGCTGTTGCCACCCCAGAAACCGATCTGAATGTGGAGGTTTCACATTTCCTTGCATATTGAAAATCATATTAGACAAGATTTATGCTGTATTCATTTAAAGGGGGAAAAGAGAATTGTTAGAAGAAGAAGGAATGGGGTTAAATAAGAAAAGGGTGTTGTGAGAGGAGGAAGTGGCAGTGTCAAAGGGGTAGGGCAAAATGGAAAGTGCTATGAGGAGGCTAAGCAAACTCATGGGCTGGGAGATGCCATCTTGTCCTTGGCCTCAGGCAACAAGATGTCTTGGGTGGTCCTTGAGTTCCACAGAGACCCGGACTATGTTTACTTGGAATTTAGGAAAGCATTACATGTTACAATTGCTGTAGGAAGCACCTGAGATTTCCACAGCAAACATGTAAAGCATGAAAGCAATAATGTATTGTTAAATGTGTAACACATGTATTACTTCGGCACACTATTACTTCCACACTTTGCACATTGGCTTCAGAAATCACTGGTGGAAAAGTGTTTCCCGTGACAATTGTAATGTGTATTTCTGCCCAAAGTCTCACAGCTTTCATAAGGATTTGTTTCCAGGTAAGTATGCTTAAGGTTGCAATCTTAGCCACAAAACCAATTAATTATCTACTTAAAAAAAAAAATCTGCAATCTACTCAAAACAAAAGCCAAAGCAAAGAAAAAAGCTTGACGCATATCAAGGAAATAGGCAAGGAGAAGAAAAAATGTAAATCGATTAGATTGAAAACAAATGCCTGAGCCACCTAGCTCCTTCTTTGTCAGAATTAAAACAATACCATATCTAGAAATATGCTTGCGGAGTAATGAAGATTTGTCACTTAGCAGCTGAAATAAAATCAGTTTTCGATTTCCACAGATGCCTGCTTGTCAAGTGTATGCGCCTCAGACAAGGAACATTGCGGATTCAGCCCCCCCTCCCTGCCGTAGTACCAGGCATTTAAATGTTGGTCTTATTTATAAAATGAAGGAGTGCAGGGAGAGAGGAGAGGAAAGGAGGAGAGGAAAAAAGAAAACCAAGTCTATTTTCATTTGGACCACCACATTATTATTATTATTTTTTGCATTATTGCCATATCTATAATTTTCATCTGCCCTTCTTTCAGCGCATATATATATATATACACACACACACAAATTGCAAACCTGCAGTGCAGTAGAAAGTGAGATTTAAATATTTTCAGACTGACTGTACCCATCATTTGCATTCCACTGACTCATTCAGAGCAAAGACATCTGAGCAGAAATACAGCAGATAAAAGAGAAACCATTAATCCAAGGAAGATTACTGGCACCGAATCTTTATCCTGCATCCTCCCTGAAATGAGACAAAGATCTTACTATGTGCATCCCTCTGGCTTAGCTTCAGAAAGTAAGCAATGCAGTTGGTAGATGTGGTACTTTTTTTGGGGGGGGGGCACATTATATTGGACTGAAACTCCAGCCTCCTGACAGACCTTATTACAGATATGAGGTTCCAGTGGTTGATTTCTGAGAACATTCCTGTCCATTCAATAAAGTATTATGCCTCTCCTCACCCCCTCCTTATTTCCTTTCCCATCCTTGCCATCAGCAGGAGGGGGTGGGGAACCCATATATCTCCTTCTGTAGCACCAAGTGTAATATAAGTCATTCTAGTAAATACAGCTGGCATTCCTCAAGAACACATGCATGGTCCTAATGGCTGCTAGAACTTCTCCTTTCCCCTGCACTGTATGGCAGTGTTTCTCAGGCTGTGGGTTGGAACCCACTAGGTGGGTCGCGAGCCCATTTCAGGTGGGTCCCCATTCATTTCAATATTTTATTATTAATCTATTAGATTTGATGCTCCCATGGCATGGGACTGCATTTGGGGAAATATGACACATCTGTACTTTTAACAGGCTACTATGTATATGCTTTTAACAGTGATAATCAATGGGACTTACTCCTGGGTAAGTGTGGGTAGGATTGCAGCCTAAGGGCACAATCCTAACCAGGTCTACTCAGAAGTAAGCCCTATTTTGTTCAATGGGGCTTACTCTCAGGAAAGTATGGTTAGGACTGCAGCCTAAGATTGTTAAAAATTTTCCTGCTTGATGATGTCACTTCTGGTCATGACATCACTTCTGGTGGGTCCTGACAGATTCTCATTCTAAAAAGTGGGTCCTGGTGCTAAATGTGTGAGAACCACTGCTGTATTCCATAGTTTACTAGAAGTGCAGGTATCCTGGAGTACAACTGTCCCAAATTTCAGCATTTGGGTTGCTGTGGAAGTACTCTAACAATGCGATCCTTCCATGAGTGAACTTATCAGACCATTGCCCCCCTCCACTCAATATTGCATTCAGGGATTTGAATCAAACCTTAAGCAAAATTCAAACCTTGTAGTGTGTGTGCCATTGTAGTGGGTGTGATCCCTTAGTGGGATCACACCCACTACAGGATCCCACCTTTGTTGGAATTCACACAGGATCCCACCTTATTTGGAATCAAGGGAGAGACAGAGAACATCTTAGCCTACTTCAGCAAATCCTTGACATGCAAGTCTTTAGCAAAGTGATAATGTTTTTGTGCCTGCACAGTGTCTTTTAACCAAGGGATGCCTCTATCAAGGATATCCTACAATAACCAAGTTAATTTTGCAGGTTTGACTGATTCTTCTCTAGGAGTTTACTGTCATCTCTGCCTTCCATCTGACCACAGGCAACACTTCTGTTTTTTCATACTCTCTGGTTAGATGGTTTTTCAAGGGTCTGGTTAACCTGCATCCACCTATTGAATCTCTTGATTTCATCATGCAGCAGGCTGTTTAAGACTACGGCAGACTTATGCCTGCTCACCTTTAAATGGGGGAATTTGATTTTACCTGTGAATTCCCCTTCTTGGTAGTTCCAGGGTGGCTTGGGCTTTGGTTGTGGGGAGCTCTTCCACTTGGCAGCAGGTGGGGTCATATAATTCAAAGGCTCCGAAGGAAGGGGCTCCCCCTTGCTCCCCAGATAGGACTGTCCATCTGGAGTCTCTCTGCATAGCAGCAGTAATAAGGCCAGCTTGGAAATTTGAAAGAAAACAATATCCAACCTATGCAGCTAGGGAAACTCTCAGGATTCATTCTGCCTAAATCCATGGCCAAGGGAAGTGGCAGTTGCGTTCCTGGCCCCCAGGTGGCAGAACGGCCAGGAACACAACTGTGTTGAAGGGCCCTCATCCAGAATCTCGTGCATGGAATGATGTCTTACCACAGTGTGAGCATGCCCAAGAGCTGAATCAGGACCAAAACATCCAGGCATGGAGACTTCAAGATCGACAAAATAAGGACCATGATCTTGGATCACCTGTTCTATGAGAGATGGAAATAAGGTTTCTGCATCTATGAGTACACCCAGTGTGCTATCTTCTGAGTGTGGTCACACGGATGAACTAAACAACTTTTGCTGCAGTTCACAATGAAGCCATGCTGCTGGAGACATTTGATCAACATCCTGTATACCTAGTCAACAGCTGTGGGAACGAATCAGGATGTTGTTTGATTCCACTGCCACCTGTTGACATTGGACACGAATACCTTGGAAAATATGTTTGGAATTGATGACAAACTGGAAGGAAGGATCTGATACAGGAAGTGGTGGTTTGTGTACATGAAGTGAAGGAATTGTTGGTGAGACGGTTTGATGGGTGTCAGGAATAAGTTTCTGTTACATTGATCAGCTCCAAAAAATTGTTCTCCTGAGAGCTAGCATGATGGAACATAGAGTCTCCATCCTGAACTTTGCTTCTTCATGAAGCAATTTAGCCACTTCAGATTGAGGATTGTCCTGGCATCCCTGTTTTTCTTGGGCACAATGGAAGAAAAATGTGAATGGACACCAGATCCAATCAAGGCCAGAGGGACAAGTTTATGTCTCCAATCTGATTGATAGGAGGTGATTGATACTTCTCTGGATGAGATGTTGTTTGCAGTCATGCCTCACACTGGAACCTTTGAATCATATGATCCTTTCTGCTGCCAAGAGGAGGAGCTTCCCACAAGCAAAGTCTGAGTCACCCTGGAAACACTGAAGAAACAGTTTTTCTAACACCCATTACTTTGGCAGGGAGGTCCAGTGAATTGTGTGCTCTGCATTCTGATCACTCATTTATCAGATTTCATCCAAAGTAGTGTTGACACTAGACATTGCCTTTTTGCCTAAGGTTCTCTCAATATTCTACATTAATCAAGATCTGACATTGCCTGTGTGCTTTCAAAACCTGACTTCAGAAGGAGAATGTGTTCTGCACATATTGGCCAGTAAGCAAGACCTGTCCTTCTGTGTTCATAAAACTACATCCTTCTGAGCAGAGCACCGGTCTGTACCGTGAGGGCAAAAATGTTTCTGTGCAGCATTTGGCTCACTGAGGGCGCAATCCTAACCAATTTTCCAGCACTGACTTAGCCGCAATGCAGCCCCCAAGGTAAGGCAACAGATATGCCGTTAGCTTGAGGAGGGCCCCTTGACTTCCTCCCCACTGCAGGATACAGTGCACACCACATTGGCACAGTTATGTCAGTGCTGGAAAGTTGGTTAGGATTGCGCCCTGAGTTATATGCAGCCCAATCCATTCGGGTGGTTAAGGACATGAATCTTACAATCTACCACTATAAGTTCCAGTCCAACAATGCAAAAGGCATGCTGCTGTCATGCTCTGTAGGAAGGCCAATACAAACAACTGCAGCTCACCCAGGCCATGCCAGAGGAGGTAAGGTGGTGACAGACATAGGTCATGGATGGTTCGGGGGAGGATGGGGGGAGGTTCAAGACAGGGAGTGGGGTAAGCAGGGGGCAGTTTGAGGATGGGATGGGGTGGATCTTGGTGGCAATCCTATCCCCCCTTTTTGGCCTCTTAGGCTCTCTGGTTGCCCCCTCCCCCCATAGGTTGCAGTGCACACTCTGTTAATGCCGCTGCATCATGTCGGCTGGTGGGGGATAGGATTAGGGCATTAAAGCTGCAATCCTATACACATTTATGTATGAGTAAATTCTACTGGAGTCAATAAGGTTTATTTCTGAGTTGATATATAGGACAGTGCAGTCAGACTAAGAAAAACTACTAGGATCCTTGGCAGTCTATTCCACTACATTGGTTTCTGCCATGAGTCTGAAAGATTTTCTGATTATGGAATTTTGCAGAGTAACAATGTAGTCTGTGCCACCAGTCTTTTCAGGCTCTATGCCTTGGATAGGAGGCCATGAACTGATACTTCTTTTGAGTGTGCAGAAATCATTTCCTGGTTAATCTGCAACTACCTCCAGGTAAGAGGGTAGCTGAAAAGTATCTGTGAGGCCTCCCTGTGGGGGAGAGGAGGGCCCACCTGGCCTTTCTGAGGGGGACCCCTTGTGGAGGCCTCAGACTTGTTCCCCACAAGAAGGGGGGGTTGCATCACCCGGTTCCCCTTCTTTGGGTTAGCAGCATTCGTTAGTCAGGAGCAGGGGCTGCTAGCAGCAGATCCTCCTGCCTGCTCTTCTAACTCCTAACTGCCTTGTCATCCCTGGCCTCCAGGTTTATGTAGGGCAGACCCCTCCCCTTTGGCCCCTCCCCTTCCCTCACAGGGATGGTATAAAAAGGGCCTGTCTCTGGGACTGCCCTTCCCTGGGCTTACCATAACTCCTCCCCTTTCTCTCTCTGTTTCCCCCCCACCTCCTCTCACCTGGAGTTGCCAGGGTTGTTCCTGAGAGGGCTGGGAAGGCTGCTGCCTCTGCTCTGGTCCAGAAGCCTCCTCCCTGGGTAAGTTGGGGACTCGGGGGAGGAGGGGAACCCCGACAGTATCCATTACATGTGACTACACAGAGATAACAAAGAAGGTGGACAGATCTGTAACAATGGTCTTAAGAGTGGTCACCTGTTCAGACACCTGAGCCACTCAACGGTCCTTTTTACAGGTCTAGCTCCAGAGAGCTCTCTTCAAATGTTGGATCTCTTCAAATGCTACAGTTTCAACTTAGGGAGCGTTCCTCAAAAGAACGGAGGAATTGTGCATTCTTCCAGTCCTCAAGAAAATTTGAGTTTCCCCCACTGGAGAGGAGGGACAGAGCACTCGACAAACCTCTGGAAGTTTCTGAGATAAACTGCACAAGCGCAAACTCCAGTATGTTTGTTTGCACAGATGGCCACGTGAAGAACTATTGTTTTAGGTAAGCAACCTGTCCTCTTCCCTTGTTCTGAATGTGGCAAACTGCAGTAGCTTCCCTATCCCTCAAATCTGGCTGTTTCTCGCAATCCCTTCCTCCGAGCAAGGCAGCTAGAGCTTTGAGAATGATTCCTTTTTCCTACAATAATAGGAAAGTCAGATTCTCAACTGTGTGGTCACTGTCCCTACAATGGTCATTGTCCGTCTCCTTTGGTATTTCACATCCATGATGTAACAATAAATAAATCTACTGTATCAAATAGGTTTTCCCTTAAGTGGGCCAGAGGGTTCAGTAGTTTTCTGGAGACAGCTCTGTGTGTTTGTGTGTGTGACCTTATCTCTGCTACCTAATTTTGCTTTCAGCTATGAAATTAAATTTCAGGAAGTGATTCAGTTTTGAATCATTGTGTTTAAGCTGGCAAGTGGGCAGGGAAGTTCTTCCATGAACCCTTATTATTGTGGCCTGTTATTCATTGGAGGGTATGTAAATATACCTACCTACTCTCGATAAACAAGAACAGAAATGCAAACAATTATGAAGCTTGGTTTTTGTTTTTTTTTCCCCTGGCAATTTTTCTAGCAGGAGAAAATATTTTTCAAGTGAATTATATTTTCCCTCTGTGCATAGTAAAAAAGAAGAAAAAAGAAACTGTAAGGTAAAAAGTGTTAGAAGGAAGTATCTTTCCAAAGAAACCAGCAGACCCATCCAATTAAGAGAAATACAGTAAACTGAAGTGGGGGGAAACCATTGTAATATGAAAAGTCATACCTGGCTGTTCTCAACCATGATCATTTTGTTGATTTAAACTGACAGTAGGTGAGGTCAGAAGCAAATACTGTTTCTTTCATAATCTGGAAGCTTAGAACCAAGGGAAAAATATAATATATATATATATATATATATATATATATATATATATATATATATCTTCGCTTAATACAGTAAATGTTCGTGTGAACCATTTAGAGTGATTTGATTTCAGGTTTAAAGCCCAGAGGTCTCTGCCATAATCTTTCTCCATAGGAAGCACTTATTTATGGAGTAGTCATTGCCATTTTTAATTGCACTTTCCTTTCCTGCACTTATTAATGATCTCTCCAGCTCCTTTTAGGATCTTGTCACCATGCCAGATGCAGCGAGATGACTTACTGCAAAAGATAAGAAAAAAAGGCCAAATGGGTCTTCTGGTGTGGAATTTCTTTTTAATTGTTGCGTGGTCCTGGAAGGCAAATCCTCTTTTCCTAGGATTTCCAGGTGGAAAATGACACATGCAGGGTTGCAGAAAAATTGAAAAGGAATATGGGTTGGAGCATATTTTAAAAAAAAAGAAGACATATTGCAAAACAGCAAACATCTCACTATTGCAACAACTTGCTATGGCCCAAATGCTAACCAACTTTTCAGCACTGATATAGCTGTGCCAATGGGGCATGTGCTGCATCCTGCAGTTGGGTGGCAGTCACGGAGGCCTCCTCA
Source organism: Tiliqua scincoides (assembly GCF_035046505.1). Lineage (NCBI taxonomy): Eukaryota > Metazoa > Chordata > Lepidosauria > Squamata > Scincidae > Tiliqua > Tiliqua scincoides. The sequence goes on along the minus strand of NC_089822.1, from coordinate 92,110,116 downwards.
AGGTAAAGGAATGTTTATTCCCTTTCCTTGGAGCTGCATTGCCCTTAACTCAGTGCTGGAAAGTTGGTTAGGATTGCCCCTATATTACTCATTCTGTTTCAAAGATTATTTTCTCTATTGCTAACACATCAGTCTTTGTGAAATGTGCATTTTTGTTGCTCAGTAGGCTGCCTGCATGTTTCTGTACCTCTGCCTTTGATTTTGATTGTGTATTGCTTATGGACAATGGATTTCTGATAGGCATGCTGTATATGTTAAGGATTCTCACAACCCTTTGATCTTTTTGTGGAGAGTTAAGTTAGAACCAAATATGACTCTTTGCAACTGCTTTCATATTTGTATGTGGTTTTTAAAAAATGTGTATGTTACATTACTTACAGCGCAATCCTGAGCTGCCTGGGGCGCGGGGCTGTGGCAGCACAGAAAATGGCTGCGCATCCTGCGCACTTCGGGCAGCCGCTGGTGGTTGCTTGGGAGAAGGGGACTTTTGTCCCCTTCCCCTGGGTAAACGAAGTAGCCCCACAACAGGGCTACTCGATTCACCGCCAACCAAAAGGTTGGTGGTGAATCAAGTGCCTTTGTGTAGGGCAGTGAGCCTAACATGGAGGCTTTGGATCCTGTGGAGCATTGCTCCACCAATCTCGCCTCCCTCCTTCCCTCCCCGCTCCCTCCCCCAGCATACCTCCTCCCCATCCTCTCCCCGCCTACCCCCACCCTCCACTCGCCTACCCCCATGCCCCCAATTACCTCTCCGCTGCTCAGCAGTCTGCACAACCACCAAGCAGCAGAGGTCGGGTGCCCACCCGGTGGTAGCCCGGCGTCAGCCAGCACTGGGCTACCACTGGTGCTCGCCTGGTGGTAGGGCCCACAAATGTGCCTTATGGTACATTTGCGACAGTGTGCGCTAGCAGTGAGCCAGCATGCTGAGCTCAGGATTGGGCTCTTACTCTACACTTCCTTCACAAATGGAAAGTAACCGATCCAGTTGGTGCCAATTGGAGATTCCCTTCCAAGGCAAAGAGATCTGGACCCACTCCTTGCCCCCCAACTGTCGCTATTTAGAGAAAAACAGATTAAGGGCGAGATCCTATCCAACTTTCCAGCACCAGTGCAGCCAAAATGCAGCCCCAAGGTAAGGGAACAAACATTCCCATGCAGTGCATGCAGTGCGCGCCCCATTGGCACAGTTGCACCAGCACTGGAAAATTGAATAGGATTTGGCCCTAAGCACATAGTAAATGCCTTGTCTAATGTCAGGCTGTAAATGAAGAGTCAGGCTGTAAAAACAACCTTTGCTTTCTCAGGTATGCCTGCATTTTTCCCTGTTCATTTTCCAATTACCGTTGGCCCACATCTTGTGCAGAATAGACTTGTGCGAATTCAACTTCATGAGTTTGGCAAACCAAAAACCAGGGGTTTAAATGCTGCAGGTAATTCTGCTCTTCCACTGTGCTTACTAAAGGCCCATCCTGGAAGGAGAGAATGAAGCTGCTATTCCACCTGGTGTCTCCTCATTTTTAAAGAGACAGTATGCATTTTCTGGATGTAAGGGATTTTCAAGGCAGTTTTGAACATAGGTGATTTTGGCTTTACACTCCAACCTTGGAACGTAAGCCTCATATTGGGATTTTTATTTCTGAATGCAAAGCGGCGGACAGTAGAGAAGGACAGAACCCTATACCCTGCTCAACTGTATTCGATGTGAGAGACAGCCTCACTAGCAGTAGGACAGAGCTGGTCATGTGTAAACATTGGCGTTACTAGGGTTTGGACCACCTGGTGCTGGAGGCCAGCGTGTCTCCCCCATGATGGACCTCATCCCATGCAGTGGGCATGGCAATAGCGAGTTGGTGGGCATGGCAATGAATCATCATCCCACCCCCGTTTGTTTTTTGGCTATAACTTTTTATAGAATAGAGATATTTCAATGCGGTTTGTTTCATTGCATGCTGTATGAAATTACACTTCGAATGATGTATAACATGATGGTATTAGTCCTAAAGACCGCAATTTTGGCCAGTAGTGGTGTCACTCCCCACTGTGCATGTCACCCAGTGTGGCCTGCACCCCCTAGTGATGCCACTGTGTGGAAAGCTGGATTTTCTTTAGATCATTTCTATCTTGCCTGGCTCTGCCTAAGAATCACATAGAAGGAAGTTTTTTTTTTCCCCCCATGTGAGCAATATGGGTTGTAATAGTTGTTGTTTGAATTGTAGTGCTTCATATCCAGCCTAATTATATTTTCAAGTTGTCATCACAGATGCCACTATGTTTGTTAGTATTACTCTGTCTCTCAGATTAGGATTGATGGATATTTCTAACTAGCTGAAGAAATGTTCCAGTGTTGGGAGTGCTGTGACGTATCAGTCTTATACAAAAGATGTAACAGAACCTGTAGTATCTTAGGGCCCAATCCTATCCAACTTTCCAGTGCTGGTGCAGCCACAATACAGCCTCAAGGTAAGGGAACAATGGCTCTGGAAAGTTGAATAGGATTGGACCCTTAAAGGCTAACACATGTTGCAAGATCTTGTAAGGAGGATAAGCCTGCTTTCATCAGGTATGCTGGCAGTAGAACCTAGAAGTTGCTTGGCTCTGTCAGAAGCTTAGAAGTAGAATCTTGCCAACAGAAGAAGAATGGTAGTTTTCAAGGAGTCTTCCATGCTTTCCGCAACAGCAGTGGAAGAGTTTACTTCTTTCCAGTGTCGAGGAGTTTACTTCTAAAGTCAAGGCTTGTTTTTGACTTTTCTATGAAAATAAATTGTATAAACATATTAAGGTATGCAGGCTGTCTTCTTACTGTTCAAGGTGGAAAAGACAACAGTAGTTCTTCCTAGTAGTATTTGATTTGCAAGCTTTCACATCCATCCACCTCTGATACTCTTTCTTCCAACTATAGAACAACACAGTTACAGAACTGGTCACTGTAGCGAGTGGGGCCAGGCCCACAACATGCCCCCCCCACAACATGCCCCCCATACTTACCTGGTTGCACGGAGCCTTGTGCAACCTTCTCCTGGTGCTCCAAAAATCATCTGAGGCTTCTGGAGCACCTTTAAAAGTACAACCAGTTTTCTGATGGAAAACCGGAAGTACTGTTAAGGGTGCTCCAGAAGCCTCAGACAGCTTTTGGAGAACTGGGGGAAGGTTGCGGTGGGCTTCGCCTGCCCCCCAGAACAGCTCCATAGGGCGGGCAGAGGTGGCAGGCAGGTAGAGGTGGTGCTGTGGTGTGCACAAGGGTGCCGTCCCCATAGGGCCCACAGATGCAGTGCCTAGGACTTTTGCCCCCCAACCTCCCTCAGGCTCACCACTAGAACAATGGCTATGAGACTAGTTTTTTGTTTTTTTTTAATTAGGTGACAGACCTGTTGCTGGGTTGTACCACTTCAGAATGCAACCAAAGTGTCACATGAAATCAATGTTCCTCTGTACAAACAACAAAAAAAATTCATTGCACACAGATAATGAGCATAAGAGGAGAAATGCTAGACTGGATGACTTCTCCCTGATATCCTAGTTCTCTATGTGCTAGGAATCATTTTGTATTGAAAAACATTCAATTACATGAGCCCCAACTGGGTTCTGAACTACATCTGAAGTCCAGAACCTGATGTATTACCATATCTACTATTTGTCAGAAATCCAGTGTTTGCAGTGACATTTGTGGGGCCACTTAGGCTTGTTTGAAAAGATGGAAGTTAATGCATCTTTCCTTTGGAAACATAAAGTGAAATCGAATGAGATTATTTGAACTGGCCTCAAAAACCTCTCCAGCTGCCCTTTTTAGGGTTGCATCAACATTTGGTGGCAACACTAGGTTGCTAGGAATAGTAGAAAAATGGTTGTTGATGTGGTGTTTCACTCTGTGGGCAGGATGTGTCTATTGCAGTGGCACCAGAAAGATGCAGTGCATTTTTAGACACTGCATGAAGAAACATATTGCATGTTCACATGTACACCCAGGTTTTGCAGTCACCATTCCCAGATGCAGCATTTTGCTTTTCCCATTAGGGTAAATACTAACCATGTCTTTATTGGGACGAAGAGGGCCTATGCCTGCTCTGGTGACCATAACAATAAATAGTATATCCTTACATGGAGTCAGACATTGGTCCCCCTAATATTATCCACAGTGATGGGCAGCACCTCTCTAAGGTTCCTGACAGGGCTTTTCCCTTCCTGACCTTGGAGACATCAGGTGTTGAACTTGGGAATTCTACATGCAAAGCAAGTGCTTTGCCATTCTTCTGTGTGGGTGACCAGATACAGCTTACCACACCAGATGGAGATTTCCTGCTGAAATTCTCTCTTCTGCGCAACTGTTAAAGGTACAGGAGCCCGCTCCTTTGAATCTAGTCCTTGATAGATGCGGCTTTACAAAACTTGTTATCGTAATACTTCAAAGCTCACATCCGTTTCCTTCTTGAGTATTAGGAAAGAAAGGAGATGCAATTGTACACTTCTGAAAAGCCTTCTTCATCGCTCTCTGGAAGCTATATATGTTTAAGGTTATAGTCTCCTTAAGGACAATGTGGTAGATCAGCAGGCTGCCAAAGGGTTGGGGGGGGGGGAAGCTACAGCCTATAGCCTGTAGGGTTCCCCCTCTCTTTTCACTGTTGCCTAGCTTACTGCTAAGAATGGCCCTCTTTGTATGGAGTCATGGCTGAATTCTTCTACATTGTCTCATCTTCCAGCTCCCAATACTCAAGGGGAATAGGCAGCTGCGAATCAACCCCTCTATATGGATTCCAGCAGGTAGCACAGCAAAAGAGGTTGCGGACATCTCTTTACGCCTTGCTATGGGTTGGGATTTGAGGAAATGACTCTCATACAAATTGTGTGAGCATGTTTGTTTTATTTTTCCTGCTTTAAAAAAAATGCAATTAGGAATGGAGAGAAGAAAACTAAGAAAGCTTTTAACAGAATTCGATGGGCTCACAGCCAGTCCTTTGGTAATTAAAGCCCACTGCCTCCATATGCCAACCCACACCTTATTAGAAAGCAAACTTCTTGATTGCAAGTATGCGATGAAGATGTCCATCACAGGCTCTTGCACGGTACGAAGAGGAACAGTTGTTGATCTGTTTCTCCCCCCCCCCTTTCATAGATTTTATATAATGCTCTGGAAATTTGACATCTATTTTTTTCTCTTCTTCTTTGGCCAGATGTTTCATCCTCCTCTGCTAAGTAATCTTGACATGCTGCCATGAGATGGAAACAACTGCTAGTTTTAATATTGCTCCATATCTCTATTAAGAGGCTACTGTCTCATGCATTCTAATTCCCCATATGCAGGCTTTCTCTCTGTTTCCTTCTCTCCCCCCCCCCCCATGCCTGAAGAAGAAGACTGCATATGGTAATTTTCCAGCTATTCTGCCCAAACAGCTAATGAGGTTCTAGATAACATATAATGAATATGCAGCCTGGTATTGATTCAGTATGGGAGCGCTTTGTGTCTTTAATCACAGTTGGAATGCAAAATCAGGCCCCACCTTTCAACTCTATCTCCATCATGCTGAGAGAGCGAGTCTGAGACTGCTAGACAGCTCGAAAGAGATTGCAGCTCAGATGTCCTGGAAAACAGCAAATCCCTCAGACCTGGCAGAATCCGTTACCATGAGAACTGCAGATATTTCCATTGTGATGGCTTGCTCCAGCAGCCATCTGTTACACCCATTTGATTAGGGAAGTACAGTTCAGCTTGTACAGGATTTTCATCACACCTTATCCCATGGCAGCACACGGCGGTGGTAGTGGTAGTGGTGGTGGTGTTGGTGATGAAGGTGGTGGGAAAACTCCCCTCTTTTTAGCTTTTTATATGCTAAACGGGATGGTTTTAAAGTGCTGCAATTTACTGAGGCCGAAGGCACTTAATGAAATGCTACGAAGAGGTCACTGAGGGACAGCAGTATCTCTCCAAAGAAAAGAACCCAGGAGGAATTTGACAGGGATTAGCATCCTGGGTTAAAAATAAGATCAACCGAGAAATTAACTGTATTTAGAAATGCCTTCCTCTTGCTGTGGAGAGGAGCCTGAGGTCTGAACCATGTGAAACCAACTAAGTGCAGTTTCTTAGGAGTAGTCAATTTATGCACATTAACTATATTTAAGGTATGCCTGCATTAACCTCAGCAGATCATACTAGTTGTCATATGCAGTCATTTTTGATACAACTTGACTTGATTCAGAACTGGGGGAAAGGGTGTACCTGTTCTGCCCTGCCCACTGAGACAGAATTTTAAGAAAGTTAATCTTGTCATCCTAGTTTACATATGAAACAGCAGTTGCAATAGCCTGTGTTTTTTTTGTCTAGTGCCCCCCCCCCCCAACTGGGTTTAGTAGTACTGATAGTAGTGATGGTACATTAAATGTGTCTCTGCCCAATCCTCTTTTTTCTACAGAGGCAGATGGGGTCCTGGGAATTCAACTACTAAAGTAAAACTGGCATAGTTCTGTGCACAGTCACTAACTGACAGTACAATCCTATATGTGTGTATTCAAAAGTAAGGGCCCGATCCGGGCAGTGCACCCCGGCGGCTTATTGCTGTTGTACACTGTTACAAACGTTGGAACTCGTTGATTCTGTGCTGGCACAAGAGCCGCCATAGAAAAAGTAGCCCCATTGCAGAGCTACTTCCCCTACTTGGGGGAAGGGGGCAAAAATCCCCTTTTCTTGAGGAGCTGCTGCAGGCCACACGGTTGCATATTCGATGCTGTGGTAGCCACGGTAGGCCTGCGCTCCAGGCATCTCAGGATTGGGCTGCCCGTCCCATTGTGTTCAGTGGATCTTGCTCCCAGGATAGTGCGTATTGGTTTGCATCCTATGATTGTTTTCTAAATAAACACACAGCTGAAGACCTTTGTGGGGTTAGGAAAGAGCCTCTGAACACCCAGAGCAAAACAAAGAACAGTTAAACAAAAGTAAGGTGCATGTAGGGAAGCAGATGATACACTCAGACATAGAATGCTAGTTTTTGATTGTTTTATATTTTCCAGTTTAACTATTTCTGCATGCCCATTATATCAGTACGTGCCCTCACTGCCGGCTTATAAGAAATGAATGGTTATGCTTCTTACTAGAAATAATGGTTATGTTTCTGTTTCAGAAAAGCAGCAGTTGTGAAAAAATAAAATGTGGGTCAGTCAAACTATACGCTCCATAATTTTAAATATAAACCATCATTATCAGTCTCTCCTTTTACCTAATCAACTAGTAAATTTTGTCCTCTGAGTTAGCAGCCATCAGTGAGTTTCCGACTATGCTTGGAAGGCTCCAATAGCTCATCAGACAATTACAAGAAGGTTAGTAACCCATTTGACGCCCCCCTTTTTTTTTCTTCCTGGAAGGTGACTTGTCCACCACTGCCAATGTTCCCATGCAATGTGGAACATCAGGGGAGTTTTGTGGGTGATCTGGAGCATGTGTTTGGTTCACTTGATGCAATGGCCAGTAGGCTTTTTGCATGAGCTGCAGCACTCTTGACTTCATTGTTCTCTGTAATGAACAGGAATTTCTTGGCAAAGATGTAATCTTCTTTGGGAGTGTGGGATTAGAGTGGGGAAGCTGTAGGCGAGGAAAAGATTAAGCCTCCCCATCACTTTTCCTCTCAAAATTGCCCCCTCACAAAGCGGTTTTGCCTTCTGAAAAGGGGGTCCCCAGTTTGCAGAATTATTTATTATTATTATTTATTTAATTCCACCCTTTCTCCAAAGAGCTTAGAGTGGTGACTGAGTGGGGATTTAAATCAGAGTCTCTTCAGTCTACATCTAGTGCTCTCACCACTGAGCTACACTGGTTAAAGATGAAAGGCTATGACTCTAAAACATTTATTTATCTATTTATCTATTTATCTATTTATTATCAGCAGTATTTTTACCCTGCCTTTCTCCCAAGGAGACCCAAGGTGGCTGCAATTCATAAAATTGCAAAGTATGGTTACTGGCATGTATTATTATGATGGCTAATATGATAATCAAAGAATCATTCAAATGCTCCGTTTTTCTGCTAATAAGAACAATTTAGATCTTGGGAGCCAACAACTTTGCCTTCTCTGGTGTCTGAGCCCCAGCATAGAGACCTCTTTGCCCGGAGACCACTTTGCTTTATGAACACAGTATCTGCCTTTGACAGGCAGCAGATGTATGGAGGCTCTGAAACCTGAAACAATGAATACCATTCAGCCTCTCACCATTGCACCTCCTTATAATAGTGCCTTTGTTAAGTGAAGCATTTATAAGAATACTACCTCCTCCCCCTTCCATCTCCAAGGCTGGGCTCTGAACTATGTTTTTAAAGTAAAGGTTAAGTACCTGAGGCATGAACAGTTGACATACAAAAGAATCTAAAGTAAATGTATCATTCACTGGCAGCAATGAGGGCTTTTGCTTTTTAGCGTCAGTGCATGGTAAAAAACAACACACACCCAGGATAAAAAGTATACAAGGCATATTTTCTTTCACTCTTGCATTTCTCCTCAGCAAGAATGTTAACGTTTTGCACCTTGTGTCTGGCATATATGTCTTCAGAGCCATCAATCTCATGAGGCTTGTGTTGCCATCTGTGCCAGGGAACGCTTTGGGCTCTCGTATGAAAATTCAATCTGGCAACAGAAATATGGACAAATGAAAAGTCCGTATCAAGGATATGGGCTGCAATCTCACACATGGGCTTCTTGAACTCAGTGGGGTTTTTAAACAGCCCAATGGGATCACAGGGATTTCACTAGTCGGTAGATGAGTATTGGTCTAGGAAGACGTTGAAGGCACAGCACCAAACAAAATATATACTGTCATAGTACTCTGAGGGATTTGGTGATGGTGGTGGGGAAACCTCTGGCATTGGTAGGCTCACTTGCCTTCCTGTTCCAGTGGAACAGGCTCCACTGGAGCCATTGGAACAGGCTCCATTGGAACAGGCTCCATTGGAGCCAGAGCCAGGTTCCATTGGAAGGCTCACTTGCCTTCCAGAGGGCTGCACAGTAGGAGAAGAGCCAATGGCCAAGCTGTTCTGATCACTGGCTACCACTGCTGTGATCTCAGAAATGAGAAGGGCAGGCAGGTAATCCTGGGAAAAGATTAAGTAGAATAAACATGGACATAGAAAATATGGGTTAGCACAGGGAAGAATCCAGGAGAATGAGTGGAAGAGAAGAAAATTAGAAGCAAGAGTTTAGAAGGGAAGGTAAAACAAAGAGAGAATGAGAAGAGATGAGTGTACATGGTCAAGCATGGTCAAGCTCGAATTCACAGACTGATTTGAAATAACCATTCAAATCTCTACTGTAAAGGACCAACCAGAAACATACATTTTCTTGCCGCCCGTTTACTTCTCTCCTTCCCTTTCATATTTCCTTATTTAATGAAGGCCATCCAAGATCCCAGGGGGACATGATCATCTTTGATTTGAATGTTATATTTTGGTGATTACAAATTGGGGCAAGACGTTCAGCTTCTACAAACCTGCTCCCTTCGCTTCCCGTATGGTATTTTCCCCTCTCCTTTTGCTCTGGAAAAGCTATAACTACTTAAATTAGCAAAACTTTTGCAAGAACGGATGTAAAACAGATTTATCCCAGTGTCAGCTTTATCTGATCCATTCGGTCTTGCAGAGTTTGGATGGCTTCCTTTGTTACAATAACCAGCTTTCAAACATCTATATCCTCAGGGTATTAAATGTCAGCCTCTAGTGTACTGTTGGAGGATAAAGGATTGTGAATACTGAAGTATTCTCTCTCTCCGGGTGTGTGTGTGTGTGTGGCACACATGCACACAAGCAAGATCTTTGCTGCACACCCCTGACCCAGATATGACCCCCCAAGAACTACTGGCAAAAGGAATGAAAAGATATTTCAGCTTATGTACATGGGAAAGGCTCTTCATTAATAGCAGGTTTCTTTTTTAGATTTCTCAGATGATAACTTCCTTTCATTGTCATGAGGATATATTTGTAACTAGGTGTCCAAAGTAGAGGATCAGTGGAAAATTCAGTTAACAGACTTTTGTGCTCTATTTTTCCTTTTTAACAAAAAAAGTATAGCTTTCTGATGAGTCTGGGCGCATGTCATGCCTACAAAATATTCTACTGATAGCGTGCTAAAGGGGATGGGCATTGTGGCCATGTTGGAACTGATTGCTTTTCTCCTCCTGTCCGTGGTAACCTCTACTAATACTTAGTGGGGTTGCCTTTTGGTCACCATGAGGAGAAGCTGCCACTATGTATGTCAACCATTCAGCTACACAGATAAATATTTTAGGCAGGGCAAGTTACCTCCTCATCTTGTGTTTCAGACCATATATTTATTCCTCAGGAGCGCCTATGTCTGTAGTCAACTCACTGGTTCGCTGTTGTTGTACACCATTAAATGGTCCTTTGTGCTTTAGAGCAGAAGGATGTTGGCCTGTCTTGAAGGTGCAACTTATAGTTGTTATGAGATATTTAACAAAACTTTTTTTTACACAACAAATGTTTCCAAATACAACTGTTCCAATTTAGCTTTGAACATCTGAGAACAGGACTTTGAGAGTCCAATCTTCACCTCGCTGCCCAATGGGCGGCGAGGCTCCCATAAAACTGTGACTGCTGTAAATCTGACAGTGCCGGTCACAAAAGGCACTCTGATAGCACGCTAGTTAATGTCTTCCCACCCCCACCATCACCAGCGTCCTCGTCATCACCAATGTCCTCACTTGCTGGAGCAGGTAAGATGATGGGAGAGGCAGTGGGAGGGTGGCAGGGTGGGGAGTGAAACTGGGTGGGGAGAAGGGCATAACAGGGGGTTGGGAAGTCTGTGGGAGGGGGAGGATCTGCACAGCAAATGGCCTGCACCGGATCTTATCCCCTCCAGTAGCAGCCTCCCCATCCTCTTTCTCTCCTCAAACTGTGCTGGCGAACTTGCTGACGCAGGTCCAAAGAAACCCATTGTGAGTTGGGAGGTTTATGCAGGGGTAAGGGGATTTAAAATCCCCTTTCCCTGCTAAAGCCTGCCCCCTCCCCATGGAATGCAGCATTGTCTAGTTTGGTGTCACTGCAATGGTGGTGGTGGTGGGGAAGAATTAAACTGGGCTTTGAGCCATGCTATAAAGGCTCTTTTTGAAATCTCTAATGGTGTCTAAAGTGGTCCCTCACTTTGTGATGGGATCTGTGCTTAATTTTTAGAAGTAAACGGAACCACAGGGGTCTCTCTGAAAAGTGTTAGTAGAGAAAAGGTTGAATTTGTTTTTATTCTACAAACCTCCATTGTAGATTGTGGTATCCAGCAGAGATTCTACAATCCACTCCGGGCATTATGCTGAAATGCTAATATCTCTGTGCATGCTCAGGTAAGAAACCTAATGGGCCTCCATTAAAGTAAGGGGGCAGTAATAGCACAAATCCCTCAGAGTGCCCGACACCTCACAGCAAACAAAGGGAAGTCTTGAATGTCCCAGAAACATCTCGTGGGCTGTGCTAGGCCTCACCTGGTATGCTACAGTGGGGCTTTTAATTTTGAATATATATATTTAAGAACAGCTTGTAAGACGGACAAATGAAAGCAAGTTCCTATATAAACCAAGAGTGGTAAATGTATGTTATTTATCACCTGGTGACTGAAATGTATCACCTGCTCATGGCAGGTGATTCTATTCATGCTGAGTGTGAGAACAATCCTTCTGGGGTTTCAGATCACATGAGATTATTCATCAGACACACCACATTGCTGATTCTGTAGAGAAAGTGTCTATCAGGGTGGCTTCACCATTAAACAGGGCAAAGCAGTGTGCCCAAGATGCTAAAGTTTGAAGTGTCATTAAGGGACAGTCAGCCTCACAACTGTGGGTGTAGGTTGGCTTTTCTGCCTCAGGGACCAAAATGTCTTTGGTCCTCCCTGATGATTGTAGTTCTGTAGACAATTAAATGGACATGCATACTTGATGAGCAAAAGTGGTGTTATCACACGACATAGGATGTATAAAGTTACACAAATGCACTGGATTTCTTTTCTTTCTTACAACCCAATTCCAACACTGCTGGAATGGGCATTCTGGTGCCATTAGGCACTTCCTGACTGTCGCTAAAGGCGACATGCCAGAGTGCATGGCCTGGACACTGCCACAAGCAGTGAGCATCTGGCTCTGCGCACCAGCAGACAATGGATGCCTGCTGGCTCCAGTAAGTGTGCACAGGAGATGGGTGGAATGGGGTGGGTCTGGGTAGAACAGAGCGGCAAAAGGGTGGGGTCTAGCAGCAGCTGTTACCCTGCAGATGCCTGATCTTGTCTGATCTTAGAAGCTAAGCAGGGTCAGGCCTGGTTAGTACTTGGATGGGAGACCGCCTGGGAATACCGGGTGCTATAGGCTTTTCGAGACTGAAGGTTGCCAACCAGGGCAGATTGGGACCAGAAGAGGACTAGCTCAGCAGTAGTGGCATCTGCCAAATTCTAAACCGCTTCACGGACTTGATACCCCAACCTGGGTTCACATTTGTCTGTTTGTCTGTTTGTCTGTTTGTTGGATTTGTATTCCGCCTTTCTCCCCGAAGGGCACCCAAGGCGGCTAACAATCAAGTTAAAAAATACAGATAAACATTAAAAATACAAAACACTTAAAAACAATTAAAACAAAATAAAATACATAGCAGCAGACTGAAAGCACACAGTAAAAGACATAAGATATAAAACAGCCCTTCTGGTGCCTCGAAGGCTTTCCTGAATAAAAAAGTCTTCAGGCCCCGCCGGAACGTTAATAATGAGGGAGCTGCTCTCAGTTCAAAGGGGAGGGAATTCCATAGTGCAGGTGCCACCACCAAAAAGGCCCTGTTTCTGGTTGCCATTCCCTTCACCGCTCTCAATGACGGCACAACCAACAGGGCCCCTTCTGATGACCTCTAAGGTTTATACGGACCGGATTATACAGAAGAAGGTGGTCTCTCAAATACGCTGGTCCCAAGCCGTTTAGGGCTTTAAAGGTCATAACCAGCACCTTGAATTCAGCCTGGAAACGAATGGGCAGCCAGTGCAGCTGCTGGAGTAGCGGCGTGACGGAATCAAACCGCCGACCCCCAGCAACTACCCAAGCTGCCGCATTCTGCACTAGTTGTAGCTTCCAGACCGTCTTCAGGGGCAGCCCCACGTAGAGCAGGTTACAATAATCTAATGTTTTTAATGCCAATAAAGGTTTACTAATACTAATCTAATCTTGATGTCACTATGGCATGGACCACTGTAGCCAGATCCACCTGAGACAGGTACGGCCGCAGCTGACGCACCAGCCGAAGTTGGGCAAAGGCACTCCTGGCCACAGCCGACACCTGGACATCCAGGAGGAGCTGCGAGTCCAGGAGAACCCCCAAGTTGCGAACCTGTTCTTTCAGGGGGAGTGCAACCCCATTCAGAGCAGGGCGATAGTCCAGCACCCGCATCGTGGATTTCTGCACCAGGAGTGCCTCTGTCTTGTCCGGATTTAATCTCAGCTTGTTTGCCCTCATCCAGATCCCAACTGCCTCTAGGTAACGCTCCAGGACAGCAACAGCCACCCTGGAGTCAGGTGGATAGGAGAGATAGAGCTGAGTGTCATCAGCATACTGATGGCACCCAACTCCAAATCCCCGGATGACCTCTCCCAGCGGTTTCATGTAGATCAGGGGTGCTCACACTTTTTTGGCTCGAGAGCTACTTTGAAACCCAGCAAGGCCCGGAGATCTACCAGAGTTTTTTTTACAATGTTCGCGCCATCATAACATATAACATTTATGTGTACAATGTATGTTGGTGTACCTTGAGCCCCACTGAGTATAACAGGACTTACTCCTGAGTAGACATGCCTAGGATTAGGCTGTGAGGCTGCAATCCTAGCCACACTTACCTGGAAGTAAGCCCCATTGAGTACAATGGGCCTTACTCCAGGCGTTTCCTCCCAGAGGCACCTGAAGGGGGGGTCGGCACTCCGCGATCTACTCATTTTGCTTCGCGATCTACCGGTAGATCTACCGGTGCTACCTATTGAGCACCCCTGATGTAGATGTTAAGCAACATGGGGGGCAATATAGAACCCTGTGGCACCCCACACCTCAAGGGCCAGGGTGCCGAACAGGAGTCCCCCAATCCCACCATTTGGGACCTGTCGGCCAAGAAGGACCGGAACCACTGCAAAACAGTGCCCCCGATCCCCACCTCGGCCAGCTGTCCCAGAAGGACACCATGGTCAATGGTGTCGAAAGCCGCTGAGAGGTCCAAAAGGACTAGCAAGGATGCACTCCTTCCATTCAACCCTCGGCGTAGGTCATCCACCAAGGCAACCAAGGCCGTCTCCGTCCCACAGCGAGGCCTGAAGCCAGATTGAAAGGGATCCAGATAATCCGCTTCAACCAGTGCTTCAACCGCTATCCTCTGGAGCTGAGACGCCACCACCCGCTCGATCCCCTTGCCCAGAAACAGGAGGTTCGAGACTGGCCGAAAATTATCCAATATAAAGGGGTCCAGAGAGGGCTTTTTCAGGACTCGGACTTCACATGGACTAGTGCCAGCTATAGAACTGGCACAGGTCTGAGTAGACCTGACAGCTAGGCACAGGCTTACTATAGGGCAAGGGAACAAATGTTCCCTTATACTGAGGAGACCTCCAGATACTAAAACGCCCCTGCAGGATACAGCAGGCGCCTCACTGGAGCCGCTGCAGGGAGTTGTGTTGAATTGGGCTGCTAGTTTAATCTTGAATACAGGTGTGCACCATGTAACAATGGGAATACGTTCTCCTATCCCAGTTGTTATGCGATTAGGTCATTAAGTGAACATTCAATCTATTGCCTTTGTTGTGTACTCCCTGCCAGACACCAGCTGGCTGCACAGGCTACTGGAGATAGAGTGCCTCTTCTTTGCATTAAGAGCCTCCCTGTTGTGTAAACAGACACTCTGGTGCAGACTATGGGAGACGTGATTGCCTCATTAAGAGCATCTTTGTTGTGCTTTGACCACTGTCATATATGCAGTCCGTTGTTAAGCAAACAGTTAAGTTGTGCATGCCTGTATATCCAAGTGTAGCTTTTGAAACCTTGCTGCGAAACCTCATCAGAAATTGTACCCTGGGGACTGACAGAGAAATGTGTATAGAAAAAAGTTGAAACTTTATTTTTATATATGACTAGTGCAGCGAGAATACTTTTTGCGCTTTAGTGGAAGATGTCAGAAGGACCCTCGGTGGAAGAATGGTGGGTAAAAATTTTGGACTTGGCAGAAATGGACAAACTGACAAAGTTGCTTAAAGAAAAATCAGTAATTTCTTTTTAGAAAATTGAAAACCACTCATTGACTTTCTTTATGCAAAGGAAAAGAAAAACAAGATAATGATTTATGGATTTGAAAGTAGAATCAAACTTAATTCTAGTGAAAAGACTGGTGACAATGACAAGTATAAAAAGTTATGATGGAGATCAGAATTATGTCAACTGAAGTGCAGAATAGATAGAGTAGGGATATAAGTAAATAGTACATACGTGCTATACTTTACCTGTAGCTAGTTTATGTATACGTATTGTCTGTGTGTTATTAATTCGGAAATTTAAAAGGGGGGAAAAATTGTACCGGTACTCACAGTGTGATGGTGTCACATTCTATGCTGGGCAGCCCAATCCCACCTAAATCCCCATGTGGCAATGCAGTGGCTCCGCTGATCCTGTCCCCCTTCTGGGCCTGTTCCACCCGCCCCATTCAGCCTCCTTCTCACCCCCCCCTCCCTTGCCCCTGGCTGAGAGTACCTGCTCCAGTGCACTTTTGCTGTTCTACTGGCACCAGCGGAAAGGCTCCAGTCTTCCCGCTGGCACGCCTGGGCTTTGCGCTGCTGCAAAGCACGTTACGGCCCTTTTGCCATAGCGTGTACCATTGGAACATGTGTTCTGCCAATACAGGCCCTTAACAGGATTGGGCCATTATTGTCTTGGAATTGCTAAAAGTTACTGGAGAAGGTAGAAAGTAGCGGTGCGGTTGCCTTTGGTGATCGCTGTACACATGGGCCGTAGGGTCTAATTTGGCCTATGTGTGGTCCAACTGTTCTTCCACAGGAGGGTAGATCCCCAGAAACTTCTTATTGTGTGTCTAGTCAACAAATGCTTTAAAGCATGTTTCAGATATGAAACGTCAGTATGAATTCCAGACAGGTTTTGCAGAATATGATTAACTATTTCTCTGTCTTTCAGTTGTATGTGTGACATGGAAGTTATATGAATCAGACATCAAAGCAATCGTACTCACTCTCACATAAATAGTGAAGGCTCTAATATCAATTGTTTTATGTTTTAGTCTTTTTTTTACCTCCCTACTTTATGTGATGAATCTGTTGCATGATTTTCTCAAGTCTTCAGGTTTACATCCATCTGAATGATAAGCAACAGAAACATCCATAGAATATGATCCATAAATCATATTCAAATCCACACATCCAAATGATTGTTTTTAATCCCTCTAAGCTACTGCACTGTGGGGCAAACCATTTATGTTTATTTTGGAATGAAATGTTTGCTACACATGTATTTCTTTTAAAATATTAGCTGCTTCTTGCAACTCTGAAATAGAATTTGTGCAATTACCCTTATAAAATGAGTGTACAATCGGAATGGCGTCGTTCATAGCACTTGCTAATCTCCTGTCGTCTTCAGTGGAATGAAAATTGCACCCTGAAAATGCTACCCTAGGCAGGGCAAGCACCCTCATTCCCGGGCGCATCATCTGTCTTGCTCTCCTGAAAGCTAAGAGTGACAAATTAAGGGTAAATTAGATCTTTATTGGCCTTTGCTTGTATATATTTCTTTTGAAATATCTGGTATTGGCAGAGAAGACGCTGGACTAGATGGATCACTGGTGTTGGCCCAATAAGGTGGCTTTTATGTTAATTTATATTACCAAGTATACCATTTTTTAAGTTGGATTAAAAAAATGAATGGTTGGTTTTGAGGTCAGGGGACAATGAACTGCATCTGAGATGCATGGCTCTTATGGGCCAAGTTAGATGCTCTGAAATCTTTCATTCAAAGCATGCCTGTAGGTGTTGCCTGCTGGTGAAATAACACCTGAGACAATGCAACCATGTTGAGAGGAACTGTTTTCCATCGCACTGATCACATATGGCAGATAAAACATGGATCTCTCCCACCCCCCACCCCCCAGTTCCTTGTATGTCTTGAATTATCAGAAGGTACTTTGGAGGCAATCTAGTCCAGGGATGGCCAACCTTTCAACTTTAGGGGTCCTGGACCTTTAACAATTGTGTAGAGGAGGAAATTTCAGCAGGTATAGCTTGTCATCTCCAGAAGCCCTAGAGTTGAAAGTTTGGCCACCCCAATCCAGTCCAGTCTCCTACTCAGTTGCAGGGTTAGAAAACAACCTGGGGAAATTTGGCCTGGATAAGGTAGGGCCCAAGCTGTGTAAAATGCTGAATCACCAGGAGTCAGGTGAAAAGAGAGTTCACTAATTGAAACAGGTGTTGAGCTAGCAGCAGCAGGAGGAGACACCACCCTTCCTAATTCACGCACAGTGCTTTAAAAGGACTGCAAGAGCCCTCATGTGTGGGAAGGCAGGGGTGGCTGGTGGTCATGTATATTGCACGTTGTGCCGTCTTTATGTTTCTTTACTATGCTGCTGTTTTTTCCGTTACCTTGTAAATACAGACTGAAATAATGAAGGATTTGTGTCTGAAGTGCTGTTTATCGTGTGGGCTGAGTCTTTGAGGCTGCATTCCGCAGGCAACAACAGATAAGAAGCTGCTCCTTCCTCGACATCAGCACAGGCAGCTACAGCATCTCTGATGGTTGATCATCCAGCCTGGGCTTGAAAACCTCCAGAGAGGGAAGCCCACAATTAAGACCATTCCAGAGCCAGACAGTTCTTAAGTTGGGAAAATCTTCCTCATGTTTAGCCTAAATCTGCTTCCCTGTAGTTTCAACCCAGTGGTTGCAGTCCTGCCTTCTGGAGCCACAAAGAATAAATCCTCACCTTCTTCTGAAGGGTAGTGCTTGAGATACTTGACTCCTGCTATATCTTCCCCTCTCTTCTCCAGGTTAAACATACCACGTTCTTTTAACTGTTTCTCATAGAACGTGGTTTCAGACCCTTCACCATCTTGATTGCCATCCTCTGTACCCATTCAGCTTACCTCCTTAAAACATGGTGTCCCAAACTCATCCCATAGCCCAATTTTATGGGCCTTCTGCAAAAGGACCAGCAACAGCAGAAATGTCATGTCACCATTGCACATGTTGAAGTTGCTGGTAGAACCAGCCAGTGACTCCACATGCACACCAAATACAACTGGATGCAGCAGTGCTGGTAAGTGGGTGACAGGAGTGGGCTGTCTGTGGGGAGGGAGATAATCAAGGTGTGTTGAGGAAAGAAATGAGGGTGCGTTTGGGAGGGATTGATCTGACACCTGATCCAATCCCCATAACCAGATTCCAGAATGTCTCCTGACTTTCCTCAGATTTATACCATAGCTGCCAAGGGTTTGAGGAGGCCCATAGGTGACCAGAAGACCTACCTGGAGGTAAGTAAAAAGGTTTTCCTTACCTCTATTTTCCTTTCTAGGTTTCTACCCATAGCATTTGTGTTGGCTTGGCTGTGTGATATGGTACAGCAGGGGATAAGACTGGGCTGACAGCATTCCAAGGGCAGTCTGACTAGTGCAGTACTGAGTGGAACTATTCCTTCTTATGGTGTGGACTCTGCGCCTCTTGTAATGCTGCCCAGCAGTGCATTTGCTTTGCTTTTTTTTTTCTTTTTGCAGCATCACAATGCTGTCTCATGTTTAACTTGTGGTCCTCCAATGGCCCAATCCTATCACCATCACCCACTGGCATAACTAGTGTTGTGTCAGACAGAGGCTGCTTTATGGCAGGCACAAATCTGTCACTGCTGACATGTGTAGCCGGCCTGTTGGTTGGGAAGCTGGAGTGATTCCCCTCTGCCGATGGACCCACAAAGATCTGCCAGAGCAGGTAAGCCTGCACAGGGATTTGGAGGGAGATGTGAAGGAGGTTGAATGGGGCAGGTGGGCCAAACAGGGGAGGGGTGGTCAGAACAGGCTGGTGATGGGAAAGAGGAGCTGAATCCCTACCCATTTCCCAGGCCTGATCCACCTTCCTGGGTCAATGCTGACTGAGGTCTGAATGGACTCATAGTGGCTGCTGGGGCTTACTGTGAGTAAGGGGACAAATGTCCCTCTACCCAGAGGAGACGTCCAGCAGCCGAAAATCCCATGCAGGAGCTGCGCTGCTGCTGCATCTCTGTGCAGAGAGTTAGATAGGATTGGGCTATAGGACACTTAGATTTTTTTTTATACATGCTGCTGCCACTAAATCCAGGAGGGTGCCCACATGGCTAACCAGCCAAGTTAGAGAGGCTGTGAAGGGCAAGGAAGCTTCCTTCCGTAAATGGAAGTCTTGCCCTAATGAGGAGAATAAAAAGGAACATAAACTGCGGCAAAAGAAATGTAAGAAGGTGATACTGGAGGCCAAGCGAGACTATGAGGAACACATGGCCAGCAACATTAAGGGGAATAATAAAAGCTTCTTCAAATATGTTAGAAGCAGGAAACCCGCCAGAGAAGCGGTTGGCCCTCTGGATGGTGAGGGAGGGAAAGGGGAGATAAAATGAGACTTAGAGATGGCAGATAAATTAAATGGGTTCTTTGCATCTGTCTTCACGGCAGAAGACCTCGGGCAATTATAGGCCAGTCAGCCTAACATCCATACCGGGTAAGATGGTGGAATGCCTCATCAAAGATAGGATCTCAAAACACATAGACGAACAGGCCTTGCTGAGGGAGAGTCAGCATGGCTTCTGTAAGGGTAAGTCTTGCCTCACGAACCTTATAGAATTCTTTGAAAAGGTCAACAGGCATGTGGATGCGGGAGAACCCGTGGACATTATATATCTGGACTTTCAGAAGGCGTTTGACATGGTCCCTCACCAAAGGCTACTGAAAAAACTCCACAGTCAGGGAATTAGAGGACAGGTCCTCTCGTGGATTGAGAACTGGTTGGAGGCCAGGAAGCAGAGAGTGGGTGTCAATGGGCAATTTTCACAATGGAGAGAGGTGAAAAGCGGTGTGCCCCAAGGATCTGTCCTGGGACCGGTGCTTTTCAACCTCTTCATAAATGACCTGGAGACAGGGTTGAGCAGTGAAGTGGCTAAGTTTGCAGATGACACCAAACTTTTCCGAGTGGTAAAGACCAGAAGTGATTGTGAGGAGCTCCAGAAGGATCTCTCCAGACTGGGCAGAATGGGCAGCAAAATGGCAGATGTGCTTCAATGTCAGTAAGTGTAAAGTCATGCACATTGGGGCAAAAAATCAAAACTTCACATATAGGCTGATGGGTTCTGAGCTGCCTGTGACAGATCAGGAGAGAGATCTTGGGGTGGTGGTGGACAGGTCGATGAAAGTGTTGACCCAATGTGCAGCGGCAGTGAAGAAGGCCAATTCTATGCTTGGGATCATTAGGAAGGGTATTGAGAACAAAACGGCTAGTATTATAATGCCGTTGTACAAATCGATGGTAAGGCCACACCTGGAGTATTGTGTCCAGTTCTGGTCACCGCATCTCAAAAAAGACATAGTGGAAATGGAAAAGGTGCAAAAGAGAGCGACTAAGATGATTACGGGACTGGGGCACCTTCCTTATGAGGAAAGGCTACGGTGTTTGGGCCTCTTCAGCCTAGAAAAGAGACGCCTGAGGGGGAACATGATTGAGACATACAAAATTATGCAGGGGATGGACAGAGTGGATAGGGAGATGCTCTTTACACTCTCACATAATACCAGAACCAGGGGACATCCACTCAAATTGAGTGTTGGGAGGGTTAGGACAGACAAAAGAAAATATTTCTTTACTCAGCGTGTGGTCGGTCTGTAGAACTCCTTGCCACAGGATGTGGTGGTGGCGTCTAGCCTAGATGCCTTTAAAAAGGGATTGGACAAGTTTCTGGAGGAAAAATCCATTATGGGGTACAAGCCATGATGTGTATGTGCAACCTCCTGATTTTAGAAATGGGTTATGTCAGAATGCCAGATGCAAGGGAGGGCACCAGGATGAGGTCTCTTGTTATCTGGTGTGCTCCCTGGGGCATTTGGTGGGCCGCTGTGAGATACAGGAAGCTGGACTAGATGGGCCTATGGCCTGATCCAGTGGGGCTGTTCTTATGTTCTTATGCCATGTATACTTGTGCCACTGATTTTTGTTCCTAGATTCAGGAACAAGTTCTCTGTTGAACTTCACCTGTCATGTCAATACTGCGAGGTTGATATTTATATGTTGTTTATATCTAAAACTGGATGCAGTCAATGTGTGGATGCAGATGCACAGACTCTGTCTGCACCATCTTCACCAGATATTGTTGTTGTTGATGATGATGCTGATGTGACTGGATTTAGACAGCAAGTTGGCTAAGAGAAATGAAGTCTAGAGAAATGAAGATAAGGAAGAGGAAAATATTTTCAAACATGGAAAAGGCAGTGGAAAGACTAAGGAGAACAACTGGCATCCATATTTACAGAGGATTGGAGAAGAACATGGGGTTTGGATTAAACATGGAGAAAAAAGCATTTTAGCTGTAAAAGCAGATCAAGCAGTTGGGGAAGCTGGCTCGAGAGATCATGAAATATTATTTGGAGACATCTGTCAGATATATTTGTGGTACAGAAAAACGTAGGGCGAGGACATGCATAGCATTGTAAGAGCAGTCACAGTGGGTTCTTCACCTGCATTGTGAACACAGCTTTGTACAAGGATGTATGTCAACTTCTTAGTCTTTCCTACTGTCCCACTCCTCGTGCTTCAGGTAGCTGTTGATCTTTAAAAAAGAACTTAAAGCCGCACACAAAGCGTCAAGGCATTCACCATTTACTTTTTTTTTTTTTTAATTCACAACTATTTTTAAAACTGTTGCAAAGATGCTCTGAGGACTGGGAGGGGGAATGTATTGGTGTTGCCTACAGATATCCTCCACAGCAGGTTTTCTCACCCTGGTTTAAACTGGACCATGTTAAAACATACAGGGGTGTGTGTGTGTGTGTGTGTGTTCATTCCCCTGCCCTCTCCCAAACCCAGTACCGAACATTGTGCATTTGTTGTGAAGGCTGTGCTCTCAAACCACACCTAGGTCTATCCTCACCCCAGACCTAGATCATAGATTGGTCTAATGAGATTCATCACCATTCCCAAATTGTTCCATTCGGGTTCTGCTTGGTTCCTCCTCCTGCCCCATCACAGATATTCATATCCACCCAGACCTACATAACCTCTCTGAATAACGTTCAGCTTCTATTCAAGGCTGATAGTTCCCACTTGTACATTTCAGTCGGATGGGAAATGTAAGCAAGATTGTTGTTTGTAGAGGAATCATTGAGTGTCCTACAGACCAATCTAATCTTGGAGGTTGCATCTATTGCAGGTTTCTCCTCTCCCCCCCCCCCCCGGATTGATGGGTAGGAACGTATCTTTCTGCCTCAGCCCTTTTGCAGACTGTAAATGAAATGCAACTCTCTAGCTATTACTGAGAAACACGTCCGCTTCCAAATTATATATTTTTTTCCAGGTTAAAAGTATATAATTTCACAAGGAACACATCAGGACTCATCCCGCTGTGAAACTATTGCTCAATTATTCTCAGCAGTAGTGAGTTGCCTACAGTTCTTTACTGCTGCATAACCTCTGTGAATCCACGACTCCAGCATTGAAGATGACAGCTGATGCTGGGTTATTGGTGCATGACTCCAAATGCCATAACAGCATGAGATCCTCTTCCAGGGGTTCCTGGTGCTTGCCTAGTTCATATATGTCAGGAGCTTGGTTAATCATAGTTGACTTGCAGTATATGGCAAAAGCATATTATAGATGTCTGGGTTACGGAGCAGTTAATTAAAAATATCACCACATCTAAAATATTACCCCTACAGTCAACCTTAAACCCAAAAATTGGGGTTTCAACTTGCATTTGAAGAGTCAATGAAGAAAGACAAGGCAAAGAAAAAAGCAAAGGCATGTGAGTTGGTAATGGGGAGGTGATTAATTTGCAAGTAGCTTGAACCAACTGAAATACAATAAACATATATATGGAGAGAAATATATATATATGTGTGTGTGTGTGTATATAAATATGTATATATGTATATATGTATATGTATATGTATATATGGACATTTAAAAGGGGAAAGCAGCAGCAAAGTAGAAGTCTATGCCATGAAAATAAATATAGTCCTAATGAATTCCAGCATTGCCTTCCTTAGATTTGGAGTTTTCAGGTTTGGGAAGTGATTGCAGAAGCTTGTTAAAGATTTATAAACAGGACACACTGCCAGTCAAATGTGATGCAGCTAGTGGGGTGGGGGGGGGGGGGAGAATGGAGTCTTTGACTCATCAAAGTAGGAATCTATAACTCTGTCAGGTCTTTTGGAAAAAAAAATCTGTTAGAAAGCAATGTGTTTTGGATCTCGTGGGTGTTTTTTCTTTTCTTTTTGTATGGATAGGACAGTTATTAGAAGGTTGATGGAAAGTCACCAGTTGTGGAGTTGGAAGAGGGATTGAGAAGAATGGCAAGAAGGGAAATGCAAACCTGAGAAAAATCAGGAGGGGGGTCTCCGGCACACCGTGCATGAATTTAATTACAAGCACACAGCTGAGAGAATGTTAAGCAGCGAATCAGAAACAACGGCACGAGGATATTGTTGTATTCAAAGGACAACATTCTTTTTGCCTGCACAGCTCAGCTGCACTTTATTATTTATTATTGAAATTTCTGTCTCAGCAACCCAGTGCAAAAATTTTGGTTGGATAACACCATGTTTTAAAGAGAAACAATAATTTAAGCTCAGACAGCTCCCATCTTGTGATGTCTCCTCATCTGTCTTCCTTGTTCCATCACCGGGTTAGACACTTAGAGGGAGAGAGAGTACCTTTTCATATGGAATGGTGCTGACTCCTCTTTGGTGCCATTGCAAATCCAAAAAGAAATCCTTTATTCCTTCCAGCCTGAGGAAGAATACCTGGAAAATAAACAATATTAGTGTTATTCGTACTGCAGGACTCAGCAACTAAATCTGCTGTTAGGCTGTGCTGAGAAAGCAGTGCGGATTTGGAAGTCAAATACTTCTGCCACTCAAATAGGCATATTACCAGCCCCCCATCTTGAAATTCAGCTGGTGTTTCAAATCCAACTGAGCAGTACCCCAAGCCCCCTCCCTTTTAAAAAATTAGAACGAAGAAAAGTAGAAAATGGCGCTTTCAGATAACTCTGGAACAGTGATTCTCACACATTTAGCACTGGGACCCACTTTTTAGAATGAGAATCTCTCAGGACCCACTGGAAGTGATGCCATGACTGGAAGTGACATCATCAAGCAGGAAAATTTTCAACAATCCTAGGCTGCAGTCCTACCCATGCTTACCCAGGAGTAAGTCCCATTGTTAAAAGAATATACATAGTAGCTTGTTAAAAGTACAGACCTGTAACATTTCCCCAAATGCAGTCACTTACCTTGGTAGCATCAAATCTAATATATTAAAAATAAAATATAGAAATGAATGGGGACCCACCTGAAATGGGTTCACTACCTGACCCACAGTTTGAAAAACACCGTTCTGGAAGATTTCTTACTTTTCTCAAAAATAGAAACTTCTGTATCTCTCACTTCAGCCTATCCTTTTTTCAGGAAACCAAATGGAGTGACACAAGGGAGGGAAAAAGCAGCCGTGCTGTCCTGGCCGTCTTCTGAAGTATAGAGGAGAAAAAATAATGCTGCCATCAACCTTTCCAAACCCATGGTTGGCAAAAGGGAGGCAGGAAAGCAGTAGCAGTTATCCCTTCTCTCTATCCAGCACAGGCCAGCCAGGGGGGAGGCAGTGGCATCATTCACACTGAGCTGATTGGTGGGGTTAGGGGCCTGGTAGCGTCACTTTTCACCTGCCATGGTGAAGGCAGGGTGCAATGAAGGAATGAAATATTACACACTCCACAACCGATGGGCCATGCTGCAGCTTTCCATGTGTTGATTGTGGAGCCACTAGCCACTAGCTGCTGTAGTCATATTGTTGTCAAAAGTATTGGCACATTGCTGTATTGGACGTGTCTGGGGAACTGAGCAGAGGCAAAGGTGTGGTTGTTCATTACCACAGGGCTGGGACTGTCACAAGGACTTGTGAAATCCACAGGGTAAAACCAGAGATCATCACTGAGTAGATCAGGTCAGAGGTAATTAATGAGGCAAACAGAGACCAAGGCAGGAAATGTGAGCTTGTGAATCCAAAGGCAAGAGGTACTAATGAAAGGAGGTAGGTCAGGAAGTTGGACAGTTTAGTTACAGGAAAAACAGCAGTACAATCGATTGCATGTCTAATCAGAAGTCAGTTCCATTCTGTTCAGTTGGGCTTACTCCCAGGACAGTGTGTATTGGATTAAAGCACAAATCTGCACACAAAGTTCCCAGTATTCAATCAGCAAGCTACTCTCTGCTGACCCTTCCTTCTTGGGTGGAAAGAGTCTCTGCCAAGTATACCCAAAGACCAAGTCTCAGGCATCAGCAGTAGGCAATGATGCCAACTCTCTAAGTGCCAGCCCTGCAAGTGTATCCCCCCTCTCCATTGGCTCACATAACTAGTTACAATGGCTGTTTAACCCTTGGCCATTATTTCCTCAAAAATACAGGCCACTCACTACACCTCCCTTTTGTTTTCCCCCTTTATCTGAATCTTGTTTAGGTCCTTTTCTGCTTGGTTTATGCATCATTCCATCCAGCTTCTTATGTTTATTGCTGTTCTTGTGTTTTCATTTTTTAAAAAAATTAACCCTCTCTCTATTGCTTTGCCCCAAGGAATGAGGCCTTGTTAACGCTGTGTGCCCAGACATGATACCTCTGCCGTCTTCATGTTAAATCGCTCTCTGCTCATACTACCGTGGAATTTGTCTTTTTTTCTGCTAGTCTCTAACTGTGAGCTCATATTTAATCTGTCATCTGCTATCACTTCCTAAATAGGTCCTGCAATATCTTTCACCCTAGTAATAAAAATGGGAGAGGGGGAACCTATGCAAAGAACAAATAAGTTATGATCATGGGTAGCTTCTGGGGCAGTGGTGTTGCTAGGGGTGTGTGGAGGGTCCGGAGGGGGTGCGGGCTGCATCGGGCAACACGCAAAGTGGGGTGACATCACCAGCGACTAAAATAGCTAAAATCATGGTTTCTAGGAATAATGCCATCCTGTTAGATACCATTCGATGTGTGATTTACAGCAGAATGCAATGAAAAAACCGGAGTGCAATATCTCCATTCTGTCAAAAGTTATGGCCAAAAAACCAGAAAACAAAAATGCAACTGTCTTATGTTACAAAAAAGTACATTTCCTTAATTCAGAACAGACCAATGAGACCGATTGTTCAAACAGTCAATGAGATGTTATTATGACACAGCATGGTGTTAGTAAAGTGTTAGTAAGGTGACACCCTCAAAGGGGGGGGGTGACACCACTAGTGACCAAAATTGCTAAAATCCTGATTTTTAGGATGAATGCTGTCATGCTATATATCAATTGATGTGTAATTTCATGCAGAATGCAATGAAACTGTGCTGAAATATCCGCGTTCTATCAAAAGATAGAGTCAAAAAACCAACGGGGATGTTGTGATGATACATCACCACACCCACCACCTGGGTCATTGCCCCGCCCACTGCATGGGAGTAGTTCCATCATGGGGGTGACTCACTGGCCTCCCTTATCAGGTGTTGCAAACCCTCGTGACGCCACTGTTCTGGAGAAAAACAGTTTTTGTTCTCCCTGTACTGGAACTGCACATTACATACATGTGTTAAACTAAACTATGATGGTCATCTTTCCTAAGGAATAGCAGCTTTGGTGTGGGGATTAGGGTTTGATTGAAGAAGCCGATTCCAGAGGTGTTTAGCCTTACAAACGTGTGCTTGGAATCACAGGGAGAAAGTGATTTGGGATATGATTTTGAAAAGAGCAAGAATTAACAGCCCAATCCTATGCTCGCCAGCACCCAGGGCTTCAGCAGCACTGAAATGGCAACCGCTGTATTCTATAGGTGCTGGGCTAGTGCCAGGCATCTCCTTGGGGTAAAGGTGCATTTGCTTCCTTACCCCGGATAATGCCACCACGGCGCTAATGAATCTTCTTGTTTTTGAGCAGGCATTGAATCGAGGATGCCTGTGTTGGGCTGCCCAGGCCAGGACAGAGCCTAGGATACAGTGACAGAGCCTGCTGTCATCTCCGCCCCCTCCCAGTCCCTGTCTTCCCCTCTCCTGCCCAGTTCCACCCTCCTCCTGCCTTGAAAAGCTACACCACCATCTGGCGGTGCCATTTACCACCACCAGCCACGTGGAGTCCTCTTTCCTGCACTGAGGACCAGCCCCGACTGGCGCAGGCCCAGCACCAGTGCTCCTTTCTCTCCAGTTGCCACAAATGTGCTTTACCACACATTTGTGACACCAGCGCTGGCGGTACACTCATGTCACCGACACTATGGAGCTCAGGATTGGGCTCTAATTATTATACCCCCCTCCAACCCTGTCACTATGTTTCAAAATCCCCCCCACAGCTCTTTTTCTGTAGCAAAGATGTGAACTGTTGGGCTTTGGGAATTGATTCACACATGCAGGTGTTTCACTTGATGTGTTGTGCCATCATTTGATCACCTGATGTTTGTTTGCTCTCAGCGGAATGTGTGAACTGCCTCCATAGGAAATACTGACTTCAAGTGACATGAAAGTTCTACCTCTGCTGATGAATCAGTGATGCGGCACCCCCATACTCGTAGGTAAATTGTCACTTGGTGCTACAGTAAATGAGTGCTGAACATGCCTTTGTGAACAGGTGCCATGAAACTTCTTTTACTGGTTTCACACCACTGCTAGTGACCTTGCAGAGGATGTGTTTCAATATGTGCAATCATAGGCACAGGCTGACTCACATCCTTGTTTACTGAATTCAAATCCTTGTTTGGTCGTTTGCTCTGAATTTTTTTTTTTTTTTTAAAGAAAGGGGGAAAAAAGAGCAAGAGAAATTCCTGGCACAACTGAGACAGCAGATTTCAAATCTTGGGAAGCCCGGAACAAGGCATAAGTTTGGACAAGCTGGTCTGTCAATGCTCAGACTCCATTAGTATACCCAATTCCCACAGGCCAAATGCTCACTTGGGGAAACAGCAAATACATTGTGGCTGCAAATGAAAGGGGTGGAATGGATGCAGCTCTTAAATAAGTGCATAAAGATCATACCTTACCATGATCCAGGGCTACCAACCTATTTTTCCAGACCCCACTCCTGTATCTCGTACAGCCCTATACCCAGGAATTAAGCAGGTGAATTGTTTCCCATCACCTATCTCCATGCCAGGAAAAGGGTCGAATGATAAATTTTCTATGTGTCAGCCTACTGTTAAAGGCACAAAAACAGGGCCAGGAGAATAACAGCCCATTCCTATCCATACTTTCCTGGGAGTAAGCCCCACTGAATTTAATGGGACTTACTTCTGAGTAGACATGCATAGGATTGGGCTGTTAGTCATTTGAAAATCAGAATATATCATTTAATCTAATAAGAATATTACTTCTTAAAATATTATTGCTTGTAAGAATCCAACCGAATAAACGTATTTGGGTTGTTTTGGAAGAATGATGCTGCTGCTGGTTGACCTTCTGTTTGCCTTGTTTCATGAAACAAATCCCATACTGGAAGGGGTGCCACATTTTATCTCTGACCTAGCTCCTGTGCTTTTAACAGTAGCCGGATGCACAGATGTCTTATCATATGAAACTTTTCCTGGCATGGAGATAAGTGGTGGGAGAAGCTTATGATCTTAAATTCTGTGTGCCACATGACCCAAGAATTAGCAACATTTCATGCAAAAAATGTCCTGAAATCCTAAGCCGCTGCAGAAAAGATGAAGATAACCCCAAACCACAGGGCACTTAAAAAGGAGAAAAGTCAAAGAGTCACTGAGCTTGAGAAATAACTACATAAAATTATGTAATAATGTTCCCAGATCCAAGATTTACTAGGTTTTTTAAATAAAAATGTACTCCTCCTATGTTATACTTAGGATTGAATTTAACAACTAGACTGAGTTCAGTGTGTGAATATATTTGGGTCTTTCCCCATGTGGTCCTTGCTTTGGGCTCCTTTCAAATTATTCAGTACAGACTATAATTGCTGTTCCCTCATCATAAGATCTAGAAGCCAGGGCCTCAAATTCCCAGCTGAAGGAGAAATATAAAATGCTGAAAGCCTGATCTTGTGTGTGTGTGTGTGCGCGCGCATGTCTTTGTCTGTGTTTGTGCTTGGTTACAAGTTTCTTACATTTCAGTGACATATACAGGCTATGATAAGCACTTGGTCTTTTAATTTGGCCCTGTTCATCTGATCCTGTAAGACTACTATAGGTGTACTAGGTATAGGTGCATAGGTCAGAAATGATTCTTTATGCAGTGCCAAGCCACTGTAGGAGTAAAACATCTGGTGGCTCGGAGTCAAATTCAGAACCTTACCCATTCACAGAGACTAGGAATCTGCTGTGGCTGCCACTTATCTGTGGCTAGATCCCACATTGTAGTTATGGTATCCTACACTGCAGTTCTAATGCCTGTCTGCAAAAAACTCCCAATGTCAGTACAATCCTATGCATGTTTATGCAGAAGTAAATCCCACTGTGTTCAATAGGATTTACTCCCATGTGAATATGAATAGAATTGCAGTCTGAGTCTCTGAATGGTGTGTATAGAATTGCAGCCCAAATATAATAATTTCAGGGGTAAGTATAAGGTTGACATATCTGATCAAAGCTATTACTGGAGGTTCCTCCCCCTCCCCAAGCATGAGCTAATATCATTAAATCAAGGAAGCCTTGTTAAAATCTCCAGGATTGTCAATCTCCAGTTGAAAGCACTGACTCCTGGAGACTCTAAGCCAGTCCTGGAGGGATGGCAACCCTAGACAAGTGGATCCTAAGGTATGTTGCCATGATACCAGCAAGGTACTTCAGTTAGATGCTCATATGGGAACTTCTCATGTGATCTACCTATCCTGGGTGATTAGAGGAATGAGCCTTTGCTGGGGTGAAATGGACTTCTGCCTTAATCAACAATACCTTAGAACTTTAATTTATAAGCCTCCAGAGAGGAAAATGATGGAGTGGTGGGATATGTGAGCAAACCGATGGGGATGGAATGGGACTCACCAACACCCTCCTTTTGAAAACGATGAAAAATTATGAAAGAGATGGTTTGCCAGTGTTGTGTTTCCTAGAAGGAATCAGTTAAGAGCAATATGTGCTTTCTTGAAAGACAAGAGGCCACAGAGTGAGCAGGTTCATTATGGCCTGTAACTTGGTTTAAAATGTACAGAACTTTAGGTGAAGCCTTCCCCATCAATCCAGCAATCTTAAAACATTTCTAAAGAGGCCTCCAGTAAAACTAGAGACAAGAGTATGCCTGTGCTGTGCTACAATCTATTACTGTTATAATTTAGTCTCGTGTTACCTTTGTTTCATTTCCAGATCCTAAAGTTTTCTCCGTGTATTAAAGGAGATCTCTTTGCTTCTTGTTTTATTCTGATTGGACAAAAAGAATAATGTTCAGAAACGTCTTATTTTCTCCAGAAACAGTATCACAGCAGCAGCCTGCCACCTTCTTTGCTCTGAATTTTTAATTTGCCTCCACTGATTAGATTCACCCTCAGGAATCACTGCCAAAATCTGTTTCAAACAGCAGTGTTTGGTCTTCAGCTTTGAGAACTACGTGCTGTTCTCTTAAGATGTTCATACAAAAATTAAA
Source organism: Tiliqua scincoides (assembly GCF_035046505.1). NCBI lineage: Eukaryota > Metazoa > Chordata > Lepidosauria > Squamata > Scincidae > Tiliqua > Tiliqua scincoides. The sequence goes on along the minus strand of NC_089822.1, from coordinate 92,079,318 downwards.
GAGTCCTAATGCCAAGTAGTATTGTTACTGAAGACTTGGCAGGAAAGTGGCTTAGGGTTCGTTTGGCAAGTTAAAGGCCAGATACTTAAGTCAAACTCTTTAAGAAAATCAGTGAACTCTAGATGAAGAAGTCTGGCTTAGGGGATGCATCTCTTACTGCTTTATTAAGATTGGCTTCTGGTAAGACAGAAGGAAAAATAATCAGTGGCACCAAGAAGTGGTAATGCTCCAAATTCCACTCATTCCAACCACCCAAGAGTTCCTACAGTTCAGGGAGGACTATGTGAGTTTCCTGTGGCTCTTATCAGGCTTAAATGACTCTGAAGAACTTTTCCCTGGAGCTGCTAAACCAGGAATCCTATGCACATTTACTGGGTCTTACTCCCAAATAAGCATGCATAAGATTGAATTGCACAACTGTGAACATGACAAGTTGCTTTAAAGGGGCTTTAGGGGAGTAGCCTAAAGTTGTTTATCTAAGCCAGGTCTTCATTATAAGTAGAAGTATTTGTTTCTGGTAAGATATGTTTACAGCCTAAGGGCGCAATTCTATCCTGCGCTGGAACAGACAAGGCAAGAGGCTTGAGCTGTATCTAGCGCAGATGGGGGCCATAAGGGGCTCAGCCAGAGGCAGCTGGAAACATTTCCCCTTACCTCTGGGTAAGGGCTGCTGCAAGTCCGAAGAGAGCGGAGCGGCTTGAAGCTGCTCTGTTCTTCCTGGGAACGGAGGTTGGGATCCGGATCCCAGCCCCACCTCCCACTCCCTGCCCGCCCACCTACCCCTGGGGCTGCCCACCGCCTGCCTGCCCTCCCCCCACCCAGAAAAGCCTCCCTCCCACCTCCTCCCCGCCTCCCGCCTACCTCAGAGCCTTGCATCTGTGCAGCCATGTTGACACAAGGCACCTGGAGGCTTTCGTCAGCCTCCGCAGGCCGGCCCTTCTCTGAGCGCTGGACCTGTTTTCCCCCCGAGGAAGCGCAATCATGCCTTATTACACGTTTGTGACCCTCCTATGCCAGCACAAGGGACTTGCGCCAGCCCAAGTCAAGAGCTGGATTGCACCCTAAGTCTTACACAATGGGGTTACTTCTGAGTAAACTGACACCATTTTCAAACACCTCTGTAGGTGAGTAAAACTTTCTGAACATGAACATAAATCCTTGTTAGCATCAGAAAATACAATTAAGGGCCCAATCCTTTCCAACACAGGGCATGCACTGCAACCTGCAGTGGGAGGGGGTAGTAATGGAGGCCTCCTCAAGGCAAGGGAACATTTTGTTCCTTTACCTTGGAGCTAGGTATTAAACTATTAAAGAGCCAGGACTGCCACTGGGGGAAAGGTTGGCATGCCTGATTACTAGAACAAACAAAAAGTCTTTATTATGATGACCTGATGGAAAGAACGATAGAGCTGCCTTTAATTCCTGTGTAGAAGATGGAATTTTAGCAGATATAGCTCTTCTCATTTCTACATGACAAGCTGCCCCTGCTAAAAATCTACCCCTATTGCACCCCACTTAACAGCACAGGAGCTCTGTCTTTCTTTGCATCTGATCATTCTGTATCATTAATGTAATAATATCAGTAGACCAGAAAAAGTGGGCCAGCCTTTCTATCATTGAATTAATGGAGTATGTCAAGCCTTTATTACCATTAAGCCTTTATTATTCTTCTTTGGAGAACCTGCAGCGTTCTGAGATGTTAGGAAGGTAACAGTTCCCTTTCCAATATGCATTTCTTAACATTATATTTCTTTAGTTAAATTCATTTTGAACATATTCTCTTCCAAGCTGAGGATATCACAAGCTTTTATATGGCTTGCTGCTTCTTCTGCAAGTCTCATTTGGCCTTTCTAAATCACCCCAGGAGCACTCAGCCCCCAGGGCTCAGCAGCCAGTCAGGTGCTCCTTGATCCCAGGTGTTTCTTTGTTTTCTCCCAATTTGAAAAGCGGTTTCCCTTTTTGGGATTAAAGGCCTCCATCAATAAAAGGGATGTTTCTCTAATGCAGGTACAACAAATCAGTTGACTTTTCCTCTCACCTTCAAATCTGATAAATGAAGAAGACTTTAACCAGGTTAATGACAGCCTTGGAAGATTCTATCAAGAAATTTGTATTTCTTTTATTTTTCTAAAATTTAGTACGCTGTTCTTCAAAAAGAAATCAGAGTGACTTATAATAAATTACACCCATCAGTATTAATCAAACACAATAAAACAGTACAATAGAACAATTAAAATGAACCACATATCAAGGCACCTCTTTCTCACAACACAATAGTCCGCTTTTATAAACCATGTTCATACATAGCATCTAAGATAATCTTAGATGGCATCTTACCATTTGGTGTTAGATGGCAACACCATTTGGTGTTGGAGCTAAGTGGGTCTCAGCCGTTGAATGAAGCAGTTGATACTATGTGTGAAAATGAGAAATATAATGCTTAAGGGAAGTAGATTCATTGATACAAATGCAAAACCACTAGTTCCCAACATTCTGTCCTAAAGTATGATTGAGGCAAACAAAGAAAGAGGAACTTGAGCTGGAGAAAGGAGGGGGTGAGAGTGTGTACTCCTGATGTTGGCTTCATGTTCACAAACCATGGTTAGCTGGGAGCCAAGTGTTACATCTGTGACTGTCCTGATCTTATTTTGAACCTTCTGGCAGGTTAGGAGGGAAATAAACTTTCCCATTTACTTTAAGTACTCTCAAAAAACTTTCTTGGATGGTCCTTAGTATTTGAAAATGTAGTTTCCCTACTTCTGAATTGTTTGGACTGTACAATTTTATTTGCGGCATATCTCAAAGATTGCTACTTATAGTACTTCTGTTCAGTTTTGAATTGAAACTGGAGGGCAGGAGCTATAGAAAAGGGTTATCCCTCTTATGGAGAACAATGGGGGCAGTTAGTCACAGCACATAGCTGCAGCTAAAGGAAATTTTTTTATTTCTCATGTCCTTGCAGACACTAAGTGAATTGCATGGTGGTTTTTTCTTTCTTTCTTGTAGAAGCCGCTTTGATAGATCTGGGCACAGAATTAAGATACAAAAGCAAAAACTCCTCCATCTCTTTCTTTTTCTGACAAATCTTTATTCTGGTTCTTTTCTGCTCACCTCATACTCCACTCCAGACCATTGTGCAAGAGATCCATGAAAGCAGGCCTTGACTTGACTCAAATAAAAACAGGATCAAACTTGCTGGCAATGGCTCTGCTGTATAATATTAAGAGAGAAATAACATGCTCCTTTTGTAATGGAAGAAATTATAAAGAGTTCATTGAAAAGCCACACTGAGTTATCGGCAAAGATGCCAATCAAGATTAGAAACAAAATCTGGGAAACAAAATGTTAACTTGGAAAATTAGCCCCCTTACTCTGCATATCTCTAGCAAGACAAGCATTGGGATGGAATTTTGAGTTGGTGATGTTGCCATTCCTGGCAACAGAACTGGGCTCTGACTGCATGGGAAAGAGAGAACTTCCACTAGCAACCATGAAGATGTACCTATGTTTGCATAATGCCACCTTCATTTGTGTAAGTGAAAACCCTTCAGACTGACTGTCTACATATCCCTTTATGATGTTTGCTATGGGTAATATTCACAATTGCTTGCTCCAGAAGAAAAGTAACTGGTTGCTACCCATTGATTGGGTACTTTTGCCACAGTCTTGAAATATGAAATTGTGCATGTGTACACACCAGTCAAGGACCATGCCAAAGAATGCAAGGACCATGCCAGAGATTGGACAATGGTACATCTCTCCCTTACAGTGAGGGATATTAAGTTTACAGATAAAAGTAGAAGGAAGAAGCAATTCTAAATCAGAAAAGACTAAGAGGCAAAACCACTGAGGGTGATGAAAAAATAGTACTGTATTGTATATTTACAAAAGCATTCAAACAGCCCAATCCTACATGAGCCACGAGCTGAAACACCAAGTCCAGGAGAGTTCACCATCTGCTGGTGCCAGGTGAGTTGACAGTGGGAGGGATGAGGGTTAGAGAGTGGTTGGATCCGGCACCAGTGGTGCATTCTGGTTCTTATCCCCCTCTTTGTAGAACTCCTCCTCCTCTTTCCTCTCTTTGGACATATGCCACCAAAATAGGTGGTGTATGTCTGAGGAGACCCATTGGCAATGCGACAACCTACCAGGAGGTAAGTACAATTTATTTTGGGACAGGATTCTGTTATGTCTAAAGTGTTTCAAGTGTGACAACTCTTCTCCAGGCAATAGTCACTACTTGTCCTTTGAATTAAGAATTCCTTTATCTTTTAGGACACATGAAGTTTACCCAAAAGTTAGAGTTTTGTAAGAAAAAAATTCATAACAATAGCTGGTTGACTGAAACCTCTTAATGATTTGTTCTATAATTGCACGTCAGGCAGCAGCTGCTTGGAGCTAGCTGACTGTAACAGCCTCAGATAGAGTGTTACCAAAAAGGCTGTTTTGTTTAGGGGAATTATTTATATTAGCCTTCTGGAAACTTTTGGGACCATAGGCTGGATACAAGACAGCGTAGAGCAAAGAAATCCCTTGTTTAGCTTAATGAGGAGATTGGGAGGAAGGTAACTTTCAATCAAAGGATTATATTTTTATTGCAAAAATACACAAAGGTAAAACATAATACACATGGAGAATCGATAAGTATAGATTTCTAGTACTGGTCTGGTGTACCTAACTAGTGGTGGATGCGTGTGCTGTGTATTTTGGGTGCATCCGAAAAAGAATCAGAAATGGACAGGAAGTAGGGAGGTATTATAGGGGTTCCTTAATCTGCTAAACCCAGTTGCTGACTAAAGATGGGGGAGCAGGGAGGAATAGGTAGGGAAGAAGGGGGGGAAGTTTAGACGCAACGATATATTTACCTGTCCGGGGGGGGGGGGGAGAGTTGGAGGAAGAGTCTGGCCACTCTGGCCGGTGGGCAGTCAGAGAGAGACCGCATGTGCTCTGAGTTCTCTCTTATAAGATTTGTCTTGGACCTGGAAGTTGATCTAAACTGACCGGAAGTATCCCAGAGCTGTGGGCATGCTCAGTAACACACAATGGTACACGTGGAGTATGTAAAGAAAAGGTGGAAGGGTCCAGAACTCAGTTATCAGCAAAGCTTGTCTCTGGGGGAGGGAGGCAATTTGCATAAGGTGCTTAAGAGTGTTAAAGCTACAACAAAAGAACAATAGACTTCCTCCTCCGTAGGTGCATGCTTGTTTTGCATAATCAGGAGACACAGTGATTAGGTTATACATTGACCTGCAAGGAATTGGGGGTTTGTGTAATTCATGTGTTTGTAGCTTGGCCATGGCCCCTTAGAAACATGTGCTGGGGGAGGAGTGGCCTGCTTGCTTGGTCTGTATAGTCCAAAATACATAACTAGATATAAAAACACAACTTGGAAGGGAAAAGGGGATTTTCACGTAACAAGAGAAAGGATTAGCAGCGACAGCCAAAAAGATGGTACTCTTAAAGTATCCCTAAGATCGGTGGACAAGTCACAGGTTACCTAACAGAGCCCTGGGATAGAGCTTTGGAAAGTTTGTTGTCCTTTCTGTTCACTTGAATTGACCTTAGGACAGGCAGCTAGGTATGTGTTTGCAAAATGCATTTAAAATTCACTAGTGTGTCATGCACGTCACAATTATAGACACCGGTTAACTGTAACCAGTTGTTGGCCTTCTAACCTGGGATAAGATCAAATCTAGTGCCATAATGGAAATCTAAAAGAGTGCCATTCATCTTTGCAGGCCTTGGAATTTCCAAGGTATGCAAAGCGCAAGTTCTCCCAAAGGCAGAAGTAGCACAAAGAGAAATGGGGTGCATGAGCGCGTATGTGTGTAAATGAAAGGCGAATCAGGTGGCCGTGTTTGCAGACTGCTGTGTTTGAAGAACAATTTGACAGAGACAGAGCAAGATGATGATAACTTTGGAAAAGTATAATTTGTTATGATTGCCTGCTTTTCCTTCTAAAGCAGTACAGTTTTGTAGTTTGTACCCATTGCAATTTATACCTGGGTAAAAGTATGGCTTGGGGGAAAAAGGTAGTTTGCTTCAGAACATGCTTGGGTAAAAGATAGCTTACTGAAGCAATGTATAATTTTATCCCTCTGGCTACCCAGGCATGCACAAAGCATTTTAGACGCAACATTGTTTCAAGTAGCCCTTCATAAAATTTCACTTACTGTACTGTGGATGAAGACTGTTCCATTGAGGACACAATATTATAGAGGAGCATTCTTTCTGACATTCAGGTGTGCGCCGATAATTCTATGGCTTCTTTTCTTTATGTAAATGACTTTCATCCATCTCTGCAGTATGTGCTTTTATAAAGTCGGGCCTCGCCAACACTGTAATCTATAGGCCAAAAAACATGTATTCTAAAGAACAATATAAACTGCCTGTTAGTGGCACATTGGCTAATGATGCTTTGATTATACAGGGCAAAGCATCAACACAGAAGTGATGAGTTGGACGTCACTGAATATAAAAATGTATCTGTGGAAACTGAGCAAGAAAAAAAATTAATAGTAGATATTTGATCAAGTAGGAAGTGGCAGAGACAATGCAGGGTTTACTGTTTGGTGGGAAGAGACTCAAGGAAATTTGTATAATATTGAATAAAAAGGTCAACAACAAACTAAGACATTTTTCATATATTTGGCGTTTTGATAAGTTTTGACGTAACTTTTTTCTTTTGGATTTGTTTCAGGAGTTAGCCCCTGACCATGCTGTCAATTTATATCAGTTTTATAATACTGTAATGATCATGCCTTCCCCCTTGAACTTTTGGAATTTTTAGTTTGGAGAAGCACAGAGAAATTTGTTAGAGGTGCCTTCTCCCTCACACACTGAACTACATTTCTTAGGGCCTCTTGTGAACAGGAAGGAGAAATCAGTAGGAGACATTCAGTAGCCATGGGTATTCAGGGATCTCCTGGGATGCCATGAGAGGGTGAAACAGAGGTGATCCTCGAGTTCTGTTTTGCAGCATAGTCTCCCTTCTTCCCAGTGCAGAATGGCTTGTTGTTTCAGCCTTAAGTGTAGCAATGGAGATAGCGTTCCTGGTTGATATTTTGTCTCTGGAGTCAAGGTTCTGAGAAGACAACTGGTGTTTATCTATCCTTCACTGGGGTTTTTGGTTTGGCCCCACACATCACATTGGCCTTATCCCTATCACAAAGTCTGCTCTTGTGTATTCTGAGTTCTTCAGACATGCATGCAGAGTGCTATAGCTCCATGCTTCTTGTCTTGATATTTAAGTCTTGATATTTAACTTTTCCGATGTCTTGATATTTAACTTTTCCGAGTGGTGAAGACCAGAAGTGATTGTGAGGAGCTCCAGAAGGATCTCTCCAGACTGGCAGAATGGGCAGCAAAATGGCAGATGCGCTTCAATGTCAGTAAGTGTAAAGTCATGGACATTGGGGCAAAAAATCAAAACTTTAGATATAGGCTGATGGGTTCTGAGCTGTCTGTGACAGATCAGGAGAGAGATCTTGGGGTGGTGGTGGACAGGTCGATGAAAGTGTCGATCCAATGTGCGGCGGCAGTGAAGAAGGCTAATTCTATGCTTGGGATCATTAGGAAGGTTATTGAGAACAAAACGGCTAGTATTATAATGCCGTTGTACAAATCTATGGTAAGGCCACACCTGGAGTATTGTGTCCAGTTCTGGTTGCTGCATCTCAAAAAAGACATAGTGGAAATGGAAAAGGTGCAAAAGAGAGCGACTAAGATGATTACTGGGCTGGGGCACCTTCCTGAGGAGGAAAGGCTACGGCGTTTGGGCCTCTTCAGCCTAGAAAAGAGACGCTTGAGGGGGGACATGATTGAGACATACAAAATTATGCAGGGGATGGACAGAGTGGATAGGGAGATGCTCTTTACACTCTCACATAATACCAGAACCAGGGGACATCCACTCAAATTGAGTGTTGGGCGGGTTAGGACAGACAAAAGAAAATATTTCTTTACTCAGCGTGTGGTCGGTCTGTGGAACTCCTTGCCACAGGATGTGGTGCTGGCGTCTACCCTAGACGCCTTTAAAAGGGGATTGGACAAGTTTCTGGAGGAAAAATCCATTACGGGGTACAAGCCATGATGTGTATGCGCAACCTCCTGATTTTAGAAATGGGTTATGTCAGAATGCCAGATGCAAGGGAGGGCACCAGGATGAGGTCTCTTGTTATCTGGTGTGCTCCCTGGGGCATTTGGTGGGCCGCTGTGAGATACAGGAAGCTGGACTAGATGGGCCTATGGCCTGATCCAGTGGGGCTGTTCTTATGTTCTTATGTTCTTAAGATGTATGCTCCTTTATTGGGGCATATGTAGGCCAGGTGGTGTGCTGTGAAGGGTTGCTTGATAAGTCAGGATCTTAGGAGCAAGATTGTTGCCTGGGTTTCTCCATTTACTCTCACTGGAACGTTTAAGACTATACCATCTCTTTTGCAGATTTAACACTACACTGTCACTGAGGGCAGGACTCAATCCCAAAGCAAGCATAGGATTCTAAGAACTGCTCTTTCTCCATGATGCCTCCAAATTTGCCTGGTGTCCACATGGCCAACTCATCCATGACGCCAATGGAAACAGTTGCTTCATGGCAGCAGGTTTGTGGAGGTATGTGATTATTTCTCTCGGCCTCCTTCGTTCCACTGCTTCTCCTCCTTCCGCTTCCTGAAATGTAAAAAGAAGAGGGAGAGTGGAAGAGGAAGCATGGAGGGGAAGAGAATGCTGAGCCAGAGCATTGGAGAATGGAAAGAGCAGCTACTTCAGGTATAAGGAGGTCTTGAGCTGGCCCTCATGCGCTAGCAGAAACTAGCAGTGGCTTCAGTTGGCTTCTGCTGCTGATAAACTTTCACTGGCACAAGCTATTGCTTTGTTGACACAAACTTCTCCCCACAGGCATAATGCTGTGATCTGCTTGCACACTGATGTTTAGGAGGAATCCTATCCAGCTCAGTTGGTGTAACTCAATAATAGGATCAGGTTATAAAACTGTTCCCTGAGATCTTTTGAACATTAAAAGAAAAAGAAAGATGAAAAACCTACTGCATCATTAATGAAATGCCTTGCCTTGATGAAGGACCAAAATCTCATTACACTGCAATCTTCAGGCTACAAAAGATGGAAAATGAGCAGTGCTTGACTGGACTATATAGGCTGCTTTGTGAAGCCCATATGTGTTCAAGGTTACCCAGAGACTCATAGGGGCATCTCTTTTTCTCCTTGCTCTAAACAGGGGCTGGATTCATGCCAGCACATGAGAATCTGCAGTCAGCTCCTACAAAAATGGAAAAAAAATAAACTTTTTTTTCCCTCCTGAAGAAAAGCAGACAGCTGCTAACTAGTTTTCTAGCTGTCTATTCGTGGACAATTTCTTTCATCTTGTCATACCTTTTGTGCTGTTTTGAAATGTTTGGAGTTTAGACTTGAAGAACACTCCGTAGATTCCTGACTTGTATTAAAAGAATGCCTTTGGGGGGGGGGGCGGTTGGAGAAGAAAAGTTCTGAGCAGAAATTTGTGTGCGTGGGCTGTCCTGTGTTGGGTCTCATTCCATCTTCCTACAAAGTACAGCACTGATTTTATTTTCAGCAGAGCAAAGGAAATCTTTTCAAACACCAAGAACACCTCACAAGCCCCCAATAACAACGCAGTTCCTCAGAAAACATACTTGTCCTAGATTACACACACACACACACACACACACAGAGAGAGAGAGAGAGAGAGAGAGAGAGTCCCATAAGCAAGAGAGTCTCCAGTAAGCAAGCAAAGACCATCTGGTCAATCACATTTGCCTGTTTGCCTGTTATGCTTGTTTTAATTCTTTCTCTGCCCAAACAAAGAGAGTGTCATTTAAATGGCTTTCACCTGTTTCCCATGTGGACCTGTGCAAGCATGCAATTACAAGTCTTCTATGCAAGGTAATTCCTTTGAACTGACACTGCATTTTTTTCCCTTCTCACCAGGAGAGGATGCTGACTCCAGGGATCTTTTCGACAAGTTCATGGCAACGTGAACAAAGCCCATGCATTCTGTATTTAAACAGCATGTTCCGCTTAGCACCCCAGATGCTGCCAGGCCATCAAAAGATTGAGAGCTATGAAAGGTGACTCAATGGAAGTGAGAACAATTGGTTCAGCTCGAAGGAAGGTCCACTATTGCACTTTCACAGTGTATTGTCTGTGCAGCCAAGAGGGGCCTATGGAGAAAATAATTCTCAAAAATGTTTGCAAAAGCTCATAGCCTTCATAGACGATCCCCGCAAGCCACAGGCTGCCCCCATTCCCAGATCTTTGGCTGCCCCCATTCCCATAAATTTCCTATGGCCAGCTTTGTTGAAGCAGGACTATTTCTTGAGCTTTCTGTTAACTAGGACATACGTGAGGGAGGTTGTCATCTCAGACTGAAGCTATTCCTGGATATTTTTTTCCTCAACTTTCTATCACTTCTGGAGGCCTTGTCAAAATTTCCAGGATTGCTGTCAGGAGACTCCTGGAGCTGATCTTGGAGGTTCGGCAACCTTGTGCTCAAGGAAACTTGCTCATGTAAGCCAACCATCCCAGGCATTCACATGGAATCAGCTAATAGTATGCTGCTGCACTTTGAATTCATAAATCCAAGCTGAGGACCCGTATCCTTGTATAACTTGGTCTTCCAGGAAGATAGCCCTTACCTATGTCCTGACACATCTTTGTCCTTCCATTTCACTGATGTACTGAGAGTGTTTTTTGAAAGATTGGAATGGAAATAACAACTGCTATTCTTTTGACTTCAGGCAACCCAAGTACATCTTGTACTTTGGCCAGCTGTCTATAAACTCCTTTCTTAATGACCAGTTCTTACTTAGTTCCCAAGGTATCTGGCTCACTGCGTGTGAGAGATTATCTATTCAATTCAACAGAGCTTCTGCCAACATTGCTATACTGAGCTTTAGAAGTAGCATGGGCCAGAAATCCAAGAAGATAAATAAGGATCCTAAATACCATTCTACAATCTGTGATGCTTTCATTAATTTCATTTCCCCAGACTTAAAGCAGTAGCTGCTTTCAACTACAACTTATTTAACTAGCACCATCAGCAAATATGGCATGTTACAACCTAAGCCAAAGAACTTAGTGTCTAAACCAGGGGTGTCCAAACATTTTGGCATGAGGGCCAATCATCTCTTTGACACTGTGTCAGGGGCCAGGAAAAAAAGATTTAGTTTACATATAAAATTTGAATAAATTTACATAAATGAATTTATTAGAGATGGACCTTATATGAATGAATGATGGTCATGCAGTAGCTCAAGGCCTATAAAAGACCTTGCACAAAGCAAGGCCAACCTTTCCTTTGCAGCCACTGCTACATCACAGACATGAAACAGCAAGTAGTGGAGGGAGCCCTCATCCCACAGATCAAGTGAGAGTTCGAACAGTCATCCTCATGCTGAGTGCAGTTGCGTTGGGCCAGCATGGGCTCCAGCAAGTCTCCAGAGGGCCAGAAGCTCATTGGAGACTGGGGGCTCCCCGAGGGCCGGATTGGGAGCCCCTGAGGGCCGCAAGTGGCCCCCAGGCCAGGGTTTGGGCACCCCTGGTCTAAACTGAGAGAAACATGGAGGGGGGGCAAGAAAGTAAGTGGTGGGTGAGTCCAATGATAATGAGATGGATATGCGAAGTTACAAGGCTTAATTTTCAGTTTGAAATCAGGACTAAGGATCTAAGCCAAAGGCTTCATAGTGTGCAGAGTCTCCATGTGTGGATCATGCAATTATATCTGCCCTGCCTCTTGAGCGCCTCTGCACATACCTTGCATCCTCACATTGGGCAGGATATTTCCATGGGGTCTAGGTATATAGAATCCAGGCCCAATCTGCATGATGCATATTCTGATTTTTAGAGGTAAGGATAGGGCTGGCCCTAGGAGACTTCTTAGCTCCTGAGGCAGTATGCCAAATGCCACCCTCTCCCCAGCTGATCATGTGCCACCCTCTGCTCCTCTCCCTTCCTAAATTGAAAAAGGAAGAAGGGGATAGTGTGGAAGGGGTGTGGGAGGAGGTGGGCTAGAGCATTTGAGTTAGAGTGGAGGGGGAAGAAAGCTAGTGAAAAAGGTAAGCAACCCCCCCACCCCCACCAATCTGCTGCCTGAAGTGACTGCCTCAATAGGCCTCATGGATGGTCCAATCCTGGGTCAGGATCACATAGATCAGACCTACATACATTGGGCTCTTCCTAGTACAACCAGTATGTGACAGATGGTGGGGCAGGGTGATACATTAACTCATTGCCTTCCGCAGATGCTGCAAATGTCTTGAGTGCATGTGAACTTTCAGGTACACTTGCTTCAGGACACAGAAGAAACCATGCTATGGTAGTGAAGAAAGCTTTCTTGAGATTGCAGGGCATACTGCCTGTGCAGTTTAGCTGCCTTTATTTAGCAGATACATAGCCAGGGTCTGATGATCAACTCTTTAACACAATGGCTTTGGTTCAGTTAGGTATATTGTGTGCCAGGTGCAGCCCTTGTGCCTCGATTCTCCCCCTTTTCAGAGAGTCCTCTTTAGGATTAAGCTCCTAGTCAAGTAGATTATCCCTGCACAGAGACTAGATCTAATGTTACAGGCTCTTTATCATTCTTCCCTTTCAGCCTCTGCAGGCTGTGCCCTTTGAAGTTCTTAACCCCCAAGGCACTCCTTCTGGAAGCTTTTGTTTCTTCTCAACAGGTGTCAGAGTGGGCTGCAACCCGAAGTTTAAAAGGCCCAGACCTGCCTAGTTCTTCAAGAGGACAAGTTTCTGTAAAACCATTCCCTCCTTTTGTATGTGCCCACGGTTTTTGCCTGTGACCTTCGGAGAAGAGTCATAGATTGTGCCTAAGTAGGGAAAGGGGGAAAAATTGGCTTCTATTCTTGTTATAAGCAGTTGGGGGGAAATGCTTACAGTTGTGGTTGGTGGTGATGGTGGAGGCAGAGTTATTGTTGACTTCACTGGGGGGGGGGGGAAGGAAGAAATACAACCGAGTTGTAGAATTGGATGGAAATGCTGAGGTCTGTTTTTAGCCTATTTCATTGGTATGGGAGCTGCTGCAGAATGGCTCCTTGCCATTCTACTGAGATAATGCAGAAACCTTGAGACACTGCAGGAGGGAAACTGACATGGTTACTTCCCAGCATCAGTCTTTCTCCAGAGCAGAGTCAGTTCTGGTATGGGAAATAGTTCATCACGCAGGCTCCTCCCACAACGTCTTGCCGCTCCCAAGTTAGAGGAAGTGCATTAGTTCTGGATACTTTCTTATTCCAACTACGTTTGTGCTTTTCTTATTGTACTTGAGTTTGCACATTTTTTTTTAAAATGCAAAAGTGGTCTAAAAAGCAGCCTAAGTTGGCTTTTAAACAGGAAAAAATATATAAGATCAAGTTGAAAGTAGCAATGCAAAGTTAGGGTTTTATTTTTCGGATGAATAGGGGGAAATTTGTTTCAGACTGGAAACAACTCACTGATAATTTATTTATTTATTGGATTTGTATTCTGCCTTTCTCCCCGAAGGGCACCCAAGGCGGCTCACTAATGTCTCACTAGACACAGTCTTTGAACAGGTAACTTTCATATGTTTATAATACATGGGATACAAATAACACCGGATCTTCAAGATACTTATTTTGTGAAATGTATTTGACTCATTTCCTACAAGACTCAAAAATGGGACAACATATAAAAAATGACCCAAACCCCATATAAAACAACAGCCTAAAAAGCAGTAGGAAGCTTTTGTTCCATTCAGTGGTGTATTTAGGGGAAATAGCTCCCATGGCAAGGAGCACTGAAATTGTGCTCCAGTCCAAACAGAGAAGGGGAAATCATGGGAAGGAAAACCAGCCCTGTCCCACTAAGTGAATTTGTGTGCTCAGTGAAACCATTGGTGTTTTCTTAAGATTTTCTTGGGTGTGGTCAGCTTCTGGCTATGATCTGGCTAAGACTCTATATGTCAGCACCGTGGACAGTACTGCAAAAATGACTCCCTTTCCTACTAGCGTTGCACATTTGCATCGCCTCTGTTTCAGGTATATGGAAACACCTTGAACTTTTTCTGCAGGAGAACTTTTTCCTCTTTGTGGAGATTGCCTGAAACTGGGCAAAATTGTGGTGCAGAAACACACCATCAGTAGAATATGGGTAACACTGCGCCCGGAGCCTCCCTTCAAGTGGCGCCCAGAGCATATGTCCCCACTTGCCACATCCTAGATATGCCACTGGTGCTGTCTAAGCCGGTCCTTACAAAGTTTAAATGATAAGAAAGCAACAAAAAGCCTGAGGGAATAAAAAGTTCTTAAGCTGGTGACAGAACTACACAAGGACGTTGCCTGGTGGTGGATCATCTGGAAAGGCTGTTTGCCACCCCTGAGCCTTGAACATACACAGATTTGGGACCAAAGGAAGGTTCTGATGGAGTCTAAGCACCTCAAGCACTAAAGCGCCCAGTATTTTGTCACAGTGGGGTGTTGGAAAGGTTGCCGTTTGGAATCTCTGCCCGGGGTAACGAAATGCCTTGGAGTCTTTTGATGGGGAGCCTTGAAATAGTAGGAGTGCCCAATCGTGGTCAGGTATTAAATGTGGTTTTTCAGTATAAGCAATTTTGCCCCTCAACAGTTCAATTCTATGCATGCTGACTCAGAAATCAGTCTCATTGTGGAACTCACTCGCAGTAAAGTACGTCTAGGATTGTAGCCCAATATTTGGAACTTGGCCTTGTTGTGAATGCAACTTTGCTTTCCTTTTCTGGATACCAGCACTTGCAACTTCTCATCTTCATCAGAAGTCCACGTATATGAGAAATGACTGATGGCCCAAAGTGAAACAAAATGTTTGTAGACAGGAATGTCCATCTGGTTATTAAGAAATTGCAGACCAGATTTCTTTAGCTCCATGGAGTTTTGGCTGAGAGGGAATGTTTATTTCCCTAAAAATTAGGCAGGCTCTCTTTGCAAAAAGGATGGGGTTTCCTTGTTACAGTTTTTTGATGAAATGGTTGAAGTCTACCTAGCTAATGCAGTGTTGTGAATTGTTTTTGCCTGTTGCCTTTTCTCAGTAGAGGAGGCCAGAGGCTACTATAGTGGTGAATATATTCTTCTCATGAATGTTCTCGGAGGGAGCTCTAACATGGATGAGGCAGTTACCCCAGGCAGCAAATGCTGGGCATTTCTGTGGGTGACAGTGGGAGATGTGACCCTCAGGAGATTCCACAGGGAGGTCCTCCTACCTAAGCCTCATTAAAATGAATAGGAACTGTTCAAAAACATAGTACCCAATGATTGTCAGAAGGCTGTGGGGAGGTGCCATTTGAATGTTCCATCTCCAGCAGCAAAATATATTGGGCCATCCATGCAAATTCTGCTTGCCATCTGCTGTTCTTGAATAGTGTCTTCATGTTAAGAATTGATCTTCTTTTCTGGATCTTCATGGAGTCTGTTTTTAATCAAGCTGTGCTCTTCCAAATATTTTCCTCCTTGATCTCTGAATATTTTCCCAGGCTTTCACTGCTCTGTTGACATTACACTGATTCCTGCCTGTTTTCTTCCTGCATTATATCTCTTGTTCATTTTGCTTTTTAAATAAAGATCACCGAACCTCTTTTTGCGCTACAGAGAGGTCTCTGTGACACAGTGGATGTGTGCGCAAATGCCTGTTGAACTTCTCATCCAATCTGAATTTCTGTTTTATTTGTGAAGTTTTTTAAAAATAAAAGTATGAAGAATTCTCTCTCTCAGAAATACAAGGTGTGTATTTCTTGTCCTCTCTCTCTCTCTTACTCTGTGTGTGTGAGTGAGAGAGGGACAGAGAGAGACAGAGAGAGAATGTTCTTGAATAAGCTAAAAGTTTATAGGAAGTGCTAGGGATAATTTGGATTTCATTAGCAACATTTTAACTCTTTTTGCTTTCCCACAGGATGCAAACCACCTGTTGAGGAATGTCCACATTTGCCATGGCTTCTGTAGACTCAGGTCTTATCAACTTTGCCCAAAGAGAGGAGCGGATTCTTTTTCACTCTTTCTGGGATCCCAGCAGTGAAAGGTAGATGACTTCTGTGGCACATCTTGACTGACAACCTGCATTCATATCTTTTGTGGTTTTACCTCGTGTATAGGAGCAATGTTTAGACCCCCCCCCCACCTCCTGATAAGTTTCTTTGATCTTCTTGAAACATTATTTATTCAAGGGAAACATCAGATCAATGATAATAAAACATGTCAAAGCACAGCACAGTCATTAGAAATACAAAGAAACAATTCAGATTCAATCATATAACCAGTGGCATAGGCTAGGTGAAATAAGAATGCCTGAAGTTGCTTACGGAGGCAACTGGTTGAAAGCTGGTATAGCTCAGTGGCATGCATCCCAATCCTGAAGCCAGTGGCTCCACCAGGTGCAGTAGTGCCAAAATGGCAACCACTGCATCCAACGGCACTGCGAGGCCACCAGGCGTCTCCTTGGGTGAAGGGGATTTTCCTCCTCTTCCTCTGAGTGAGGGTGCAGGGCCCACAGTGGGTCTCCTCTAGTCTGCACCAGCTTTCACTAGCGCAGACTGAAGGAGTTCTGTGTTGGGCTTTTCAGTCTGACACATAGGATTTGGTACAGCAGGGCTTTGCCATTCCCCCCACCCTTTCCCCACTCCAGAACTCCTCCCCAGAAACCTCACACTGCTGCCTTGTGGTGCATCTTACTGCAGGCACTCCCCCATAATCAGCTTCCTGATGCTGGGCCCGGCGCCGGCACTCCTTGCTTCTTGGTGCTATAGGGATACTTTACGGCACATTTACATACCCAGCAGCAGCGCTGGCACTCAGGGAATAGGATTGGGAACCAAGGATGCAGTCCTATACCCACCTGAGGTCCGATCCTATCCTTGCGGTATGCCAGTGTATCTCCACTAATGCAATCCTAACCCCTTATGTCAGTGCTGGCACTGGCATAGTGGTGCCAAAGGGACGTGTGCTGCATCCTGCGATTGGGTGTCATTCACGGAGGCCTCCTCAAAGTAAGGGACTGTTTGTTCCCTTACCTCAGAGCTGCATTGCCCTCCATTGTGAAAATGGAGAAGACTGGGCCATAACATTGGAGAGAGGAGTCGATGTACACCATATCCTCTCCTCTCCTTCAGACAATGGATATATCCCCCACACAGTAAATACACTATGCTGGTGTATCCCAAAATGTGATCCATGAAAACCAGTTAGGGGAACTGTGGAATCCTTGCAAAAAACCTGCCACCCTATACAATGTATAGGATTATAGCCATAATGGGGAGCCGGGGCCAATGGCCCAAAAGGTCAAGGGAGCCACCAGGCTAAAAAGTTTGGGAACCCCTGCCCTATGCCAATGATGAAACTGATGTAGGTAGGAATAACCCTATGAGGAACAAGAAGGTCAAGGGATCCACGAGTTAGCCCAGAAGGTTAAGGTTGCCACCAGTCGAAAACATTTCCCAGTGCTGAGTCTTGAGTCAAGTCCTGAGTCAGTGACCCTGTGACTCAAGCTGAGTCAGAAGTAATAGTACGCACTGTTGTGACTCAACACACAGAAAATTTTGAGTCATTTTGACTCAGGTCCTGAGTTATTTCAAGAAATGAAGTCCTTGAGCAAAAAAATACCCAAAAACAAACAAAAACCACTTAAGTCTTCCTCCTTCCCTCAACAACCCCCAGCCCCGCCTCCTGGAGTAACCTACCCTCTTCCCACCATGTGTGCTGCTGCTGTCATTCTGAAAGATGGCTTCTGGATTGCCCATGAGGTCTTTTGAGGCGATGTGGAAATGCTGAAAAAAGTAAGCAAGGACGCGCGCACACTCTAAATAGAGTCAGGACTCAAGTCAAACTCAAGTCATGACACTTTCTGAGTAAAAACCCCACTTTGCCAGTCAATGCCCGAGTCAGTGAAGTGTGTGACTCGAGTCCCCACAAGTCACAAAGTCAAGTCTCGAGTCCCCATCCCTGACATCTTGTCTGTCACAACATGTATGGAAAATCTGCTAACTTCTCAGAATTCTTATTGCAAGTTTTCTTCCCCAGGATGTCTCTGTACACAAATACTCAATTGGAATCTCTACCTCACTACCCCAATGCGGAAAGGACAATGCACCCCACACAAGTGAGCAAGGAGGGGGAGGAAATCTTATGTTGCAATACGATATTGGCGCTCCATCTCTCCCCCCCCCCATTCTGACCCTCCAGGATTATCACATGTGTCTCCATTGTCAGCTGTGTTGCCTAACCATACCTTCCTTTTGCAAAACCTAAGAGCAGGGAGTGTCTGCTTTCTTTTGCAGAGTGCCAGGAACTCCAACCATTGCTATTGCTGGCCAAGCACTGAGCATAACCCTTTCTGTTTTTCAGGACTACACCATTTTCACAGGGGTTTGAATAGTGTTCCTTTGCAGTGTTCCACTGCAACCTCCCAAAGGAGAAGGAAAGGTAGTGTTCCTAACCACCATGCTCTCACTCTCTTCAGGGCACCACTGCATGTACACTTTGGTGTACATGTTTCAAAATGTACAGTCAAGGCCAGATTAATAATACTACTTAGCATTGGTATAATAATATTAGAGTGTTCAAAGTACTTCATATATATTACATTGGTAATCCTTACAACAGTCTTATAATATAGGGTCAATAATATATTATCTCTATATTGCATTAAGGGCGCAATCCAAAAGAAATAGTGGCTTGTGCAAGTCCCTTGCACCAGCCCACCGGAGTATGAGAGTGCCATAAACAGGAATCTCTACTTCACTACTGGGAGAGGCGAGAGACTGGTGCGAGCCCTGCTGAGCTGACCTAAAAGGTAAGCCTGCGCTAGCCAAGCTGGGCTGGCCTGGGGATCTGGGGGGCCATGGGGAGCATAAGAGGGACATGCGTCGGGGCTAGGGGAGGGCAGGCGGTAGGAGGGCCTGTGGGTGGGTGGCGGGAGGGCTTGTGGGCAGGCAGCAGGTCCAGGATCCAGCACTTATGCTAGATTCTATCCCCATTCCTGGGCAGCCTGGGGCAGCTCCAGGCTGCTCAGATCTGCACCACCTCTTTTCACCTCTAGCCCCATTGGGGTTGCTGCAGCGTTACCTGGGGTAATTCCCCTTGCCCTGAGCTGAGCTGCAACTGGCCTCAACCCTGCCTTGGATGTGGGGCAGGTCTGCCAGCCTGCCTACTCCAGGGCAAGTTAAGATTCGGCTGTAAGAGGGCTGAGGCAGAGCAGGAATGGTTGTGAGTGCATAACAGAAGTGAGACAGCTCAGTTTTTGCCAGTACGCGAATTGGCTCTTAAGAAGCATCTTAAGAACATAAGAACAGCCCCACTGGATCAGGCCATAGGCCTCTCTAGTCCAGCTTCCTGTATCTCACAGCAGCCCATCAAATGCCCCAAGGAGCACACCAGATAACAAGAGACCTCATCCTGGTGCCCTCCCTTGCATCTGGCATTCTGACATAGCCCATTTCTAGATAAAATGTAAGTGGCAAATACATTCATTCTTTCTGCTCAAGCCTGACTCCTGAAAGCAAGGTTGGATCAAAGGAGTTTTAAACTGCTTCTGAAAGATGTTCAGACTCAAACTCTGGCAAGTCTCCAGCAGAAAGAATTTCAGCATTGTAGAGCAGCCGAGTTTAACAGAGAGGGCACTTTTCCAAATGCTCCCACTGCCACAGCTAAAATTGCCCCCTGCCTTTGGAGTAATGCTAATTTATGTAAATACATTAATTATGAAAATGATGCACTGTGTAATCCTGATGCTGAGCTAACAATTATCTCACTAAGTAGCAACTTTAACCAAAAAAGGCTAAATGCTCTAGTAAGATGGGGGGGTGAGGCGGAGAGACAAGGGAGCCATCTTCTCTAGATAATGAGCAGCGCTGTAAAGATTTGAATCTGCCTCTCTTGACCACCACCACCCCATCCTGAATTATCATGTTAACCACTTTGTCATCCTTTTCTCATGTGGTACTTAAAATGCAAAAAAAAGGATTTTAATGACTTGATGCTACTTTGTCCCTGGATTATGTTTTAGGAGTCTGATTAAATATCTGGTCATCTCTTATCTCTTAATCCATTATTGCTGACCTTTGTTATCTGGGAAGGAAAGCATCTCAGAGCATGAGAGAAGAGAGGCAAAACAAAGATGAGTGTCGCTGCTTTTGAAACAAAGGAATTTCTTCCAATGGTGCAACCACATTTTATTTTAAACAATAAAAACAAAAAATAGGCATATCCGGTTCTTCGGGTTTGCTGCAAGATGTATCTTGAATGGGAAAAATAGCTGTGTTGCAGCACCAGTATGCCTTTTCCTTCCCCATTCCCAGAGCAGGTTTACCAGCTACATTCCCCTCTGTCTTCCCACATGGACTCTCTGTTAAATACCATAGTACAGGGGTGTCCAAAGTTTTTGGTAGAAGGGCCACATCATCTCTCTGACACTGTGTCGGGGCCTGGGGGAAAAAAGAATTAATTTACATTTAAAATTTACATAAATTAATATACTAGAGGTGGAACTTATATAAATGAATGAAGGTCTTGCAATAGCTCAAGGCCTATAAAAGGCCTTGAACAAAGCAAGGCTGGCCTTTTCTTTGCTGCCGCTACTGCATCACAGATGTGAAACAGCAAGCAGTGGAGGGAGCCCTCATCCCACAGCTAACACAAGAGGTCAAACAGTCGCCCTCACGCTGAGAGCAGTTGCGTCGGGCCAGTGCAGGCTCCAGCAAGTTTCCGGAGGGCCAGAGGCTCATTGGAGACTGAGGTTTCCCTGAGGGCCACATTGGGAGTCCTCGAGGGCCGCAAGTGTCCCCTGGGCCGGGATTTGGGCACCCCTGCCATAGTATATAGCAGGGGTGGCCAAACTTGGTCAACATAAGAACTACAAGCGATAAACTTCAGGTGTCTGAGAGCCGCAATATGTAAGTAACATTTAAATTCTTAAATATATTTGCTCACCATGAACATTAAACTTAATGTTTTAATCCAGTGGACTCTCGGTTTATACCTGCTAAATAGCGATAAAGCTTGAAAATTTTGTGTTTGCCATTTGTATTAATTATGCTGCAAAAAGGAGCTCAGTCAACATATTTCTGTGAGCCGCACATTGTATGTTAAAGGACCCAATTCTATCCAACTTTCCAGTACTGATGCAGTCTTGCCATTGGGGCGTGTGTTGCATTCTGTGATGGAGGGCCAGTCATGGAGGCCTCCTCAAAGTAAGGGAACATAAAATGGTTAACCTGTCTGATTAGCAAGGAAATGGGCAAGAATGGGGACTGATCTAGTCTCAACCTTTGTCATGCAAGTTATGATGCCTGGTGTGAGTGGGGTTGAAATTGCAGATGGCAAATTCACCCTGATGCCTCTTTAAACACTGTGTCCATCTTCACCCTGAATTACTTTCTGAGAACGTACAGGCTCTGGTTCACAATCCCTTGCATTTCGTCTTCAGGCAGAGCCCGAGGGAGAAATTCCAGTCCCATTGAACCCACTGCTGCAGACTCCTTCACTGCATGAAATGTACAATGTTTTGTTTTAGTTTGCAGAGGTAGCCAGTCGGGGCAGCTTTAAATGAGAAATCTTGCCTGCTGACACCTCTCAGCCCCTTTGATCTTTCAGCACTTGGAGATCAGGAGAAAAACCTTTGCAAAATGTGGATGCCAGTTGACAAGAAGGGACACACATTGAAGTCTTAAGGAATGGTGGCTGGCGTTTGTCCCAGCCACCGTATGAAAGCACTCCAGTGGGGAACCAGGCTTCATTGTCGAGGAATTGTAACAAAAAAATAATAATAATTCACATTTGAAACCTTTGGGAAATGTACAAGGGTCTTGGAAATGGCATGTGTGGCGCTGTGCGGTGTTTAGTTTTACAATACTTTTTTTCCCCAGGGCTGAGTCTTTTCTCTGATGTTGGAGAATAGAAGGCCTTGGAGCCTGTCGGTATTTTATAGCAGAGATTGGGCTTCTTTTTATTAAGAACCTCGAGTTTCTAATATGATGCTTAGTTGTATTGATTGTGCATCGCCTGCTATTGAAAAACCAAGAATGTACTAGAAAGTGTGAAGATAAAACAGCAGCTGAAGAATGATGCAAAGCCTTTTCTGTTCACAAGCGACTTACACTTGGCGCTCATTAGAAGATGCACGAGAGCCCAGGCAGAGTGACAATAACAACCCAGGGAATAACTCACATTCAATGAGCAGTTGCTTTATTTTAGGGAAAATATTAGAGGTGATTTCCTCAATTAAAATTCTCCCTTGTACTTTATTCTTCTTTTTGGAATAAATAAGCTATTTGCCCAATCTTTTCTGATGATGGGGGTCTCAGAGTGATGTGCATGCCTCTTGCTATTATTCTAGTCTTTGGCTAATGTAATGGAGTCTGGCCCTTCTCCACTACCCACAGTGTATCTGGGTTTTTTTATCAGTGGGAAAAAGGTATTCTTGTATCAGCTTTCCCACTGCAAGCACTAAGATGCTTGTGAGCATCGTACAGCAGTGAGCATCAAGTTGCCAAGAGCTGAGACCCACCTCAAACCCTACAACCTACAACCTACAATGTGAGACCTCCCTTCAGGAGCCCAGAAAGTGGGAGGGGTGGGTGAGTGAGCAACAACATTTCGTCTTTTCCCATCCTGTGGCATTCAGTCAGCAAGCACTGTTACTGGGTCGTTCTGGCTCTTTTTTTCCCTTCTAGGAAAAAATAGCACTCAAAGGAGAGGAGGGACAGACTGTAGTATCCCAACAGTGTGAACAAAGTTTTGAAAGGTGGGGGGGGGGGCAGACACATGAGACAGAGACCAGAGAGAGTGCCACAGCTGGTGAGATTAGGCAGGACACTGAGGGAGCCCAATGAATATTGGGAGGTCTTGGTCAATGTCTCTGGTGGGTTTGAACTCATTGACTCCTCTTCAAACTATACAGGCAAAGTGGGGGCAGCAGCATGGCTGCCTTCCCCCCCCCCACTGAAAAACCTCAATTTTGATGGATCCCAACAAACACTAAGCATTTTATCGAGAGAGGCCTCAGACGAAATGTGGCATGCGTACCATTCCCATTCAGATCTACTGCTGAGGTAGAAACTGGTGCAGTAACACAGGTGTGCCCCCATATTTGCAGGGGATCATTTCCATGGACTGTGGATAAGGGGGATGCCTGTCACAGCACCACCACCCCCCACCCCCTCCATGTGCCCATTAACTTGTTTTCCAGAACTTATCCCAGTGAAAATATCTTGCTTAACCAGTCACTATAAGCTTTTGCAATTCTATGACTGTATATCCTTTTTGCGATATGGTGGCTAGAACTGGATGTGGTCTTACAATTGATAAAAAGGTTTATCTCACTTCATTTCTCTCTCTCTCTCTCTCTCTCTCTCTCTCTCACTCTCTCTCTCTCTCTCTCTCTCTCTCTCTCTCTCTCACACACACACACACACACACACACACACACACACACACACACACAATATTTGGTTTTTGCTAATATGTGCATTGCTAAACAAACGCATCGGTAAAGCAGCTACCACGTTTTCCAGACTCACAAAGAGAGTCTGGTCCAACAAGAAGCTGACAGAACATACCAAGATCCAGGTCTACAGAGCTTGTATCTTGAGTACACTTCTGTAATACAGTGAGTCATGGACTCTTCGCACACGACAGGAGAGGAAGCTGAATGCTTTCCACATGCGCTGTCTCTGACGCAGCCTTGGTATCACCTGGCAGGACAAAGTTCCAAACAACACAGTCCTGGAACAAGCTGGAATCCCTAGCATGTATGCACTGCTGAAACAGAGACGCCAGCGTTGGCTTGGTCATGTCGTTAGAATGGGCAATGGCCGGATCCCAAAGGATCTCCTCTCTGGAGAACTCGTGCAGGGAAAGCGCCCTACAGGCAGACCGCAGCTGTGGTACAAGGATATCTGCAAGAGGGATCTGAAGGCCTTAGGATTGGACCTCAACAGGTGGGAAACCTTGGATTCTGAGCGTCCCGCTTGGAGGCAGGCTGTGCAGCATGGCCTTTCCCAGTTTGAAGAGATACTTGCCCAACAGACTGAGGCAAATAGGCAAAGAAGGAAGGCCCATAGCCAGGGAGACAGACCAGGGACAGACTACTTTTGCTCCTAGTGTGGAAGGGATTGTCACTCCCGGATTGGCCTTTTCAGTCACACTAGATGCTGTTCCAGAACCACCATTCAGAGCGCGATACCAGTCTTCCGAGACTGAAGGTTGCCAACAACATATAATCAGTAGGTATTTAATACAATTTTTCTTTTATTATGTACTTGATGGATAGACCTCAAGTAATACATACACATCAGGATGTCATTATTGTGCTTTGCTGTTTCAGTTCATGATGATGATTTTATTATTTAGAATATATAAATACTGCTTTTTAACGAAAAGTAGTTCACAAAGCTGTTTGTGTAACCAAACAAATGGCCCCTGTCCCCAAAGGGTTCACAATCTAAAACAGATGCAAAATAGATACCAACAACAGCCTCTGGAAAATATGCTAAGCTGGATTGAAGGGGAGCCATTGCTTTCACCCTGAGAAATGTAAGGGGATGCCACTTTCAAAGCTGCCTGTTTGCCCAGATGGTGGCTATTTATGCTGCTTTTTCTGAGAAAGCCCAGTTGCTGTTACTGGGATGACTTTGCTAGATAGGAGGACTACAGATGTGTGGTAGACTGGGATTAAGCTAGTTATTGGGCTGCACAGGTGTAATGTATTATATTATATAAGACCTTTATTGGCATAGAGGTGTTAAGGCATTCATTAGTCTTCGCATTTTTGTAAAACTGGCCAATCTATTTGAGGTCCTTTGTAGTTTCAAGGTGTTTGGCACTCACTGCTGATCACTTCCTTACAGGCATTGTATAACTTTGGATACATGAATTTTTCTAACCTCCTCAAGGTCATGCAAAATCATGCAAAGTTTGAATTGAGATCAGTGAAATGCAGAAATAAGGAGACTGCTTCACAAAATGGTAAAAGAATACAGTTGATTGATCAGGGAGGTGACCCTGAATGTTGGGAACCCTGAAGGCAAGGAAAGAGCTATGGCAAAACAAACACCAGTTTATTTTCTTTTCTTAGTGCACTGATTATGCTATTCTGTTTGCTGCAGTCTTGTTTTATTAGGTGCTCTTTTAAGGACAGCTATCAGTGTGTTAGCAGTGTATTATGTGTGTAGGAAAGGAGAGAGCAGTACATGCTAATTTTGAAAAGGTAAAAATGAAATACTTTCAGCTAAGGGTTTTTAAGGATCTAACAATGCTTTGTACATGATCAAATCAGTCTCCCATGATGCACTAAAACATAAGTGTGATAGATAGATGTATTGTATTGGCAACCTTCAGTCTCGAAAGACTATGGTATCGCGCTCTGAAAGGTGATTCTGGCACAGCGTCTAGTGTGGCTGAAAAGACCAATCCGGGAGTGACAATCTGATAGATAGATAGATAGATTAGATAGATAGATTAGATAGATAGATTAGATAGATAGATTAGATAGATAGATTAGATAGATAGATTAGATAGATTAGATAGATTAGATAGATTAGATAGATTAGATAGATTAGATAGATAGATAGATAGATAGATAGATAGATAGATAGATAGATAGATAGATAGATAGATAGATAGATAGATAGATAGATAGATAGATAGATAGATAGATAGATAGATAGATAGATAGATAGATAGATAGATAGATAGATAGATAGATAGATAGATAGATAGATAGATAGATAGATAGATAGATAGATAGATAGATAGATAGATAGATAGATAGATAGATAGATAGATAGATAGATAGATAGATAGATAGATAGATAGATAGATAGATAGATAGATAGATAGATAGATAGATAGATAGATAGATAGATAGATAGATAGATAGATAGATAGATAGATAGATAGATAGATAGATAGATAGATAGATAGATAGATAGATAGATAGATAGATAGATAGATAGATAGATAGATAGATAGATAGATAGATAGATAGATAGATAGATAGATAGATAGATAGATAGATAGATAGATAGATAGATAGATAGATAGATAGATAGATAGATAGATAGATAGATAGATAGATAGATAGATAGATAGATAGATAGATAGATAGATAGATAGATAGATAGATAGATAGATAGATAGATAGATAGATAGATAGATAGATAGATAGATAGATAGATAGATAGATAGATAGATAGATAGATAGATAGATAGATAGATAGATAGATAGATAGATAGATAGATAGATAGATAGATAGATAGATAGATAGATAGATAGATAGATAGATAGATAGATAGATAGATAGATAGATAGATAGATAGATAGATAGATAGATAGATAGATAGATAGATAGATAGATAGATAGATAGATAGATAGATAGATAGATAGATAGATAGATAGATAGATAGATAGATAGATAGATAGATAGATAGATAGATAGATAGATAGATAGATAGATAGATAGATAGATAGATAGATAGATAGATAGATAGATAGATAGATAGATAGATAGATAGATAGATAGATAGATAGATAGATAGATAGATAGATAGATAGATAGATAGATAGATAGATAGATAGATAGATAGATAGATAGATAGATAGATAGATAGATAGATAGATAGATAGATAGATAGATAGATAGATAGATAGATAGATAGATAGATAGATAGATAGATAGATAGATAGATAGATAGGGCTTTGAACGGCATAATGTGAAACTGATTTCTTAAGCAGCTTTTATGTTTCTTCAGTGTAGATGAGATACACCCAGTGTTCAAGTCAAGTAGTTTCCTATTCTGAGTTTGAACCCTGAACCATCTCTAAGGTTCCTTGAGCCTGTCTTTAGAACTGTTGACACTCTTTAGATGTCATTTCACCCAATTTTGTGTGCTTCTTCAATCTGCAAAGAGTTGCAGATCGGGACTAATTACAGTCAGTTCTCTTTATATACGAATTCGCTATCTGCAAATTCGCTTGTTTGCAAGGGGCAGATACCTCTCATCATCTGTGAGTCTCTTCTCATTGCCGGGGATGCTGTGCCAGTGGGGGAGGACTCGATGCTGCTACAAGCAGCTGGTACAGACGAGATAGGTTGTGGGAGGAGGAAGTTGCAAACAGAAGGAAGTACCAGCATCATTGTGCAGGAGGAAGAGTAAGAGACACTTTTATAATATATATATGTCATGGGGAGGAGGGGGTGTAATCGCATCCAGCCAATTATTCTCCTTGTTCTTTAGAAAGTTGTCTGAATTGGGTCCATTTTCTGCATCAAACAGGCATTGGTATTGGCCCGTGGAGATTCGTTGGACACATCTGTGTCCACTTCCAGACTTGCCTCACCATCTTAGGCACCAATCTCAGGGACTTCAGCTGAACCTTCACAACCTTGGCAACAATAAGAGGTCTCTGGAAAGCTACCTGAGGGATTTTTGAGGCTGCGGCAAGCCCGAGGAAGGAACCTTGGAGACAGGTGGTGGAGGAGGAAGAGTGAAGCAATCCCTCCCCACTACTGAACTCTGAGGCCTGGTTTTTGGGCCAGCAACTTTCAACAAGTCAAGGGATATCCAGAACAAAGGAAGAAGCATCAGATGTTGGAGATATTGATGAGTCTTGGCTATTGCCAGACCCCATAGGCTTCAAGTTAAGATTCAGGTTCATAAAGTTTATTGGGTGAAGTGAAGAGGGTCCCCTGGAACCTAACCCCATTTTCCCTTTAGGCTCAATGATTCATTATCTGCTAATTCAGTATCCACTTAATTTTCCAGGAACCTAACCCTATTGGATAACGAGAACTGACTGTAGCAGGTTAAGTATACTTCTTGAATAGGACCTTGGGCAAACTGAAGGCCTTGCTCCTGTATAATTGTGTGAAAGCTTATGGTATCCTATGCATAAACTTTGAAAGTACCTATGCCCATTGCTCAGAACTGTGCCCAAGAATGGCATGGCAACCAAACTTCTCCTTGAGGTAAATGAACCTTTGTTTATTTGACCTGGGGAAACCTTTCATAGTTCCTGTGGGACTCCTTGGTCCTACACCAGCTATTTTGCTGGCTGAAGAACCAAACATGTAAAGGCAACAGAAAGGGAAATGGCTATGATTAGGCTGCATGCTCATGCCGCAGAACCTACTATCTCCCTCCCTGGGATGGGATGGACACTCTCTTGCATATCTTGTGGTCTTCTGGTGGTGATGGTTGAGAGGGCCTTTGTGGTGGTGGCCTCGACCCTCTAGAACTTCCTACCATTTTATGTGAGCTTGGCCTCCTCTCTGCCAGTGTTTTTTTGTTTTTTGTTTTGGTTTTGCCAGTGACAAAAGACCCAGCAGGATTTCCTGGGATCTCTCAATTTAGTTTCTGCCTCCTCTGGTTTGATTCTGTCTGCTTTGGCTATCCTGTTTTGCTTCTGCTGTTGGTCTTTTTATTTTTTTTTAAGTGTATAATTTGTATTGACTGTTTTAATTTTTTCTTGTAAGCTGGTTTGAGTACTCTAATGGAGACAACATGTGGTATAATTTTTCAAAAATAAATAAATGCACTTTTATTTAATGTATTCCAAGCAGCATTTTTAAAACCAGCTTCCTTCTAAGCATATGCTCAGCCATGCTCCCTGGTTAATATCCAGAAAAGGGGTTATCACGCTTCTATCCTAATCTTCTCTGGAAAGCTCAGAACTCCTTATAGCAGACTTCCATCCATTTAGTGATCGGGTCTATACCTGCTTAGTTTCAAACATTGCGGCAGCATCTGATGCTCCCAGGTCATACAGTCAGTCCTGAAGAAAGCTTACAATCTTGTTCCTATTTTTCCAAAATTTACTTGCTGCCACTTCTCCAATTAGTTCCAGGCAACCCGTTGTTGGGCTGATCAGGAGCTATGTAGCTATGTAGCAAACATCTGGAAACGGAGTGTTTAA
Source organism: Tiliqua scincoides (assembly GCF_035046505.1). NCBI lineage: Eukaryota > Metazoa > Chordata > Lepidosauria > Squamata > Scincidae > Tiliqua > Tiliqua scincoides. Next base: position 92,050,391 of record NC_089822.1, on the reverse strand, counting down.
GGGGCATAAGGAGAGCAGTTTCGAGTGAAGCGCTTGGCAAGAATGTCATCCCTACCACATACAAATGAAAAACAGCCATTTTCGCCAGCCCTGCAGTTTTGATAAGTGAGAACCTGACATGCCATCAGCCAGCCGAGCAAAGCCAATCCATTCTTCATCACAGAATATTCCACTTGCAGATACTGAAGGAATCTGTGGCGGAAGTTAGAAATTCGTGCTGTTTCTAATCTTGGAATGCCCAGCACCAAATCCACTGGAAAAATTGTGTCAACCTAAAGCAACTCCCTTGACCCACAGGGCTACTCATGAATTGCACTGGGAGAGGAGAGTTTAGCTTGTGTCTCTGTTTCATGATCTGGATGTTTTGTTCTCTTTGCTTGCCTTCGTACGCTCATGATATGCTGACAGAGAAACAGGAGAGGCCTCACACGCTGTCTCTATTGACGTGGAGGAATTGTAACTGCAGTAATTTGAAAAATGTGTTTCGGGGTAAGGAAAATAATAGCCATCTAGAAAGCTTGTTGGTGCATGAAAATAGAACCTGGCAAAGACTGTTCCTTCTCCTCTCTGGACACCATGAAAGAACAAAGCCAGTGTTATAAATTAAACAATAAACCCTGCATGTTCAAATGGAGCTCAGAGGATGAAGTAAAGTTGACTCAGATGGAGGCAAAGAGATTGATAAGAGAGATCTTCTGAAGCTGGGAGAAAGGTCTGTGTATATATAACCTCAGGCAAGGTTTTAAGATAAGCCCCCTTCTGCACAGAGCTAATGACATGAGATATCTTCTCATCTTCCCAGTTATGTGGCATTCCCCCTACCTGGCCTGGCAGCAGAATTATTTGCTGAAATAAGCAAAAGACCTAAAGCAATCTCTTCAAATGCTTAGACCAAGGAAACCTTTTGACAGTCTTGGCTTCCAGTCACCACCTCAGACTGATGGAAGGCGTTCTCCCTCTCACTAATGCTCCTGGAGAGCTACTTAGCTAATGGGGCAGTTGGAGATTTGACTTGCCAATATGACGTAGATGTGGGCTTACTAAGATCATTCACTCAGCAAGCTTTTGCATCTCTTGCTTTCAGTTGGAAAACACCCCAGTGGGATAAAGCCTCTGTGAAGTAATAGAGAGAAAAAAAGAGATTCATTTTAAACCTTGCCTAAGGCACTTTTCCTCTAGAGACCAGCAAAACAACTCTGTCTCCAAGAGATCGGTGTAGAGGATGGGGATTGGTTTTTAAGATGTGTCAGTAGTATACTCCATTTCTCTGTTTGCTTCTCTGTCTCTGAATCCCAAAAACCCTCAGAAAAAAGTAGCTTGTCAAGCCACATTCAGACTTTTCTGAAAATGGTAGCAATGTAGTAGGTCATTGAAGAACAACAAGATGAGTAATCTGCAGTTGGCCTGCAAGTGTGCACCATGGTTTTCTGGTTGGTCATGATCCTCTTTAGGCCTACAATTGCTTGGGGAAAAGTTTGTGGAAGCAAGGGTGTATGCACTAGCTGCTCTGCAAGCCATTCCTATGACTGAAATGGCCCAGGCAAGCATTGGTGGGACATAACTGCTGGTTGTGTAGTCCAGTTCACACTGTGTTCCTGTGCAATTGTGGGTCTGTGGCTGTTTGTATGCAGGGGAATGTAATTCTGCGAACAAGCCTTCTCCAGCTCCTTCAGCTTTTCAGGGATGTTTTTGTTTTGGGGCTTGGTTTGTCCATGGAATCCTTCCTGACTCATCAATAATCTTCCGGAACCATCCAGTATTAGATAGAATATTTCAAGATACGTCTTTATAAGAATTGCTCAATAATTAAAGCATTTGAGTTGATTGACCTTTTGTTTTTAACCAATTTAGGCCCAAATCCTAATCAACTTTCTAGCACTGGCATAGCTGTGCCAATGGGGTGTGTGCAGCATCCTGCAGTTGGATGGCAGTCACGGAGGCCTTACTTTGGTAAGGGAATGTTTGTTCCCTTACCTCAGAACTGCATTGCCTTTATTTTGGTGCTGGAAAGTGGGTTAGGATTGTGCCCTTAATTGATTAAAGGTGTTGAAATTTGCCTGATACCAAATATTCAAGGCAGGGGTGTTTTTTTGAGTTCTTGAAGATCTTGCAATTAATCAAGAAATTGTTCAGAAAAGAGTATATTTAAAGTTTACCTTTTTATTATCTATTCCAGCAACACACCAGAAAAAATATCCCTTGGATATAAATGCATGTCCACCCATCAAAATGGACTTTAACAAATTAAAACTGACTTTTGCTGATTAATCAAAGAAAATGTTTTAGTTAATTCCAATGCTCTAATTATTGGGGGGGGGGGTGACCTGTTTTCATTAAGGGCCTCCTACATTTTCTGCTCATAATTCAAATACTAGTTGGTTCATTTACCCATTAAGGGCGCGATCCAGAGGCGTCCATGGATCTACTTGCACCGGTCCAGGAGGGTTGCAAATGTGCCATAAGGCACATTTGTGCCTCCTCAGGAGGAAGCTGGGCCGATGTTCAGAGGTGCGCTGACCTGTGGAGGCTGACACAAACCTCTGCGCTGGCTTCCTCAGCAAGTTTTGTGTTGGCCTGGCTGGGCCGACGCAAGGCTCTGTGGTGAGTGGGGAATAGGGGGCCCTGGGGCGGATAGGGGGAGCGGGAGGTAGGCCTGGGTTCCAGCACTTATACTGGATCCCAACCCTCGTTCCTGGGGAGTTTGGAGCGGCTTCAAGCTGCTCCACACTCCTCAGACTTGCACATGAGGTGGCGCAAGCCTGAGGAGACCCGTAGGGGCAAGGGCGCCTTACCCAGAGGTAAGGGGAAAAGTTTCCCCTTGCCTCTGTCTGAGCTGCCTTGGGCCCCTCTCCTGCGCTGGATACAGTGCAAGCCTCTTGGCTTGCCCGTTCCAGCACAGGGTAGGATTGTGCCCTTAACCAATTAAAGCTTGCAGCCCTGCTTATTGGTAATAAATGCATTATTTTATTATTCAAGTTCCCAAACAGCTAAACACTGTAAAATAAATCAGTAAGAGCAATAAAACAAATAGACTAGGCAATACATTTACAACCCCAAGCGGTCACTTTGGGGCTCTCCATTATGTTGTTTCTGACCATTCCATATTTTTGACCCCAAATAACTGTATTATAGTTTCTCTTCCAAAATCACTGGGCCATAGGTTTCCTCATTGAACCTCTTGTTAATACCTCTTCATTTAATGAGAGTTATGGGGGCATTTCTTGGTACCTTGCCTTTCAGGCTCTATCAACAGCCAGTCTTTTTGAAAGAGGATGGAATGAACCTTCCACCCATGCATCTACCAGCCTTCCTAGCCCTACTGCCAAATGGCCTGTTACCATCAGCAGTAGAGGACAGAGAGAGAGAGAGAGAGAGAGAGAGAGAGAGAGAGAGAGAGAGAGAGAGAGAGAGAGAGAGAGTGTACAGGTTCTTCCTTTCATTTGCCTATCTGGCCCAAGTGCTACCAAGACTTTTGGACTTCATCTGTGGCCAGAGGTCTTTGTGCTGGTCTTTGCTTTCATGCCTTTTGTATTTTATTCTCCATTGTTCACTGCTTGAGTTTGTTAAAAACTAAAAATGAGGAAAACATGATAAATAAATATTTTTCTATTAGCGTTGCTATCGAAGGTATTTATAAGTGTAGGAAAGGAATACAGTGTGGTGCTCTCAAGATTAAGCACAACGCTTGAACAAAAAAAGACATCTTATTTGTGCGTCCAGCTGAATTTTTGTTAATGCAAACCGATCACAGTGCCTTCTGCACAGCAGGGGAAAATGAGTTGCTGTGTCAGCAATTGCAGTGGAATTGCCATATCAACATTTGACATTGGACAGATCCTGGAGTTGCTGAGAATGTTCTGGAAAAGAGTATGGAGCTGGATAATTGAAATCTTCATTATGTTATTTAACAGGCTAATCCTATCCCCCATCAGCGCATAACACGCAGCACGGTCAGAGTGCAAACAGCATACTATGGGGGAGGGGGTGACCAGATAACTCTGGAGAGGTAAGTAAAAGTTTTTCTTACTTTTGTCATAAGAACATAAGAACAGCCCCACTGGATCAGGCCATAGGCCCATCTAGTTCACCTTCCTGTATCTCACAGCAGCCCACCAAATGCCCCAAGGAGGACACCAGATAACAAGAGACCTCATTCTGGTGCCCTCCCTTGCATCTGGCATTCTGACATAGCCCATTTCTAAAATCAGGAGGTTGCACATACGCATCATGGGTTGTAACCCATAAATGTTTTTTTTCTCCAGAAACTTGTCCAATCCCCTTTTAAAGGCATCCAGGCCAGATACCATCGCCACATCCTGTGGCAAGGAGTTCCACAGACCAACCACACGCTGAGTAAGAAATATTTTCTTTTGTCTGTCCTAACTCTCCCAACACTCATCTGACCTCCAATGGGTCTTCTTGGATTTGCACCAGCTGTTTTACTGGCTTAAATCCAAGGAGATTCAGGGGACATTTTGGAGTGGGGAAAGGGGGTTAGATAGGGTTACAGATACAAATGGAAACAGAATGTCTATACTTTCAAGCATTGTATAGAAGAGGGAATTTTGGCAGGTGCAGCTTTTTAAACCCATGTTGAGCTGTACCTGGAACCAATCATGTTGGTTGTACCTCAACCATGTTGAGCTGTACGCTGGAACCAACCATATTGGCCTCTGCCTTTCCATTGGACCATTTCAGTGACGTAGAGAGGGGGGATTTGCTGCATGGGAATCAGTCTATCCTCCATACCTACTTTACCCAGGCTTTGTGCACTGGGGAGGACACTGTTCCAGAACCACCATTCAGAGCGCAATACCATAGTCTTCTGAGACTGAAGGATGCCAACGGTATACAACAGTTAAAGATATAGAGTACAGATAAGTGATTTTCAACTTTTTTTTGTCTCATGGCACACTGCCAAGGTACTAAAATTGTCAAGGTAGCTTGGGGGTCCACCTGGACTCGCAGCTGCTCCTGGATTCCCAGGTGGCGGCTGTGGCTAGGGGGGCCTTCGCTCAGCTTCGGCTGGTGCGCCAGCTGCGGCCGTACTTGGATCGTGCAGACCTGGCCACGGTGATCCATGCCTCTGTGACATCGAGATTAGATTACTGTAACGCGCTCTATGTGGGGCTGCCCTTGAAGACGGTTTGGAAACTGCAACTAATGCAGAATGCGGCGGCCCGTGTGGTTACTGGAGGTAGGCGGTTCGACTCTGTCAGTCCACTTCTCCAGCGGCTGCATTGGCTGCCCATTCGTTTCCGGGCCCAATTCAAGGTGCTGGTATTGACCTTTAAAGCCCTATACTGCTCTGGACCAGGGTATCTTAGAGATCGCCTGCTCCCGTACAATCCGGCTCGTCCTCTTAGGTCATCAGAGAAGGCCTTTTTACAAGTGCCGCCACCTAGGGAGGTACGTGGGGCGGCTGCAAGAAATAGGGCCTTCTCAGTAGTGGCACCAACGCTATGGAACTCCCTTCCCCCTGACTTAAGAATGGCTCCCTCTCTTGAGACCTTTCGGCGAGGCCTGAAGACCCTTCTGTTTAAACAGGCCTTCTGAGTTCTCGGCCTTTTAACATCTTTTTAACATCTTTTAATATTTTTTACAGGTCTGATTCTTTTATGACTTGCTGCTGCTCTATGCTCTTTTTACCTATTTTTTTTACTCTGACTGCTGTTTTTTATGATGTGTTAATATGTTTTTATTTGTTTTTAAATTATGTTTTTATATGTTGTAAGCCGCCTTGAGTCCCTTTGGGGAGAAAGGCGGGATAAAAATAAAGTTATTATTATTATTATTATTATTATTATTATTATTATTATTATTATTATTATTATTATTATTAAGGTAAGTTTTTTGACAATTAAGTTTTTTGACAATTGACAAGGCACACGATACTGTTGGGGGGGGGGCTCACATCCCCTAATAGCTCTTCTAATAAATGACCCCCACTCCAAACTTCCACGGCACACCTGCAGACCAGTCACGGCACACCAGTGTGCCACGGCATAGCGGTTAAAAATGGGTGGTATAGTTACTCTGTCCCCATTTGTATCTGGTAATCCTTAGAATAGGATATTGGCATGTGCTGCTGCTTCTGAGATCCTCCCGCTCCTGTCCCCCAAACTGCCTCCTACCCAGCCCACTCCCCAGCTCAAAACACTCCTGAACCACTTGCTGCCGACCTGCTTGCTCTGGTCTGGGAGCCATTGTCACATGCAAATGGGGCCTCTGGTCATTTGCACCATGGCAGTGCAGCTTTCACTCCAGCATCCTGGGCTTTATGGTGATGAATTGTGAGATCCAACACCTTACGGCCTCCATAGGATCGGGCTGCTCAACAGCAGTTTTATGCCCACTTTCCAGGGAGTAAGTTCTATTGTGATCAGTGGGATTTCATTCAGAATCATCATACTTAGAATCACCCTGCTAGGGTATTCTAGAAAAGTAGGGGGAGAGAGCACAAGTGAACTGAGCTTTCTGTTTCCACACTTCTGAACATTCAAAGCCACTGTAATATTGGCTATGATTTGGAAGACAAAGGGTCCTACCTCCTTTACCTTCCTGTAACATAAGCATGAAGGCTGCTAACATCTACTTTGTGGGACAGTTTCATAGATTTTGGCAATTTTGCTATATTGCTATTTTGCCTTTCATTTGTTGTTATAAGGTTTGAGATAACAGCACCTGAAAGTGCCAGTTTGTGGGGGAAACCAGTTGAGAAAGCTAATGTGATGTCAGGTTGGTAACACAGCATCACTATAAATGGAATCTTTGGTCAAAAAAACAAACAAACAGGTTTCATAAAAGCAAACGATGTATTTAATTTGCTATATTTTTGTGTATGATTTTGCAAGTTTTGATTTCATGAGTTGATAATGGGTTATTGTATTTTTTATGGTATATGTTTCATTTTAATGTATCTGACACCCAGCAGTGTATGCATTACTGAAAATACAATTAATTTCCAACTTTCAAATAACAAAACTGCCAATCCTGTTAGTTTAATGGGGGGCATCTCCTTTTTGAGGAGAGTTACCAATAAAACTCTATACCAAGTTAGTTCTACACCTGACTCAGGTTTCACTTTGAAAAACGCTTGCTGGGAAGCAAGCTCCATTTAACAAAATCGGACTTACTTTTGAGTAAACATGTCTAGGGTTGTGCTGTCATTGACCTTATTTTACATGTGTATGATGATCACTGCTTGTACATTTTTGCTTTTCTCTTTTCGGAGTTTTCATTGCGGATGCAAAGCAGCATCGTGGCAGACAGTCATCTGCAATGCAGGCAGTTCATTCCTCCATGTCCTTATTGATACCTTAGTGTTGGTACGATCTCGTCACAGAAGATGCATGATGAATGGGCTGCATGCATGCATGCAGAGACATTTCAGTATGCTTGTTTCTGCTGCCTGCACTGTATTTATAACCACAGCCCGGCTTAGATCATAGAACTGTTTTTGTCTGCCACAAGTGCTTGCGCTCTGCATGTGTTGCTTTTGGGGGGCTTTTTGTCTGATTATTAAGGACTTTTGCAATTAGCGAATACTCATTTTTTATTCAAACCAATTATGAGATTGTGAGCATATGTAAAATGTCTGGTGTGTGCAGTATTCTTTGTTCAGTCCTTTAAATTCAGCATCAGGTCTAATGTCTGATTGTTGCTATTTGGTTTGCCTCCATCAGGATATTATTACAACTGTCAAGTGAGGAGAAATTGTTTTTGCTTGGCTTTTCTCCTGCATGTAAAGAAGCTTCTTCAATGGGCACTGGTGGCTAGAAGATGTGTGCTTAGTTGACCACTGAGAATCTTTGATGGCTGGTGGCTCCTAGTTATTGAACACGCTCTACTTACTCAGGTGGAGGGGTTAGAGAGAGCCAGTTTGAAGGCAGCCAGCGTAGGAAACAAAGCTCTGAGCTTCTGCAGCTTTACCAATACAGATTTATCGCTTCAGTCATAAATTGTGCAAGGTCTAGATTGTGCAGGATCTTCAGAAATTGTAAACCTGCAGTTCTTTTGTTTTTAATAGGTCCACTTTTACACTACTAACAGCCCAATCCAATGCTTCCCAGCTCCCAGTGCTGCAATGGTGCCGAAATGGTGCCGAAATGGTGACTGCTACATACAGGCTTTGGGAATCAGCGCCAAGTCTCCTTGGTGTAAGGGAGCGTAAGCCCAGGCGTAAGATCTGGGTGGCTCCAATGGCCCTCCTCAAATCTGCGCCTACTGTTGAGGAGTGCAGAATTGAGGAGACCCATGTTGGGTCTCCCAGGCCAGGAGGGGTGTCAGGATATAGCAGCAGAGCCTGTCGCCATCACCGCTCATGTGGTCATTTTTTTATTTATTAGATTTAGTTTCTGCCTGTCTCCCCGAAGGGCACCCAAGCACTTGGTTCTAACATTTTCTGAAAATCCAAAGCTTAACCGTTCCATATTGGCAAATCATGTAATACAGTTAGGCTGCTTAGCTCCTATTCATTTTGATTGGATTTTAATAGCCTAATAGGATCGCAGCCGCAATGTTTAACAATGTAAATGTTTAATATTTGCCACAAGACATGAAATTAAGTCACTGCCTATTTTTTTTTGTATATATCTTTTTGAAAGGACGTGTGTGTGTGTGTGTGTGTGTGTGTGATTAAGGGCACAATCCTAACCCCTTATGTCAGTGCTTTCCAGCACTGGCATAGCGGTGCCAATGGGACATGTGCTGCATCCTGCAGTTGGTTGTCACTCACAGAGTCCTCCTCAAAGTCAGGGAATGTTTGTTCCCTCACCTCAGACCTGCATTGCCTTTATGTCAGTCCTGGAAAGCACTGACATAAGGGGTTAGGACTGCACCCTAAAGTTATGATTTTCTCTTGAACAAAATTGACTCCAGTTGCCTTCTTGATTTTAATTGTGTAGGATTTCTAAAGTTTATTGTTAAATTTAGAATGCTTTGAGCCAGTGCTTTTTTTGTAAAAAAAAATAGGTGCAGGAACTCACAACTTTTTATTTATTTATTTATTTTTAAACCATTTTTTATACATGCGCGCGCGCGCGCGCACACACACATACACACACGTGTCCATCCCGTGTGAGCTCCCTGGTAGCAAAAGCACTCCTGCCACAGCTGGAGTGAATCACCCCATTTTTTTTTAGGTGGGGAGGTACTCCATTGGGCTATAGGAAACTCTCTCCATTGGGCTATAGGAAAGCCTATACAGTAGTTAAAGTGTTCAGAACAAATATATAAGGTCTTGAGCCCAGCTGGTGGCCATCAGTGCCTCAAGTGTTAGTTCCAAACACTTTGAGCCTAAGAGCTCTGGTGGCTCAATGGATAAACTGCAGGTCTGTGGAGCCAGAGGCTTGGGGTTCAAATCCCTATGAAGAATAATTTTTTTTAGGTGGGAAAGTGCTCCATGGCTGCAAAATATAAAGGTTGGTTGCTAGTTGCCAAAAGGGGGGCCAGTTGAGGCTGCAAAACTCCTCAAAGTTCAGTCCCAGGCAGGCTCTCTTTTTAACTTTTTTTTTTAAGTCCCAGGTAGGACTTAACCCACAGCCTCCAGCAGGGGGCTCACTCCAGGAGCTTAACTGTGGGTTAAGTCCTAACTGGAACTTAAAAAAAAAATAAAGGTCAAAAAAGAGCCTGCCTGGGACTGAACTTTGAGGAGTTTTGCAGCCTCAACTGGCCCCCCCTTTTGGCAACTAGCAACCAACCTTTATATTTTGCAGCCATAGAGCACCTTCCCACCTTAAAAAAAAAAAATTATTCCTCAGTGGGATTTGAACCCCAAGCTTCTGGCTCCACAGACCTATAATTTAACCACTGAGCCACCGGAGGTCTTAGGCTCAAAGTGTTTGGAACTAATACTTGAGGCACTGATAGCCACCAGCTGGGCTGAAGACCTTATATATTAGTTCTGAACACTTTGACAACAGGCTTTCCTATAGCCTAATGGAGAGAGTGCTGGGCTGTGGAGCACCAGGATGGAGGTTCAAATCCCTCCCTAGCCAGCAGTGCAGAGCGGGATGGTGCAGGCAGGGGAAAAAAGATGGGGGCAAGAAGGAGGGAAAAAAGGGGGCGGGGTGGTGTGCAGGCAGGGGGGAAAAAAGGTGGGGGCAGAGAGGAGGGGGGGAAAAAGGTGCCAGAATGCCGTTCCGGTGCGTTCCATTACAAAAAAAGCCCTGCTTTGAGCAGTGGATGTGATTTTAGTCTAAAGTATTCTAAAGTATCAGCAACAATATTTTATAAGGATTGGACACTTCTGCTGTATTTGTTGGTTATAACAGTCGAGGGTAGTGAATTTAGGACCAAATAGGACACAACATGGAGTTCTGTGGTCAGCTGTTCTAACATCTTTTCCTCTATTTAAAAGCAGGTGTGTGTGGGTCTAAGGGCACACACTATTGCCGCTGGATCCACATCTCCTGCCCCTCCCTGCCCCTGTTCTGTGTAATGCCCTTTTCTTCCATCTCTCCACTCAAAATCTGCCCCCTGCATTGAATTGCCTGCTCCAGAGGTTGCCGGTTGCCACTGCTGTTTGTAGCAGCAGCTCCAAAATGGCTACAGACAGCATGCGCTGCGCACTGCCATATGGCAGATGGCAGAATAGAGTTCCATTGTCATAATGAGTCCAAAAGGATTGGGTTGTAAGGTTGCAATCCTATGCACACTTACCTGGGAGTAAGCCCTGTTGGATACAGTGAGACTTCTGAGTAAGCATGCATAGGCGTGTGCTGTAACTTTGCAGAACATGTCTCGGGAAACAAGTTGTTGTTTGCCTAAATTGAGCAAGGGTAGCAAAGGAAGAAGGAATATTGGTCTTGGAAGGAGAGGAGGGGAGACATAGAGATCAATAAGTTTTCAAATATAACTTTAATGAGGCTTGATGGGAGTGATTATAAATTATGGACCAGACACAAGTTTGCTGCTGCTATCCTTGGTACATTGGTTAGCATCATTAATGCTAAAGTTTTAGCAGCAAGCCAGGGACATCGCAAACAAACTTGAAGCAAGTCGCTGTCTGAAAGGGGCTCATTATCTAGAGATAATACAGAATGTGAACAAAAGAACATCTGAGTCCATTTTGTACTGACTTTGAACCATTGTTCCCTCTAGGTCAGTATTGTCCCATATTGCCTGGCTGTGGCTCTCCACGGTTTCAGGCAGGGGTCTTTCTCAGCCCTACCTAGAGATGGCAGGAATGAACGTAAGGACCTTTATGTTCCAGTTCCAATATCTGCATCATCTGTTTCTGAACCCAGAGATCACATTTAATTTAGTTCGTTTACCCTCATCCAGCCCCCAACTGCCTCCAGCAGGCTCAGGAGCAGCTCAGATATTTTTGTTCCATATTTTGTTATCTTTGCATTTTGATCTGGGTGCAGTGGCACCACCTGGGGGGGGGTGCAGGGGTTGTGAGATTACATAGGGGGTAACACCACTACAGGCCAAAATTTTAAAAAATCTTAGTATTTGAATAACTTCATGTTATATATCATTCGATGTGTAATTTTATGCGGAGTGCAATGAAACAAACCACACTGTAATATCTCTATTATATCAAAAGTTATAGCCCAAAAAGAAACCATTGGGGGTGGGGCAATGGTTCATCACCACGCTCACTGCCCAGGGCATTGTCCTGCCCACTGCATAGGAGGAGGTCCATCATGGGGTTGACACGCTGGCCTCTTGCACCGGGTGATGCAAACCGTAGTGACGCCATTGTCTGGGTACTAAATGCTAAATGATGGCCTACAAGCAATAATTAATATTAATTATTAATTTAATATCAAGTAGCTTTGCATGAGGTTTCTTACACATGCATTCTGTTGAAGTTACGCATTCCCCCCACCTTCAAATAGCTTACAGGTCCTGATTGATGAGGACTGAGTAAGCCTGTGAGAGAAGCCTTGGCCATGCCCAATAGGAATGTTGGCTTAAAAAAAAAAAATCATTTGTTGAACAATAAGCTTCCTTGCCATAACACAACCTGCCTCTGACTCAAAAGCAGCTTGCCATGTAGCATTGCAGTTCAAAAAACAGAAGCTCAAAGCCCCCTCCCCACTGAGTGTACATAACGTTGTACATTTTTAAAAAAGATAGTCTGTCTTATCGTCTCACACTAGCTCAATCACCCATATCTTTCTCAGCATTATGTTGGCAGTTCTGGAATGTTGGTTTAGCTTCCCCAACCCCCTTCTAATGTTCTACAAATTCCAATGTTTGTTGTACCTGTTTGTAGATAGTAGGTCACTGCTATTCCACAGTCACTATGGGTTTTCACTGTTGGAGGGATAAGTAAAATATTTGTAACAGTCCTTTTTGAATTCATTCTTAACTGTATTACCAGGCAATTTTACAACCCCAAAGTACTCTTACGTACCAGCTAACTAGCTGTGCCTGTACAGCAGCGAGTAGGAAAAAAAGGTGCTCCCATCACTTGATGGAAATGAGATTTTCTTAGAGCTCTGCAAAGAGTGGAAACAGAGGAAGACTTAAGAGCATCCTAGAGGGAGTATATAGGATGCTATTAATATGTTCCTCCTTTGAAAAGAATTGATCTAAGGCTCTGGGAATACAGCAAAAGCAACTGTGTTTGAAGAAAGAGACGAGGTTGAAGCTTTAGAGGCACATCACAGATATTTTTGGGCAAAATGGAAAGAGATGGCAATGTCTTGTGAGACAGCTGAGAAGATAAGTCTACCGAGTCATTAAAACTACATGCATACGAATGAGAGGATATCTTCGCTGTTAGCCTAGAAAAAGGAAGAGGGACTATTTTATTTTATATGCATATGCTGCTGATATTTACAATTGTCTGATAATTGGGCAAACCACAGAGGCCATGCAATTAGACTTCTATTCACAGTAACTCATATCAATGGCAATCATACTCTGATACATTCGCTTTATTACACTGTATTAAAATTAGTGGAACACCAGGGTATAGATAGTTTTCTCAGATAACTAAGCTACTACTTTAAAGTTAGCATTTGTTTTGGACGTGGACAGAAGATGCCTGGGTACAGATCTTTACTCAACCATGAAACTCCAATCCTATTGGAGGGTCCAATCCTATCCAACTTTCTAGTGCCGATGCAGCTGCAGTACAGCCCCGAGGAGGCCTCTGTGACTGCCGTCCCCACAGCATGCAACACATACCCCATTAGCATAGCTAATTGAAGAATTGGGCCTTCAATGATTTTGGGCAGGGTACAACCTTTTATCCTAACTTATCTCACAGGGATGTTGTGATGGTAACACAGTTTGAAGGCTGCAGTCTACAGTCAGATATTGAATCTACAATATTGCTGCTGAAACTTACTGAATTCTGCAGCTAATGAAATCCGTTTGGGGGGGAATGCAGCCCCCACAATTCCTTACCTGGAGGCTGGGCCCAGCACTCCACAGATTGCATGCAGTCTCCTGGCCTCCACAGAAGCCTCCTGACACAACTGGAAGGCACTTCTGGTTTTTCCATAAAACAGGAAGTGCCTTCTGCTTGCATCAAGGTGACCTTCTGTGGTTCTCCAGCTGCGGGGTTGGCATCTGCAGATATTTAAATCCATGAATGCTGAGCCTGAGAATGAAGAGTTTTCGCTGTATTTAAAGCATCATGTTGGAGACATTAATGTTGTATCTTCTGTCTCCATCTATCTATCCATTCATCCATTCCATTGCTAATAACCTATTCTGTACATTATGGCCAGCTACTCCAAATCTACAAAGTAACATGAAAGCCTGCTGGTGGCTTGGCAGCTTTTAACTTTGCGGCTCCACCAGGGAGTGGGATCTTAAGCCCACTAAAGCATCAAATGGATACCCCAGTAACAATCAGCTGTTTAGTGTGTGGCTCAAATGACATCTTCATCAGACAGATTTTTCTGCATCTTAACTGCGGTACCATCTTTATTCTCATTCATGCTTTTGTGCTGTACACACTGGGGAGCATTTGAGACTGCAGGAAGCTGGCAATCACATTATTATCTGAAATGGCTACAAGCTATCAACAGGTTTTAAATGGTTTATAAATGTTGCCTAGTTTACCATTCTATCATTTAGTTTTCAACTTGTCTCTTTGGTCACCAGATACGGTCTATTTCTGGAAAAGGAACTGGAATGATTAGACTTACATTCCAAGGGTCCAACAGAGTGCGACAGACCGGTCAAGTCGCTTATGGGACATGCAAAGGTAGAGGAAGTCTCAGCGCAGTACCTTAGTTTTACAACCACCTTTAACCTCATCGCAAAATTGCAGCTGTCTTAAGCTGATTTATCTCTGTGATGATTCATCCCAGGGTATACATTATACAGGCTGTTTAATGAAGGAGGAAGAGAAGCTTATAGATGAGCCCCTGTACAATCCTATTCTGCTACTGCCCTCTGCATGTTCTCTTTTCTACTGTTTAAAATGTTCACTCACCTCCTCCCACAGCCCTACCCAAGTGCTAATTTACTGTAGGTGGCTGTAAGATGGGAGTGGATCACTCTGGTTTTATCTTGAATTAGTACAGTTGCATAGCCGGGGAGGGGGGAGGCACAAAAAAGTAAGTACTGCAAGTGGCACATTGCACTGTATTAGTGGCCCTCTCACTTGCTGTTGGATCCATTCTGGGTAGCAACAGTAATGTGCAGAAGGCACACTTTGGTTCCGTGAGTGCCTGCATGTTGCTGTTGTTGCCTGGAATGGCTCTGATGGTGAGTGGGAGGGGCTTCTTATACAGTGCGGCACCTGTGGTACTTACTGTTTTGCCCCCCCCAGCTCTGCCACTGAATATACATATGACCAAAGGTGTAACTAAGCTGGAGCCTGAGGGGCACCTGCCCTGGGCACTATACCACAGGGGGCACAACATTCAAGGCAGTCACTTCTGGGTTCTCCCTGGAGGCAGAGGTGCTGTTGGCTTTGTGGCCCCATTCCTTCTCCTGTGGATGATCCCCCAAGGGAAGCAGCCCTTACAGGAGAAGGAACAGGGTATGCGAAGCTGCCAGAACCTCCTGTAGGGAGAACCCAGAAGTGACATCTCAATGCCATGTGACATTGTGATGTCACTACCTCGGGCACTGGGACTTCTAGTTATGCCACTGCATATGACCTTTGCACAGAAATGTGACATATATGCTACCAGTTTTTGACCCTGGCTCCACTGTTTACAATTGCTCCCCTTTGTACCTTTGTGTCTGTATATCTGCCAACATGGGATACTATTTCATTTATCTGGCATGGTGAACACTAGTTCACACAAAAGCTTATGTCACAATAAATGTTTTAGTGTTTACTGTACCACAGGATTCTTTGCTGTTTTCACCATCCTGTAGGTTCAACACAATACAGTGCATTTTGTGTAACATGGTCTCCTTTCGCTCATTATTAAATCCATTGTTTTCCACAGCAGTCGTGCAATTGCGGCATGGGGTACCTTTATAAGAAGAAACACCATTTCTTTCAAAACCAATTATCTTTTCAAATATTGTATGTTTGGAATCTGTTTTGTGACCTGTAGTCTGTGGAAGTATTTACTGTGCATTGGTAATTGCACCAGATTACTGATGTTAAATGAAAAAAACAAAAAAAAAACCAAACTGCATATTTAAGTATGGATTTATTTTATACCCTTCTACAGAGGAATTAATTGACGACCTCCCCTACTCCTTTTTTAAAATTCTCCTTTATTTGTGAATAGAAAAAAGCAACAACAAAGAACATGAAAAAGGGAAAATACATCTATAATAAGCATGATACATGCAGATTACAAAATGGATGCATATAAGTAATCTATAGAAAAGATATTAATGAGGAATCTATGTATAACAGCACAATCCTAACTTGCGCTGGAACAGGCAGACATGCAGACCTGTGTACGTTTCGGACTGACCGAGGCTTGGCCCTGGGCAAGGGGAAAAATTTCTCTTACCCCAGGGAGAGCCACAGCGGCCCCAATTGGTCTACTCAGATCTGCGCCACCTGAAGGGGTGGTGCAGATCCGAGCAGAATGGAGCAGCCTGGAGCCGCTCCATGCTGCCCAGGAATGGGGCTAGAATCTGGCATAAATGCCAGATCCTGGCCCCACCTCCTGCTCCCTGCCTGCCTGCTCACCCACCTGCCTCCCTGAAATGCCTGCTCCCCACCCTCCCCATGTCCCCCCCAGAAACCGGTGCCAGCCGAGCTTGGCTGGTACGAACTTAACAGTTTCGTTTGCACGGGGGCTGGATCTGGCCTCTGCGGGCCAGTGTGCATTGTTGCGCCAGCCCAGCTGACTTTATATGGAGGCGTAAATGTGCCTTACGACCCTCCCAGGTCGGTGAAAGGGACTTGCGCCAGCCGAGTGCATCCTTAGGATCGTGCTCTAAATCTCTTTGAAAAGGCTTCTAAATGTCCAATCCTATCCAGGTTTTCAGTGTTGATGAAGCCATGCCAGTGGGTGCGCGATGCATCCTGTGGTGGTCATGGGCAGTCGCGGAGGCCTTCTCAAGGCAAGGGAACCTTTGTTCCCTCAGGGATGCACTGAGGGATGCGTCAGTGCTGGAAACTTGGATAGGATTGGTCCCTTAGGCAAGAAGTCTTTTAGTAATGAGTGATAAAGGATTTGACTATACCACATCACCCACATTTAAGACCAGTTCCAATGATAACAATAGCAATTATTGACAGCTAACATGGGACTAAATTCTTCTTTTGCACCTCTGAATGCTGAACACAAGCCAGGAGCTGATAATTGCATTTTCTGCATTTGTGTTTCTGACTGAACACCTTACCTACTTATTAACTTGAAAACTGCAGGTGGCTATATTTAGCTCCACTGGTTTCAGTCATAGTTTGTGGTGGCCTTTAATAAGAAAAGTAATTGCTCCAAAGTGAGTAGTGTGTTGTTTGGTTTTTGTGTTAATTTATATGCTGTTCAACGGCTCTTTTGATTTGTGTTTATTCTTCTGTTGACGGTTTTAACTCTTTTAAAGCTGCTTTGAGTGCTCCTGAAGTGGAGAGCCAAATAATAGATCCTAATGATTAAAAAAAAATCTTTTCTGAAGAAAAGAGTAATGGGGAAAAAAATCTTGGTCCAGTTGACCCAAATTAATGCTTTGGATAATGGTTGGCAACCTTCAGTCTCGAAAGACTATGGTAGAAGCCTACAGCACCTGGTATTCCCAGGTGGTCTCCCATCCAAGTACTAACCAGGCCTAACCCTGCTTAGCTTCCCAGATCAGGCAAGATCAGGCTAGGGCTCAACACAGGATAAAGGGAACGATAATGTGTCCATCATCACTATATGTGGCTACTTTTGTTATCAAAAAGTATTTCAGTAGAATTTGAGGAGAACTCCAAAGTTTATAGCAAGGGGAAACCATAAGTTAATAGTGGGAGTCACAGGAGTATTCCTTTTATGTCAGGCATTTGACAATGCTATCTCCTAGCCCTTTATGGTATATACAGAGTGGCCACAAAGTCTCTATGCAGGTTTCAATGGCTTCAAACCCACACAATCAACCCACACAATCTCATGCATAGAGACTTAGAGCCCAATCCTATGAGTCACAGCACTGGTGCTCCACTGGCACTACCAACCTGGGCTATTGCAAAAGTGCCCGCACTAGCACTGTGCTGCGCACACAGAGCCCAGTGCCAGTTGGCGCTGGGCATCAGTGCCCAAAGACAATTACGAGAGCGCCTGGCTGTGAGTACGGCCACTGGCCAGTGGCAGGGCTTTTGGGGGTGGGGAAGGCAGGAAGGGGGCAGAACTGGGCAGGGGAGGGCAGGGGGAGAGAGGAGCGGACCTGGGAGGAGCAGATATGGCAGCAGGCTCTGCCACCACATCCTAACCTCCCTCCTGGGCCGAAACCTGACACAGCTCTCCTTGGTTCTGCAGGCACAATAGTGGATGCAGATCCAAGGAGACCCATTGGGGCCACCTGGGTGTTACACGGGGTAAGGAAACTTTTGTTCCCTTACCCTGAGGAGACCTGGTACTGTTTCCCTGGCCCCATAAGATATAATGGCTGCCATTTTGGAGCCACTGTAGCCCTGGACCCTAAGGAAGGATAGGATTGGGCTGTCCGTTGCCACACTGTACTGGCATTAGGGAGCCTGTGTTGGCTCATGTTGACTTGGATCACAGAATTACCAGGGTGAAGTGGCTTATTCGGAGTGGGAGGGGGCAACATGGCGGCCGAGCTAGCTGAATGTTATGACTGCGCTGGCTTCTAGCTCTTTTTTTTAGTTTTTTTTTCCTCATTTCACCCAGCTGTTTTTAGTTTTTCAGCTGTTTCCTGATACTGCTGTCTTTATGAAGTGGCTTATTCCGAATCTTTTGATTATTTTTTCAGATAGAAATTACAAAATCTGAGAACTCCGTTGTGAATGCAAGAGTAGGACATAATAAAAAAGGACAGAAGGAGGAAGTCCATATGTGGGCTCTGGCAACCCACCAGATGGACAAAAATGAGGTTTACATGGAAGACAAACAACAACGTCTAGTGTTCATCATTATTTTTGAGAAATGGAAGCCACACCTCTGTGAAATCCTCACTTTTTTTCTTTCTTTTTTTAAATCCCAGGGGTACTAGTCTCTAATGTGAAAACGTGTCCATGAAGACCAAGTCCCAGATTTTAGTCAAAGGCTAACTTTCTGTTGGAGTTTCCTTCAAACTTCACTTGCTTGCAAAGAGAATTTTTGTTGTCATAAGTAGATTTAAGGATCATGTTTCTCAATAGGAGGATGGTTCAGATAAAGCTTCCCTCTCCAGTTGCTTTTGTACCAGGGTAATTGAGTGTCCTTGAGTACACTGTGACTTGCTTCTGCTGGAACCTCTGACAACAGTTCTCTGATGAAATATCAGATTGTAGTTGTCTGGCTTGCTAATTTTAAATGGGTAGCAAAATAACCAAGAGCATCTGTTCATATTTCAATTGAGACAGATCTGCCTTAACGTGATATTCTACAGGCCAAGGAATTGAGAAAAGGCTGCCAAATCTGCCTATATAAATTTCTGGGATTATATATACTTCCATCATTGAAAAGAGCAAATTCATTGTGTTTGCTTAGATACAGCATAGAAAGAGCTTTGTTTTTGTTTCTTTTTTAGTATCTTCAAACCAGCAATTTTTATTCTCCAGACATTTACATTTGACCAACACTCTGGTGATTTCATGGAAGGATCAGCATTAGGTGAAATGATTTTTTCCCCCCTATTAAGTGTGTTGTTTGAATGCAGACTCATAAGAGTGACTGGGAGTTGTAATTCAGTGAGGAGATGCATGTTTGAGAGAACACATTAATTACAATTTTTAATGTAATTTTGGGTATACACAATTTTAGCTTTATGTGCTGTCTCTGGGGCATAACTCTCATTAAGATGAGGAGTAACTGTATATGCTAGTTCCCAGCATTATAGTAGACGCCAGCATTGTCCAGGAGCAGAATTCCCGAGGAGGCTGTGTAGAGACAGGGCTATGACGTCAGGGGCAGGTTTGATTCTCAGGAGCTGGGGCCAGGATAATTACCCTCATCTCAATGAGAGCTAGTGTAGCACAGGGGCTAGGAGAAGGGCAACACAATCCTAATTTGCACTGGAATGGGGAGGCTGGTAGGCCTGCCCCATATCCAGTGTGAGTTTGTAGCTCAAAGTGGCTCAGCCCAAGGCAAGGGAAATTGCTTCCCCTTACCCTGGGAAGAGTCACAGCAGCCCCAATGGGTCTACTCGGATCTGTGTCACCCAAAGAGGTGGTGCAGATCTGAGTAGCCTGGAGCTGCCCCGGGCTGTCTGGAAATAGAGTCAGGGTCTGGCACAAGTGCCAGGTGCTGGCCCCACCCCCCTCTCTCCCACTGCCTGCCCACAGGCCCACCCGCCGACCCCTTCCAGAACTCTTCCTTCCTACAATCTCCATGCTCCCCCAGACCCCCATGCCGGCCAAGCTTGGTCAACGAAGACCTACCTCTGTCCATTGTTGTGGAGGCTGGATGCAGCCTCCGCAGGCCAGGACACATTCTTGTTCTGGCCCAGCTGACACTTGAGGAGGCACAAATGGGCTTTATGGCATATTTGCAGCCCTCCTGGGCCAGCACAAGGGACTTGTGCTGGTCCAGTGCAAACTTACGATTGAGCTCTGAATGGTGAAGCAGTGACTTTCTGGTTTGAATTTGCCTCTGCCATGAAGTCACCAATTGACAGTCACTCCTTCTCAGAGTGCAGAGTTTCCTAACTGCAATATGGAGATAAGATATACTGTTGCAGCAAGAATTACATCAAGATAATTCATGTAAAGGGCTTTGAACTCTGGAAAAGCACTATACAAATGCTGCTATTGTCCCTATTGAAAAGGAACAAAAAATGACCTGAACCCTAAAGCAATTTCCATTTAATGTGAGACATGGTGTCTGGCATGCTGTGTTTGTACTGGGAAAAAGTGGTTTGGTCACAATGGGTGCAATCCTAACCAACTTTCCAGCACCAAGGTAAGGGCAATGCTGCTCTGAGGTCAGGGAACAAACTTTCCCTTACCTTGAGGAGGCCTCCATGACTGCCACCCAACTGCAGGTTGCAGCATACACCCCATTGGCACAGCTATGCCAGTGCTGGCACACAATGCTATGCCACAGCTATGCCTCTTGGTTACAAAGATTGTGTGTTACAAGCCTTACTGATTAGAACGTTTGTTCTACACACATGTACACAGAGTGTGTCTCAAAAAATGTACACATATTTTAATGTGTTTTAATTCATACATAATTCCTTGTAGAAAATCTACCACACTCAAGCATCTAAGGGAAGCAACTGAAGAGATGTGTGGAACCATTCCATCACATTGGTGAATGTGACCAGATCCCTTAATGGTGTCAACGGTGTATAGATACTAATGGGGAACATTTTGAGCACCTGATCTAATTCATTAACTCATTAATTAATTGGGTCAAGCAACTGCTTCTGCGACCACCATATGCAGGACAGTACATGTGTGAATTGCAGCATTATTGTGCATATGAGAATTACACCATAATAATTTTGACACTTCAAAGCCTGTGAACATTTTGCTTGAGGCACCCTGTACAACTAAAAACCAGCAATAGCCAACGTCATAAAACCAACATCATAATCCCAAAACCGCACATTGTCTATCGTCATTAAGAACTTTAAAATGCCTGAGTAAACAGGAAGCTTTTAACTAACTATCAAAAATTAATCCAAGGAGACCTAGTGGGCATCTTTTAAGAGAGTGCTTCTCGGGACAGCACCATTACTGTAAGCACTTCCAGATTCAATTTCTTGAAAACTTGGAGCAAGATCTCTCCAGGGACATCTGCAGAGGTTCACATGAACATCTCGGAGAAGACACTAATGTAATATGAATGCAGATTACCAGGCCTGTGTCTGTGTCTGCGTAGAAACATGAAGAAATGTAGAATGGATATTCCATCCTTTTTATTCAAAAGTTGAGAAATCCACCCTTCCAATGACAACGAGTTCAGAATTTTACTGCTATCAGAAGATATGAAGGGTGCTGCTAAAAGTTCCACCCAAATTGTTAGAGAATCAACCCCACAAATTTGATATTTAATTGCTCATTTGATAAATAATTGACGGTAGCTAAGGAGATAAAGAACAGAATAACAATCTGCACAGCACAGGGATGCATTTCTCCTGACAGTGTCACCCTTTTGCTGCTTTCTTTTGCTTGTCTCTTCTGATCTCAGACACCCGATTGTGGTAAAGACCGTGTGTGTGTGTTTCTGCGTGCATATAACCGGTTTTAACCTCATGTGACTGGATCTGCTCACAGGAGATTAGATGGCAAATCCTGTTGGGTAAATCTAAACCAGATCTGATGTAATCATTATTGTGAAAGCATCCCTTGATTGACTGTAATGATGATGGCCAGGGCTCTGTACTATCACAAAGATTTGTGTGTGTACGTATCAGTATTTGCAAACAGAGGTATTCTAAAAGAGGCAACCAGATTTTGCCATGGGGGCGGGGGGTCTACCCTGATGCACTATCACAGAAATCCCAGTAGAATCCCAAAAGTCTTTGGTTCAGAGGAAGTTATTGCACCAAAAGATTACTATATGGGAGACAGGAACGCAAGTCTCAATATTAAAATACAGTATAGTGTTTATCATCAGAAGAACTTGGAAAGAGTCCTGCTAGATTGGATCAGTGGTCCATCTAGTTTAGCAGTGTTTCAAGCTAAGGCCTACCATAGACTTCTGGTAAACGTTTATGGAGACAAACCTCCTCCTCCACCACCACCACCATAAAATATTTAATTTTGAAGCTTTCTCAAATATATTTAATATTTAATATTAAAGCTTTCTCACCACAGTAGTCAAGGTATCGTCTAAATCTAAAAGACAAAATTAGCAAGTTAAAAAATACTTCCTGAAATCATAATAGTGCTAGATATGGCAACAACTGTTGGGTTATGTGGCATCTAGGCTCCTAGGTATGTCTTGGGCTTTGCATGTCAAAGCTAGTAGTAGGATGAGGTCACATCAACACAGCACACAGCAATCCCCACACAGTGGGATTGTGCTCTTAAATATTTGGTTTTCTGTGGCAGGTATGTGTATATCCCCAAACTGGCTGGCCAGCTCTTTCTCAAAATATGTAAGGCTGCAATGATGCAGTAAATTTGGGATATGCATAGGTTTCTTTTAATACAGAAGCATGAGATAACCTGGATTGTTGTTTGTTTTTCTTGGTTTAACAGACATTATGTAACATGAACTGCTTGACTAATGTGGTTGAATGTGAACAAAATTGCTGTCATCAGTTGCCCTGGAACATCATATCTGGCAATTAGCCAACAATGGGAGCCAAGCTGAGAAGCAGTGATGGTGCTGCTCTTGTAAATGGAATGTGTGAACTTACCCCACGTTTCTAGTCTTGTAGAATTTTGGGCCACAGATCCAAAATCACTTAATGCAGATTTGTACCTCTTAGGGCGTAATCCTAACCCCTTATGTCAGTGCTTTCCAGCACTGGCATAGCGGTGCCAAGGGGGCATGTGCTGCATCCTGCATTTGGGTGTCACTCAGGGAGGCCTCCTCAAAGTAAGGGAATGTTTGTTCCCTTAACTCAGAGCTGGATTGCCCTTATGTCAGTGCTTGAAAGCACTGACATAAGGGGTTAGAATTGCACCCTGTATGTACTTTAAGCATTTGTCAGTTAAAGAAGCCTGGTGTCCTTTCAGCCAAAGAGGTTAAATAGTGAGTTTTAATTGTTGCTTCTGTGCAGAGTGAAATCCTAACTGACCTTACTGAAACCGAGTCTGGAATCAATCCTAATAATTAATTTTAGTCTTGTATTAATCTAATGTGCTCAGGGGTAACAGAGCAGGCCCAGTTAGGTCTTCCAGTTGCCAATGAGAATGCCTTTTCCTAATTCAAATTTCCTTCTCTTCCCCCCCCCCCGCCATGACATCCCTTATTATCCCTTATCTTTACATATCTATATCATTCCAATGTGTTGGAATTCCTTTCCTTTGTTAATCTCGAACAACAAACATTTTGAACCAAAGATTCCAAGGAGATAATACATAATAAGAACTGTGTGGTTGGCATGATTCTTCGCTTATTAGGCTGGCAAAAAATGGGGCCTTTTCACACAGAATTCCACAGTCCCTGATTATAGATGGGAAGTGATGAGAGAGGCCAAGAAGGATTAAAGTCCTAAATGTGGTGTGTGTTTTGGCCTGTTTGTAGTTAGTTCAATTCTGCAGCAAATTGCAGTCTTGGCTGTCGATTCAGAGCAAAATAAAAAATAAAAAATGCAGCCAGCCTGCTCAATTAGGCTCAAATGAGCATCACAACATAGGTGGGAATGAGCACCCGGACGCACCCACAATGTACGGGGAAGGCTGCTTACGTAAATGCATCTCTGTTACTCGACTGAGGCACTGTGTTCTGGTATCAAACCCATCCTCTTCTAAAGGCCCTATTTTAAGGCGCACATTCTAGGGTGGCCTGCCATGGTTTGCCTGAGTGGAACTAAATAAATAAATATATGCTAAGAACCCTTGCTGGGTGCACAATTCCCATCTATGTTGTGCATTTTGAACTAAGAATTTCTTTCTTGCAAACAGTGCTCATATTTTCAGATTAATGGCTCTTATTCTTGATTATGAGAATCTGATCAGCATATTAATCAGTTATAAAAACGCACACAACAGCTGCTACTTTGCTGCTGATCCCATTCTGAGTATATAATTTCTGATGAGATATTTGTTATAGAATAGCTTCTCTATTGGATTTTCACCCCCACCACCAAAAGTTTTTTTTTTCAGTAGCTGTTATAGCTTTGCACACAGAAGAGGATGAAGGGGAATTTTTTTTTTTTTTTTAAAATAACATTCGTGGAAAGTATGCAGTTTCAACAACAGCACTTTTCATCGCATGGTCCACATAAAGAGTGAACTTAGAATCTATGTGACATTAGTTGCACTTCTAATCACTGGTGTCGCTAGGGGGGTGGGGGGTGGGCCGCACTGGGTGACGCGCCCGGGGGGTGACACGCCCTGGGGGAGGATGCGCTAACTTTGCGGCTTGTGGAGCTACCCTGTTGTGCCATACACTGTTGCATGACGAATGTCCAGTGGAGTGCAATGCAAAAAACCAGAGGGAAATAGCTCCTTTCCTTCAAAAGTTATGGCCAAAAAACCAGTTTGAAAAAATGCATGGAGCCCTATGGAAAGTGAAACCGAGCCATATCGCGCGTTAACACGTGAGTTGGCAAACGTGCCTTAGTGTGTTGGAAAGGGCAGGCTGAGAGGAATCTAACAACACCAGAATGGTCCCGATCCAATGAATGCAGTCCTCCAAAACACGAGAAGGAGATCCCTGCCTCCCTCCCAGCTGTGTCTATTGAGCCGGAAACGAAGCCACGTGGCTGCGTTTACTCATGAGTAGGCGAACTTGCCTTAGTCCAGGCAAAGACTGAGAGGACCCAGGGCAGGCTGAGAGGACTCCAAGGACGTCAGAATGGTCCTGATCCAGTGCATGCAGCCCCCCAAAACAGAAAAGGGAGAAGGCGATCCCTCCTTCCCAACCTTATGGAAAGCAAAGCAGCCTCACAGTCGTGTTTACTCAAAAGTAGGCAGACGAGCCTTACCTGGTGGTCAGGCCAGGCAAAGGGAAATGTGGGAACACCAGAATGGTCCCAATCCGATGGAACTGAAGCTCAAATATGTTCCAGAAGGCAGCCCCTCCCCCTCCACTAAAAGGACAAAAAAAGAGGCTTGAATGGTCAGGGGAAAGTTTTATATTTTGCACTTCCGAAGCCAAGTGGGTCTTTATATGGATATGCCTGAAATAGAATAAACTGGGCACTGGGAGGGCTGGAAATCTCACTGATTCTTTTTGGGGGGTTGTTATTGCTGGCAGACTACAGAGTAAGCCCCATTGACCACTATGGGACTTACTTCAGAGTAGACACGCATAGGAGTGGGCTCACAGGCTGCAATCCTACCCACACTTTCCTGAGAGTAAGCCCCATTGACCACAATAGGACTTACTTCAGAGTAGATTCACTTGTTGGAACAGGACTGGCTCCCCCTTATTTAATTATTTCTTTTATTTTAATTTAATTATTTATAATTATTTATTTTAATTTGCTTGATGATGTCACTTCTGGCCATGACATCACTTCCAATGGGTCCTGGACAGACAGTCATTCTAAAAAGTGGGTCCCAGTGCTAAAAGTTTGAGAACTGCTGCAATAAGGTGTTAGTAAGTTGACACAGGGGTAGGGGTGTGTGTGTGTGTGTGTGTGTGTGTGTGTGTGTGTTTGTGTGTGTGTGTGTGAGAGACTACAAGTTTTGAAAATCACTAAAATCAGAATTTGGAGGAATAATACCATCATGTTATATATCAATCAATGTGTAATTTCATGCAGAATGCAATGAAACAAACCACATTGAAATATCTGTGTTCTGACAAAAGGTACAGCCCAAAAACAAGTGGGGGTGGGGCGATGGCACATCCCCATGCCCACCACCTGGGGAGTTGCCCTGTCCACTGCATGGGGTGACACGCAGGCCTCCCGCACCAGGTGATGCGAATCCTAGTGATGCCACTGGTTCTAATAACCTTATTATTCATTACAGACATTCCACAAAATTATTCTATTCCACAACATAAATTATTCTATTCTATTTTGTGAAATAATTCTATTCCACAAAATAAATGGTTTCCAGACCCAAAAAGATGCAAAGGAAACACCATCTTATAGCCATTAGAAAAGATGCTGTGCTGGGGTAAATAGGGATAATTGTTTTCTACCTGTTAAATATAAATGAACCACCGCTTCTGAATGAAGTGTCTCTTCAGGGGTAAAGATAAAATCACATCATACATTCCTTGAACTCTACCACATATACAGACCTAGAGGGGTAAATGACTGAAGGCAAATTCTCCAGGAATCTTGGGGAATGTCCCTAAATTAATGGTTAATCTACACATTCCGATACTGTAAACCATGTGTTACAATGTTCTTGGAACCATATTTCAGACTGCAGCTAGTGAAGGCTACAATCCTATCCACACTTTCCTGGGAGTAAGCCCCATTGATTACAATGGTATTTACTTCTGAGTAGTCATGGTTAGGATTGTGCTCATAATCAGTTGTTTGTATGTTCCCTGACATTAAGTAAAAATGGACTCTCTATATGCTGATATCCTCCTTTATATATTAGTCTTCGTGAAATTCTAGTTTTCCATCAGAAAGGAGATCTTGATGTGGGGAACATTCAAACATAAATTCTGCCACCTACAATTTGAAATGCTACTGGTCCAGGAGTTCTGTAACATCTGATTTAAACAAGTGTGGAGACTGACACCTATGTTGCATATATGAATCTGAGTTGCTCAGCTATGAATTTTGCTTCTTGTCCACTAGGACCATGCCATGTATTCAATCCAAGTGGTACACTCATCAATATTAAGTAGTTGTTACAGAGAGACAACATTTCAGGGTAGCAGGTTCTCATGTGCAAATTTTCAATGGCAAATAGTGGTTCTGATACTGGAAATCTTCATGTCCAAACTCAACCTGTGTTCATCTAGGTACCACCATTGCAGTGTTGAATAGGAGCTTGAATTTTAGTGTGGTATGTCAAAGGTAAGTTTGTTTTTTTTAGTGTATGTTTGTTTACTATTAATTTGTACCCTACCCTTCCTCCAGATTTCTTCCCCCTTCCCCCTTTTATCCTCTGTAGTGTCAATCAGCTGAGAGCTCATGACTGGCCCAAGGTCACCCAGGAAGCTTCATAGCTGAGTGGGGATTTGAATCCAGGACTTCCCAATCCTAGTCCAACTTTCTAACCTTTGCACCACACTGGCTTCAGTTTATGAATTTATTCTAAATTGCTTTTCTATTCTTCAGAGCAACAAGCCAATGTAGGGGAGGAATGAGGCAGTAGAGGGGCAATGTTGGCAGCTGGGAACGAGCTCACTCTAGGAGGACTTGTGACCTTCCAGCCACTTGACTCCGTAGGACGCTGACAGGTTATAAATCCAGCTGCAGCAGGGTCCTTCCCCTGACACCAACTGAGTCACAGCCTCCTACAGAGCTGTACCAACCCCTTAGTGCACTGTTGGAAGGGTTCCATTTGGCCCTTGGTGCCTGCAGCTGCAGTTGGAGAGAGCCAAGAGTATAAGAGTGCAGCAGAGGATATCATTGGTGGCTGGGGAAGGTTCCTTCCCCAGGAAGACCTACTACCTTGTTATGGGGTTGAGTCACAGTAGCAGGTCATCATCAAATGGGCAATGCCACAGGGGACTTGCATTTTAGGTTCTCCCATTGGTTGTCCCATGTTTTTGCTCCCAGGGAGAGATTAGGGGTTCGAAAAGGGCTGGATGGGGAGAAAATGGCTTCAAGAAAATGGAGCCAGGTGTTATGTGAATGGGGTGGGGCAGGCACATAGATGAAATCCACATGGCTGCCCCATTAAATCTAGTTTGGCTCTAAACTGATCTCTGGCTTACCCAGCCTGCTTCACTTGGTTGCTGTGAGAATAAAACGAGAGACCCTCACGTGTACTGGCCTTAGCCTAGAGGTCTAAGGCGTCTAGGCTAAAAATGTGATTAATAAACCAACCCTGAATTCAAGTTTATACAGGGAGGATAGGGGGCAAACAATGCTAATGAAAATTCACTCTATTCAGTGACTAGTAAAGTATGCAGAGGTGGTCTCAGTTTTTTTTTTTAAGCTATATAAACCATGGCAAATGCATTAACCTGCCTTCCCAGGCATCTTACTATTTTAATAGTTTCGTTTTAATAGCTGTTTATGCAGGAATACAGTTTAATTGCGTTTTCTCCGTATCCTTTTGACAGTTGCACAAAACTTGATATTGTGTTTTTTTTCCATAGGAACATTCCATAAATAACCCCAGTTATTTATTGAGCTATGCAATTCCCCCCCCCCCTTTTGCAGGTAATGTGTTCTTTAGATAAGTATACCTTTTATATGTGCGGATGACTGGTTAGGTGCGAGCACGAGCATTAATAGTGCTTTATGTATATGGAAGACAAGTTTTGGGATGCATCTCTTGTCACATAAAAACCAAATAAAAAACAACTCTGTATTGGAACATTATACTCCTTGCTCTGACTGCAATATCTGAGTGCCCTTCAAGTGAAAACTGTGCCAGGTCTCCAAATATGTTCTAAGACTTTTTGATACCTGAGGCAGAAGAATCTCAAGGAATGCCTTTGTGGTGATTAACATATAAAAATAAACTAACAGCTCAGTCCTAAATAAAACCCTGTGCAGTGATGCAGCAGCACCGTCATGGCTTCTGTTGAATCCTGCAGGGGATTTTTGGCCACTGAAGGTCTGGGTAACATTGGTTCCCTTGCCCCCAGGTAACCCACAGTAGGTGCCATGGGTCAGCTTGAACCTGTGCAAGCTAGATTACTGGCGCAAGTTTGACTTAACCCAGGAAGGTTAATCAGGCCTGGGAAAGGGGTCAGGATTTGGTGTGCTACTGCTGAACCTGTCCCCCTCCCTGGCCTGATCTGTCCCCCTTCTTGCTCCGATTACCACTGCTGCTTGGGCTGCTGTATTTGCAGTGGGGGTTTTCTTGGTAGAAAGCAACAGTGGGAGACTCTGATCTGGATCGGATCCTCAGTGTGGGCGAAGTGGAATTTAACCCTTTATCCCTGCTATGGTCCTGAATCAGACCATCTCTCTCCCACCCCATGGCTGATATCTGCCTCAGGAGACAAGCTGCCTTTCACACCAGTGGCAAAACAAAACAAAATTAAAACACCACCCAACAGCACCCAGGGTCATACAATGTGTTTGAATCCATGTGTAGTGTCGTCCGTCCGTCCCCCACACCATCTGCTAGCTAGCTATCCAGCACGGTAGATTTGGCTACTGGAATATTCTGACACATTCCAATCCATATAGTTATGCTTGCTGGCTGGTGTTCAGGAACATCTCTACTGGTAATATACCAAAAAGCAGCTTTTGCAAAGTGCCTGTATGTTTGCCTTGAATGGCTGTCCCCTTTCTCCTTGGTGTCAGGGAATACGAAGTGATCAAGCTGCTTGATACAGGGTGGCAACAGCTCATTCACTGTGTTGCATCAGACCTCTTGCAGATGTTTATATCAGTGCCATGGATAATCCATGTAGGTTCATTTATATTGAAATGTGCATCCACAAAATATGTTAAATGTTTTTGATAAAATTACCAGACGGAATCTTTTAGTGTCATAAACATTCTTTTACCATGACTCTAGAAATCCGTACTATATGCCAATGATCTTGGAATAGTTAAGGAAATCATTGCAGAAGTGGAAAAATGGATGGTGGAGGCAGTGGGGGTGTGTGGAGGGAGATTCTGACAAGATGGACTTTGTTTATTAGTTAGCTCAGTGATTTTCAACCTTTTTCATCTCATGGCACACTAGCAAGGCACTAAAATGGTCAAAACACACCATCAGTTTTTTGACAATAGACAAGGGACACTGTGCTGCCAATGGGGGGCTCACAACCCTCAGTGGCCCCACTAATAAATGATCCTCTCCTGCAGCACACCCGGAGACCATTAATGGCACACCAATGTGCCATGGCACATGGCATTATTACAGGCCTGTAATAATAAAGAACAGTTAAAATTTTAAAAAAATTACGCATAAACAATTATATGGAATCCATTCCAGGAGCCTTTGTTTTATCCAGTCAGTGCAACTTTGTAGTACCAGACTAGAGCTGGTGTTTTGGCCCAATGGCTACTATTTTTGGCTGAGATGGAGTTGTATGGGAGAGCCCCCAAAAACAAAGAAGTGAGTGTTTGGGGAGCCCCCATCCAAAAACAATCAGGAAAGAAACTGGGCTGAGTTGAAGAACCTGGCTGAGTAGCATACATCCTCTTGGACTGAGAGCAGAAGAAGGTTATGTCGGAGATTCTCAGCTTCTCGTGTTACATTTGTCCTTTCCAGTAAATCTGTGGCTGATTGAAATATATGCATTCATAAGCCATTTTTGCCGTACTCTCTTGATCGCCAGACGTGGACTAGAATGTTCTAGCTAGTTCCATGTGCCTCCACTACACCAGATTCAGCCGGCTGGCCTGTCTTTTCACACTAATACACTCTCGGTCCTATTTTTGTCCATCGAAATGTCTCGCCGTTTTGATAGCTGCGGCAGCATGAAGTTCAATCCCCAAGCAGCAAAGATTGATTTCTCCTTTGAGTAGCCCCTACTCTCCACAGAAGTATCCTTTCCAGTTATGTTTTGAAAGTCATCAGACATGCTGTTATAAATGATCACTGGCGATTACTGGAGATGCTGCAAAATAATAGTGAGCAGAGGAGCATCTGTAATTTCCACGGCTGGTTTGCAATCATCACTCAAAATGAACCCTGTCTGAATGGGAAGGCAAAACTTTTCCTCTACTGCTGCCCCCTCCCCCTGGCTTACTGCTTGCCTAACATCACTGAAATAGATACTATGTCTCATGAATTTTTATGCAAAATTCCAGGCAATCCACCACACTATAAGCAAAGCTCTCTTTGTGATGTCCAGGGCTTCTCTTGGGAAAAATTTGAGGCTTCCATTTGCAACTATATAGTGGGTTTTGCAGTTGCCCCGGTGAAACTGTATTATACATCTTCTGCCTTGTTTATGATTTGAACCCACAGTTATCTTGTTATTGACAGGTGCTCAGTCCCTCAGTCCTTGCAGGCTCAGACTGAAGCAGCCACGGAGACTTCGGGTAGCCAGAGCGATGGAAATGAACAGATGCAAAGTTTGTAACACGGACGAAGAATTGAAGCCAAGGTCTTAGATCACAGTATTGCAGTCAAGACAGGACCTAACCAGGCTGGACAAGCTGGGAAAAGACCTGGAAGTAATAGTGGAAAGCCAGCTGGAGACAGAAGACATGTCAAGGAGACAGTAAACTGGCAAAAGATCAGTCTGGTAAACCCAAACAAGCAACAAATTTACCAGCCTGAGTGTGGCAGAATTTGAACATATGAAGAAGGAATAATCTTCTTCACCACGTGACTCCCAAACTCAGGTTCTGGGCAGCATGTGATTGGAACCTGGCTTCAGTGTCGTTCCTTACCCAGTGTAGGGTTTCTAATTTGCTAAAAATGACAACATTCTTGTGTGGATCAGAGTAGACATTAACCATTGATAATGATACTTGGAAAGCCTACTGAGATCAGATAAGGAGGTTCATAAGCATTTTCAAATACAGGCCTTGCCTAATATACTTTGCCCATAAAATCCAATACTGCTACACTAGAGTAAAGGATTGTGGGATTATAGTCAGTGGAGTCACTACGGTTTGTGTCATCTGGTGTGGGAGGCCAGTGCATCCACCCCCATGATGGACCTCCTCCCATGCAATGGGTGGAACAACAACCCAGGAGGTGGGTGTGGTGATGTACCATCTCCCCGCCCCGTTGGTTTTTTTGGCCATACCTTTTGATAGAATAGAGATATTTCAAAGCGGTTTGTTTCATTGCATCCTGCTGTAAAATTATGCATCAAACGGTGTATGATATGATGGTATTATTCTTTCAAACCATGATTTTAGCAATTTCACTCGTGGTTTCACCCCCCCCAGTGCGCATCACCCCCCCCCATGCACGTAACCCGATGCAAGCTGCATTCCCCACACTCCACTAGCGACGCCACTGATTATAGTCCTGCATTTTGTATACATTTTTGCCATATGTAGTCTCTGGATCTAGTTGTAATCTAAGTTCTCTGCTCTGGAGGCAGAATTTTATATCCTGTAGTCATAGAACTTCATGGTTTGCAGTAAAGCTATGTCATAAGGTAGTAACTATTCCCCTGGGGTACATTAAGGGTCCTGTAGTACTGTCACTGAACTATTGGGGGGGAATAGAATTCAAGTTGAATACAGTAGGTGTTGTCATTTTTGAATCATAAGTGGAAAATTCTGGCTGCCATTCAGAAATCTGCCATGCTTTCAACAAATCCATTTAGGAGACATGCTTAAATAAAGAGCACCACATATTCTGGTACCAGGTGCCATAACTTTTTTTTTTTTTTTTAGAAAATCACGTGCATTTTTGTGATATTTTAACTTTTTCTACCAAATAGCCTGTAGGCTCACTGATATTTTGACTTCTTCATCAGATGCTTAGGGATGGTGATCTGAGTGGGTGCTGGCTCCATAGGTGGCCCCCCAAGTATCATGAACACAAGGAAGCTCACAAAACTTGCCCCCAGTGCCCCTCTCTCTTGCCCCCAGTGCCCCTTACACAGTCTTTCCAGATGGTCAGAGGACCGTTGAATGATGCCTGGAGGGGTAGGAGTAAAAAGGAAGGCTCATTGAGTCTACACACTGCAACTTCTTCTATGAAAACAATTGACAGTGCAACATATGCATGTTTATGCAGACGTAAGCCCTACTGTGTTCAAAAGGGCTTACTCCCAGGTAAATGAGCATGGGAGTAAACTGCACTCCCTGCTAAGGGGGAAAAATGCCCTTCTTATTTACTGTACTTATTTACAGTTTATAAAAAAAATGTCCTTATAAACAAATGCTCTTTAAAATATGCATGGTTTTATTTTGCATTATAATAGATACACTATTCTCACTGCAGAAACCTCTTTATTCCTACCCCTCCAGGCATCTGAAATGACCCTCCTGTCCAGGTTTCATGCCATAGTTTCTCCATTCGACTGCATACTCGGTGGGACGGTGTGTTTGTACATTACAGAAGTTAACTCGTTAATGGTGAAAATATCCTGGGAGTCTAATCAGAAGTAGAAAAGTTAAGCGTGAACACAGCCTAAGGGGAAATATTTTGATAAGTGCTGAACTGTAATGATTTTATATGGTCTTACCACCAGTTGGTTCATTGGTATGAGTTCGTGAAGTTCATTCTTGATCCAGATCAATAAATCTTGAACCGACTGAGTTTTTGTAATAGAACTCATTGAAGAAGAAAACTCTACGGATTTGATTGCTTTCCACAGCTTTTGAAACATAAAGAACAAACACGGTGCTGGAATAAAGATTTTATTTTCTTTCCGTTTGAGTCAGTGCAGTGTGTATTAAGTCATTCTGCCTGATTCATGGCTCTTTGTTTTTTACCTCCTTGTGAGCAAAGAGACTGGGTCCCTTCTAAGGTGCAGTAATCAAGTTTTCCCTAACACGGTTTTAATGATACCGTACCATCTTCTGCCAGCATCTCCGTTGGAGTTGTATCAGCATTTCCATTGCAACATTAATGCTGCTATCATCACCCTTGATTTATGCTGTATACTTCTCTGCTGTACTGCCAAACCCTATTTACTTAGTTTGATGCATCTCTGCAATAGACTGGACTGAATAGTCTCTGAGAGAAGCCCTTCAGAAGTTCCCAGTTTCTTCCTTGTGTTTAAAACCCTCCCCCTGGAATTGAGAACACCTCCCTCTTTAGAGTCCTTTCGGCTGCGGCTTAAGACCTTTTTATTCAGGGAGGCCTTTTATGCTGACACCAGGGGGCATGGCACTTTTTGAATGTATTTTAATTTGGGCTCCAGGTTTTTATTGTGTTTTATTGTTTTTAATGTCTTTGTGTGTGTGTGTGTGTGTGTGTGTGTGTGTGTGTGTGTGTGTGTGTGTGTGTATTTTATGTTTTTAATATGTTTTTAATTGTGAGCCGCCTTGAGTGTCCGTCACTGGATAGAAAGGTGGGATATAAATTTCTAAAATAAATAAATAAATAAAAAACTTTTCAGCAGGAGGTGGTGCATTTGCAGCAAGGCATTAGCTTGAATGCAGGCTGCGTACATACCCCAAAGACCCAAGTTGTTTCTCTGATGCTCCATTAAGTAGAAGAGAACAGGTGCGATCTCTGTTCTTTACCAGTTATCAATAAGGCAGAGGTCAAGCTCTTTTACACTCGAAGCCACAGTGTACTACATCTTATGGAAGAAAGTCACCCAACTCTTTCTTCCTGAATACTTTGGCCTATGACTGAGGTTTACTTAGGAATCTGCAGTTGGAATACTGGCTAATTTCAAGACAGCCAGCCACACCTCCAGGTCCCCAAATCTCCATTCCTCTGTCATCCTTTTCAACATCAACATTTCCAGCACCCTCTAGCCCAACAGTCTGATTACCTGCCAGAAAAGATTGCTCTTCTTTCTGATGGATACTGTCCCACTCCTTTAGAATCACTACTTCGTAGCGACTTCTTCACTGAATTAATAATAGTCTTTACCTCTCTGTGTTATTTCTATAAGCTGGTCCCGTTGACTACATCCTTGTGACATTGAAATATCTTTTTTCAGCATTTCATTCATCTGCTCGGTATTTGCTGCATGGTTGACTCACATTTAGCATTTCCTGAAGATACTTAGAGTGGTGATCAAGAGAAATACAGTTTTCACCTCAAACATGTTAGCCACAGAGAACTGGGAAAAAAAATATATATAGAACCCATGTTTTGATCAGAAACATGATTTTGACTTATGCCGAAGGTACCAATTTTGCTTAAAAATGTGTGTAACCAAATGTAATGTTCCAGTAACCTCAGTATAATATAACAATATTTTACACATATTGTCCTCTTTATGACTTCCTCTCTGTCATGAGGCAATGCAGTTCAAAGGTTCTCAGATCAGTGTTCAATCACACATGCAGCTTTGGGCCTTTCTGTCTTACTCTCTACATCCTAGGGCAAGAAGATGGCTTGCTCATGAAGGTGAGCCCAGTGCACCGTTGCATGCCAACATTGTGGGACCAGGGGTAGGACAGGGTGACCAATGTGGACTTCTGGTCCACAGTATCATCCACCACCATAATCATGACCCAACTAGACATGGGAGAGGGTATGTGGGGAAACTAAATGCTTGAACCAAGTAGTATCCTATCCTCAGAAGGACAAAGAAGGACATTCCCAGTTCTTTTGGTGGGCAGGTGCTGCTGGGATTGCTGAAAATCTAGAAGGGGTGCTGAGAGACAATTGGCAGTGTGAGAAGAGGGATTGACCATGAAGAAAGTTCTGGATTGCAGTGAATGTGTGGTCTCAAATCCCACGAGTTGAAACCTATGGATTTTCCCATGGTATAAATGCACATTTGGTTTGGGCTTCAGCTGCTAAACCAGGAAGGCTCACATAATGGAAGAACATGGTGCACAAGAGTGTGTTCCACAGAGCCTGC
This sequence comes from Tiliqua scincoides, assembly GCF_035046505.1. Classification (NCBI taxonomy): domain Eukaryota; kingdom Metazoa; phylum Chordata; class Lepidosauria; order Squamata; family Scincidae; genus Tiliqua; species Tiliqua scincoides. The sequence continues at coordinate 92,014,764 of NC_089822.1, read as the reverse complement.
CTGAATTGCCACTTTCTGCTCATGTTTCTTTTTTAAAAAAAAAATTGAGGATTTCAGTGGGTATGAAGAAAGTAACACTATGTCAAATCTTCAGCACACAATTCAATGCCATTTGAGAATCGAATTTCATGTGAGCCATATACGAGCTCCATGAAATGAGCAGAAGACATGATGAAGCCTGAGTTTGCCCATTGAGAGATGTCACAAGATTAAGAAACCTCCTTGAAGCTGTTTTTCACCTGTGTTGAAAATTACATTTACAGCTTCCTTGTAATTTGTATTTTAAGTTTTTTCTCAGTAACTCCCCAACCCTTATTTCTTTTTGGGCTCCTCAAGGTCATTCACCTCAAGCATGGGGCCTTGGTGAATACTTGAAAGATGAAAAGCCATTCCATCTACTTGTTTGTTCATTCAGTCATTCAGTGACATTCAAAGAATGTCAGCCAGTTTCTGAGCCATACCTGTGTCCTCAAATGCTTCTTCTTGCATACCTACTCCTTCTTCAGTCACAGCTATGCAGTCATGAAGCCTGCTTAGAAGAATCCACTACTGCCAACAAGACTAGGAAATGCAGCTCCCCCAATCTTCTGGCTCCATTGAGATGCACTAATAACTCTTAATTCCCAGGTTCCCAGTGGCCATCCAAACACACCCAGAAGAAATGAGTACAGTACTTACCAGGCTTTGAAGATGAAGCTGGAGGCCACTAAAAGCCTCTACAAGAACTCTCTCAACTGCCACTTTCCTTGCACAGTAAGCCTGAGTCAAAGGGCAGGGAACTGGGTGAAGATGTCCCTAGCCTTGGTCATTCTCTGCTTTCTTCAAAAAGTCTCCTGATTTTCTGAGAATTCTCAATGATAGCTGCAGAAAACCACTTGGAAGTCAACAAGGGGAGCTTACTTATCACTGACTCTGGTGTTATGCTGCGTAATGTGGGAAACCTCCCTTTTCCATCTCTCTTTTTTTTAATTGAAAAATGGAATGGATAAAACAGGTGGACATTGTGCTATTGATGCAAACCACCTTGAGGGATAATCTATTCTGTGTGATCCTGCCTGCCCATGGAAATCATCAGGAGAAGCTCTGCTCTAGGCCCCATCACAGTCTGAAGCAAGGCTGGTGAGTACTTGGGATAGGGACTTCTCAGTTGTAGCTCCCCAAGCTCTGGAATTCCTTTCTTTGGGAGGCCCTTCCCTACCAGTTTTGATGACGGCTGTAAAAAAATGCCAATGCTAGGTTGCTGGATGCCCTGACAATCAGTGTCAACAATACTGAGCTAGATGGACCCATGGCGTGACTTTGTGTAAGACAGTTTCCCAAGTTCCTCAGAGACCGTGTGACCTAGTGGCCTCTGTGGAAGCCCAACTGCAGATGGGGAGGCCAGGATAAGGCAGCAATGGCTTCAGGGGTTGACTGTTTGGGCCACTGGGAAATTCATGAGCCTTGGTTAGTGTCTGAGCTGGCTGGTCTCTGATGATGCCCTGACTGCATGATTTACCTGCAGGTGTGAAGGAGTAGGCTTCCAACAGTGTTCTGTTGTTTTTTTTATGTGAATACAATACTAATTTAAGTGAGTCAGTTAGGTTCCTGCACTTTGAACAGGACTAGAATCACATTTTCATCATCATCATCATCATCATCATCATCATCATCAAAGTGGTATCCCTGTCCACCGGATATTTGAACTGGTTTTTTTTGGATGCTCACTAGTTCAAACTCTACCCACAAGTTTGAGAACTTTTAAGGTCTTTGTATTTTGTGATCTTTTCTGATTATCTTCTGGAATTGCCACATCAATTAATAATAATAATAATAATAATAATAATAATAATAATTTTAAGAGTGTTTGACAAGCAACAAGAAAAGCACACAGCTACGCAGTTGTTGGTTCATCAAGCATGTGATTAACTGTTCTCTTTCAGAAGCATTTGGTCTGGGTTTTGAAGGCTTCAGGTGATGGGGAATCATTTGCCATTTGGGTCCAGTGGTTAATTACCCTGACTAACGATGACCAGCAGCAGCTGTATGCTGTGAGCCATAGAACTTTGCCACTCTGTCCCTTCTCCTTGGACTGCATCCAACAGAATTTCATCCCCGCCTCTCTCCATCCCTAGAGGTGCCAGTCATTCCCATCTTGTGTTAAATCTGAACGACACCACTTTCCTGTTATGTGCATTAATGAGATTCCAGTATGTTGGTATGGGATGTTTTGTTTTTTTAAAATGATGATGATCAACTTCCTTTCCTGAAACTCTGGCTCTTTCCCCTGCATTATCTGCACTTAAGAACATAATGTTGTTGTTCTGCTGCAACTGTATGTGGAGCTACACGATACATACATTTTACAGTCCAAGGGTGTGCACGTGTTGGCAGTAGAAGCAGAGTGACATGAAAACCTGCATATCTGATGCAAAGCAGCTAGCTTCATGTGTCTGTTCTAGAGAGCCCCCACTGCATGGCTTAGGAAGCCTAATTTCTTTTTATCTGTGGTCTGATTTTTTTCTCTCCTTATAAGATGGCTGAGCTGCTTCATCCTAGGCTTCTTTTTCATTTCTGCTTCTTATATCTTAATTTGCTTCATAGTCTTCTCATTCGCCGAAATCCTTTGTTCTTTGAAATGCCGTCTATATGTATTGGATTCTGTTAGTTAAATCCACTGCCATCTCTCCTTCTTCCGTCTTTTTTTTTTTTTAAGCACCTCCTGACACTTGGGTTTTTCCTCCCAGATGCATTTAGAAAATCATTCGGAGAGAGGATGCAAAGCAAATTTCATGTTTCAATTTGCAGATGCTCTTGTCCTTCTGAGCAGTGATATGCACATCTCTTGGTCTTTGTTCTCCAGACTGTTCGGATGTCCATTAACAGTAATAGGAGCTTGTTAACCAGGTAAAAAGACCGTTCCTTCATCCCTCCTGCTCCTTCCAGAATGAGACCATTAAAATGGAGGTAAAGGGAGTTCAACTGTAATACGACAAATTGAGAAAATTTAATTTTGATTTATTAGTGAAGCCGGTATGCCACTGGTAAGGAATGAAAGCCGGATTGACAGCCTTGCAATGTTAAGAAGCCTTTTGTTCCGCCACAGAGCAGAGGACTGTCAGGAGTGGCAGTCTTCCTGCTGCCCTGCCAATTTTCCTCATCTCCTCGTCAATGATCTAGCCTCAAGAGCTATTTTTCTCCTTCTTCCCCTTTTAATCATTTGACTCATTGCTGAGAGATGGGTGCAAGCGTTTTCCTATAAGTGTGTGAAACCTGGGCAGAAGAGCATCAAGCAGACTCCATAAAGGTAACTAGCAGCCCAATCCTATGCAGGTCTACTCAGAAGTAAGTCCTATTATAGCCAGAAGGGCTTACTCCCAGGTAAGTTTGGTTAGGACTGCAGCCTGCATCCAGGCTTACCCTGTATCAGTGGTTCTCAAACTGGTGGGTTGCAACCCACCAGCCTGAGAACCACTGTTGTTGCCCCCTTAAAGGGCAGGGAAAGGGGGGAAGACAGTGACAACATGATCCCCAGGATCGCTGTGGAGGACATAGGGGCTTTGTTGTAACTCACCATAGTCCTTGCTGGTATCTAGGGGGTGTGGGGAGCTCCTCAGAGCCCTCTGCAGGGCTCCCCACATCTCTAAACACTGGGAAAACATGATCGCCGCCCACTTCCGGTTTCATGATTGCAACTCAGAAGTGGGTCACGATTGCCTTTCTGCAGTGCTTAGAGAGATGGGGAGCTCTGCAGAGCGCTCTGCAGGGCTCCTCATATCCTCCTCCTCCTGGATGCCAGCAGGGACTATGGTGATTTACAACAAAGCCCCTATGTCCCCTGCAGTGGCACAATTCTGGGGACTGTGCAATTACTTTCCACCCCACCCCTGTAAAAATTTATCGTGGTCCTCAAACACACTCAGTATTGTAAACATCCGTTGAAAAACAAAGCAAATTGACCACAAAAACCAAAGAGCAAATCTTTAGACATTTATCAGAGGCCCTGTTTGCTTTTGGAATAGGCAGGCGGAGGAACTGGAAGACTAACTACGGGACCTCGGCAGGCTGAGGCTTAAGGCTTGTGCCACTGTCAGTTGATTTTAGCTTTTTTTTTTTTAAAGTAATAATCAAGTATAATGGTTTTACAATCCTGAGCTACCTTAGGAATCTTGAGCGGTTAATCTTGAGACAACTTCCTTGAGTTATTGAATCTAACAAACTTTCAGCAAAGTACAAAAATAGTAGGCAACTTTCTCAATGCATTGGGACATGTTTAATTTGTTTTCCAAATAGCCGAGCCATTATATTTGTCATTATTTTTTTCTTATATCTGCTCATTTTGAATGGGTCCTTCTGGCCTGGCACAATGATATCATAAGGGGAAGAATCAACTGAACAACTCATGGGACACATGATGGGATGCGTCAGGTCTAGCCTAAATTCATTTCCTTGTAGTTTCAATTCATTGGTTCTAGGACTACCTTCAGGAAACCTAAAGAGTAAGTGCCCCTCCTCCTTCTGCTGGACAGGCCTCTAGCTACTTGAAGATGCTATCATCACTTTCCTGAGTCTTCTCCATTGGTTGGCAACCTTCAGTCTCGAAAGACTATGGTATAAGCCTACAGCACCAGGTATTCCCTGGCGGTCTCCCATCCAAGTACTAACCAGGCCTGACCCTGCTTAGCTTCCGAGATCAGATGAGATGGGGCATGTGCAGGGTAACAGCTGCTGCAATGTTTTAACCATTCCTCATAGGTCTTGGTAACACTAAAATTGAGTGTTGGGCGGGTTAGGACAGACAAAAGAAAATATTTCTTTACTCAGCGCGTGCTCGGTCTATGGAACTCCTTGCCACAGGATGTGGTGCTGGCGTCTAGCCTAGACGCCTTTAAAAGGGGATTGGACGAGTTTCTGGAGGAAAAATCCATTACGGGGTACAAGCCATGATGTGTGTGCGCAACCTCCTGATTTTAGAAATGGGTTATGTCAGAATGCCAGATGCAAGGGAGGGCACCAGGATGAGGTCTCTTGTTATCTGGTGTGCTCCCTGGGGCATTTGGTGGGCCGCTGTGAGATACAGGAAGCTGGACTAGATGGGCCTATGGCCTGATCCAGTGGGGCTGTTCTTATGTTCTTATGTTCTTATGTTGGTATCCACCATCTTTTCTACCATCCTCTTATAAGCTTTTCCAGCGTATCAATTTTCTTTTTAAATGTAGGTCCCAAAACTGGACTCAGTATTTCAAGTGAGGCCTGACTACTGCATGATGCAATGGAACTAGTAATTCTTGCAGTCTGGACTACAGCAGAGTGAGAGCTGTTCCCTAACCCTGAGGAGACTTCCGGCCTGCTCCATTCCAGAGCTGGATATAGTGTGGGCCTTGTGGCCCCACTGTGCCAGCGCTGGTTAGGATTGGGCTGTAAGACACTCACATCCTTTTCACACATGCTGCTGCCAAGCCAGATCTCATACTGTATTTGTGCCTCTGATTGTTTTGGTATCATGTGCATTTGACTCTGTTGACCTTCACCTTGTTGTATTGGCCCAAGTCTGTCAAGATCATTATCAATCCAGATTTGGTTTTTCCCAATTGCTAACTATACTCCCCAGCTTTGTTGCATTTGAAAATTTATTTACAGTGTTTTTACCCCACCTTTCTCCCTGAGGGGACCCAAGTCGGCTTACAAAAACAGATTTGAAAAGGTGCAAAGAACATGAAATCACAATTAAAAAAACAAAATTGCACAATAAGCTAAAACCCATAAAGTATTAAACTGTAAAACAGTAATGCAAAACACTATTACAATATAACTGCAGCAGCAACCACATTATAAAAGAGGAAAACCAAGCCTGTAAAAGCCAGATGTCATTTAAAAAGTCAAGAGCTCAGAAGTCTTGTCTAAAAAACAATGTCATCAGGCCTTGCTGGAAGGTCTCCAAGGAAGGAGTAATTTGTAAATCAAGAGGGAGGGAGTTCCTTAGCATTGATGCCACTACTGAGAGGGCCCTATTTCTCTACTGCAGGGGTGTCCAAAGTTTTTGGCAGGAGGGCCACATCAGCTCTCTGACACTGTGTCAGGGGCCAGGGAAAAAAGAATTAATTTACATTTCAAATTTGAATAAATTTACATAAATGAATATTTTCAAGATGGAACTTATATGAATGAATGAAGGTCTTGCAATAACTCAAGGCCTATAAAAGGCCTTGCACAAAGCAAGGCTGGCCTTTCCTTTGCTGCTGCTACTGCATCACAGACATGAAACAGCAAGCAGTGGAGGGAGCCCTCATCCCACAGCTCATGTGAGAGGTCAAACAGTCACCCTCACGCTGAGAGCAATTGCGTCAGGCCAGTGTGGGCTCCAACAAATCTCTGGAGGGCCAGAGGCTCATTGGAGACTGCAGGCTCCATGAGGGCCGAATTGAGAGGTCTCGAAGGCCGCAAGGCTGGGGTTTGGGCACCCCTGCTCTACTGAATGGCTGCTGCCCTTTGCACCTCCTTAGGTGACTGCACTTGTAAGAGGGCCTTACAGAATTATAATTCTGTAATTATTTCCTCTACCCTCCCATCCAGGTCATTTACAGTTGACTTTCTATGTAGCAAATGAGGGCACAATCCAAACCAGGTCTACACAGAAGTAAGTCCTATTTTGTTCAGTGGGGCTTACTCTCAGGAAAGTGTGGCTAGGATTGCAACCTGAGTTGTCTACACCAGAGGTGCTTTGATGGCAAGGCCTAGGAAGACTTCAAAGACTTGCAGGAGAGGTAGGAACTTTGCCTGGACAATGATGGTCTCCGCTATGTAGGAGTTCTGGCTCTTGATCCCTGGCTTCTGAATCCTGGCTCTCATTCTGGAGCTGCTTGGAGCTCAGCGCAACATGTTATAACAGCGAAAGAGAAGCACAACACCATAAGAGCTTGAAATATGCTTCCTGGTCAGAATTAGTGACAGACATTTGGCTCAAAAAATTTACAACTAGTCAGGCCTGGAAAGCTGTGGGATTACCACCTTATTTGAAAATTTCCCAGATTTATGTCTCATTCATCTGCATTTTCCCCTTGGGTGTGAGCTGGAAAGTGGCAGTATTGATCAGGCTAAAAAACCACCAAAATAATTCCAAACGCATGGACTGAAGGAGGAGGGGAGAGAAAGATACTGCCAGTTAATATACATGTGACATTGGTTGAGATCATATAGAGCCAAGTAATTGCTTGCAAATGTGAATTAGATCATCTTTAAAAAAAAAATTAAACAGGAATACTAATAAAGGTAATGATGATAGAAAACATGTTGCTTTTGGATTTTTTTTTTTTTAAATCACATTTGGAAATTTCCCAGCCTGCAATCCTTTCAGTGACATCACTGGGTTTTGCATCACTCAGGGCAGGAGGCCAGCATGTCGCCCCCATGATGGGCCTCCTCCCATGCAGTGGGTATGGCAACACCCTGGGTGGTTGCATGGCAACACATCATCGCCCCACTCCTGCTAGTTTTTGGCTATAAGTTTTGATAGAATAGAGATACTTCAACGCGGTTTGTTTCATGGCATTCTGTATTATGTATCAAATGATATATAACATGATGGTAATATATCTAAAAACTGTGATTTTTAACAATTTTGGCTAGTAGTGGTGTCACCTCCCTCTGTGCACGTCACCCGGTGCGGTCCACACACCCCGGATCCTATCAGTCAGATCACATTATTTGAAACTCTTGACATCAAGTAGACTGATGGAGTTGGATGGGAGACCACTTCGAATACAACACATTAATCTGATACAATACAAATTGCAATACGGTATGTTAATCTGATCAATGTCATATTACATTTACTTTTTATATTTTTGTAATTCCCCACAAGGAGGGATTTTGCACACACAAAACAGAAACCACATGCATGCAACCCAGACACCAAAAAGCCTGTGCTGGTTGCTGCTACTCAGAGGCAAAAAGTCTGATCCAAAGGTTCGGCACAGTGAGAGGATGCGGGGACAAAGGAGCGAATAAGCAGCCCACCCTGGGGTGTTCCGTGTACAAATGCTTTTATGCGAATGCCCGAAGTCTCTGAGCAAAGATGGGAGAACTGGAATGTCTGGTGACAAGGGAAAACATTGACATAGTGGGCATAACGGAAGCCTGGTGGAATGCGGAGAATCAGTGGGACTGCAATCCTCGGCTATAAATTCTACAGGAGGGACACGGAGGGGTGTGTTGGAGGTGGGGTGGCCGTTTATGTTAAGGAAGGGATAGAATCCAGCAAAGTAGAGATTGAAGGCGGGTCCAACTCCACCGTAGAATCTCTGTGGGTTAAATTACCAGGCCTGTGGAGCAATGTAATACTGGGGGCGTGCTATCGTCCTCCAGACCAGAAATTGGAAGGGGACCTTGAAAGGAGGAAACAGATCAGGGAGGTGACAAGGAAGGACAGGGTTGTAATCATGGGGGACTTCAATTATCCTCATATTGACTGGGTCAATTTGTGTTCTGGTCACGAAAAGGAGACTGGATTCCTTGACGTGCTAAATGACTGTGGCTTAGAGCAGCTAGTCATGGAGCCCACAAGAGGACAGGTGACTCTGGATTTAATATTGTGCAGTATGCAGGATACAAATGTTACGGAGCCGTTTGGGAACAGTGATCATGCTGCGATCCGTTTTGACATGCACGTCGGGGGAAGAATACCAGGCAAATCTCTCACAAAAACCCTTGACTTCCGACAGGCGGACTTCCCTCAAAGGAGGAGGCTGGTTAGAAGGAGGTTGAAAGGGAAGGTAAAAAGAGTCCAATCTCTCCAGAGAGCATGGAGGCTGCTTAAAACAACAGTAATAGAGGCCCAGCAGAGGTGTATACCACAAAGAAAGAAGGGTTCCACTAAATCCAGGAGGGTGCCCGCATGGCTAACGAGCCAAGTTAGAGAGGCTGTAAAGGGCAAGGAAGCTTCCTTCCGTAAATGGAAGTCTTGGCCTAATGAGGAGAATAAAAAGGAACATAAACTGTGGCAAAAGAAATGTAAGAAGGTGATACGGGAGGCCAAGCGAGACTATGAGGAACGCATGGCCAGCAGCATTAAGAGGAATAATAAAAGCTTCTTCAAGTATGTTAGAAGCAGGAAGCCCGCCAGAGAAGCGTTTGGCCCTCTGGATGGTGAGGGAGGGAAAGGGGAGATAAAAGGAGACTTAGAGATGGCAGAGAAATTAAATGAGTTCTTTGCATCTGTCTTCATAGCAGAAGACCTCTGGCAGATACCGCTGCCCAAACAGCCCCTCCTGACCAAGGAGTTAGGTCAGATAGAGGTTAAAAGAGAAGATGTTTCAGACCTCATTGATAAATTAAAGATCAATAAGTCACCGGGCCCTGATGGCATCCACCCTAGAGTTATTAAGGAATTGAAAAATGAAGTTGCTGATCTCTTGACTAAGATATGCAACTTGTCCTTCAAAACGACCACGGTGCCAGAAGATTGGAGGATGCTCAGAGGAGCATCTCCAGGAACTTTTGGTGCATGCAGTTTCTTTGACTTGGAGTGGCCATCTGCCTGCCTTCTATGATCAGCAGGTCCAGTGGCAAAGGAAGTCAGGCCCAAGCCTATCCAACATTCTAGCGCTGATGCAGCTGAGCCCAATGGGGCATGTGCTGCATCCTGAGGTGGGAGGGAAGTCTTGAGGCCTCCTCAAGATAAGGGAATGTTTGTCTGGTATGCATTGGTACTGGATTATTGAATAGGATTGGGCCCTCACTCCCTGATCTGTTCAAGCCCCTGCAGTGCCTGCGATAACCCAGAAGAACCAGAAGAGGTAGAAGAAAAATGAATGTAGTTGCCTCAAGACCTGCCAACACCAGGAGCTTGGGCATAATCAATGACACATGCCCAATCTCGTCTGATCTTGGAAACTAAGCAGGGTCAGGCCTGGTCAGTACTTGGATGGGAGACCGCCTGTGAATACCGGGTGCTGTAGGCTTATACCATAGTCTTTCGAGACTGAAGGTTGCCAACCATAATGAAAAACAATAGTAGGAAAGTAAATGAACTGCCTTAGCATGTATACACACACACACACAGAGAGAGAGAGAGAGAGAGAGAGCAGACATCCAAAATCACCTACCATGTCTTAACTATCCACTTAAAGGAATAGAGAGCAGAAGCTTCTCGGTGTGTGCCTTTAACCCACAGCCCACTGACTAAACTGACTTCCACCAGTTAATCACTGAATGTTTGCATTAATTAATCTACTTGTTCAAACAATCAAAAGCTTGCAGCCCAAGTAGGGTACTTCCACAGAAAGTTTAGAGAGGAAAGAAACCCCCAACCCACATCCAAGTTTAAAATTGCATCTAGACATACAAAATGACCAGTCCTTCTCAACAACAGTTAACAAATTACTCTATCTAGGTTGGGAGGCACTGTGGCCAACTGTTTTATGTAACAACACTAGATTTGCAACATGAAACACTGGTGTTAACCAGGGGTGTAGATAGCAATTTGAAATTGGTGTGCTCAGCAGTGGAGCGTTTTGTCCCCATACCCATAATCCTCCGAGGTAGATGTGGCATTACCTACGCTATGATCACTCTCACAGCAGGTGCAGTTAGATACTGGTATCAGATACGCAGATGGGAGAAACAAAAAGGAGCGCGCATCTCATGAGAAAATGTCATTGCCCCTCAGGAATGTTAAACCCTGTGTGGCATGGCATGCATTGTTTACACCAGTGCACAAGTCTGTTAAAAGCCAATAGCAGACATTTCAGCACAAGTTTCCTATGACTCCCTTAGAGTTTCTTACTATTTCTTATCAAATATTTAGCACTGACTATATCTGTGTCACCATCACTGATTGCCATTGTTTTGATGTCTGGGTGGCCATTCATAAGTTTGTAAACCACCATGTGACGTTTTTAATCTAACACGTTAAGGCCAAAATCCTAACCTGCTTTCCAGCACTGGCTTCCAATGGGATGTGTGCTGCATCCTGCAGTTGCGTGTCACTCACGGTGGCCTCCTCAAGGTAAGGGAATGTTTGTTTCCTTATCTAGGAGCTGCACTGCCCTTATGTCGGTGCCGGAAAGTGGGTTAAGATTGTGCCCTATATCTCTTAAATAAATATCTGAAACAAATCTTTCAGATATATATATATTTAAATAGTATTTGTCTGTGGGAGAAGATGTGACACAGGACTGGTCCAAGACCTCCTAGTACCTGGTGACAAAAGTTAACCCACTTACTTGGTGATGTGTGAGCATTTGCTCCTCCAGTTCTCTAGCCCAGCGGTTCCTAAGCTTTCAGTGGTCACAGTGAACTTCTTTCACAGCAGCCTCTTCTTCCTGGCTCTCCCTTGGATCTTGGGTGATTCTCACATGTTCCAAGATGATGGCACCTGGGTGAGCTGGGAAGAAGAGGCCACCAGACACATCCCATGGTGCCATTGTAAGTTCACTGTGGCACCCTCAGGTACCACAGCACACAGTTTGGGAACCACTGGTCTAGTCCACTGCTCTTCTCCACACTTTCATTACGTTCCCCCTTTCCTTTTCCAGGGAGTGAGAGGAGGAAGATCAGAGGAAGTGGGTGAATGGATGGAAGTGGGTGCACCTTGCCAGATCGCTGCCTAAGATGATCGCTTCAGTCGGTCTCATAAATGGACCATTCCTGATGTAAGGGCTAAGCTTGAGACATTTTTAAGCACATGTAGGATTGAGATACATCAATCCTACACTGATGTTTCCATCTCTTTTTCCTAATAGAGCATTGCTGGGGCAAAGCCCAACACCTCCCCCCCCCCCACAGAGTTGGGCATGCTATCTGCCCTGCTCCATTGATTAATTGAGAGAGTTGTGAGGGATCTGGAGGGAACATTGGCTGGGATAAATGGGGCCGATGGAAAATCAATGGGTTGATCTTATTTTTCTGAAGAATCTTCTTTCATGTTCAAATTTGCTTCTCAGTTGGTGAGTAAGGTCAATGTAGTTTCTTCAGACTATTTCCCCAGTCCTTTTGTAGCACACCTGAAGTTCTGCTTGCTAAAGCCAGTGGGTGAGAAAGGTGAACAAATTTACTGGTGTGTGTATAGGAATAGGAGAAGTTCTGTTTGCTTCCTGTCCAGACTCACGAATGGGTTGGAAGTCAAGGGAAAACAAGTCTACTATCAGGTTGTAGTACTATACACAGTTTCCTGGGAGCAAGCCCCATTGAAAGCAATGGAATTTACTTCTGCGTAGACATATGTAGGATTGTGCTGTCAGCCCTTCCTCTTAAAGTTGTTCTCTGATAGTTGCTGACTAGGTCTCACAGAACAAGCCTACAATGTTTACTCAGAAGTAGTCCTATTTTGTTCAATCGGCCTACTGTGAGCGTTCAGGATTGCAGCCTAAGAACTATTGCAATGCAAACAATCATTTTTTTGCCCATGTTTCTGAAACGTATATTATTTCCAAGTTAGACAAATGAATACCATAGTGTGTGGCCTTTCCCCAGCACTGACAGTGAAAATGGAGCTATTCTTTGGAAGCTCATTGTAAAAGGAACAATAGAGCCAGGCACTACTACTGCCAAAAGAGACAGCAAGTTTTGGGTGTTTTTTTTTTTTAAGGGGAGGAAAAGGAAGAAAAGAGTCTTAGAAGCCAAATGCTGTAACTCACAACTAGGTTCTTAACTAGAGTATTTTATATCAAGAATGAACTGGCAATGTGGCTTGGGTGAAGGAAGGTGGCAAATGCCAGGAGAATTGAAATAATGTCAGAGTAAAAACACAGTAAGTTACTAATCAGATGATGTGTTCATTGGAATTCAGGATATTAGGGCTGCATACAGACTGCAGTGTTATTGTTTTAAAAAAGAGTTGTAGAAGTGGTATGATAGAGGCATAACTGTCCACTTTGCACTTCAAAGGCTGCAATCCAATCCACACTTACCTGGGAGCAAGCCCTACTGAATTCAGTGGGACATCTGAGTAGGCAGGTGTCAGATTGGTCTGAAGAACATGTAGAACCTAGGACTTAGGGAGTGTGTACACACCATGGGAAATAATGCCTCTATCATCGCACCTGGCTGCTGTTTTCAGCAGAGGGAGAAGGAACTAAAATTAAGAGGAGAATCCTGAGGCACATGCCAGGGCCTTAGGAACAATTCATGTGACCACCTCGAGGCATTACGCAAACCTCAACTCATCTCAACTCAACTCCAGCCTCAACATGTTTGTTGTTTCAGTGCTAGAGGGCTGAGTTGTAATTTGGATGTGTGGCAAAGCAACTGAATTGCATCTTTTCCGTTGGTTGATGGTTTTGTGAATCTATCCAATCGTATTCTTACTGTCACAGTTTCATTGCCTGAATTGGCCACAAATCCTACTCCTTGGTGTTCATCCCACCTGTTGTGTAAGAGCCAAGCCAAAATTTGAGTACTGTAAAGTATGGACTGATGGACGGTATGATTTTTTTCTTTGGATAAGGTCGGACAGAAGGAGGAGCCCTGGGTTCTTGCCTTAGAATTGGCTGGAGAAGCCCAGGGAGGGGGAGGAGGTAGGGAAGCTGGGGGAGAGGTGGTTCATAGTGATCACACTTTCCAACCACATGGCCCTGTGCGCTCCATTGCTACTTGGGAGGAGGAAGCCTCATTGAATGAGTGGCGCAAATGGAACTCCTTCTGAGTAGAGCTGCAAAGTATTGGGCCGTACTTGTAAGCCCCCCAGCTGCTGTGAATGACCCTTGTCCCTCTTGCTGTTTCTGTCCACACTCTCACTCGAGATTCAAGCCTTTTCAAGTTGCGAAACTGCTCTGGGCAACTTGGAAAGTCCACCCGTTAGGACTCGTTTTCAAGTTGAGTCGCAGGGGGGGGGCCTGAGCCTCATGACTCGACTCAAGCCACGCTGGATTGCCCATCCATACTTTTGTTGTCAATTCATATTCCATATGGCTTAAATTGTCCGTGTTCCAGCTCTAACTGCTGCCATAAGCGCGCTTCATCATCTGTTTGCAAAGCCAGTTGCAAACACAATATTTTCAGACAATGAGGGAAGCATTGACTTCTGGAGAATTCAAAGACTTTGCCTGCCAGAACCTTATTAGGACTATCATAATTGCACCTCGTAGATCCCAGTCTAATGGACAAGTTGAACATATGCTATGGACTACAAAAGATGCTCTGAAGACAATTATTTCCGGAGACTGGCAGGATTTCTGTTAGCACAGCACAGCACTCCCTGCATTGCTTCAGCTGCAAGGAATAAGACAGGGAAAACCTGTGGGTAATCAGACAATAGCAGGGGTCCTGGTCTCTCGAATACTCAGCATTATGGTTAATTGTATATTATAGTCCAATAGTAGTGAGTAGCGAGGAGTGGCTTTTTTACTTTGCAATCTGTGAAACTATAATGAGGAACATCGCCCTGCCCAAGCTATCAAGAGCATTTTTGCGAAGATAATTAGTTAGGGGAGGTTATGCATTGTTAAACATACTTTTGGCCACAGGAAACGGGATTACAAGTAAGTGAGGTTTATAACCTTGTTTGTGGTAACGCCTTATCTAATCATTTCATAATGAGGCTGGGGTGAACATGGGCATCAATATTTATGACCTACTGTAGCGATTTCATGTCATATCAGTGTTAGGAAATTGAGCCGTTCACCAAATTAGCTTTGTTATCCTTAGCATAAGCATTGGCAACGCAGGTCATTAAGTATTTATTGGCTATTTATTGACGTTACCGTTCCCACGAAATTGTCAGCTAATTAATGTCCAGCAGATTTGTTTCCCCCAGGTTGCTGCAACGTATCTTGAAGCATTTTCCAGCCCTGTCCGTCCACTGGCGTTTGTCCAAGATCTTCCTGAGAAACAAGGGCTGAAGCTGGTATTTGGAGCATATGGTGGTGATGTGTCTGTTCAAATCAAGCCAGCCAATGAAAGGGGGAGAACAGTACAGATTTCTAGCCTTTTAAATGAAATTGTCAACCCGCATAGTTATTGCCTTTTGCAGAGATGCTGCTCAAAATGACTCGCGAGAAGGGCTCTGTTATGATGACAAATTAATTCACATCGGGCTTTGATCACCGCTTGAAAAGTTTTCAGGCACCAGTTTCCAGCAATCACAAATGAAAAAAGAAAGGGGGTGCGAAGAGAGAATTCAGTGTGGAGTCGCTTGGATTCCAAGCTACAAAAACCCCCAGTGTCTCCATGAATCCCTTAAAAATAAAACCTGCGGGATTTATTCAAAAACTTCCTTCTTGTGTTAAGATTAACAAACAACCAGGAACCTGCAGAAGGGATATGATATGCGCTATTACTGTTCAGTATGTGTTATGCTGCTCACAGTGCCTTGTTGTGAGGATTTTGCGGGAGCGCATGAAAGTCTGCTTGCATCGGAATGCACCTGTCTTTCTCTCTTGCCGTCATGTAATGTGTCAAAAGCAAATTAAAAAGGGAAAGGCTTCTCCATGAAAATAGAATGGCATGTAGCTTGCTGCCGGCCTAAGAGGGAAAGTGCGTTCAGAAATAGAGTTCAGTCTATATCGAATGTTTACCACTTCACCACTCATGCCCCAGGCTCCAAATGCATAATAATGCAAATTAACACACGGTGCATGGAAGAGCTGGAATCGCAAAGATAACCATACCTAATGCCGGCGATGACAGAACATCTGCTCTTTAATTAATCTTACGTAAAGGCTGGAGCTCTGCATTAAGATGCAGAGTGTTTATGACAACTGTTCTTATTCTCATAGTTAACATGCTCCCGGCCTCCCTGGTGGAGTTGTTTCTGCTTTGTAATGTGCATATAAAGCTCTGATAAACAACAGCAACCAACGAAAAATGAAAAAAGAGGGGGAAAGGGAATTATTCAGTGGTTGCTTTGTGGGGAAAAAAAGAAGAGAAACCTGCCTGGAAACTATCCTACCTGACCTAGAAGCTGGATTCTACTAGGGCCAATTCACACGTGTATGCTCCCCATGTGACGCCTGCAACATCTACAATTGACTTGCATGTGGGAATGGGCCACCACAAATATAACTTTCAGATCTGGGAAAGAGGCACTTTTTCAAGTGGGTGCTCCTTTTTTTAGCAGGGGGAGAGTAACTGGCCCACCTCACCCCAGCACTGTCTGTTCTAGTGGCTGTCTGCTGGTATTCATTTGCATCTTTTAGATTGTGAGCCCTTTTGGGACAGGGAGCCATTTAGTTATTTGATTTTTCTCTGTAAACTGCTTTGTGAACTTCTAGTTGAAAAGCGGTATATAAATACTGTTGATTGATTGATTGATCTCCCTGTTTCACCATGAACAATATTTTCAGTGGCATATTTATTTATTTATTTATTTATTTCACATAGTTATACTGGCCCTTCTTTCTAGGAGCTCAAGGTGATGTAAATGGTTCCTTCCCTCCTTTTGTCCTCACGACAACCCTGTGAAGTAGGTGAGGCCTCGAGATCGTAGCTGACCCGACGTCACCCAGGAAGCTTCATGGCTGAGCAAGAATTTGAACCTGGATCTTCCCAAGTTCATACAAGGCACATACATGCAGCTGCCCATCATCAAGTTACAATGATCACATGTAGAAAAGTCACAGATATGTCCATGTGAACCCTGCCCAAACCCAGCAAGCACTGGAGTAATTTAATGGAGAGGGAAGGTCACGGTGCACCTATATAGAGATGCTGTTCTTTCTAGCTGATTTGGGGGAGAGATTAATCAAAATACTTGCACGATATGGAAGATTTGAGGTGCAAGATTTGAGAAAATAGAGTCCCTTTTGGATCTGACCAGCAGGGTAATCTAGTCCAACATCTTTTTCCCAACGCTGGCCAGTCAGATACTTGCAGGAAACCCATAAGCAGGGCACAAAGTCATCAGTCCACCCCTGTGGACAGATATTCAGACACATCTTGTCCTGAACATGATGGATCCACTGAGCTACTTGGCTAACTATTCATCAGCCTCTTCCCCAAGAATACATCTAATTTCTTTTTTAAAACCATCTAAGGCACCACTACAATTTACTTTTGCAAGTTAATCATATATTGCTGTTCTGAAGCAATTGCTAAGGTTTTGTTGAGTTTCTGTTCCTAAGGAATCTGTTCCTGAGTTCTAGTATCCTGTAAATTTTTTTTCTTCACCCCATGCAGTTTTATACACTTCTGACCTGACCCCTCTTAGAGCCTAATCCTGAGCAGCTGTTTAGCGCTGGTGGTACAAGTGTACCAGTGGTACTTGGTGCTGCAAATGTGCCTTAAGGAGAGGAGGGCCTACCGGCGCTGGGGCAGCACCAGTCAGTGCTGAGCCTCAGCGTTGCTCAGGGTGCTGGCCAGCGCGCCAGCAGTGCCGGCCAGTGGTATGTAGTATGGGGGTGGGGGAGGCAGGGATTGGGCGGAATGGAGCAGGGGAGGATGGGATGTGGGGATAGGACCCGCAAAGCCTTCCTCTGCTGGATTCGGAACTCTGTGTCAGTCCAGAAGGCCTGGCATGGAGTCTCTGCACAGGCAAAATAGGTGGTATAGACTTGAGAAGCCCCATTGCCAGGGGATGGGGATGAAAGTCCCCTTCCCCTGAGGAGACCTCCAGTGGCTGCTATGGGGCCGCAGGATACAGTGGTAGCTATTTCAGCACCACTGCACCCGGCAGTGGCGCCACCTTTAAAATTGGGCTTCCCATCATTTTTTTTCTGAAATGCCGTAGAAAATGAAATGTTTCTATGAAATGCCTCATAGAAAAAATGTTTCCTCTCCTGGACCATTTTACTTTTTTCAGTATGTTTTCCAACTGTACTACATCCTTTAAAAAAAGAATAAAGATGGCGCGTAAAGACTTTACAGTAGTCCAAGTATGGCCAACACCTTAGATTTATATAAATGATATTTATCATTTAATTATGATATTGCTCATTTTGCTAGCAATGTCTAGTATGGAATTTGTATGTTTTTTAACTACCCATTCATACTGAGATTTCATTGGATCTTTGATCTTTTTTACCTTTTCCGAGGTTTGTTCAGACCCATCAGTGAACTTGCACATTTTTGTGCCAGTCTGTCTTCCCATATTATTTTTGACATCAAAACTCATGTGCCATTTTGTTGCCCATTCACGCAGATTGAAGGGATCCTTTTGCCATGATAATGTGACCAATTGAACCGTAGCGAGTACACAAATATAGTTAACTTCAAGGCAGGCTGTAAGGTGGAAAACAGAAAGGTGCTAAGGGTTGCAATCTAATTTTTAAGTTCTTGGCTATACTGCGTTTTCCTTTTAGCAGAGAATAGCAGCTGTTCCAAGTAGTCATTCTAAAACTGTGCTTGAGTTGGTTATTGTAGCAGCAAAATGTTGAACTGTTCCAAGCAGAGAGTAACATATCACATCACAATGTTTAGGAACCCTTTTGCATTGTCATTCTGGATACAGGCTCCAGCTTGACTTGATGTAAGCCCCTTTGTGGAGTTGAGGTGGGGAAATTACTCCTTGCGGAGTGTTGCCTGGAAATGTATTCGAAGTCAGAGTTGTGCCATTCATTTGCATGTCCTGTTTACAATTTGCATGAGACCAAGTCTTGGCTAGTAGATGGGCTGCACTTCTGCAGTATTCTGCATTCAATTTACAGTTTGAGATAGGTACCTTTTGATCTTCGAACTGTTGATAGCTTCAGTCTCAGAATGTGCAGTGAGAAAACTGGTGCAGACTCCTGCGGGAAGCAAATGGGGCAGCTTTCCCCACTGTGCAGTGCTCCATGTTGCAACATTTTTTCAGGGGTTTTCCCTTCTCCCCCAACCTTGAGGCACAAGGAGAAAAATAAAATTAAACATGAAATCTTCATGATTCTAATGAATTCCCACAATTATTTGCCCATCTTTGATATAATATGACAATTATACAGTGACTCTCCAATTGCAAGCCTATTCAAGTGAGTTTCACGTTGTTTCTGTTTCCAATGGAAAGCTGTCAACAGCCCCTCCGATGAAACGTTTGTTGTTTGTGAAATTTTGCGCTGCTTCTTGAAACTGTGCAAAACGTTCGTGCCTTTTGCTTGAATTGCAAAAATAGAAAATATTTAAGCGCTTTAAAGGTGTTTTTAAAGACAAGATGCTACAAAGGAAGACCCAAGGAAATGTTCCCTTACTGTTATTAAAAAAATACTTATGTATTTTACCACAAAGTGGCAAAATATCACTTATCACAAAGTGATTTACATAGACAAATGAATGAATAGGTGATATCAACAACCATAAGCTGGAAAATGCTCATTTTTGACAAGGTTACAAACTGATATGATCATTATTACAAATGTTTATACAGCAGCCCCCCAGTTTGTTAACTTCGACTTAGTTAAATTCAACTTTACATAAGCCTAGTGTAGGCCCTGGATTGGAACATAGCTCCTTCCTCCAGATTTCACCCATTCTTCAGAGCAGGCTCTTTAAACTTCAGAGCAGGCACTTTAAACCAGGGGTGTCAAACATAAGGACCACAGGCCGTATGCGGTCCTCAAAAGGCAGGTAAGAAGCTGAGAGGGGCAATGGACGCTGCTCCCCCTCCCATTTGCTGCAAATGCTGATGCTGGCTGCACTTGCGTAAGTTGAGGACTTGCTGTAGTAGTGGCCATGGTGGTGGGGGTAACAGCAGCAATATGTCTCCCTGTGTTACTCATTCCTCTCTTTGCTCCAACTGTGTGTGAACTGGAATGGGGATTCTGATTTACATAAACATTAACTTCTGTAAGGTTGTCCAGTACAGAACCCTTACTTTAATTGGGGGGGTGTCTATATACTGCTTTTAGTAGTCTTACCACATGCCCTTTCCCATGAGAATGGTCTCAACCATTGCTTTTTTACCTGATTTTTCTCCTTCTTATAATCAGTCATTGTGCCATGTCTCGATGTCAATGTACAGTTGAGCCAAACAATTGTTGCATTTGTCTCTAGTGTGCACAAAGAGCATCCTCCACTTACAAGGGACTTGCAAAACAGCACATAGTTTTTTAAACTAGTAATTTAATCGCCACCACATTGTTGAGTTCTCCCTTAATTTATGTCCCTGGAGAGACAGTAACAGGGTGTACATCTCCCATGGAAGCCATCTGAAAGCTTGCCAAAGCAGGGGCCTTGTTCCTTCTCTTCTTATAATCCTGGCACGTACAGCGACTGGAAGCCGACAAAAGGCGTTTATAAGGGGCCATCAGGCAGAAAGATTAGTGGCATCAACAGGGAGAAAAGGCCTTAAAACAAGACTAGGATTACTTAATGGGACCCTGCATCTCCTCAAATCCACACCTCATTCTGGAATGCTCCAAGTGAGAGCTGCAGTAGTTCCAAGTTCAGTTCTCTTTAACCATGAGCTCACTAGGTGACCTCAGTAAACCTCTATTATCTTGAATGTTCTTGTCTTCTCATCTGCAATACTTTATATAACACTGTTCCAGATGTCTGTGGGTATGTCAGTTCCCTGACTCTTCCTGAATCTCTTTGGCAGGAGAAATGCTGTCAAACAACTGAGAGCAGTGGCGTCGCTAGGGGGGTGCGGGGGTGCGAACTGCACCGGGTGAAGCGCAAAGGGGGTGTGACGCGCACTGGGAGGGTGATGTGCTAAAATTGCGGTGGTTAGGAGTAACACCATCATGTTATATACTGTTGGATGCAGAATTTCCAGCAGAATGCAATGCAAAAAATGGGAGTGAAATATCTCCTTTCTAACAAAAGTTATTGGCAAACAACCAGAAAACAAAAAATGCATGGAGCCCAATGGAAAGTGAAACCGAGGAGTATTGTGCGTTTACTGGCAAGTAGGCGAATGTGCCTTAGTCTGTCTGAAAGGGCAGGCTGAGAGGAATCCAACAACATGAGAATGGTCCTGATCCAATGAATGTAGCCAAAAAAAAAAAAAAAAAAAAAACACCTGAGAAGGAGGTCCCTCCCTCCAAGCTGGCAAATGTATTGAGCCCTATGAGGCCACCAGAATGGTCCTGATTTGATGCAAATGGAGCTCAACAAATGCTCCAGAAGACAGTCCTCCCATAAAAAGAATGAAACAGAGGCTTGACAGGATGAGGTGAATCTTTTTGTTTTAAGCTGCAATCCTATCCACACTTTCCAGGAAGTAAGCCCCACTGACTATAATGGGACTTACTTCTGAGTAGACAGGCATAGGATTGGGCTCGCAGACTTGTAAAACAAGGTGAGTCCTGGTAGTGATATGCTTGAAGTATTAGAATTTAAATTGAATTGGGTACTGGGTAGAGGTACAAATCTTACTGATTCTTTTTTTTTGGGGGGGGGGTGTTATTGCAGGCAGGCTACAGAGAAAATTCACTTGGTGGAACATGGCTGGCTTTCCCTTATTTGTTTATTTTACTTTAATTTATTTATAATTATTTATTTTAATTTGCTTTTTGATGGGTCCTGGACAGATTGTCATTCTAAAAAGTGGGTCCCAGTGCTAAAAGTTTGAGAACTGCTCCAATAAGGTGTTGGTAAGTTGACACCCTAGGGGGAGGTGACACCACTAGTGACCAAAAATCACAGTTCGCAAAAATAATACCATCATGTTATATGTCAATCAATGTGTAATTTCATGCAGAATGCGATGAAACAAACTGCATCGAAATATCTTTATTCTATCACAAGGTACAGCCAAAAAAACCAGTGGGGTCGGGCAATGGTAGATCACCACGCCCACCACCTGGGGCATTGCCCCGCCCACTGCATGGGGGTGACGCGCTGGCCTCCCGCACCAGGTGATGCGAACCCTAGTGATGCCACTGACTGAGAGGGAAAGGAAGAGAAGACAGTGTTTGAGAAGCTATGGCCTTTCACCCAGGAGATATCCCCTAAGATCTCCTAGCAAAGGGTAAAATATTTTCTCCCAGTAAAATAAAAGGTATCTTAACAGGGGAATACAGATTTAAAAATCTTTGTGATACCAGCAGCCTCTAGTCTAGATCAATCTTCTCCCTTTGCCTTTTCCCTTATTTGTATGTTTGGAGAGTTGTGTCAACCAGTAGTGTAGTTGGGGACTTTGGGGGGCAAAACAGTAAGTACTGCAAGGGCTGCAATGCACCATGAAAGTGGCTCTTTCCCAGTCACTATCTGAGCCATTCTGGGCCGCAGTGGCAACAAGCAGGTGTCATTTGGTTCAGCGAGTGCCTGTGTGTTGCTGTCGCTGCCTGAAATGGCTCCAATAGTGAGTGGAAGGGCTGCTTACATGGTGTGTTGCAATGCCTGCTGTACTTACCATTTTGCCCTCCTGCTATGCGATCAGTGTCAGCAGAAGCCAGAAGACCATTTTTTTTACTGTCACCATTTTATATACATGTCCATACATGTAACACAATGGTTGTCTACCCTGCAGGGGTGTTGTTAGAACTATCAAAGACATGGATATGGAATAACGTAACACTCTGAAGGTGTTGTATATAAATGTTAAATATTATTCCTCATGTCTGGGGGAAAATGGTTCTCTGAGTTGATTTTTCCATCAAAAGTCATTGTCAAGTTCAGAGATGTGGTTGCTTCAGAAAATGATGTGGAAATCATGGTATACATAAGATGGTGGCCACAAATCTAAATGACCCTGTACTCCTAGAGCCATTAAAGTGAATGGGCATCAGCACACCTTTGTGTGCTCACTTATTATTATGTGGAATCTCGAATGAATGAAACAGCAACAGATTTTTTTTAAAAAATTTCGCATTCCTTAAATATGTCAAGGCACATGAATAGATGAGAGGATTCTTCTTTTTTTTCCTCCTGCTTCTTTAGAAAATTGTTCGGCTTTAACCTTGATTGTCTAATAATGCCTGACCTTGACTTTATGTGGGCTGGAAGGATTTCAGGCTCGGTTTTATCAGGATTAGCTTTTTATCTGCAGAGAAGTACCCGAGCAAGTAACTCATCTCATCTCCTTTCACCTTAGACTCTGAGCTTTCTCCTCTAATTTCTGAAACAACAAGGAGCAAATCAACTAAATAATTGTGATGGGTACAGTGATATGACTTTCACTGAGGGGCCAGGGATATGAAGCCATAATCCATTGCTGGGTTCAAGATCAATGCCTTCAGGTAATGTTAGCAAGATTATTAAAGCATTCATAGTGTTCAGCTTCCAGCACCATAAAGCTGCCTGGATATACACTCTCCACGTGAACATTCTCCATAACCTTTGCATTGCAGAAGGGGACGAGGAGGGCAGGCCTGAAATTCCAAACCGGACGGATTTGCACCGTTTCCATGTCTTCCCTGCTTCTTGCAACACACAAACGGACTTTGTGAAATCGGCTCAGAAAATGAATACCCAGGACATCGCTCTATGGTACTTTGCTGTGAAATTACTTCTCTGAATGAGGGGAAAAAAATATTGAATTCCTTTGAAAGCAAGTCGCATAATATCTCTGGAAATGAAAATCCTGTGGAAGTCACAAAGGGAAGAGGACTGAAGGGGATATGAAAGCTTTATATCTCTAAATGTTAGGCAGGCGGTGCTTCTGCCTCTTCCTTTGTGACAACAATCAGAACTGTTCCTTCTGATGTTGATACAGCACGGGCCACATGGAAGCTCTGAGATGCTTATATTTCAGATTTATGTGTCGGTGTGTTGTTTTTTTAATCTCCAGTGCCGCATCCTGAATGGTTACCTTAATTCTCTTCATGGCCTGTATTAACTCAGAATCCAGGAAGTGTCTAGATTAGTGATTGGTGAGATGCTCAGCCCTATCACCTGACTTTGGATTGCATCTGGAGTGAGAAGAGTCACCGATCACTGGGATATTTGTTCCTTTTCCCCTAAATCCATAGACTTGGCATGCAACCTGAACAGGCTTCACAGCCCGTCTTTACCTAACCTGGCCACCTTGCAGGCAAAGAGAAATGGTCTCAGTGAGAGGAAGCACCAGCGATGCACCCTACCCTGTCAGTGCTCATAGCTACCACCTGCAGGGCCTTTAGCTAGGTCTCCTCCCTGGACAAGTTCTAAAGGCAGCTTCTAGAACTGGCTAGTGAGATTCCCATCCCACCTATCCCCCCTGTTGGAAGGGAAGAGGAAGGGAAGCATAGTAATCAGTGAAAAGCACCCCATTCCTATGGTAAAAATATCCCACTACCCAGCTACTTGCTATCAATAAAACATACGTAGGACTAGAGCTTGGTTAAGGTTTCATACTATACTCAGTGTTCATAGTTATAAACAGGTGTGCATCACTTAATGACGGGGATACATTCTCCGATCCCTGTTATGAGATTAGGTGATTAAGCGAACATTCAGCCCAACCTAGTGCCTTTGTTGTGTGAACAGACACTCCCTGCCAGACACTAGCTGACTGCACAGGCTACTGGAGATAGATTGCCTCTTCTTTGCATTAAGAGCCTCTTTGTTGTGTAAGTTGACAATCTGCTGCAGGCTATGGGAGACACGATTGCCTCATTAAGAGCATCTTTGTTGTGCTTTGACCACCGTCATATGTGTAGTCCAGATCTGAATGAACGAGTTGGCTACTAGTTGTGTTCTAATCCAGTGGTGCAGCTAGGTCATTTGAAACCCAGGGCCCATAAATTTTTGTCACCCCACACGACATAATTAATTAATTTTTCAAGTGATGTCGTTGCTGAAAGTGATATCATCAAGCAAAATTAAAATAAATAATTATAAACAAGTAAATTAAAGAAAAACAAATAATTAAATAAGAGGAAGCCCTGTACCACCAAGTGAATTTTCTCTGTAGCCTGCCTGCAATAACAACCCCGTCCCCTCACAAAAAAAATCAGTGAGATTTTCAGCCCTACCCAGTGCCCAGTTCAATTAAGTTGCTATATTTAAACTTAAGCTAGGGATCCACCTGGCTTTATAAGTCTAAAAAAGGAAAAAAAATTCACCTTACCAACTCCAGTCTTTCTTTTTTGGGGGGTGGGGGGTTGCCTTCTAGAGCACTTGTTGAACTCCACGTTCATCAGATCTGGACCATTCTGGTGGCCTTGCATTTCTGTTTGCCTGACCTAACCGCAAGCCAAGGCACATTTGCTTACTCGTGAGTAAATCTTAGTTTCATAGGAGGGAGGGACTTCCTTCTCAGGTGTTTTTGGGGGGCTGTGTTCATCGGATTGGGACCATTCTGGTGTCATTGGATTCCTTTCAGCCTTCCCTTTCTGATGGATTAGGGCAAGTTCACCTACTCATGAGTAAACACGCAATATGGCTCAGTTTCACTTTCCATAGGGCTCCATGCATTTTTTGCTTTCTGGTTTTTCAGCCATAACTTTTGATAGAAAGGAGGTATTTCACTCCAGTTTTTTTGTTGCATTCCACTGTAAATTCCACATCGAATGGTATATTGCATGATGGTAGTATTCCTAACTACCACAATTTTAGCTATTTTGGTCCCTTGTGGTGTCACCCCGCCCCCCACAAGGCTGGTACTAGGGTGAACTGCCCCCCACCCCTTGCTAGCTATGCCACTGTACTAATCTAAGGATTCATGTATTCAAGTAATACCATTATGGGAATTAATACGACCTCTTTACCCATAAACTCTTTAACACTTCGGTAGAATAGAATAAACTTTCAGTATTTTTCAACAACTGGACCATTCCAGTTGTTGGAATGGCCAAAAGACAAAGACAACAAATGTGGCCAAAAGACATGCTCAGTTGTTTATAGAGCCAGTTTATGCCAGACATGATGTTATACATTTTCTGCTCTCTGTGTCTGTGTGTCTGTCTGTCTCTCTGTCTGTCTGTCTCTCTCCCTGTGTATAATAAAGTGGTCCGAGTTAAACCCAAGTGTAGTCAGGTGTCTGTTGGGGTGTGCGAGAGTAAATAGAATGGCAGATGCAGGGGAATGGCAGTGGGATGCATGTGAACTCCCTGAGGCATCTGGTGGGCCACTGTGAGAAACAGGAATCTGGACAATATGGGACCTGGGCCTGATCCAGCAGGGCGCTTCTTATGTTCTCATGGATGTACATATGTATGTGTGTGTCCGTCCAATGTATATTTATACCTGAACAAATCTAAATAATAATAATAATAATAATAATAATAATAATAATAATAATAATAATAATAATAATAATAAACTTTATACCCCGCCCTTCTTCCCAAAGGGACCCAGGGCGGCTAAATCCATCGGGGCTTACTCCATTAACTGTCCAGAACTCTATCCCATTTTAATTTAGAACTAGAGTCTCTCATGTCTCTTCTCATTACACACGTCTACATTTATCAGTTTTACAAGTTCTTCATATGGAATACAGGGGCAACGTCAAAGGTTTTTTAAAGTGTAAGCCTCCCAAATATTTTGTGACAACCTCAATCTTACATCAAATATAACTATAAATGTAGAGATACTGAATGAAAGTATGAAATGAAACTGCAGACCAGCTAATGTACAATTGAAATTCTTTTCCTTCTCATGTGTCTCATCTCTTCTTTTAAAACAACACCCCAAAAATCTGAAGACTGACATCTTGGTTTTCTCTCCAGATGGCAAGCATTACATCTGGTGCTCAGTGAGAATTTTCATCTATATTGATGATACTGTTTACCTTTTGAAATTTTATTTTAATTATTCCTTTTCCTTTCTATTGCTTATGCCTTTGGGCTTTTATTTGTAGATGGCCAATTTTAGCAAGGCCTTGTGGTGTTTTTGTTTGTATAATATTTGTACAGTACCTAGTGCAACATTAGTGCATTCTTCTTCTTCTTCTTCTTCTTCTTCTTATTATTATTATTATTATTATTATAATATAATAATAATAATAATAATAATAATAATAATAATAATAATAATAATAATAATAATACAGGTATTTATATACCACCTTTCTTGGTCATCAGATTTCTCCTCAGAATTTAATTCAAGGCAGTTTACATAGGCAGGCAATACTAAATCCCAATAGGGATTTTTACAATTGAAGAAGGTTCTGTCTTTCAAGAACCACAACATTTCAGATGGATCTTTAATGATCTGGTATCACATTCTGGCCTCCATTTTCCTCCCACACAGGCAGACAGCGGCAAAAGAGCAGGTGGAATAACTCAGCATAACTCGGCTAGGCTTAGGCTTATTAAACAAGTTTGACACACACTTGAGATATAGAATGTCAATGAAGGGGAAAGGAAAGGTGGGGGAGAGAGAGGGAGAGAAAGGGAGAAAGTTCTGGAAGAAGTTACAACCTCAAATTTCGAACCATTTCTGGTTAGAAATTAAACAAATTTGTTCCTCAAAATAATATTTTTTTTCCTTGGATAGTCTCTTAATATTTGAATACAGGTGGAGCCTCGTTATTTCTGGAACCCATGCAAATACCGAATTTCATGTGAAACCAAGTCACATAAAATTCAGGGTCCACTCAGCTCCAAACGCAACTGGAGGCTGCCCACGGCCTCCACGGGCCTCAGAAGAGTTGCCTCCAGAGGGCTCAGGTGGGGCCAGGTGGGGCTCCCTGCAGGTCCTGGGGACCTGTGTTGAGCCAGATTCGCAAATAGGAATTTTGTGAATAAAGACACTCCATCTGTAGTTGTCAAATGTTTTACATCTGTATATTTGATACCCCAAGATCAAATAGGTGTTAAAGGTGATTATAATATTCCCAGTTAATGTGCCTTATGAATGTCAATAGTGTTTAGTCATGACCACCTTTCCTAGGATACAAGCCAACATCATAAGCAACAAAGGACCTCTGTGACTACAGCAGGTCTTCTGTACAGGTAAGCAGGGCTTTTTTTGTAATGGAACACACCAGAACGGCGTTCCAGCACCTTTTTTCCCCCCTCCTCTCTGCCCCCACCTTTTTTCCCCCCTGCCTGCACCGCCCTGCCCCCATTTTTCCCTCCTCTTTGCCCCCACCTTTTTTCCCCTGCCTGCACCACCCCGCTCCACACTGCTGGCTAGGGAGGGTTTCGAACCTCCAACCTTGTGCTCCACAGCCCAGCACTCTCTCCATTGGGCTATAGGAAAGCCTATTGTTACAGTGTTCAGAACTAATATATAAGATCTTCAGCCCAGCTGGTGGCTATCAGTGCCTCAAGTATTAGTTCCAAACACTTTGAGCCTAAGAGCTCTGGTGGCTCAATGGATAAACTGCAGGTCTGTGGAGGGGTTCAAATCCCAGTAAGGAATAATATTTTTATTTTTTTTAAGGTGGGAAGGTGCTCCATGGCTGCAAAATATAAAGGTTGGTTGCTAGTTACCAAAAGGGGGGCCAGTTGAGGTTGCAAAACTCCTCAAAGTTCAGTCCCAGGCAGGCTCTTTTTTGAACTTTTTTTTTTTTTAAGTCCCAGGTAGGACTTAACCCACAGCCTCCAGCAGGGGGGCTCACTCCAGGAGCTTAACTGTGGGTTAAGTCCTAACTGGAACTTAAAAAAAAATAAAGGTCATAAAAGAGCCTGCCTGGGACTGAACTTTGAGGAGTTTTGCAGCCTCAACTGGCCCCCCTTTTGCCAACTAGCAACCAACCTTTATATTTTGCAGCCATGGAGCACCTTCCCACCTAAAAAAAATTATTCTTCATAGGGATTTGAACCCCAAGCCTCTGGCTCCACAGACCTGCAGTTTATCCATTGAGCCACCAGAGCTCTTAGGCTCAAAGTGTTTGGAACTAACACTTGAGGCACTGATGGCCACCAGCTGGGCTCAAGACCTTATATATTTGTTCTGAACACTTTAACTACTGTATAGGCTTTCCTATAGCCCAGGGGTGCCCAAACCCCGGCCCGGGGGCCACTTGCGGCCCTCAAGGTCTCTTAATGCGGCCCTCAGGGAGCCCCCAGTCTCCAATGAGCCTCTGGCCCTCCAGAGATTTGTTGAAGCCCACACTGGCCCAACGCAACTTCTCTCAGATTGACTGCGACTGTTTGACCTCTCATGTGAGCTGTGGGATGAGGGCTCCCTCCACTGCTTGCTCTTTCACATCTGTGATGCAGCAGCGGCAGCAAAGGAAAGGCCAGCCTTGCTTTGTGCAAGGCCTTTTATAGGCCTTGAGCTATTGCAAGACCTTCATTCGTTCATATAAGTTCATCTTTAATATATTCATTTATGTAAATTTATTCAAATTTGAAATGTAAATTAATTCTTTTTTTTCCCCGGCCCCCGACACAGTGTCAGAGAGCTGATGTGGCCCTCCTGCCAAAAACTTTGGACACCCCTGCTATAGCCCAATGGAGAGAGTTTCCTATAGCCCAATGGAGCACCTCCCCACCTAAAAAAAATGGGGTGTTTCACTCCAGCTGTGGCAGGAGCGCTTTTGCTATCAGGGAGCTCACACGGGATGGATGTGTGTGTGTGTGTGTGTGTGTGTGTGTGTGTGTGTGTGTGTGTGTGTGTGTGTGTGTGTACACACGCGCGCGTGCGCGTATAAAAAATGGCTTATAAATAAATAAATAAATAAATAAATAAATAAATAAATAAATAAATAGTTGTGAGTTCCTGCACCTATTTTTTTTACAAAAAAAGCACTGCAGGTAAGGATACTTGCATTCAGGGGCTCACTCCATTCATTTTCCTCAACTTCCTCCAATAATGATCTGGGGTTCTACAGAGAGAGCAATTATTCCACACCGCACACTCGTGTGCCTTGACATGCAGCTTGGGAATTATCGCTATATAACTTTCGTATGTAACCTTTAGCCAAAACATTAAATCTACATTAAATCTCCCTGTTTCTCCTGTAAAATTTGAGAGGAGGGAAGTGATAATTTCCAGCCCCATTGGGAAAGCTTGAGAATAATCCATTACTGTTTGCATGGCACTTCTGATACTACGGTGAGGGGAACCATGCAAACTGTCTGGTTGTATAATGAAAAACCATTGACATTTACTGTGTACACTGCAGATAAATTTCTCATAGGAAACAATCTGTGATAGCTAATGTCCACTGCTTGACAGGATGAAGGGGATGAAATCCCTATCTGGCATCTCAGCAATATCTCCAATACAACCACGAAACTCCATTTACGCCATGGAGGTGTTTTTTTTCCTAGTAAGTAACTGAACATGTTTTCCGCAAGAGCATTCTGGGAGGCAAAGTTAGAAGTTGTCCAGTACTTCCTTTTTCTTGACACAGAATTCTTTCCCTGTGTTTGGAGACCAAAAAATTCAACAACCTGATGGTGTTGGGAGTTGCAGTACTTAAAAGGAGAAAGTAATAGTTTTGAATATCCATGTTGGCATGGCAAAGCCAGCTATGACTGTGGACAGAATACCCAGTGGTGTCACCACATTCTTCCATCTGAAGCGAAAATGACATCTAAAAGTGGTGAAGTTCTGTGAGATTTCTGGTACTGCTTGTAGGTGAAGCAACACTCAGCGCCACAGCTAGGCACTGGATTTTTATGATGGAGTTTTAGGATGTTTTATTGTGATTGTTAAGGTCAGCTTTTGGTTTGTCCCGTCCCCCTGTGGTTGTAAGGTAGTTTCATGATTTTATTCGTATTGCCAGTTGTATAGCTCTAGTTCAGAGGTGGGCAAACTCTGGCCTGGGGGCAATTTGTGGCCCTTGCGGTCCCCCAATTCGACCTGCAGGGAGCCCCCCGTCTCCAATGAGCCTCTGGCCCAACAGAGACTATTGGAGCCTGCGCTGGCCCGCGACTGCCAGTCGCGACTGCCAAACCCAAACTGCGGACCAAGTTAGAGCAAGGCCTTTTATAGTCTCCATGTGTTTCCATTTTTCCTGGGCATTATTTTAACCCTCTCCCCCATTGCTTCTGAACAACTTATGTCTCCAAATATTTTCCCATAACCCTCCATAAACCCTTCAAACACCTATGGGTCACTTTGGACCTTCACCAGCTCTATAGTATGTAGGGAGGTTTTGGAGGGATGGCATTCAGCAAAAGTCGTTTGTGCCAGGATACACCCCCTCCCACCTCCAAATGCCCCGCCCCACCCCTGATCCCCCCTCCCACTCTGCCAGCTTACCAATGCCAGTGGGGCATCCCTTCACCATTGCCCCATACCAGGGTCCTCCTTGATGTCTGCAGCAGTGGTTCAGAAGTGCGTGGCTACATGCTCTTCCATACTGCTGTTTGTGATGTTGTAAAGCAGGTTCTGTTGACGGAACACTAGTTCCTGCAGCAGAACTGTAGATTAGGATCGGGTCATTTGTTTTGTAAGCATCCTGGGCACTTGTGGAAAGGTGCAATATAAATTCCTAAAATAGATAGTGAGGTGGTAAATCTATTTTTACACTCAGGCTCCCAATTTTTCACCCATCTCTCCCAGATCCTAGCTTGATGTAAGTTCAAAAATACCAACCTGCCTTTTGGAAGATTGTGAGTTTATGAATTGTATCACAAATTGCTTTTCAATCTTTGAGGATACCTTAAGAAGCAATTTGTAATCTGACATGAGGATCTGGTAGTCAAAATGAAGAAGGTAGAGATTCCACTGGGCATGCCCAAGTCTTTGGGCAGATCTTGGGATCCAAATCACAGATTTTATTTCAGCTTTTCCCCCCTACGAACAATGTTTCTACAAATCTGTATATGATGCATGAATAAGATAGTATAAAACAGGAGTTATCCCAAAATCAACATCTGTGGGGAATTCTTCTTCCTCTTCAACCACTTTTCAACCAAACAGTTCACAAAGTGATTTACATATCACAGAAATGAGACAGAATGATTGGTCATACTTGGGACAAGTCATAAATAGTTGCACACTCTGAAGATTCCTATGCTGAAATTCTAATTTTCTCATTGCTCAGACAGCCTGCTCTTCCTATGTGAAGATCTACATTGGGTCGGTTCAGAAGCTATGAAGCAAAACAAATAAAGCCACTCTGTGGGCTGCTACTACCCCCAAGTAGTAGACAATATGAAATATGATTTTGTGTGTTAGGCATCAACCCATAAAATGCTTATTTAAAATACTGATATGCCACTTTTCTGGAAGTGTCCAGAACAGTTTACAGCAACATTTAAAATCAGTAATACAATAACAAACAAAATTACAGCTAAGCACAGCAGAGCCAACAAAACACAATGTCAGGCTGAACTGGGATAAAATGGGATTTATAAAATTAGGCAGCACAAGAAAAAAAAATAGAAAGGATGTCTTTTTATTTGACTTGTTGGCATCACTCTGCTGGTTTCTTGCTTTTCTTCTGCCTCCTTGACAACATGCCTGAGGCTGCTATCCATTACAAATTTACCTGGGAGTAAGTCTCATTGAACTCAATGGGGCTTACATCTTAGACATGCATAGTATTGTGGTATAATAATCCCAAAGTGAAGAGGAAAAAAGAAACCCAGTAACATTGTTTAAATCACTGTACAGATATTAAGTATCAATTCATTTCCACTTTGATGCCTGTTCCAGGTTATGCCTGAGGACAGATGCCCCTCTTGCTTCCTTCTACTTACTCAATTTTTGCATGGTAAATATCCTTTCTTAATTTTTTGCTTCTGTCCAGAAGTAAACCGAGATACTCCTGTATCTCTGTTCAACTCAGATGACCTTTTTAGCAAAGAATCTTGACTAGATTCTAGAAAAATGTAAATGCTAAGAATAGTTTCTTGTTAGAGAATATTCTTCATTCAAGAATTACTCTGGAAGATCTGCCTATCTTTTCTGCTTCTGTCCCATTTTGCCCAAGGCTTAAATTGTACCTAGGCTTTGGCAGTACTCACTGAAATAACTTGAACTTTTTAGAGGAAATCTCATCATGCTTCAGAAGGAAGGTATTTTCATGCCAGAGAGAAAATACTTCATTAGTGTTCTAACACTATTTAATTTTCTGAATCAGTACAGTTATGATGATAATTTGTTTGACAGTACAGCCAACAAAGGGCTGGTTCAAGACATTTTGACACCAAAGGAAGAACATCTAAAGAACATATACTCACACACACACAGAGTGCCCAGCAGTCAATAATTCAACAGCAAGTTGTTTTTATTGTTTGCATTCTGATAGGAAATGGAGTTCTGATTTTCTCTGCTGATTTAATTTCATTGGTTTTATGCCATTTTATTGATGCTTGGCTGTTTTTTAAACATTAGTGCCTTTCGTAGTGTGCTGCCCTGAGCATGTTTTATGTGGACAAGCAGGATAGAAATGGATAGAAATAAGGGCAACTGAACATTTGCCAACCTGGCATGGTTACACCCCCCAAAAAGAACTTCTCTTTCGTCATTTCTCTTGCCTTGTTGTAGGGTCAACAGCCCTATATAGACATCCTCCTTTCAAATCATCCTCCAAGCATATAAAGCATTTGATTAACTCTTTACTCCTCACCCACAATTGTAACTAATAATTCAATCCTATGGGAGTCTTCAGTGCAAGATCCTTTATGGCAACATGCCATTCAGCACAGCTGTGCTGTGGTCACAAGTGCTGTGCAGCCACACACCAGCAGCCCATCAACAACTTCCTCCTCCAGTAAGTCAGCGAAGGGAGCTGGAAGGAGGTGAGTGTGGGTGGAATGGAGCAAGGAGGGAGAGGAATGGGTGGAGACTAGGGTTGGGAGGAGAACAGATTGAGACCAAGAAGGGGCGATATCAGCAGCAGTGGCGCCGCCAACATCCTATCCACCCTTCTCCAACCTTGATCCAGCTTCCTGGATACACTTGGACCTGTGCTAACAAATTAGCTGGCATAGGTCTGAATAGACCCAGCAGGGCAATGAGAGATTACCCTTGAGCAAGGGAATACATGTTCCTTTACCTGGAGGAAACCTACTGCCCCCCCACATAATGTGGTGGTACATACTTCTGCGGTACAGCTGCATCAGTGTGTGTGTGTGTGTGTGTGTGTGTGTGTGTGTGTGTGTGTTTTAGGTAGGATTGGGCTAGGTAGGATTGGGCTATAAACCTAAGTAAATTTGGTATAACAGCATTTGGTAGAATAGCAGTTGGGGGATGAGTGGAAAAACAACAGGGTTATTAAAGCAGACCCTTCCCCAGGCACTTTTCCATGCTGCCTCACAACATCCGATGCTGCTTTTCAGTTGGGAGGAGGGGAAAAAACCATCTAGAAACTGTTCATGCTTCTCTTTTGTATCATCTAGTTTGGCCCACAGATGAAGTGAAGCACATGTTGCAAGAATGGAATCTCAAAACAGAGAACGTTATCCATTGTTTATAATGGAGCTGTGAGATGTTCTGCAATAACGAATATCCCTTAAAGGAGATCTGGCAATCCTCCTTGCATCAGACACCTCCTGGATGCATTATGAATCTCTGCCCGAGCTGGTGAAGATTCTTCTTCTTCCCTGTATCTTAGAGATTATTCTTGTTTCCAATGGCCATTTTTATGCAAGAGTTTTGCTGACATGCTCATTCCTAAGAAGTGCCTTTCAAACAAATGGCGCCTGCAGCATTGCAAGGTGAGTCTCAGATGGAGCAAGGCTGAAGAACAGGTACTAATCAATCTTTCAACTTCCCCCCTGAGAATAGCTATTCTGCAGTGTTGGTCCTTGCATGCTGATATCATGTGCTGAGTGCTCAAGTTGCAGTAGATTTGCTTCCACAACCCATTCTCTCTGCTTGTACCGCGTTCTGCCTGCATCACGTGTGCACCTCATCCAGAAAAAGAAAGGACCACCTTAACCTTCAGAGCGCTTGCTTCATTCTTATGGAAATGTATATAATATAATAAATTAAAGCCTGTATGATTCATAAGATATATACCAGTTATGACAGTGTGAATTCATCAATGAACATAGCAGAAAACCAGAAAACCCCTGAAAATGTCACAAATATGACTGTTTAAAAAGTGAAAATAATGGAAAAACAAAACCAACCCCTACAGCCAACCAACTAAGATTTCTTTGAGTGACAGCCCTACAGAGCAGCCATTGGGCAGCGAAGGCAGCTGGCTGTTAAACAGTATTTGTTTATTTTTCTCATTTTTATGCCATCCTTCCTCCAAGGATCTCAGGGGAGTGTACATAATTCCTCCCCTCCTTTTTCCCTCACAACAACCCTGTGAGGTAGGTAAGGCTGAGAATGACTGGCCCAAGGTCACCTAGGAAGCTTAATGGATGAGCGGGGGTTTGAAGCTGGATCTTCCAGGTCTAATTCCAACTCCCAAACCACCACACCGTCCTGTTTCAAGCAGTCTGTGCTCGCTATGGCACAGTGCCATTCTGGGGCTATGTGCACATATCCCAAAGGCAGCATTGCTGCCCAGTGTTCCTCAGAACAGCAATGGTGCTTTCAGGCTCCCTTCCAAACACTCTTAACCTGTTGCATCTGTCCTCACCTGTACAGTAGGTGAGATACCTACTCAGTGGGCTTTCAAAAACTCAGGGCCCAAACCTAGTGCAGACAAGGCCAGACTGATGGCTACTTATTTATTTATTTTATGATTGCCGCCAGCAACATTATTCTTTGAAAGTGAAGCCTGAGGTGCAGCACCACTTGTAATCTTGGAAAATCAATTTGACTTCACTTGGCCTTGAGCATTGTCACATAGGCTTAGAGCTGTCTGAGGCTCTGTAAACAAGGCGCTGCAAGAAGTGGCAGGGAGCAGAGCTGGAGCTGTCACAGAGGCTGTTACCGCCGGATCACACACTGCTTCCCTTTAATATCTTTACTGATGATTCGGCAGAAGGGGTAATCAGCCCATTAGGATCTGCGCCGCAATTCTGTAACTCATGCTGAGTTATTGTAGGCCGTAGATAGCCCCGTGCCTTCCGTAGGGCGATTCTTCCTGTAAAACATTCCTAAAACTGAAGTCTGGGACTGCGCCTTGTCTAAATACGGTCTAAGGGGACACAGAGTCCAAAACAACAGAGCTGCTGTGAAGCATTGTGCTTTGGGACAAATGTGACTCTTACATTAGCATAATAGTGGAATGGATCTTAGCTGGGTCACGTGTTGCTTTTCAGGTGTATTGTCTTTTTCCTGATGAAGGGATTGATGTTTGTGCTGAAAAACCATATCCTACCCCATAATTTCTGAATAATAATACTACCAGGTATGATGCGGTCTGCCATTGCAGTCATTGTCAGAAGAGAGGCTAACGAGGAAATGTGGCACACAACCTGCCATACAGATGCGCGCTTTTCTCATATTATTTTGATGGTTTGTTCTGCTTGTTATTAGGCTGTGAAATCATTTTTTGCTGAAAATGTCAGCCACTGGTGACTTTTCAAACAGAAAAATTTAAGTGAATAATAGTAAAGTAATAGTCACCGCAACAATAGCTGGGGATCTTATACTTAAGAACGCTTCCTGTTGAAATGGCTAAGCATAGGAGCTAGAGGTGAAACAAATTTCTCATCAAAATCAGGGCAATTTAGTGCAAAGGATTCTCCAGATGTTCTCTGAATGATCATATCTTTTCTGAACAAGTGGTTATCTCCATTTGTCACCCAGGGGTACTTAATTTCAGAATTTGATAGCTGACATGCAGTGATATTTAGTATTGATAGTGGATAAGCAATAGAATATAGAGTGTTTTTCAAATTTTCCATGTCACCTTGTCTGCCAATGAATCCCTGAGCCTTGCAGAGGCTCTACAGCATCTTACAGGGTGCAACCAGGGTGGCCAGATGTCCTCTTTTTCCAGGACATGTCCTCTTTTTAACCTCTTGTCCTGAAAAAGAACTTAAATGTCCTCCTTTTCCCTGTGAGCGGGCCCCTGCAGGTAGCGCATAGCCTTCTTGTAAAAAATAAATTATATGTAATATAGTTTTAAATTAAATCATCAGTAATATAGTGTTTAAATTAGCTGCATGAAATCAATATACAAGTGTTTTTAGCTTTTATTTTGCCATGTCCTACATTTTTCTCAGATGTCCTACATTTTGCTTGGATGTCCTATATTTGGGGTGCCTTGTCCTCTTTTGTGGTTATGACATCTGGTCACATTGGGTGCAACAGCCCAATCCTATACTTACCGTCTGCTGGTGGTGCTCCTGATCCAGTGGCGCTGACTGCTGTAAAGTTCAGTGTCCAGGAAGGGGCAAGTTCAGCAGCAGCAGTAGCCACCAAATCCTAACCCTCTTCCTGGACCCAATCCAACAGCATGGATCCATGTGGATCTGTGCCAGCTATTTAGTTAGCACATGTCAAAGTAGACCCCCCCACATGCACACACCACAGAGGCTTATAGGAACAATTGTTCCCTTAACCAGAGAAGACCTCTGCAACTACCTCTACCCCTACCATAGGATGCAGTGGTAGCCATTTTGGTGCCACTGCATCGGCCGGGGGGGGGGTGGTGGAATAGCAGTACTCTTAGTTTACAAGCAGGGCTCTTAGTATACAAAGAGCATTACTGGGCCTCTGCTACCTGTACTACATGGGGACATTGGATATATTCTAGGTCAGTGGTTCCCAGCCCTCTTTCCCCTGAGGGCTGGGGATAAGAAAAGGCACTCAGTTTGGCTGTACTTGTCGTAAGAGGCGACTGAACAGCCACCGGGTAGATGGGACTCGTTTGCCTGGGAAGGCAGCTCATCTGAGAGAAGGAAAACTCTGATCCCAAACCTCCACTGCCTTGTGGCTACATCCAGTTATGGAAAAGGCTTCAGGAGTCAACCTCGAGGCAAAATCCGGAGCCGGAGTCCCTGAGGCAGTTCATGGCTGAACACAGTCACATTCTGGCAACTCCTGCGACGTCGCTGGAACCAACCGTATTGGCTTCTGCCTTTCCATTGGACCATTTCAGTGACGTGGAGAGGGGGGATTTGCTGCATGGGTAACAGTCTATCCTCCATATTTACTTTACCCAGGCTTCGCGCACTGTAGAGGACACTCTGTTCCAGAACACTATTCAGAGTGCAATACCATAGTCTTCCGAGACTGAAGGATGCCAACAAGGTTCTCACACATTTAACACTGAGAACCACTTTTTAGAATGAGAATCTGTCAGAAGTGATGTCATGACTGGAAGTGACGTCATCAAGCAGGAACATTTTTAACAATCCTAGGCTGCAACCCTACCCACACTTATCCAGGAGTAAGTCCCATTGACTATCATTGTTAAAAGAATATACATAGTAGCTTGTTAAAAGTACAGTCTGTCACATTTCCCCAAATGCAATCACATAGCATGATAGCATCAAGTCTGATATATTAAAAATAAAATATTGAAATGAATGGGGACCCACCTAGTGGGTCCCGACCGACAGATTGAGAAGCACTGTTCTAGGTAACATAGTCGGTCCATGACAGTCGATGATAGGTGATTTTGAGGCATGCAGATTTGTTGTAAAGATTACAGAGACAATCTATGTGATACAGTTTAAATACTTTAAACCACTACGTAGATGCACACTATTGTAGTTAAGTACTAAACATTTCTCTCTTAACCTGCAGCCAGAACAGAACTGGGCCTCCTATTACACTTTCCTAGGCCAAGGTGCCCTTCAGGCAGTCTTTTCCCCATATCCCTTTGCTTGCTCCTAGAAATTGCTTCTCAACACTACTGTCTTTTCAAAAGGCCCTCGTTCTGTGTGGGGTTGGATGAATATCGGAATTGTGTCCTTCCAGAAAGTGGGTTAGCTGGCAGTGGTTACTTCTACTGTTCATTGTCTGTGAAGAGATAACAGAGGAAGGCAATGCCCTCCTCCCTTATCTTCAGGCAGACTTTGAACGAGTAAGTGGCTGGGGAAAGTCTTTGAATCTCAGAGAAGGAATTCACAGGGTTCTTTTGTTGAGCTGAAGGAAAGACTGCTGTTCCAGCCAACCCACAGCTGCAGGTCTGCAGGCTGCTGAATCATCTTTCAGTGGTTTTCCCTGCTACCCAAGCTAGGAAGAAAATTTTATCAGGTGTATAATCGGAGTTGCAAGAGAGATCACTGTTATTTTGAACACAATGGTAGAAATCCAATACGCACTCACACACACAAAAAAAAGCAATGTGAGTCCCATCCCTCCAAATGAGCCCCTAGAGAAACCCCGACATGCAAAATACACACTATTAACAGGTTCACACATTCTGATATGAATGAATGAATGAATCACCGTGTGTGGGAATGAACCACCACTTTGTACTTCATATGCCTCAGATACCACCAGCTGGTGGCCTGTGAGCTAGATCCAGGCAACCTATCTAGCAGTTTTTATATTCCCCTCCCCATTGATTTTAGAAATGGGTTATGTCAGAATGCCAGATGCAAGGGAGGGCACCAGGATGAGGTCTCTTGTTATCTGGTGTGCTCCCTGGGGCATTTGGTGGGCCGCTGTGAGATCCAGGAAGCTGGACTAGATGGGCCTATGGCCTGATCC
Source organism: Tiliqua scincoides (assembly GCF_035046505.1). Taxonomy (NCBI): domain Eukaryota; kingdom Metazoa; phylum Chordata; class Lepidosauria; order Squamata; family Scincidae; genus Tiliqua; species Tiliqua scincoides. Next base: position 91,975,650 of record NC_089822.1, on the reverse strand, counting down.
AGTGGGCTGTTCTTATGTTCCCCACCTCCTCTTGTGATGCTACCAAATCTTAATCAAGGTGTGGTAAAAAAGTTGGCTGCAAATTTCACTTGCTTGGAAAATTAACATGTTTCTGAGGGAAAGAAAGAACTGAAGACACTGTACTCCTTATGGTTAGACTGTATCAATTTATTATGGAGTCTGACCACTTATTCATTTATTCATTCATTTTTTTTCATATTTTTATACCACCCTTCCTCCAAGATGCTCAGGATAGTGTACATCATCATGAAGTTTGACCCATAGATTCCTATGGAGTTCCTTCCCTCCTTTTGTCCTCACAACAATCCTGTGAGGTAAGTGAGGCTGAGAGGGAGTGACTGGCCCAAACCCATTATGGCTGAGTGGGAACTTGAACCTGGATCTTCCAGGTTTAATTCCCAAACCACTACACCATCCTGGCTCTTGTGAAGTGGCCACTTTTGTGGCAAATAACCTGTAGATCCCTGGAATGTTTTTTAACAAATAGAATGCACCCGTAAAGTCAGTGATAGTGGTAGATTGCTGGGCTCCCCCTGGCACTTGTACCCACCTGATGATGGTACACTGATCTTTCCTGCTGCTATCAATTCATATGGTTCGGATCCAGTCAGATTCATTTCCCTCAACCATTCAGTGCCCAGCTTGAATAACCTCTGAAAGCAGCCCCAGCTAGAGTTCAGATGTTGTTCTTCCCTGCTTCACATTGTTCCCAAATTCCACTATTGAGTAACATTGTTAAGAAAATAATTTAATGTACTTGCAGTTGTGAATGATGAGCATCTGTGTTTGCAAGACATCAAGTAAGCCTGTTGTTAGGTTGCAGAGAGCAAGCTCTCCCCCTCAACATTCTTTGCTGAACGGATCTTCCTTCTTTCCGTAAATGCAACACCTATTTCTGCCATGCATCAGGCTAACTAGGTTGCTACGCTCTGCAATGTTCTCTTTAAAAAAAAAAAAAAATCAGTGGGTAGATGAACTGAATTCCTTCTAAGGCTTCCTCTAAGAGCTGAAACTGGAACTTGTCTGCAAAAGTCAGGAAAGGATGTCACCACAAACACAAACACCTACCTCCATTTAACAAATCTTACATTTAATGCGATGGGAGCACTGCTGATTTTGCATGTGTGCAAATATGTGATCTTGACAGAGAGTTGGAGAAGGTGACAATTTAACTGGCAACTCCTCTCTTGTTACAGGGATCAAAGGCCCTCAAGAGCTGCTAACCTTAAATATGACACGCACAGTAAGAATGTGAAGAGCAGCCAGCGACAGATAACTTAAGCAGAAAGGTGAATGTTCAACATTCTCAGACGCTGGTGACTTAAATGGGGTCCTTTTCAGCTCACTTCAGCATTCTGCTGTAAATGGAAAACTTGTTTGCTGGCTGCTTGCACAAATTTTTTTTCTGAAGTTAGAGATGGAACGTTTATTTCATAACCACCCAGCTTTCTAATGTCCCACAATCTTATTGTTGTATCTCGGGATCAACCCTGGCTGGAGTGCCTGCGGCTGCCCCTTGGCTGCAGAGTGGAGAATCCCAGGGCCAGCACTACCACCTTCTTGCTTCATCATGGATACCCTCCTTCCCAGGCAGCCCATTGGTTGTCCCTGGCCCAGCCTGGCCGCAAAAGCTTCCAGCTCAGACTTTGCCCATCGGCTCACTATCATTTTGCATCTTGTTACCCCAACTGGGGTATTCTTTGCAGCCTGCTATTCCTAGACTTTGTCTTTGATACTGGCCAGTGAACTATTTTGTTTTGGTCAGTCCCTTTCCGTATGCCTAGGATTTCAGCCGAATGGCTCCTAGAGCTCCCTGCCATTGCCAGCCTTGGATCCTGCAGGCAGTCAGGGTTAACTGTACAGCCAGCCCAGTGCTGAGAATACTAAATTTATTTTGTTATCTATTATAAGCATTTGTATCCCACTTTTCCACCATGTCAAAATGGTATCCTAGACTGCTAATGAGAAACAGGCCAATTAAGAGCCCAATCCTATGCATGTCTACTCAGAAGTAAGCCCCATTATAGTCAAAGGGGCTTAGTCCCGGAAAAGTTAGGATAAGATTGCAACCTAAGGCCCACTGTAAAACAATCGAGTAGTGTAGTTGGGGGGGGGGGTAAAACAGTAAATACTGCAGGTGCTGCAGTGCACCATGTAAGCAGTTCCTCCCAACTCACCGTCAGAGCCATTTGCTCCCCAAACCAAATGTATGTTGCATGTTGCTGCATGTTGCTGTCGCTGCTTGGAATGGCTCTGACAGTGAATGTCAGGTGTCCCTTATGTGGCTCATTGCAACACCTGCATTACTTACTGTTTTGCTCCCCTCTAGCTATGCTATTGAAATAACCAAATACTAACAACACAGTAGAACCTTAAACAATTAAGGCAGCCACTAGAAAAGACACTGGGCTGGGGGGAAAAGTGACAATCCTTCTCCCCCTCCTAATTTAAGAGGTGCACCAATTGAAAAAGTGTCTCTTTGAATGATAAAAAAGAGCAGATGTTAACGAGACCTTCTAGTTCTTTCTGAAGAGCAGGAGAGAGAAGCAAAGATTACGACAGGAAAGGGGTGGAGTCCCACCACCACGAATCCTGACTGCCCTCCAAATAAAGGTCTCATATTGGGCTCATATCACTGATGTGATATTTTGTCAGTTCCGTTTTATGATTAAAGAAGAAGATTTGACATGATTCATTCTGTTGTCTTCATTATGATGTTCGCACCGGCATCTGGCTACCCCAAAAGAAACTGTTATATGCAGCTTCTAAAAATGCTATGGCTGCCTCATCATCCTAGAAGCAAACTTGTTTTAGTGTAGAACCCTGGCCCACTCGTATACTGGAGGGGAAAAATAATCAATATTTTTACATATATAAAATCTCATGGTTTGGACGAGAGCAATACACTGTAGAGTTGAATTGTCACAAGAGTGTTCTTTTTATAGTAACTGGCATTTCTCTTTTTTTTTTTGGTGTCCTTCTCATGATAATGATGATCTGGAAGTAAAGGGTTGTTTTGCTTCAAAGCCATGTGTATATACTCCATCTAATTCTGTGATTATTTAGCTTGTCAGTTTTTCCATTGAGGCAGCCCTTCCGATTTTCCAAAGCTATTCTCTGTTCTAAATGTCTTTCCTGGTAGTGGAGATAATGTTTCTTGCAGCTATGAGGAGGAGATGGATCCATCTTGCCTGGCAGTAGTTATACAGGTCAGTAATTTCACAAAAATATTCCAAGAAACTCCTGATGGTTTACTCTTCCTGTGTCACCCTATCAAACTTTGCAGACCTTGGTCTGGTGAAAGTTTTATCTGTTATGGGGAACTACTGTAAACTATATATGAACGTATATATGAAAAAATCGTATGTTGTTTCTGCAATGATTTCAAAAGGCTGTTGGACGCAGCTGGAGAGAACAAGGCAGGATGGCTTATTTACTTTTATACCTTACATAGAATCCTTACTGTCCTATGAACACATTGCTTCAAAATATAAGAATCTGTACCGATTATCAGAAGATTAGAAATGACCTTTCTTCCGAGTTTCTGAAGGTGGATGATTCAGTTTGCCCGTATTATTTCCTTCAATTAACTTGCATTTTCATTCAGTTACTTTGTAGCTTCTTTGTGGGTTGGTTTGGAGGATACCTGAAGGACTGATCCAGCTCACTGTCTGAAATGGAATGAATTGCACCTAACCAGCCTGGTTCTGCCATCCACACATGTTCATGTAGGGATAGCACGTCCAAAGTGATTGCATAAAATTCAGTGCACAATTGATTTCCCGATTTCCCAGATATTTTCCAGGGACTGACAGCCCAGTCCTGAACTGCCCAGTACCCAGAGGAGCAGCGGTGCCAAAATGGCTGCCACTGCATCCTGTGGGCACCATGGCAGCCACTGGAGTCTCCTTGGGAAAGTGGATATACATACATACCCTTTGAAACCTGCCCTGCCCTTGCCCTGCCCCAGAACACTTCCTGCCCTCGCTTTGATGAACCTCTTTGCTGGGCAGAGCTCTTCCCTTGCTCCAAGTGGCACGCAGCCGGCTTCCAATTGACAATGGGCTCAGTTCGGACTGGTACGGGACTGGCACCAGCGTTGACCCGGTGCTGAGTCTCACGGCATGCTTTATGGCAAGTTTGTGCCACCCAGAGCTGGCATAAGGCTGGTGTGACAGAATTTTGGGCTCTCAGTGACACAACAAAGGCCTATGTGTGTTGGACTGTATGAACAGAGGCTGACATCCAATGTACTCCACATATGGGAGATGGTGTACAAAAGTATTTCCGTAGGACAGAGAACAATTCACAGCAAGGATCTAAGGAATAAGATTAGCTGGAAGGAAAAACCAACCTATTTTTAGAATTGTTGTCATTCTTAAAATAACTCTAACAACATTACTGATACCTATCAAACACATGCAGCACAATCCCAGGCATAGCTATTGCAGAGTCAGTCCCATTTATTTCAGTGGGTCTTCCTCCCAGTAGAATTGCTGCCAGATACATGTCTTCATTTAAAGGACGGTGAGGGGAGGGATTTGTGCCTTTGTCGTGTACATGGGCCCATTTAATTGTTTGCAACAGTCATTCCCAGCTCAAGTCTAGACATATCTACTTAGAAGTTAAGTTCCATTGAGTTAAATTGGACCTGCTCACAGAAAAGTGTTAATAGGAATGACCTGTGATACATATTCCTGAGGAATAATTACATTCACAGCCGAGTCCTAACCAACTTTCCAGTGCCAATGCAACCTCAGTGCAGCCCTGAGGTAAGGGAACAAATGTTTCTTTACCTTGAAGACGCCTCTGTGACTGCCCCCACCACAGGATGCAGCACTCACCCCATTGACACTGCTGAATCTGTACTGGAAAGTTGGATAGCATTGGGCTATCAGTGTCAAATACAGGATGGTGGTGTCCCACCACCCATAAAGGTCACATCCTATACTACAGAATAATCCATGCTCTTTTTTTTTTTAAGTGTAGTTTGATATCATTTATATATTCCAGCTTTCTAACCAGTCAGGCATTAGTGGTGCATCATAAGGGATGGCACTCAATGGACCACTGATAATGGGAGACCTCTGATCACAATTCCCTCTTGTGATTTTTCTAATTACAGATGAAGGTTGAGTCGCCTGCTCCTACACTTGCCATTTGGGCGTACTGCCGATTGTGTGAGCAATTGCTATTTGTGCAGGAAAGGTGGCGTCAGTCCCATCTTTGACACCTTGGGACATTAATTTTCTTTTTTATTTGAGAATGCCTTCCCACAGTGACCCACCTGGTTCAATTTGTCTCTTAGGGTTACAAAGGTAATAGAGATCCTTCACTCTTTCAACAAGCATTTGGGTGTGTTTGCACTGGAACAGCCAGTCCTGTGCGTTTGGCAGGAGCTAACTTTATCATATGGCATTTTAAATGTCCTTTTCATTGTGTTACAGTTTTAAAAAACAATCTCAGTTGTTCTTCGTAAACTGTCTTGCTTTTAAAAAGCAGAACATCTTGTTACTCAGTGGGTGCTGAGTAGTACTGAGAGAGTGTTACATGGCTACAATGGTTATATTAATGAGCATTCCAATTTTTTAACAGAAGCAGTTATTCAGGTGGTAAAAACAGGCAGCGTTTCTTTTGATTTTCCTTGATAGATGCTGCTGACCTTGAGCATGACTGTAGAGAACAGAGAAAATGGACTGTCACCTTCTTTTGTTTCATTTTCATGAATTTGCCAGTTTTCTACTTTGCAAAACGTAGGCTGTCCTTAATCTCTTTAGAAAAGGACTGTCTTAAGATGAAAAAAGTCTAAAGTTCTGTTAGCAGATGAATTTGCAGATAGACTGGAAAGGGGATAAAAGATACAGCCACTTTTCATTATCCACTGGGGTTGGGCTCCTGAAGAAACCATCAGGTTCAGAAACCACATTTCCACTGGGGTAGCATACACTCAGTTCCTAAATACGTATATTATTCCACAATAGCTGACCAGGAGTCAATACTTAACATTATGAACTTACAACCCAGTCCTAACCAACTTTTCAACACTAATGCAGCCATGCCAATGGGGCATGCACTTCATTCTGCAGTGGGGAAGGGGAGAAAGAGTCGAGGAGGTCTCCTCAAGGTAGGGGAACATTTATTCATTTACTTTGGGGCTGCATTGCGGCTGCATTGATGCTGGAAAGTTAGTTAAGATTGGGCTGTTAAGCTGCACTCCTATTCACATGTTGGGGTAAATTCTATTAAACTTAGGCTGCAATCCTAACTACACTTTCCTGAGATTAAGCCCCATTGAACAAAATAGGACTTACTTCTGAGTAGACCTGGTTAGGATTGTGCCCTTAGCTTAATTGTGACTTCCCCAAAGAATTCTGGAATTATAATTAAGTGAAAGTGCTGAGAATTGTCTCTCCGAGAACTTGTGCTGTCTTGCAGAACAACAGTTCCCAGAGTTCCCTGGGAAGAAATAGTAACTCCTTCACAGCCAATGGTAACTCCTCCATTACATTGGTGATGTACGCACACGCAATGAGATTTTTGCAGACTAGGCTGCCATCCTATACTAGATGGCAGAAATAGATTTACTGAAATGGATTGTGCCTGCATTTACCACCATATATGCACACAACAGGGAGTTCATCCTGGTTCTCAGATAGCTGTACATGTATGTGTTTGCCTCATCATATGTTACAGCTTTTGGTATGTATGTAAAAGATCTTGTATTGTATGCCATCCCTTCTTCCAGGTGAAAATGCTCATGGTGAAAGTGTTTTGAGAATCACAGACAAAATATGTTGGATGAATAACTAAACTTCAAAACATTTACTTGGAAAGGAATGGCAATTTACAGGACCCTCTTCATGTGCTGGTGATCATATGAGGAAAGCTTTATGACATCATGTTGTATATATATAACCACAGCATGATGACCATTTTTGGACATAATCTTCCAACATGTCTCAAACGTGTGTTGAGATCTTTTACCCTGAAAAATGTTTAAGTTAAGACAGAGGTAAGTGGTTGCGAAAATATATAAGCAAAGTTGGTGCATCTGTTTTAAATCTACTGATTTACATATGGTATCTATCTGGAAAATGAGTCCTGATAGCAATTACTTCCAAGTGTCAGTGAGTTCACAATTACATGTTCATTATTTGATTAGTACAGTACCAAGGAGTGAGTTGTATGTACAGAGGCGTAATGCACTGCCCCAGCGCACAGGGCAGTGACATCATGACGTCATGCCCAGGGATGGGAATTTGAGTCAGGTGACTCAAGTCCGAGTCGTGAAAATGTGCATTTTTTTGCTGACTCAGCACACTAGAGTTATGCACATGGAAGACTTGGAAAGTCAAGGGCCCCTTGACTTGACACTTGTCCCCAAGCATGCAGATGCAACTCTGTTTTGGTGTGCATCATTCAGACCAGGTGAGCAGCAAGGAAGTTCCTGCCAGGAGGCAGGGAAGGCTAATGTTTGCTTTTGCAATAAGTAGGAGCTGGGAGGCAGGAGCAGGCTCTCTTGCCCATCTCTGAAAGAACCAATGATCATTGGATGAAGGATGGGAAGTCTGATATTTTCTTTGGCTGAGGTAGGGCAGAAAGAGGAGCCCAAGGGGGTTCTTGCCTTGCAATTGGCTGGAGAAGCCCAGGGAGGGGGAGGAGGCAGTTCATAGTGATCATTTTTTTCTTCTCATGGCTCTGTTGTTTCTTGGGAGGGAGCCTCATTGAACAACTGGTGCAAATGGGACTACTTCTTAGAGCTGCAAAGGATTGAGTCATCCTGGTAAGCCTTGCAGCTGCTGTACATGACCCTCTTCCCTCTTGCTGCTTATGTCTCCACTCTCTTGCAGTCCCTTGGTGGGAAGCCTCCATAGGAGAGGAAACGGCAAAAACGCATAGGGGGTCCACCAGCACCACATCCTCCAGGGAGAAGGGACCTTGTGGTGCAAGGCAGTCACTTCTGGGTTCTCCCCAGAGGAGGGGTGCTTACTGCAGTGGCTTTGCACTCTCCTTCTGTCTCCACAGGGGTCTATACAGGAAAAGGAAAGGCGGCATGAAGATGCCAGCGCCTCCTTCATAACTAGAGTCACGTGAACCAACCCAGATAAACATGTGCAATGACTTCATTTTGCTGCTGACGTTTGACAGTAGTTTCATACATACTACCGAGCCATAACTAGGGCAGAGCCTGAGCATGCACCCCTCATGCTCCACCCTAGTTATGGCTGTGTAGTATGTGTGAAACAACTGTCAAACGTCAGCAGCAAAATGAAGTCATTTCACATGTATAGTTGGGTTGGTTCAGATGATACTTACTGAACTCACAGCCCCAATCCTAACTTGCACTGGAACAGGCAGGCCTGCGCTGTAGCCAGTGCAAGTTTGGGGCCAGAATCGGCTCAACCTAAGGCAAGGGGAAAACTTTCTCCTTTCCCCGTATTATGCTGCAGTGGCGCCAATGGGTCTATTTGGATCTGAGTCATCTTGGGAAGTGGCACAAATCTGAGCAGAACGGAGCAGCCAGAGGCCCGGGAACGGGGTCAGGATCCAGCATAACTGCCAGATCCTGGTCCCGCTTCCCACACCCCAACTGCCTGCTCCCAGGAACACCCTCTCCCCATCCCAAAATGTCGGCTAAGCTTGGCCGATGCAAACTTATGCCTCCGGGCCTGAATCCGGCATGGGGAAGCCAGCTCAAGTCCTTGGGCTGGCCTCACTGACTCTTAAGTTGATGCAAATGTGACTTATGGCATGTTTGCGATACCCCTGGTTTGGCACAAGTGACTTGTGCTGGCCTAACCTGGGGGTTAGGATTGCACCCTCAGCCTCGCTTTGGGTTATTAGAATTGGGAATGTGAACGTCTCACTCCTCTTTTTGGTATGCCTTTCCCCTTTAAACCCAAACCAGATCCCCCCATGTACTTAGGAAGGTACACCAGACAGAAGAGCAGGCCATGCATAATCTCACAAAGAGGGTGCGGTTCAATAAGTATAATCCAAACTGGCCTATGGGCTGATGTCAAATAATGTACGTGCATCTGTGAATCAATTCTGCATATGACCTAGCTGCAATCTTCTAGGTTGTAACAGAAGCGTTTTATTTATAAGAAACAAGGGTTTTGTTTCCCTATATAAAAAATGTTGTTTTTCAAAAGTGCTCATTAAAACCTTGCAAGTTTTTAACATGTAAAAGTCTCAGTACCTAAACTGAATTGTAGGATCTTTTGGTTGTGTCACTCCAGAGCATGCCAGTCTATTTATATTTCTGCCCTGGGTGTAGATCAAGGGTATTTTTTTTCCCCAATAACCTCTAATTCTTAGATTGCAATTCAAGTGAAAATCAAAGAAACCTAAGAACATTTTGTGACTTTAAAAATTTTCTTTTCTTGAACTTGAAAAATACTGTTGGAGGTCTCTCTTCCTTATCATATGGCCGGAATTACTCGGTGTGATATAGATTACCCAGTTCTCCCTGAAGAAGGGCACTTTTGATCCGTTTTTCTTTTTTGTGTTATGAATTTTCTTTCTCTGTAATGCATTCTCAGCCACGTTCCATTAATGAAGCTCATGGGATCAAAACTTCTAAAACTGCTTTTAGAAAGGGCAGGTTTGGAAGTTATTGGGAAGTTATGCCAACTGAAACCATAACTCCTGTAACCAGCCACTCTCCTGTCCAACTTCCAAAGGTTGTCACGCCTTTAGCTATGTCCAAATGTAACTTTGATGGCATCCAGCTCTGCCCTGGTACCCATCTAATCTACCAAAAGCATAAACTTTGCCTTACCCTGCACATGCCGGATCTCGTCTGATCTCAGAAGCTAAGCAGGGTCAGGCCTGGTTAGTACTTGGATGGGAGACCGCCTGGGAATACCGGGTGCTGTAGGCTTATACCATAGTCTTTCGAGACTGAAGGTTGCCAACCATTTTCAAACTTTGCCTTACTTCCATATGGCTTACCTCACAAAATGGATGTGCTGTTAAAAATGTGAGAGGTGTGACCTGGGAGTCAACCACAGAAAACAGATATCAGCAGGTATAGTGTCAGAGGCTGGGTAGGTTGGACCAAATGTCCACATCCAGCAGAGTGCCCATATGATCAGGTCAACTCCAGCAGGTAGTAGCACCCTCTGCATCATCAGGGATGGGCAGGAAGCAACAGGGAGCCCCTTGCAGCGCTTTGCCCCATAGACCCCAGTAAGTTGTCATAAGCACTAGATATCAACATAAGACTATATTTCCAAAGCTTCTAGACAGTGTCTGGACATTATCAGAAAGAGATAGAATGCTAAGCTACAGGAACTCTTATGGCCCAATCCAATCTGGGGCCGGTGCTAGTCGTGCCATGAGACGGCTGTCACAAAAATGCTGTGAGGCAATTCCCGGTGACCAGAAGGAGGGAGGTGCCAGCACGGAGGCGAGTGTGAGTCTTTGTGCCATTTAGAAGAACGCTGGAAGCCATCAGCAGGAAGTCTGCTGCAAAGGGGCACAGTGGTGTTCCAGGGAGGCTGAGAGTAGGGAGGGGGTGAAACTGGGCAGGGTGGGGAAGAAGGCAGTTCCAGCCCAGGAGGGAGCAGGGATGGTGGAGGCCTCTGCTGAATCCTAACCATTCTCTTGGGCCTGAAAGCAGTTTTGCTGGTCCAGATCCGAGTAGGCCCATTGGACAGGCTGGGGCTTGACACAAGGAACTAATATTCCCTTACCTTGAGGAGCCCTCTGGCTGCTACCCTGCCCCTATGGTATACACTAGCAATGACCATTTCAGCATAGCTGTACCGTGGTATGGGCAGCTCCAGTAGTACTGGGCTGTTAATCTCAGTTTTGGTAGACAAGTCAACAGTGAACACGTCTCCTGAGGAGATAATTTGAAAATAACCATATTCACCAAAGACATTTAAAAAATGAACTAGCAGAATGCTGACCTGTGGAGATAGCTGTGTGCAGTGAAGATGACACATAACATGGGAATTTTTATTCTATTTTTTTTTTAATGGCAGCCTATCGTATTCGACTGCTAACTCCCCACCTTCTTCTGGAGTACCCTCTGGCTATCTTATGTTTCTCACATGGTGAGTGCATGAAAGGAGAGCAGTAGCAAATAAGCTAGTATTGCAAATAAGCAAATAAGTAGTATTGGGAGAGCAGTAGCAAATAAGCCACCAGCTACTTGGGGACATGGGTCTCTTCTTGCACAGCAGCTCTGTATTGTTCTATGACAAACAGGAGAGAGATGTTTGGCTTCATCCATAACACTCCCCCTTTTGCCTCTGGCATGCAAATGTGTTTAATGCAGTCGGGTTTGCAATGGTGATAGAAACTCACGGAAGCCCAGCCGCAGTTCATAAATTTCATCCCGTTACAGCACCCTCTGTGTAAATAAATCAGTGCATTGCCTGTTTGGGGGCTGGAATAATGCAGCACTTGAATAATGCATGGCAGACAGCCATTTTTATTAAGAAACCCTTGGGCCAATTTCTGAGCTGCCTTCAATCCCTTCCACCCCTTGGTGTTCAATGTGGATGCACAGCGGAATTCCGCTCTTTATATACATTTCCAATAATGGATGTGTTGAAAAAGTAGGATGGATGAAGCCAGGAACCTGCCCCCGTATAGCAGGTATCCTCCAGCCAATATTATTCCCAGGTAATTATGCTCATTCTGAAAAAAAAAAGTAACAGGATAGAGATGATAAAGAGGGAGCCAATTTCAGAAATGTAATAGGACCAGAGGTGCCTCTGAATAGGTTGTTTTTGCCTGCCTCTTCCTGTCTTCCTTTTAGTGCCTTACAACATTGTGTACAGTTACTGCTACAGAGGGTAGGATTTGTTCAGTGTTGGATTCCTGAGGTAGGGTTGGGTGACATCTTAATTGTTTGGGGCTTAATGCTGTTATTCCCCTTCAGGTACTACAAGCTGCTGCACTGTATTTGGAGGGTTTCTTTGATGCTCTTCTCAGCTATTGGCCTTCTGAACAAAGGTCAATTTTTTTCTTAAAGACTGCTTCTTCCACCCGTTCTTCCTCTGTATCCTTTGAGGAAAGGAGTCCCTATGATGAAGTGAATGCTTCCTTCCCAGGATGAGTTCACAGACCTAAGCTGGGCCTAGTAGGTTATATAAACAGTGGGGCAAGGGAGTGAATCTCACAGCCTAATCCTATGCATATTGACTCAGAACTCCCTTTGAGTTCAATGGAGCCTACTCCCAGGTAAGTGTGTATAGGATTGCAGCTTTTGGCTCACTGCTCCTCACCAGTCATACAAATAACCTTTAGTAAGAATCAGACCTGGGTGACTAGATCTGCTTATGCCTGTGGCCTTGCTAGGGGTGCAGGCTGCACTGGTTGATGTGCATGGGGGGTGTGTGACATAACTACTCGCCAAAATTTTTTAAATCTTGGTATTTTAGAATAACACCACCATGCTATATCAATGTGTAATTTCATGAAGAATGCAGTGAAACAAACCACATTGAAATACATCTATTCTATCAAAAGTTATAACCAAAAAACCAGTGGGGGGATTGATGGAACATCACCACATCCACCACCTGGGGGCATTACCCTGCCCATTGCATGGGAGGAGGTCCACCATAGGGGTGATGCGCTGGTCTCCTGCACCAGGCGATGCAAACCATAGTGACACCACTGGCTTATGCAATCCGTCTACTCCTTTTTCCCCCAGGGAAAAATGCCACCATGAGAAAGGGCATTTTTCTTGCTCTTGCTCTTGCTCTTTCCCCCCATTTGTATATAGTCTGCACAACCTGGGCATGTCTAACCAGCACCCCTTGCTTTGTTTCATTTTTCAGTACACCAATACCTTGACTTTCATGCACTTGATTTTCATCGCTTTACTCTTTCAGCCATTTTCAATTATAACCATATTTCAGATTTTGTCCACGTGCTTTCCTCTTTCATCTGATTTCATCCAACCTTCCATGATGTTCACCAATGTTCTTATCTTTATTTTTCTTTTATTTCTGTTTATTTAGGTTTTGTACGCATTCACATGCGTCATACGGAGCACAATCCTGAGATTGCTCTGGGTTGGCGCAAGTTCTTTGAGCTGGCCCAGGAGGGTCGCAAATGTGTTGCAAAGCATGTAATGTCAGCCTGGCCAGAGCACAGAGGTGCATCAGCCCATGGAGGCCAGATCCAGCCTCCACGATGACAGAGGAAGGTAAGTCCGTACTAGCCAAACTTGGCCGATACGGAGGCTTGGGAAGGGCAGGGAGGAGGTGTTTTGGGGCAGGAGAGGGAGGGAGGTGGGCAGGCCCATAGGTGGGCAGTGGGAGAGCGGGGGTGGGGCCAGCATCTGGCAGAATTGAACCTAGGTGACTGGATCTAGCATTATAGACCAGAAGCTAGCATTCTAATATATATGTTCATATTTATTTGTAATGTTTTTAATCCCATTTTTCAATGTTTATGCATTTGTGTTACATGATTGCAACCCACTCCATAAGTTTGGGATGAAAAGAACTATAAGACCTTTAAAAGAAGTATAGTAAGTTTCAGACTAGAAATAAATGGCAGGAAAAGGAAGCATTGAATGAAGTCATGCTGATTGTTGTTATAATCTTAATGGGGTATGGCTGCAGGGAGTGTCAGGCCAACCTCCTGCACTTAAAAATTTACCACCACAACACTCTCTATCCAGTTGCATATCTAGGGTATGGTATGTGGGGACATATGCCCTGGGTGCCACTGGAAGGGGGGCACCGGGCATGGACGTACCTATATTCGACCAATGGTGCATTGTTGCACCCATTTTGGGGACCTCCAAAATGAGGTAAACGCTGCAGAAACGATTCAGCTTATTTTCATATACTTGAAACAGAAGTGTGGCAAATATGCAATGCTAGTAGGAAAGGGAATCATTTTTTGCAGTACTGTTCTGGGTGCTGATGTACAGAGTCTTATCTAAATCATAGTCAGAAGTTGACCTCCCCCAAGAAAATCTCAGAAAAGAAAACTCATGGTTATTGAACAGAAAAATTCACTTGCTGGGATGGACAGGGCTGGCTTCCCACCCCACGATCTCCTCTTCTCTGTATAGCCTGCTGATTGAATTCACTTGGTGGGATGGACAGTGTTGGCTTCGCACCCCATGATCTCCCCTTTTCTGTTTGGACAGGGGTGCAATTTCAGTGCTTGCCGTGGGTGCCATTTTCCCTAGATTGGCCACTGTCTCCACCTCTGCCACATTGCCTAGGTGAGCACAGCATTTATCTCCAGACTCTCCCTTAACCTCCTGGGCTCTTCCTCCTAAATCTTGCCTGAACAGTCTCCATCTCTTAAACTGATGGGGAGTTCCTTAGCAGGGTGAAAAGGCCTGTGGACATGAGCCATCATTGCCTAAATGCTCCTTATTTTTAATGTTTCCCCTTCTTTACTGATATAGGTTCGGAACAACCAGCTCTGTCTTTTCAGTGACCTTTTGACTGCTGCTGGCTGCTGTGGGCCATCTATTTTTTCTAACGTTGCAAGGAATTGTAACTGCAATGTACACTCACACTTGCCTTTGTCCTTCCCTTCTCCTGTCTAGAGATCTGCTTTCCACATGTCTTGCAGGCTTATCCAGGTGGAAATGGCTACTTGCAAGAGTGAGACATGAAAGGGGGCTTCCGCATAGCATTTTCCCAGTCTCAGGCACTCTGAATCAGTGCATGTTGTTAAGGATGAACATGTTTTCATGAAAATGTCCTCCTTCCTGAGTACATGCAACACACATTTGGGACACATCTTCAGAGGTGCTGTATCTTCGATGCCTTTTCTGTATTGTCATGGAAATCATCTCTCTGCATTGAATGTACAATTGCCTTGACTGTTAATTGAGGTGCAGATGTTAGAAGGTTTCTCTCCAGACTAGGACAAAAGCTTCCCCTGCTAATTTTGCACTGTTCCTCATGTGAAAGCACAAGTCGCACACTGATGTGCCACAGTATTATCTGTGGCTGTCTTAATCATGCTGCATCATGCAAAAAGTGGGATTTCATTTTTGTAAATTCACAAAAAGGATTTGCAAGCCTGCTGTGTGTTCAGGACACTTATCTGCAAAAGCCAATGTGTGAATATACACTTTGGATGGCCACAGCATGCCTAGACTATGTGGTACAGATTCTGACCAGTCCAAATGAAAAAAACCCAAGCCAGAGCAGAATCAATGCAGGTGTCACAACTGGAGTGACTGTTTAAAACAACAACAACAACAACAAAACACCCATAATACTTTGTTTCTATTTCCTGCTTTCTTCTCACTATAGCATGGGAGGAAGTTGCCATTTAGACACATAGGGCTGCCGATTTTTCAACCATCCACTGTAGTTATGCCTTGAAGAACGGATACTAGCAGGATATGATGTTTGTCTCCATTTTATCCATAGGAAAAGTGTCTGTGAGTCCTCCCTGTGGGGGAAGGGGAGGGCCCGCCTGGCCTTTCCAAGGGGCCTCCCTTGTGGAGGCCTCAGGCTAGTTCACCAGAAGAAAGGGGGGGTTTGTGTCACCCAGCTCCCCCTCTTTGGGCTGGCAGCATTTGCCAGTCAGGAGCAGGGGCTGCTGTCAGCAGATCCTCCTGCCTGCTCTTCTAACTCCCAACTGCCTTGTCATCCCTGGCCTCCAGGTTTATGTAGGGCAGACCCCTCCCCTTTGGCCCCTCCCCTTCCCTCACAGGGATGGTACAAAAAGGGCATGTCTCTGGGACTGCCCTCCCTTGGGATACCATCACTCCTCCCCTTCCTCTCTCTGTTTCCCTCCCACCTCCTCTCACCTGGAGCTGCCAGGGTTGCTCCTGAGTTGGCTGCTGCCTCTGCTCTGGTCTCTGCCTTTGGGGGTTGGGCTGGCCCTGCCCACCTGGGTCCTCTAGTTCTGCAGATGATGTCGGGAGGTCCAGCTGTGGGCTCCGGATGTCATAGCCAGGTACCCTGCCCAGCAAGGCAGGTCCTGGCTGGCTGGGCGAGGGAGTGCTCCCCTTCTCCCCCGAGGCGGGGGAGGGGCGGCTGCCCAGCAGCCAAATGGCTTGCGTCCTGTCTTCCCCCTCCCTCCTCCAAGGCGGAGGGAGAAGCGGGGGGTTCGGCGTGCAGTGTTCCTCTGCTGTGCATTGCCGCCCACAGGAGTGCCCAGGCAGCATGTGCGGAGGAGGCCCCATGTTCCACCGACTTCCTCCCTGATCCTCTGACCCAGAAGTCCTCTCCCTGGGTAAGTTGGGGACCTGTGGGAGGAGGGGAACTCTGACAGTGTCATCTGTCCATTTAACTGCTGTTAAAGGCACAAGAGCAAATCAGGTAATTTCTGGACATGGTTAACCCAGAAAGAGATATTCTGAACTGTTTCTATTGACAGGACTTTAAAAAGAAAATTTTGTCTAGTAACAAATTGAGGACACTGAAAAATACCTATGTTTGTGTAACTCCTTCACTTGGGGGGGGGGAATGGGGACAACGACACACAGATGCAGCTGCATTCTAGTGTATCTATATGCCAATACGCTGCTCCCTTTCCACCGCCCTCCCTCTTCTCTGCTTATCCAGATAACAAATGTTTCAAATGGTTGAGTTTCCCCTGTTTTGTAGTAAGTGCCTCAGAGCCCCAGTGTGATTTAGCATTTTATTAAACATTCTTACGTTGTT
The DNA here is from genome assembly GCF_035046505.1 of Tiliqua scincoides. Classification (NCBI taxonomy): domain Eukaryota; kingdom Metazoa; phylum Chordata; class Lepidosauria; order Squamata; family Scincidae; genus Tiliqua; species Tiliqua scincoides. Next base: position 91,959,007 of record NC_089822.1, on the reverse strand, counting down.
ATGGTCAGTGTATTAACACAACCTGCTTCATAAACCAGTGGAAGTCTGTGGCAGGGCTCTGAATGTACAGTACGGTATACAGTCGGGAAAGAGATTTTAGCAGTGTGTGTGAGTGGGAAGGGAGATAGCAGGCCCCACAGGCAGCAGTCCTTTGAGATGAGGGGTTCTGTTTTCATCTGGGAAATGCTAGAGGGAATGCAAGAAGAAAAGGGGGGAAGCCCAGCAACTTTGCTTTATATACCTCCCAAGTGGTTCTTAATTGTTAGCAACGCCTCTTCAAATGTCGACATCTCAGCAGGCTCAAGGTTTCCAACCAAGCAGGCTCATTGGTTTCCAACCAATATAACACCCTCTAAAATATCAAAACATAAAACTTACAATTTCAATAAAAGCAAACCAACCATACCATGAAATAACCCCAGCTAGGCCACTTGAAGGCAGCACAAACAAAATATATACTATTCTGAGTATGCCTAATCCAGCAATCGCTCTCCCCATGGAATTGCCCCTTTGGCCAGTTTCTTCCAGTGTCTATCTTAGCTCCGCTCAGAACCTTTCCAACTTTGAGTTTGTGCATATCAACATATGAAGCTACCTTAAAATACCTCCTACCACTGGTTCATCTAGGTCTTTCTGATTGGCAGTGGTTCTCCAGGGACTCAGAAAGGGCCTTTCCTAGCCCTAACTGGAGATGCTGGAAATAGAACTTGAGGCCTTCTGCCTGCAAACCAGGTGCTCTACCACTTCAGCCAGCCTGTCTATCCCATCTCCATCTTCTAATGTCTCTCTACACTCAAGGGCAGAACCATCACCAGCAGTCCCGTCTCAGTAAGTGTGGCTGGTGAATAAAGGAACATAACTATGCACGTGATTAAAACAAAATGCTACTCCAGTCTTCATTAGTAGGCAATGTATTTAGGCATGCTTATAACTGAACCAAAGAAAATGGGCCTTTTGTTTGAGAAGTGGCCTAGTTGGTATTCTAGGTGGTTCATTAGTTTGTACTGCAGTAACTCCATTGAATATAGAGATACAGGCAATCCTTTTTATCCAGGGACTCTGATCCTGCAGACTTGCTTATCCATATCAGTAAAAGTGTAACCTGTGTCATCACATATGCAGTCTATTCACACCCATTTGCAGTAGCCAAAACAAGACTGAGAGACCTCAGGAAGTTCTTGTGGCTTCTGTTGTAACAAGTCACAGTTAAGTGCCAAGTGCTAATTGAAGTGCTAACTGGTTTACGCTGCTTCAGCAACAATTGCAACAATGGCAGCACAGCGTAGTGCTAATGAAAGTGTTTTACCAAGATGTTGAGCTGTCCTTGCTATCACCCAGCCACAGAGATCAAGGTAAGATTCAGGTTCATAAAGTTCGTATAACTGTGTAGCAAAAAGGGTCTGTGGGAACCTAACCCCATTTTTCCCACATGATCAATGATTTGCCAACTCAGATGCAATTTTGGATGCAGCCAAAGCTAAAGAAGATACTAAGGCCCAAATCCTAACCGACTTTCCAGCACTGGCATAGCGGTGCCAATGGGATATGAGCTGCATCCTGCAGTTGGGTGTCACTCATGGAGGCCTCCTCCAAGTAAGGTGTTTGTTCCCTTACCTTAGAGCTGCATTGCCCTTATATCAGTGCTGGAAAGTGAGTTAGGATTGTGCCCTAAGTGTCTAACTGCACAATCTTATACTTGCTGGCTGTTGTTGTAGCGCCTCTTTTGCTGGTTGTCATAAAGCAGTCAGTGCCAGTCGTAAAATGTGCTTCATGCTGGTGCCAGCAGATCTGGAGTTGTTCACCAATCCAGGTAAGATGGGGAAGGCAGGAGGGGTGGCGAGAGAGCAGAACGGGGGTAGAGGAAGGGGTATGACAGGGCAGGGGATAGACGAATTGGGTTCAGGAAAGGGAAGGGTGGGTTTGGTGCAGCGATGATTGCCAAATCCTAACCGCCTTCCCGGACCCAATCCCATTGTTGCAATGATTTTATATAAATGAATACCTTGCAAATGCAAATACAAATAGCAAAAGAACAACCACACCAGGCAAAGTAAGGGAGTTCTGTCTTTAGCATCTGTGGCTACTCCATGGGCCTGTTTTATGGTGTGTTATAGCAACTGCCACTCAGCTGAGACTGAATGAATGAGCTGGTCAGTGATAATGGATGATCCTGCATGTGGCTGAGACACATAGAAGGGATTTTATCCTTGAATAGAAGACACTGCATTCACCACACTTTAAGTGAACAAACAGTGCAATCCCATGCACAATCAATAGTGCACAACCTATGGGCACTATTGAATGATATTGGTCTTAGTTCTGAGTAGACATGCATAGGCTTGCACGGCAAGTATCATTTATGAGAGTGACAAAAGATTAATGAACATGATATATTGTAATACTTGCTCAAGCCATTTCTGCCCAACGCAACAGGGGCCAAATGTGCACATCTGTGGGCCGGGCTAAAAAGGGTTAAAGAGACTATGATTGAGTACATTCATGCAAGTTAATAACTGCGCTTCTAGATCTTTCTCTGAACAGAACAGCAAAAAAATGGAAACATGCATATCCCTAGCTAAGCCGTATAGAAATAGTAGCACCATCCCCAAGTCGGGAAGTGCTACATGCCTCATCTTGACAACATCTGGGTTGTTGGAGACAAAAGTAGCTGCTTGGCAGAGTTTTTTGCTCTGTTACTGACATGGGCCACCTTTACGAGATTTGCAACTTGGCATTTGCGGAGGAACAAGCTAGGTAATTTTGTGCATGAAAAATATCTGTTTGCATACCCAGAATACATATAAGACCATCTGGTTACTGCTACAAGAGTGCACAAAGTTTTCTGCACAGGTGACATTTAGGAAACAAATTTTAAAAATTGGCACTTTGGGCATGATTAATGAAGTTGGTTGCTAAGCACTTTGATATATTTGGAGTGGCAGTCGGAGAGTGTGGTGGAAGACGTATGCATTTCTTAGTCACACTTCAATCCCCAAGACAATTTTAAGTGGCACTTGAGACATTGAATTGACTTACTGATCCCTGGCATTCAGGTGAATTTTACCCTGGGGGAAACATTATTATTAATTATATGCTTATATTTACATTCTGTTTTGCTAACATTTAAAACCGGTACCAAGTGACCATTTAATGACATTTTATTGGGTGCCATCTACTGGAAGCTTCTTAGGCAACATTTCTGTATCCATTCTCATAGCCAGTCACATGAGGGAGAGCAGGACTATCACCATTTCACAGATGGGGAGCTCTGGCAGGACTTGCCTGTGGTGTGAGATGAGGTATCAAGGAGGAATTTACAGCCCAGTCCTGAGCTGCCTGGTGTGAAAGGCTGCAGCAATGCTAAAAATGGCTACTGTGGCATCCTGAGCATAATTGACCATGCAATGGGGCTGTTGACTCTGCGCTGGTTAAATAGCCAGTGCAGAGTCAAAATGCTTCGTGTCAGGCCGCAAGGATCTGATGTCACTGAGCTCCACCAGTCCCGTCCCTCCTGCCCCACTCCTTTCCCCACCATGCCTTCTCCCTGCTTTCTGCCCACCCCGGAATGCCTCCTCCCACCCCAACTTACCTCTCTGCCACCCAGCACTTCACATGGAGTGCTGGGTGGTGGACCACCGGCCTCCCACTGGCACAGTCCCAGCGCAGTCTTGCACTGGGCCAGCTCTGGCACTGGGCCAGCGGTAATGCTCGCAAACATGCCTTACAGCAGTGCACTGTTCTGGATTGGGCCCTTACTCTCTGCATCTGTGCGACCTATAAACTCTGACCAACAGTGGACATGGTGGGAAATCAGCCAGACCAGCCTTTTTAAATGATGAATAGGCCTAGAAGTGTCATGTGTTATTGCCAGACCCCAATAAAAGCTCCTAGGGCATACTGGCTGGTCTGAACAACAATGGGACCCTGTTGTTTCCTGACTAGGCTGTCACTGCTTTGTCTCCCTCTGCCTTGACAGGATGTGACAAACAGGCTGAGACTTGCCCCTGGGATCTGAACTCTGGGAATCCAGGTGCGACAAGCAGATGCACTCAATGAATGGGGCATTCCATTCATGTCTGCATGAGTGGGTCTCAAGAGTTCGTAGCCCAGCACCCGTCCTGAGTTGCAGAGCCAGATCCGTCTTCCAGATGGTTTCCAGAGGAGGTTAGGTGTGAGCAGAAGTGCCTGACATTGGTTTTGTTCAGGATTGGCCATTTCCTCCTACCTTTACCTGTTCTGGTGTCACGTATTGAAATGTGCCTGCTTTGCTTGCACAGATTGATCGCCTCTCCAGCTTGCTCTTCTTCCCCTTCAGCTATGCAGTAATCATGGCATGTAGATGCTTTTTTTACCTTTGCTGAACCTCACCTGTCACTTTCATCTGTTAACAAGGTTTCCATAACAAGCGGTGGAGAGTTGGGGAAGGCGCATATGTTATCTTTCCCTTTTTGCTGTCATTCCTGCTCCTAACAATGCTCTTATGAAGTGTTCAACCCAGATTTCATTATATTTTCCTCTCTTCCCTTTCTTTGCTAAATATGCCTTTACATCATATGGATCCTCTCTGTGTGGTCATAGGAAGATTGTGCAGCACTGAGAGGTCTAAAGCACCAACAGGATGAGGCCCTTTTCACAGCATCTTTTCCCACCATTTTTGGCATCCTTTCAAATGGTCCCTGACTGACACTCCAGTGTTGCCAGGAGTATTTCAAATGTGCCTTGGAACCTACAATGTGTTGCTACAAAATATATCAACAAAATTTAGGATGAACTTAGGATGAACACAAATGAACTTTGCGGAGAAGCGGCTGGGTATCTTATAGAATAGTCAGGATCTGTAGAAGTTTATTTTGAAATGTACTGGTGCAAATGCAGGTATCTAGTTTTATAACAAACACATGGTGAAAAAAATAAAAATAGTAAAACGAGAATGACAAGCCTTTGCCCCAAGGAATTTCTAATTTATATTTCGACACTGAAAAAGGAACAAAGAGAGGTATAGCGAAGAGGGAACGGATGAGACAATCAGGGGTATTTGTTTCACCCCTTCCTCAACCCAAGAAATTATTATGAGCAGATGTAGTTACATGTGGACTTAGGCAATGGCGTCACTAGGATTCGCGTCACCCAGTGCGGGAGGCCTGCGCGTCACCCCATGCAGTGCGCAGGGCAATGCCCCAGGTGGTGGGCAAGGTGATGTACCATCGCCCCACCCCCACTGGTTTTTTAGCTGTACCTTTTGTTAGAACACAGATATTTCAATGTAGTTTGTTTCATTGCATTCTGCATGAAATCACACATTGACATGATGGTCTTAGTCCCTCAAACTCTGATTTTTAGTGTTTTTGAAAACTTGTAGAGTCTTACACACACACCCGCTGTGTCATCTTACTAACATCACAGGAAAGTGTGGGTAGAATTGCAGCCTGTGAGCCCAATGCTATGCATGTCTACTCAGAAGTAAGTCCCATAGTGGTCAATGGCGCTTACTCTGTAGCCTACCTGCAATACCCCCCCCCAAAAGCATCAATGAAATTTCCAGCCCTCCCCAGTGCCCAGTTTAAAGTTCTTCTACTTCAAGCATATCAGAATAAAGACCCACCTGGCTTTACAAGTGCAAAATAGAAAAAAATTCCCCTTACCAGTTCAAGCCTCTTTTTTGTCCTTCTTAGTGGGGGCGAAAGGCTGCCTTCTGGAGCATTTGTTGCAGTCCAGCTCCGTCAGATTGGGACCATTCTGGTGTCCTCACATTCCCCTTTGCCTGGCCTGACCAGTAGCCAAGGCACGCCTGCCTACTCGCGAGTAAACACAATTGTGAGGCTGCTTTGCTTTCCATAGGGCTCAATAGACTGCAGCTGGGAGGGGGGACCTCCTTCTCAGGTGTTTTTGGCAGCTGCATTCATTGGATCAGGACCATTCTGATGTCCTTGGAGTCCTCTCAGCCTGCCCTTTCCAATGGACTATGGCAAGTACGCCTACTCATGAATAAATGTGGCCACGTGGCTTCGTTTCCAGCTCAATAGATGCAGCTGGGAGGGAGGCAGGGACCTCCTTCTCCCTTTTGTGTTTTTAGGGGCTGTATTCATTGGATCGGGACCATTCTCATGTCGTTGGATTCCTCTCAGCCTGCTCTTTCCTACAGACTATGGCAAGTATGCCTACTCACGAGTAAACGTGCGATATGGCTCACTTTAACTTTCCATAGGGATCCATGCATTTTTTCTTTCCGGTTTTTTGGCCATAACGTTTGAAGGAAAGGAGCTATTTCAATTCTGTGTTTTGCATTGCACTCTGCCGGATATTCTGCATCCAACGGTGTATGGCATGACAGGCTAGCCCCTAATGCCGCAATGTTAGCGCGTCCTCCCCCAGGGCACATCACCCCCCTGGCGTGTCACCCAGTGCAGCCCGCACCCTCCGCTCCCCCTAGCGACACCAGTGACTTAGGCAGTTAGGAATGAAAGCTGAGGGAATCAGCCAAAGCCTTCATGCAAGAGGTGGGTTTTTGGGTGGGTTTTGAAGAAAGACAGATATAGCACCATGAAGGTGTTTAGGAAGGAATACTGGGCAAAAAAGGCAGCAAGGGAGAATGAGGTGAGTTATTTAAGAAAGGGGTGTCAAACTCATTTTATATAGTGGGTCGAATAGCATTCATGGCACTTGCTGAGGGCCAGAAGTGCCATCTTGAAACAGGAAGTGATGTCATTAAGCAGATGATGGCCAGAAATAAGCACGGTGTTCACACGTGGGAGCTCATTAGCTGCAAATGACAGATGACAAAATATGCAAATCTTGATCATAATTTCAAGATATGGGAGAGCCCAATTGTCACACTGGGAGAGCCCAATAATCAGCAGTGCCGTTCTTTTGGCAGTGACGCCCCAGCAGAAGAGGTGCTGCTGAAAGGGTAGCCTGTGTGAGAATTGGGTTCTCTGAGGACCTTGGCAGCATCTCCCTCTCTCAACCCTCTTGGTCTGCAGCTTCCCCCACAACATTCATTGCCTTCTGAGGCCTCCTTACATCTTTCCCTTGCAGCATCTTGGCAGAAGCATCACTGCTGAAAGGGTGGCACTGGGACAGCCCAATTATCACACAGGCCAGATAAAGCACTTCAGCAGACTAGATCTGGCCCGTGGGCCTTATGTGCTGCCCCTGGTTTAAAACAACATGAGAGATTTGAGTGACTGAGGATGATACAGCTGGAGGAGCTAATGGATGTATCCAGAAATAGGGACAGAAAAATAAAGTGATGAAAGTCTTAGGGAGATTTAAAGGTAAAAACATACTGAGTGCAAAATATTCTCTATATGTACGTACATCACGTTTGTCCCTTGCCCAGTGACAAACAAGCCGGCTAAATTTCCTGTTTTGGATTTAGGATTGTCCAGATCTGGATGGTCGAAACCGATGCCTTATGCAGTCTGCTTGCTGGTTTGTTTATGTCGAGATGCCTATTCTTACCTTTCCATTTCCAAAAGGAAACTGCTCCACATATTGAGTAGACACCTACTCGTTACATGAATGCCTGGGCAATGTAGCAAAGCTACTCGTAAGCATTAATGTGTCCCAGGTCTATTACAGAACAAACTCAAAGTAAAGAGCTGGGTTTAGATTTCTTCATCATAAGAAATTGTTCTCTTCTTTAGAGACAGTGATTTGACAGGAATGAGTACAAGAAAATAAGTGCCATTTCCAGGAAATAGGGACAATTAAAGTATATGGCGTTGAAGAGTTTGGTCGTCTAAAAAAATATTCAAAAACATGAAGGTATTTTTTTTACTGCACTTGTTTTCATGGTTATTGTATTATTTCACTATTCACTCATAAAGCAGAAAAAACATGAAGTGAGGATAGTAGGCATCAAACCAATGGCTCCCAAACACTTTAGCACCAGGACCCACTTTTTAAAACAACACCTTGTCAGGACCCACCCAGCTTTACAAGACTAAAAAAATAAAAAGTTTACCTTTACCAGCTATTCAAGCCCGTTCTTATCCTTTTTACTATGGGGGGGGAACCAACTTCTGGAGCGTTTGTTTAGTTCCACATCTCATCAGTTTGTGTTCTGATGACTGTCCTTGTGTTCCCCTTGGCCTGTCCTTTGAATTGGACTGAGGCATAGCAGCCTATTTGCAAGTAAACACACACATGTTGCTCCTTTTCTGTTTCCATAGGGCTGTCAGTCATCAGCTTGTTGGTTTTGTGACCCACCAAAAATCGGATCACAATCCACTGGCAGGTCCTGACCCACAGTTTGGAAATGACTATTCTAAACTTTATAGACAGCACTTGCAATCCAGTACATGTTTAATCAGAAGTCAGCCCCACTATATTCAGTGGTGCTTACACCCAGGCAAGTGTGCATAGGATTGCAGCCTCAGTTAGGCACAACGAGAATCCCAGAAGCTATTATGGCTGTTCTGTAGTGTTTTAAGGAGATAGGCAATGTTGGTATATTTCCCCCCTCTTGAAATGTCCCCAACGATTTAACTAGGAGACCAAACATCTGCATGATTCAGTGGACAGTCCTTAACATGAAAGCATTCCTCTCCTTAGCAATCACAGGTGGCTTTCTTTAACTTGAAAAATACCATGCTCCAGGAAAGAAAAAATGACAGTATTTAGGCTTGAATTCTCACAACAGGTGGCACAACCAAGTGTGTATTCATGTCTCCTCAAAGACTGGACTTTTCGGTGACTCGCTGACATGGTATGTGTGCTCTGATGCAGAGTCAATGTAGTCTGGAATTGCAGTTAGGTCAGGTCTGCACAACCAGCACTAATGAATGAAGCTTCTGGTTGTGTTCTATGGATGGCCAGGTGCTGGACAACCCCAATACAGACAGCAAAGAAGATGTGTTGAGCCCATGGTGGACCACCACAAATTTCTGGTATGCTGAATTGGGTTAGTAGGGCATAAGTAAGGCAGACCTAGTTTAGGTTATGCCTTATGGCTAGGAGCTTGCCTCTAAACCAAGTTCGAGTGCCTCCAGATTCAAGCTCAACATCATCTGTGAACTCACAGGTTGAGCCCAGACCTCTCATTCTCAGTTTTCTAAAATGGGAATGATAGTATCCTGTCTCCAGGAGCACATATTCAGGTTTCAGTACTGGTGGGCTAGCTTTGCAGCAAGGTTCAAAAGCCTGCACGGACATAATCAAGATTAAAAGTTAAGAGCATCAGCGGCAAATATAAGTATCCCCCGCTTTCTGATGGTTCGTTTTTCAACTCGTTTTCAGCTCTTTCAATTATACCTGGAAGTCATTCATTCAATGCATGCTCCACTCCTTCAACCTCTCTGTTTTTCTAAAGGCTAAAATTGCCCTCCTCCATGTTGATTTGCAAATGACAGAATTCAAACTGCTTGGGTATGTGTTTGTGAGAGAGAGTGCTCTGGATTTATTCCCATTCCTGAAGATCTATTCCCATTTCCAAGAGTCCTATTCCTATTCCTGAGAGTCCATTTGCAGAAATCTTTGTGTGACAGCAAGAATTTGCTGTCTAGCTGATGCATAGTGGGGAAGGAGCCAAACTGTTTTGTTTGCTTTCACCCACAGCTAGTCTTGTGCTATAATTTTTTTGTTAAAGAAAAGTCCACATGCATTCAGTGGGGTTTCTCCTTGTTAAATGTATGTTGGATTTCAGCCTTAATAGTTTCAAAGCCCAATTACACACTAGTCCCCCTTGCCACACACACACATGCACATTAGAGCAAACTTACCATGTGGGAACCTTTTACCTCTTGAAAATTTTGAACGCTTTCCCAACATAAACAGGAGAGAACTGAACGGGGTTAGAAATCACACACAAGGTGAAGGAGGAACCATTGGTTGCCTGTCTCCATCTGTTATTTATCTCTTCTCTAAGCAGCTAATTTTGCCAAAGAGTTCGGAGGGGGAGGAGCAGGGAAAATTATCCATTCAGAAGCAGGATGAGTGATCTGTCCCATCCAAGTTTCTCTATCTGTTTGGTGGTTGGAATTTGCAACAAGCAGAGATGCCATGTGGTAGGTCATTCCTTGCATGGTGAGTGTAATGTGTAGCCAGGCTCTTGGGGAAGAAGAAAAAAAAAACATTTGCTCTTTTTTTCTATATGCAAAGTCTCTTGGTAATAACTGTGTTTCTTTAGACTGTTATGTTCTTTAGAAGGTTATGGAATGCTTTTTAAGAGAGGTTGCCAAAACCAAAGAATTGCATTTTTTTTTTTTTACTTCTCCATATGCTGAGTATCCTCTTGTATCTCTGCTTCCCTGCTCTTCTGTAAAAGAGTGCGTGTGTCCTGATTATGCTTCCTGGTTGGGTGACTTCGGTAATGGGTGAATCAAGGGGTGAGCAGTGATCTCTTGTTATCTGGTGTGCTCTCTGGGGCATTTGGTGGACCACTGTGAGATACAGGAAGCTGGACTAGATGGGCCTATGGCCTGATCCAGTGGGGCTGTTCTTATGTTCTTATGTAATGGAAGTTCACATGTCCTAAAGCCAGGGTGTGCGCATGTGTGTGTGAGCTTGTGAAGACTTCCGCCACATAAAGTATAAAGAAATGTGACTGACCAGGGTGTTTTACCAAAATGTGATCTTACCAACAGTTTTGTGGCTCTAACAGTTTCAGAACTCCTTGTTATGTCTGGAGTTCAGCGCATTGCCCATAGCTATTTTTCTTTCATGCTCTCAAATCTGTTAGGATTCTTAAATAGTTTCCATAAAGAAGAATCTGTGGTGTTGGACTATAAAACTTTGCACTGGGGTGGTTCTGCCCTGCCAGAATTTCTTGCTCTGCTGTTGAAAGCCAGATATTCTCTACAACCCTATTTGTGTTTGTGATCATTTTAACTGTTGCTGTTTAAAGAAGAATCCAGCAAATCCCAGGAAGTGTAGCTAGTAAGAGATCTCTCACCAATCTTGCAGAAGTACAGTTGTCAGAATTTTCTGAAGAGAAGGAAGTTAAATTACTTAAACTGATTTTAATCTGCAGTGTAGATATTGTGTGGCAGAGTGTGTACTCAGCACATTTTTATGCTTGTGAATCAAGAGCAATTTGCATAAAACAAATAAAGCACAAACCAATCACTCTTTAAATTGGAAGGTCTTATTGGATCATGAATTTTGCTCACATTTAGAAGCCTCTGTACAAACCAGGATGGATCAGGCTGTCTTTTTTTTTTTTTTTAACCAGTCTCTCTCATTGTTCTTGCAGTCTTCAATAAAGTGCATCAGGGTAGGTCTCGCATCTCTTCAGTGTAGAAAATGCCACCGTGGGCGGTCACTCTTCAAGCTGCGGCATGCCGGCTTTGCCGAGTGGGTTGTCTGTTAGCTTTGTACAGGAGTGCTTCTCTACCTTTCCTTTGCTGATGCCACTGCTACCCATTGACATTTAAATAACTAGCAACCCTTTGGGATGAATGGGCTTCTGATGATAAAAGTAGTCGAGCACCTTGAGGTATTTGTGCAATTTGTGCCGGATTGGAACACAGGAAATTTTTGTGATTCCGCAGACCATCCAGTCTGCTATAAATGTATGTATGTGCAAAACACTTGTGCATCCTAGGAATAAATTTAAGTGTTTAACAATTTCATGCTCAGAACTTAATTTGAAGTTGCAAGGACTTTTTTGTAAGATCTGGGCACTGGTAGTCTAGCCTGGAAAAAGCAGTAAGTGCTTGGCACAGAGGGAGCAGCAGGTACACAAGCAAAAACACCACAGGCCAGTGGCAGTAAGGCAAGTTTTGTCTGGAGGAACAAAGAGAGAACATGGTAGCTTCTCTTAGCAAGGCATTTCCCAGACGGTGTGACAGATCTGAGAAGCAGTGGCTGTGAGATTGGCACTCTATGGTTAGCTGATTGCTAAAATGAGCATTCTGCTCTGGAATGGTAGTATCCAAGCTTGAACTAGGTGTAGTTCCCTCCTCATACATCTAGTGGTTCAGGGAGTAAAGAATCTATACATTCCTCGCAGTGCCAGACACTTTCCCAAGCATCTCTGCTCTCGTGCATATTGCATGCAGTGTGGCTGAACTGTGCTCTGTGCTCTGAATAAATCTGGACAAGAGTTATTGGGGGTGCTCGAAGAGGCAGATCAAATACACACGCACAGAGAGGAAACTGACCACATGTGCAGGGATGCAGCACAGTGGCTCATGGTGCAACTCAATTGATTGTCACGAAATGAGGAGAAAGGCAGGGCTTCAGTGTCAGATCTACAGAAAACAGGGTGGGGAAATCAAAGACAATGCAAGACATATGCACGACTAAGCCTTGAGCACTAGCAGTTTCCAGGCAGGCTAAGGCCTAAATTCTAATCAACTTTCCAGCCCTGGCGTAGCAGTGCCAATGGGACATGTGCTGCACCCTGCAGTTCAGTGGCACTCATGAAGGCCTCCTCAAAGTAAGAGAATGCTTGTTCCCTTACCTCGGAGCTGCATTGCCCTTATGCCGGTGCTGGAAAGTGGTTTAGGATTGTGCCCTAAATAAGCAAGGAAAATCTTGATAAGAAAAGGGGATGCATTACAGTTCAAAATGGAGGAGAGGAGGAGGAGGAGGCACGGGATATTAGCATCTTAGGGAAATCGGAGAATAATCCAGGAGAACAGGGACTAATGCAGTGGTCTTCAACCTTTTTTGTGCCATGCCCCCAATATATAAATAAAGTATGAGACTGGGGACCCCATTATCAGTTCTCCCCCCCCTCCCAGGACCCTATCCACCCACTCTCTCCCCCCATAATACCCTCCCAGCACTGTTCACTGTAATTAAATATTCTTATTAGAGAGACCAGAAAAAGTTACCATGAAGCCTGTGACTAATGAAAGCTATTTTAGCACACAGTTGCTAAGAACCTGAGCAAGACTGGGACACAATCTCCTGGTACTGGAAGGGGTACACCAGATGCCTCCCTCTTTACCTGATGGTGCTCCAGTTCAGTGGCCTTTAACCTTTTTCATTCCCATAAGTTGCCGTGACCCCACAACTGAGGTTTCATAACTCCATTGGGGACCCAACCCTAAGGTTGAAGAACATGGAACTAAAAAACTAGGGATTGTGCAATAGGGAGGTGGGGAAGAGGTGGAGGACCAGGAAAAAGAGAGTGGAGGCTAAAAAGCACCAAATGTTCTAGTTGCAACTGTGGCCTGAGTCTGTGTTCTCATCTATCATGCCATTTTCATATGGGAATCTAGGAGTGGGACCATCAAAATGGTTGAGGCATGGTGCCTGGGGACAGGTGGTGGAATTCTGAACTATGTCCCAAGTGTTTGTTGGCAACCTTCAGTCTCGAAAGACGATGGTATCGTGCTCTGAAAGGTGGTTCTGGAACAGCATCTAGTGTGGCTGAAAAGGCCAATCCGGGAGTGACAATCCCTTCCACACTGGGAGCAAGTGCAGTCTGTCCCTGGTCTGTCTCCCTGGCTACGGGCCTTCCTTCTTTGCCTCTTTGCCTCAGACTGCTGGCAAAGTGTCTCTTCAAACTGGGAAAGGCCATGCTGCACAGCCTGCCTCCAAGCGGACCACTCAGAGGCCAGGGTTTCCCACTTGTTGAGGTCCATCCCTAAGGCCTTCAGATCCCTCTTGCAGATGTCCTTGTATCGCAGCTGTGGTCTACCTGTAGGGCGCTTTCCTTGCATGAGTTCTCCATAGAGGAGATCCTTTGGGATCTGGCCATTGCCCATTCTCACGACATGACCGAGCCAATGCAGGCGTCTCTGTTTCAGCAGTGCATACATGCTAGGGATTCCAGCACGTTCCAGGACTGTGTTGTTTGGAACTTTGTCCTGCCAGGTGAGGTGACTGCCAGGTGAGGTGAGGTGCCTGCCTGCTTGCTATGTCCCAAGTAAGGTTTGGGAATTAATAGATATGTAGTTAAGATTTTCCTCACTGTGGATCTCCTACAATTAGATTGAACAGAAGGGAGAATTACAGCGCAAGCCTATGTGTGTTGACTCAAAAGTAAGTTCTATTAAGTTAAACGGGACTCACTCCTAAGTAAATGTGCATAGAACTGCAGCTTAAATGAAGAAGAACAGCTTGCTGGTGTCCAACTATGCCTCAGTTCTGAAATTGAGATTCTTGCTGCTATTGACTCTGGGAAGTAAGTATTATTCTCACAATTTTGGAATGCAGCCAGGTGTGATCCCCTTTCTCTCCCGTGTGTGTGTTTGTGTGTGAAATCCTTTTTCTTATTAGGTGCTCCATTTATACAATGATGAATAGATTGCAGGCAATGTGTTTAACCACAGTCACTAGCTTGTGCTCATTTCTTCTGGATATTGCTGCAGAAGCAAAAAAATGTTTTTAAACTTGAATTGATCAAGAACTACTTGTGGTCTCCGGTGGCGAAAAATACTCAAGATTTGCGATTATAGCAGTAGAATGTGAACTGCTAGGAACTGCATAGCATGACAGCCAGTTAGACATATGCCTCCGTACACGTATACATCACAAAGCACCCTCTGCAACTCTTGAGTGGATATAAATTTTTAATACCTTGAGACATTGTTTAAGCTTAGAAACAAAAATGCAGTAGTATGTAGGATCATTTAACTTAAGTTTAACGGCCATTGAAGAATGATGCAGTGGTGTCCAGGGCATTAATCAGAGGCCTGGTTCAGACCTTTACTGGGCAGTGATCAAATTCCCATAGTGGAAGAGCAAGTATGTATCCCACCTCAGCTATACATCGAATATGATGTAGGATATGGGCTCTCCATGTGCTGCTCTCACTCTCTCTCTGTACATGCAGAAGCCCAAAATTCATGTGATTCTTTCCCCTCAGTTATATTCTTGTGTCTTTACAATGTCAGCAATTTGACATTGGCCTTGCTGTCTTTTCCTATTATATCTTAAATATTATTCACCAAGGAATTCCAAGTTACATTCAATGATCAGCAGATCTGCAGAGTTGAATGCACACCGTTTTGTACGGTAGCAGTGTGCGCATTTGTTTGAATTCTGTACTGCTTTGAATTCTTTTCTTGTAGGCTGTGCATGGCTTTACGTTCATTTTGGCTTGGGTAACACATGAATGATTCCACTCAGCCTAAGTGGCCACATGCTTGATTTGGTAATTACTAAGGGCCCATCCCTTGCTAGTTTCATTGTGAGGCTTTACTCCTTGTCTTGTAATTCATTATATGCTATGAGATCTTGCTCTAACTTACCATCACAGTATAGCTTATAAATGATAAACCTCTAGTTTTGGACCATACATCCTCTTATTACAACTGCCTGAGAGCGGGGACAGATGTGGCAAGAAGGAGAGGGGCAAGCACGATAGCTGAGAGGCTTACCAAGATGACCCAATCCTTAGCGGTTATACTCAGAAGTAGTCCCACTGTAGCTGGTCATTCAGTGGGGTTTCCTCCCCCCAAGTAACAACAGAGCTCACAGCAGCCATGTGGTTGGAAAGCATGATTGCTGTGAACCTCCCCCCGCTTCCCAGCCTCCTTTTTCCCTGGGCTTTTCCAGCCAATTCCAAGGCAAGAACCCCCTTGGGCTCTTCCTCCTGCTCTCCTTCATTCAAAGAAAAAAATCAGACTGCACATTGTTGGCCCTATAATCATCGGTTCCATCCTATCAGAGCCTACCAACACCTCCCCCCTCCTGCTCGGATGCAAAAGCACATTAACCCTTCCCTGCCTCCTGGCTGGAACTTCCCTGCTGCTCAGCCGGTCTGAATGATTGGCCCCACAAGGTCTTTCACGCCACAAGGAAAGTAAGCAAGCACACCCAGACTCAGACAGACTCAAGTCTACATACGTGGGGACCGAGTGCCAAGTCAGTGGCCTCAGATTCGAGAATTCCTGAGTCATCGGCACAGCTGAATTGAGTGTGCACAAGTCAGTGAAAAATGCTGATTTTGGCGACTCAAAGTCATCTGATTCGAGTTCCCATTCCTGGGAAACACCTGCATAAATAGAGGCTGTGCATGTAGAGACATAACTAGGGCAGAGCCTGAGGGGCACCTGCCTAAGTTGGTGTCATGGCTGTCCCTATGTCGTAGTTTTGGAGGATACGCTGGTGGCTTCACGCCCTCCGTTCCTCTCCTGTGGAGGCTCCCCTTCAAGTGGAACCTCCACAGGAAAAGGAATGGTGGCACGAAGCTGCGACAATGAGCGCTCCCTCCTCGGGGGAGAACCCCCAAAGTGACACATGACATTGTGATGTTACAGCCCTGTGTGCTGGGGCAGTGCATGATTCCTCTGTGTGCATGAATTTGCCTGGCCTGAAACACCCCTGTAGGACCCATCTTGGAGGGCACTGTTCCACTACAAACTCTCATAGGTTTTTATACCATCTTTAACAACATCCAACACTTAGATGATGGAATTGTTGTTGTGGCTGTTTCTCTTTATTGCCTCTTCTCAGGTTTTGTTTTGTTGCTGATTTGGTTTGTCCTTCCCAAGTTTCACTACTAATGGAGCTGGCTGCGGTATTAATTATTGTGTGGCTTGGGGTTTTGGGCTTTTATTTTACTGTTTTTATGATTGTCAGCTGCCTTTTTAAGGAGGGGAAATGGGGAGTATTAATTATTATTTTTAGCTAATAAATAAACATTTATAGCTTCCTCCAAAGAATCCAGGGAGTTGTGGTTTGTTGAAGTACTGATCTCCCATCACAGAACTACAGTAGTCAGAATTCCAGAAGTGGGGGGGGGGGGGAACAGTAACTGTTACACCAGTTTTTGTCCATAGCATAAATGTGCTGACAGAGCCTCAGTGGTAGCGGTCAACTGTGGGCGCAATTCTAACCCCTTATGTCAGTGCTTTCCAGCACTGGCATAGCGGTGCCAATGGGACATGTGCTGCATCCTGCAGTTGGGTGTCATTCACCGAGACCTCCTCAAAGTAAGGGAATGTCTGTTCCCTTACATCAGAGCTACATTGCCCTTATGTCAGTGCTGGAAAGCACTGCCATAAGGGTTTAGGTTTGCACCCTGTGTTTCAAGCCCTAATAACCTAGTGACGTGACTGTAAGGGGGCTTGCCTAATGTTATGAAATACGTTCCTGATAAGGGCAATGGTAATGTGTTCAGCACACTCATTGGTATACAGGTGGGACCTCCGTATCCACTGATTTGGTACATTCTGGGGCGTCTGATACTGGAGTCCACCTTTAAATGCCTTGTAACAAGAAAAAAGCACCAAAATCCATTTTCCTACCTTTGCGCTATTACAATTTAATCCCATTAGATTCCATTATTCACCCCATCTAATGGCAGAATGAGGTATGATGTCTATACCAATGCATTCTGAGGCACAATAGCGGAGCAGAAACCTGGAAGTGGGTCTTTAAAGCTATTTTTCCACTGATTTGGTATCCCCTGATTATTATTTTTTTTAATCCACTAGGAGTTCCAGAACGAAATTATTCCAGTGGATAATGAGGCACAACCTGTAGTCTACTTTAGTGCTTTCCATGAGATGTAGAAGTGGTGGAAATTCAAAACTAGGGTGACCGTGGAGCCACCCAGACCCACAGATACTCACAATTTCAGGTTCCATGCTTACTCTATCACTCTGTTGCTGGCCCTCAGAGGGTTTTGGCAGAAGGAATGCTGCCAGAGCCCTGGCTAGAAACTAGGCAATTCCATTACAAGTTGCATTGCTGTATCAATGCTGCCTTCTTAGGTGCTTTCATGACGGAGGATCCTCTTGTGAGAACAGGGGCATGCCTATTGCACATGCACAAAGTTCAAGGCCTATTTAGGTCAGAAAGGCCAAGGAGGAAATACACTGGCCAATGTCTCAATCGGGGGGGGAGGGGGGAATTGAGGCAATCAGAGAATAGGCAGACAAACCACTTGTTTAACAGAAACCTCTTCCATCTGGGAAGAAAAAGGGGCCAGAGACAGAACAAGGAAGGCTCATCAGAAATTAACTGACTCCTCTCTCACTATCCTTTTGCCATAACTTCACCAACCGCCACCAAATCCAGGGTGTCACTCAAGTACCTTGTCCACATTCCAAAGCGCTAGACCATTATGGTCACACAACAGAGCTGGAAAGATGAAGTGGAAACTTGAAGATTTTCTAGCAAAGCATTGATGGTCTGATAGGTCATGTAATGGAATGCAACTCAGATTTAATGAACCATGAATATATTCAATTACACCTATAATAACCTATCACAGAAATTCTTTAAGCTAACCTGGGTGGAAGGCAGGGAAGGTGAAATGAAGAAGAAAAAATGCTTAATTGAAAACTTCAAAGCAACAGACTTGCTATCAAAATAAATTTATGTTGAGCTATATAAAACCTTCATTATTTATAGTTTTTTTTTAACCTTGATGGTAATTAGGAGATCTGAGACTGTCACATGCACAAAGGCTCATACTTACAAATGCACTCCAGATTCCTTGAGAAACCATGTTTAAGTTTAATAGTTTCAGTATTCATATATTTGAAGGCATTTTTAAAAATATTGTGGTACACATAGAACCCTGGTTAACGACTGGCTTGTCTACCAGTCTCCATCAAGAAGAAGGGTATGGGTGGTAGCCTAGGGCCACCTCACACCAATCCCAAAGTAGCCCATTGTCATGTCTACAATTGCTTTTCCCTTCTTACCTTCTTTACACCAAATGGATTGGCAAATGACTCTGGGAGTACCCCTTATAGGGCTGAATTTGACTTGGGGACTACCTGTTGCTATGTTGCAGCTGACATCAACTCATGCCAATTTATGAAAACTTGTGCATATAAACCACGTCACCCTCAAACCAAGAAATAACGGAGACAAAGAAATATTTTCTTCCTCCGGTTATTGGTCATATTTCTGATCACACTTTTTGCAACTGGAGTCCAGCACCAGATGCTGTATTGTAACCCCGGCTAACTGGGTAGAGGCACTTTTTCAAGTGGGTGCTCCTCTTGAGCAGGGGAAGAGTAGCAGGGGAAGAGTAACTGGCCTGCCTCACCCCAGCAGTGTCTTTTCTAGTGACAGCCTCCTGGTGTTCTTTTGCATCTTTTTGATTGTGAGCCCTTTAGTTATTTGGAGCCATTAGTTATTTCTTTTTTTCTGTAAACTATTTTGTGAACTTTTCGTTGGAAAGTGGTATATAAATACTGTTGTTGTTAATAATAATAATAATAATAATAATAATAATGTTACCGCAGCCCAATAATTGGTAAGTGGCACCGTTATTTTGAACATCTGCACCCTACATTCCTCTTTATGCCCTCAGATTTGATGAGGCAGCTCCATGTGCTTTCATGTAGAAAGGTACAATCTGTGGGATTTCTCATCAGAGACCCCCTTGTTGCGGATATAATCCAGAGAAGAACGTGCTGTTCAGTTGAATTCTGCTAGAAAACAAAGGCCTTTTAGTTTAAAGTATGTCAGTATGTCATGTTTATCGAGGCTTTTGTAATGATATCCCAACATCTTTTAAGATTTTGTTGTGTTTGGCAATAACTTTAATTGTTCGTTCTTTGTATTTTCTTTTTTCTTTTTTTTAAGGTTTGAAATGAAGTTGCATTGAGTCTGTTTTAATGGAAAGGCACCTGACAATTCTAGTAAATGGAGTTAGTAACAGAAAGTCCCATTTCAGTGAATGGGCTTATCTAATTCTGGAGTTACTGCCAATTTTCAACCCCCTGCGAAGGGTACCATTTTGAGGGTCCAGTTGAGGTTACAGTCAGCAAGGCTAAGAGCAGAAGGTGGGTCTCCCGCCTCTTATCCCTTGTGCAAGTTAATAAAATTGGATCGTCTTTTGACTTACATTTGTAACCTGTTCCTTTCGTGTCTCAGTAGCTAGAGGGGCCTTTTACCCATCTGCTGAGTTGGCTGCTGGATTAATATTTTCAATTCATTGTCAGGCTTCCACTATAGCTGAGGGAAGGGCACACTAATGTCTGCCCAAAAGCAGTACATTAAAATAGCTCTTTCCTTCTTTGAGTATGGTTCTCCCCCCCCCCCCCCGAAACAGCTTCAAAGACAGCCTGAAATACCTCTTCAGGAGTGCTTTTAGGTTAAGGATGGAATCCCTAGTGTTGCTGAAAGGCCAAGTGGGGCCATATTAAGAATTCACCTTGTTGTCTTATCTGTCCTTCAGTTTGTTTAGAGTGCCCATTCCCTTTTGAGCACATCCAAATGTTTACAAGTAGAACAAAATCCTTTTGCGTGCTTGTCCCTGCTTGCTGCATATGGGAATTCCCATAAGACTGCTTTCCAAAGAGGAAGCACAGCTTTGAGGCAGCTGGTACTGAGAACACATAAATTGCTAACTCCTGCATTTGTATGCCAGTTTGTGGGGCCCACTTCCTTTCCAGAAATACATTGCACACCCAAACCTAACATCCTCCACTTCTCAACAATGGTGTTTTGCCGTTGCGGGGGAATCTGATCTTGGAATCCTGTTGCCTTCAAGATTTCATGGAAGGTAACAAGAGACCCACTCATGAAATGCTGACAGATATTGGCATACCTAGAGAGACAGAACAAAGGTTAGTGTGGGTGGATACCATGAGTCACTGATGTTTCTCAGAGGCAGACACAAGAATTGCCTAGCCATAAATTCCCATATGATCTTCCTTTCTGTAATGTCATTGGTTGGCCAATTAATCATTATGAACAAATGAGCCCAAAGCTGATGAGATGCTGAAATTGACTGAAACTGTGGCTGTTAAGCCCCAGACCTTGCCCATATTTTAAAAACATGATTGGGGCTGCAATCTTATGGATTGTTCCCTGGGAGTAAGTCTCAGAATTTAATAAGGCTTCCTTCTGAGTGGACATGTAGTGGATTATACTGTAAATTTTGCTATTAGTCTAGCAGTAGACTGAGCAGTGGCTAGTTAATACTACTCAAGCCTAAGTCACACAGACAGCAGACGAGTTGATAAAACTGTCCCTGTATTTAATTTTCTGCCTAGCCTACAGGTGTACACATTTGGTCCCTGTTGCATATATGCAGCGTTGGGCAGAAATGGCTTAAACTCCAGGTGGGATTACATGATTCAGTGCTCCGTCATCTTTTTTTTATTTATACAACCCTTTTCCCTTTTACACTCGTTCTATATGGGCAAACATTTGTTTCTTTTAATACTATTGAATCATCTCATTCCTGCCTATTCTGCTGCTTTTGTGACTCAGGGCTCCAACTTGCACTGAATACTACTGCTAACTCTGTCTTGGTCATCCTGGTCTCCTGAGCTGAAACACTAGTAAAGGTTGCAGACATCCAAAGATATTGCCAGTAAGTGAAAGAGAGCTGGCACTTTAAAGCAGTAGTCTTCAATATCTAGTATCCATCTGTTCCTGCAACTTTGGAGTCTCAGGATAAGTAACTACTATCAATAACTTGCAAATGCGCTTCATGCTTTTTCACAAATCAGATACCACAGTTCAGATTTTTGCATCATCTCAGACTCTGGGCAGAGCAGGCAGGTGGGAAGCTGGAGGTGGGGCTGGGATCCAGCACTTGTGCTGGATCCCAACCCCTGTTCCCAGGGAGATTGGAGCACTTCAAACCGCTCTGCTCTCCTCTGACTTTTGCCGCCTCAGGAGGTGGTGCAAGTCCAAGGAGACCCATAGGGGCCAGCCTGCCTTACCCAGAGATAAGGGGGAAAATTTCCCCTTACCTCTGGCTGAGCCGCTTTGGGCCCCTATCCCACACTGGATACAGCGCAAGCCTCTTGGCTTGCCTGTTCCAGCACAGGACAGAATTGCGCCCTTATTTTTATAGTTGTATACTGATTTTTGTATGCTGCCTGGAAAGGTGAAATGATCGTATTTAAGCTATGGTAAATAATGTTCCAGAGAAGTACAAAAGAACAAACAGAACAGTATTGCATTCTGTTGACCTGCACACACAAAAAAGTAGTATTTGTAGTGTTCATCAGGGCTACCAGAAGTTTTGCAGGCACAGTAGCTTCCATTTCCAAGTCTATTTACATATATATACATAGCAGTAAAAAAAGTCCATAGCAGTCTCTTGGCAATTCAGTCCAAAATGTTAGAAGGAGGAAGAAATAGCCCCAGAAGCCAACTCCTGGTCCTCCACCTTTATATTTTATTTAGCCAATCAGATTTTACATTACAGCAACCCAATGTAACAGCTTTTGATGACTCAGCATGACTTTGCACCTTCAGCTTCATTACAGCACCTGGTCAGGTTGACCTGTAGTGCGCTTAGTCCTGTTCTGTTCTGGCTTGTAAATTTATATCCTGACACTGCATTCATTGGATCAGGACCTACCCTTTCCGACGGACTAAGGCAAGTTCACCTACTT
The DNA here is from genome assembly GCF_035046505.1 of Tiliqua scincoides. Classification (NCBI taxonomy): domain Eukaryota; kingdom Metazoa; phylum Chordata; class Lepidosauria; order Squamata; family Scincidae; genus Tiliqua; species Tiliqua scincoides. The sequence goes on along the minus strand of NC_089822.1, from coordinate 91,936,784 downwards.
GCGAGTAAACACACAATACAGCTCCTTTCACTTTCCATAGGACTCCATGCATTTTTTTCTTTCTGGTTTTTTGGCCATAACTTTTGAAGGAAAGGAGCTATTTCACTCTGGTTTTTTGCACTGCATCCCACTGGAAATTCCACATCCAATGGTATATAGCATGATGGGGTTGCTCCTAAAAATCGCAATTTTAGTTTGTCATCCCCAGTGTGCATCACCCCCCCTTGCGCGTCACCCGGTGTGGCCCACACCCGCCGCAGCCTCTTAGTGACACCACTGAGCTGGTGGTACATCAGCCTATTCTCCAAAGACCTGATGCGTATGATAAATTTGTGGCAAATAATGGTGTCTGGTGGAACTGCTTGCTATTTGTGTGTTTTTAAGTGGTGTCTCTCTTACATAGCGAAGAACAAGAAATTCTTCCTTGCTTTTCTACGGATTTAAGTCTCCTGCAAATAGTGTCCTAAACATGTTTCTTTGTGTGAAAAGAAAATTCATGTTGCTTTGTATAAAAAGAAAATTCAGCTATCAAGATGTAAATACAGTTCCTAGCATTCAGCAACATTATGTTTTCTGGGTCAGGATTCAGAGACGAAAGCATGGAACTCTTCTGAGAGAATTCTTTTAGGTTTTTCACTGAAGCTCCAGTTTTTAAAAGAGCACACATAGGAACAATAGATTGGTATATCACGTTCTTTATTGTATTCATGAATGACAGTCATTTCTTTGTATGTGCATGTCATGCTTTCATCCATTATGTATGTCAAGAATGACTTTTTCTTCACTTGCTGGGACTTTGATTAATGTTTTAGTTCTTACTCCATTAAATATGAAAAGAAAGTTAATTCTGTTTAGTTCTCTTGATATGTGTTAACCAGTAGACTTGCTTTGCACAATGTGGTAAGAGACAGTGTTACAAATGTTGGTGATTTTGTTCAGACTACAGATGGCTAGGAGGCTATTAGAAAGGGTATACCAAGAAACCAAAATCACATCATGCTGTGGCTGCTAATTGGGGATGGGTATTCAAGTTGTGAGAACTCAACTCAAGTTGTGAAAACGCTGGTTTTTCGCAATGTGCTAATTTGAGTCACAGACGTCACTGACTCGGACCCAACTCACGATTTGGGGCCAGTGACTCAGAAATGAATCATGACTCAAATTGACTTGAGTTACAACTCACTTTTTGTGTGTACTTGTGATTCTTCTTTTTGTGTGTGCTTTTTCACTTTTTTTTCCACTGCTCTGTGTCTCACCAAAGACCTCTTGACTGATCTGGAAGCCAGCATTCAGATCAACAGCAGCAGCAGATATGGGAGGAGGAGGGTAGGTTGGTTGCAGCAGGTGGGTGCTGGGAGTGGAGGGAAGGAGAAGGCTTTTTTTTCCAGCTGCATAAGGCTGGGGGGGAGAACCAGATAAAGGCAGGGGCTGCCAAGACATGGGGGAGAGGGCTCCCTCGGCAGTCTAGGAATGGACTATTGGACAAATGGATGGCCTGATTTTTTTGGACTTCTGTGGCTTCACATCTGACTAGTGCCTCGACTTGTTTCTTGTATGGATGCACGATTTGAGTCATAATGACTATAAGTGACTCAGGTCGTCCTGATGGCCGCACGCTATGATTTGCAAGTTGAGTCAGGGGGTGGCGACTTCCAAGTCAATTCGCAATGGGCTCAATGACTGGAGCACATCCCTGCTTCAAATGCTAAAAGCAATTAGTCAAATAACACGGCAGGTGAACATACAACATGATAATGCATGCTTCAATAACTGCAATAGAAGAAAAAGGGGAACATGACACCGAGTTGCCCTCTGGGGCGGCAACCATCTTGATCATATTTCCTTCCAGCCTAAACACTAACTTGAAGGATAAAACAGAGAAGCATGACTGCTGCTGGCAGTGTTCCATCTGAGCTTCTCAGACCCATGGTCTTTCAACCACTGCTCATCTTTCAGCCATAGCAGATCACTCTCATAATCCCACCATTAGTAACTCCCACCCCAGGGGATCTTGGGATGCCCCCTAAATCCACAGGCACCAGGTATCAGAGTCCCTGTATTTCATCTGAAATGTATGGGTCCCTGTCAAAAATAAGATGCTACATGGACTGTTGGTGAGACACAGCATAGGAATGCTGTTCTGAAAGACATTAACATTTTCGACTTCCTCATCACTGGCCACTCTAAAAATCTCTGACTCAGCACAATCTTCCTGTTCAAGGGTCAGAAATGGGACCCACAATTGGGAGTTGTCATTGTAAGTGGTGCACCTCCTACTGCCATTCACTCCTGTCCTATTTCATTGACCAAGACATAATTATAATTACTCAGAAGAACTACTCTTTAATGGTAGGATCTCATTGCATGCTGAGCTGTAAAGGCTGCATCCACCTCAAAATAGAAAAGATAGTGTGGAGTTGCAATGCTTGGATTGAGGATGCCTGGGTTCAAATAAGCCCCGCTGGATCACACCCACCTCGTTCAGGTTCTGTATCTCACAATGGCCCACCAGATGCCTCATGGAGCACACAAGACAACAGGAGGACCTGCATCCTGGTGCCCTCCCTTGCATTTGGCATTCTGAAGTAGCCTACTTCTAAAATTCTACTTGGCTACAGAGTTCACTGGATAACCTGGAGGAAGTCACTATATCTCACCCTGCCATCCAAAAGCAGGAAAAACTGTTATTGGCTATCGTAGACATTGGATACACTTGGGCTGTAATACTGTAGGCAAGTACCTGAAAGTAAGTCTCATTGAATTCAGTCGGGACTTGCGTCTGAGCAGAAAAGCATAGGATTGTGCTGTTAGTAGTCATTTTACTCTATTCAGTATTTCAGCACATACATATGTTGTTGCTGTTGTGAATATTTATATTCTGCTTTTTTTCAGCAAAAATGGTTATAAAACAAATAAAAAGAGGATTCCAAGTCCCAAAAGTCACAAATGTGACATTACAACAAATGTAATGTTACCCCCCCCCAAAAAAGGTAGAAGGTAGAGTCATTAGCAAACAGCCACTAGAAAAGACACTATGAATAGGGACAGTGTCTTTCCCCCTGCTGAAATCTGAGAAAAAAGGCACCACTTAAAAAATGTATCCTTGCATGGTTACCGTAACAAACATCCAGGTGATATGTCTCTCCTACTGGGGGTAGCAGACAAGTGGCCCACCAGGTGACATCCTATGTTGCTTTCATCACCAAGACAATACTTTTTTTATTCTCACAACTCTTTAATAGTTATATTTGAATTTGTGGGATATCAAAGACAAGGTTTTTTCCCCTCTTGGTTTTATCTCTAAATTCAGGGTTGTCTTCAGTATGCAAACAAGTACAGCCACAGGATTATTGCAGCCACTGTCACCACCAGCAACAAACGGGGTTTGAGGCAACTGTAGGAACTGCACATGCACATTGTGCATTGAGATCTCAAGGCCCACACTGAAGTCGATTCAGCATTGGGAAGCCCAAAGGAGGTCAGAGGAAAAGGAGAAGCAAGTACTGACATCTTGTTACTGTATAAGTTTTTTTTTTTTTAAATGTGATTTTCAAAAAAATGAGGGGGAAAGATTTGTTGTGTTTTTTAAATGGGATGTTATGGCAGTTGGAATCCCTGTTCCAGTTCACACAGCAGTGGAGGGATACAGGGAGACATGTTGCTGCTATCACTGCTGCTGCGACAGCAAATTCCCAACTTATAGACGTACAGCCAGCATGGGCATTGGTGGCAGATTGGAGGTCAGCAGCTCCTGCCAGCCTGCTATGGACAGAGCCAGCTTCCTACCTGTCTCTCCCTCTGGGTGCGCTTTTTAAAGAAAGGAGGCAATGCAGGGAATGATCATATTTTTTGCTTCTTTAAAGAGTCCATACAGAGGAAAAGGTGAGATCTGGAAGAAGGAACTGTGTTCTGATGCGAGTCTTGCGCCAGGTTTACGTAAAGCCTGCTGTTAATGATGACAATGAAAATGAATGAACATAGTGAAAAGGAATGGTGTGTGTGTGTGTGTGTGTGTGTGTGTGTGTGTGTGTGTGTGTGTACGTACTTCTCCTGTATATCTATCTGTAGAAGGCTGGCTAGAAATGGCAAGAGGTAATTACGGTCTGGGAAAAGCATGAGTAGGACTATTGTTTCAGTCAAGAAGATGGTTTCATACATGCTGGAGTGCGGTTGCTTAGATGAGTTAGGTGATGATTTTTCACTTTTGGGAGGAGGCAATTGGTTTCTTGGCTATCTGGAATGGCAAGCCTATTCATGCATCTGTAACCTTAAAGAAAACAAAAAAAAAAACCTGTGGTCTGTACTGTTAGTTCACTCTGTTACAGATAAGTCCCTTATCTGTAAGCCTGTGCTTTCCAGTGAGCTTATTTTCCCCATATTAAAATTATAATGACACTTTACTGTTACAGGCATGGTAAAAGTATAATTATATATAGTTTTGGCCAGCTGGCAGAAGAAAAGAGCAAGCACTTGCAGAAAAGTTCAGTAATATGCCCCCCCCCCCTTCTTCATTCAAGGCTTCAGTTGGCCCATGGTTGTTGGGGCGGGGGGTGGGGTGCGGGAAGGTAATAATTATGCTTCTGGGATTCCCAGCTGTAGCATGGGCAGTGTCAGAAGAATGTAGTGATTTCTTTCCCCTCTCTTGGCATGGTGACTTTGCTGTACAGTTCATTGCTTCGTATTTTGGCAGAAGGAGGGCATCAGCTCTCGATATTGCTCCTGTATTTTGGAATCACAAACTAGAAAGGGCAAGCACCCTGCTGGCCACCTAAGCGTGATTAGTTTAAGACCAGAACAGGGGTGGACAAACCCCAACCTGGGGGCCCTCGGGTTCCCTAGGCTCCATCTGTTTTCTGCTTTTCCCTGGGCATTATTGTAACCTTCCCATTGCCTCTGAACAACTTATGTCTCCATGTGCTTCTGGCTTGATCTGTATGTTCCACTGTGCAAGAGGTGTGTGGCAAACAGTTCATAATTCTCATGTGGTCCCACATGCCTGTATTATAGTTCTCATGTGTTTTGCACATAAGTTCAGTCAGATTCATTCACTCATGTAAGTTCTGTCTCTAATGTATTCATTTATGTAAATTTATGAAAATTTATTCAAATTTGAATATAAATTAATTCTTTTTTCCCCTGCCCCTGACAGTGTCAGAGAGATGATGTGGCCCTCCTGCCAAAATGTTTTCTCATCCCTGGGCTAGAGCACGTTTGTTTCCTCACCTAACAAAGGGATTTGAGCACTGCCCACGTCCAAGGAAAGGGAAGGGCAAATACAGTTGAGGGATTTGGTAGGGAAATTGTTGGTTTCGGCCCACTGCTGTGTTGTGGCATTGATCAGGTACCAAGAGTTTCAATCGCTTTGGGGAAATTCAGCATAACTGGCTCCTATTCAGGCTTTACCCGTAATAGAAAAGGGATTGAATATGGACCAATGAGGAGGGGGGCCTTTGAGTCACAGGTTTCAGATCTCTACATGGCCTTGATCAAAGTTTAAGACATGCAACTAATGCCACCCAAAAGCCATAAATGCTGACTGCAAATTCATAACACTGCAATTGTTGAAAAAGTGCCTAGCTGAAAAATGCAGACTTTTTTTTTTAATGTTGGGTCAACAAAATAAATTATTTGACTATTTACTCCCTAATGACTGGTTACACAGGTAAACACACATTTTGCTTCCTTAAACGTTACACCAATTCCTGGGTATATTTGGGGTGCTGATTCCAAAAATGGCATCCGTTTTGCCCTATCATGTCTAGTTTTGGAGATATAGGATAGCCTCATTAGTGAATGGTTCAAGCAGCTTCCTCATGAGGAAGCCTACACCATGGTTTCCTCATGAGAAAGCTGCTTGAACCATTCACTAATGAGGCTATACTATATCTCCAAAACTAGTCGTGATAGGGCAAAACGGATGCCATTTTTGGAATCAGCACCCCAAATTCATATCAAACCACCATAAAGTTTGGGAAAAACTTTTCTCACCCTCAGTTTTGTAGGCCTGTGTTATTTGCTGTTGTACCCTTTAATCCGCTGCTACTGTGTATGTTTAAACTCTGGCTGGGGATATCTCTGAATCCATCTATAAGGGCCTGCCCTTCTTCACCAAGTAAGGGGGAAGCATCTCCATTCTCCTGGGCTGCCTTTCTCTTTTTCAGGTGGCTCAGGTGCTTCTATAACTTGGCAGCTCTCATCAGAGTGAAGCTGCATCAGCTGTGAAAACCTCTGTTCATGGAAAAGTCCCAGAACATTAGAAGCCAAGCAAGGGAAGAGTTGGCAGCTGGGGTGGTGATAGTACACCTTGAACCTGTGACTTGAAAGGATCTGTGCATAAATGAGCACCATTTTGAAAACAGAGATTGAGAACTGAGGCTAGCAAATTATTTGGGTCCTTATTTCCAAGCACACACTACCTAAAAGCTGAGCAGGAGCATCTGCTCTGAGAGATGAGCAGAGCTTTTTTTCTAATGGAACACGGGGGACGGAGTTCCGGCACCTTTTTGCAGGGGCCCCTCCCCTTCAGAGGCATTCCAGGAGGGGGGGAGCAAAACAGAGGCACTCGCTGGGGGGTGCAGGGTGGGTGGGCGCCTGGCCCCTGCCTGACCGCACAACGACCCCCTCCTGCCCCATCCCCAAGCTCTCGCCTGAGCCCAGCCTGCCTCCCCTACCCCTGCGCTCTGCTTCCCCGCGCAGCTTGCAAGCCGGTGGAGGGTGCAGGGGACACGCGCCGACGCCGAGGAGGAAGACAGTCAGCCAGGAAGACGGGCTGCGGCATCCATGGAACACCCAGGTACTGGCTTGGCAGAGGAGGAGGGGAAGGAAGCTGGCTGGTGCAGCCCCCGTGCCAATCTGCAGCACAAGCCTAGGTGTGTCTACTCAGAAGTAAGTCTCATTGTGCTCAATGGGGCTTGCTCCTGGGAAAGGGTGCATAGCCTTGCAGCCTGAGTAGACAGGCAAAGGAAGGGCTCTGAGGCTGCAGTCCTCTCCACACCTTACTGGGAGAAAGCCCCACTGCCTCTAGTGGGACTGACTTCTGAGGAGACAGCCATTGGCTCTGAGGCTGCAGTCCTCACCACACCTTCCTGGGAGGAAACCCCACTGCCTCTAGTGGGACTGACTTCTGAGTAGAGAGCCATAGGCTTTGGCTCTAAGGCTGCAGTCCTCTCCACACTTTCCTGGGAGGAAGCCCCACTGCCTCTACTGGGACTGACTTCTGAGGAGACAGCCATAGGCTTTGGCTCTGAGGCTGCAGTCCTCACCACACCTTCCTGGGAGGAAACCCCACTGCCTCTAGTGGGACTGACTTCTGAGGAGACAGCCATAGGCTTTGGCTCTAAGGCTGCAGTCCTCTCCACACTTTCCTGGGAGGAAGCCCCACTGCCTCTACTGGGACTGACTTCTGAGGAAACAGGCACAGGAGGGGCTCTGAGGCTGCAGTCCTCTCCACACTTTCCTGGGAGGAAGCCCCATTGACTCTAATGGGACTGACTTCTGAGGAGACAGGCACAGGATTGGGCCCTGAGGCTGCCGTCCTATCCACAGTAAGCCCCATTCACTAAAGTGGACTTCTGAGTAGACATGCATAGGATTGGGTTCTTAGGCTGCAATCCTAGGAACTTTCCTGGGAGTAAGCTCCATTGACTAGAACGAGACTTACTTGAGAGTAGACATACCTAGGATTGGGCTCTTAATCCTGGCAGAGATATATATCTGCACCCGTTTTCACATGCTAAGGGCAGGTGAAAAGGGATTCTACGTGTGTACAACGCGCTGTCCAGCCTTGCCAGAGATCCTCCTCATCCTTCCCCCACAAGCATGCCCTCCGCCAGCCAGCATTTACAGCACCTCTACAGCAATGCACAGCAGCTGCTCAGGGCAGCAGAGAACACAACTGCATGCCAAGCGCCTTCCCAAAGACACAGAGTATTCTGATACCTGAATTAAACCATATTTAATCACTTGTTTGCAAATGTATGTGCACCTAAGGACCCCTCTCATGTAAGAATTCCTTTTTTGTTCTTACTCTCACAGTTGCTTAGAGTAATTTTACTACATGGAACTCATGTAAGCCATTTTTCGGAATCCATTCACTGCTTCCTCTCCTCGAAGTAGTGCTACAAGTGTACCTGTACAGTATTTTTCCCCATGTGTAGAAAAAGTAGCTAGGGGGAAGGGGATGTGGAGATGGACAGCCCAATCCTATGCATGTCTACTCAGAAGTAAGTTCATCTTTAGGGGGGAAGCACATAAAAAATATTTTATTTCTCCAATAAAAAACGGTTTATAAATAAATAAATAAATAAATAAATAAAAGATTAACAAGTTGTGAGTTCCTGCACCTTTCTTTTTACAAAAAAAGCACTGGAGATGAGTAAGTATGTCCCACATGGCTGCGATCCAAGAAAGGAATTAATGGAGGGGGGACCCCGGCACTGAGTGCCAGTTCCTAGACATACCCTCCACAAGCTGTTGCTGAAGTGTCTTGTCCCTTGGGAACTGCTGCAGTAAAGCCCTTTCTGCTTGCAGATCTTTGGGTTACAACCCATGTCTGTAAAAAAAGAAGGATCATATCCCTTCATCTTAAAACTGGTATAATTCTTGGGATTTTTAATTTTTTAATTTTTTTTGCTTAGAAAGCAGCTTCAAAAATGAATTGTGAACAATTTTATTTCTCTTATAAACAAGGGAAGGGATTTGTGAATGATGGTCCTTTTTCTGTTTGGGAGAGTCTTACACTAACTGTGGGATCAAAGGCATCCTAAGAGAATGTTGTTGGCTTTAGATTGAAGCCTAAATGCATGTAAAATTAGGCTGGACACTTTTTCAGAGCTTTGAATGGGACATAATAGAATCATCATGGGGAGGGAGTGTACAACTGCTGTTGTCCTACTTCAGATAGGTGAAGCACATCTCTGCCTTACTTTGCAGATTTTAGAAATCCTGAAGCATCTTACAAAACTTGTTTGACCAGAAACGATAATGGGGCAAAGGAGCAATGTGTGCATATGTGCCTGTGGCCCAGCAAACTGCGTACCATTCACCAGTCATGTATGATAGCCTGCCAGGTGGTGCAATGGACATACTACACATGCAACAAACCAAATGAATCTCTCTACTATCATCACCCACACCCCCATGAGCCATCATAGGTGGTTAGTGGCAGTATTTTAGTTGTGTTATAGAGACCACAAGGCCTGAACAACAAAAACCAAAGGTAGCCATTCATCTCTTTAAAATGGTTGTGTTCAGGTTTGTTTTTTTTCCACTATTAAGGTCTACGTTTCCTCAGAATCAAAATCTGTAGGCATCTTCTAATACAACAATATTCAACCGCTGTGCCATGAATGGTCCGTAGGTGCGCCACAGGAGTTTGAGGGAGGGTCATTTGTTAGTAAGGCCATTGCAGGGTGTGAACCCCCACCAGCAAGCGTGGTGTGCCTTGTCAATTGTCAAAAAACTGTTGATGTGCCTTGATGACGCACTAAATGTGTGAACTTGATGTCTTAGTGACATCCACTAAAATTGAGCGTTGGGAGAGTTAGAACAGACAAAAGAAAATATTTCTTTACTCAGTGTGTGGTTGGTCCGTCGAACTCCTTGCCACAGGATGTGGTGACGGCATCTGGCCTGGACGCCTTTAAAAGGGGATTGGACAAGTTTCTGGAGGAAAAATCCATTACGGGGTACAAGCCATAATGTGTATGCGCAACTTCCTGATTTTAGAAATGGGCTATGTCAGAAGGCCAGATGCAAGGGAAGGCACCAGGATGAGGTCTCTTGTTATCTGGTGTTCTCCCTGGGGGCATTTGGTGGGCCGCTGTGAGATACAGGAAGCTAGACTAGATGGGCCTATGGCCTGATCCAGTGGGGCTGTTCTTATGTTCTTATGATGATTTTAGAGCCTTGTCAGTGTGCTGTGAGATGTAAAAGGTTGAAAATTGCTACTTAATAGCTTATATATGGTCCCAAACCCTCCTGTAGTTGTTTGGGTAACAACTGGAGGTCTTGGACAGAGATACAATTCCCCACGTGCATCAAAAGAGATAGGGAAGGATTCATCCAGCAAATTCAGGCATGTTCAGATAGGGGAAGCACATCCAGATGCTTATTTATGGTAAATTGCCTGTGAAGGCTGAGTGCTGTTTCTGTGCATGAATCAATGCTGTATTGGCGCAGAGATGGGGACATTTGCCAGTAAAAGTCGGTCTTGGAAATGACTTCATACTTTTCAGCCATAAGAATAAGCAGTGGTATAGTGATAATGTCTTGCCTCCTGCCTCCTTGGGGTCCTTCCCAGGTCCACATCATAAGGGATGGCATAGGACACCTTGCGTTTACCTGGCAGGCAGCAATTAACCATTGGATATCAAGGAACTGTTTATAAGGGATTAACTGTCGCTTGTAGGAAACAGAGGACAACAATAGGGTCTCTGCCCCATTGTCTTAAAATTCACTAGGTCCTGCAGTTATGCCACTCAGGCCTGGTGTCAGTCAGACAGATCTTCTTAAGGAGCAAAGAGGAGATGGAGCATGAGGGCAAGTCCCACTCGAAGGGTTCGCTGGATAGATTTCCCTGCTCACTGCCAGAACTCCCCCTGCATCTGAGGGACTAGGATGGCCCTGATCTTTATGGGTTCCTCTTCCTACTGGGCCTCCCTGCACCAGAGGAAAAACTTTCAGGCCTGGGAACAAGGGGCTTCTTTCCCCCTTCTCTTTGGTCTCTCTTCTGTCTCCTCCCTCTCAGTTCTCCTCCAGCCCAACCTACTTCTTTCTTTCTTATACTTGCCTTTTTCTTTCAGGCCATTTCTGCCAGCCTCTTTTCCAGAGACGTTCTGGAACCACAGCACCAAGTCTTGAATAGAGTCCTGAGTCTCCGCCCCCTTGACTCGAGTCTCCTACGAGTCATAATAGTAGGCATCACACTCATCCAGGGCCGTTTTGGGAGTCATTTTGACTTGAACCTGAGTCTTTTTGCAAAGTGTATCAAGCCACAGGAGCGCCCCCCCCCCCAAAAAAAAAGGCAAGCACACACAAAAGTGAACTTTGACTCAAGTCTATTTGGGTCTTTTCATTTTTAGGGCAAAACTCCCAAGTTCCAGTGCCCAAGTTTTTGACACGTGTGACTCAAATCCATACAGGTTGCAAAAAACGCATGTTTTTGTGACTCGAACTCAAGTCGTGGCCCATCCCTGCTTTTTTCATTCTGCTCTTTTCACTCTCTAGAAGCTTCCCTAGCCCCCTTAGAGGGCTCGGATACCTGGTTTAGCCCCAATCATGGGAGATCCCTGACATTCTGTCCTTGTTTTCAGGCTCCATGGTGTGCCACAGCTCCTTGTAGCAGCTCTTTCAGGCTTGGGTGGGCAACCAAAGGTCACAGGCAAATTTTGAAGTGCAAAAGCTTGTCCAAATACTCCAATAGCCATGCCCCACACTAAGACAATACAACAACAACAACAAAATTTTACATTTTTTCATAAGTGTGTTCTTCTTCTGCCACTTACTCCCCCTTTGAATCGTATTGTACTTCATTTAAAGATGCAATTCATTTCATCCTAAATTCATGGAGTGGGTGGCAATAGTTTTTATACGTATGTTTTAAAATGCAATTTAAAAATAACTTGGATAAACATAGGAAGGTATATTAGAGTGCTAACCCTCTGCATGTTTATCAGAAATAAATTCAGTAGAACTCGCAGGCAAATTTGCATATACTTATATCCTTAATATAATATGCTGTTTACTCTCTGTCAGGCAACCCTTAAGAAAGACAACAGACTAGACATAATGCCCCTAGGCAAACTTCCCAGTTTGCCTCCAACTGAAACTGGTGCTGCTTCTTCACCAAGATCCTTTGAAAACGTTTCAAAGTTAGCACCAGAGTTTTCCTATGGATGACATCACTGCTCCTGCTACAGGGCAAGTCCCAGAGTTCTGTTCTCCCTCAACTACACCCCTGAGAATGAGTCACTGCTTCTTGGATGGTTTGCCTGATCTGTCTGCTCAAACATCTGGTAAAGTTTTGTTACTGATAGTTAAATTAGTTTGTGGGATAGGAGTTTACAAAAGCGAATTGGCAACATCGGCCTCATATCTTAATTGATCTCATACAGATCACCTTCTTACTAACACTCTTATTAACTTAAAATGCTGTTCCACCAAGCCAATCATGCACGAACATTGGACCTGGCAAAAATTAAGATGACTTTCTGAGTGTGGGCTCATCCACTTCTCCACTAATGGCTTTCTCTATCACATGCAGGCCAAAAAAAGTAATGTGATTGCACTTCTAGATCTGCTGCTCTATCTTCCCAAGAATAATTCAGATTAAAGAAGGTGATAGTTTTTCTAGTGAAGACTTCTGGCTCACAAATGAAATGGTGTTACAGAGGAGTCCCCATATCCACAGATCCTATATCTGTGGATTCACTTATCTGCAGATCAGGTGGTGCCTCCCTACCACATGCACCTCCTCTCCAAAGACGAGGGGAGCAGCTCCCCTTGACTCCAGAGGGGCCTCCGATTTCAGCAGCTGAAAAAGTGCTACTTCCAGTTTCCACAAAGAAACCAGAAGTGACTTAATGCCTTAAAAGGCACTAAAAATGTCACTTTGCTTTCTCAGTGAATCTGGAAATAGTGCTTTTTTCAGCTGCTGAGCTCAGAGACCCCTTCAATGGCAAGGGGGGCCCCGCAACCACAGGGACAGGTGTTTGCCTGTATCTGCAGTTTCAGGTATCTGTGGGGACTTCCAGAACAGAACCCCTGCAGATAAGGGGGCATGCTTGTGGGGGCACAACTATCAGGCTGTATGTGTGTGCCCTGATTCCACAGGACCCCAGAAAAAAAAATTGAATACAGCATTGAGCATGGAAATCCAGCAGATCAGGAAGTGGGAGGTGGAGGAGAACTTTATAATACCCTATATATGCCTAATATAGGGTTCCTTCTTATCTGTGGTTCCTAGCATCCATGGGGAGGGAGGAGGAATCTGTCCCTTACAGATAGGGACTGCCTGTACTTTCCTTGGTGGATTAAGTTCTTTACAGCACAATCTCATGCATATTTACTCAGAAGTAAGTCCCATTGTGCTCTTCACACAGTGAATAGCAGTGATTTTCAACCTTTTTTTTTTTTATCTCACAGCACACTGATAAGGTGCTAAAATTGGCAAGGCAAACCATCCGTTTTTTGACAATTGACAAGGCACACTGCACTACTGGCATTCTCCAGTGAGCCTGCTATAAATGACTCTCCCCTAATGTCCTGCACCACACCTGTAAACCATTCATGGCACATCAATGTGCGGTGGCACAGTGGTTGAAAATCGCCAGTGTACAGAATTGTCAACACATTTTGGCTGGCCTTGATTGTTATGACTTTCCCCCTCTGCCAAGGAATGGGGTTTTGTTCCTAACCTCATGCTTTACCTTCAAAATGCAGTCCAAGATCTGTGACAATTCCTTGCTCTAGCATGCCTCTAAATCCTCATGGCTGAGTAACAAAAATGGGGGAGAGTGATTGTTTTCATGCCCTGCTTGTGGGGTCCCAGAAGCATCTGCCTGGCCACTGTGGGAATTGGGATGCTGGTCTCCCTTATTTTGGGTCTGATCTGCCCCAGGTTGATCTTCAGTCCTTATGCATAGACTTATCCAGAGACTGTCCACTTGTGATGTTCTTAACTTGTCAGACAGCTTGTCTGAAAATAATGGGTCAAATGTGGGGTACATGTCTGTTACACCCTGCTGTGAAGACAGGCACAAAGAATTCATTTAGCTCCTATGCAATCTCTCACAGTTTTCTCTTCCACCTTGATCTAGGAGTCCTACTGATTTCCTGGCTGACTTCCTGTTTCTAATGTATTTTAAAATGATTATTTTTTTTAATGTCTTTAGCTGGCTGCGCCCCAAAATCCTTTTTTTAATTGCCTTCTGTTCTTACATTCAACATGCCAGAATTTATATTTTCTTTAAGTTTATTTTTGCTGGGGCTGAGGCAGACAATAGTTTTAAGCGAGTTGAAGGTGGTTTAAGAGAGTTGAACTGGAGTATATACACTCGCTTTATTTGGTCCCATTTTTTCCTCTGGTCATTTTTGTATATTTTTTTTTCCTGGGCAAGTCTGGTCTGTCCATGAAGCTTACTGAAGCAGTTGCTTCAAATCAGTAGCATCGTTAGAGTGGAAACAAAATGGTAAGTACTGCTTTTGCCACAACACACTATATAAATGACCCCTCCCACTCACCACTGAAGCCTTTCCAGGCAGTGACAGAAACACACAGGTGCTCACAGACCAAATGGTGTCTCCTGAACATTGCTGTCACTGCCCAGATGGTGAGTGGAAGGGCCCACTTATACAGTGTGTTGTAGCATCTGCAGTACCTACCGTTTTGCCCTCCCTAGCTATGCTGGTGACTCAAGTCAGTCATGGGGGCCACCGACCTCCATTCTCCTACTACCCTCCATAGTTGCTCCACCTCCCTCTTTCTGGATTGGAAAAGGAAGAGGGGGTGAGGAGAGGAGAGTGGTGTGTAATCCCCCCATTCTCTACTCCACATTTTTTTCTTTTGTTCCAAGTCCTCTTCCTTTTCCAATCCAGCTTGTGGAAGAAGAAGTGTAGCACATCACTTAATAAAAGAGAGCATTTACTACCTCAGATGCTGGGAGGCCTTGGGCTAGCCCTGCAAATGAGGTTTTTTTTTTTTTTAATAGTACAAAATCTATTTACTAAAGGCTAACATTGGATGAATGCCCACACCAGAAGCAGTGGTACCTCTTTCAGTTCTATGCAGCAGAACAAAGCTATCATCCACCTTCAGTCTCGGCAATCTTAAGGCACCCTAGGAGCTATTTTTTAAAAACCTTGCAAGATAAGCTCCACATAACAATAAAACATTGTACTGTGTGATAATCTCAACATCCCTTAGTTCCACATTGCAAATAATTGGTGCGTACGGTTTGTTTATTGATTAAATAATATTTATGCTACTCTTTTTCACAAAAGTGCTCAAGGTGGATTACCAGAGCAGGGTCTCCCCTCTTGTGCTCTTCCAGTTGCCTGCAAGATACGGCCAGGTAGAAGTCCCTCTCACAGCAACAAATAGCTCCAAAGAAGAGACTGTGGAATTGTGTCAGAGGCAGAACAGCCTCTCTGCTGCTTCTCCTGGGTTTAGCAACATCATAGGATGGCAATAGCTTAGGGGGGGGGGGTCCCAGTTGAAACTAACCTAGACACAATGGAGGGATATCTGGCTGCTATCTCTTAACCTGCTGCAGCCATGTCAATATGACAGTTTCTGGGCAGTTTTTAGGAGATGTTTTAACTAGAATCTCTACTTGATTCTGAACCATGCAATGACAATCTGTCCCTTTGCAACTTTTGCCATAGGATTATTATTCAAAAGGCCAAACAGGAGTTAGGGTGACATGCCAACACTGGCAGGTAATTGCAAGAGTAAAAAGCCTTGAAAATATTGCATATATACTGCACGTATAACAGTGGTCTATTTCACACATTTTGGCAGAAATTAGGATTGCCAGTAGTTACATGCAGAGAGAGAGAAAGAGCTGAAGCCGATTGTTGAAGAATGAACCTGTTTGATACATATAATTGAATAGTTGTTTTGTTACATTCACACTTTACTTTCAGGTACTTCTGCACACTCAGGTGGGTATTATGTTAGGAAAAACATAATGAGTGAAGTGACCTGATGAATGCACAGTAGCACTGTTTTGGACATGTAGGTCCTTTTGCCTTGATGTGTTTTTAATGGAAGTTCATTGGAAAACAAATTATACTCTTGTGTGTTTGAAATTGTGAGATGGAGTTTTACATCAGATAGTATAAAATAGCTGCTTCCTTGATATCTCCTCAAAGGAATAATTGTCAGAGTTGCATGCCTCTCCTTGAATGCAGTTTTTAAAAGTACGTAATGCATGCATTTCCTCCACACCTAAAACCACTCAGATGCAACGTCTTGTATCCATTGCACTAATTTTGTGTAACTTAAACAAATATCTGATCCATTGCTTAAACTTGCATTGCAAAATAATATTTTCCTCAATTCAAACTGTGTACTAAAACTTCAGCTAGAATGACTGATTAAGAGCACAATCCTATGTCTGTCTACTCAGAAGTAAGTTCCATTAGAGTCAATGGAGCTTACTCCCAGGAAAGTGTGGATAGGATTGCAGCCTAAATATGATCCTTTTGCTGTTAAATACATGTGTGTCTTTTACTCACTCTGAATCTTTTTTTTTTACTTTAATCCTGCAGCAACTCACCATAAAATACCTTGAAGAAATGAAGGGGGGAAAAAAGAATCAGTTAAGGATCATATTTGGGAGAATTGCTGCAAATAAATCTTTTACATCTTGGCAAAGTGAGATCAGAAATAGAAGTGGCAATGACAGCAGTAGCCTCTAGTCACTTAAAGTGAGATGAGGAAAAGAATCTAGGCCAGATCAAAGAGCCCCATTGACAGGAAGTAGAAATTAAACCCAGATACCATTTCACAAACATGGACCAATTGACACTCAACACATGGTTATCATCTAACTTTGGAACGCAACACATCTTGGCTTCATGTAGGCTTAAAAATGAATGGCTGGCCTTTAATAGGAGCCAACCAATTATCCAGTGCAGTAGAGACTATTTCACAGTGTCTCATTCTTTTGACATTCCAAAAAATTTTATGGATGCATCAGGAAGCCTGGACAAGAATGCAAGGCTTGTTAGAGAGTTTTGTTTTAAAAAGTGGTTTCACCAAAAGAAGCTAGATGTTGGAGAAGAGATTAAATTGCATGATGAACTTTCAAATGTCCTCAGTGATTTTTATGACACATTTTTATATGGTCAGTTTATTTCCCGTAGAGCTCACATCTCTCCCTCCCCCCCACACTCTGCCCACATCACAACAAGTGTTATCTTGTATACTTCCAAGCAGACAGCTCAGCAGTAGCAAAAGATTATGACTTCACTACTCACTGCTACAGCTTGGGTGATATAACTGGGTACAAACCCAAGAAGAAGAGTGTGGGAGGCAGAAGTAGGAAAATGGGGGATTAGTATCTCTTTGGCATGGGGCAAGAAGAATAGATGGGAAGGGGATGCCCCCAGCACAAATCAGTCAGCCAGATTCTCTGTTGACAGGAGTAGGACAAGGAGTCTGAAGCAAGAGCAACTGTGCTGAGCAGAGGGGAGTCATGGTCAGCATCAAGGGAAGAACTAGACATTATGTGATTGGGGCAAGCCTGTGTTCTGCCAGATTCCCAGTCCAAGCTCCACCTGGAGAATTATGCCCACTTTTTAGCTAATTAGCTCCCCTTCTTTCCTCAAAAATGACCCTGGTTCTGCCCTGCAGTACTGCTGGACCCCACCACCAGGGTAGCTTGCCTGTTTAACCTACAGAGGTCCTCCTTCCTGCCAGCAGCCTCCCACCACTACAGCAGCCCCTTGGTCCTCAGCAGGTCTTGGACACAGCAGCCAAACACCAGTCTTAGTGTCTCCAGTAGTTTCTGCTCCAGCAGCTTCCAAAGTCCACTCACACATGTCCATTAGCCATCAATTCCTCAATCCAGTCTCCAGCTTTCCTCCTTCTGCTACCCACACCAAACTCTCCCTTCAGCAGGTGCTTTTATGCCTGAGGGCCCTATTGCCTTCAAGTGGCTGCAACTGTGCAGCACACTCTGCTGGATGCCCAGGCCTTACCCTTAAAGGGTCCACTGCTGATACCACATCTACTTCCTCTCCAGATCTTCCGCAATTCCAATACAGCCTTGCTAGATTTTTCATTCTGTACAGAGCAACTGGATCAGACTGTCAAGCATCTGTCAGACTGTCAAGCACCATGTTGTATGTTCCTTTTCCCCTCCCCCATCTGTGGCTTCACTGTTGCAGATAAATCATTCTGTGGGTTGCTTGTCTTCATCACCTGCATCTGGGAATCCACTTGCTGGGATTAGCATGTGCCAGTTCATTGGGTACACTAGCCTACCTGACCAGGTTGGAGGCTGAGGTGGGATGCCCAAGTGGGTAGAACTTTTTTTTTTTTAGATTGTGAGCCCTTTTGGGACAGGGAGCCATTTAGTTGTTTGATTTTTCTCTGTGAACCGCTTTGTGAACTTTTAGTTGAAAAGCGGTATATAAATACTGTTAATAATAGAAAATATCCAATCAGACAGAGCAATAGCCTCACTGAACCACAAAGTCAAGCCCAGGGCGGTAATAAGAACATAAGAAGAGCCCCACTGGATCAGGCCATAGGCCCATCCAGCTTCCTGCATCTCACAGCGGCCCACCAAATGCCTCAGGGAGCACACCAGATAACAAGAGACCTGCATCCTGGTGCCCTCTCTTGCATCTGGCATTCTGATGTAGCCTATTTCTAAAATCAGGAGGTTGCACATACCCATTATGGCTTTTAACCTGTAATGGATTTTTCCTCCAGGAACTTGTCCAATCTCCTTTTAAATGCATCCAGGCCAGATGCCATCACTACATGCTGTGGCAAGAGTTCCACAGACCAACCACATGCTGAGTAAAGAAATATTTTCTTTTGTCTGTCCTAACTCTCCCAACACTCAATTTTAGTGAATGTCCCCTGGTTCTGGTGTTGTGTGAGAGTCAAAAGAGCATCTCTCTATCCACTCTGTCCATCCCCTGCATAATTTTGTATGTCTCAATCATGTCCCCCCTCAGGGGTCTCTTTTCTAGGCTGAAGAGGCCCAAACGCCGTAGCCTTCCTCATAAGGAAGGTGCCCCAGCCCAGTAATCATCTTAGTCTCTCTCTTTTGCACCTTTTCCATTTCCACTATGTCCTTTTCGAGATGCGGTGATCAGAACTAGACACAATACTCCAGGTGTGGCTTTACCATCGATTTGTACAATGGCATTATAATATTAGCTGTTTTGTTCTCAATACCTTTTCTAATGATCCCAAGCATAGAATTGGCCTTCTTTACTGCCGCCACACATTGGGTTGACACTTTCATCGAGCTGTCCACCATCACCCCAAGATCCCTCTCTGATCTGTCACAGACAGCTCAGAACCCATTAGCCTATATGTGGTTTTATT
The DNA here is from genome assembly GCF_035046505.1 of Tiliqua scincoides. Classification (NCBI taxonomy): domain Eukaryota; kingdom Metazoa; phylum Chordata; class Lepidosauria; order Squamata; family Scincidae; genus Tiliqua; species Tiliqua scincoides. The sequence continues at coordinate 91,917,712 of NC_089822.1, read as the reverse complement.
TTTTGCCCCAATGTGCATGACTTTACACTTACTTACATTGAAACGTATCTGCCATTTTGCTGCCCATTCTGCCAGTTTGGAGAGATCCTTCTGGAGCTCCTCACAATCACTTCTGGTCTTCACCACTTGGAAAAGTTTGGTGTCATCTGCAAATTTAGCCACCTCACTGCTCAATCCTGTCTCCAGGTCATTTATGAAGAGGTTGAAAAGCACCAGTCCCAGGACAGATCCTTGGGGCACACTGCTTTTCACCTCTCTCCGTTGTGAAAATTATCCATTGACACCCACTATCTGTTTCCTGGTCTTCAACCAGTTCCCAATCCAGGAGAGGACCTGTCCTCTAATTCCCTGACTGTGGAGTTTTCTCAGCAGCCTTTGGTGAGGGACCGTGTTGAATGCCTTCTGAAAGTCCAGATATATAATGTCCACGGATTCTCCTGCATCAACATGGCTGTTGACCTTTTCAAATAATTCTAAAAGGCTCATGAGGCAAGACTTAGCCTTACAGAAGCCATGCTGATTCTCCCTCAGTAAGGCTTGTTCATCTATGTGTTTTGAGATTCTATCTTTGATGAGGCATTCCACCAGCTTACCCAGAATAGATGTTAGGCTGACTGGCCTATAATTTCCTGGGTCCCCTCTCCTTCCCTTTTTAAAGATTGGTGTGACATTTACTATCCTCCAATCCTCTGGCACTGTGGCCGTTTTGAGGGACAAGTTGCATATTTTAGTCAAGAGCTCAGCAACTTCATTCTTCAATTCCTTAATAACTCTTGGGTAGATATAACAATAATAATAATAATAGATGCCATCAGGGCCCAGTGACTTATTCATCTTTAATCAAGCCCAGAGATACTTGAATGTGTTCCAACTTGACTCCCTCAGAAGTCATTGATGTTTGATCAGGTTCACCTGCCTCTCCTGGGTTTGGCGAAGTATTGGCCTAGAAAGCTAAGGTTCTGAGTAAGCATAAGCTGTTGGCTACAACATCATAGCTTTTTTTTGGGGGGGGGGGTCTTCCACATGACTAGGAGTGAAGCTTTTGAGGATGGTATCTCTTTGCCTGGGTTTGGACTCAGGCTGTCAGGAGGGTCTACTTATTCACTGTAGATAGGGCCAGATCTGGAAAAGAAGGAAGACACTGGTGCTAGAGCTTCCCATCCCCTGATCACCACATGGGATCCTCGAATGACACAGAACAAACAGAAGGGCACTAGCACTTCTGACTCTTTCTTTCAACCCCAGTAAAGAAACCATTCTCTTATCTACATTTAATGTCTGTTTGTACCCTTGAAATTGAAGCTGCATTATGCTTTTAGGTGAAGTGGGAACAATATAAGTAGATAAATATTAGGCTACAAGAATGCCTTGGGTGACTCATCAACTAAAATTTTATTTTAAATAAAATTTCACTGCTCCCTTTTCTTTAAAAGCATCCGACAAGGCCGGACACAAATTTAGATTTTGTGGTTCTTGAAAGACCCACCAGATCTTACAAAACATGGCAGCTCCTTGCTTGTGTAATAAATTTGATGGAAAAGAAAAGGTTAAAGATGGCTTTTCCCCGCTTACATCTAGAGCAGGTAGTGTGCTTAACCTGAAGGGGTGGGTGAGTGTGTTGCAAGGAGAGGGAGCTATTTGGGTTCTGGTTTCTTAATGTAATAAAATTTGATTAGCAGAGGGGGGAATTACAATATAATTTTTGCTCAGTTGCTTTTGATCATATGTCCCCTTCCTTTTGAATCTCCAGAAAAACACAGTTATGGAGGATTTACAACATTTTCATTTATTTTAATGTATTTTTTTAATGTAAATACCTTTGTTAATTTAAATTTAATTAGTGAATTTGCTAAAGGAATCACAGTGAATTAGTTAATCACTTGACAGCTCTTAATCAAAAGCAGAATGAGACAAACTGTACCTTACAGGAAGCATGAAAAGATGTTATCCCTCTCTTTCCCATCATGCTTCTTTTTGGCAGAGGTGCCCATGTTTGCAGCTGTTTGGTGTTTGAAGGCATCTACATCTTCCTGCTGGTAAAAGGAACATCAGTTTCCTGTCAGCCTCTAAATTTCCCACAGCTTCTGTCACACGCACCACTTGAAAACAGCCCAGGTGACCAAGAGGCCCAGATTCCCCTTAGCCTGAGCAATGTGTGCGAGCTGCCATATGTTGCCATGGGTAATGGCTGACACTGAACAGGTGTATACCGTCACTGCAGACCATCTGGAGGGCAGAGGTGTCACAAAACAAAGGTACACTTTTTAATTTACAGAACAACTTGTTTTCAGGAGAACCCTGGGGCCTTGTGATTGCTCTTTTAGTTTTTTCATTGTGCATTTTTTCAAGAGGGAACATGGTTTCCTAATGGTGTTAAGTGATTTGATTCTGCTACTGTTCAGATGGATAGTACAAGAAAAGGAATGAGACTGTGGAATTCAATGTGATTAAGGCTGCAATCCTATTCCACATTTATCTAGTCTGGGAGTAAATCCCATTGAACTCAGAGGAACATCCTTCTGAGTAGACAGACATTGGATTGTGCTTAAGACTGCAGTCTTATTATACACTTACCTGTGTGTTAGTCCCACTACATTCAATAGGATTTATTTTTGAGTAGCAGGTAACAGTTGCCCTGCACATGCCCGATCTTGTCTGATCTCGGAAGCTAAGCAGAGTCAGGCCTGGTTAGTACTTGGATGGGAGACCTCCTAGGAATACCGGGTGCTGTAAGCTTATACCATAGTCTTTTGAGACTGAAGGTTGCCAACCAGTCATGCATAAGATTGCAATTTCCCTAAGAGTAAGTTGCACTGAATTCATTGGGACTTACTTCTGAGTAGACTCATAGAAACTCATGTTGCAAAACAACATTGTCAGAAAACACTGAAATTAGCTTCATTGTCTTTTTTTGAATGTTCCCCAAAGCAGCGGATCAATAGCAAAATAGGTATGACTGTGTCAGAGTGTGTCCTGAATGGCAAGTCCAATGTAACACCTCTCATAGAGCTGATTTTGGAGACCCTCGGTTTAAACATGTCTGAGTACATTTCAACATGGTAGTGAGTCCATGCGTAGCACCATGTAAGTCCTGAGCCAGGTGGCCAGCTGGACTCATAGATGAACTAGATGAAGGTGAATAAACTTAAGTTCAGTACAATAAGGTCTAAATGATTCTGGTGGGAGGCTTTGTAGGCTGCTGGTCTGAGAAAGTGCTGATTATGGATGGAATTGCATTTACATTGGTGGTGCTTGTGGCCCCAGTACCCCATTTCTGGAGCCTACATATTTATTTCATATATATCCTGTCTTTTGCATAACCCCAAGGCAGCTACGCCCTCAGAATAGTGTTTGTGGCCTGGCATGTTTGTTTTCTTTTTTCAAGCTTCAGCTGATTTGCATACACTAGGGACAGGTTGCCAAAGTCATTCCTGTCTTGGTGACTTCCAAATTATTCTAATGCAGATGCCTCCCAGGTCAGGCTGTGCTTAAAGACTGTCCCAAAAATCAATTAGTACAAAATGCTGCTGCCTACTTTTTGACAGGTACCCATAAAACTAAGCTTAAAATGGTCCTATTGTCTGCCCTTCTCACACATTCAATGTGCTGTTATTGATCTTTGAATGCCCACACAATCTTGGACTGATACCTGATACAAGTTAAGGCATATCTTTTCCTTTATGGATGGAAACAACCAGCATGCTTTGAGTTCTGCTAATGAGGCCCTTCTCAGTACCATCTTTAGAGGATGAAAGCTTGACATCTACTATAAACAGGGATGTTTCATTTCTCAGCTGACACAGTGGACTGCTTTTCCCCCCGTGAGGTTGGTGTGACCCCAATATTTGCTTCCTTTCATAAACAGGCAAAAATGAAAACGGTTTGTTGTGTTAGGTCTGTGAAATGTGAGGGCCCTGTTTGTTGATGGACTTTGAGGATTGATCCAGCAACTGTTGGATACTGGATAGGCTTATACTACATGGCTTTTATTGTTTTTAGTGGATGGTTTTGCTTTTAAAGCCATTTCTGCCCAATGTTGCATATACACAACAGGGACCAAATGTGTACACCTGTGGACCAGGCAAAAAATAGGTTAAAGTTGTGAACCAATCTGTTAGACATCTGAAAGCAGTTTTCAAGACAAATAAAACGTAACCAGAGGCAACACCTTTCCAGGCATCTTGAGGAATATGTATCAAAAATAGTATAGGTGGCTGAACCACACTTTGAGGGACACCCTTGTGTAAAAATCCAGATTGCACAGAACAGCTGTAAACCTGTAAGTTGGAGGGGGTTTTCAAACAGAGAAGCCACTTATGAAAAGGGGTGCCCAAAGTTACAGCTGTTTACCATTTCCTCATCCCACTGCCATTTCGGGCCCAATCCTAGCCAACTTTCCAGTGCTGCTGCAGTAGTTCCAACAGGTGCATGCTCCATCCTTTGGTGGTAAGGGCAGTCAAGGCCTTGAGGCCTCCTCAAGGTAGGGGAAAGTTTGTTCCCTTACCTCAAAGCTTCATTTCAGCTGCATCGGCAGTAGGAAAGTTGGATAGGATTGGGTCCTTCATCTGTTCTGGGCCAAAACAGAAATGAACCAGGCTGAAAGAATAACAGCCCCCCTCTTCTACCTGCTTCTCCAATTTAGATCCACCCCACTTCTTTACAACTGTTGGGAACTAGAGTTCTAAGATACACTGCAGAATCACTTGGACCCTTAAAAACTCTTTTGAGCAAATGGGTTTCAACAACACACAGGAATTTGCATAAGATTTAAGTACGTAATGCTTTGCATAAAAGAGCAGTTCATTAACTGAAGAGGACTGTTTTCAGATTTTATGATACAGACAAATCAGTCAAAGGTTTGACAAAGCTTCACATCTGAGGGAACAAGGAATTGTTGCAGATGCTGCACCATTGAAAAAAAATGCCACAAATGCACTTCTGGGGAAGGCGAGCCTGCCATTTAAAGACATTAAATTCACCAGTTAATGCATCAAGCTAATGAAATAGCATGCAGAGGCCTTGAGGCTGCGTCTTTGAGTCCCCTAAAGAGATTAAGTTGAACTTCTATAAGTCGTTAGTACATGATCTGACCTGCTTTTTAAATGGGAATAATTTATAATACTAGGAGTCCAGTCTTGAAAATGATGACGGCTTCATTCCTTTCTTTCATGACTCAGCTGCTTAAAATGGCTGGAGTACAATGAGGAATCAACAGAGGTATGACTTAAGCCAGAAGTCATGCAGAAGATCCCAGGTTGAATCCTTGGCATTTCAAGTAAGAGGAGGAAAGACCCCTGAGTTTGAAAACCTGGAGAGTCACTGCTAGCCTGTGCATCCAGTGCTGAGTCAAATGGCCCAACAGTCTGGCTCAGCAGAATGCAGCTTCATATGGTAAGAACAAAAATAAAACTGAAACATAGGAAAGCCACTGTTTTTGATTCCTGGGTACATGTATGAACATGTACGGACAAAAGCAAGGACTCCATCTCTGCATGTAAAAGTTTGGAATATTTAGGATTTGGTTCAGTCTATTCTTTGCACTAGAAAAGGGCAAATCTGCACGTGCTTATTTTATGGGTTTCAAAATATCATTTTGATATATTTTGTTATATTATTATTATTATAACATATTTTATTATTTTGTTTATATTATTTTGTTTGTTTATATTATATGTTTATTATTTTGTTATATTATTAATATAGCGCATTTTGTTATATTATTATATAACAATATAATGTATATATATATATATATTATTCATTATTTCATTTTTTGTCCCATTCATTGGCTGGGATGCCAAATCTGGAAGGTCAGCTGGCGCTGCCCCGTCTGCAGCAGCCCACTCCAGAGCAAGATGGATAGAGGATGGTACTAGGAGATGTAAGGGCAGGGAAAGAGCAAGGTGCGCACGCTGCAGCCTGCATGGCACCGATTTCGGGTCAATTGGAAGCAGCGATGGGCGGAAAGGCAGTGCGGGGCCCCCACCATACGCAGGGCCCCATTGGGCGAAATTGCCCCAATTGCCTAAGAGCCGGTCCTGCAACCCACATTCTTCCTCACCTCAGACATACGCTAGCTACTTAGCTATCCTGGGTCCAAGGCAACAGCCAGGAGGCCTACACAGAGGTGAGTAAAAAAGTTTTGTTCCTTGCCTCTGGATGGCTTCCAATTGCTCCCCCCCCCCCCACTGGATGCAGTGAGTGCTTTGCAGGTGCGGCCGCATCATCATCAGTGGATAGGATTGGGCTGTATAAGTCCTAATTTTATAATGCCCCTATATCCTATATACAAATCTCTGGTGTGGTCATCTTTGCATAATTCATACGGGTCTGATCACCATACCTTAAGAAATACATTGTAGAGCTGAAAAAGGTGCAAAGGAGGGTAATCAAAATGATGGGTGGACTGGAAGCACCTTCCTTACCAGGAAAAGTTAAAGCATGTGGGACTTCTTAGGCTGGGGAAAAAAGCAATTAAGAGGGGACATGACTGAGACTGGAGAATGGATAGAGGAAGTTTTTATCCTTCTCTCATAACTTTGGGATCAGGAATCGCCCAGTGATCCTAACTGGCAGGAGATTTAGAATGGACAGAAGGAGGTACTATTTCACACAATGCAAAATTACTGTGTGGAATTCGTTACCACAAGGTGCGGGCATGGCAACTAGCTTGGGTGTCTGTCAGTGGCTACCAATCATGATGGCAATCTCCAGTTTCAGCAGGAGTATGTCACCCACTACCAGTTACAAGGGAGAAATGGCCGAAGAGAAGTAGACCTTTCTCTCTTGCTTTTGGGCTTGACCAAGGCAGCTGAGGAGCCATTGTATGAAACAAGATACTAGACAGATGGCAGAAGCGTGGTCCAGCAGATCTTTCCCATGTTCTAATGTACATTCTTATGCCCAAGTATAATTTAGCACAAGCAGACTAGACTGGTCATTAATATGAATGCCATATGTAAATTGATAAGGGTGACTTTTGTCAGGGTGGTCATATCATACAGTAGAATTTGCATCATCTTTCAGTTCTTTATTGTGATTCTGATGAAGGGTATACTAAGTAGCAATGTGCAACTGAGACAGGCAGCAGCTGGAGAAACCAGCACATGGAGTTCTTCTCTTCCGAGATTGCAAACATGATTAGAACAAGTATTATTTTTAGAGAGAAAAGGCAGATTAGGTGGTATGAATGGTCTGGAATGAAAAAGCACATTTCATCAGTGACCTCCTGCTGTGCTTCATACATTTATTATTCTTGTTTTGAAATTTAAATGAATCCACAGCTTTATTTTCAGAGGTGCTGAGAATTTAAATCTCCAGTTGAAGTTGATATCAGCGATGGAGTTTCAATAAGCCGAAAACAAAAAAATAACAAGCCCCTGAAAAGTTTTAGGGGTAGAGCCTGTGGTGAAAACTAAATATGGTTTCCCTATTCCAAAATAATTGGTATTACACACATCTTCAGTCATGTTTTGGAGTGATTGGCTCAGAAGGTGCCATTTTTTCATGGGAGGGCAGAGTGATAAATGCACAGTGCTGATGGCCACAATTTGCATGTTGGACCCATGGAGCCTCTGTTCACATGTCCAGGTAAACAGAGCCTAAATGAATGTGCATACATGCACCCTCTATTACCTTTCACTATCTCTTTTTCCCCTTTCCTCTTCTTTTGTTGTCTCTGCCTTCTGTCAAAATGTGGATTGTAACCCCCTTGGGACAATAATCTGTCTCTTTCCTTATGCATGTTGATGGTGCCTAGTTGTTTCATCATACCATATATCCCGTCTTTCCACTGCCAACTATGCATCCTAAAGAACATTTATTAAAAACAAATGCAGTAGCCTGACCTGAGTTTTCACGGTATAGCAGATACTCCACAAATCCTATCTCTTTATGATCTGGAGCAGCATTTCTCAAACTGTGGGTCGGGATCCACTTGGTGGGTTGCAAGCCAATTTCTGGTGGGTCCCCATTTATTTCAATATGTCTTTTATTTTTTATCTATTAGACTTGATGCTTCCATGGTATGTGACTGCATTTGGGAAAATGTTACAGACCTGTACTTTGAACAGGCTACTATGTATATCCTTTTAACAAGGATATGCAATGGAGCTTACTCCTGGGTAAGTGTGGATAGGATTGCAGCCTTTGGAATTGGGGATTTTTTTTTAAACAGTTCAGCAACTGCTTGGGAGGGTTAAAAAGGGTTCTTCTTTATTTTAAACAAATTTTTAAAGTTATGCTTATTTAAAATTTTTAATTTAAGGCCCAATCCTATGCCGCTCCAGTGCCAGAGGGGTACCGTAAACATGCTATAAAGCACGTTTACAGCACCAAGAGAGCAAGGAGTGCCAGTGCTGGGCCCTCACCTGTTAGTGCTGGGCCCAGCATTGGGATATCAATGCTGGAGGAGCACCAGTGGTAAGGTGCACTGCCGGACAGCAGTGTGGGGTTTCTGGGTGGGAAGGGAGGAGTTCCAGGGTGGGGGATGGCAGGGTGGGGGAGGAACCGGAACAGGAGAGTGTGGGACCAGCAGGATACTATGCTCTGTGCTGGGCTGAAAAGCCTAACACAGAGCTCCTCCAGTCTGCGCCGGAAAAATAGCCAGCCGTGATGATGGGAAACAGAGCTGTTTTTCTGTTTCCTGGCCACCATTTGGCTTCTGCGGAGCCACTGCAAAGCTCTTGAGCACAGCACCGGTTGGAGATTTGCGGTGGTTCCACAGAAGCCGAAAGTCTCCTCCCTTGCCCACCACCTCCACCCTTGCTACCACAATTTTTAGTAGTGGTGTTGAAGGCAGACTCCCCAAGCCAACCACCCCCTGTTCCTTCAAAGATGTGAGGTGTTGTGGTTAGTTTCCAAACTAGGTGAACCAGGGCCTAGTCTGTGCCACCTGGCTAGACATATTGCTTGGTTCAATTGTTCTCGAGAGTCAGCCAGACTCCTGGTGTTTCTTCAGGACATCTGGGCTAAAGAGTAGTAGTATCATTATAAGGGTGGGACTGCAGCACAAGTTCAGCTTGTTATCTGCCTGAGAGCTCCCTCGCCGGCACAGGGAGTAAGGCATCTGAGCCCTGCTGCCATAGTTTTCAGTTTGAGAACTCCAGGGCCTGACTTCAGGAGGTACGTCTGGAACAGCAATCCATTGGAAAAGAATACATATTTCCAAGTAGAAATGGGGAGTGTCAGGCTAGTAGTTTCACTGCTTGGAATGGGTAGAAGGGTAAATATTTTACATTTATGCCCTGTTAACTACATTATCCTTTTATTTAGTTAATGAAAATCAGTAGTATACTTTAATATCTGAAAAGTACATTAAGAAAATAGTGTGACTCAGGCATTGGGAATCTGAGAAAGACTGTCCTGCTGACTACCAACACATTAAGAGTAAACAAATATGTGGAGTCATGCATTATTCGCTGTATCATGGAGACAATAATTGAGAGCATGTTGCAAGCAGGTCACTTGTTAGGGTGACCTATTGATCCACTTTTGTTGTTGTTTTCACAGTGGTGTCCAGACGGTTGCTAAGCATGGTAATCGTGCCAAAATGATTAATTGGGGAAGTCGAAAGGATACAGTGCAACCCAGAAATTTTCCTAAGTCAACAGTGCGCAAGCTGTAGAAAAATGTCTGCTTCTATTACCACAACTTTGACCTAGGCTAAGCTTGCCAGCTGGAGAGGGACGGAGACTGCTGCAAAGTGTTAAAAACAGGCAATAATTAAGGTTAAGAGGGCACATCCCAAGATATTGATGGACTAAATCAAGATGTGATTGAAGAGCTTCTAGAAGGAGAAAGCCATATGGCTGGGCAGGAATGAAATATTGTCAGAGAGACTGGCAAAACCAGCAAAGACCATGTTCTCTTTATTGCTACCCAGAGCCAAACTACATGTTATGTAAAATATGTAACATGGTCCAAAGGAGTGTGTTGTTCTTTAGGGTGGAAGTAGCCAACCCTGGCAAAACCATGAGGGGCGGGGGCTTAGCACTTTGCCATCGCTGTAATTCCAGTTGACACTCTTCCCCACCATGCTTTCTGAGATAGAATAAGAAGTTCTCTCTGAAAGCCAGTGGGAACTTTCCTTCTGTTTTAAAAGGGGCATGGGTACGATTGAGATGACAGGCCACAGCAGGGAGAAAGTGCGAATGACCCCCCCACACACTCACACACTCTTTTGCCATTGTTGTATTCAGTTTTGCTACCCACAGCCCGCTACTTAAAGGGCAAAAAATCCACAAACACACTCAGGCCACAATATATATTTCACATTCTGTGTAGTTCGTTCTTCAGACAACTCAGCATAAATTAATATTGTAACACAAGTGAAGTGGTCTTAAGACAACATGCCAACACTCCCAGCCTTGTGCTAGTTCTATGAGTTCCTTTGGAATTGATGCCTGTCCAGGGTAATGAACTTAGTTGCATTTTCATTCATGTCTTCCTTATTGCAAAGGCTTGTGATAGATAATTATCTGGGGTGTTCGCACAATGTGTCAATAGGATAAGGAAGAGTGTGTAGTGCACATCTCTCTCCCCTACCTACTATGCTGTTCTCACCTCTGCATAGCCAGAATGTCCAAATTGTGGTTGCAATACTCCTTTATAGTTGCATTGTGTAACTGTGCAAGTAGCGGTTGTGCACATATTCTGCCTCCTTGGCCAAGTAGACCTGCACACACACATTCCCCCTTGTGTAAAGGGTAAGCGGGTTCAACAGTATTATCCAAATCAGACCATAACTAAATAACATACACAAGATGTTCAGTTTAGGCATAGGGTAATCCTTTAAAAAAAAAAATAGCTTCATGCTGATTGCCAAAAAATCAGCCCAAATAACAGCCCAATCCTGAGCTGCCTGGGGCGCCCAGGCTCAGTGGCACCAAGAAGGGCTGCCGCCAGATCCTGAGCCTCCCAGGCTACTGCAGGAGGCGCCACAGGAGGAGACTTTCGTTCCCTTCTCCCAGGTAAGGTAAGCAGCCCCGCAATGGGGCTACTCACTTTACCATAATGTAAAGGCACTCTACACAAGCGCCTTGGATCCTGTGGAGCAGAGCTCCACAGACCCGCCTCCCTGCCTCCCCTGTCACGCCTCCTGCCCACCCCCCGGCCTCCCCCACCTTCTCTCTGCCCCCGCAGACCTCCCCCCTCCCTGGAACGCCTCCTCCCTGCCCCCATCCCCATCCCCCTACTGTGCCGCGGCTCAGCGCAAGCCGTGGAAGCTGGGCGACTGCCCCATGCTAGCCCAGCACTGGCTGGTGCTGAGCTAGCACGGGCGGGAGCCCGGTGGTGAGGCTCGCAAATGTGCCTTATGGCACGTTTGCGACAGTGCTCGGTGGCACAGAGCTGTGCCGCCGAGCACAAGATTGGGCTATACTGTGCACAGAAGGTGGCTATACTGAGAACATAATTCTGAAGCTGCCCTCTTCCTATCTTCCTGGAACATAAATTGCCAACAATTGTGCTGACAGAGATGTTGTTTGAATGATGTAGCCAATGAGCTGTTTGGGCTGTTGGTCTGGCTATTTTTTTCCTTGGGAAATGAGATTTAATTGCTAAATGGTGGAGTTTGGCATTCAGTCATATAACTTTATCGCTATGGCCCTTTGTGTTAAGCAGATTTGAAATGAATTAATTGCTGATGTGTTATGTGTCTGAATTACTGCAACGAAACGGCACAAAACACTTTTCTTCCTTGTTATCGCTTCCCACTTCCTTGTCCTTTATAACCATCACTTTCAATAACATTTTGGAATAATGCCTTCATAATCTCGTTGCATCCTGCTCTGCCTGTTTTCCCACTATGATTGTCTTCTCCTGCAATTTTGGAAATAAATCTAGATTACTGTGCTGTCTTGTGGCAGTGGTTCCCAAACTGTGAACTGTGGCTCCCCAAGAAACCCTGAAAACCAGCCAGTGGAGCCGTGGAATCCTCGTGAAAAACCTGTCGCCTTGTGCAATATATAGGATTGTAGCCCTAATGATGGACCTCATCATCTTTATTCTTCTGTTTCAGCTTTGCTGATGCTTTTAGTGAAGTGGGGGGGAAAATTCTTGGAACTGAATTTTCTTTGCTTCCAGTACCTCCCTACCAGCCACTTAGCATAGCAGAATAGCTGGAAGTCAAAAGAAGACAGCCCTCCCCATCCTAGGCGTGGAGAGAGCACAAGAAGAAGATGGGGCAACTAGATGGTGCAACCAAGCAGGTGGCAGGGCAGAGGGTGGGGCATCCCCTGACGCCTTGCTTCCTTCTCCAGCCCACCACCTGAAGCAAGACATTCTTTCAACCGGCCTCATGGTCACTCTTGATTTCGATTGGCATGGAGTTGAATGGTTTTTCTTTCCTCACAGCATTTATTATATATATAAAATATAGGTGTGGTCTGATGGCTGAGCTGCCAGTACTACCTGAAGAGCAAAGCAGGAGATACCATGGTCTCATTTCTGAATGGGAGACAGAATGCCAGGCTGTGACAAACTGTAGTAGCCACTGTGGCAGAATGGAGTTGCTGTTGAGTTGAATAGCCACTGTAGTGAGAGTGCAGGGAGTGTGTGAAGGCCAGTCCTCAAAGAACAGAAAAAAATCTTGAGGACCTGTCTGGGCTTGTTGTACCTGCTGCTGTTGTACAATGCCTGCTGAAGCTTGATAGCACACAGCCAGAAGAGAGAATCCACACTGTGAAGGTAACATCTGGTGACTGAGGGTTCTGTGAGTCTTCCAGAGAACGTATTGTAGAAACCCCATTGAAAAATGGTGGTTTAGACAAAGCCTGCCTATGTAAACCACCTTGAATGCTGCCTAAAAACAGAGAAAGGAGGTATATAAATACTGATGTTCGAAAGTATGTATTATCATTGTTTATACCTGTTGCACGTCTGCATCACTGTGTTCACTGCAGTGCTGTTAATTAACTTTTTAAAATATTTACATCCTGCCTTTAATATAAGCCTTTGAAGGTGGCTAACAACAATTAAAATGTTGATAAAGTCACCAATGAACACAATAAATTGAACTTAAAAAAAAACTTATAATTTCATCCTGTCGTTTTGCCCATAGGCACCTCCCACCCCTACCGCATCAGGTTACAAATGAAATAGAAAAGGAATAATTAAAATCTTAATACAAAATCATCATGTAGAAACAATCAACATATGTAGAATAGGTGGAGTTTGGAAAGCCATTAACAAAAGAACCAGGCAGAAACAAGAGCCAAACCAATCACCCCCAAAAGCAATTGTAAAATGGTGATTACAGAATGCTCATGAACATTTTGACCACTAAGGGGAAAAAGACATGGAAAGCCAGAATGTCACATCCGGCTGTGATGTGTGAAAGACTTTAGAAATGTTCTAGAGAACGGAGAGAATATGTGCTGCTGGGAAACTGTGTAGGCAATGGGTTGAGCATTGAGTTCTGTGAAACAGATAAAGAAAACTCACAAAGGCTTAGAGGGAAAAGGACTGCATGCTATTGGTGGAATAGGCCTGAATTTGTCCTGTTGACTTGTAATTCCAAGCCCTATCATTGGCAAGCAAGTGAGAAAGCTAGGGGTCAGCAGGTCAACACTGCACAGAGGAACAGGTGGGAATCGACTGATTTTCACACTGTTGATTTTGAAATAACCTACCAAATTTTTAGCTATACGTCTCTGTAGTCTGTATTCATGTCAAAATCCTCTTGATGAATTGATCCACCCTGCCTGGATGTTTTATAACCAAGTTCCAAGAGCAATTTCCGATGAGCCCCCACTTTGATTTTTGTCAAATTATTTTCTAAATAAGGCAACCAAAGCTCTGAAACAGAGTGATTTAAGACAGGGCTCAAATCCTTACACTGGAGCCTTGCACTGTGCCAATGGCATGGGAGCGGATGGAGTGAAACTCTTTTGGCAATGCCAGGACAAATGTATGTATAGGTCATGCCTTGGCATCCACTGATTTGATTCACCACTGATATGGGGGCCCACTTTTAAATGCCTTGCAACAAGAGGAAAAATTGCCAGAATCCCATTTCCCACCTTCGCACTGCTAAACCACACCGGTTTAGCACTGCAAGCTTCTCAGGGTTAAAGATAGCTTTATAGACCCACTTACCGGTTTCTTGCTCCTCCATAGTCACCCCAGAATGCTTTAGTATAGGTGTTATAATGCATTGAGCCACCAGATGAGGTGAATAATGGAATCTAATGAAATAATTTCATTCCATTACTCATCCCATCTAGTGGCTGAATGTAGTATAGTGTCTATATTGCATTCTGGGATAGCAACAGGAAACCTGGAAGTGAGTCTTTTTTCCACTGGGTATTTTTCCACTGATTTGGTACCCCCTGATTTTTTTTTTTTTAATTCACTGAGGGATTCAGAACCCCAGTGGATAATGAGGCATGACCTGTAATATAAGAACTCAACCTGGGGGTTTGGATTTGAGGAAGTAAATTTGAGGAAGTAAAAAAGGGATAAAGTAATTAAGAATGAATAGAAGTGTTGTGAACCATCCAAGGATAATCACTTCCTCATGGACATCTTAGTATAGAAATTCCTAGAAAGACTATGATTCACATAGATGAAAACACAGTTTTCCCAAGACTCATCAGATCACCACACTTTAAGGCCAAACTAGATGTAACATTAGTCAAATACTAGCCCTGCCACACTTGCTTTTTTGTAGGAATACACAAACATGCATGGAAGGTGCTGGAATGTGGATTGGGGTTATATCTGGGGATAGAATGGTTTCAGTCATTGCAGTCCCAGTCTGACACACTCCCAATGTGCTATTTACACAAGAAGGAAAGCTTTTGTTTGAGCTAACTGGGGCCTCCATGTGAATCAGCACTAAGGCAGGGAGTAGAGCTTAAGGGCCCAATCCTATTCAATTTTCTAGCACCAGTACAGCTGCAAGGCAGCTCCAAGGTAAGGCAACAAATGTTCCCATATGTCCCATTCAAATATTCCAACTCCCTTCTAATGCCCACTTTTTTGGCTAATTAACACCCTCCTTTTCCAAGAACAACAGCTGTGGTGTGCAAAGAAATGCAGGACTCCTTATCAGTTGAGCAATTAACAAGAATTTATTGCTACAAATACTGACACTCCCTGCATGTCCTCTTGTCCAGAGGCTTTCCCTCCCCAAAACTCCACTTAACTCAGTGGGTAAAGGTCTGAAGCCTCCAGTCCAAGTCCACGGTCTAATTTCCAAAGCACAGTCCAGTCTTCCCAATTCAGTTGTCTGCAGTAGAGTTCCTGCTCTGCAGCAGAGTGTCTCCTCCATCAGGGTCCTGGCAGTCCTCTCTTCTGTGGCCTCCAGCAGAGTCCTGGCAGTCTTCTTCTCCCATAGGTATGGATCAGGTAGCGTCTCCCTCTGGGTCAAGGTAGCTCTGTCACATCCTGAAGCTGCCTTTTATCCTTGGATGTCTCATAATCCAAAATGCAGCTCACCTGTGAGCTACCTGGTTAGCCCCTTGTTAAGTCCAAATTAGGCTCAGGTGAGCCATCTCTTCATGTCCATTCAAAGTCCCATCAAGGTCAAATGAAGCTCAGTTGTCCATCAGAGTCTCCATTGGCCTTGATTGATTACAGCTGTGGAGCCAGCCCTGCCCTTCCCAGAGCTGTCAACCAGCTGTCAAAACATGGGAATCACTGTCAACACCACATCGTCCACCTGATGATCTTCTGATCTTCCATAACACCATATCTTAAGGATGCCTCTGTGATTAACTTCCTACCACAGGATGCAGCGCATGCCCCATTGGCACAGCTGCACTGTCACTGGAAAATTGGATAGGTTTGGGCCCTAAGCCCCCTATACCTTGCCATAGTCCCAGTCTAAATCACACCATGCATACTATTTACACATGAGGAGGGGGGAAAATACTCTGGAGCTAATGATCTAACTCACATCACATCTAATTGGGCTTTTGTGCCTCAAATCCTTTAGTAAAAATGTTTACAACTGCACAAGTAGGAATGAACTTGCCTTGAACTGTCACTTTTCTTCATGTTTCAAGGATTGTATTTTTTAAAAACAAAATTCCAAACACAAAAAGAGAGATTGCTTTTATACTCTCGGGCCTTTTAAAAGGAAACATTCTGCATCCCTCCATTCTTGGATAACCTTTTATCATTTCATGCTGGGCAAGGCAATCTGAAAGTCCTTATATCCTAATTCTTTGTGAACCTCTATAATAGATGTTTCTGGTTCTGGAAAAGACATGAGATTAGTGAAAGTGTCATGAGTTCTAGATTATTTTCCTTTTCCTGATCAGATAATCTCTGCACAAGCCATCTACCTGGGATAAAGGTGTCATCGTATAGAATAGGAAATGGCACTTGTAAATTCTCTTGTTCGTACTATCAAGACTCTTCAGTGCTTTGCCACAGAAGCAGGGTCTAGGTACTCTGGCTTCGTTAAGGTGAATTGATCTACTGGGAAAAAGGCACCTTTTTAAATTGTGGGTCTCTTATGTTCAGCAAGAGAACTATTCATTTCTAGTGGTGCTAGCTGATCTCTCCTTTGGATTTTTTTTGTGTGTGTGAACCCTCTTGGATAGAGAACCTTCTTTTTTATTTTTTTTTGCTATGTGCTTTATGAACATTTTCTGTTGAAAAGCAGTATATACATTTTCTTTATTGATATGTTAAGAAGAATTACTATCACCCAGTTAAAGAAGACTAAGTTTATTACAGCACAATCCTATAAAAAACAAATTAAGGAAGGCCTGTTGAGTTCAATGGGACTTGCTCCCATATTTGGTGAGTGTAGGATTGCAGCCTTTATAAATTAATTAGAAAACTGTAATTGTTAGGGCACAGGCCAGTTCGACTAGATCAGTATTTCCCAAACTGTGGGTCAGGACCCACTGGTGAGTTGCAACCTGACAACTGGTGGGTTGCAAAGTGCTGAGCAGAGCCTCCAAATTAAACACAGGTGATGGCAAGATCAGATAACTAATGCCCAGTGGTGGACCTCTCCAGCCCCATGCCCCGGGGCAAAGGTCTGAGATGGAGCCCCCATCGGATGCTGCTGCATCCCGCGTGCATATCTCCGCCCGCCCCCCGCACTCACCTGAGGCTCACAGAGCCTCACACAACCGCAGGCAGCCTCAGGGAAGCTTCCCAAGGCTTCCCCAAGGCTTTAAATTATACTTCCGTTTTTCCAGAAGCACATTTCTGACCCCATTGGGAGCCTCAGAGAGGCTTCTGTGGGATCCTAAAGGTTCACACCTGGGCATTTGCCCCATTGTTCTTAATGGAAGGTCTGCCACTGCTAATGCCATCAGGCCCTGAAGGTATTCAAACATCAGATAGCTGCCAATTGCCCTGCAAACAGCTAAGCTCTTGAAGTTTGCAAGATAGCTGTTTATTGCCCTGCAAAAGTGCACAGCAGGTGTTTTGCAAACTGCAGGAGCTAATTGCACTGCATAGAGCTCGGCTTCTGTGGTTTGCAAGGATCTGATCTCCTTCAGTTTGTAAACATCTATAAATATAGAGAGATAAATATATCTTAGTTGATGCTCCCTAACAAAGAATTTTTTTTTAAACCTGATAAACATTGGTGGGTTCTGATAGAGTGTTTTTAAAAATGGGTCCTGGTGCAAAAACGTTTGGGAACAACTGTACTAGATATTATGGAGCAGGGGTGCCCAAATCCCGGCCCAGAGGCCACTTGCAGCCCTTGGGGACTTTTAGTCCCATGGGAAGCCCCCAGTCTCCAATGAGCCTCTGGCCCTCTGGAGACTTGCTGGAGCGCACACACTGGCCTGATGCAACTGCTTTCAGCGTGAGGGCGATTGTTCGACCTCTCATGTGAACTGTGGGCCGAGGGCTCCCTCCACTGCTTGCTGTTTCACAAATGTAATGAAGCAGCCGCAATGAAGGAAAGGCTGGCCTTCCTTTGTATAAGGCCTTTTACAGACCTTGAGCTATTGTAAGACCTTCATTCATTCATATGTTCCATCTCTAATACATTCATTTATGTACATTTATTCAAATTTATTCAAATTTTAAATGTAAATTAATTTTTTTTCCCCAGCCCCCAACACAGTGTCAGAGAGATGATGTGGCCCTCCTGCCAAAAAGTTTGGACACCCCTATTATAGAGGGAAGAGTTCAGTGTACCTTCTGGGAGCAGTCACACATTTAGGGTAACATGCACCACAAAAATCCTTCCACAAACACAACACCTTCCACAAACAAAAGGCAGCTCAAGTATTGTTCAATATTCTCCCCATACTGCAGACTGAGGGCCTGAGGCAAAGAGAAGCTTACCTAAAACCACTTGGTCGAGTTCATGGCAGAGGTTGGATTTGAGCTAGGGACTTACTTGCGGGCTCACTTTCCACTACTTTTGGGTGCTCTGTTACAGTGGCCAAACTTGCTTAATATTACAGCCACATATGATATTCAGATGTTTGAGAACTGCAGGAGAGATGTTTGAGAGCCACAATATTTAAGAAACATTTAAATTCTTAAATATATTTACTCACCATGAACATTAAAACTTAAGCTTTAATCCAGTGGACTCTCAGTTTATATCTGGTAAATAATTATAAAACTTGAAAATTTCTTGTTTACCTTTTATATTAATTGTGATGCAAAAAAGGAGCTCGGCCAACCTATTTCTGAGAGCTGCACATTGTATGTCATGTGACTTCTGAGCCACGGTTTGGCCACTCCTGCTATAGAGAGACTTGTTTGGTTATGAAATGAGAGAACATTACGGAAATAGTTATCTGTACTGTTTTTAGAAATCCTGAGATGGGATTGCAAACGACAACAGCAAACACACACACACACACACACAAAACCCACCTGAGTACACTGAATGCTTTGATTTGAGCTTCAGGTGATCAAACCAATATAGTGAAGGTACAGAGGTCATTTACAGTTGCAAACCCACAATAAGGGCTAAAGCAAGTGATGTTTGCTTGTCTTATGAATTGTTGTGCATTTGGCATACACGCTGGGGGATTTGTTCCATTTTAGCAAACCTGGCAGAACCTCGCTGTGACCTAAATAAGAATACCTTGCTCTATATATAAAGCCTGCATCAGGATGTTTCCTGATTTATTCATGAAAGGTTTGCTTTACAAAGGCATCTGGAGCCTGTATAATCTCCAAACACATGATACATATAGCTTGCCTCCTCTGTTGGCATTTGCGCAAATTGCTTTGAAATATGGTTATAATAGATGAAAGCACACTGGTGCTAATTTAAATACATGATGCTGGCATACATGGGTTAAAAGAGTAAATGAGACTTAACATACACATTTTTTTCCCCTGCTATCGCAGAGAGAGTAGAGAGAGGTTACTATCTGGAGTGAATAATTGATGGAGGGGGTTAGCAAACTTAACCTGTTAAGTAGATAAAATCTACCTGTAATAACAGAGAAAATATGGAAGGAGATCTTTAGGTGATGTAAACTGGCATAGCTCTCTTGGGACTAATGGGGTTTTCACCTTCACAATTCTTTGCTTTCTAATATTTCATTAGTCCATTCAAGTGCATAGATCTACCATGCTTTAATTTGATCATATTGTCCTTCCTTTTATTGCACTCCTTAACCCTTACCCATGAAGAAAAAGGCGTGTAAATTAATCCATAATGATTAATTCATATACCCTTCATATCATATCTATAATGATGCATTTTCTCCAATACCCTTGCCATTTCCTGCTGCAATATTTTTAACAGCAGAGCAGATGGGGACCGGTTGCTTGCAAGTAAGCTTTGTTTTGGAGGTTTGGAAGAAATTGGTTTAATTTACAATAGAATGAAAAGTGACATTTGTAAAGATGGTAAGAGTGAAATGCCAGGATCCATTATACTGATAATTCTACAAATGCACCAGCATTCTCGTTTGGCGAGGTAATACTCAAAACCCATCAACATTAACTTGCTAAACCTATTGCATCTTTAATGGCAAATTTCCAAATCTCTCCCCTGCCAAACATCTTCTTGTAATAAATGAGAGTGAGAGACAGAATATAATTTCTTTCAGATAAACTTCTAAGGTTTGAGGTAGAATCAAATCACAAAAGTCCCAGTTGGTTGTGGTTTTGAAGCAGCCAGTGTTGGTGCATGGATTGCCCTCGGGTCAAAGGTGGTGAACTAGAGGCAATCCGTTTGCTAAGCAGGGCAGTACATGCACTAGCATTCTATGCCTGTAGTCCAAGTTAAGGGGGCCAGGTTAGAGTCAGCAGCCTGTCACTGGGGTGGGACCCTAGGGACATTTCGTATTATGCAGTGGCATACCTGAGGGGGGAAGGGGTGCAAATGCCCTGGGAGCTACACTGGGCTCTGTGACC
Source organism: Tiliqua scincoides (assembly GCF_035046505.1). Classification (NCBI taxonomy): domain Eukaryota; kingdom Metazoa; phylum Chordata; class Lepidosauria; order Squamata; family Scincidae; genus Tiliqua; species Tiliqua scincoides. The sequence goes on along the minus strand of NC_089822.1, from coordinate 91,897,399 downwards.
CACCCCAGGTACAACGAGAACTGCGCCAAGAGTGGACTGCAGCCACTCTCAGCGTGGTTCCACACTGCTCTGAGAGGGGAGCGGAGCAGAAGTGTGTAGATTAGCAAGTACGTGGCTGAAATGCATGCATCTCTCTAGGTTCTGTTTTTTAAAAAAATTATTTGATGGTATGGAGTGGGAGGGGAAGGAGACAGGAAGCTGCTGAAAGTCAGTGTCCAACAAAAAGATCGTTCCTTGTCCCCAGAATATATACTCACAATATCAACCAGATGCGGAAGAGACCCAGTAAATAGACTCTGGGAGGGATGCTATGCTGGGATTGAATAGGGAATGTTGCTCTCCCCCTGTTAAATATAAGAGAGCCCACTGTTCAAAAGTTATCTTTTAGCCCACTCAGCAGGGGAAACTTGCAATGAGATGATGTCCTGTCAAACATTTTGTTTTATTACCTGTTTGTTGCAAGAGAAAGGAGATGTGAGGCCACTGCTTTCATCAGCAGCCACGCTTTTTCCCCTGAATCATCTAATTTGGGCAAAACACCATGGGATGAGTGATTCATCAGAAAGTCAAGTCCATTGAAGCAAGCAGAGTTCTTCCTTTTATTTTCCTTTCTTAATTCTGTTCCTTTGTTTTGTTTTTTTAAAGAAAATGGATCACGATTTCTTTCCTTTAGAAGCACTAACTAATGTTCACACTGAGGTTTGTGACTGTTCAGAATTGGAACACTCACAGGGCTGTTTTGTTTTGTTTTTTAATCTGATTGTGCAAACTTTGACGTATTGGCTCCTTGATATTTGTGTATTCTTTTTTTCATTCTCAGTCTTGTTTGGAGAAAAGCCTCCTCCATCCAAAATCTGGCATTTAGAGTTGCAAGGAAGATGACATGAGGTTTTCATTAGAGAGTGGTATGGCAAGTTGCTAAAGCATGGATTATGTGGTAATAAAAATACACTGGGTGATATCGATGTCAGAGGACCTAATTTACTGATGAGGAGGCCTAAAACATACTTCCTGTGCAGTGATTGCAGAAGTGCCTCGGCCTGAACTCTTTCTTTGCTAGCCCTCTACCTCTGCCTTATTTCTCTGGTCCAACAATAATGTAGATAAGGACAGGGTACTTTCATTAGCATGGATGGCTGTCAGTTTGGGTGGCCAGATTCTGAACTTGATCGAAGTCCACCTTAGAGGATGAAGGGCATGTCCATGGGACCTCTTTGAAACATACAATCAGCAACCTAATTTTTGCAGCTACTGAGGTATCACAGAAGACTCCTATTGCTAGCCCTAAGATTAACCCTTGTTCCCATAACATCACTGCCATTTGGCCAGGTAAGACAGGGCTCAGAGATACAAAAATGTGCTGTTTATCAGCTTGCTCTCTACTGCTTTAAAAAAGTTGAAATTCCCTACAATACTTGGTGATGTTCCAAATTTGTCTTGTTTTCAGCCATCATCAGATTAGGCTGGAAAGGGCGAGCATGATGCTATTTAACTTCTTTGCTGGAAATAAGGAGCTCCTAAGCCAATGAGTCTTTGCCCATCAAATCCTAGAATTCCTGCATCATCCAACTCTTTTGTTGCTTGCTGGAACAATCTGTTGCACTGCCATGGAGGGCATGGAGGGAGAAGAGCCCAGGGCAGCACTCCTCCACTTCCTGTGGGGACCGAAGAGGTCTGGTGCCAGCTGACCTATGGCGCCAGACCATGTTTCCACCACTGTCCTTTGCTCTGACTTCATCCTAGTCTAGCTGCGCTCGCTGCAAAGGCAGAAGGCAGGACATAGGGCCAGGAATGGGAACTGAAAAAAGGAGCCAGGCTGGAGCTCAGTAGCAGTAAGGGACTTGGGGCACTGTGATCAGGGCTTCTGAGAGGAATTTTATCAGGAGTACAAAGCTTCTTTGGGGCCCCTTAAAGGGGAAGGGGGCAATAGTGACAGGCAGAATGGGGGGGGCAAAATAGGTCAGGGGGAGGGTACTGACAGCCAGAATAGTCTTTGGACTCAGGTCTACCAGGCTTCTTGATGCAGAGCCCAGGTCTACCCAAACATGTGCCATTGGCAGCTAGATAAAGTAATATGGAAAACCAAACACACTCCTGAGCCTCTCTAAATTCTTTGAAATATAGAAAATTCACTGCAGAAAATTAGCATCTTCATATTTGCCTTCACAGTAGAATGGGCAGTGTGCTGTGTACACCAAAATGAACTTCTGCAGCAGCTGTAGTCTTGCAGCTGTGTCCCTGAGCTCCGATACACTCCTTTGTGGTTATTGGATCCACAAGCCAAAGAGTTAGTGTAGCAGGCCAGTTTCCTCCCAGATTTGACACTGTGTTAAGGAGGGTCATGTATGCATTTGTGGGCCTGGTGTGTATGGCTTGCAGCAGCAGTTGCCACTCCATGCCCGTGGTTGTGCCCCCAACATCATGCACAAGCAGAGAGTTCAGGTGAGATAGGAAAATGTAAGAGTCCAGGAACTTTCTGGGCCCCCTCCTGTGACTCCTGGGCCCTCTTTCTGACCCTGGGCCCAGGTACAACTTACCCCCTTTACCGCTGTCTCCTGGGCTGTGACTGTGATAGGATGCTCCAGCTCCTTTTGTGCCTAAGACCTTATAATCCCTGTCTGCCAACAACTTTCCAAAGGTATATTTATCTGGGTGGGTGGGGGGGAACGGGACTGATGAGACTCTACATTTTTAAAACATTCATAGCTCAATCCTATCCAACTTTCCAGCACCAATGCAGCCCCGGTGCAGTCCTGAGATAAGGGTACAAACATTCCCTTACCATGAGGAAGCCTTCGTGACTGCCACCACCACCACCACCACCACAGGATGCAGCTTGAGTCCTTTTGGCATGGCAGAATCGATGCAGGGAAGTTAGGAAAATAAGTGACTCTGTGTTAATTTTTTGAAAATTACCTTGCCTAGTGTGGTGTGGCTATGGGACATCATGAAGAGTTTTTCCGATATGCTCTTATCTCACTTTATAGTTTCTTTTCTTAAAGCTGAAGATAGTACCTCCACCCTGAAGTTCAAAGTAATTTTTGCTTTGCTTCAAAATGAAATGTAACACTTTGAGTTTGAAAAACTCACTGATACTGACTTGTGATTACTCTGCCCACACAGCTCCTACAGAGACAATTATCCATCAGTGTTTTGACCAATTCTTCAATGAATTATAGCCCATGACTATGTAAATTCTGCACAGTGATGCTGCAGCCGCTCCACTGCATCCTGTGGGGGAATTTTGGCTGCTGGAGATCTCCACTGGGTAAGGGACATTTGTCTCCTTCCCCCAGGGTATGCCCTAGCAGCCACAATGGGTCAACTTGGACCAGCACCACTGATAATGCTGGTGCAAATCCAAGTTGATCCATGCAGGCAGATCAGGCCCAGGAAGGGGGCTAGGATACAACTTAAGAACATAAGAACATAAGAACATAAGAACAGCCCCACTGGATCAGGCCATAGGCCCATCCAGTCCAGCTTCCTGTATCTCACAGCGGCCCACCAAATGCCCCAGGGAACACACCAGATAACAAGAGACCTCATCCTGGTGCCCTCCCCTACATCTGGCATTCTGACTTAACCCATTTCTAAAATCAGGAGGTTGCGCATACACATCATGGCTTGTACCCCATAATGGATTTTTCCTCCAGAAACTCGTCCAATCCCCTTTTAAAGGCATCTAGGCTAGACGCCAGCACCACATCCTGTGGCAAGGAGTTCCACAGACCGACCACGCGCTGAGTAAAGAAATATTTTCTTTTGTCTGTCCTAACCCGCCCAACACTCAATTTTAGTGGATGTCCCCTGGTTCTGGTATTATGTGAGAGTGTAAAGAGCATCTCCCTATCCACTCTGTCCATCCCCTGCATAATTTTGTATGTCTCAATCATGTCCCCCCTCAAGCGTCTCTTTTCTAGGCTGAAGAGGCCCAAACGCCGTAGCCTTTCCTCATAAGGAAGGTGCCCCAGCCCCGTAATCATCTTAGTCGCTCTCTTTTGCACCTTTTCCATTTCCACTATGTCTTTCTTGAGATGCGGCGACCAGAACTGGACACAATACTCCAGGTGTGGCCTTACCATCGATTTGTACAATGGCATTATAATACTAACCGTTTTGTTCTCAATACCCTTCCTAATGATCCCAAGCATAGAATTGGCCTTCTTCACTGCCGCCGCACATTGGGTCGACACTTTCATCGACCTGTCCACCACCACCCCAAGATCTCTCTCCTGATCTGTGACAGACAGCTCAGAACCCATCAGCCTATATCTAAAGTTTTGATTTTTTGCCCCAATGTGCATGACTTTACACTTACTGACATTGAAGCGCATCTGCCATTTTGCTGCCCATTCTGCCAATCTGGAGAGATCCTTCTGGAGCTCCTCACAATCACTTCTGTTCTTTACCACTCTGAAAAGTTTGGTGTCGTCTGCAAACTTAGCCACTTCACTGCTCAACCCTGTCTCCAGGTCATTTATGAAGAGGTTGAAAAGCACCGGTCCCAGGACAGATCCTTGGGGCACACCACTTTTCACCTCTCTCCATTGTGAAAATTGCCCATTGACACCCACTCTCTGCTTCCTGGCCTCCAACCAGTTCTCAATCCACGAGAGGACCTGTCCTCTAATTCCCTGACTGTGGAGTTTTTTCAGTAGCCTTTGGTGAGGGACCGTGTCAAACGCCTTCTGAAAGTCCAGATATATAATGTCCACGGGTTCTCCCGCATCCACATGCCTGTTGACCTTTTCAAAGAATTCTATAAGGTTCGTGAGGCAAGACTTACCCTTACAGAAGCCATGCTGACTCTCCCTCAGCAAGGCCTGTTCGTCTATGTGTTTTGAGATCCTATCTTTGATGAGGCATTCCACCATCTTACCTTACTTGTGCCAGCAGTGCTGATCCTGCCCCCTCCAGGTCTCAAGTCTCCCAACCCTGTCCCCATCTCCTCCCATTTCCATCACCTCCCCACCCTTCGCGCCCTCCTTTGCCCCTGTGCCAGACTTACCCAGTTTGGCAGGCCTCAGCATGACTCAGCATGACTGCCATGGGAAGGCTCCAGCCTTCTCATTGCCATGCCAGCTATGTGCTGTCACAAAGTGCTTTGTGGCCTTTTTGGTGACAGTGCGCCACTGCAGAACATGTGTTCTGCCGGTGGTGAAGATGGATAGGACTGCGCCATTACCTTTACCAGCTACCTTGAAATAAATGTTCATGGTTCCAAAACCTCAACAGATTTATGTGCTCAGGATATTGGAAGGCTGTGAGATAGCTCAATGAAGAAAAATGACCATATTGTAAGAAGAAACAGACATCTCTAATTGCTTCTTTTTTCATTTCTCATTACAGTAAAAATACGAGAGCCAAAATTGTTTCAGAGAACGTGCTCCTACCAATTAGTCAGCTAAAGACAATTAAGGCTTGTTGCTCTGCTAATGGTGAGGGTTGCAATATTTTATCAATTGGTTAGATCAGGAGTGGCCAGCCTGAGGCATGAGGTGCCAGTGATGGCACTCGACCACTTTCTGAGAGTCACACACCAAGTCACCAAAAATTTTTGAAAAACATTTAAATTATAACAAAGAATGCACCACAGAAGTTCATCTGAGGACAAAAAGGGGGTGAAGCAGAGCGGGACTGGGCTGTGCAGAAGGGCAATGAATGCACCTTTATATGGACTTCAGGACAGGTCTTAATTTTAATTTTAATTTAGACATGTTTGGATTTCCTAACAAAAATCCAAAATAAATTTGGATGTCTTTTGCAAAAAGCAGCCAGGCAGGAGGCAGCAGGACTCTGGACTGGGGCCATGGCCTGGTGTCCATTTAACAAAGGAATGAAAGGCCAGCATAAATTGGCTGTAGAGACTGCAGAGAAACTGAATGAATTTGTTGCAACTGTCTTCACTACAGAAGTCACCGGCAGGGCCAGCCCATCTATAAGGTCTAGTGAAGCAAATGCTTTCTGCAGCTGGCTGGGGAGCGAGGCAAATTGCCGGGGGTGCCTGCTGCCTACTCTAGCTTGCCCGCCAACCCAGAAACTTCAGCCTGTGTTCTGTTCCTCTTCTCACATGCTACAAGAAAAGGAGCAGGTGTGCAGGTCCACCTCTTCCTACAGCACTGCTAACACAGGCCAACAATTGCAATGGCACAGCTGGAGGAGGAAGTCATTTTGGTGCTGCCACCTGAGCCTGACTGTGTGCAGTTCTGATCGCCACACCTCAAGAAGACTGTTGTAGGGCTGGAAAAGGTGTGGAAGGGAGGTAACCAAAATTATCAGAGGGCTTTTGATAGGGAAAAGCCCCAACATTCGGGACTTTTTAGCTTGGAAAAAAGACAAGAATGTGATTGAACCTGTTAAAATTAGGCATGGTGTGGAGAGAGTGGACAGAGACAAGGTTTTTTTCCCTCCCTCTCAGGGGAGGAATAACTGAAACCCATTGATGGGAGTTTCAGGACTGGCAAATGCACAAAATTCATCTATGGGAGCTGAGACTACAAGAAGAGGTGATGGTCCCTAGTTTGGATTGCTTTAAAAGGGGATGATACAAATTAGTGAAGAACAAATCAAGTAAAGTTACTAGTCAGTCGTCAACAAGGGCTACATACCGCCTCAATGCTCACAGGCAGTATGCACAGAACCAATGGTGGGAGGGAGGCATGCCTTTCTCTCCTACTTGTGGGCTTCCACCAGACATCTGGTGGGCCACTGAGGAAAATAAGATGCTGGGCTTGATGGGCATATGGGCACAACTTTTTTCTCCACACTTATTACTAATTGCAGATCATGTATGCTGGGGCTGTTGTTAGCTGCATAGGGGAGGACACACAGGGCACAATCCTAACCCACTTTCCAACACTGACATAAGGGCAATGCAGCTCTTAGGTAAGGGAACAAACATTGCCTTACCCGGAGGAGGCCTCTGTGAATGCCCCCCCCCAACTGCAGGATGCAGCACATGTCCCATTGGCACAGCTATGCCAGTGCTGGAAAGTTGGTTAGGCTTTGGGCCACAGGCATGTTTTCCTCTCTGCAGCTAATAGCAATTCGGGGTGTAATCCTTACCTCGCATTGCCCTTGGTGCTGGAAAGTTGGTTAGGATTGCGCCCTCAGAGTACAACTTGCATCAAAAAATCCATGGTATCCTTCAGTCTCGAAAGACCATAGTATCGCACTCTGAATAGTGGTTCTGGAACAGAGTGTTCTCTCCAGTGCGCGACGCCTGGGTAAAGTAGATATGGAGGATAGACTGTTACCCATGCAGCAAATCCCCCCTCTCCACGTCGCTGAAATGGTCCAATGGAAAGGCAAAAGCCAATATGGTTGGTTCCAGCGGCATCGCAGGAGTTGCCAGAACGTGACTGTGTTCAGCCATGAACTGCCTCAGGGACTCCGGCTCCGAATTTTGCCTCGAGGTTGACTCCTGAAGCCTTTTCCATAACTGGATGTAGCCACAAGGCAGTAGAGGTTTGGGATCAGAGTTTTCCTTCTCTCAGATGAGCTGCCTTCCCAGGCTAACGAGTCCCATCTACCCGGTGGCTGTTTAGTCGCCTCTTACGACAAGTACAGCCAAACTGAGGGCCTATTCTTATCCCCAGCCCCCAGGGGAAATCAACCCCAGGGGAAATAAAAAAATCAACATGAAGAAAAAATGTTAAAAAACTCCCCCGTCTAAAGCCCCTTTCACCTGTTGCTGTTTTTCGAAAAAAGACAAACGCTGTTGAGTAAGCTAGTGGTGGATCTCCTAAATCCCATTTGGTATGCCACTTAGAAGAGACACCCTTATCTCTCATATACAAGAAGGAATTCGTGAGAGCAGCATCAGGTGGAGTACTGAGTCCCACAGCCCCTGTTTACAGCCCAAACCAAACTCACAAAAATGCTGTTCTTGGTGGTACAGAATACAGTGTGTGCCCTTGGATGTTAATACAACAACAGTGCTACCAGTTCTGCTGACAGATGCCAGCACAATGCTGTGCTGAGGTACCTCCAACACTGGTGCAACTTGGGCCTACCATTGCAACATGACTTTGTATACCTGTGTGTCGTCATCATCGTGTTGCCCCCTGAAGGAAAAGAAAACCTCAACGAAGCTTATAAACTTGAAAGTACAGCAGTGTAGAACTACAATCAAAGTTAACTTCAATCAGCTGTGTATCTCAGTGCACGTGCCTTACTGAGAAGTAATAACCATCCTTTCAAAAGCAACGCAAGACATTTCTTCTAAGTAAGGCATCTGCATGTTCCTTCAGGGTTCAGAAGGTCCAAAGGAAAGACTTTCTGTGGCTTTGTAGATTGCACTATTAGAAGCAGAGACCTGTAAAAAAAATGTTTTCTTCTCTATTTCCATTCTTCTTTTCAACCTCATACACAACTATCTTCACATACCACACTCTCTAATGCACACAACCTATTCAGGTGACTCATGCACCCCATTCATGTGCCATGAAGAAACAGGATTTGGAGACAACTTTGTAAACAGAACCTCAGGCTAAAGCTGAATTGGGGTAGTCTGTGAAAAATGGATCCACTGTACAGAACTTGCCGCTGAGAGGACTGTGCTGAGGGAGAGAAAAAGCAAGAGTTCTGTCAGTCACAGAGTTCTGTAGTAATGTACACCAGTTACTCAAAGATGTCAGAACTGTGATAGTCTGAGGGTGCTATGACTTTCTAGATCAGCGGTTTCAAACATAAGTCCTGCAGGCCTGATAAGGCCTGTGGAAGGTCCTTATCCAGCCCTCAAGATAATTGGGCTTGTGATAATTGAGCTGCAAAGTGACACCTGGGCAGGACTTGAAGTTGTGATACGAGCTGCTGCTCCACTGGCGCAGGCTGTTGCAAATGTGCCAAAAAGCACACTGCAACAGCACACTGTCCAGGCCAACCAGCAGGAAGGCTGAAGCCTTCTCGTGTGCCAGCACAGTGGATGATGCCCACTGGAGCAGATAAATTCACCACAGTGCAGCACAGGGGCAAGGAGAAGGACAAGGGGAGGGCAGGCAAGAGGGCAGCAACAGAGGCACTGGGTGGGCAGATTGCATCCAGGAAGGGGATGAAATCAACAGCTGAACTCACTACCAGTTTTCAGCCTCCCTGGTTCTCTAAAGGCTCCCAGATGGGAATAGGGGTGTGGTGGCAGGGGCAAGGAAGGTGGTGCCCCTTCTGGAGGCATGGCACCCTGGGGCATTTGCCCTCCTTGCCTTTCCACTGAGATTTGATCCATAGTGGTGTATTGGAAACAAGGAAGATATTGTGAGGAGATAGAATGTGGTGTCTGCAGTGGCACTTTGCTCTGGTGAATCTGGGAAACATGGGGTTAAAGCTTGGGCTTTCAACATTGGGTGTGCTGCATAGCTCCAGCCTCTGGAGGCAACAAGGTCTTTAGGGATAAAAGTAGCATCTGGAGGTTGGAGAGACTGTGGGTAGCAGAAGGAGGACAGGTTTTCAGGAAGAATTGGCTAGCCGATTGTTGTACTGACTTACCTGGCTAATGAACTAACAGATTGACCAACAGACCTGCTGACTGTTTAATGGGCTGGCTAATTGGTTAATTGACCTACTCACAGACTGATTTGACTGGCTGGCTGACCTACCGAGGAACTGCCAAATGGGAAACTGTGGACTACCGGAACTGTAACGGCTGGAGACGGCTGGTTGGTGCAGATCTTGGGGAGCAAATTAACTTAAAAGTGGACCTAACTTCTCTGGAAAGTTTGGAGAGGGGACATGGGCAAAACAAATGGCAGCGGGCAAACCTGAGGCAAGGGGATGAGTGTCCATTTACCCTCTGGAGATTGCCTGCTAAATTCCCCCATGGGATGCAGCGCAAGCCACACTGGCACCACTGCATCAATGTGGGGGAACTTGGATAGGATTGAGCTGTAACTTTCCATGACTAGTCATGAAGTCCACTGTCTTGGGCAGTCATTACCAGTCCTTCTTTCTGACAGGTTCTAGGCACTTAGTCCTCAGTTCAGCACATCAAGCCCTTATCCAGAGAGAACCCTTCTCTTCAAATAAGTGATCATCCTTCATGGTCGTGTATGTGTACAGAGTGGCTGAAAAGGAAATCCATTGATCTCACAATAAATGATTCACCTACTTCCCTAAGCAGATATAATTTTGCAGTGCAAAAGGCATGTGGGCAGCATGACCAAAAAAGTTGGATTTCATTCCTAGATAAAATAACAGTCCTATTTCGTTGCAAGCTAATCTCTTTTAATGATTTCAGCAGCCTATTAGCAGGCTGTCTTTTTTCAGAAAAGACGTGAATTACAAAATGGGCAGAATAGGAAAGTGCCTGAGGGAACAGGCTGCAGAGAAAGAAGCTGCAGGGATTTGCAGACCTCTATGTAAGTCCTTTTGCTGGGTGGTTGTTTTTTTTAAAGAGACCCCACCCTCTCTTTGAAAGTCTAAACACCAAGGCCTGCTGCCATCTCATGCAGTTGGGCCCTAAATGGATCTTGCTTCAAGATCCGTTTAAATACCACCTTGATGAGAATGTTCAGTGACTCAAAGATACTGTCCCGAAACTCCACTGTTTTAACCACAACAACATGGGAGGTACTTTGTAATATCTTCTTACATTCCATCAGCCCTTGACTTTTCAAACTGGGGCATCGCGACGCCCCAGCCAGAGAGCCCTGGTCACTTTCCCCTTGACAGGCAGGGGCAGGGGGAAGCAGCAATGCGATCCCCAGGATCGTGTCGCTAAGGGGGCTGCAAGGAATGGAATGTACTCACCAGTCCCTGCAGCAGCCATGTTTTTCTTTCTTCTCCACCACAGTTATGTCTGGTGTGTTGTGTGATAGATGTTTGCCTGTCTGTAGTCGGAAATCCCATAATATTTTGGCATCTTCATTTTCAACGACTTTTAAATTTTGTGGTCCCACCAGTTTCTGGCTGCAGGTAGCCTGCACTTTTTTTACAGATGTTCCAGGGTATCATTGTTACTACCTTGTCATGCCTTTGTAGTCGGTTTGTGCAACCTTTTCACAGCAACTAATTAGGTGGTCCACTGTGTCATCATCTCTTTGCAGAGAAGGCACTTGCTACTATTTTTTTCTACTTTTGAAGCTAAGCAGGGTCAGGCCTGGTTAATACTTGGATGGGAGACTGCCTGGAAATACCAGGTGCTGCAGGCTTCTACCATAGTCTTTCGAGACTGAAGGTTGCCAACCAATTTTTATTGCATTTGTTCTTAATGCCTGTTCTTGTGCAGCCATTATTAGACTCTCTGTTTCTTACTTCAACTTGCCATATTTTAGCAACTGCCAGGTCTTGGTGATGTTTGTTTTTCCAATAATGTTCACAAATATTGTTCATGCAGGGGCTTATTTTCCCACTTTTCTGCTTGGTTCTTTATTCTTTTTTATTAGCCTGCTTTGTTTCGTTGGTAATTTCTTGTTGTTAACTATTTTAAGTGCAACCTCTTGGCTATCCTTTATATATTCAAGGTCTCTCTTTTCTTCTGCTGCTGTCTAATGGACTTGCAGCATTCCTCTTCCACCTGAACTGCAAGGGAGATACAGTCTGTCCACATCGTTGCAAGGGTGCAGAGCATGGTTGATGGTCATTATTTTCCTGGTCTTATGGTCTAATGTCTCCAGCTCTGCCTGTGTCTAGTCTACTATTCCTGCAGTGTAGCTAATGATGGCTATAGCTCAGGTGTTTATGGCTTGTATAATGTTCCCACAGTTAAGTTTGGACTCTAGAATTTTTCTGACTTTCCTGATATATTCACATTGTTTTTCTTTTAACTTCAGTATAAGAACATAAGAACAGCCCCACTGGATCAGGTCATAGGCCCATCTAATCCAGCTTCCTGTATCTCACAGTGGCCCACCAAATGCCTGAGGGAGCACACCAGATAACAAGAGACCTGTATCCTGGTGCTTTCCCTTGCATCTGGCATTCTGACAGCCCATTTCTAAAATCAGGAGGTTGCACAAACACATCATGGCTTTTGACCCATAATGGATTCCCCCCCAGAAATTGGTCCAATCCCCTTTTAAAGGCATCTAGGCCAGATGCCATCACCACATCCTGTGGCAAGGAGTTCCACAGACCAACCACATGCTGAATAAATAAATATTTTCTTTTGTCTGTCCTAACTCTCCCAACACTCAATTTTAGTGGATGTCCCCTGGTTCTGGTGTTATGTGAGAGTGTAAAGAGCATCTCTCTATCCACTTCATCCTTCCTATGCATAATTTTGTATGTCTCAATCATGTCCTCCCTCAGGCTTCTCTTTTCTAGGCTGAAGAGGCCCAAACGCCGTAGCCTTTCCTCATAAGGAAGGTGCCCCAGCCCAGTAATCATCTTCGTCGCTCTCATTTGCACCTTTTCCATTTCCACTATGTCTTTTTTGAGATGCGGCAACCAGAACTGGACACAATACTCCAGGTGTGACCTTACCATTGATTTGTACAACGGCATTATAACATTAGCTGCTTTGTTCTCAATACCTTTTCTAATGATCCCAAGCATAGAATTGGCCTTCTTCACTGCTGCTGCACATTGGTCAACACTTTCATCGAGCTGTCCACCACCACCCCAAGTTTGTTTGCTGTAATCTGCCTGAAGTATGCCAAGATATTTATAATATTCTTTCTCATCTAAGTTCTTAATATTGTTTCCATTGGGCAATTCCATTCCTTCACTTTTTATTATTTTCCCTCTATTCATTATTAAGTGTGTGTGTGTGTGTGTGCATGCGCGCGCGCTCACGCACACACACACACATGCGAACGGCATTTGTTAATGATTCTATTTCAAATTGGGACTTTCCACATAACTTCAAATTGTCCGTAGAGCAGATGATTTATTTTATTTGATGTTTTCAATGTTTAGTATCTAAGGCCTGTTTTATTTAATATTCCTGAAACTGGCGTCATGGCTATAACAAACAGCAGAGGCGACAGTGAGTTCCATTGGAAGATGCCTCTCCTGGTATTCACTTGACCAAGAGTTTTGCCATTGATTGCTAACAGAGTACTCTGCGTGCTCACTGACCTTTTTACAAATGCCTGAATATTTTTGCTGACACCTGTTGTTTCTAAACATTTTAATATCCAAGCATGAGGCAATTGAAAGTCTTCTTGTAATCAATCCCTACAACACTTAGAAGTGTTTTTCTCTTTTTGCTATTTTCTAAAATCATTTTGTCAATCAACAATTGGTCATTCGTGCCTCTGGTGTTCGGACAATTTCCCTTCTGCTCATTTGGGGGCTGCTTATTGAATTAACAGGTGTGGCATTATTCCATCTGCTATAATAACAATAATTTAAACATGGTTAGCAGGCAGGTTATTGGTCTATAATTATTTGGAGCACCACCCTTTGCTGAATCTGTCATTATGAGGTGAGTTTTGCCAGTTGTTAACCATTGTTCAAAATTGCCTCCATGCAAAATATGATTAAACTGTTTTGCTAGGTGCTTTTGGAGACGTTGGATGTTTAAGCCAAAAGCCATGCAATTCATCATCACCTGGTGCAATCCAATTTTTAATTTTCTTTCTACTTATTATTTTGGGTGTTATTTTTAAATCTTGCATTTGTTGACTGCATTTGTAGTACAATCTTGCACTTGTTTAGAGAAAGCCTGCACATGTAAACCACCTTGAATAAAGTCAAAGGAGCAATCCAATGATCAGAAAGGTGGTATATAATGATCAGAAAGGTGGGCAGGAGGTCTGGTCTAGAGGGTAGAGCCTCCATTTGCCTGAAGATTAACATCCACAAGGTCGCCAGTTCGAGGCCACCGGCACTGTGTGACCTTGAAGCAGCTGGCAAGCTGCAGCTGAGCTGTTCCATCTGCTCGGAGCGTGGGAGGATGGAGGCCAGAATGTTAAACCAGATCGGAGTGTAACACCTTGAATATGTAGTGGTTCTTGAAAGAAAGAACCTTCTTTCAATTTGTAAAAATCCCTGCGTGGATTTAATAAGCCTGCCTATGTAAACCGCCTTGAATAAAGTCTTGAATAAAGACCAAGAAAGGCGGTATATAAATACTGTATATTATATTATTATTATTATATAAATACCGTTGTTGTTGTTGCTGTTATTGAGAGAGGTTGCATTCCACGGAGACAACACAAACAGGAGATGCTATGGAAGGGTTACATGATTGCATTCAGTGAAGACAGGAGGCTGTGCTAATGACATTATCTTTTTCCTCCCTGGGTGTCAGAAAGAAAGCATGTTCAAAGGGATCTGAGACTTGACTTAAATTTCAGCAAAGGAATATTAACTTGTCCACCTCTTATGTATCCCTTTGAAACACTCCATAATACAAAACTGGCATCAGTTGGTATTGCCAGGCAAAGCTTGTGGTCATGTTGTCTGGCAGCAAGGTTTAAATTGAGCATGATTATAATGGAAGGGCATGTTCTAAGAGAAAATAATTAAGGCAAAATATGATTCTTAATGGCTTTGGGTGATGGACCAGTCGCACCGCCCCTGGTTGGAAATGAATAGAAGAGGCAGTGCAGGGATGAGATGCTTTCAAGTCCTTTTGAATTTCCATGGAGGCATTAGGAGCTTTCCTGGTGCTCTCATATAGGGAGCACTCCTTGTAGCTGCTATGGCAAAACCAGCAGGGATGCACAATTACATCTTTTTCATTTGATTTCCAGCTCTGTTGTAAGACGCTGATGAGGAAATGAATACATTAAAAAGAGGTTCTCTTTTGTGCGTGATTCCATTGTGTGATGGAATGTTCCAGTACTGAATGCTGCCATGGCATCTGAAGCGTGATCCAGAGCTACTTCATACCTTACGTGTTCAGGTATGAACCTAAAAGGTCAAGCGTGAATGCAGCATGAAGCTGCAATCCTATGCACACTTACCTGGGAGTAAGCCTCATTGACTACAGTGGGACTTAGTTCTGAGTAGGTATGCATAGGATTGGGCTGTAAGTCATGCTTGCAAAGATGTTGTATAGGAGCCTGTAATACTATCGAAACAAACCAAATAATAAGAATATTGTTATTCTTGAGTCCTATTCATGAATAGGAATGGTGTCAAAATTCTGTATTGGCCACCATCTCATTGGTGTACATAAGAAAATCATAACACATGAATTCTCCATCATCTCTCAAATGGATTATTTGTCTTTTGCCCACACAGCTACTTTCTTATTTATATTTTCCATCTTATTATAAATTTCCATTATACATTTAATTTTCTGTTGTCTTCGGACAATTTGATCTGTATTCGTGGATTGGTTTTACAGCATTATGTGATATATTATATATTGTTGTACTCATTTATGATATATTCTGTGGGGTTTTTGTAGCTTTTCAAATAAACTCATAGGCTATAGATATAAAACAAATTTAAGAAGGAAAGTCTCAAGCAAATTTCTCTAATTTGAAAATAAATGCTAAGCATATTACCCCACAATAAAGACACAGGCAAAGATATATGGTAGAAAGGGCCACTTTATTAAATTACAACTCAAACTGCAGCAGGGACTAACTTTCTAAGTTGTGTAGGTTCTACATGGGGGGAAACGGAGCTGCCCGTCTACCTCCCCCTGAACCAATTTCAGGTGACCACACCTGACTCCAGGCTGTGTCAGGATGATGCCTGCCGCCCCTTTCCTTGTCACCCCAAAGGGGTCAGGGTGGCTGGCTAGCGCAGGCCACCCAAGCGAACCCGCAGTGCACCTTTGCCACCAGGCTGAGGTTTGTTCTGCCCGCCTCACCCAGCCGGGTATGCCAGCAAGACCGAGTATGGGGTCCTCCCAGCCCTTGTCACCCCGCAGTGTACACCAAGATTCCCTTACCTACCCAAACCCACACAACACCTGCCTAAAGTGACCAAGAATAACCTAAAATTTTAACGCTCAAAAATTCCCCACAGTCTGGGGTAGGCGAGAAAACCACCAACCTAGAGGCCAATTAGGTGATGGTAAAAAATTCCCACCCGGCCCCAAATAGCAACCAGCTAGTCATCAGACTGCAGAAGGGTGGGCGGGCAGGGGATTGCCACTTGTTCCCAACTGAGGGGTCTTAGGGCACAGTGCCCAAGTGGCGCTGCTCCCAATTAGCCCCCAGTCAATCAGCTGAGGGATAGCCCTGCTGTGCCTCGTGTGGGGGCGGGGGCAAACACCGGTGACGCGTTAACTCACGTGCCACCAGAATTCTTTTAAACTGTTTGTTGCTGTTTTTAATAAACCCCCAAAGGGATGCTATTCCACCTTAGGGCTTTTAGAAAATAAGTGTAAAATATGGCAAGATGATCCATTGCATTCTGTTTGGCAATGTTCCTAGTAAATGGAACTTGGAGAAAGCACATTTTTGAAAGAGAAGAATCAGAACTATCGCCCTTGAGGAAGACTTTCTGTCAGAACATATCAGGCACTGTATTTTTTGGAATAAATTCTCCACCTGACACAAGTCTTCCTTTTGTCTTCTTCTTGTTTTAGCTCTTTTAGGTTGGACCAAACATTTGCCTTAAACTGTGACTGCCACCCAATGAAAGGAAGCATGTGACAGAAGTTATCATTAAGCTAATCTGCATTACTTTGCATATGAATAAAGAATTGTTTTGCAGGAATAAAAGCATCTCTTTTTTTTGTTCCAAAAGGCAGGTGACAGGTAGCTGGGGGCCTTGAGGCAAAGGCCTGTACTGTGCCCCTCTTCCTTCTCTCCCCCCCCCCCCGCCTAGCCCCTAGTGGCACCTTGGGCATTCCACTACCACCTGAACTGAGGTTTCAGGATTCAACCTGGACATGCTGGCCACCTGAGTGTGGGGCTGTGGCCAATGCCTTGCACTAATGACCCACTCTGATGACATGTTGCATCTTAGGAGAGGCATTCCCTCCTCTCTTTGCCATCTACAGGCTTTCTGAGTGCTTGCATTAAAAATAATTTAAATTAGCAATCAAGTGACTTAACCAATGAATCAATTCAACATTGTAACCTTATTTAAACTTCATCCATCTTAAGCTTTAATTTTTGTAAAAGCAATCCAAATTTCAAAAGCAAAATATGAAAACATTTGCGATCCCAAAAATAAAACCCCAAAGTGACATGTTGCCCTACTCTCAATTTTTGCAAAATTCTGTTTCAGGTGTAATCACCTTGCGATAACGTGTGTGTGAGTCTACATCCAACCCATGTTCCTTCCTCAGATTTTCAAGCTGTGGCCCAGTTCACACAAAAACTGGAGATGAGACTGTTTCTGGGCTGTACTACTTCAGAAGGCAAGTGGAGAACTGTGTTGAATGCTTCCCCATTAAAAAAAATAAATCCTGCTCATTGAAAACTAATTGTCATGCCAAAGAGTTCTAGTCCAGCCTTGTCCCTATTATGGTAGTTTTGTGTTTGCATGAATTGTTTTTAATGAGGAAGCTGTAAATCAATAGAGTTGTCAGCAACCAGGTCCTGGTGCCTTATTCCCTGTACCACCAGATAGCTTTCCAGATGATGGTTGAGGTTTCCAGCTCTCCTCAGTCTTCCCCTCCCCCATGTCCTGGCCTCCTCAGATCTTAATCTGCTCGCACCAATTTTATTTATACGCTCCTGTTTCTGATCTTTTTTGCATTTCCTGTGCTCATTCAGGCCTCAACCTCCCCATTTGAACTGTCTTGGCAGCCAGCCAGAAACTGACAACCCTCTTTGAGGCCTGACAAAAGCAGCCAATAAGGTAATCCCCACCTGCAATCTGAAGTGGTATGGTCCAGGAACACTTTCACTGCTTTATCTGAGGCTTGTGTGAACATTTTAGAGGGGGTGATAGTGAAATGTTGACATTTATTTTGGACACCTTATCTGCTAGCCTTGATAGACTTGAATGAGCTTCTGTGGGTCATCCATTTTCCCAAGCATCAGCTGAAACGAGAAGCTCCAAATGCTGTAACTCAATCTCCCCAGGAACTCAAGAGAGTTCATTGTGCAAGCAGAACTCCAGGCCTTAAAGTAGAATGGGGACAGCAGGTGTTATGCTGACATCCTTTTAGTGGCATCTGATTACCAGTTTGGTTGCTTTTTCGTCTATTTGATAGGATGGTCTGGGGAGATGGGACTGATGGTGCAATTTTAACTTGAGTACTGACAGAAATCAGGTGTCTTCACTTTACAACGAGAAGTATTAACCTATCAAAGAAATTTCTCACTACTGGAAGATACCTGGTCTCAAAAGACTTCCACAAGATGACAGAGTGCTTGGTCTTTGCATTTGATTCTTGTGTGCATTTTCAGAGACCAAGCATAGAAAAATACAAAAAGAATTTCAGAGGAACTGCGCACAGAAGGGGGGGGGGAAATAACCTGGCTGGTCAGAATGAAAAACACAAAAAGAATGAATTAAAAAGGAGACAATTATTGCTATTTGCAAGTTGGCAGGAACTGAATTCTATTACTGAAGGAGGATGACACAGATAACAGTCAACAGAGCTGCTACTGGTAGGGGAGAAAATGTTTGGCTAAGGGAGTCTTGCCTATAAATTCTCCTTTGGATCTCCAAGTGGTACTGAATTAGCACAACACAGGGTTGAAACTGGGTTGCCAGTTTCTGGTTGAAACAGTGTTGCCAGGCCAATTTGTGTTGCACTTTTGAAACACTGGAGTAAAATGCAGAATTAACTTCTGGATTCCATAAACATATGTTCCAGTGATGATGTTTAAAAGAAACAAACAAAGGATTGGGTAAATGTATGGAGGAGAGGTCCTTCAGTGGCTGTTAGTGATAAGAGGTGAAACAGGGCTTACCTGCATCTCACCTGCATCTGAGCTTCTAGAAAGATGAAGCTGGCCATTGTTGGACCATGATCAGTTCCAGAAAAGCAATTCTTATATTCTTAAACTGCCCCTGGTTTTCAGTTTTCTCACTCTGAAATAGGGGTGTTTTTCCATCTGATGTCACCTTTATGGGATGACCTGTCTGAAGTGGTACAACCAAGTGAAACGAGAATCATTGGACTCCACTAGTCATGTAGCTTGGCTTAGGGGACATGGCAGGACAATGTGAGTTTTCATCACAGTGTTCAGCCAAAGGCTCCCATGTCCTTTGGCCCACCACCACCACTCGTGAAAGCATAGCAAAATGGGCTGGAAAAAGGAGAATATAATAACATACACACGCTGGGAAAGCCCTGTGGAGCTTGACTCGCTGGATAATCATCCTTCACAATGCCTGAGGGGGAGGGATGGCGAGTCTCTGCCAGCATGAAATCTGAAGAGAGAATTCTGAGAAAATCCAAGGAATCTGGGAAAGCCAGGAGCAGCAACACACACAGCCTTGCTTGGAAAGAAATGTCCTTCTCTTGAGCTGAGGAATGCAAACAGGAAGAAGTTAATAGTCTTTTGGAGTGTGTGCAGCTGCATTGGAGTCTGAAGACATTGAATGTTCTGCCGGCAGTTATTCAGTCTGCACCTCACAATAGAGGAGAAACACTTGCTTTGACACTGCATTTGATAACTGTTTTGTAGCCTGAGTGGAGATCCTTTCATTTACTGGGAAAAGGAAGGCAGCTGTGGCCGTCTTCTGCTAAACTTGCTATTCTGTATGTGATGGCATTCATTTTCTTTCAGGGGGAAAAAAAAAAACAACTGGAAATGTTTACTGTAAGACTGCAGGTGGCTTTTGGTTATTAACCAGAAAAGCTTAATCCAGTCCAGAATATCTCAGCTTCCCTCAAATGAATCTGTGGCATTGATTGGGATATACTACGCTTCTTTGTGAGTTGTTCACTATTGTTTGACACTCTTAAGATGGTTCCTTGGAAACAGGAGTTTCATATCTGATGTGTCACTCTCTTCTTCCATGAGAAAGCCCTGAGTTTTGGGGGCTTAAAAAGGGGGGGAGAGCTATAACAATAACTCGTAATTCAGGTGTCAATCGGCCATTACGCCAGTTACCAAATTATGCAAATTTAGGGGATAATTCCTTCTAAATTGCCTTTTCAAACAGGTTGACTCTGTGCCTTAATTTGAACCGCTTCAAATGACCTCACCCTAGTTTTCTCCAATTGTTCCTGATCAGCAAGTGACCTTCTGCTTGCTTCTCTCTTGAAATAGATCAAAAAGGGGCCTCTCTTTTCATTAACGTAAAGGTTCTGTTTCAAATAGGCTTGCTGGAACAAGTCTCTTCGGTTCTCCATTTACTAGGATTTTATTAACACGTTTTTCAGCCTGCTTGAGATTCTGCTTGAGGCTGAAAAATCTATATTTCTTGCTGGCCTATCATTTTAACATCTGTTAGTGAGTAGGCTGCAAGATTCAGGGTATTGACACTCAAGTAGCTTTGCTAAAGGCTGTGTAATTGCGTTTTTTTCATAATTGTGCATACAGAGAGGACAAACTTTTCCTTAGTATTCTGGAGCAAGCATCATTACTTTCTTTTCCAGATTAATTCTAAATAAATGTCCAACTCTTGCTTCACCTTTGCAACCAACACCAGGGATTAGAACTGCCATTTCAAGATTTGAGGCATATTATCAAGGTCACTGGTGCAGACTTGTTAACCCTTAATGAGCACAGTCCAGCACATAGGTGTGCTGAAGCCTTCTAAACTCAGCGTAAGTGCATGGGCTTCTCTACCAGATTGTGGTTAATATGCTTCAGTTACATTTTTACTCCCAAGAAAAAGGCACTGAAGGGAAAAGGATGTTTTTGAAATACAGTATATGTATGGGAGTATTTTCACAACCCCATACATGTCCTCTTCTTTGTTCAAGAGTAGAGGTGAGAAGGCCCAGAAAAAAACCGGAAAAATTTGGGAAAAAACGGTTTTTCCTCAGTTTTTTTCTGAAAACTTTTTTGTTTTTTCTGAAAAATTGGAAAAATTGAAAAAAAGAAAAAAAGAAGAAAAATATTGATTATGGAATGTTTTCTTTTAATATGATGAAATTACAATCTGAACTCTCCAATGCAAGAACAAGATGCATTTCTTTCTTTAGGAGGTGCTGCTATTGTCACAAGAAAAGAAAAAAGATTTCAAATTTGTTTTGTGGGTGGGTATGCTTGGTTCTGTTCTGTCCTCTTCACTAGGTCTCAAAGCATTGGAAGAAAATACAGAGCAACAAAAAGGACGTGAAAGTATATACTTAATTTAAAAAAATAAGAGTTTACATTTATCTGATTCCAGAAAACTGAGGGCCCAATCCTATCCAACTTTCCAGCACCGGTGCTGCCTCAATGCAGCCCCGAAGTAAGGGAACAAAAGTTTCCATACCTTGAGGAGGCCTCTGTGACTGCCTCCCCAACACAGGATGCAGTGCATGAACCACTGGCACAGACTGGACCCTGAATCATTTAGCTACATTAGTTTATCTTTATAACCTTTGTGTAAATAATAATTTAATTACTACTAATCTGGTTCTTTCCCTCCCCCAGCCACAACCATAATTAGTGTCTTCTTGCAAACTAGCCATTAAATTATTTTTCTTTCCTACCCCCCTCAGGAAAATGGTGAGACCAACATCTAGCATATGGAGGCATTTTCACATTACAAGTTCTTCTGGGAAGAAAAATGTATTTGCAAATATTGTCAGATGAAATATGCATTTCTAAAGGCTACCAGGATGACAAAACACATTCTTGTATGTAACAAGTGTCCTGTAGATATTTAAGAAAATCCTTCATGGATCTAAGAAAAGAGGACCACAATGATGAAAATGCACATAGTCTTCCTCAACGTTCTCGTTCAAGAAGTCCTCTTTCTACTCCATCTGTAACATCAGCAGCAACACAAAGTGTTGTTGTCCCAGCAGCAGCATCTTCAAGTAAACAGATACTGAAAACAGCTGCATCCAAAAATTATTCAATAACTTCATTTGTAGACAAGATGACACCTGAAGATCAGGAAAAAATTGATCAAGCTCTTGCAAGAGCAATATATTCTTCTGGAACACCATTTTCAATAACGGAAAATACATACTGGCAGGAAGCTTTGAAATTGCTAAGACCATCATACCATTTGCCCAGCAGACTTTCTTTGAGCAAGCCTCTTCTGGAGTCAGAATAAGAACGTGTAATGGAATCTGTGCAAGGAAAAATTAATGAAGCACTGTGTCTTGCACATCCATTACAGATGGATGGACAAATGTGAGAGGAGAAGGAATTATAAATTTTGTTATAACAACACCTCAACCGGTTTTTTACAAAAGCATTGAAACAGGAGAGAACAGACATACTGCAGAGTATATCAGCTGTAAAATATGTGAAGTCTTACAGAAAACTGGTAAAGTATTTGCTTTGCTGACTGACAATGCCAGCAATATGAAAGCAGTACGGGAGATCATAATGAGTATCCACATATTACTACAATAGGATGTGCATCTCATGGGCTACACTTGCTTCTTAATGACATTATGAAACTGGACACCCTTCAAATGATCTATAGATGAGCAAAAGAAGTTACAAAACATGTAAAAAGTACTTGTAGCTGCAGTTTTCAAGAAGCAGCAAGTAGAAAAAATGCAAAGAATAAAGCTCTGTAGTAAAATTCGGTGGGCTGGAGTGGTGATCTCCTCTGAAAGTTTTTAAAAAACAAAGGAGCTCTTCAAGAAACAGTAATAGTTGAAGATCTTAAAGTACCCAGGAGTGCAAGAAACACTGTTCTTGATCAGGATGTCTTCTGGGTTCAGCTCAAAATTCCCTGAAGATTCTAAAGCCAACTGCTGCAGCAATCACTGCATCTGAATCAGATAGTGCACTTTTGTCAAAAATTCCTTATCTAATAACCAAGATAAAAACAATTGTTTTTGAAAATCTCAGTATATCTCCACTTACAACAATAGAAGAAAGTAAAGTGAAAGATTTTATTTTTAAAAGGGAAGAATTTTGTTGCCATCCAATTCATGCTGCTACAAATCTGCTGGATCCAAGATTCAAAGGTGGCAATAGAAGTGATGACAGCACTGTTACTGCATTTGACTGGATTACAAAACAAGCATCACATTTAGGATGTGAGGTTAAGAAGGTAACTTTCAAATGTTGCAGAATTTAGAACATCTTCAGGGATTTGGTCCAGGAATGCAATCTGGGATTCTGCCAAACATTCTTCCTGCAACATGGTGGCAAGGTCTTTGCACAACACAGCCTCTAACTCCTCTTGCTTCCCGCCTTCTTCAGATTCCTCCATCTTCTGCAGCATGTGAAAGAATCTGGTCTATGTTTGGAAACACTCACACTAAATCAAGAAATAAACTGACATGTGAAAGGGTAGAGAAGCTTGTTTCAATCCGGGCAAACCTTCAGTTTTTAGAAGTCCATAAAAACTGTGATAATGACAGATACAACAGAGTAGCTGCAGAAGCAGAGACTGAAACTGATACTGATAATTACAGCTCAGAAAATGATTCTGATTAAATTTCATGCCTATTCACTGAAACTTAGTCCCACTCCCTTCTATACACTTCCCCCTCTTCTATTCTATTTATGAGAATGGGTTTTTTTTTATTTAATACTGTGGAGAGGAAATATGAATAACTGTATAATTTCCTCATATGAATAATATGAGGAAATATGAATAACTTCTGGATTTTTAAAAATTGTTTTGTGCAGGTTTTTTGGTCTGCTCCACATAAACTAGTAAACAGTTCAGGAGATTGTTGCTCCATTTGTTACAATTACAAATAAATATTATATAAAAAGTAAATTCTGTTTGTAATAATTGTTTGGTACACTATATTTTTAATATGCTAGTTGTGATAATTTTATGCCAAGTCAAATTGTCCATAGTCATATTTTATGTTCCTAAAGTAACAGAATGACTTTCAATCTGGAAAAGAAAAAAAGTGCTAATTTTTCCAAAAATTTCCTTTTTTTTCCTTAAAAAACCAGAAAAAAACTGGGGTTTTTTCCGAGTTTCAAAATTTCCAGAAATTTTACATCTCTATCAAGAGGCACATTCATTTTTCCTTATTTGTGCCATTGTTTTGCATCAAATTTGCACCCAATGCTAGAGCATAACTTATTTCTTGGTTTGGTGCTGAATAAAATATTGTCACTTCAGGAACTAGTTCCTTGTCATTGATTCCGACAGCGGAAAGCCTTTCAATTGTGCAGGATTCTATCCAGCTATTGTTTCCATCACACTTTAGCATGAACAAGAGCCAGGTTCCAGGGGAGCATTAGGCAGATAGGAACAGGTTTGGTTCTAAGTGGGTGGGGTCAGTTGCTTTAGTCCCACCCACATCAACCCTATTCTCAACACTAGGAAACACGATCTTCACTGATCGGTCTTACAGTGGGATGCAGTGTGTCTCTGTGTCCGAAGAACACAGAAATGCATTGCACCCATCTCTCAAACACCTTGGCAATATACAAACCAGGGGCAGGGGTTCGTATTGACATTGTGTGAATGACATTCTACTACCTGATTCAGCCCAATTTTACCAAATCATACCCCCACAGCCTTCTAAAGCTAACTCCTAAGGAGCCCGTTTTAAAACCTAAGGGCCCTCTGCCTTGCCTTCTGCCTGCAACCCTCTGCCTTCACCCATCATTCAATTCCTGATAGAAGCCCTCTTTCCACACACACCTATTTTTTTATGAAAACATGTTGCTAGTATGATATGTTTATCTCAAGAGAGGCAGACAGATAGGGAGAGCTCCCCTTTCCATTTAGGCTGGTCTTGCAGATGCTTTTTCTGAGTAGGTGAGTAGGTGACCATGCCTTAGCTCTTATTGAAGGCCAGGCGAAGAGGAATGCATGGCCACAAGAACGGTTCCAATCTAATGATCATGGACCTCAGCAAATGCTCCAGAAGGTGATCCCCCTCCATCATGGAACAAAGGATAAAAATAGAGGCTAGAGCTGTTGCTAAAGTGAAACTTTTTTTAGACTTGTAAAGCTAGGTGGGTCCCAATGGAATGTTGTTTTAAAAAATGGGTCCCCATTTTGGTTTTGGGAACCACTGGTTTAGGGGGAAAATCGGGGAACCACTGGTTTAAGGTAAGTCAGTAAAGAAGGCACACTGGATGCAGCAAAAGAGACAGATCGGTAAGACAGATCGATAAGACTTGATAAGGCAGGGAAAGAAATGACATGTCAATTAAGTTGCCCACCAGCCAAAAGCTGTCAAATCTTGGTTTCCCCAACACTCTTGTCTCCACCTTTATTGATGCTACTACCTTCTGATCATGACAAGGTGGAACTAAAATTTTGCATAATAAGACATTTCTTCGGTGTGTCTCTAACCCAGGGGAATTACAGGCTTAGATCTCAGTCCATTGTTATTAAAACAAACAACGCTTTGCAAGAGGAACGCAGATCACCATTGCTAGGATTCTATATAGCTGCACTGATACTGACATTGAATTCAGACCTCTGCTTTGCTGCAAATCTCAGTAGTCTGCTGTATATTTGGAATTGTATTATATTTGGAAGATAGTACAGGTGTGTCATATCTCACACGAGGATTAGTTTCTGAAGTCAGCATGGAAAGCAAAATTTTGTATATCGTAGTCAAAATTACCCTTAAAATAAAAAAAAGTACTGTCTCTTTAAAAACTAACAATCACACTTCAAGCGACACAAGGGAACTGATATGCATTTTCTCATATCATGCTTAGTCTGGGGCATATATACAGTGAGTGGAATGGCAGGCAGAATTGCCTACAGCCAGTGTTTCTCAAACTGTGGGTCGGGATCCACTAGGTGGATCGCGAGCCAATTTCAGGTGGGTCCCCATCCATTTCAATATTTTATTTTTAATAGATTAGAATTGATGCTACCATGGCATGTGACTGCATTGGGGGAAATGTTACAGATCTGTACTTTTAACAGGCAACGATGCATATTCTTTTAACAATGACAGTAATTGGGACTTTCTCCTGGGTGTGGGTAGGATTGCAGCCTTGGATTGTTAAAAATGTTCCTGCTTGATGATGTCACTTCCAGTCAAGACATCACTTCTGGTGGGTCCTGACAGATTCTCATTCTAAAAAGTGGGTCCCGGTGCTAAATGTGTGAGAATCACTGGCCTACACTATTTAAATGGTTGTTTTTGCCAAGCATGCATACTTGATTTCGCGCAAGTGAAATGCACATAAGATGTGATCTACCTGTACATACCTGGGACTGTTAGTGGCAACCCAGGCCTGCTCAACTTGCAAACAGGTAAACCAAGTGCAGCCCACTCATTTGCCAGAGATGGGCAAATCCAATGCAGCTTAAGTCAAGTCACAAGTCTGCGCCCCTTTATTTGACTCCAAAACAAGTCCTCACAGGTGGACTTTCTGAGTTGTTATGGCAGAGTGTTATGGCAACTCTAAAACACTTGAGTCCTGAGTCTTTTCCATTAAAAAAAGTCAGCCACGGCCCCGCAGCAAAAAATGGGGCTGCTGCCGTGCTGTGTGTGTGTTTTAGAGTTCTCTTTAAACGTGCCCCTGATGTCCCCCTCCCATCAGTCAGTGGTTCTCGAACTTTTCCACCTTGCACCTCCCCTGATCCTTGTAGCCATTGGCCACGGCTCCCCATTACAACACCTCACCTCAGTTACCCCCCAAATGGGGATGAAGGTGTTTATATTCTAGAATTATATTCTAGAATTATATACTAGAAACAAGGCTGCCAGCACTCTGAGGCTGCAATCCTAACCACACTTACCTGAGAGTCAGCCCTATTGAACAAAATAGGACTTACTTCTGAGTAGACCTGGTTAGGATTGTGCCCTGAGTTCTGTTAGCAGCACACCTGGAGGGTTCTGGAAAGGGAGGGGGGAAGTGATGAATTTGCAGGAGGTGAAGACTTTGTTTTGTGTGTATCTGCTAATTGCAAACAGATGCAAACTGAGACCTAGAGACTGTTTGGCTGGAATCCTAAACCCCACTTTCCTGGGAATAAGTCCCATTGAACACAATAGGACTTACTTCTGAGTAGACCTAGCTAGGATTGTGCCTTTTGTCTTACAATAGCAGCCAACAGAGTACCCCCCCCCCCCAAAAAAAAGGAGGCAGGAGGGAAAAGGGATGGCTGAAAAGGAATGGGAATTTTTTATTTTTAATCAGTTTTTGGAGACAAAGTCATCAAGAGTGGCTTTTTTTCTTTTTTGAAGGGGGAGGAAAAAGAGAAAGGTGAGGATCCTTGGTTAAGCTGGCACAGACCCCAAGCCTATGTAGGTCTACTCAGAAGTAAGCCCCATTTGAGTCAATGGGGCTTACTCCCAGGAAAGTGTGGAAAGGATTGCAGCCACACCCAGCAAGATTACAACTCACCCCAAAGTAGATGGGGGCTGCTCACACACATACACCCCAGCAGATGCAGATGCCACCCCATTCCCCCCAGGCAAGATGACGGAATGCAGGCTGGGTCATTTGGACACACACACCCCCACTAGCAGCAGGCTGGCTCCTTCCTTCCCAAGCAGCCTTGACCAATCCCAGGATGCCCAGGGCGAGGGGCACACTGGGAAATGTAGTCCTTGGGGCGAGGTTGCACATGGGGAGAGCTCCATGATGAGATGCTGCACCTCTGCCAATGCTCAGCCAGCCTTCTCTCCCACCTCCCCCCACCATGTTTCACACACCCTCCCCACCTCATGCTGCCCCACACACCTCGTTCACAGCTGCAGAAAAGCAGCAAGTCAGCAGGCAGCACGCAGAGCAGAGCAGCCTCTCTCCCCGAGATGCCTGGCGACGCCCCTGGAGGCTGGCCACACCGCACTAGTGAGGTGGGACACACAGATTGAATACCTCAGCCATCGGTAAACAAGGCAGGAGGAAGTGGAAAGGACTGTGAGAGAGCAGGGACAGAAAGGGGCAAGAGGGAGGAGTGTCACGTGCAGCAGCTGGGAGGCTTACCAGTATGACCCAAGCCTTTGCAGCTCTGCCCAGTAGTCCCATTGCAACCAGTCATACAGTGTTCCTGCTGGAGCCATCCCATTTCTCCTGGATGGCTAGAAACTGCCTTCCCCCCCCCCACCTTCTCCCCTCACTTCTCCAGGGGGAAAAAAACCTTCATTCAATGCTTACAACATTTTGCTTCCTTAAACATTACACCAATTCTTGGGTATATTTGGGGTGCTGATTCCAAAAATGGCATCCATTTTGCCCTATCACGTCTAGTTTTGGAGACACAGCATTGCCTCTTTAGTGAATGGTTCAAGCAGCTTCCTCGTGAGGAAGCCTACACCATGTCTTCTTAACGAGGACGCTGCTTGAACCATTCACTAATGAGGCTATACTATAGCTCCAAAACTAGACGTGATGGGGCAAAACGGATGCCATTTTTGGGAACAGCACCCCAAATTCATATCAAACCACCATAAAGTTTGGGAAAAACTTTTCTGACCCTCGATTTTGTAGGCCTGTGTTATTGGTTCCTTCAGATGTGGGCAAGAGAGCCTGCTCCCGCCTCCCCCCTCCTGCTCAATACAAAAGCAGAACATTAACCCTTCCCTGCCTCCTGGCTGGAACTTCCCTGCTGCTTGCCCAGTCTGAATGATGGCCCCACAAGGTCTTTCACACTGTGAAAAAAGTAAGCAAGCAAACCCAGACACAGACACACTTGAGTCTGCATGCATGGGGAGAGTCACTGGCCTCAAACTTGAGTCAGTGCCAAAGTCACTGACATGCCAGACTCTGGTGTACATGAGTCAGCAAAAGCACATGTTTTTGCGACTCTGACTTGATTCACCTGACTCGAGTTTATTGTGGCTTGTTAAGTCCTGGAAACCCTTACTATTTGTCTATCTGGGTCTCTTTATAATAAACACAGCCCTCTGACAGGCAAGGCAGGTAATCGGGCAGCCCAACTGCCCTACTGGATAAGAAAATAGGGAGAGAAACACTTTTCCTAGCCATCTTTCTTCTGTAAGGAATTCCTTCTGGTGTCAGAGTCCCTCCAGCAGAAAAATGGCAAGAGAGAAGCCATTTCTCCATGGGAAATATGAGCAAGAGAAGGGTTTGGCCACACCCTTCTAGTCCCCCATGTGGCACTTCACATTTCCCCATCCTTGTTTTAAAGGAATTTGACTGTGGCCCAATCCTCACACCTGGGTCTACTGCTCTCACGGCAGGTCAGCCTTGAGGATCACAAGACAAAAGGGGCGACTCGCTTCCTTGCCCAGTAATGAAATGCATTCTCTTCCATGATGGGTGACATTAAGCATCTTCGGTTTGGGGCATGTTCCACCAAACCATGGGTAATGGATTGCATTCAATCCTCATGAAATTCATTTACATATAAGTTAATGAATACACCTTTTGATAAGAGAAGGGTGCTGAAAAAATGAATGTCCCTTTTCCAGGTGTACTTTCCTCTTTATTTTCACAGGTTTCCTGAATTGAAGTCTTTTGAGGGAATGCATTTAGCAGAGTTCCATTGTGAAATCATATGTCCTTGTTTGGTCATTCTTGGGAATGGCTTCTCCTTAGCTCTGCCTGGCATTGCAATGCAGGTTATCTGATACCAACGGAGCTTCCCAGCAGCTGCTATTAAGGAAACCAAGAGCAGACTCCCAAGAGGCTGGCAAACAGCTTCCTTTTGGAGCTTGTTGGCTGGCTATGGCTCCTTCAATGTTCAAATGCCTAAATCTGGCCTGTTTTCTTCACCCTGCTCTGTTCTCTCTGTTAGCAGCTTCTCCCAATTACTGTTTGCCATGAATCCAATAAGTTCTATCTGCCTAATTCCTGCCTGTCTGGCAGTGGCATTGCTAGGGAGTTCTGGGGGTGTGGGCCCCACTGGGTGAAGTGCACAGGGGGTGATACCACTATTGACCAAAATTTTTAAAATCTTGGTATTGTCGAATAATACCATCATGTTATATATCATTTGATACGTAATTTCATGCAGACTGCAATGAAAGAAACCACGTTGAAATATCGCAATTCTATCAAAGGTTATAGCCAAAAAACCAGCGGGCGTGGGACAATGGTGGATGACCACACCCACTCCCTATTATTATTATTATTATTATTATTATTATTATTATTATTATTATTATTAAACAGTATTTATATACCGCTTTTCAACTAAAAGTTCACAAAGCAGTTTACAGAGAAAAATCAAATAACTAAATGGCTCCCTGTCCCAAAAGGGCTCACAATCTAAAAAAATTGCTCACTCCCTAGGGCATTGCCCCATCCACTGCATGGGAGGAAGTCCATCATGGGGGTGATGTGCTGGCCTCTTGCACTGAGTGACACAAACTAGTGACACCACTGCTGCCTGTTCTTAATCTTGCCCTAACTTAGTCCCTTTTTCTGGATTAATTTACGTCATCCATTTGCTAATTTGCTCCCTGATAGTCACAAGGCAATAGCTAAGTCACATGGCATAAATCTTGGAGTAACTAGTGCTACATTTAACATTTTGTTTGTTCCGTAGCACTGATAACAGAGTGGGAAAATAGAGGGCAATAATGAAAAAGTACTGAATGACTTTGAAATTGAACACTGCAAATTTTGAGAAGTACACTTTAGAGCCAAAAATCTAGTACAGGTGGGATTTGTATCCACTGGTTTGGCATCCACTGATTTGATTGACCACTGATACTGGGGTCCACCTTTAAATGCCTTGTAACAAGGAAAAAAGCACCAAAATCCAGTTTCCTACCTTTGCACTGTTAAATAATTACAATTTTATTCCATTAGATTGCATTATTCACCCCATCTAGTAGTTGAATGCAGTATAGTGTCTATACCAATGCATTCTGGGCTGACAATAGAGAAAAAAGAAACCAGGAAGTGGGTCTTTAAAGTGAGTTTTCCTCTGATTTGGTATCCACAGATTTTTATTTTTTTTAATTCACTGGGCATTCAGAATGGAATCCTAGTGGATGACGAGGCACAATAAACTGTACCTATAGACTCAAAATTTGTTTTGAATGTTTGCTTCAGCCTTAGTAGAGTTTTGATCTGCTTTTCAAATAAGGTCTCAGCGACTTGGGGTTCTTCAGGGTTGTGAAGTCCAAAACAGAGTCAAGGGTTCCAAAGTGTCTCTCCAAACTGGGTAAATGGTCAACAAAATGGAAGAAGAGATTCAGTGTTTCCCAGAGTGTCACTCCACAGAGCACCAGCAAAAGGCACAGTGGGTCAAATG
Organism: Tiliqua scincoides; assembly: GCF_035046505.1. Lineage (NCBI taxonomy): Eukaryota > Metazoa > Chordata > Lepidosauria > Squamata > Scincidae > Tiliqua > Tiliqua scincoides. The sequence goes on along the minus strand of NC_089822.1, from coordinate 91,866,397 downwards.
CACTTGTGCAGGTCATGCTATAGATAAAATATAGGACTTGTAATGCTTAAACAGAAAAATTCAATTACAGGGAAATTATTAACCATTCATTAAGGAAAGGAACGGAACGGAACCATTCTCCGCACTATTTAAATAAACGATCAACATGATAATGTACAATATATATCATTTGAATATGCTATTATCTACTGTCTTGTGCAGTGGTGTCATGCATTGCATTCCTATATTACCCCAGACAAACACCATTAACAAAGAACAACATTTGTAAAAACGGATGTTTAAGGCCGTTCACATTCCTAGGATACAGGCTAGTTGTTTTAGGAATATAATCTTCCATTCCTTGCCACATTACTTGTTTGAAAACAAAATTCATAATAAAACAGCCTGACGTTGCTGGTAGACAAAACAAGCTTACCTAATTGCAACAGACTTAAATAAGGGTGTTCTGCTTCTAGCACCGATTTGTTATCTTTATTTAGTGTTTCTATAATTGTGCTATTTAAGAGAATGCAAAGTTGCTTGATACTAGTTTGTAATTATTATATTTTACATTGCATTGGGCTTGAGTTGTGCAAAAGTAATTGAGGAAATTAATTTCTGGGGAAAAAATGTTTAGGAAATCTGCATGTACAAAACATTGTTATTTTCATGTGCATGACTTACCCTTGCACCTTCATGCATCACTACAAACTGAACCCTAGATAACTAGTGATTGGAAAGGCAGCGTTAACTACAATATGATTCATCAACGATGTTGAAGCCTTCAAGAAAAAAACATGCAGTTCCAGTGTGGAGAAAACATTATTGAGTTTGGTATGTAGTTTGTTATTTGAAATGGATTTGCGCAGATCAATTCACACCAACAGAATATAAGGACGGGGAGTAAAAATTGCAGTCAAGACAAAACTTTTAATTCAAAATGCAATCTAAGGGCTTGGCCTCAATCTAGAGAAAGCGAGTCAATATCATAAGCCCCTTTGAAATAACTGGGACAAGTCAGTTGTGCCTAATGAAAACCCACATGCCTCCCACCACTTATTTCAATGAAAGTTACAGAGCAACCCTATGCATGTCTACTCAGAAGCAAGTCCCACTGTATGCAATGGGGTTTGCTCTCAGCATGTATAAGATTGTTCCTTAGGCACAATTAAAGTTTGCGGATTGGGACCAAGGAATTAACTTGCCATTGGAGGCCATTTCTAATGTTGCATCTTTCATCAACCATAATGTTTGCTTGTTTGTTTTTAAAGTATACAGCAATCTTTCCAGTGTCTACTCAGGGTGACATATAAAGATTAAAAAATATAAATGCTGTACACATTGGAGCTTGCTTTAAGCCAATACAAAATTGAAATTGACAAAAACTGTCATGAGCTTTGACCTCAAGTCACAATTGCTTATGTTACTCATTTCCTTTTTTGGAGCAGATGGTCAACAGCTAAGTGTTAGTAGGAATTCCTGTATAGGATCTATTTTATTGTACATATTTTTATATGACCCTTCCTCCAAGGAACTCAGGGTAGGATACATGGTTCCTTCTCTCTTTTTGTCCTCACAACAACCCTAGAGAGGGAGGTTAGGCTAAGAATTTGTGACAGACCCGTGGTCACCCAAGAAGCTTCATGGCTGACCAGGGATTTGAACCTGGATCTTCCAGGGTTCCTGGATCTTCCAGGGTTCAACATCAGAAAGACCACACCGTCTTGGCTCTCATCTACATCAAAAATTTATGTTTAGTGACATGCAATTCTTTCCTAATGATAGGCACGAGTGGAAAAATTATCCTACGTATGAGTAAAGAAAAGTAAGCAATATCTTTTGCTTTCTGTACTTTTGGGCTTGGATCTTGGTTGTTGTTGAGGAGGGTTTTTCTGTTGGTTTGGGTTTTGTTTGTGTTAGTTTTTTTGCACAAATGGCATGTACACCTGGGCTTTTATTTTTTTGGCATGTTAACTACTGCAGATTTCCCACAGCCAATGAAGCAAGTTGATGATTAATTCACAAAACTAGCTAGCCTTACCCATAGCAGAAGAGATTGCAAAAACATTTCTGCCAGACAGATCCCCTTGCAATGGAAATGCGCAAGATCCATCAAGGAGACACGGTGTGGTGTCAACAGTGTCCCCTTTTTCTGAAAAGGTCTGTGAAGCATGGGGTTAACACCAGGGCCTTATATTGCAGTGAGTATGCACAGCTGCAACTACTTGGAGGCAACAAGGTCCTCGGGGATTAGAGCAGCACCTGGAGGAGGGAGAGTTTGTAGGTTGTAGAAGGAGGAGTTTGGAGAGACTGAGAGAGCAAAAGGAAGGAGCTTAGATGAAAGAGGATGGACAGATGGATGGGCTAATGGACTGACTAGTTGACTGATGGATGGATGAATGGATGGACTGACTGATAGACAGACGGGCAGATGGACGAACCAAATGGAGACTCCTGGAACAGAGACTGCTGGAGATGCAGGAGACTGATGTGTGGCTGCCATGTCCAAAAGCTGCTGAGAACCAAGGTGTAGCTGCAGTGACCGGAGAAGCTGCTGGTGGGACAGGGAAGGAAAGACACGCTCTGTAGATTTGAACAGGCAAGCTACCCTGCTGGTGGGGTCTAGCAGTGCTACAGCGCAGAACTAGGGTCATTGTTGAGAAAAGAAGGGGAATTAATTAACTTAAAGAGGGCATAAGTCTTGAGTTGGAATTTGGCAAATCACCCCTCCATGCATGTAACTGGTCTGTTTGGATGACAGCTCATGTTGTTACTGTGTAGAGTTGAAAACACTTGTGAACATTGCAATATTGCTGACAAAATACTCATGATCAGTGAACATAAGAACAGCCCCACTGGATCAGGCCATAGGCCCATCTAGTCCAGCTTCCTGTATCTCACAGCGGCCCACCAAATGCCTCAGGGAGCACATCAGATAACAAGAGAACTCATCCTGGTGCCCTCCCTTGCATCTGACATGGCCATTTCTAAAATCAGGAGGTTGCACATACACATCATGGCTTGTAACCCATAATGGATTTTTCCTCCAGAAACTTGTCGAATCCCCTTTTAAAGGCATCCAGGCCAGATGCCGTCACCACATCCTGTGGCAAGGAGTTCCACAGACCAACCACACGCTGAGTAAAGAAATATTTTCTTTTGTCTGTCCTAACTCTCCCAACACTCAATTTTTGTGAATGTCCCCTGGTTCTGGTGTTATGTGAGAGTGTAAAGAGCATCTCTCTATCCACGTTATCCTTCCCACGCTTAATTCTGTATGTCTCAATCATGTCCCCCCTCAGATGTCTCTTTTCTAGGCTGAAGAGACCCAAACGCCGTAGCCTTTCCTCATAAGAAAGGTGCCCCAGCTCAGCAATCATCTTAGTCGCTCTCTTTTGCACCTTTTCCATTTCCACTATCCTTTCTGAGATGTGGCGACCAGAACTGGACACAATACTCCAGATGTGGCCTTACCATAGATTTGTACAATAGCATTATAATATTAGCCGTTTTGTTCTCAATACCATTTCTAATGATCCCAAGCATAGAATTGGCCTTCTTTACTGCCGCTGCACATTGGGTTGACACTTTCATCAACCTGTCCACCAACACCCCAAGATCTCTCTCCTGATCTGTCACAGACAGCTCAGAACCCATTAGCCTATATGTGTTTTGATTTTTTGCCCCAATGTGCATGACTTTACACTTACTTACACTGAAACTTATCTGCCATTTTGCTGCCCATTCTGCCAGTCTGGAGAGATCCTTCTGGAGCTCCTCACAATCACTTCTGGTCTTCACCACTTGGAAAAGTTTGGTGTCATCTGCAAATTTAGCCACCTCACTGCTCAATCCTGTCTCCAGGTCATTTATGAAGAGGTTGAAAAGCACCAGTCCCAGGACAGATCCTTGGGGCACACTGCTTTTCACCTCTCTCCATTGTAAAAATTGCCCATTGACACCCACTCTCTGTTTCCTGGTCTTCAACCAGGTCTTAATCCAGGAGAGGACCTGCCCTCTAATTTCCTGACTGTGGAGTTTTTTCAGTAGCCTTTGGTGAGGGACCGTGTTGAACGCCTTCTGAAAGTCCAGATATATAAAGTCCATGGGTTCTCCCGCATCCACATGCCTTTTGACCTTTTCAAAGAATTCTAAAAGGTTTGTGAGACAAGACTTAGCCTTACAGAAGCCATGCTGATTCTCCCTCAGCAAGGCCTGTTCGTCCATGTGTTTAGAGATTCTATCCTTGATGAGGCATTCCACCATCTTACCCGGTATAGATGTTAGGCTGACTGGCCTATAGTTTCCTGGGTTCCCCCTCCTTCGCTTTTTAAAGATCGGTGTGACATTTGCTATCCTCCAATCCTCTGGCATTGTGGCCGTTTTGAGGGACAAGTTGCATATTTGAGTCAAGAGCTCAGCATTCTTCATTCTTCAATTCCTTAATAACTCTAGGGTGGATGCCATCAGGGCCCGGTGACTTATTGATCTTTAATTTATCAATGAGGTCTGAAACATCTTCTCTTTTAACCTCTATCTGACTTAATTCCTTGGTCAGGAGGGGCCATTTGGGCAGCGGTATCTGCCCGAGGTCTTCTACCGTGAAGACAGATGCAAAGAACTCATTCAATTTCTCTAAGTCTCCTTTTATTCCCCCTTTCCCTCCCTCACCATCCAGAGGGCCAACCGCTTCTCTGGCAGGTTTCCTGCTTTTAACATATTTGAAGAAGCTTTTATTATTCCCCTTAATGCTGCTGTCCATGTGTTCCTCATAGTCTCTTTTGGCTTCCCGTATCACTTTCTTACATTTCTTTTGCCACAGTTTATGTTCCTTTTTATTCTCCTCATTAGGGCAAGACTTCCATTTATGGAAGGAAACTTCCTTGCCATTTACAGCCTCTCTAACTTGGCTCGTTAGCCATGCGGGCACCATCCTGGACTTAGTGGAGCCCTTCTTCCTTTGCGGTATACACTTCCGCTGGGCCTCTATTACTGCTGATTTGAGCAATATCCATGCTCTCTGTAGAGACTGGACTCTTTTTACCTTCCCTTTCAACCTCCATCTAACCAGCCTCCTCATTTGAGGGAAGTTCGCTCATTGGAAGTCAAGTGTTTTTGTGAGAGATTTGCCCGGTATTCTTCCCCCGACGTGCATGTCGAAACGGATTGCAGCATGATCACTGTTCCCCAATGGCTCAGTAACATTGACATCTCTAACCAGGTCCTGAATACTGCCCAATATTAAATCCAGAGTCACCTGTCCTCTGGTGGGCTCCATGACTAGCTACTCTAAGGCACAGTCATTTAGCATGTCAAGGAATCTGGTCTCCTTTTCTCCTTGACCAGAACACAGAATCTGGTCTCTCTGGTCTTCTTGACCAGAACACAAATTAACCCAGTCAATATGAGGATAATTGAAGTCCCCCATGATTACAACCCTGTTCCTCCTTGTCACCTCCCTGATCTGTTTCCGCATTTCAAGGTCCCCTTCCGGTTTCTGGTCTGGAGGACAATAGTATGCCCCCAGTATTACATCACTCCTCAGGCCTGGTAATTTAACCCATAGAGATTCTATGGAGTCAGACCCACCTTCAATCTCTACTTTGCTGGATTCTATCCCTTCCTTAACATAAAGGGCCACCCCACCTCCAACACACCCCTCCCTGTCCCTCCTGTAGAGTTTATAGCCTGGGATTGTGGTACCACACTGATTCTCCACATTCCACCAGGTTTCTGTTATGCCCACTATGTCAACATTTTCCCTTGTCACCAGACATTCCAGTTCTCCCATCTTTGTTCGGAGACTTCGGGCATTTGAATAAAAGCATTTGTACATGGAATACCCCGGGATGGGCTGCTTATTAGCTCCTTTGTCCCCGCATCTTCTCATTGCAAGACCTGTCAACTCACTGATCTTATCTGATCTTGGAAGCTAAGCAGGGTCAGGCCTGGTTAGTACTTGGATGGGAGACTGCCTGGGAATACCGGGTGCTGTAGGCCTATATACCATAGTCTTTCGAGACTGAAGGTTGCCAACCAACCTCTCATTGTGCCAAACCATCTATCACATCCCATCACGCTACCATTTCCAATTTCTTCTCCTACTCTGCCTTTACCTTGTTGTTCTCTAAGCTCCCCATCCTCGTCCCATAGGGATGAGGAGTCCCGAACCGGATGCCGCTCAGCTCCTGTCAACTTTCCCCCAGGGACCAGTTTAAAAGCTGCTCTGCCACCTTTTTAATGTTATGTGCCAGCAGTCTGGTTCCATTCTAGTTCAAGTGAAGCCCATCCCTCTTGTACAGGCCCCACTTCTCCCAAAACGTTCCCCAGTGCCTAACGAATCCACGCATTGAGACTCCTGATCTCTGCCTGCCTAGCTGGCCCTGTGCTTGGAACAGGTAGAACTTCAGAGAATGCTATCTTTGAGATCCTGGCTTTCAGCTTCCTGCCTAAAAGCCTAAATTTGGCCTCCAGGACCTCCCAGCTACACTTGCCCATGTCGTTGGTGCCGACATGCACCACAACCGCTACCTCCTCCCCAGCACTATCTACCATCCTGTCTAGATGAGAAGTGATATCCGCAACCTTCACACCAGGCAGGCAAGTCGCCGTGCGGTCCTCACATCCATTGCAAACCCCCCTCTCTATGTTTCAAATAATCAAATCCCCCACTACAAGAAGCCCCCGACCCCCCCTCCCGCTGAGGAGTATCCTGAGTGCATTCGGATACGGGCCCGTCCCCTGGAGAAGGGGTCCCTAGGGGATTGCTTCCCTCCTCTCCAGGATGACATCTTCCAGCCCCGAGACTTCCCACCCAGGCAGCTCAGGAGCAGCATGCCTGAGGTTGGGACGAAGCCTGATCATCCCTGGAATCCTTCTCTGCCTTCCTCTGCTTCTCCAGGTCGGCCACCAAGGCTTCAAGGGAGCAGACACATTCCCTGAGTTCCTGGAGCTCCTTGCACTGAGGACACACCCATGACTTATGCCCCAGAGGCATATAGTCATACATGTGGCACTCAATGCAAAACACTGGATAGCCCCCACCCTGCTGCTGGCTGTCTGACTGCATAGTTTTTTGTTTGTTTGATTGTTTGTTTGTTTGTTTGTTTGTTTGTTTGTTTGTTTGTTTGTTTGTTTGTTTGTTTGTTTGTTTGTTTGTTTGTTTGTTTAGGGGTACTTAAAAACCCTTCACTGGTTTGCTGCCCTCTTCTCAAGGGAACAGAAAGGGCGGTATCTGGGGCCCTGGCTTCCTCGCCCTGCTGCTGAACTCGCACAGATGCTAAACTCGCAGTGCCTTACCTGGCACTTTGTTCCCAAGGCACTGGGTTCCCCAGAGGCCACGCACGCTTCTGCAGAGAGGCTCACGCAGTGGCAGGCACTAGCTTTATACCCCTAGCTAGCTCCTCCTCCCTCCCTCCTTGCTGATTGAAAAGGGGCTGGTCTTCCCAGGTGAGATTTCCCTGAATGGGGTGCCTGGATTTGCCTAATGGGGCTCTTATCAACTCCTAAAGGTCAATTGCTGTGACCTAAAATACAATGACTATGCTAAATTGCCCTGGGCAGGTGGGAACTGGCCCTTCCTAGGTCCTTACCCTCCTACTTCAGTTCTCTGAGGCTGGACTGTTTTTTAACTTCAAGCTGGTTTTTTATTTGAGTTTAAACTGCACTGGTTTAAGAGTTTTTTGGCTTGGCAGAACTTACACACTAAGGTTTAAATCCTGTTTAGCCCTGCTAAAATCCTGCTTTTATTATTGAACTTTGTGTGTAGAATCATTACCAGTTAAAATGGCAACTCTCTTGCCTTCTACAGCATGTGCACTCAGAAGAACAATGAACATGTCACACTCATTGTTCTTTAGTGACATATGAACTCTTGATAGGTGTGCTCCACAATTTTCCCAGGGGTCACGTTAAGGGTCTACTTACTTGACTTTATCTGTTTCCATTATCACAGCCATACAGTGTGGTCTTGATTATGTTTGCTCAGAAGCAAACCCCTCTGACTCTCATGAGGCTTATACCTATGTAAAAACAAATAAATAATAAAATAAAAAAGATAACTGTTCCCAGAAGTGTGGCTTAAGATACCAAGATAAGACCACCAAATCAGCAGTTTTACTTTTGCGATTTTAAATACTGTACTTCAAAATAGTAAAATATGCCTTAAATGCTGCTTCACCTATCTTTGCATTAAGTGACATTTGTAGTACTTAAAAATGTATAGGTGTGGTAGTTGTCAATATACAAAGGAAGGGGAAGATTGTATCCACATGCTTCCCATGTAGAAGATTCCAGGTTCAATCCCCAGAAGGTTCACAAGGACCCCTGTCTGCAACTCTGGAAAGCAATTGCCAATTAGCATAGTGATTTTTATTTATTTATTTATTTATTTAAGAGATTTATACCCCACCTTTCTGTCCCATGAGGACACTCAAGGCGGCTCACAATTAAAATTATACATATAAAAACATTAAAGACAATAAAACACAATAAAAGCCTGGATCCCAAATTAAAATTTTCAACCTTTTTCATCTCATGGCACACTGACAAGGCGCTAAAATTGTCAAGGCACACCACACTGCCAGTGGGAGGCTCACACCCTCCAATGGCCCTACTAATAAATGACCTTACCCCAAACTCCTGTGGTCCACCTCCAGACCATTCATGGCATAGTGGTTGAAAGACACTTGCATAGACACTAGATGATCCAATGGTCTCACTTCGTACAAGGCAACTTCCTAGTTCCAACACTGATTTATAACTGACATGATCCCAATACCAGCTTGTATAAAATGCCAAATGCCAGCTTGCATGAAAATGTCTTTTGAGACTGTTGGTGGATTTTTTTTAAGCAGACATTCAAGGAAGGGAATGTCTGACGAGCCACTATTGGACAAGTTTCTGAGCCACTCAAATTAGACAAATGGAGAACATCCTCATGAAGCCATCGAGCAATCTTTTTTGGAAAAAAAATTCAGGGAACAAGTTGTTTAGGGTTTCATAGAGCCTGGTCTATGCTTGCGCCTCTTCACTTAGCAATCTTGGACAGGATGCTTTCCTGTACTAAATCGGCTCAGAGCCAATTTGACAACATGGGCACATTTCTTCAAACATATACGCTTCCTGAAAGCATCCCAGCAAAGCCAACACAGAGCTTGCGAGACTGTAAAAAAACCTGGAGAGAATAAGAATAAAATGAACACTACCAAAGAAAACTTTTGAGAACCTACAACGGCACGCCAATCGGATCCCTGGAGAGAGCACATCATCTACAGCCGTGCAGGCATCGCACATGCTGATACTATTAATAAAAGTGAATGGCTCAGATCACAGGAATTAATTAGTTTGAAACTCCAACTGCCAGGAAGGGAGCAGGCACACAGTAGCATCCTGAAGTGTGTTCGTATTAATGATTCTCCGGCTGTTGACAGAATCTTGTCTGTTTCAACAGAACTCTGGAAGCAGCTTTTAAACTTCAGGGGCACCCCCATCAAACAGCAAGGGGTCTCGCAGTAGTACTCTCGTGTGGAAGCTACTAAATCCTGCAAATAAGAACTCGACAGCATCTCCTGCTGCCTCACGGAAATCCTATCTGCTGTAATAGGAAAGGCCCCTCCATTTTCACCAAACGCCTCTTTGTGAAACTGCTGACAGAGAGCTCAGGGCAGCTCAAATGTCTCTGCTGAAAGGCTGAAAAGGGCCGGGGGGCATCTGTTTAAGGAAATGGCTGCAGGTTTTCTGAGCACTAAATGTGTGTAGAAAGTGAATGTCTTCAGGAGGATGTGCTGCAGAACAAAACCCGGCCCAGTACAACTTAGGGCCCAATCTTATCCACACTTTCCAGGGAGTAAGCACCATTGAACACAATGGGACTTACTTCTGACTAGACGTGTATAGGATTGTGCCGGTAGTCATCACTAAGTCCACTGGTTTTCAGTCCTCTGCTGCCAGTTCTGAGCTATAGCAATACATTTGAGGAGTATTTAAAAGGCATTTTGAAAATAACTTTATATTTAAACTGACTGGATGCATCTGCATGACAAATTTAAACACCTCTCAGAGCACAGTTCTACATATGTGTGCTTGACAAGAAAGCCTGTTGAGCTAAGGTGGCTTACTTTTAAATGAGAACTGCGTAGGATTGGAGACTTTCATTGGTTTCAAAGTGTTTTTGGCTACAATCCTATACACAATTGTGCTCTCTCTCTTTCTCCTGAAGTTATGCCTGATTAACCATGCATAGCAAAACGCTATTGCTTCCTACAAAGTGCACTCATAATAATAAGACTGTTAGCTTTATCTAGGCTCTTTAAAGACTACATTTGGTGATCATCCCAGTTGGGCAGCCCTAACAGTTTAACTTGTATGAAATCAGTGCCAATGTGATGTCATTGCTATTGCTTCAGATTATTTGCTTTCTGTTTGCTTACTTAAGGCACTTGGTATCCTACCCCTCAAGCCAAAAGAATTCCCCCTGCAATTTACAAAATTCATAAAAGAATTAAAACAATAGAAAGCAACCAAGTCAGCAGAGAACCAGCATAAAAACAACACACCCGCAATTCAAAGGGGAGGCTTCTCTCACTGTAAAGGTCACCTGACCTTTCTCAGGCCCATGTAGGATACAGGTCGATGGTAATAATGAACGATGGAGGATCATAATGGTGCAATAACACAGGCCAACACACATTTTGCTTCTTTAAACGTTACACCAATTCCTGGGTATATTTGGGGTGCCGATGCCAAAAATGGCATCTGTTTTGCCCTATCACATCTTATTTTGGAGATATAGTACAGCCTCTTTAGTGAATGGTTCAAGCAGCTTCCTCATGAGGAAGCTGCTTGAACCAATCACTAATGAGGCTATACTATATCTCCAAAACAGAACATGAAAGGGCAAAACGGATGCCATTTTTGGAATTGGCACACCAAATTCATATCAAACCACCATAAAGTTTGGGAAAAACTTTTCTGACCCTCAATTTTGTAGGCCTGTGTACTGGACCAGATATCCATTCTCAGGTGCTGCAAAAAGAACATGAAAGTTGAAATGCAAATATAAGGCCACCTTCTTGCACGAGTCTCAATCACTTAAAAATGGCATTTCTGTACATTCAGTACCACAGTGCTGTCATTTTTGTTTGCGCATAAACCATCCAAGTGAGGCTAAAAAGCATTTCTTTAAGCAAACAAACACTGATATGCCATGGGAAGAATCTCATACTGACATTCTGAATGGGATCATGGAGAATGCAGCGCCTGTGAGCTCTTTTTGCAATTTGCATGCAGATGGACTGGGCAGCAATGCAGATGGAAGTCTCAGAAAATGTGCACTGGACATCCATTTGACCCCCTTCCCATAAAAAAAAAATTCCATGTGGCACACATTCTATTAACTCCTTCAACATCCACTTACATTTTTTCTCAATGAAAAAGTAGTGTACAATCTGCATTTTTCTAAAAGTGTGGTCTCACTACCCTGCATTTGATCTTCCTCTGAGGCCCCTGAAGTAACCAAGTCCCAATGTCCATTAACTCACAATTTACTGCAGTGCTATGTGATATGCAACAGAGCCGGTTCATCTCCTGGAGCTTTGGAGGGGGTCTGCATTTTAGCATCTTGCCAGTTTTATCTCTGCCATCTGAAACTCATTTCCAGGATAGACAGAAATTCCTTATAATTACTGCCCTGGGGCATGTGTGTGTGAGTGCCTGCAAGTGTGAGTGAGTGTGTTGCTTCAAGACCTTAAGACTTTGTAGATGTTGGAGGGGGAGAAGGAGACTGGTGTATGTTTTGGAAAAGCCACTGGTCCATTAAAAAAAAAGGTAAAATTAAAGTTCTGACAATAGCAGTTTTTCAGTACGTAAAAGCCAATTACTAGAAAGTCCCTCCATTCTATTGAATGATTTGGATTGATATACAGGACAATCCTATGCATGTGTTATGTGCAAAACTTGGGCTCAGTTGTCTGTGCTGTAACTTGACCTTGTTTGTTTGTTGCCTGTGCTTTATCTGAGCTGATAGGTTCACTGTTACTGAGCAAAGTGCTGTATATGACCTTAGAGACAAGCCCTTCAGAGTCAGGAGGGGCTGAGCAGGAGGATTTTAGTGCTGAGTGCAAAAGGGCTGTAGTGCCGTGTGCAAAAAGTAGGGGGCTGTCTGCAAAATTGGTGCCGTGTGCAAAGCCACTGATGCTATAAAAGGGGCTGCCCCAGCAGAGAGCTCTCAGACCACCAGGGAAGCTCTGCCAAGAGGAGCTGAGGACAAGCTCTGCTGGAGACCACCAGGGGAGAACTGCTAGAAGGAGCTGAAAGCAAGCTCTGCTGGAGCTGCAGACCTTCAGAGAAGACACTGCTGAAGGAGCCCTGAGAGAGCCTCTCAAGGAGCTGAGAACCAGAGAAAGGGGAACCTCCACCAAGCCTCCAGCCCTTGGCCTGCCTCAAGTCCTGCTGTCTCAAATTCGGTAATTCTAAGCAAGTTTCCCTTATAATTGGTTAAAGGTTCCATTCCTCTTAATAAGGAGTCTTTAACTTAGCTTGGTGTCAGTGGTCTCTCTTTCGATCCTGCTACAACACATGTATTTCCTATTCTGTGGGGCTTATTCCCAGGCAACGGTTCATAGGATTGTAACCTCAAGCTTATAACTGGTAATCAATAACACAATGCATGAAATGAGTGAATTGACCTGCCCATTATTAAATTCTCAGTGATTCAACATTATGATTCTACCCCTTGTGGAAACTGTACTTATACAGTCCTTTCATAAAAGATCTGATTCCATACACAGTCACAATCCATTGCTTGATCATCTCTGTTTATTATAGTAGTTGGAGATCATATTTGTGAAGGAGTATATTTAGCATTCTAAGTATGAGGATATATTTAGGATTCTGTTTTTTGATTACTTTTTACCACCTTGACCATTATTCATGCACTGATAGAATCATGTCGCATTTCTTCAGTCATAGCTGTGGTACAGACTGGATTTTCATAATCATGCCATTAGACGAGGGGTGCCAAACTTGTTTCATTTAGTGGGCCAAATAGCATTCATGATGCCTGCTAAGGGCCGGAGGTGATGTCATAAAGCATAAAGCCAGAGGTGATGTCATAAAGTGATATCAGGAAGTGATATCATAAAGCAGGTCATGACCAGAAATAAGTACTTTTTTCTCACTTAGGAAGTCATTAGCTTCAAATGATAGAAGAGAAAATATGCAAGTCTTGATCATATTTTCAAGATATGGGATAGCCTAATTATCATGTGAGCTGCCATTTCAGCAGTGATACCTCAGTGGATGCTGGGAGAGCCTGAGGGCCAGACAAAGAGCTCCTAAGGGCCACATCCGGCCCCCGGGCCTTATGTTTGATACCCCGACATTAGCACATTTCTTCAGAAACACATTTAGCACTAAAGGCCTGCACCTGAAAATTGGATTACTAAGATCAGTGATTCCTCTTTCCACCCATTCACTTGCTGCTCTCCTCTCTGTCCATTTTTGTTCTTTCACATTCCTCACGGCAGCCTTCATCATTCCTCTGAATCATGACATCTCTGGTCGTGTACTGCCTCTTTAAGACATAAGCCCAGACTTTAGGATGAGACAGTTTCAAGTTTGTGGGAGGTGTTGGGTCTGTATGGACTTCTAAGGGGCTTGAACAGTCCTATGCCTAAACAGATGAGGAACTAGAGCCAGATTGCCATTAAACTGCATTTGTTTTCCCTTCAACGTGTTTTTCTGCCCAAGTTTTCTCCCAGAGAAATGTAAGCAACAAATAGGACAGTTATTAGTTTGTAAGCCACATGACTTTCTTTGGCTTGCTGCCTTTCCAGCAAGAGAAGGCTCTTGCTGGAAATGGCTCCAGCAAGAATGGCTCCAACGGCGAGAGAGAGGGGGGCAGTTTACATGGCGCGTTGAGGCACCCTGCAAAACTTAGCGCTGTGCCCCTCTCTGGGGATGCCACTGTAGTATAATTTTCCACTGAAGACTCCATAGACTCTTAGCTGATTTGCACCAATGAGATGTCATTTAAACAGTCTGGGATATCTCAGTACTGGGTCTTCAAAGACTCAGAATCAAAGTGGGCTCAGCCTGATCAGAGCTTCCAGTTGTCAAGGTTGTTCTTTCAATATGCTCTACACACTGTGTGTCTCTCTCACAATGACTGTTGTTTCTTACTACCACTGCCCACCTACCCCTCATATGCAAGTCTGGCTCTCCTATCCTTGGTGGCACTGTTTTCATCCATGCACATTCTAGTTTCAAAAAGTTTACATCTGCAGTATAGCATGCTGGGGTGTACTGAATTTAAGAATCAATGAATCCACAGCCACCCTGGCAGCCTGAGGGGAATTTTGCAACCAAAGAGTTGGAAGATTGATTGCCAACTTGTGCCTAGTTCCACGTGCATAAATTTTGTTGACTTTGATGGATTTTTCCCATTGATTTTTGATGATATCAGAGTAACTGTTAGTAGGATTGCAGCTTTGGTTAGAGCTTTCACTAGATACCTAAAAAAGAGAGGAAGAGAGGCTTGTTTTGAAAGAGAATATGCATAAAAATCAGTCTAGTCTTCATGACAAAACATGCTAAACAGACCTTTTGTGGGAGCAATTACTCTCTAGGCCAGAGATTTTCAACCCTTTTTATCTCATGGCACACTGACAAGGTGCTAAATATAACAAGGCAAAGCATATCTTTTTGACAATTGACAAGTCACACCACACTGCAAGTGGGGGGAGGGATCACATCCCTCAATGGCCCTACTAATAAATGGCCCTTCCATGGAACACCCAAGGACTATTTGCAGCACAGTTATGTGCTATGGCACACTGGTTGAAAATCGCTGCTCTTGGCCCCCAAACTTTCTAGACTTCAGATCCTCAAACAAATGACACGAATGTATTGTCAAATCTGTTAAAGATACTTAATATACCTGTTCCTTGATGCAGGCACACAAAATAACAGTACTATATTGTAGTGGGTTAAATGAATTTGTGTCTGTAGTATTTTTTCTTCTTCTAATCTTGATTAAAATCAAAGAAGACAGTGCTACTCCCTCGGAAAACAAATGATAAATTATTATTTCTTGGTCTTCAAAACATGACTCTTCCATGGTGGTTCTTCTATTAGTCAATTCAGTGATTTTAATTAAAAATGGAATGATTTGAACATACGGCATAATTAAATAGATGCCTGTTATAGCTTCTGCATTTGTATGGCTCATTTCACTATCTCAGCACATGCTTCTACTGAAACCAGCAACATCACATCACAAATTATTCCTGTGCGTTTGCTTATTGCTAGTGACAGTTTTTTCCAAAACTCTGCCTCTCTAGCTGGTATAGCTCCATCAATTACAGTAGAGTTACTGTGATGCAAAAGTGAAAACGTGTTTCTTTTTCCTTTCTCTCTCTTGTGTGTGTGTGTGTGTGTGTGTGTGTGTTACCTTTTGTAATTTGTGTTGACCTCCATTTTATGGATGGAGCTTTGTTGCACTCAAACTTTTTTTTATCCACTGTCAAATGATCGTAGGTATTCTGGAAGGAAAATCTAGCTGCATGAACTTATGCAACTCATTTATTTGATTGTGGCTACAGTCCTGAGCTAGAAATAGGGTTGGCAACCCTCCAGGAGTGGCCTGGAGTCTTCAGTAATCTGCATCTAGGGGTCAACTGAAGGCAATCTTGGCTCTTTCAACAGGGACTCCTCTGCTGAATGCTCTCACATCATGTTGGGAATCTTTAGTCAGACTTTGGTCAGACATAGCAACTCTAGCTGGAAGAAATTCTAGAAGGAGCTAGAATAGGCCTAGCTTGAGTGAAGTCAAATTTTCCAAGTTTTGTCTATAGATACAAATGAAACCCCCAATCACAGAATCCACTTCTGAGGCTGACCGTGGGATATCCCTGAGTCAGGAAAGGGATTATTGCACTGCTACAACTTCAGGTTTGGTTGGTTGGTTTGACCATCATGACAGTGAGACTTGCACACCAATCTCGAAAGTTGTCATCCATTTCAGTGATACCAACTCCTGAGTGTCCATTCAATTCAAAGCTGAGGTGGGACTAAAGACCATTATGAAGACTGGCAGACAGTCATTGCGTGGGGCTGCTGGAGGGTAAGCAGGCTGGCAGTGAACCTTGGATCTCAACTGTGAGAGGCAACTGAGATGGGCTTGGGCCTTCTTGAATTTTGGAAAAGGAAGATGCTACGAGTACAGAAGATTCAGCGTTCAAATGCCTGGGTTTCCTGCCACTATGAGTGCAGCACTTACAGTTTCAAAATCTGAAGAGTCACTGTTTTGCTTTACATTGACAATCTATTACTTTTCTGTATCTTTAGGACCCTCCCCCTTCCCCAACTATTCGACTTCTTTTTTGGCGATGAATTGGGTTCTTTCTCCATTTAAAACAAGGCTTTCTGTTCTTGCTCCTTTTGAGAGATTTGAACATGTCCCTGCTGCGTGGATGCTGCTATTATTGTGTCATCTGCACTAATGTGGACACCTGCTATACTTCTGAAAGTTTCTTCTGTTCCTGTGTCAAAACATTTCACTACTTGATGTGATTTCAGAAAGGCAGGCGCTGGCATTTAAATCTTCTTTAGAGTGTGTTAAAGTAGCACAACACTGATGATCCATTGTCTAATCTTATTGGCCGAGATCTGTCTCTGTCACTGCAAAGAAGAAACAGTTTCATTTCCAGCTACTGCATACTGCACACTTGCGGGTTTTGGTACAGCTCATTTGTTTATCTATCTGGATTTAAATTGATCTTTGGGATATGTGCAAGCTTATTTTTCTTTTTCATTTAGCTGCAGAAATATTAATTCATAAGGTAGCAAATGTTGTTCTGCTACATTTGTGCTTCCATCACCACTGAGGCAGCCAGCAGCAATGCGGTTCCTAGACCCTTTCTGAATATAATTTCCCCTACCCATGCCCTAAATACAGGACTCATTCAAAGGCTGCTGTCCTGCTCCCACTCACCTGGGGGCAGGTAGCACTGAATTCAACAAATGCTGAATCTGAGTAGGCTTGTGCTGTAAATGTAGTATTCCTTGCACCCCATAGAAAATGTTTGTACATCCCCTGAGGCTACATTTGCATAGATTCCAGATCTTTCAACACCCTGTACTGCCAGAAGGGCAAATTCCTTTGTGGATCCTTGTGGACAAGGACCGGACCAGCAGGTTAATGAAGACAAACCCTGAATTTTTTAGATTTGCACAAGCAAAAATCCCCCAAACAAACAGAATGAAGAGTTCTTATGAGACTCCAAAAAGAGAAGTGACACTTCCTTCTAGAGACACGTTCCTCTTGTGGGCTAGTTGTGTAGTGTGTCTGCAGTTACCCGCACCAGATTCGAGTCTAATAAGCCCTTCCAAAGCCCTTTTATACAGAAAGGATCCTAACTTCAAGAAAACAGTGTATCATCCCTGAAATGTGGCCTCATCCAGATGCTTGACCCTGGACTGGTGCCCAGATATGGTGCCCATTTCAAGATATTATTACAGGATTGTCTTGATACGCAGTGACCACCCACTGGTGTTAAAAAGGAAAAAAGAAAAGCAAACTAAGTGGCATGGGTGATAGTGTCGGCCCTGAAGGCATGGTTGCCCCGGGGCATTTGTCCCCCCTTGACCCTCCCTGCTACGTCAGTGCTTGGAGATTTAACTAAACCATGAAAGAGCAGACTAACTATCAGGAAGAACTTGTTCAAACCACTAACTTCTTGAAATACAAAGGTATTCCACAATTTGCCACGACACACCCACCCCACATCTTAGAGTTATCTGGGTCAGGTAGCAAAACCAAGGGGTTTATTAAGTCTGTGGCACACTGTCAATCAGCTGATGATGGTCACACATTGTGGGGGCTTAGCCTAACAGCTACACTAGCTTCATTCAGTTATTTCTATGGTATTTGGAACTGTTCTGTCAAAAGAAATTTTTTCCCAAAGAGAGAGATACCTGGAAACAATGACTCTTGTGCATAAAGTGTGCGTTTACCCTAGAGGCATTGAGAATGTAATGACTTGATGAGGAACGGTGGCTGTACACATGCTCAGAAGTCCTCTCTCCTCTCCCAAAGTGAATTTACAGGGATAAAAAATCCTTCAAATTAATGAGGGAGAGGAGACAGAATGCCAACTTCTGAAAAAGATTCCAGGCCTCCTTCCCTGTTGATGACCTTCACTGGGATGACCTTCACTGGGAACTAGGCAGATGGAATACATCCTTATTGGTTCTGATAGACTTTTCAGCGACCTTTGATACTATCAACTATACCAGGCATGTCCAACTTTGAACAGGTTGTGATCTACTTTTTCCGGCCAAAAGTGCCGGTGATCTACCACCATGAAAATTAAGTTTCAAATTAGTTTCAAATTAAATTTTAACCCAATAAAGTTGGAGGATTCTCTCCCCCCCCCCATTTTTAATGAATCTTCTGTCATTTACTTGGATGTGATCAGCTGTTAAGCAAATTAAGCAAAAACAAAACAGAGAGACAAAGATCCAGTAAGAACTGCAAGGGGAAATGGAAAGTACATTTTTTCTTAAAGTTTTATTGAGTAATAACTTTCTTTAACTGTCTTAATAACTTTCTTTAACTTTTATTGAGTAATTTGTGTTAAATTTAGGTCGAGTATTGATCCAAGCTGATCTTGCACGATCTTTAATATTTCGCTCTTGCTCATTAGTGAGACGTCTGAGCCTGCATTTCATCCACCAGTTTTTTTGAAGTTGGGTGAATATTGTGTGAGGGCCAGTCTCAGGGAATCCTGGCGATATTCATCTGTCATGTTGGAACGTTGTGTACTCTTTGTCATTTTCAGATGGAAAAATGCAGATTCACACAAATAAATTGAACCGAAACAGGAGTGTACAGCTTCACTGCATCTTCTCAAGTTGGGAAATTTGTCTCTAGGCACTAGTTTCCAAAATGATTCTTGCTCAGCACGGGTCTTGAGAAAAATGTCATTTTAAAGGGTTAATATTTTGTTTTCAAGAGATGACTTGTTGAATGAGTAATTTTTACTGATAGCAGCTGCAGTTTCTTTAATGTCCACATCTACTTTGAATGAGTATGACAAGTACTCCACAACTGTTCCAATTTTTTGGAAGTCACAGAATCTATTTTCAAATTCCTGGATAACAGAACAGATTTCTGTCACATACTTCTCGTTCTGAAAAACAAAATTTGGATATTGTCCCAGATGGTCCTGCGTATTAGGTAAATGATCAAAAGTGTTGTTTGCAAGGTCAGTCATCATTGGCTCAGATTTGCTCTTGTAGGATGAAACTGTACTCATCATCTCGCCAATGCATTTGTTTTTACCTTGTAGTTCAAGGTTAATATCACTTAGTTTGCCTGTAAACTCAGAGAGAAATGCCATATCACATAACCACTCCTCATCTTCCAACTCTGCTTGGTCATCTCCCCTCTCCTTCAAAAAAATTCTTATTTCATTCAGTAAATCACAAAATCTTTGCAGAAATTTGTGCCTACTTAGCCACCTTACATCTGTGTGCAAAATGATTTCCGCTGCCCCTTCATCAAGAGTAAGATTGCAAAGCCGTCTTTGAAGTGGTCTTCCACGAACTGAATTTACAATTTTGAAAGTGATGTCCATGACAGTCTTTGTATTGAGTCTCTTGCTTGCCAAAACTTGCTGGTGAATGATGCAGTAGTAAGAAAGGAAATCTGGGAAGTCGTCATGCTGTTTACAGAGGGCTATGAAACCGTTAACCTCACCTGTCATTGCTCTTGCTCCATCAGTAGTGATGGAAACAAGTCTATGCAATGGAAGATTACACTTTGTCACAAAAGAATGGAAAGAACTGAACTAACCTGACCGGTAGTTCTCCCTTTTAAAGAAATCATTCCAAGTAGTTCTTCTTTAACACTGAAGTCTTCATAAGAACATAAGAACAGCCCCACTGGATCAGGCCATAGGCCCATCTAGTCCAGCTACCTGTATCTCACAGCGGCCCACCAAATGCCCCAGGGAGCACACCAGATAACAAGAGACCTCATCCTGGTGCCCTCCCTTGCGTCTGGCATTCTGACATAGCTCCTTTCTAAAATCAGGAGGTTGCGCATACACCTCATGGCTTGTACCCCGTAATGGATTTTTCCTCCAGAAACTTGTCCAATCCCCTTTTAAAGGCGTCCAGGCTAGAAGCCATCACCACATCCTGTGGCAAGGAGTTACACTAACCAACCACACGCTGATGATTTTCCAGATCATGATGTTCCAGATGATGTCCAGATCATTGATGTTTCCAGATCAATGATGTTCCAGATTACCCTTTTTGGGCAAGGATACTGGAGCGTTACAAATTAGACAACAACACTTGTCTTTCACCATGATGAAGAAGTAGTCCATTTCCCATTCATCATGAAAGTGGTAGGTTTTGCTCTACTTTGGAACACTCATCTTCGTTATACTGGGGTGGCTGGATGTAAGAAGGCCAAATCTGCTAAGTTAGTATAAACACTGGCTGAATCTGATCCAAAACTGTCACTGTCCCAAAGTATTAAAGATCAACAGGAACTGAAGACCTCTGGATGATGTGCAAATACAAGGACTGGAGATGCCAAAACCACACATGCAGTTCTAAAAGTAAAAATAAGACTTCATCGTACTGGCACCAATAATCAAATACCACCAAACAATCATCAAAAAAACTCAAACACCTGTCCAGCAAACCAGATAAAAACAAATACCACCACACGCAATTTAATAAATTCTGCACACAGTGTAGAATCAACGCAAAGGCAAGGCGAAATAAAATTGCAGTGTAGAATCAATGAAAAGGCTAGGCAAAATAAAATTGCAGAGGCAAGCAAAAGTCACAGTGGTTTGAACCAATTTGAAGGCAAGGCACAGGCAAGTTAGAACAAAATTGGAAAAGCCCGCCAAAATCACCAAATTCTGGACACTTTGTTGTGTCTGCCCGAAAACGTTTAATGAAAGCGAACTATAAAGCGACCAACGACCAGCACATGACACAACTAATACGGTAAGTGTATTCAGTTAAAGCCTGGGTGAATGGATATCGCCCGGTATATAACACACTTCTAAGGGGTGTTGGGGCAGGGACAGGAATGGGTGATTCTGAGAGGCAGGAGAGCAGGTATGACACCGGGCCTGTGGTGACTCAACGTGGGGCGCGGGCAGCAGCCCCCTGGGGTACCCACAAACTATTGGCACGAAAACAACAAGCGCCCCCAATATACCCGAGGCAAGATTCCCGCAGGCAGGGAAAAAAGACAGGCAAAGGATCAGCAACGGCGGCAAGCCCTCAGCAGACGACCTGCCGGCACGAGCTCTCTCCTAGTGACAGGGCGAGCTGCTGGAGAGATGGAGCCAAGTGGGGCTGGCGATCTACCTCTGAACCCTCCGCGATCTACAGGTAGATCGCAAACTACCTGTTGGACATGCCTGAACTATACTATCCCTCTGGATCAGCAGGCTTAGATGGGATGTGGGCGTGACAAATAAAGCAAAAGTCCACCCATCCCATCTAAGCCTGCTGGTCCAGAGCAAGGCTGTATTAACCCATGGCTGGGCCCCTGGGCTTTCAGGTGTTTTGGGCCCCCTCTGGCACTTCAATCTTTCACCCCACTACAGCTAACAGCCTGACTCTGGTACAGTAGGTACTAGACCAGAGTACATAGCCCTCTGTACTCTGTACACGGTCCCTCACCAAAGGCAACTGAAAAAACTCCACAGTCAGGGAATTAGAGGACAGGTCCTCTCGTGGATTGAGAACTGGTTGGAGGCCAGGAAGCAGAGAGTGGGTGTCAATGGGCAATTTTCACAATGGAGAGAGGTGAAAAGTGGTGTGCCCCAAGGATCTGTCCTGGGACCGGTGCTTTTCAACCTCTTCATAAATGACCTGGAGACAGGGTTGAGCAGTGAAGTGGCTAAGTTTGCAGACGACACCAAACTTTTCCGAGTGATGAAGACCAGAAGTGATTGTGAGGAGCTCCAGAAGGATCTCTCCAGACTGGCAGAATGGGCAGCAAAATGGCAGATGCGCTTCAATGTCAGTAAGTGTAAAGTCATGCACATTGGGGCAAAAAATCAAAACTTTAGATATAGGCTGATGGGTTCTGAGCTGTCTGTGACAGATCAGGAGAGAGATCTTGGGGTGGTGGTGGACAGGTCGATGAAAGTGTCAACCCAATGTGCGGCGGCAGTGAAGAAGGCCAATTCTATGCTTGGGATCATTAGGAAGGGTATTGAGAACAAAACGGCTAGTATTATAATGCCGTTGTACAAATCTATGGTAAGGCCACACCTGGAGTATTGTGTCCAGTTCTGGTCGCCGCATCTCAAAAAAGACATAGTGGAAATGGAAAAGGTGCAAAAGAGAGCGACTAAGATGATTACGGGGCTGGGGCACCTTCCTTATGAGGAAAGGCTATGGCGTTTGGGCCTCTTCAGCCTAGAAAAGAGACGCTTGAGGGGGGACATGATTGAGACATACAAAATTATGCAGGGAATGGACAGAGTGGATAGGGAGATGCTCTTTACACTCTCACATAATACCAGAACCAGGGGACATCCACTAAAATTGAGTGTTGGGCGGGTTAGGACAGACAAAAGAAAATATTTCTTTACTCAGCGTGTGGTCGGTCTGTGGAACTCCTTGCCACAGGATGTGGTGCTGGCGTCTAGCCTAGATGCCTTTAAAAAGGGATTGGACAAGTTTCTGGAGGAAAAATCCATTATGGGGTACAAGCCATGATGTGTATGCGGAACCTCCTGATTTTAGAAGTGGGTTATGTCAGAATGCCAGATGCAGGGGAGGGCACCAGGATGAGGTCTCTTGTTATCTGGTGTGATCCCTGGGGCATTTGGTGGGCCGCTGTGAGATACAGGAAGCTGGACTAGATGGGCCTGTGGCCTGATCCAGTGGGGCTGTTCTTATGTTCTTATGTTCTTATGCCCTATATCCATTTTGAGGATCTACTGATGAATTCTATTCACAATTTTTTAAAAATATGTACACATATTGCTACGGTGCAAAGTGCCTTTAACCATTGTAACCATAGAGTGCAGGTAACAGTGTCTCAGCAGTTAAAAAAAAATGATGGGCCCCTAGTCCCTGTGGGACCCCTAGGCTTTAGCCTAGTCAGCCTTATGAATAATACAGCCTGGTCCAGAGGAATAATATGGTTGATGGTCTCAGAGGTTGATGTGTGAAAGTGACTGCTCAAATAGAAAATTAGGCTGAATGGGTATCATTTGTATATAGCCAACGTATTCCTAGATATCATCATAAGACTGGAATAGTGGTGCCTGCAAAAGATGTTAACACAAACTGGGAGAGAAATTTTATTTAGCAGGACAATTCAATTGCATCAGTATCCCACTTTCTCAGTTCTGAGTCTGAGAGCCCAAGTCAGCCCATTGACACCAAGGGAGTACAAAGTAGATCAAAGTGCATTCTGATCATAGCCATATTTAATCTTGCTGATGCAGCATAGTATAATGGCTATGAACATGAACTCTGAAGCCAGGTTACATGATAAACTCAAATCTCAGTTCAGCTGTGCGCTACATGGTGGGTTCAGATGACTGCTGGATTTATTATTGTTAAAAGAGTTAAAAGTGGTATAATAGAGGTAGCACAGTGTACATGTTCAGCAAGCTAGTCTCATTATTTATTTTATTATTACATATTTTAAAATATTATATAAACTGACTTGAGCCCCCCCCCCCTTGGGGGCAGAAAGCCAGGGTTAAAGGCTTCTGATGAATGAGTGAATGAATGAAATGTGTGTGTATATCATGGGAAACAATGTTTCTGCCATACCACCTTCAGTTTTCAAAAAAATATATTGTTAGGCAAAACACTATCTCTCAGCTCATCATCAAAACGGCTAATACTATAACGCCATTGTACAAATTGCTGTACAATGGCCACACCTGAAGTATTGCGTCTAGTTCTGGTCGCCACATTTCAAAAAGGCTACAGTGTAAATGGAAAAGGTGCAGAAGAGAGCGACCAAAATGATTACTGGGCTGGGGCACCTCCCTTACAAGGAAAGGCTACAGTGTTGGGGCTCTTCAATCTAGAAAAAAGACACATGACGAAGGACATTATTGAGACATACAAAAGTATGCAGGAGATGGATAAAGTAGATAGGGGAATGTTCTTTTCTCTCCTTAACAACACCAGAACCTGGAGACATCCACTAAAATTGAGTGTTGGGAGAGTTAGAACAGACAGAAGAAAATATTTCTTTCCCCAGCATGTAATTAGTCTGTGGAACTTCTTCCACAGGATGTGGTGATGGCATCTGGCCAATATGCCTTTAAAGTGGGATTGGATAAATTTCTGGAGGAAAAGTCCATCACAGGTTACAAGCCTGATGGGTATGTACAGCCTCCTGATTTTTCAAGTAGGCTACCTCAGAATGCCAGATGAAAGGGAGGGCACCAGGATGTAAATCTCTTGCTGTCTTTTGTGCTCCCTGAAGCATCTGGTGGAACACTGTGAGATACAAGAAGCTGGACTAGGTGGGCCTTTGGCCTGATCCAGCAGGGCTCCTCTTATGTTCCTATCATCTGTAATGTGGAGACATTACAATTGGTCTCCCTCAAAGAGCTGTTGTATGAATTACTGAGATAACCTTAAGAGGTATTTTCTTAAGTAATTAATAAATATAGTAAGGAAATAGTAATTACTAGTAATCTTAATAAGATAATTGCTGAGATCATCTTTAGGATTATCTAAAGGCTCACATCTCAAGTACACTGATCCCTTGGGGGAAGCACCATATAACTATAAAGTATATCATTAATAATTTCGCATAGCAGCCTTAGGGGCTACTTTAAGATGGTCCCAAAATGTGAACTGGTTTGCATTTCCCTCCATGTTCAGCGGCGGTCTTCATCATCCCACCTTTCAAATGGGTGAGAAGGAACTGGAATAATCTGTGGTGCACTCCATAAAAGATGTGTATACTGAGGACACTTATGTGATAATCCATGCACCATCACTTGAAATTATAATCAGACCATTCATGTCCCTCCTAAGCCTCCTTTAGTGCTGTTCATTTTGAAGCAGTGTTGAAAATGAGGATTTTGGACAATTTAATGGAATTACACTGGGGATGGATTTGGCCCAACAAGCTGTGTGTATAATGATAATCAGCCTATCCTGGCTTCAGTTTGATGATTTTTGCTCTGTGGGCTGGCAAAGTACCCTTCTTTTGGCTGAAGTGACTAGCATACAGGATTGGCTGTCCTGCTGATATTCAGTAAATGCGACAATTAAATCTTCTGACACCATCCTACAGGAGTTTAATTTACCACAGAAATAATTACAGAAAGTCATTTAAACTGTAGCACAGATTTAAGAAAAGAGAAACAAACAAAGAAAAAACAACTGTATAGGCATTTGTTATCTGTAGCTGTAGTGTGTGTTTCAGCCTTGTGTTTTAACTGACTGCAAAACCTGAATAATCAAAAACTGATGCCAGACTAGGATTACGTCAGTATGGTTGTCATCTGAATTGTGTGATTCAGGGCATTAGTTTAAGCGGCTTGGAAGGAAGGAACCAGCAGAGCAGGATTCTCACCACTTCCAATAGGTACCTTGCTTAGATACCTCAAATGTATATTTTAATACCTAATTCTCACAATCAAGGAGAAATATTAGGAAGTTCCATTTTATTACTATCCATGGTTCTACTTCTGACCCGTTTCTGCTCTATGGATGCGATTTCTTGCCTTCCTAACTCTTCTGAGTACACAATTTCAAACTTTTCCTGTTCCTTCTACCACTCTGCCAAAATATTCCAGTTCCATTTCAAAGAGGAACGGAATCCATTGTATCATATAAATACGGGTTGCTTCTGATCATCCAGGGATTTTTCATCTATGGATTTGATTCAGTGCGGGTCCCCGCATTGAGCCTGGATCCTCAGCCCTCTGAGGGCTTATAAAACTGGAAGTGATGTTCTAAGGCCCCCATGAGGCCTTAGAAGTCATTTGGAGGAGTGTGAAGGCTGTGCGCGGCTACCCTGGCCCTCAAAATGTTATCTGGATGCAACCAGAGCTCTGTTCCAGTCACGTTAGAGGGGTATAGGTGCCAAGACCTATGGATTTCATTATCCATGGGTTTCGGTATCTGCCAAAGTTCCAGAAATGGATTCCCCCGTGGATACCGAGGCACCACCTGCTGAGTTTACTGAATTGCTCAGTTTGATTTCTGGTGAGGCTGCTCACCAATTGAAAACTTTTAGATTATTCATAATCTATTTTTAGCCAGTTGACTAATTGAATTGCTGGTATGCATCGCTTAAAGAGAGGGATGCGTTCTGCAAAACCCATCTTTAGGCACATAGTTGTCCAGATAACATAGAGTGGCACCCAGCTAGCACCCCAGAATGCTTGTGGGGCTGGGAAGGCAGGAAGGAAGGCAGCTAGCTGGCAAATGTGAAAAAGGAAAGTATGCAAAGTGCAGGTTAGCAGGTTGAGAGCCCAATCCTATCCAACTTGCCAGCACCAATGCATCTGCAATTGGTAATAAATCTGTAAGGGAATAAATCTGTAAGGGAATAAATGTTCCCTTACCTTGAGGAAGTCTCCATGACTGTCTCCCCACCACAGGATACAGTACATACCCTGTTGACATGGCTGCAGCAGCAGTGGAAAGTTGGATAGGATTGGACCCTGACTTGGCTTGGAAGGAGGCAAGGAAGCTAGCCTGATGAGTTTGGCAGGACCACCATTGTATATGTGGTCCATTGTTGACCAAAAGTTCATCATGTGATGCACACCTGTGTATTTAAATATATTTGATTATTGCCAAAACCTCAATGTAGTTGCCCTTTTGAGATGAAATAAACATCACTGAAAAAGTTTCACTGAAAGAGTTACTATTTTGGAAAAAAAAAAAATTCACACCTCAGTGTTAGAACTGGTTGATGGAATTGTTACACCTCATTGATAGAATTGTTACACCTATCTCAATTGGAACCAAGTTAGTCCCACTAAATAAATAAGTTTGCAGCCCTACCAATTAACATTTGTTCACCCCCAATTAAAATTGGCCCCCACTGATTGATTTATCAGCTAAAGCTTTACTTGATGAATGTATCAGTTAAACAGGTTTGAAGCATGCAGCCATAGGATCAAGTCTATAATTTGGATTTTTGCCATGGTTTTGCAAAGAATATAGATGTATCTTATCCTGACAGCAGAGATGTATTCAGAATCTTCAACAGTCTCATGACATATCAAGTGAAATTAAAGTGGGTATCAGGAGCATCTTCTTGGCAGGATGGAAGAGAGCAGTGCCCTCCTCCATCTGTGGATGATTCTATACATGTTATCAGGGTCAAGGAGCAGTTATATCTCATTATGAGTGGCTGAACACCTTCACCTGCCATATTGGTATTAGAAATGATGCCCTTCTGTGATGTCCTGTTTCTATTTAGATTTCCAGGGGGGAAAAAATGTACTGTCAGGAATGGCTGTAGTGGTCCAGTGAACACCAGGAGAAATTATTGTAGTTTACAGGATGTCAGTTGATGAGTTTCCATGCTTATGCCTGATCTTGTCTGATCTTGGAAGCTAAGCAGGGTCAGGCCTGGTTAGTACTTGGATGGGAGACCGCCTAGGAATACCGGGTGCTGTAGGTTTCTACCATAGTCTTTCGAGGCTGAAGGTTGCCAACCATGCTTATGCCTTCAGGTGGTGGATGATTGTGATTTGGGCAATGGGCCAAATGTTGACTTTCTGTCTTTAGCACCTGTTCAGTACTTGGAAGAAATGTGTTTCCTGACTATGGAATACCTGAGTAAGCTGTGATGACTGGAGTGTGTGTTATGGATATAAATTTGAACATTAGGTGCTTGCTGGTGGTGATGAAACTTTGTGGCATCCAGCCATCATGTGTCTGCATTGTGTTTTAATTAAAAAAAAAAAAAACCTGCAATAGCTGAGTGCATGAGATGCTAGCTGGGAAGTCCTTCAGCCCCATGCACCACAACTCCCCATGCAGCAATGCAGCGGCACCAGTAACCAGCAAATCTTGACCCCCTTCCTGGGTCTGATCCACCTTCATGAGTCAACATGGACTTGGACCAGCTATATAGGTCTGAGCAAAGACATAACTAGGCAGAACCTGAGAAGCATCTACCATGGATGCTACACCACTTGGGAATGCATGTCTGCCCCTTAGGCTCTGTCTAGTTACTGAGGAAGTGCTGGCGGCTTTGTGCTCCAGAACCTCCACAGGAGAAGGAAAAGGGGTGCAAAGCTGCTGCAGCAAGTGCTCTCTCCTCTAGGGAGAACCCAGAAGTGATGTCACCATGTCTCGTGACATTGGAGCATATTGTGATGCTGGGGCAGTGCATTATGACTCTGTGACCCGTAACAGCTGCTGGAGCTTACTCTGGAGCAAGGAAATAAGTGACCCCTTACCCTTAGGAGGCCTCAACATGCCAAAACTCCCTCATACAACAGAAACCATGTTGGCATTGCTGTGTGGGGACTTACATAGGATTGGGCTGTACATTTGGCAGAGTCATAGTTTAGGTTTGGAAACTTAAATGGTCCATCCTGTGATTTGTCCTTTCTGAATTTGGACAGTCTCTAACAATAGTTTGGGCAAGTGTTACTCCTGAAGATTAACTGCTGTGTCATCCAATAAGATCCAAGTCTGGTTGCTACATCAACCAGAGAAAAAAAAGTCATTGCTGCATTGTACAGAGAGCAGACTACAATGTTTGGAACATAACCGAAGTGGGAACACTGACATATCCATGCCTGCAAAACATGGCATGAAATGTACTCCTTGTATTTCTCCAGCAGCTCCAGGGCAACAGGCCCAGCACTAACAAAGCAGCACATGCTAGGGCCAAAATGCCTTCACATCAAAACATGTTGCCATTGCTGCTGCCAGACCCTCACTCAGTTGAAAAAAAAGGGCTGTTGGTACCTCTCTAAATTTTACCAGATCCTTTCCACCCATGCAAGATTACTCTGTCCTGTTTTGCTGAACAGTTTTAGAGAAATTTGTGGATTATTTTTCTCAAAGTATAATTTTTTTAAAAGATTTGTTTTTTAAAACTGTGAAAATGTATGTTCTGAATGTCACAGCTTCACAGCGGTCTTATGAGCCACAGATTAATCTGCTTTCCAAGCGTTAAAACACACGCACACACTTTTGCACGTGTGGGGACAACAGCCCAACAACTTGGTTCTTCATGGCTATCATGTTTTGTGTGCCAGATGGACTTATGCCATGCGTTTTAAAGCTGCATGTCTACGCATTACGCAAACATTTGGTATGATCATCAGAACCTGAGAGAATGAGCAGAATCCCTAAGGTCCATCTTTTTATGAAGGCTTAACCGTACACCCACATTCTGATGTTTCTGTCTCCTTCCCATGTGATATGGAGGGCATGGGTAGAGGCGGTTGTGTACCAAGGTCATTTGGCACCTGGGGCCCATAAATTTTTGGCACCCCCCTATGACAAAATTATTTTCAGTAATACTCATGACATGAAATGAATAATAATAGTGACCAAAGAAGGAGTACAGACAGTGAATATTTTCTTTTATTAAATTGTGTGTGTCACTTAACAACTGGGATATGTTCTCCAATCCCCGTTGTTATGTGACTAGGTCATTAAGCAAACATTCAGGCCAATCTGCTGTCTTTGTTGTGTAAACAGACACTCCCTGCCAGACACTTGCTGGCTGCACAGGCTATGATTGCCTCTTCTTTGCATTAAGAGCCCCTTCGTTGCATAAACAGACACTCTGCTGCAGGGATAACAACCTCATTAAGAGCCTCTTTGTTGTGCTTTGACCATCATCGTATATGTGGTCTATCGTTAAGCAGAAAGTTGTTAAGCAATGCATGCCTGTATACACACACACACACACACACACACACGCAGACTTTGTAAGTTTGTATACTTATGTATAACTTTGTAACTTCATATATAATCATGCTGATAAACATGCTTTTCTTGTAGGTGGCTGCAGCTAGCACAACCCAAATCATGGCTGCAACCAGGGTCGGCCCTGTTGCTGCCGCCATCTTGGGGTGACTTCTTCAACACTCCCTACAGCCTGGCATTTGGGACCACCCCCCCAGTCACTCACTTCATATGCCACTGCATAGAAGAGAATGATACCGTATGTGTTGGATTCCTTCAAGAGCAGAATTTTCTTCAAGGGACCTCACGTTTATGATATTTGGGAAGTACAAGACACCACTCTTTGCCATTGTAATTGTTTGGTTTTTTCCTTTCCTAGCCTATCCCAATGACTCCGGTTGCTACTATGATACAACCTCCTATTTTATCCACGAAACTCTGGAGACTCTGCAGGTTAAATATAGACTGGTTTTTGTCCAGGGCCACTTAAAAAAATTCCTCACTGAAGAATTATGCAAATCATATCAGTATTTTTTTTTCTCTGCATGACCCTAGTCTTCATTTGTCTCAGGAGCATATTTTTATAGGAGCACAAAAAGCATATTTAAAAAAAACTAAACTACCACTAAAAATACCACTAGACTACCACTAAAGCCCGAAGGACAGCACATATTTTTATATGATGTGAGCCACCTTGAAAGCCCTTTCCAAGGTGGAAAGGTGGGGTTTACAGCAGAATTCTATGCATGTCTACTCAGAAGTCAGTCCCATTGCACTCAATAGGCTTACTTTCAAGAAAGTGTATATAGAATTGTAGCCTAAAGATCTGAGATAAATGTAAAGGATTAATCCCACCTTTTCACAATGAAAAGGCCTTAGATATTGAGCTAAAAAGGCGGGCAGGTTCATATGAGGCAAGTCGGTCCTTAAATACAAAACCACCCCCATACTGACAATATCTTATGGATTTTTGTCCATCACTGACTGAGAAAATAGATACCTGTGACTTCATGTAACCACATTTCACAAATTGCTCACTGGAAGTGTGACACTATCTCAAGGGAAATACTGTGGTTCGGCTACTAGAAAAATGTTATGCTTCCATGACAGAAATGTTTCTTTGAGAAAAGCATTGGGGCTTCTCCAATATAAATGAGCAACAACTTTTGACATGACAGAAGGAATGACCCATTTTAACCATTCTAGCCCCTTCATTCTATGGGAGGCATTACATACCAACTGCTCAGTTTTGCTTACAGTTCTTTTACTTTTTCTTATTTCATTGAATTATTTTTGATGACTGCCCAGTGTGTTTAGGTGCACTCCTTTAATACAAGAACCACCTTATAATTTCCATGTTACTGTTCACTTCAGAGGACATCCTGAAAACCTCAGACATTTTTGTAGAATTGAAGACCTTGGCCTGTATTGTTTCAGAGTTGTTGTCCTGTTGAGAATCATTCCTGAAACTCACTCTGTTTGGTGTCTCTTAGTGATATAATGAGGCATTGATCCTGTCAAGGAGCTATTTGAGCCACTCAGTTGTAATTGGCTTGGTAGAAGAATTAGTTAATTCTGCTTAACTTTTGTTGCTTTGATCATTTGTGCTCATTTACCCTGTTAAGTAGTGTGATCTGAAAAATGAGTTTGCTCTTCCTTGATAGTATCCATTTAGTAACACTGAAGAATAATTATATCTATGCATCATGAATGTGGATAAATCAGAGATAATCTTCCTGATTCCACTATGTATATCCAGTTGAATCATCTCTCAGTTGTCCTCTTCATGAATAGCATTTAACATGCACCTTGATATCTTTTCTCCCCCACAGAGAAAGGTGTTGGAGATATCTAGTCCACAGTACCTTGGAAAACATGCGGAAGAATTTGTTGAGAAAAGTTATTCCTTGATATAGATCAGCTATTTTAGACCAGTGTGCTCTGGCACATTGGTGTGCCATGAGTGGTTCACAGGTATGCCGCAGGAGTTTGGGGGAGGGTCATTTATTAGTAGGGCCATTGGGGGATGTGAACTCCTTCCACCAGCAGCATGGTGTGCCTTGTCAATAGTCAAAAAAACTGATGGTGTGCCTAGACAATTTTAGTACCTTGTTAGTGTGCTGAGAAATGAAAAAGGCTGAAAATTTCTGCAATAGGTGTTTCATCCAAATGAATCGGAGAATATTTCAGACAGCCACTGTGATGGATTTCAGTGTACCTTCTCTGGTTAAGAAGACAATTGTGTTTGGAGAGGTCACTGTTCTAGTTAATAAAGATGTAAAACTTGTACAGAAGACTCTTAAGGCTGACAGAAATTACAATGGAACTGTTTGCTGTTGAAGCATACCCAATTAGTGGCAACTGGGCCCTGCAAAATTCAAGCAGGGAGGCAGGTAAATCTTTGGGGTTTCTGTGGACTATGGCAGAACAGCTACATGATGGTCAAAGGAATTTTGTTTCCACAAAAGCTGAGGCCAGAGCCCAGTGGTTTCTGGTCAATTCGGGATGGGGTTTGGTGGCTATTCACCTAAGGCGTACAGTGTAAAGAATGGCTGGAGGGGGAAATGCTGTTGACCCTTGGTTTTTCAGGTAATATGAAAGCAAAACAAGGAACAGCCTGCAATATTTTTTTTCTGTTTCATTGGTGACCCTAGGGAACGCAGAAGAAAGTAGCTCTGAATAGTCACCCACTCTGTTTTCCAGATCACCTTGAACACACAGTTGGGACACTGCCGTCCTAATGAGCACTCCTAGCTGAAAGTCAGACTACAGCATTTTGCAACAGTTGATGTTATGTCCACTCTCAGGGAGAGAGAGAGAGAGAAATGGTCTAGAAGAGGGATTGAAAATGAGATGTGGATGGGAAAAGGGTGCCTACACCAGTTCTTTGCTGCAGCTACTCCTCAACCTTCATATTAGTTCACAAGGCAAACATCAGGTTAATATGTCTTTGCCTCATAAGTTGTATTTATGCCATCAGTGAGTCCTTAGGAAATGACAACCGGGGCTGGGCCTATTCTACACCTGCAGTAGAATAAAGTGGTAGAATCCTGATGCTGTAAAGTGGACTGCATCACTTCCGACTGCTGCTGGGGGATCAAACGTTCAGTGTTCATCCATGTGAATACTAAGAAGCATAAAGTAGGCCAGCACATCAGGAAAGGAGGTTCTAGTTGAACCCTCTTTGAACAAAGCTACTTTTCTATTTGCAGGGACATTTTCCTTTTATATACAGGAGCATTCATTGTGACATTTTGCTGTTTTAGTGGTACTGTTTGGTCTTCCTACTATCTTATTTCCACCTAGTTCTGTTTCATGTCTAGATCTAGCTAGGGAGACATAGAGATAGAGACAGACACCAAGGCAAAGGGAATGCAAGAACTTGCGCTGGCTAATATTGGAACAATCCAAAGCAAACACAGTGTGGGGGGGGACTCAACTAGCTCTAGGGAAGGAGTGTCCCTTGAAATGGAGCTTCAGGTTCTTCTGCCAGGAAAAAGCCTTGTTGGGTCAGGCTGAGAGGATGACTCCACTAATAGGAGAAAATATTTATTGCAAGCCCTTAACAGGGCCTTCCTTGTTACTTGATGCCATTTGGGATGTAACCTGTCTCTCATTTCACTTCTTGTTCTGTGCTTCACTAGCAAAGAGGAATATTTGGATGAAATCCTGGGAGGTAGATCTGATTTCCAAGAGCTTACTTGAGCCAAAGCTCTTTCCACAGAAAGAGGCTTTACAGAGGCTACAAATTCAAAGCCGTACAACAGGCAGCTTCTCTCACCAAGTTTCCTGTGTGAGAAGAAGAGGAGGCCAAACATTCCATTCTCCTGGGGCAATGTTCCTGGAAGAAAAACAAATCCTTTTCATGCCCTTAATCTGTGATAGGAATGAGTTCTTCCCCCAGTTCAGAGGTGAGCCATTTGGTAACAGTGTCCTTTGTTGGCCCTTCTTCAGGGGTTTAAAAAATAAAATCTGGTTTACACAGACCCCACAGACCTGAGGCAACCCAACAGATCTAGGCCACCCCTAAGCTTGTGCTGCCAACGCTGCATTAATTCTCCTTAGAATTTCCTTCCTTCTCTATTTGCATTTTTTTACTTTTTAACCACAAATTAAGAATGCAAACATCTCCCCCCCCCCAAAAAAAAAAAAACAACCACATGCACAAACCAACAAAAACCATGTGGGAATCAACTTAGACCATTCTTGCACAAATTAACTTTTAAAATGTGTATTGGTTTGTCATTTGCTGTCTGCAGGATGCATATCAGTATACAATACCAATTGCTAGGTTGCTACATATCTTCCTTTAAGATCGCACTTCTGTTGAGGGGATAATGTGTATTCCAACACAACAATATCTTGTACTTGGGGAAAATGCAATTCTTCTCACAGATTCATTGCTAATCTGTAATACCTTTGGGTGACTCTGGTGTGTGTGTGTGTGTGTGTGTGTGTGTGAGAGAGAGAGAGAGAGAGAGAGAGAGAGAGAGAGAGAGATGTGACTAGTAACAAACATAAACATAAATTATACTCATGCTTGTAAGTTTGTGAATTTTTAAAACAAAATAATTAACTCATTTTTGCTTGGCCCACAGGTGTACACATTTGGCCCCTGTTGCCTATATACAACATTGGGCAGAAATAGTTTAAAAATATCTTTACATTCTTGAAAATGTAATTTTCAAGAATGTTCTCCCATTCCCATGTACATGTTCTCCCATTGTACAACTCCAAAATAGGGCAACTCCTATAGTAACATTTCTGTAAAAATGGAAAACACTAGAAAAGGTCACCCTCTCTCATCTACTTTCCCACTTTATTACCATTTTCCAGCCTTTAGTTATATTTTGTGGTCGTTGTTAAATATTATTTGAAGGTTGTGCATAACTAGACATATTTTGTTAAGAATGGGTGGTTAAAAGGACAACCTTTTAAGCTGCAGGATGAATGTCATGCATCCCACAGACCAAGAGGAAGGCCACCCTTTTAATTGTCAGAGCAATCTGTCCCCTCGCTCCATCAGGCTGGCTTGGAGAAAGCTTTACCTGACTCTTGGAAAATTTAGTGGGTGATAGCACCTTGCTTGCATAGCGTATTTGACCATGTGAACAAAAGCCACAGCTTTTGTGATTTCCCATTCAAAGTATATAATGAAGAAAGGTTGCAGGGAGAAAAGGGAGCACAGTGTCACTGGAGAGTGGAGCTTCTCCCCATCTGCAAAGTCTCTTGCTAGAGAACTGTAGTGATAGTTTTGTTGTTGAGAAAGACCTTGAGTCAGTGTGCGCCTCATTTGCTGGTGGTGTATACTTTCCTAAGAAATACAGGAAGATATGGGGGAAGTTAACATATTTTTGCCTTTTTGTCAGATGGGCTTTCTCTTCCTCATCCCAAGCTCCTAGACTGTTGAAATGCAGAGATTCTATGATGAGGTTGTTTGGTTTTGCCTCAGTATTGACTGAATTTCCTGCCCCTCCAGCCTAGCTAGCCTTTCTCAAGGATGAGCAGCTGTGAAACTAAAGGCACTGCCATGTTAGTGAGGGCAGTCAAGTTGCGAGCTAGTGTTTCTTTATCCATATTTTGCTCAGTGTTCATATATTGAATGCCGATAGACAGTGCTACTTGGTCTCTCTGAGGTGTGATATGTTGTGCTTCAGAATTGTTCTGGAATCTCAGAATACCAAGTAACAGATTTTCTTTTCTAATAGAGAGAAGGGAGGGGGGAAGATTCCACAAGGGAGGCTCATCTGGCTGTGGTAGTTTGTGACTGAATGAGAGAAAAGTGCCCTAGAAGCTATTCATTAGGAATTCACTGGAAGCTCTCAAACAAGCCTGGCAGAAGCTGAAATTGAAGTGGTCTCTGACCTAATTTTCTTCTGCATGAAACATCTGCATCAAGGCACTCTTTGATGTATTCCACTTGGCTCTGTCTACAGCATCGCATCACATGGCTTCAGCATCGCTTCGGCTTTAAAAGACATTTCCAGCCTGTAGAAGGTAATGTGATGTTACTGTTACCCAAACTAATCACTCGATGCGCTCCCAAAATAGAAACAATAGAGGTTCAGCCACGTTATGTCTCTGCTTTGCCGCTGTCGTTGCTATTGCCGCCTCAGCTCACCATTTCAAACCCAAATCTCTGATATTCATCTCATGTAATTCATCAGCGCTACAAGGTAGGGGGATGGCAATCATGCTGAGAAAAATATGTCAGGAGAGACAAT
The DNA here is from genome assembly GCF_035046505.1 of Tiliqua scincoides. Taxonomy (NCBI): domain Eukaryota; kingdom Metazoa; phylum Chordata; class Lepidosauria; order Squamata; family Scincidae; genus Tiliqua; species Tiliqua scincoides. Next base: position 91,830,266 of record NC_089822.1, on the reverse strand, counting down.
GCTTTTGCATAAATGCACCTTGCTACATTTTCCCCCTCTCAAATCCATATCATCATCGTTGAGTTTAATATGTTAAATATAAAACAGACCAATGCTGGAAGAGATTTTCATACAATCTCAAAAGGAGGTGCTTCTGGGTTTGATTTTGCTGCTTGTTCTTGGTTGATTGACACCCAAAGGCTGTTGGAGGGGGAAAAAATGTTTTTGTGTCTGTGTCTGTATTCAAAACAGGATTGCTGAATGCAGCATCTACAGTACATTTAAAACCTTCCATCCATCTGGAGCACTCCTGAACTGGGAACAGATACATAAATAAAAACCCTGGTCTGATGCTTTCTCAACAAGGTGGGTTTCTTGCCACAATCAGAAATGTTTTCCTGCTGGCCCAAATCTGTGCTTTTTCCTGTCCTGTGTTCTACGAATTGCTCATAGAGGCTTCTATTGCAAGATTCCTCAATGAGAAGGTCAATAATGGTGGATAGTTTTCCTTCCAATAGGATCCAGCCAATCATCACCAAATTTCCTCTGAAATGTGCAGCCAGGGGAAATATTAGGTGTATTCTCACGGTGCCAGCTAGGTAGATCTAGCTGGCTGCCTACATGAACCAAGTGTGTGTCCCAGAATCCTCTAGGAGTTGTAGAGAAATCATTGCGTGAAGGGTTCCCTGAAAGGTAAGGTAAGGTAAGGTAAGGTAAGGGGTGTACCTTGCCTCCAAAGAAGAATGCTTTGAACATCCTCCTTTGACTGTGTAGCAAGTTTTCAATGTTTGCCTTGTTCAACAAAGCAAACTCTTTTACAACTTATTCAGATATTTCCATTAAACTTACTTGCTGAGAAATGCAGTTCTCCATTAAAGTGAGAATAGACAACCTATATAGGCCGTCAGCCTCACACTGCCCACAGACTTTTTTCTTCCTAAAACTTATATCTACACTACAGACCTGAACTGGCTTAACAGTAATTTGGATTCCCTCTTCGTAGAAACACTACGAATTACAGTTCTGCAAGAGGGAATAAGGATTTCCAATGTAAAATGTTGAGCACCTTCACTAACCTATAATTCCAGTTCTTCACAGGGCAGTTAAACTGGTATAAAATCGATATAAGTATGCAGTGTACATATACCCTAAAGCTGCCCTGCTAAACACATTTACTTCGTTAGTACTGAGCTGTAAGCACCCTTTAAAAAAAAAAAAAAGTACATTTCTAGCCCTCAAGGTCATGGAAAATTAATGAAAAAATAATAAGTATTTATTATCAAACCTGTCGTGTGAAATAGAAATAAATCTCATTATTTTCAGTGGAAACGTAGGTTGCATAGCTGGTATGATAACATGGTATGTTTGCCTCCCAGTCCCAATCTTAGAAGTCAGTCCAGAAGGACATCATGGCCAATTGTAGAAAAAGTCACTGAGGGATCCAGCAGAGAGAAATCTCTCTCTCTCTCTCTCTCTCTCTCTCTCTCTCTCTCTCTCTCTCTCTCTCTTGTTCCCAGTGTAGAACGTCAACCAAGATAGTTTCAGTCCCAAACACAGGTTTAGATAATCCAGTATCTTCACATTCTTGTTATCCAGTGTTGGTATTTGACATCTTATCACATTTACAGCCCAATCCTAGGTATAATAATAATAATAATAATAATAATAATAATAATAATAATACAGGTATTTATATACCGCCTTTCTTGGTCTTTATTCAAGACTTCATTCAAGGCGGTTTACATAGGCAGGCTTATTTAAATCCCCGTAGGGATTTTTACAATTGAAAGAAGGCTCTACCTTTCAGGAGCCCCAACAATTCAGATGTTTCATTCCGATCTGGCTTCACATTCTGGCCTCCATCCTCCCACGCTCAGAGCAGATGGAATAGCTCGGCTTCAGCTTGTCAGCTGCTTCAAGGTCGCACGGTGCCGGTGGCCTCAAACTGGCGACCTTCAGATGTTATCTTCAGGCAAATGGAGGCTCTACCCTCTAGACCAGACCTCCTGCTGGTGCATCAAGGCCGCCGGTGTATCGCTGGTGTATTGCTGGTGCATCAAGGTCGCTGGTCCCATGTTGTATCCAGTGCTGCAGTTGAGCAGGCAGGAGGTCTCTCTGGGGTAAGGGAACATCTGCTCAATGGAACTCCTCAGAGCGGCACCAACTAAATTGCTGGCACAGAACCAAGTAGTTCCATGTAGGACTTTTAGGCCCGTGACTGGGCTTAGGATGCAGCAGAGGCACATTTGAAGTAAGTCCTTACACTAGGCCTCCCATGGAGCTCTTGCCTGCCCCCTGATGGCTCTTTAGGAGCAACCTCTGCCACAGGTACTTAGGGTCAGAGGCATCGCTAGAGGGGGGCGGCGCACTAAGTTTTGCAGAGAGCCTCCCTGCAGCGTGCAAGCGGCTCCTCCCCCTCCCCTCGGGAGCCATTTGCCTCCCGCAGCGTGCAAGCAGCTCCTCCGCTCTCCTTTGGAGCCATGTGGGTGGGGGGAAGGGAAACAGAGGAGAATGGCTCCTGAAGAGAGGGCGAGGAGCTGCTTGCACGCTGCAGGGAGGCTCTCTGCAAAACTTAGTGCGCCGCCCCCCTCTAGTGACACCACCGCTTAGGGTTCAAAGACCCCATCAGTTAGGTGAGTCCTTTCCCAAGCTGCCCTTAACGTGTTCTTCCTCATTTTGATTCCACAGCTTCTCACACAATATTAGGCTTCAGACTTCTGAAATGCTAGTAACACAATTGTACATTATCCCAACGGGCAATGCTTTCTGCTAATCACAGGTTCCTTCCAGTGTTGACTTGAGTGAAAACCTGGCTAATTCCTGAGCATTCAAGGCCGGTTGGGAATGTCATGCCCACCAACTGGGGTTTTTGAATGTGTGCAGAGCTGAAACGGGTTTGGGCTGCAGTCTGATGGAGTGTCTATCCACTGAGGTTATCTGAACAGACTGCTCCTTCACTGGTCAAGGTGAAATTGGTGAGTGCCTTTTCTGTGGTCGCACATGTTGTGTACCATCCTGAATGCCTGTTTAAAGGTAGGAAGGTAGCATACAAGACTTAAATGCTCAAAAAGCCACTGTTGTTTTCTGGGGGTGGGCAGGTAGGGAAAGATGAATGCTGTTTTATACACTGAAATTCTACCTATTGGCCAAACTACGATATCTGCAAATGCATGCATATAAGGAAACCTTGATAATTTCTTATATTGGAAAACAGCTTCATTATAGGTCTGTTTTGAGACGAAGTAGACAAGAGCAGTGGGGAGGTTTAATCCTTTCCCCTATATCTGGAATACTATGCAGGGGGCAAAGCAGATTGGGTGTCATTTGGAGTGTCAGAATGACCACTTCCCCCATTGCTTCTCTACTTAGATACCTCCTGCAGCTGCTTTTCATTTAAAAAATACAATTAATTACATGTAATTGTGTGTAATGTGTAGTTTGTCCCACATTCTCTACCTATATATATGTAAACAAACCAACATTACAACACCACCCTCTGCCTCCGGTTCCCTCTTGTACAAAGAAGCTGACTCTGTAAAGCTCCTTGTGACTTCCTAACAGCAGGGGAAGTAGAGAACACAGCACATCATACAGTGGTGCTATTGGTTTGGTCAACAGATCCATGGTGGTCAAAGGACTGCTTTGCACATCCATGGTCATCTGTTGATATCTGTAAGATTAACTTCTGGTGTGCATTTGTGGTGGGCCTTAGCTAGTGAAATTACACAGAATGTGGGGAGGGAACATGAATTCTAGAACAGCAGTTCCCAAACTTGTCACTGTTGCAACCCAGTTGGTCTACAGTGGGTTGTGACACAATAGTTTCACCATAATACCTTACTGGGAGGCCCTGGAGGCCACTTCTGTGTCATACCAGACCTGTTACCCACTCTATTGGCCTCTCCAGGCCTCAGAATAGCCCCCACAAGTGACCAGAAGCAACTTTCGGTCAAAACAGAATTTGCATCCACAAACCAGAATTTGTTTCCAGTTGCTTCCAGAATAGAGTAGGTTGCAGGCCAGGCACAACCAAGGAAGTGGCCTCTGGGGGCCTACCATTAAGGCGCTGTGGTGCTACAGCAATCATCACATTGGGCCCAGTGAACATGGGCTCGCAACCCACCAGTGGGTTGTGACCCACAGTTTGGGAAACACTGTTCTAGAGTTTCCTTCAGTTGACAATGCTCAGGGCACCATCTGAGTAGCTTGAAGGCAGTTTCCCCATTTCTGTATTTTGAGCACATGTGGTTAGTCCTATGGAGCCCCTCTGTTTCTGTTTCTGGTTCTGGTTCTGGTTCTGTTTGTTTGTTTGTCTTAAGAAACTGGAACAAATGCTCTTAAACAGATGGCTGTTTTGTGTCTAGTTCTTGAGTATATCCCAAAATAGGCCTTTTAACATTGCTATGAATATTGATTTCCTTAATGAAACAGCACCACCCTGTACAGTTTTCTTGTCTCCCTCAACTCTTCCAACACTGTCCTCTCTTCCCTCCACTTCCTGTACTTCACACCAGCCACGGACCTCTGCAGCCCTGCGCCTGGGGCAAAGTTCCATGATGGCACCCCCCCCCCACAGACTATCGCCACCCCCCGTGCAGAAATCCTCCACCCCTCCCATTCACCAGAGACTTACGGAGCCTCATGTGACCTCCTCCCACACCAGTGAAACCTCTGTGAGGTTCCCCGGCGCTATAAACTGTGCTTCCGGTTTGCCGGAAGCACAGTTTCTGCCCCATCGGGAGCCTCAGAGAGGCTTCTGCGGGCACGCAACTGCTTCACACTCATTTTCTCGCCCATCTCCTCCATTAATGACTCTGTCAAGTTCCTGGTACATCACAAGAACTTCATTCGCACACAGGTCCCTTCATGTTCCCGCAGAGAGCATGCAATTTTCAATAATGCTGAAAATATTGTGGAAGGAGACTTTATCATCAAGCACCCTCAGCAACATCAAGCTTGGCCTACATTGTATTTTTCAGGAGATCAATAAAAACTGAGAAGGATAACCAAAGAGAATACCTGCATAATAGGAGAAGGGGGGGGGAAGACCTCTGGATGTGGTTCAAGAATTCATGAAGCAGATCATTACATCATAGAGTTTTGGGCAGTAGAAGTTAATAAGCAGTTTTTATATCAGCTGTGTGTTTTGTGAATATTAGATAGAAAAAAATTAATTTGATGCTTCAACCTAATGATCTGCTGGTCTTAATTCAATTCAAGATACATTCTCTTACATCTCTTTGCTTCCTTCAGACATTAGCGGCAGTAGAACTCTCAGCTCTTGTATTCCTGACAGGGGTTATGTGCCTTTTTAACAACTCACAGGCAGAAATTCAATAGGTTTGAACTTTCCCTGGGGTGGAGATACAGGTTACTCTTGAAGAACAATCATGTGGGGGTGAAGCCACGCCTGGTGAAGTTCTACCTTCAGTGCCGTCCTGAAAGGAACGGAAGACATCCGGCGATCCTATAACGTGCAGAGAGACTGCAGGTTCAAATATGATCTGTAGAAACCTTTGCGCTCCCAAAGTGAAAACTCATGAGTGGGATATGAAAGCCTGGAAAGGCAGCAGTTGGAACCAGAACCTGAACCTGAACGTGGTGCTCCACTGACTTACGATCAGCCCAGGGTCTCGCCCTTTGTGCCTCGACGCAAAATGTGGCACCAAATTCATGCCCATTTGACTGCTTGCGTCCAAGCTCCTGTTTGCCTGCTTTGAGGGAGATAATTTGTCAGGCACCAGCTGCTCTTTCCTCATGGGCACACTTGTTATTATGTTACAGGGCGTGTGAAGAATGTTTAACGCCAGCGGAGTGAGGAGGGCAAAAAAAATATTACAACTGCATTTGCAGAAATAATCTGCAGGCTTGTCTCTCTTCCATCCACAGACGCAAGAGCCGGATCTTTCCACACTCACTGGAGCAGTGTATTGGTTGGGGAGCTTGTTCTGGAAAGAATAGCAAAAGAGGAGGCTGGGCCAGTTGGTGACAGCTCTGGTTTTGAACTGTAAGACGGAAATATGCTCCTGCATTCCTTTCCTCAGGAGCAACTTGGGAGAATTTTGAGGGGTAGGTTTCTAGAACGACACCATGTCTAATTACGGATGAGGAGGAATGAAAAGCTGTAGGGCCCCCCCCCTCTTCAGTTCAGGAGGAGTGGAGGGAGGGAGGGGGAAAGGGAGATGTGGTGTCCTCCGAATAAGAAATGAACAGACTGACCTTTTCAGAGCTGCTGAAAGAGAAAACCAGATGTATTCCTCAAGAGTCACTATGACTGAAGGGCGATAAAGACTCACATTGTGCACTTGAATAAAAGGGAAGCTAACCAGAAAACAGCAGCTGATAATAGTCAGGCCAGGCTGTGCTTTTGTGCAACCCACAAAAGTTCCGTCTTGGCCTAGACCACCACGGCTGGTCTATACAGCACAGGCTAGATTGTAAAGAAACCGTCTCTCCTTCCCCCTCACCCCTGCCCCTCTCCTAGAGAGGTTTTCAAGAAAATGCAAGCAATTATATGAGCATATATCAATGCTTTTGCTCAGTTTTAACGAGGTTTGTGGGGCTTTCCCGCCACTGGTTTCATTTATGTGAAGCCTGAATCCTAAAGCCTCCCCAGCTGTAAGGCGAACATAGGCCCCAGGTTGCGCCGTAGTCAGTATTAAGTGGGCCTCTTCAAATGCAGTTGGACTCCCAGCTTGTTGTACTGTGTATGCCTCCATATATACCACCAAGTGAGTTTTGATGTCCAGGGTAATGAGGAAGAAAAGTGATCCATGTTCAAAGGGCGAAACACAACGCAGTGTGAGGAGGGGGGAGGTCTCCAGAGGTTAGACGGTACAGTAGGAAAGAAAGATAAGTTTGAGAGGAGGGATGCGAGTGACTGTTGTATGGACAGGGCCACCCAACTCTTTATAAAGGAGCACTTGTCAATACTAAATATGGGCCAGGATAATAGGGACAGAAGATAAAAGAGGATTGCTAGTGAAGGTAGGTTAAATGAGGTAAAATGACTGCTGTCTACATTGAGTGGGAAGCCGCTTTGGCATGAGATGGATGGAAATTCTCAAGATCATCATTGCATTTCCTTCTTTGAATTTCATAGGGCCTGGACTCGTGTCCTGCTGGAACCTTCCTAACCATAGTAAGCACAGTTAACTGAGGCCATCAAATGCATAGATTTTTTAAAAAATTTTCAAGGAACTGGGAAGAATGGCTTCAGAAAGGGTACCAAAAAACTGGAACGAGCAAAGGGCAGAAAACGTTCAAATACTGTTAGCCATCCTGTGCTGACCAAGGGGGTGAAGGCATAACAGCAGTTATATAAATAAATAAATCTTTGACATGCACAACTTCTAAAGAGTAGCCAGCCTGCTACTCTGTCAAACATCAGCACCAACAGAATCACCATTTGAGATTCCCGTCCATTGGAGCTGGTTATTTTTAGAATTGGCAAGATAAGTGTCTTTCCATCCATCTCCATGCAGAAGTCTATTCTGGCTTTGTGATCATAGCAACATGGAAATCTTTGCATATTTTTTCAGGCATGTAATTAAATTATGGAAATAAAGAATATGGAGGGCTCCTGGTTCTACAGCCCTGTTACTTGGTCTAAACATTCAATAGAATTAAAGGCTTAAGCATTTCTTAGTTTCTTCCCCTTCAAGATGCAAGTAAGAGAATCAAATGTTTGGTTGCTCCTTCTGAAAAAGACATTCACTGCGCATATTAGAATAGCATGTGAAGGAAGACCTAGGCTGAATTTTCTCCCTAGCATACTAGGTTTCATCATGCAGGGAACTCCTGCACTTTGCAGAGGGACTAATGAACATGTTCTCGTTCACATGGAGCAGTGGTCAAGCCTCCCAAGTGCTGGCATTATCCCCTGAAGATAGAGGGTACATAAAAATGGTCAGCCTTGGCTGTTAGTGAAGGCAGATCAACCCATTCAGGAAAAGCATGTGATATAGCCCCCAAAAAGTCGCCTGGCCATATTTAAATGGTCTAATAAGTAAAATTGTGTTCTGTCAGGTAAATAATATTTGAGCATGACAAGATGATGAGACTAGATTCTGCCAAGCTTTGCCCCATGTCTCACCAAATTCTGCCAAGGACTGTCAATAACCTTGCCAGGTCTGTCCTGTTTTAAGTCGACTTCAAAGCCCTGATTTCAGGGTTCTAACACTGCAGAACTTCCATGGCTCCCCCACACAGCAAACATGGCTCCATATCATCTATCATTTCTTGTCTGAAGTGTGATATTCTTATCCGCTTATCCTCATGAGACAATGTCAAACACACACTCTTAAAAAATGTTGCAGGGATAAGGGGTAACGCAGTCCTTTTTCAGGGGGAATCAGGTCTTTAGCGACACCATCAGTGTACTAACTGTGAGTAAAAAAATATCTTTGAAATGATCAGTAGTAACAATGGAGCAGGTAGTTAATTCAGTGGAAGAAGGATATTAGAGAATGGTCCTCTCAAGACCACTGCAACAGTTGTTGAGGAGTCTTAACCAACACCTTGTCATTATTTGCTTCAGTGGCTTGTTATTTAAGAAGTTACATTTTACCAGTCAAGTGCAATTTGGAAGTTTCCATCACAGGAATTTTCAGAAGTTTGTGGAGAAAGCAATATTTGATCTGTAAGTGCACACAGAAATGATCGATAATTTCATTAGGAAAAGGCAAAATGCTAGCAAGACAGAGCTTGAAAAAAAATAGCCCTTAGTTCCTTTTAACTTCTTTTTGTTTCTTCCAGATATAAAAAACAGCAGAATGGGGGAGAAGGAGCAAAAATGGTAAAGCAATTAATGTTTGAATGCTCCTAAGAGTATAAGCAAAATGGAAATGTCAGCTGAACAGAGGAATGCCATACTTTGCTAGCAATGGACATATATGAGCCTGTGCACCAGGAATTGCTCCTTTTCACATTTATAGGCCCCTTTTCCTGCAAGGATTTTAGGACAGCATTTGTAGGATTATCCTGTTTAATCCTCCCAACATCCAGATGAAGTAGGCCGGACTGGGCACACAGCAGCTTGCCAGAAGCCACCCAGTTAACTTTGATGCTGTTCAGAGATTTGAACCTGGGTCTTGCCTTATCTAACAGCACACAGTCCTAGGTGTGTCTACTCAGAAGTAGCCCTGGTCAATAGGGCTTACTCCCAGGTGTTTCTCAACCAGTGGTACTCATACCACTGGTAGTACTTGAGGTAGGGTCTGGTGGTACACGTGGGACCCCCAAATCCCTGCCACCTAGCAGCGACACCAGCAATGCAATGTAACAAGCAGCGGTAGGAAGCTGAGCTTAGTGAGCAGAGCTCCAGCATGCACTTTTTGCATGCTTGGAAAGCCCTTCCATCCACCTGAGCCTCTTACCAGTGTTTGTTGCATTGCATCTGGCCTCCCAATCCAAACATAACTGGTGATGATATCATCACCAGTTACTTTCAGTGGTACTTCCAATAGGTGGACCATGTGAAGTGGTATGGTGGGAACAAACATTGAGAAATGCTGATCAGTGGCATAGCTAAGGGGGTGCAGGGGTTAGCAGTGGCACCGGGCATCAATCTTAGGGGGGCAGCAAGCTGAGCTTGACACTAGTGACCAAAATTTTGAAAATCTTGATATATACGATTAATACCATCATGTTACATATCATTGGAAAGGTAATTTAATGTAGAATGCAATGAAACAAACCCCAATGGAATACCAGTATTCTAGCAAAAGTTATGGCCAATTAACCAGAAAATGAAAACACAATTGCCTTATAGAACAAAAAGTGGATTTTCTTAACTCAGAACTGACCTATGAGACTGATTGTTGTTCAAGAGGTGCCCCTCTTATATTTAGCAAGAGAAGAATAACCATCCCTCTTCACCCCAACACAGTGTCTCCAACCTATCAGGGGCACATGTTTTATTTATTTACTTCATTAATTTGATTTTGTCTTGGGGGGGGGGGCCTATAAATCTTCTTTGATGCCAGGTAGCAGATAGATGCCTTTTTACTTTTGAAAAAGCTCGGGCGTGACGTCACTTCTGGTTGTGACATCACTTCCAGGGCAATATTTTGAACTTGGCACTGGGTTACATGATCATTAGCTACGCCACTGATGCTGATGAATACTATTGCAGCCTAAATCCAACATAGCCCCATTCTACGTATTCACAGAAATGTGAATGTATGAAGTTGCCTTACACCGCAGCAGGTGTCTGGTCCACACTACCCGATACTGTCTACACCAACTGGTAGCAGCTCTCCTAGGTTTCAGTCAGGGATCTTTTTTATCCAAGTTGCTTGAGCCCCTTTGAACTGACAGAAATGATGGGAGGTGAACAGGGGACCTTCTCTGCATACAAAAGGTCCTTTCTCATTTTGCTCTGGAATGGGAGGAATGTGCTCCACAGATTGTGGTCAAGCTGTCAAAGGAACCCTGTTGGCTTAGGTGGCTCAACAAGACACTCTCCTCCAAAGCCTCCCTTACTTGAGCTCTTGCTCTGTTGTTCATCCCAGTGAATCTCTCCCTGCTTCCTTCTGTCTTACTTGGAAACACTACATTGTCAAACTGCTGTTCAGCATATTTCATTTCTATTTCTTTCCTGTTTACAGCTCCTTGAAAAGACTGACATTGAAATATTTTATTTGCCTCTTATTCTCTCCTCCATCTCTCATGTGAGTTAGCTGCTGTTTTTTCATGAGGTTGATCAGGCTGGTATTCTGGGTCTTTCTTCTTTTTTTTTTTAACGACTAAAAAGGATGATTGAAGCATATGTCTTGGGTTGGTCGGTTTTTTTTTTCTTTTTAAAGTAAAAATTGCAAGGCTTTTGCATTTTCTAAATATGCCCCTGCATCAAATATCACTTTCAGTAATCTGATTGGTAGGAAAAGGGGAGAGAAAAGCATTGCACACTGAGTGCATTTTGATCATTCATAATTCCTTAAATGTGCAAAGCCGTCGCCTAGGTTTAGGAATGTAATTCGTGCCTCTAACATTATTGAAGATGCATGTATGCACTTAAAATAAATCATTGCTGCTGGCTTCAGGCTCACCGTCTTGTTTTGCCTCAGCCTCATTTGGAATTCTTTTAAGAGTTTTGTTCTTTTTGAAACGCAGTTGTGCCTCTTTGGGATCTGAACACTAAACTGCATGATGAAGTAACAGCAGTCACCCATTAAACAAACCCCAAAGCTCGAGCCTATCTCTCTCTCTCTCTCTCTCTCTCTCTCTCTCTCTCTCTCTCTCTCTCTCTCTCTCTCTCTCTCTGGCATCAGCAAGAAAACTGATTTATGGCCTGCCCCTTCAGTCACACGTGCAAGGGTGGACTTCACAATTCCATGTCAAGTTTCCTTGACAAAGTGGTTGGCATTCTCTCTTAGACCTGCACTTGAAAAGCTGAGCCTTAGGTCTCTGCATCTGGTTGTTGTGCTCTTGTTCATCACATATACTTGTTCATTTCTGTATGACTAGCATGTGTGAATGGGTTATTAACAATGTGAGCAAAACAGGGAGGAGTACCAAGACATGAAAAAGTAAAAAGGGATGCACACCTCAAGCTAGTACCTATACATATGTTTATAAAAAAAAAAAAGCACTCACTGCAGGTAAAAATCTAGTATGTCAAGAACAAGGTTCAGATCTAGACCATATATTGCTATACTGATTTTCCACTAACAGGGAGCTTTACTGATTATTAAGGGAGCATTAAAGTGGCCATATGTTCTTGTGTGGAGGGGAATGTGTTTTTCCTTTTCATCTTCATCACAGATATAGCACCACAGATAGACATATCACAGTGCTTTCCCATCAAGTCCGTTCCTACATTAAGCCACGAGTTATCAATTGTACAGTAATTAGATATGGAAAAACCTGAATGAAGAACACACATATAGGAACCAGCTCTTACTGACTGGCAGCTAAATATGTTAAGTGGCTCTGTTGAAAAGCATTATGTCTGAAGTGGTGCAAGGGTTTTCTTGGCATGTAAACTAGGTACACCTTCTGAATCTAGGTACACTTTCTGAATGTTGATGAATCCAGGTTCATTATAGTATTCCATAACACTTCCCCTCTTCCCTTGACTTGACTTCCCTTCCCTTGACTTTGTTTGTCTTTCCTGTTCCAGGATCTTGGCATAGGGTGAGCATTCCTGCTATCTTGTCAAAGGGGTAGGATTTTTCACCTGTTATGCTTGAAAAACCCTTCATTAGGCTACTGTACAGGAACTCCAGTTGTAAGGCTGGGATCCCGATGAATGCTCTGCAGATGCAAAGGTTCACTGCCTGACTTACACCAGCATCAATGGAAATGTTCTAACAACCCCATCTGTGAAAGCCTTGCCAAAACAGTTTAGTATTTCAGAAACTGAACACTGGATGAGGATTAGGTCTCTACAGTCTCTGGGAGCTGGGAAAGTTTATGGAGCAGAAACTATAGGATGAGGAAGAGATTGGGCTGGTGATAGTTTCCTGGCTAGGCAATTCTTTTTCAGAGATGCTGATGGTGGGGGACTGCTCCAGTGGAAGGAGGTCCAGACTCATTTAAGGCAGTAGCATGAAATTGGCTGCAGTAAAATTATGCATTAAATGTGCATTATGCTTAATAATACTATGTTGCACTTCTTATGTTTACTCGGTGCCTATTGAGGCCAATCCAATTTTCTAAAGTTCTCCAATTGGGTCCCTATCAGGTTTCTAGCCAGAAGGTCACAATTCATTTGCTGTTAGTGAATGTCTCCATTATTTTGCTAAGGCATTTCGACTTTATAGTCATGACTACATCTTCTTGCGAGTGTTCCTGCCTATTTGTCCTCTTGTAAGGTTGCTGTTCCAAAATACACACACAAATGACCCTTGTAGATGATACATTTGACATACAGCCACCGTAGCTGGCAACTCAAGATTTTGAAAAACAAGGAGCAGAAGAGAGCTCTATTTCAGAACATACATCAGAGGTAATTTTATGTTGCTTCACTGAAGGTGTTTAAATGACCTTTGGAAAATAATGGGTTTCAGTTCTGAAACTGGGAGACTAAGTGGAGTGGTAGGAATATGTGTTTAGTACAGTATGTGGTCAGGACTGTACCAAACTGGGAGCTGGATTGTTTTAATCAAAGGCAATGATAGGTGTTTTCAGGCTAGAAAAACACACATTATTTCCCATCATTTTTCCAACTCTGAGTTCCATGGGAGTATAATACAAGAACCATATTTATGATAAGAGATAAGATCTCTCTCTCTCTCTCTCTCTCTCTCTCTCTCTCTCTCTCTCTCTCTCTCTCTCTCTCTCTCTCAGTCTGTTCATCACTTGGAAAAACACCAGCAAGCTTGTTTTGTGCTCCTCTTGCTCAGAGCTATTAGGAGAATAATTCTGCATGTCTTGCACAGCTACCCCAATTGCATGATCATTCCTAGGTCCATGTTAGGCTGACCCTTGGAGTGGAACTAGTCACATACTTTAGTTGAGGGAGAAAAGGGCAATGTGGTACCTTGACAATAAGATCTGCATTTCAACTTTCAAATTAATTAGAAAGAGGCAACATGGTGGCAGTTCTCAGAGCTTCTCGAAAGCTTTGATGCAGAGTTGTGACTTGATGAATAAATATCCAGGCTGCTGCTATCTGGGAAGTATAGCAAGAGCCCATCTAGCCTTGTAGCTTAATGGGTTATGATATATCTGGCTTTTATTCTGGCCATGCTAAATCCCATATCCCAATGGTTGTCACACATTTAGGACCGGGACCCACTTTTTAGAATGAGAATCTGTCAGAACCCACCGGACGTGATGTCATGACAGGAAGTGACATCCTCAAGCAGGAAAAAATTTTAACATTCCTAGGCTGCAATCCTACCCACACTTAACCAGGAGTAAGTCCCTGGTTTATTCTGTTTATTCTGTTTATGCTGTTAAAAGAATATACATAGTATCTTGTTAAAAGTGCAGGTCTTTAACATTTTCCCCAATGCAGTCACATATCATGGTAGCATCAAGTCTAACAGATTAAAAATAAAATATTGAAATGAATGGGGACCCACTGAAATTGGCTTGCAACCCAGCTAGTGGGTCCCAACCCACAGTGTGAGAAACACTGCCATATCCTATATTTATTATAGTCACTTTTATTCCCATTTTACAAATGTGGAACTGAACAGGGAGATTAGGGACTTGCCTGGTCCCAGAGGAAGGGTACAATTTGAACTCTCCACTGACCATCAAAATGTCTACAAGCAATTCGACTGAAATCCCCTAACTCCAAAGAGTAGCCTTGGGTATTGAGCTCAAGTGTCAGGACCAGGCCAACTCTGTGGGTGACCCACAGATTTCTATCAGGCTCAGGGTTCCTGGTGGAGGAGCTGAATCTGGGAGGCCTGTGCTGGAAAGCTGGATTAGAATTGACTGCTCTCTTGACCACAAAAGAGCAGAAGGCTAGGCTTCTAGTTAACAGTAGATAGTGAAGTAGGGCAATCACTGCAGAGTGATCTGTGCAGTGGGATGGGGGGTAGTTTCTTGTTTCATCAGATATGGATAGAAGGCAATGGTGGAGGCAGAATACAGCACAGTTTGTCACAGCTTAGGCAGTGCAGTACAAGCACCCAGGTGCTGTTTAGCTAACTGCCCAGGACCTAGATGCTGACATCAGTGAGAATGAACATAGGAATAACAGAAAGGCCCCGCTGGATCTGAGCCAAGATCTGTCTAGTCCAGCATCCCATTGCCCAAAGCAGCCAACCATATATTCCTGGGAAGTCCACAATCTGGACATGTAGGCAAATAGCCCTCACTGCTGTTGCTTCCCAACAAATGGTGTACAGAGATGCATACTGCCTATGCCTAGAAGCAGCATACAGCCATCATGACTAGAAGCCATTGATAGATTTGTTCACCATGCAGTTGTCTAAAAGCATCTAGGCCAGTGGCATCACCACCACCTCTTGTGACAATGAATCCTATAAATTATGCGCTGTCTGAAATCTTTTCTTTTCATCTGCCCTGAATCTCCTGCCAATCAGTTTAATTGGATGACCCCATCTTCTACTGTTATAGGAGAAGAAAAACTGTATGTATTTGCACAATGCTCACTGAGGCACCCTTTGCCTCCTCTGCCACTCTCATTGGTTTCTGGTAAGAATGGGTTTTTCCTTCCCCCTTTGAATCACCCTAAATGGCAGTCCATGGCTCCCATCTACTAGCAAACCATTTCACAGGTCACCACTGCCCTTAATAGTGATTGTAGTCCTGACTAATCCAGAAACTTCAGATTGCTGTTCAATAAAAGGGACCAACATTGTAATTGCATAATGCTCATCATTCTTGTGCCTAAAGAAGCCTTTGAAGCTGCAGGATACTGCCCCAGGAAGCTCATTAGGGTAGTTCACGCCTTAAGCTGTGAAGCATCTGATTCAAACCCTTGAATCCCTGACATTCCTAACATAAGCCTTTGTTAAAAACATCCACAGACCAACATCCTGTTAAGAGAAGAGGCCAAATTTGGGCCATATAACTTACCTTTCACACCTGGGTAGTGCTCCTTCTTCAAGATGCTCCAGGGATTAGTACAATACAGTTACAACATCAGCTTCTGAAAGCCAAGCACAAATTTGATTCCTGCTTGTCCATTACTATATTATACTATACTGCAGTGTTTCTCAAACTGTGGGTCAGGACCCACCAGGTGGGTCGCAAGCCAATTTCAGGTGGGTCCCCATTCATTTCAATATTTTATTTTTAATATATTAGACTTGATGCTACCAAGGTACGCATTTGGGGAAATGTTACAGACCTTTTATCAAGCTACTATGCATATTCTTTTAACAATGATAGTAAATGGGACTTACTCCTGGGTAAGTATGGGTAGGATTGAAACCTAGGATTGTTGAAAATTTTCCTGCTTGATGACATCACTTCGGGTGGGTCCTGATAGATTCTTATTCTAAAAGGTGGGTCCTGGTGCTAAATGTGTGAGAACCACTGCTATACTGGCTGACCATTTAATGCACACAACATTGATATGAATCCCCAAGATTTTGAATACTTTGGATTATATGAATTTTTTTCTTTTTTATAGACATTTGCACCAAGGGGAGCCCTATGGAGGGCTCCCTAGACCCCTCCCAGACCCCCCAGACCTGCAGCATTGGCTGCAGGTAAGTGCTCCCATCCCTGGCAGGAGCGTGATCCTAGGGATCTCATTGCTGCCATCCTCCCTCCCTGCCCCTTAAAGGGGCAGGTACTTCCCTGGCTGGTGGGTCGCAACCCGCCAGTTTGAGAACCACTGATATAGATAGTTTCTCCTAGTGCAGTGTTATTTTTTGGGATGTATATGAATATATTATATACAAGTGCTTCAGTTTCCTAGGTTCAAAATATGATTTTTGTGTGTGATCCTTATTTGCTCAATAATGTTTCCTAGGCATAAGCCACACAAGTTATTAAGTGAACAGTTGGTGACTGATGGCTTCACGCCAAAAGTTTGTTGGGTGATGAAGGAGTTAAGGAAGTAATTAATAAAGATTTCTAGTTATCTGCCTGCTAACTTAGGGAAGAGGTGATAATTAATTCAGATTCCAGCATGGATGCCTTTTTCACATCCATAAACGTATAGAATTTCAAGCAATGTTGCACAGACTATATGCTATAATCTCTTTATTTATATGCCATGGGCTAGATGGTGGTGGCCTGAAGAGGGTTCACCCCACATAATGTAACACATTCAGCACATTAAGGGCAGAGCTAGACATTAAGGGTAACATTGAGTTGCCACTGCTCTGTGACTCTTTCTCTGGTTTTCCTCACCGCATCTAGGTAAATGCAAGAAAATCATCCTGCTATGTGTTGCCTTTCATCTGAGTTTTTTGTATTGATTTTTATTTTCATACTAATATTACTCTTTTCACGCTAAAGAGTTGATCAAATCAAAATGAACACAACTCAAGAAAGGACAAGTATAAAAAGGTGGCTTGGCAATGTTTCCCCAGGTAACATTGGGGACCAAGAATTGTGAATTATAGGAGAGGCTACAAAGCTGGCCTGCATGACTCTGTGGCTCACCCACCTGACCACAACTTTCTGATTATGCTTGTCAGCCCTTCAATAAATCTGTTTTTGCTGCCTACCTTGGATTGATAAAAAGAGGGGTAGGATCCGTCAAGCTTGTGGCAGGCCGCAAGACATCACTAGTGGACTGTGTTTTGGTTTGGCCCACTGAAATATGTTTTATTTTTATCTAGCTTTGTGATTCATATGGTCATTATAGACCAGCTATTTTCAACCGTTTTCATCTCATGGAACACAAGGCGCAAAAAATTTTAAGGCACTAAACTTTCATAAGTTTTTGACAATTGGCAAGGCACACCACGCCGCTGGCAGGGGGCTCACATCTCTCAATGCCCCACTAATAAATGAATCTCTCCCAAACTCCCATGATACATCTGTGGACCATTCATGGTACACCAATCTGTTGTGGCACACCAGCTAAAAATTGCTGTTTATAGACTATCAAATCTTAGCACAATGGAGTTTAGCAACCTGTGAGGTAAGTTCCTACCCACTTCCCTTTTGCTTTGCTTCATCTTAGGTTGTGGAATAATGCCTGACTTTTAGCAAGCCTGTTCTCTTCCCTATTTCATCCTGATAAATCTGCATTTAGGATCTTCCACAAGACTATGTCATATTTGACCAGGTCTTCACTACTTGTGACCAGCTAAGCTGATATAATGCTCCAGGTTCTAATCCCCCTCCTGTTTTTGTGGCAGTCCCTGGCAGGGAGCAAAAAGGAGATATTTATTGACCTCCCCACCGTTTGGCCAACACACATGACTGGTTGGCTGTGTTTGGCTTGGTGGGTCACAGATGTAAGGGCCTGCCTCTGCTTAGCAGATAGAAATTATTCATGGTTTTCTCCAGACAATAAACAAAGGAACTAGAAATCAATTATTCTTCTAGGAAGCACCTGCTTAAGCTTGACTCCATGGCTTCCTCTTGATGTTTGTCACTGTGACTAAATCTGGAAAGAACAAGATTCTTTGGCCCTCAAATACTGTTTCCTTCCCAGCTTTCACTATTTAAAACACTTTGCCTTTCCTCAAGATTTTACTGTGGTGACAATTTTTTGCCTGGTTCTTATGGTCTTTGAGTAGAGCACCAGCAAATTGAATTGATTTTCTGGCAAAATAATGTTTTGTCTTTGAAGCCTTAATATTTTTGTGG
Organism: Tiliqua scincoides; assembly: GCF_035046505.1. Lineage (NCBI taxonomy): Eukaryota > Metazoa > Chordata > Lepidosauria > Squamata > Scincidae > Tiliqua > Tiliqua scincoides. The sequence goes on along the minus strand of NC_089822.1, from coordinate 91,812,083 downwards.
AAATTTATACCAAGTAGAGACAGAAATGTTTTCCTTGTGTTGGACTTGCAAATCCATTCAATTCAACTAGAAAATCAGTGGGCTCTCTTCTTATTCTTGTGTTGTTGGCAATCTTCAGTCTCGAAAGACTATGGTATCGCGCTCTGAAAGTTGGTTCTGGAACAGCGTCTAGTGTGGCTGAAAAGGCCAATTCGGGAGTGACAATCCCTTCCACACTGGCAGCAAGTGCAGTCTGTCCCTGTTCTGTCTCCCTGGCTATGGGCCTTCCTTCTTTGCCTCTTTGCCTCAGACTGTTGGCCAAGTGTCTCTTCAAACTGGAAGAGGCCATGCTGCACAGCCTGCCTCCAAGCGGGCCGCTCAGAGGCTAGGGTTTCCCACTTGTTGAGGTCCACTCCTAAGGCCTTCAGATCCCTCTTGCAGATGACCTTGTATCGCAGCTGTGGTCTACCTGTAGGGCGCATTCCCTACACGAGTTCTCCATAAAGGAGATTCTTTGGGATCCGGCCATCATCCATTCTCACGACATGACCGAGCCAACGCAGGCATCTCTGTTTCAGCAGTGCATACATGCTAGGGATTCCAGCACATTCCAGGACTGTGTTGTTTGGAACTTTGTCCTGCCAGGTGATGCCGAGAATGCATTGGAGGCAGCACATGTGGAAAGCGTTCAGTTCCCTCTCCTGTTGTGAGCAAGATCAAATGGAAAGCTCTTCAACCTCTCCAGACTGAGAGCAAAGTCCAAAGTCCAGTTGAAATGTCTTATTCTTACAGATCTACAAATTAATCATTGCAAGGGGGGAAACCGATATAAGTTTGTTTTCTAAATGATCTACTTTTTGTTCCAATTTCCAAACATTGATGCTAGTATTGGTTTCAGGAATAATTGGAATCAAAACTGTTACAGATCAAAGAGGCAGTCTACATAGTTTACCTACATAGTATGGGCTCAACAAACCTTTGAAACGAGCATCTTCCCAATGTACCAGCACATCTTTGGTCAAGAATGATTGACCTTTGACCTGCTACACCAAATATGACCCTGAAGCCCAATAGAGTCATGTAAAGAGCTATTACAGTCATATTATGTGCTGAGCCAGTTGCTTTGACACCCCACCCCACTTTTGTGTGGTTGCTCACCAGTGTTGAATAAAGCTTCTGTTTTTGCTGCCTGACAAGAATGGCATAAATGAAGCAGGAGGGGGGGCAAACTTCTGGAAGGCCATTTCATGGATTATAGGTTGTCCGGGCCTGCAGAGAAAAAATAGAAGAGTACATTAACTACGATGTACATTTATTTTAGAATAAATGGAAAGTGGAAACCAAACTGGTTGTGTGTTCTAAAATAAATATAGCATCAAACAAATGGGTATGAATGAGGTTCACTGTTGGAACCACATTGATTTCCCATTTGTTTTGGTATATTTTCTTAAACAAAAACATCTTTCTTTACTTGGTTTCCAGTGTTGTAGCTATAACACACAACTGCCTCAAGCAGATGTCATATTAAATACCCACACTCCTCTGGGATATAGTGTCATCCCAGGCCATTGTTTAAAAAAAAAAAAATGGTTGCTGCCATGAAAAAATTCCAGTATGGAGGCTCCTATATCTTAATGACAGTGACGTTTCTTTATACCCATACACATATACATATAGGTATTTATATACCTTGTTTCTCCATTTTTTAGTCCACATTCAAGGCAGTTTACATGGGCAAGGTCATCTAAACTACCATTTTTCAATGGGGTTTTTACAATATGCTGTGTGAAGATTCACAGCCCCTCAATCACTAGATGTTGCATTCACAGTGTGGATGATCTTTTCTGGCTGTGTGACTCTGTCCTGCCACAATGGGAACAGTAGCTTGTAATAACCTGGCATTCCATCTCCCATCCAGAAACACAACCACAGATTCTCCTGTTTAGCTCTTCAGGCATAACCAGCAGCTCAACCATCAGACCACACCTCCTGCCTACACCCACACTTCTCTAAGACAACGTTGCATACAAGGAAAGTATAAGTATTTAAGATGACACCTGCTATGATTGCAGCTCCTTGGATCACTACCACAAGTGGCAACAAAAGCCAAGTAATACTGAGATTTTACAGAACATATAAACAAATATGGTTCAGAAATTAATTGGGATCCTCTAAAATAGGTCCCAAAACTAATGGCTCAAGATCTTAATGATCCTGAAGTAAATTTAAATATAAGCCATGAACATGACTAGAGTTCCAAAATGCACTTGTTTTTACTTGTACATTCTTAGCATTAACATCCGCACAAGCCCTGAGCCCAAGATGTATAAAGACAGTGGATTGTGGTGCAATCAGTCCCATTTATACATTTGCAGTGTGCTGAATATGACAACAGCAACATCTATAAGAATGACTCGCTGAGTGGCAGTCATTCAAGTTACCGCTGTAGTTGAATAGAATAATCTCAATGAGGTGTTGATGGGGGCAAGGAATGACTTGTGATTTGGGAGGGGGGAGGAATAAGTTGCAAAAGTTTTCGTCTTGCAGGTCTTTATTTCTGTAAGGCTATTCTGCTACAAATGGGCTCCAGAGTCACACAGGTAAAAAAAAAAAAAGTGAAGAGAAACATATGTTCTACTTTCCTCTGAAGATGCGTGCAATTATAAGCACTGAGAACTGAAAGGGAAGAAAGAGGGAGAGAATTTAGAACAATGGGAGGGGAGGGGGCCAGAAACCAAGAAAATCACATCGTTAAAAGCACACGGAGAAATTGCTGTGTGGAATGAAGAAGTGGCAAAGAAGAACATTGGTCAAGGAGCCATTCTTGGGCTGGAGGAGCCTACTGTGACTCCACCTCAGTGTATGTGTGAGGGAACAACCCCAACAAAAAGAATGTGGAGAGGGAGGAGGAAGAAAAGAAAACAAGCAAACTCAGCACCAGCTGGCAGCAAGTGGGGGGGGGGGAGAGGGGAAGATAGGAAAACACAGTCATACAATTAAATCGCTCCACTGGGAGTTCTGTCTCCTTGTTCCCTGCCTCCTCTTTCTGGTCTATTCAAACCTAAACAATAACTGAGAGTGCTATAGAGAGAAAAGAAATCTGAACCATCTGGAACAGCCATGGAACTGGGTCAAGAAGTGGCCTGTACTACTTGTGCCTCACCAAGTCAAATGAAGCAGCCATATTTGACGACCAGTCAGGTCTTTGACAACCCTGTTTTTGCAAGTCCTGGCCGTCCACAGAAACCAGATTTGCTGAGCCGCGGTTGGACCATCATCCATGGCTGATAGGAAGTAGCCATGTGGTGGGCTTTTTAAGGCTTAGAGCAGGGGTGTCAAACTTGTTTCATATAGTGGGCTGAATAGCATTCATGGCACCAGCTGAGGATCGGAAGTGATATCACTAAGCAGGAACTGATGTCATTAAGCAGATGATGGCCAGAAATAAGCACTTCGTTCTCACATAGGAACTCATTGCCTGCAAATGACAGAAGAGAAAATGCAAATCTTGACCGTATTTCCAGGATATGGGAAAGTTCAATTGTCATGCTGAGAGAGCTCAATTATAACACAGGCTGCCCTTTCGGCAGTGCCGCTACTGCTGCAGCATCAGTTTGCTACTTGGCAACTGAGACTTACCGTGACACCTTGGTAGCAGCTTTCACCTTGGCAGATCCTTTCAGCGCTGCTGAATGGATGGCATGGCCCTCATGATGATTGGGCTCTCCCAGTACCTTGGCAGTGTCTCCCACTCTCATCCCTCTTCGTCTGCTCCTTACCCCATAGCGTTCCTTGCCTTCTGAGACCTCCACCTGTCTCTCTCTCCCAGAGCCTCTGCAGACGCAGTGCTGCTAAAAGGGCAGTGCTGGCAGAGCCCAATTATCACAGGGGCCGGATAAAGAGCTTCCAGGTGCTGTGGGCATTATGCTTGACACCCCTGGCTAAGAGCTTCAGATAGGGCTAAGAAACTAACTTTGCATCAGTCTATTGCTAGTTAAAATAGCTGCAGCTTAGAGAAGCTGCTGAAGGCAACCAATGTTGCATCATCACAGCAAAGTCTTCCAGTACTTTCCTATGTCTACTCTGTTCTTCCCATTTCCACTATATATAAAGAAACTGGACAGTGCGTTTCATCTCTTGAACAGTTTTCTCTTCATCCACTTCGTTGGCCTTATTCACAAGTTGGCAGGGAATCATAATTACATTCAGAGGGAGCCTGATGTCACAATGTTGATATTGAAAGAAAATAGCATTGCACTCTAATCTTAAACATCTTTTATTTCACACTGGTCACGTATGATTGCTGGACAACAATTTGATAAAACTGCTATTTTAGCTAAATGCCCAGAACTGCAAACACAGGAAGCTTCATGGCTGAACTGGGATTTGAACCTGAAACTCTGTACCATCCAAATAAAGCACTGGTGTAGTAAAACCAATCAGTCTACAACGTTTCTCCTTGATGTACTAGTTGTCTGTCCTAATGAATTGTGTGTGTGTGTGTGTGTGTGTGTGTGTGTGTGTGTGTGTGTAAAACAGTACCCTCCATTTGACACCTAAAGTGGTACAGCCTGCTCCGGATTCTACTACCGCATTCTTCCGCATGTATGATTCTGGCCTGTATCCCAGGCCAAGGACCATGGAGGTTCCTGGTTCAGTTCCTGGAGTGCCTAACAACATTGCTGTGGGAGATGATCTCATGTTGACCCACTGTAGTGGGCATGGCCTGTAGATTTTAATGGCTGGGCAACAACAAAAAGCCCCAGACCCGAAGGGTTGTGGCCAAACCCTGACAGCTGGCATGTACAACCCAGACTATGTTGCTGATTTATCTTCATCGCCAAGCCTCCTGGGCTTTAGTCTGAAGCAAATCCATATCAAGAAACTCTCTGGCCTCTCTCAGAATTAATGACATCCAAATCCACCTTTAAATAATGACAGGGTGGCAGTTCCAGCTGATAAAAGCCAAGGAAATCCACCTCCAGGCTGACAGTCCCTCTCCAACATAACACGCTAGAATCCCCTCCCCACTCTTTTTCTCACAGCACGAAAAAACCAAGCATCAGCCTTTTCAATGTCCCCACCACTGCTGTCATATTTTTTAACAATTAAAAAAAATCTGATTGCTTAATACTTACTGGGATCCTGTATTGCTTCTAAGCTCTCTCTCTCTCTCTCTCTCTCTCTCTCTCTCTCTCAGCAAGTGAAGTTACTGCTGACAGATGGTGGAGGGGCAAATGGGCTTTTCTGGATTCCTTCCAAACATTGTGTCTAGCTTCAGCATGTCTAAAGTGGAGTTTTTGGAGAAAAAAATCAGGTCGATTTTTGTTGTTTTTCCTTATGAAAAAAAAGAATACTTTTAAAAAAAAAAAAAATCCCAATCATTTAAACCAGTGATTGCTCTGGTCTTAGTGCCCCAACTCTTGGCAGAACCTACATTTTCAGACAGGAAATTCTCAAAAGTATAGTAATGGAGAATTGGAGCATTTCCCTGGAATCATGTCCTCACTTTCATATGGAGAAGGCTTAATGCACATACAAAAAAGTCTCCATTCCAAATATGATCAGTAGCGGTGGTGGTGGTAGGGCGTTTCAAATCATGAAATCTCTCCTTGAGTGGATGATCTGACCACTGGGAACACAGTCAATGGTGTAACTAGAGTGGGACCATCGGGGCACCTGCAATCCGGTTGCAACTCAGAGGCACAAAATTACCATCAAAATAGTATTATACGTATGCATTGATGTTTGCTAAAAGAATGTTCAGTAACGTAACAGATTCACTGCAATATGGAAGAGTGTGAGCCTATGCAGGTCTACTCAGAAGTACGTCCTGTTGTGTTCAGTGAGACTTCCTCCTATGAACATATGCACAGGATGCAGCATTAATCCATTTTTGCCCGGCCCACAGGTGTACACATTTGGTCCCTGTTGCGTTTATGCAACGTTGGGCAGAAATGGCTCAAGTATGTTTTCAAGAGCGTAGATGAAAAGCTGAGTCAGGGGTTTAAGGAGGGCAGCAGGCTAGACAGAATGCTTCCAGTTGGCCTTTGCCCTGCAACACAATGCAGTTGTAAAAAAAAAAAAATGCTGAGAGGCAAGAAAAATTAGAAATGGATGACACACTGGACAGCAACCATTAGTGGTCTAGTTTTGTGGAGTAACTTCTGAGCAGGCACAGTCTGAGCCATGACAACATGACGTTTCAGCAGCTGCACACTTAGACCCATAATTTTTGTTCTCTTGATTTTGGGGGGAGGGCTGGAATTGTGTTGTCAAAATGACTAGATGAGAGCTTCTTCAAGTTACAACTTCATTTGATTTTTAAAAATCCGATTTTCTCTGCCATGCATCTGGTCATCACCTGCAAAAACTCCCAAAGAGCAACCAGCAGGATGCTGCACTTTTCCCATCAAAATTATACATTCAATGATGTGCCTCTGTGTTTACTTACATATTTGTTTTTTTCACAAATATATTTGAGGGTCCACCTTAAGACTAATACAGGGAGCATCAAATGTCACAGCTCATTTTTCTGAAAATCCTTGGGCTAAGGCGGAAGGCAGGCAACAGTAAATATTGGCCGCATTTTCATATTGCATCAAAGATTATCTGGACACTGGAGATGAAAGTATAAACCCTAGAAGATGAATATATTACCACTACCAGTATATTATAAGAGAGCAATCATTAATATCTTTTCAGTCAGGCTGGTTTTTTTTTTGTTTTGTTTGTTTTAGGTTTCCATTCTAGGGCAAGATGTGAAATTGGCACATTTTTTCTTTCTTATTTGTTTTTATGTATCTAATTGGGTAGCTAGGCTGTCTGAGATTAGATGGCTACTGCAGGTGAATTCTGAAACAGGAAACCAATCTAGAAACCGCTCCTGCCATGGTCTTGTTCAGACAGTGTAGTGTCAGGAATAGGCTTCTTAGCACAGAGCATATTCTCATAAGCTAATAAATTCTGTAGTAAGAAGAGCAGCATTCTGCAGCCTGCATAAACTATACAAATCTAATACGTGCTTCTTCAGTTTCTTGTTCCTCCTGGCATGCTCTGAGACCTAGGCACAGGAGGGATTTGAGTGCATGTGCAGGGACCTAGGTGCAAAGGCTTGTGCCACTACTGCATGAATTGGTTGCACTAGTGTACCTGGGGGAGGTCAAGGGGGACAAATGCCCCAAGGAGCCACATCTTCAGGGATGGCAGTGGCAGCTGTCCCCCTGCCATCATCCACCCCCGCCACCTCAGAGGCCACCTCTGAGGCCTCCAGAGGGCTTTTAAACATCACTTCCAACAAGAAAAAAACAGAAGTGACATTTAAAAGCTTTTCAGAGGCTTCAGAAAGCCTCCGGAGAGGGCCATGTGCGGCCCCGGACATGATGGTAAGAGGGGCAACCGGTGTGGGAGGCATTCTGCAGTCCTGGCTCTGGGCAACACAGGGGCCAGGATCACCAGTGTTTGGCTGTCCTAATAATCAAGATCCATCTAAACTAGTAATGACAGGAACTCAACCTGGGACCATATGCAGGCAAAGCATTTATGCTCTACCCGACCTATTGAACCTTCACTTATTTCCTGCTCTGTCCACACCTCAGCTTCTGAGATGGTCTCAGGGACTGATAGCTCATTTTTTTAAAGCCCATCAAGCCTTGTGAACTGCTACAGTTTGGAACCTGAGGTTCTCTGGTTGCCGAACTCTTCACCCAGTGCTCATTTCTGAGCTTGCACAATACAATCATAGGGCTGTGCAATACACAAGCCTCCCTCTACCACATCTGGTATGCTTCCTGTGAAGTCTACCTGACTTTGTTCTGAGCTCACTCTATGAAGAACCCATCAAGACCAGCATTCTGTTAACAGTGGCCAGCCAGGCACTTCTGAGGATTTCACAAGCAAAACATGAAAGCAACAGCCTCCCCCTAATTGTTTATACCCCCAGCATCTGGCAGTGGTGTACTACATTTGAACTTCAAGGCGCTTCCATTTAGTTATTATGGCTAACAACTACTGATGGATACAACCTTCACAAATTTGTCTAAGTCATAGGGCAGTGCATTTCAGAATTCCTTAAGTTAATTATATGTTGTGTTAAGATGTGCTTTCTTCTGTCTATCCTGAGTCCACTGACAATCAATTTCCTTGAGCGGTCCTGCATTGTAGAGAAAAATTTATCTCCACTTCCTTTACACTACTTCTATCATGCCTTCCCCATCATCTTTTTTTGTGTCTACCTTTCCCTTGGATGCAGCAGGGGCAATTGTTGCCTCTGAACAAGTTCTTAGTCAGAAGTGGGGGGGGAGGGGAGAGAGAGAGAGAGAGAGAGAGAGAGAGAGAGAGAGAGAGGAGTTGATTGTATACATCAATTAGCTGGGTAGTCACAGAGCTATATAAGAGATTTTTAACTAGCTATAAAAATGCACAGCTTGTGCTGGACACCTCCTCCTCTTGTATATTTGATGTCCTCAAGCCACGAACTGTGCAACTATGAATAGCAATAATCAAAGCTGGTAATCCTTTTATGACTCCTAATTAAACAGCTCTTTGCCATATAACAGGCTAATATTATTAGTGTTATTTGTGGCACAGTAACATTCAGAGGCGTCTTGTTATGATGAGGCTCTCACTAGATAAAGTCATTGTACACAACCTCCTCTGCAGAATACAGAATCCTTCTTGCAAGCAGTTCAGGCAAGAGACTACTAAGAAGAGGGAAAATAACACATAGGGATACAATCATGCTGTGTCATGTATGACGCTAGTTCTGAGCTTAGACAGGATAGGGCCATATCCTGTACCCCCTACTCCTCCAGGTTCTTCCTGGTGCACTGAGATCTTTGGAGTCCCTCCTCTGTGTCTTCTGCCCTTTGGAGGTGAGGTGAATGGCAACCCAGGAGAGAGCCAGGGATCTGTTGTACATGTTGAGAGATGCAATCCATATTACCATTCCTATTGCCAAAATTGCTCATCTAGTACAATATCTGTTTCTTCCTGCCGAGGGTTTAATCTACTGCATGTGTTTATGACCCATATCAAGCAATATTTTATATCTTTTAGAAATATTATCTCTTTTATCTGGCTCCATTAAGATTTGTTTCTCAAATTCCGTTGTCTCTCACAAACTATCATCATATTTCCCCATATTTCCCCTTGCAAATAATGCCTAACATGAAAAAAAAAAACAGAAACAGCAGCACCTTCTGACTGTGTGTATTTATCAGCAAATTCTGCCATTGTACAAATTGTCTCCTTTTCCCCAACTCCATTAATCTCACAACAGCTAATTCTGCCCATCTGTCTAAATTTCCCATTAATCCACCCTCAATGAAAATTCTCATATATAAAAGTTCCAATGTGGGTGATATATCTAGACTTAACTTCTTCTTCTACTTCTTTCAGATTCTCAGAAGACCTCCTACTAGTCTGTTATTTTATGATCTCAGTATTATGTCTATCTCCGTAGTCCATAGAACACATTTCAAAGGAATTTTGGATAAGGATTGTTCAAATTCCCTCCATTAAGTGGTTTATACAGAGCTCCTGGGACTCATTGGGCCAGGAACTGCAACTGGGAAACATAATATATTGGGAAACCCAAATCTCCTATCCTAGGAGCTGTTTTGGGCTATTCTTGAATGTTTCTCCAGCCACACAGATGTCTAGCTTCTGGCATTTTTATGTAAAGTACATGGATGTTCTCCGAGGGCCTTTACACACATTGCACAGCAACAAACCTGAGTTTGCCACTGAATGTACATTGAGTGTACATTCCTGGCTCTCTGACTAATGTACCGCAGCCAATCCTGGCTCTCTGACTGATGTACCATCTACTTTCCAACACTTTTTTTTTTTTTTGCATTCACACTATACTGTTAGGTGTATACTTAAACAACTTTACACGTACACCTCAAAATGTAATGTGTGAAGAGGCACATAAATGTCCATACCCTAGTTGTCATATTAAATATTTGTATATCTTTAGTCAAAGATATACATTTTTGTCTTTTCCAAAATAACACAAAAGGCGACCTACTCTAGGCCACCCAGGATCAGTGGGAAATTATTCTGATGGTTATGAAATGCACCTGTCCATCTGCCCCCGAGGTTGAAAAACCACATATGTCTGTGTCACCCCATACATGCAGCATGTACACCTCTGGGAGCAGCTTTGGTGCTGGTGCTGTGCTTTGTCCCTAGAGACACATTGCATAATGTGAGAAAGTGGAATAAATGACTTCGAAATCATTCATGATCAGGCCTGAGACACTGAGCTGACCACAGCCCACCAGCCACAGACAGCAATCTTCCAGGGACTTGACAAATCTCATAAGAACATAAGAACAGCCCCACTGGATCAGGCCATAGGCCCATCTAGTCCAGCTTCCTGTATCTCACAGCGGCCCACCAAATGCCCCAGGGAGCACACCAGATAACAAGAGACCTCATCCTGGTGCCCTCCCTTGCATCTGGCATAGCCCATTTCTAAAATCTCCTGAGCAGACCGACCCAGGAGGGAGCAGGGATGGCAGCAGACTCTCTCACTGGATCCTATCCCTCTCTCCGGGGCCTGATCTGCAGACATGAGGCTGCTTGGGTCTGCACCACCTTTTTTGCTGCTGCAGGCCCAAGTAGCCCCATAGCAGCTGCTGGAGCTTTCGCTGGGGCAAGGGGAGAAATGACCCCTTAACTTGGGAGACATTCAGCAGCTTCGATTCCCACACTGGATACAGCTGTGGTTGTTCTGGCACCCCTGCATCACAGCATGGTAATTTCATTAGGATTCGTCTGTTAGTCAACCATATGAATTTTATTTGATTAATCAACTAATTGATTGCATAAATGCCATCATTGTGAAGCATAAAAGTTTTTTTTTTTTTTCTTAAGACTATGTCCATTTGCAAAATAGTAGGCTAGGCATTGTCTTAGAAAGGGAATTTCTAGATGAGAGATTAAAAAAAAAAGATTCTGCTGCCCAATTAATTGGTGTTACCTTTTTACTTGATCAAAATATTTTATTAAATGTCAGAGTCAGGAGGGTAATTGGAGGGAGGAGGGAAGTGGCACTCCAGGACTTCTTCTATGGCAGGAGCAGTGAGTCATCAGCAGGGACAATCAGGTGCTGCCTTTGAAACGTTTTTTTTAAAGAACCTTAGTTAAGAAAAAGCATCAGACTCCTCAGGAGGTAAATTTCCCTAGGAGTATGTGGCAATATCTAGGAGACCATCACCTTTCCCAAGGGCTTTCGGAGATGCAGTAGGGAGTCCATGTTAAATTAAGGCTCCAATCCTAAGCAAACTTACCTTGGAGTAAGTCCTAGTGAACACCGTGGGACTTACTTCTGGATTAACATGCACAGGCTAGCATTGTAATATTCCTCTTATATTTATTTGGAATATTCCAACCCAATTTTCAATTTTTATACCTTTGTTATAAAAATATTGTTACCCACTCCAAGAGTTTGGGGTCAAATGAGCTAAATTTTTAGATGAAGTATAAGTTCTAAAGTAGGAATAAGGGGCAGGAGACCGAAACACTTTAATGAAGACATTTAACATCAATTTGTTGTTGTCATCTTGATGGGGCATAGCTGTGGAAGGTGACATGATAAGCTCCTATAGTTTAAAATTTACCACCACACTCCTGCTCGCAATCCTACATAAATGATAGTCACTTGTAGTTCAATGCTATCGAAGACTAGTGTCAGCGGAAAGCGCAAGCTGCTGGCAGGCTGGCAAGAAAGCTAGGGCCTCCTCACATTTGCTGGCTGACATCAGGAAGTCCACTGGAAGAGGTAAGCCTAGAGTAGCGGGTGGAAGACAGTGGGGAAGGACCAGGAGGAGGAATGAGGTTTGGACAGAATGGAGAGTAGATGGGTATGGGATGAGGCCCCAGAAGGGGGCAGGTTGGTGGCAGCACCTGCCGAATCCAAACTCCCTGGGCTTCATCTGCCTGCATAGGTCAACATGAACTTGTACCAGAGATATTACTGGTATGGGTCCAAGTTGACCCATTGCAGGACAAATGTCCCTTTACCCAAGGAGACCTACAGCACACAAGACTTTTCTGCGGGATGCAGCAGAGACCGTGCCAGCACCACTCTACAGGGGGTTTCTGTAGGATCAGGCTGTAGGATTGAACATTCATCATAGACAGGGTGATAACTTTTTTCATGTAACTGTCCCATAGCACTTGCCAATGGGAAACAAATCTGTCCAAAGATAAACATCACTCGATAACTAGTCACCTTAGTTCTTTGTGTGAATTGAGTCTGAACTCACTCTCTAATGCAAGTGTTATTGATGACTCTAACTATATTCTATGGCTACAATCCAACCCAGAGTTAAGTTTAAGTGTAATTAACTCTCTGTTGGACTGTGGCCAACATAAAAAAGTAAAAACAATGTGTTCTATTGTGAAGAGAGGAGACAATTAATGAGCAGGAGAGAGAGAGACAGAGGGGGGGGTACAGTTTAGGATGATATAAGTACCCCCCCCCAAAAAAAAAAAAACTTCTGCCCACAATGATCCAATGCAAATACCTATTGACTTATTTTATTTTAAGAAGTCATGAAACATACACAGTACCACTAATCAAACCATGAAGAAGCAATCCACAAAACAACTCCCAAGTCCAAAATTCAGCAAAATTTAAATGCCCATCACTGTAGCAGCCAAGTTCAGTTTTAAAAAAAAATACTCAAGAGACCTTGGGCAGCCTTCCTGAATTCAACAATAAAAGTCTTCACCTGGTGATGAAATGATGTCAATGGAGTGCTAGCTGAAATTCCCCTAGGGCTTCATTCCACACTGTTGGCATTTCCTCCTGGGGTCAAACAAGAGTACCCTCTTCACAACTCCATTGGTACACCATAATACATACAGCCCTATCCTGCCATTCATTTCAATATTTTATTTTTCATCTATTAGACTTGATGCTACCATGGTATGTGACTGCATTGGGGGAAATGTTATAGACCTGTACTTTTAACAAGCTACTGTGTATATTCTTTTAACAATGACAGTCAATGGGACTTACTCCTGAGTAAGTGTGGGTAGGATTGCAGCCTAGGATTGTTAAAAATTTTCCTGCTTGATGATGTCACTTCCGGTCATGACATCACTTCTGGTGGGTCGTGAGAGATTCTCATTCTAAAAAGTGGGATCTGGTGCTAAATGTGATTTACTCCTTTAAATTGAAAAGAGTTCAGGGAGCGACCAACAAATAATTTCTTTCCCTTATAAGTTAAGTAACAATATGTGTGTGAATTACTTTGCATCTCATGCATGGAGATATATATATAAATACACACACACACACAATTTGCCAGTCTTCTGTTCCAAATCTTTGACTTCACACTTAGATCAAAAGTATTTTATGGGGAAGCCAGCAAAAACAAATACATTCTAGCCTTGTCATTTGCTGCCAATCGAACAGTATCTTCCACAGACTGTCAGTTATGTCCCTTGTGGGTCTGTGGGTGGCTGTATTGCTTGGTGTAATAGACAACACGGGGAGGCAAAGGAAGGGCCATATTATTCATTATCACATGCAGAGAAGTGGTTACAAGATGTTTCCTTTGCTGCCAGAAAAACTGACTCTCGTTCCAGTCTAGCCTGGATGGCTTTTAGAAGTGTGAAGATCCTGCTTTTGCTTACACTTGGGTTTCTAAGGATTTCACACTGGGCTTAAGTGCAAGACTAGGGGGCTGATTCATATCTACATGTGTGCATCACTTAACTCCTCTGCATTTTATTGTTGCACTTCTGAGACGTGGTAGTAAATGCATCAACAGAGTGCATTAAAAAGCATTGTATTAGGGGTGATATGAAAATTCCATCTGTGGTACTACAGCTAGGATGCTCATTCACACAAGCAGGACACCTCTTGATAGTCCAAAAGTTGGGCAAGTTGGGTGAACAGACCTTGAATTTTAATGGGGAAAGATATTGTTGTACCCAAGGATTAGTTTTTCACAAGGCAGTTGGATTGTGTAGGAGATAAAACAAACAAATCTGCAAATGTATTTACCTTGGCAACCCAGCAATTTTGCCACTCTGAGTCCCAGACTGACAGTGCAAAAGCAGTGCTGCTGTTGTTCATGCTGGAGCCGCCAGCACAAATGGCCAGAGGCCCTTCACTCGCAAGAGTTGGTTGCAGACTTCCCACCTGAGCAGGTAGATTGGTGGTAGTGAAGGTTCAGGGGACATTTGGGGCAATTCAAGGTGGGGAGCAGGCCAGACAAGTGTGAAACCTCTGAATAAGTTCAGGCGCAATCCTACCCTGCACTGGAAAACAGGCAAGCCAAGTGGCTTGCGCTGTATCCAGCTCAAGATAGAGGCCCAAGGTGGCTCAGACAGAGACAAGGGGAAACATTTTCCCTTACTCCGGGCAAGGCGCCTTTGTCCCAATGGGTCTCTTCAGACTTGCACCACCTCCTCAGGCGGCACAAGTCTGAGGAGAGCAGAGCAGCTTCAAGCTGCTCCGTTCTCCCCAGGAACGGGGTTTGGGATTCAGCATAACTCCTGGATTCCAGCCCTGCCTCCTGCTCCCCACCCACCTGCCCCCGGGGCCACCCACTACTTGGCCTCCCCCTGACCAGGAACACCTCCCTCCCGCCCACCCCAGAGCCTTGCATCAGCCCGGCCTTGCATTCGCAAGACTCATGGAGGACACCAGTGTGGAGGCTTGCATCAGCCTCTGCAGGCTGACACTCCTCTGAGCACCTGCCTGGCTTCCTCCTGAGGAGACGCAACAGTGCCTTATGGCATGTTTGCAACCCTCCTGTGAAGGGATAGATTGTGCCCTTAATCTAATATGTGTCACATCAAATGTAACATTTCCACCTTGTGTGGTGAACCACAGGCACCTAGAATATACACAGCCCTTACTATGTCATTGAATTCTCAAATCAAACAATGAAAAGAATCCAGTATTGAAATAGCAATGGGCAAAACACTGGGTGGAATATTAATGGAACTGAGCCTCCAACTCATCACATTCTCCTCCAGCACTTGGGAGACCAGTAGAGAGGGTGATTGTGGAAGTGACTGGGCAGTTCTCTTGCCTTGGGGGAGTGTTTAAGCTGTGTAAGGTGGAGCTCTGCAAATCCCTTGTCTTGGGCCTACTGTTGACAGGTACTGATGTGTATCAAATGCTGTTTAATCCTCCTCATGCAAAAACTAAAAACAAAAACAAAAACCACAAGCACCTCCCTACACAATCAAAAGGAACACATTGGGGAGTAGTAGGCTAAGTCAGAACCTTTCCCTCTAAATCAGTGGCTTCTAAGCCTTTTCAACTGGCAGCTCCCTTGACTTACTGGGCCATTAACCATGGTTCCCATCAGGGCTACAATCCTAAACATTGTACAGGGCAGTGGATGTTGGATGTTACTGTGGATGTTTCACCTGTGGGGTGGTGGATGTTACTGTGGGGAGTCACAGTAACCAGCTCACTGGCTGGTTACTGTGGCTCCCCAGGGAGCCACAACTTACCTTCTGGGAACGGCTGTCCTAAATGCTTGCTTTACATGTGCATGGAATGTTTATTTTTTCCTTTATTGTGGGGAGCATTCATGTATTCAGCCTTTTGTCTGAAGAGGTCAAATGACACATCATGGGAAGTTGCTGATGTGTGTTCCTTGGCTCTTAGAAGAAGTGGTCTTCTACCTGATAATATGCCTTGCTTCTTTTCGTAGGGCTGTATTGTGACACTGGTACATACACGGCAATGTGTCTATTTTGTGCCCTTTTGTGTGGCAACCCAGATTTTAACCCAGGCTGTTGTCTTATGCACCTAGCAATGTGAAATGCTAGAAGAAAGAAAGAAGCTCACTCTTGGGTCTCTGAAGATTCATTTGTGCAAGAACAGCATTCCTTTTCTCAAAATACATTGACAAGTGAAAATGTCTTCCTTTTTCAGGGGATGATTTGCATGTCCTCAAATGACACAGGCAGGTGAATTCAGAGCCCTACTTGGTACTTTTAAATTTCTTGTCACAGGTGCCGAAATTCTCTTTGGCCATGTCCAGCAAACAACATAAATACGAAAACATTTTTTTTTTAAACATAAAAATGAAACAGAATGCAGCCGCTTATTCTGCGGAGGGAGACGGGCTGGCACTCTAAATGGAAACATAACAGCTACAAATCCACAATGACTGAAAATTATAAATGGATCATAATTATTAGTTACATGGTTTTGCCAGCACAGATATGTGACTCAGAGTCAGAAGAAATCTATAGAGATAATGTATGGATGCTACTGTGTCTGGAAGAAAACGCAGTCCCCTGACTGTGGGGCTGAGATCTGAATCAAAGAATATTAAAAGACAGAAGTAAGCTTCTGCACTTGTCATTTTAAATAAAATTAAGTACAGTTTAGGGAGAGTCTTCATGGGAGGGTTCCTGTGCTATTCGGTTGGCACATTAGCACTGAGCTCAATGCCTGGAGGAGTCTATTTGGAATTTAAAAAACAGCTGTTTTGTTTGGCAACCTTCAGTCTCGAAAGACTATGGTATAAGCCCACGGCACCTGGTATTCCCAAGCAGTCTCCAATCCAAGTTTTACCCAGGCCTGACCTTGCTTAGCTTCTAAGATCAGACAAGATCAAACATGTGCAACAAGGTACATCCTCAATCATGTGGTAGTGTGGCCTAGCCTGCAATGCAGTTTTGTGGGCATTATGGATGAACAGAAGTCAAGTGCAGTATGTCACTCAGATCCAGATCAACTCTGCTTGCACAAAGAGCGCAAAAAGATTTTTGCAAAAAAATATTTTTTTTAAATCATCCGTGCATCAGTCAAAGCCTGGTGTTTATAAATCACAGGTACAGCCAAACAAGGTTCTCACATTCACTTGGTAGATCTTTGCACCTTTTGAGAATGTGCAGCGGTGTCCACACTGCACATTAAGTTGCTCATCTCCGGTGTGATGTTGGCTGTACCCTGACATCTGTGAAGAGAAGGAAGCTTGCATAAAGGGACTTCTCCACCCCTTCCTCCTCACAGCAAACCTTGGTGAACTCCAAAAGTTTGTCACAAGGGACATGATGGCATGAGGGCTGCAGCTGTGCTCCTAGAACTGTCTCTGCCTGATTTTCAGGAGCTCCCCAATTGATGAGCAAATGAGTTGTGTTGGTTCTGTAGTCCTGGTGCAGTGCCCAGACTTGAATGGAAAGCCACAGCACTGCGTGGCATCTGTGCATCACTTTCTCCAGGGCCTTGCAAAATTTGGACTCTCCACTTTGGCATACAAGCTCTTCCTGAGTCATAAATTAAACTTAACTGCCTGGTGGCCAGGACACCTGGATGGTCTTTACATCCTCCTTCTCCAGGATGCCTCTCTCACCAGTGACTTAAGCCTGAGTGCTCTCCACACCCTGCCATACCTTTTATTCCTCAGGAACTCTCTGATGGGGGTGCAATTGAGTCTTTGTGTCCTCCTGGAAGGATGTACCTTAAGTCAATCAAGCCCAGGAAACTTCTGGCTGCACACCCAGGAGGTGATCTAGATACCGTGATTCTCCCAGGAATGTCTTTCTATTCTTTGTTCGAGTTTCTATAACAACCTCTGTTCTAAGAGTAGAATTTTGGCTTTTTCTTCCCATCTGAAGGTGTCCACACTGTCCATTTTGTAGTCCCTTCCTCCAATGGAGAAGCCTTCCACTATCTTCTCCACTATCTTGTAACCACTCCCCATCCCTTCTGATACCTTCCATTCCACAGTGACTGTTTTAAAACTCCTGCTAATCCTATCCTCTGCATATGGGTGTCCTGGTGGAGTGAACTCAGGCCAGCAGGCAGCCTTTCTCTCTCTCTCTCCATTTAACCCATGCTTGTCCGAATGGAGCTACCCGAATGAAGCTGTTCTTTCATCCACAACCACTTCAATCTCTATGCAACCAATCTCAGAGGTAAACATTGCCTTTTCCTTTATATTCTTCTGGAAAACTCTCATCTTGTGGTTACTGTTAAACTCTCTAGATGCATTTTGGTGTTGTGCACTGGTCTATCCAGGCAATGGCTTACACTGCCTTTTTGCCTCTCTAGTTCTCCCTATTTAGTTTAATTCTGAGCTGAGCAAACCTGGGCCTGTGTATGTGTGTATACACACATTTGGTGGTAGACACATGTGCATTTGTAGGAGAGCAGTGCTGGCAACAAGCAATCTTCAAACAGTTCTTCATCTCTAGCATATTGCTATGGTACATGGTCCTGTGTGATGCAAATGAATAGGCTTAGTATTAACCTACTCTCTTGTAAATAATACCAACAAAACTTGAAATCTTTGCCAATGGGAATTATTAATGAAACACTCTCTGTAGTCTGATTAACACTGTGAGAAAACCCAAATCATGCATAATGTAAAAAAAAAAAAAAGGAAGAAAAAATTTCAACTGCTAACAGCAACACCACAAGAGATAATTTGAACATGAGGAGCTAATCTTTGAAGCAGCCCTTGATGAGATGCCACTTGACACAAACATTTCTGAGACTGCACTGGGTTCTTTCTCCTGATATCTGGTGGGTATCAAGGATGACTCCTTCTAAGGGGGGGGGGGGAATCTAAGTGATATATACAAACTTCCTGTCTGAAGAGGGGAACAGTTAGAAAGAAAAATGGAAAAAGAAAGGAATAAGGTAGAACTTTCATCGCCTTTGAAGAATCCAATGTTTCTTTTTGGCAGATGAAAGAAAATTGGATTGAGGTGAAAATAATTCCCTTTCATTTCATTTTTTTTTTTTTATGCAGAGGAAGAAAAAAAATCAGCTTTGATGGCTAATTTTTACATAAGACCAGCCATGTCATCTGCAAACATTTGAGGGGACTAATTTAATTTTGTGCCAAATGAAAGTGCTTCTGTTGTTTACTCTTTAGGTACAATGAGGTCAGGTATTTGTGCACAAGGAGAAGGGAGCTGGCTTTCTCCAGCACCGCTCCCAAGAGACAAAAACCTGGCGGAAATCCAGGGTTGTGTCCCATCAAACAATAGCAGCAGGAATTTCATTTCGGCTTCTGTGGCAGACGCTGCTGGGCTGTGAGCAGAGTGAATAGTACCCCATAAGGCTTAGTGTGTGGATGTTAAAGATTATTACCTAGCAACCATACATTAAGCTACCACTGAACCTTAATGGACGCTTCAGTATGTGTTCTCTGGCTGTGTGAGTGTTACGGGCTGAGTAGATTGGAAAAGGGGACATGATCCTATCTGTGGTTTAGCTTGAGGGCCAGCATGACCCAAGAAACAGATACTGGAATACGAGCCTTGCTTAAAATCCCTATGCACTGAGAAGGCCTTGGACAAGTTGCATTTTCACAGTCACTGCTCCCCATCTGCAACAATGGGTGTGCAGTACCATTACTGTTTAATGCAAATGTAATGCTAGTGGTGTGGTGCTGATGGTGGGATTCAGGATTCAGAAGAATAATGGACTGCTGCCCTGTGCCCAACAAGACTCAGCACAGAGTTAGGTGTGCCTCAACTCAGTGACTTCAATGGTTGGCAACCTTCAGTTTTGAAAGACTATGGTATAAACCTACAGCACCCGGTATTCGCAGGCGGTCTCCCATCCAAGTACTAACCAGGCCTGACCCTGCTTAGCTTCCAAGATCAGACAAGATCAGGAACGTGCAGGGCAACAGTGACTTCAATGGACTTTTAGCTTGCCCAATAGAAAGTCCAACACAGAGTTCAGTGGCATTTAAGCAGCCTCAGGAATGCTATCACCGTGTGCCAGAAGTTTTGTTTAGATTTTCTTGTTTGGCTGCCTTTCAACAACTGGAAGTAACAGGGTCAGCTTTTCTGCAAAGGGACATGAAAGCGCTGCTTCAAGCAGCAAAGTTGGAGGGGCAGCGTCCAGATGAGCTCCCCCTATCCGTCTTCAGTCCTCTCCAGCCTGCTGCTGACAGAGCCACTCCAGCCAGCACTCTGATCCTCTTCCAGATTGCTGAAAGTGAAGAGGATCATGGCAGTGGCAGCCCCTCCTCCCTCCAACTGCTGTAGGAAGAAGCTCAGAGAAATTAAGCTGCTGTAACTCCAAATTGCCACCTCGCCCCCAATCCACCAGGCTGCTTATTAAAGCACCAACAGCACAATCCTGTGTGTCTACTCAGAAGCAAGTCCTAAGGGGCTTACACCCAGGAAACTATGTATGGGGTCACAGCCTAAGTAGGTTGTGAGAGGCACTCTGGAGCCCACCTGTGCCTCCTTACTTTGAGTTGCTCTTGCTGCATTGCCTCTATCCTCTATGCTGCTCCTGTTTCAAATGAACCAAAGGAACAGAACATGATCAGAAGGATGGAAGCTGCGCACCGAGAGCAGCTTAGGGTAGGAGAAGGGATCACAGGCGCACCACCCTCCCTTTTTATCTACCAGGGGACATGTGCATAATAGGCAAAAATTGGGAGGATTCGGAAAGCAGGAAGACATCGCCTGTTGCTGAAATGAGCAACTGTTAGGTGGGAGCTTTAATTTAGCCTAAACACATTCTAATTTTTTTGTAAACATTTATATTCATATTGAGTATCACACCTGCCTTGAACTCATGGCATCAACGGCTCAAGGCAATACTAGCTTAAGTCCAAATATTTTGGTTTGCCTGGGTTGCGATTGTGGTGCCCTATGATGTTTCCCTGTTCCATCAGATGTAAACTGATGGAAGATGCCTCTATCACAGGGACTTAATTTTTCAAGCCCTACTCCAAGCCCTCTCATGGCACACGGTTTGATTAAAATTGTGCAATCAATAAACGAAGCACAGAAATCAGAGACATGGCTTTTAATTTTCTGCCATCTTTTTGCAAACGCTAAACACTTATGTTCAACCAGTTCGCACACTGCTACTTCCCTAAATGCACTGATAATATTATGCAAGGTTGACATCATAATATGAATTCTTCCTACCCTCACGACCCATTCAGCTTATTAGCTTCTCCATTTCATGTAGCTCTGAGCTGAAAATGGAAAATATCGCCCCTAAATGGAATAGGATATAGGGCTCCTCTTCTTGCTAAGCTTGGTGAGTATTCCACAGCATCTTCCTTACTTTCTTTTTTAAATAATTACTGTTTTTTTCCTCCAATCACTGTTGGGGTTAAATTGCAACCCAATCCTATTCCCCACCATCTTCCACCATGCAGCCATGCTGATGGGGCACACTT
Organism: Tiliqua scincoides; assembly: GCF_035046505.1. Classification (NCBI taxonomy): domain Eukaryota; kingdom Metazoa; phylum Chordata; class Lepidosauria; order Squamata; family Scincidae; genus Tiliqua; species Tiliqua scincoides. The sequence goes on along the minus strand of NC_089822.1, from coordinate 91,790,940 downwards.
GGAGGGGGAAGAGAGGGTTGCAATCAGAAAGAGCTAAGGAAAAAGTTACTTACCTCCTCCTGGCAGACCACCTGACATTCTATGTTCTTGGATCCAAATCAGCTATTTTCTGGCATAAATCCAAGAGGAGGAAGGGACCCTGCTGGGTTGAAAAATCTGGGATAGGATACAGCATGCACCTTTACTACCGAGATCCACCCTCCAACCTACTTCCCACCCCTGCCCTCACCTTGCCTTTCCCAAACCACCCATTAACCACTCACAAACCACCCCCTCCACCATTTTACCTGGGTTGGCAGAGCATCCAGGGAAGTCTGGTATGCATTGCAGCACCACTGGCCATTTCCACCAGTGGTTTGGTTGCATGCTACAACAGCTCAGCTTTTGCACCCCCACAATAGGGCCTATGGCAATGACTTGTAAGATCTGATGCCATGAGCCCTTGATAGAATTGGGTCATGAGTCACAGAAGCTAATTTTCCCTTTGCCAACAAGACATGTCCTTCAAAGCCCAGGGAAAACAAAATCCGTCTATCAAATGCACCTCATGAATTCCTTACATTGCCATAATCGGCCCCTTCTTATCCTGCTAGAGAGAGAAATGGGCTGTCATAGGACCTGTTCCAGCCCATGGTTCTGGCCTGGGCTGGGCTGAAGGCTCTTTGGGATCTGAGGAAGAAGCAAGTCTGGTCAAAGTTGTTTAAACAAACAAGCTTTACAAGAACACCAACTTACAGGAGCACCTCCTGGCATAAACTTACCAGGCCAGCAAGACCCAGAGCAAAGCAATGGCTGAATACAGGGTCTTATATAGGTTAGTTGTTTTATTTGGCTGTTTTAGTGGGAAATCAGTGCGAATTAGCAAGAAATAGATTAATTGACAGCAAAGTGATATATGTATGACTGTTGCCCTGGTTCTCATCATTAAAAGAAACCTTATCAAACAGGTGTAGCCAATAATTGGCTGAGCTGGTACACCAAGGCATGTTCCCATCATTTGGGGAAAGGGTATCAGCTGATTCACGTGAAGACTAAACAAAACCTGGGGCTTTGGAGTAGACATAAATCTTACCGCCCCATTCTCATAGTGTTGGGCAGGTCCAGCTGCAGGGGGCCCTGTTCTGAGTCCAATTTCTCATGCTTCTTATGGGAACAGTTCAGTGGGAAAGCAGATAGTTCCCAGGGGATGGGAGACAAAAGATGGCTGACAAGCACAGGCGATGGCTGCCTGGATGGGAAGATGGTTACTGGCTATTACAGAACCCTACTGCAGGATTCTCAAAATGAACTGCATACTTGTTGAACACAGAAGGGCCAGAATTCCTCCTTGTGCTGTGAAGTATGTTTGCCTCATTAGTAGGACTGCCATCTGATTACAGAAGTTTTTCAGAACTGGTTCACCAATTGCCTTTTAAGCAATTAATATTTGCATATTACCAAACACACAATATAGGATAGGATTTTAAAAAATTGAAGAAAGTGTAAAATAACTTACAATTTTAGTGCTCACGCATTTTTTTTTTTTTTTGAAGGAAAGGCTATCTTTAATAATTCTATTCCCGTTACATCAAACCCAAAGCCATCCATCAAAACCAAAGCACCTCCAAAAATATGCATGTTACGCTGATGAAAACTACCACTGAAAGCCGTTGTTGATTATGCCCTGATTAAAGCTGCTCCAAAAGCTGTTAGGATCAAACAGAAGTCACTCCTTTACTAGGAACTGGGATTGATCCATTTGCTCTCAGACATAACTGGTGCTGGATGCAGTGAGAGTAGGTTAGACAGGAAATTATCCCTTTTGGTAGCATATAAAATAGCACTTTTCCTTGTGGGAAATCAATGGCTTCTGGGTGGGAAATGGCAAGTCGTGTTAGAGCAAATAGAGGGTGCGTACAGACATACATAATTGAAGCATGAAGCCACATGCTCTCCAGCTTTTGTTTGGATGGAAAGTCTCCTCTGAAGCAAGCTCAGAGGACAACTGGTTTCATGCAATGGTAGCATAGCACTCATTGGCTAAAAACAGATGACATCACCAACCTTCCTCCCCAAAGCAGTTTTTCAGTGTTTTAAAAATTGAGTCTGCTTTCTTTTCTCCAAAAAAAGGGTAAGGAATTAGCCAATGAAAGTTACAAGGTTCATGAGATGCTTTTAAAAATCAAAATGTGAGAATAGCCCACACAAAGGACAAGGGAGGCAAGACTCACTACTGAATCAGTACTTCACAGGCCTGCACTCTTGTCAAATTGTGAAGGCAAGAGGAAGGTGGGCTCAAGGCCTGGGACCAAATATATATACTGTATGCAGCAAGTTCTGGTTTCCAACTGTACAACCTCAGAAGCTCCCATTTCGGGGCTCTCAAAGAAGAGAAAAAGTGTTACCCTACACATATTGCAATAAAAGACTGTCACAAAGAAAGTTGCGATTAAGTATACAGTAATACATAGCACATATAGAAAGGTTGTGTTCAGTGCTCTTCACACTACCTTCACCCCCCCCCACCTCTTCTGTTGACTTACCTTCATCGACAATCGGTGAGAAAACCTCCAACACAGGTGGGAAGGTTCAGTGCTATGTAGCTAACCAACCGAGCACCTTTTGCGACTGGTGTTGACTGCTCTATGGCCCTGACCCAATGATGGCCAGTAAGTTGAAAATTGGGCTATCACAGCCCAATCCTATGCTTCCCTAGCGCCTAGGGCTACAGTGGTGCCAAAATGGTGATCGCTGTATCCTATGGGGCAGGGAAGCAGCACCAAGTCTCCTCAGGGTAAGGGAACAAATGTTCCCTTACCCCCCATCTAAGACCCAGGGGGCCCCAATTGGTCTCCTTGGATCTGCACCAGGTTTCCAGGCCCAGGGCAGGGGGGGGCAGGATACGGTAGTAGAGCCTGCCACTATCTCCACTCCCCTCACAGGCCTGGTCCTCCCCTGCCCCACTCTCCCCCACCCAGTTCAGCCTACTTCCTGCCCTCCCTCTTTGCCCTAAAAAGCCCTGCCGCCGGTTGGTGGCCATCCCTACCACCAGGAGCTCTCAGCAGTCATCCTCAGGCGCTGAAGCCCAGTGCTAACTGACACTGGGCTCAGTGCTGGTGGCATGTCAGTACCACTGGCACAAAAGTGCCTTATGGCATTTTTTGTGACAGCTGGGTCAGCTGTGCCGGCGGAACGCCAGTGCCACAGCCCATAGGATTGGGCCCTCAGTTTCCTAGCCACTGCACTACACCGGCTCTCAGTGATAGGAGAACAGCTGAAATGAGAGACAGCAGAAAGTTTTTTGATGTTAATGGGGGCTGTTCTGTTTCCAGTGCTGTCCCACCCTTCGCCCAATTCCAAGAAGATGACAAATCTAATCATTAAACGTCTGTCTGGATTTTTACAGTTTCGGCTCATGTGTTGCTCTCCAAGGCAACCCCTCTTCACTGCTACTGCCACTGTGTGAGAGTCATGTTAGAACATTACCGGAGTGGGGGAAAAAAATAAGTTCTTCTGGTCACCCTTCAGCTAACAGGGTTTTGTTTATTAGCATCAAAAGCAGATAGTTTCATCTCCTGTTTGGAGTCGGCTCCAGGAGAGAATTTTCACACATGGCCGAGCTGCAACTCGAGCGGGTGGGGAACTCTGCCTTGGCATTAATGGTCTCTGTTCTCTCTCTTGCTAGCACTTAGGCCCATATGCACAGAATGTGTGGGAACTGCTGGTCAAGCTGATGACTGGAGAGGAAATCATACAGCAGAGTCCCCTTCGCTGCATCCACTATCTCCTTTTCAGCTCTGGGCACATCATCTCTGGGCGAGGTTTAATTGTCCTACATGTGCGATCATTGACACAAGACATTAATTCTTTTTGATCTTTACTAATGTTGGAGCTGAAATGCAACCCTGAGTGCCAGTTTTAATAAGCCCATTTGCTACAACAAGGGGTTATTTTTAACAAGTGCCCTGTCTTTTAATAGCCACTCTCTTCAAATTGAGTCTTTCTGGACTAACATAAGCTACCCTTTAGAGATCAGCCTCTTACAGCCAGTTCACATGAGAAGGTTTTATTTTTCCTGCATGCTTGTTCATTCATTCTAACTTTGGTCTATACACAAGATCAACCAATCATCTGAATGTTTTACCAAGAACTTGGATCACGAGCTCACCAGGAATCTGGTTTGTAGTAAAAGACTACCTTGTACTGACCCTTCTTCTGTTGCACATGTTCAGACTCTCAGATGCTTTAATAAATACATGAAGAAAGACTAGAGATCCCTTCACACACCTGGGACTGGTCCAAGACTTCTCGATGCCTGAGGAGGTATGCCAAATGCTGCTCCCCTTACCCAATGATATACCAGCCTCTGATCCTCCCATTCTCTAATGTTCTAGCTCAGAAGTCTCCTCCCCTCACATTTCCCCTTCTCTCTGTCCCCCTCTACCTTTTCCAACCCAGGGAATTTAAGGAGGCAATGTTCTTATTTAAAAGGGGATTGGAAAAATTTCTGGAGGAAAAGTCCATCACAGGTTACAAGCCATGATGTGTAATGTGCAATCTCCTGATTTTAGAAGTGGGCTACCTCAGAATGAAGGATGCAAGGGAGGGCACCAGGATGCAGGTCTCATATTGTCTTGCGTGCTCCATGACGCATTTGGTAGGCCACTGTGAGATACAGGAAGCTGGACTAAGTGGGCCTTTGCAGGGCTCTTCTTATGTTCTTATGATTGCAACTAGATGGGCAGAGATAGGATGCCTCCACCAATCTGCTACCCTGAGGCTACCACTTCAGTGGCCCACATGGATGGGCCAGCCCTGTTGCTTGAGTTACATATCAATATTCCCATATTCCTAGAATTTCTGAATTGTTTTATTATGGTAGCAACAGAGGAGGGGTTGGAATATTCAGCCAAACTTTAACATTTTTTAGTAGAAAAGTGTACTTCATTCTTGGGTGGTGAGCATGTCCTTGCTTACCAACAGTCTCCTTAAGTTAAAACTAGAACTCACCGGTAACCAGCAACCCAGGGTCAACTGGAGCAGTTGCTTCAGGAAGCAGATTGGTGGGGGGGGGGGCATCCCATCTCTTCCTATGTAGTTGCAATCTTCTTCTCTTTCTACTCCCTGAACTGGAAAAGGAAGAGGGGGACAGAGGAAGAGGAAATATGGAGGGGAAGAGAGTGCTGAGCTAGAACACTGGAGTATGGGGTGAGCAGAGGCTGGCACATCATCATGTAATGAGGGCATGCCACCTCAGGTATCAGGAGGTCTTGGACCATCCCTGTATAAACTATTAAACACAGCAACATCCACAAGACATAGCTTTTCCAACAGATTCCATTGCCAGCTCTGTCCCGTATTACTCAGTTGGCTGTAATAATAATAATGTGCCAATGTTTTATCAATAAAATATGCCATCAATGTACATGGCACTTCACAGAGTAATGTAAGACCCCTGCCCTGAAAACTTTACTGTCTACATTTACAGAGCCACAGATAGCTTCAACCCTACTACCAAAGGCTCGTCCACGTACACTTATTCTCATGGGGAACCACCAGTGGTTTCTGATGTGGCCCTTGAGGCACAACAAATAAGTATTAGAGGAAAATTCTGAAGAAATTTAGCAACCTGCTGAGGAGACAACCCACTCTTCCTTTTTCATTTTGAAATTTACCTTCCTAGGCATGCATGGAGCATATTGGATCACAGCCATGAGGATCAATACAGCCGTTTAGTTTTAATGCTATATTTTGCCCATCTGTGATGTTCCTTATCATTCTCATCCCTTGCTCAAATGTGTCCTCTTGGAAGAGGGGCTTCCTTAATATCCTGGTATAGTTCACAATGGGGATCCATGTCGGAGTCTTCAAACATAAGCTTATTCCAACCCATCACCATGTGTTACTGATTCATCTTCTCGGCACTTTGCTGGGAAAATAGCTGCTTCCAGTCGTCGCTAGAGGCCAATGTGACATGGTATGTAAAAACTTCACAGTCCCATGAATAAATTACACCTCTTACCGACATATGTGTCTAAAGGAGATTGTTAGAAAACTAAATTACCACCACCCCTGAGCAATGCTAAGAGTGAATATCTCATACACGACTTTGCCAGAGGAATCAATCCCCTGTTTAGCAACATGGAAACCTACATGAGCTCTCACTTGCTCTCTCCCCATTTCTGAATTCCAAGTTGGGTTATTAACCAATTGTGAAGAGTAGCCGGAGGCATACCAAAGGTCTTTTAATGCAGGAATAATATTTGAGCTGGGTAATTGATGAGCTCAGCCAACCCTTGCAGGAGTCAGCACAACTCTTTCCACTGACTTTATTGGATGTTCATTGGCCAGACCTTTCCACAGGAGTCTTGCTAGTGGTCTAAGTCAAACACAGATACACTAATTTTAGTATAGAAAATATTATTTTCAACAGAAGTCATCGATAACAGAAATTTTAGGTTTCGAAGAATTTACGTTCAAGCTTCACAGCTTGGATATCCGTTTAGGATCTTATAGGAAACCATGGTTCCTACCTCAAAACTTTAGTTGATTTACTCAGCATAGCCAGGGAGACTCCTTTATCTTCTGTGATTGTTGTGAATCCAGTAGTGGACCTGCCCTCATTGCACACCAGGGCAGGTCCGGGACATGCTGCCCCCCAAAATGCTGCCCCCCTCCAGCACGCTGCCCCCATTCCTCCTGAGGATACTCACCGAGGCTCACAGAGCCTTGTGCGATGCTCAGCAGTGGGCAAAAAGCCTTCTGAGGTTTCTTCCGCTGTTTTCAGCAATACTTTCGATTTCCTGACAAAGAGGCAGGAGAAGCCTCAGAAGGTTTTTTGCCTGCTGCCGAGTGCCATGTGGGGCCTCACCCAGCCGCTGAATGGCTCAGACGGACAGGCGGGGCAGTGTGGTGGGCAAAGGCTGTAGCGGCAGTGGTGCAGTGAGCGCGGTGCTTGGGGCTTTTCCCCTCTACCCCCGTCCCAGGTCTGCCACTGTGTGAATCTTCATTGTGTTAGCTTTACATAGTAATCTTAAACCTTAGCTTTACATAATAATGGTTGTTGAACTGTACTTCTTCCATCCCAGAGCCCTTTGACCCTTACATTTTACCATTTTTCTCTTTGTGTGTGTGTGTGTGTGTGTGTGTGTGTGTGTGTGTGTGTGTGTGTGTGTGTAAAATGCTGAGCAGAGACTAGATCACCTCCAAGATCCCTTCCAACACTCACATTCTAAAATTCTATCATCTCTTCCAACTGAGATGCACTTAGCGCATCTGATGAAGTGAATTTTAGTCTACAAAACTGTATACTGAAATGAATGTGTTCATCTTTAAGGTGCTACAAGACTCTTCCTTGTTCTTTCTACAACAGACTATGTGGCAACCCCTCTGGAAATCAATAACATTGTTATTGATTTCCATTTGTATCCCACTTTCTACTCCTGGAACAGGAGTCTCAAAGCAGCTAACAAACATAGCAATAAAATGACAACAAAATGCCATAAAAATCATTAGCACATTTTGAAAAAAAAATGCACAAAACTAAAACCTAAGCCAAAAGTACTACCAGCATCTCTCAGTTCTCTCCAGAAGCTCTGCTAGAGAAAACATCTTCTCAAAGTTCAGTATACAGCTAGCTAGTCATGCCTTGCTGACCTGGGTAGGGTGTTCCAAAGGCAGGATTCTGTTGGAAAGGTGTTGTTCTTGACCCCTGAAAAGAAGGAGAAATATGTGGGTCAGGGCTTCTTCAAGATTTGAAGGCCTCATGGAGAAATTACCTATTTCTCCATAAGGTCTTCATCTTCTTCTTGTTGGCAACCTTCAGTCTCAAAAGACTATGGTATCGCACTCTGAATGGTGGTTCTGGAACAGCATCTAGTGTGGCTGAAAAGGCTGATTCGGGAGTGACAATCCCTTCCACACTGGGAGCAAGTCTAGTCTGTCCCTGGTCTGTCTCCCTGGCTATGGGCCTTCCTTCTTTGCCTCTTTGCCTCAGTCTGTTGGCCAAGTGTCTCTTCAAACTGGAAGAGGCCATGCTGCACAGCCTGCCTCCAAGTGAGCCGCTCAGAGGCCAGCGTTTCCCACCTGTTGAGGTCCACTCCTAAGGCCTTCAGATCTCTCTTGCAGATGTCCTTGTATCGCAGCTGTGGTCTACCTGTAGGGCGCTTTCCTTGCACAAGTTCTCCATAGAGGAGATCCTTTGGGATCCAGTCATCATCCATTCTCACGACATGACCGAGCCAACGCAGGCGTCTCTGTTTCAGCAGTGCATACATGCTAGGGATTCCAGCTCATTCCAGGACTGTGTTGTTTGGAACTTTGTCCTGCCAGGAGATGCCGAGGATGCGTTGGAGGCAGCGCATGTGGAAAGCGTTCAGTTTCCTCTCCTGTTGTGAGCGAAGAGTCCATGACTCGCTGCAGTACAGATGTGTACTCAGGACGCAAGCTCTGTAGACCTGGATCTTGGTATGTTCCGTCAGCTTCTTGTTGGACCAGACTCTCTTTGTGAGTCTGGAAAACGTGGTAGCTGCTTTACCGATGCATTTGTTTAGCTTGGTATCGAGAGAAAGAGTGTCAGAGATTGTTGAGCCAAGGTACACAAAGTCATGGACAACCTCCAGTTCATGCGCAGAGATTGTAATGCAGGGAGGTGAGTCCACATCCTGAACCATGACCTGTGTTTTCTTCAGGCTGATCGTCAGTCCAAAATCTTGGCAGGCCTTGCTAAAACGATTCATGAGCTGCTGGAGATCTTTGGCAGAGTGGGTAGTGACAGCTGCAACATTGGCAAAGAGGAAGTCACGCAGACATTTCAGCTGGACTTTGGACTTTGCTCTGAGTCTGGAGAGGTTGAAGAGCCTTCCGTCTGATCTGGTCCAGAGATAGATGCCTTCTGTTGCAGTTCTAAAGGCATGCTTCAGCAGGACAGCGAAGAAAATCCCAAACAAGGTTGGTCAAGTAAGGTCTTCAGATCTTGAAGAAGTCCTGGTACGCATATTGGAAATAAATAACACAGCAGGAAGAGGCAACCCAATTACTTATATTTCTAAAAATATTACCCACAATACATTGACACTAGGAACTTTATTCTTGCATTGCAGAAGCAAACAAAACATTTTATTCAACTTATAGTGCAGTCCTATGCAAGTTTTCCCAGAAGCACGTCCCACTACATTGGACAGACCTTATGCCTAAGTGAGCCACATTTGGGAGTGACTGTGAGCCCAATCCGGCGCTGACCAGAGTTAGGCGAGTGCTGGAACTCTGCCACTCAGCAGTCGCGCAGACTGCCAAGCAGCGGAAAGCTAATTGGAGGCATGGGGGGAGGTGGGGAGGAGGTGTTCCGGAGAGGGAGGAGGGAGAGGGAAGGCAGGGAGAGGGTAGGGAGGAGGTGTGCCAGGGGAGAGGGCGGGGCAGGAGTGAGACGGGACTGGTGGAGCTTTGCTGTACCAGATCCAGAGCCTTCGTATTGGGCTCCCTGCTCAACCTTTGGGTTGCCTTAAAATGGAGTAGCTCCATTGCGGGGCTACTCACTTTACCCAGGGTAAGGGGACAAAAGTTCCCTTTTCCCAAGGAGCTGCTGGCAGCTGTCTAGAGTGTGCTGGATGCGGTAGCAGCCATTTTTGGCACCTCTGCAACCCCCCGCACCAGACAGCTCAGGGTTAGGCTATAAAGCCACAAATTGCTCACTCGCTCTTACACAACATTGTGAAACCACTCCAGAACCCTTTGCGTGTTCCTGATCCACTCTGGTATTTACTAAAATGCACCCTTGTCAATGGTTGTCTCATCATTTCAAGTTTGGATCCCCCTAACATGTTGTTCCATAAAGCAAACATGTAAATCTTCATATGGACCTGGAGTACAATACCAGACCTATTGCAACAAAGCACCAGCACTATAACTGAAAAGTCCCTGGCTCAAATCTTTCATCTGCCATGATCTCACTAAGTAACCTTAGGCAATTCACTATGGCCTAGCATCAATGTAATGCATAACCATGGTTAGAGCTAACATAGAGCCCAATCCTGAGCTCTTCCAGTCCAGTCCATGCTGTAAGGCATGTCTGCAGCCCTCAGTGCCAGTCCCGTTCCCGTGCTAGTTCAGTGCCAGCCAGTGCTGGGCTAGCACAGGTGAACCGCCGCTGCTCCACTGCTCTACAGTTGCCCAAACCGCCAGGGGGCGAAAAGGTAGGTGGGGGCGTGGGAAGGCAGGGAGGAGGCATTCCAGGATGGGGAGAGGTGGCGGGAGGGTGCTGCAGAATCCCCATTGCAAGACTGCTTGCCAGTGAAAAATCCCCTTCCCCCGAGGAGCTGCTGACGGCTGCCCTGTTGCATGCATGATGCCGCAGCAGCCATTTCAGAGCCGCGGCAGTCCCAGCACAATGGGCAGCTCAAGATTGAGTTACCTGTTGGTTGTCTCAGGTTAAGTTCCCAAATGTGCAATGAAACCATGATTTAGTTTGCTGAGTGAAGCCTTGAATTGGATAGTATGTATAGGGAGGAACTGTGAGATCTGCTTTTCACCTTGCTAATCATGAGAAAAGACTAGAGAAAAAGGGAAACTACTTTGACCATGGTTTTCTTGGTACAGCTAGTGCCTTCACCATTGTCTGGTTGGCATTAGTATTTGATCATAGTTAATGCAAACCATGGTTTGCAAACCTATTTCAAACTATGGTTTCATATTTGGTTTGTAGCCAGTTCTTAACAGTGATTCAGATGTAATGTTTCACCAAGGTTCAGAATTATTATTATTTTTTAAATTTTTATGCTGCCTTTTACTAGCAAGACCCAAAATGCTTTTGGAAAAATACCACTAATCAAAATAAACCATGTAAAGTGTTGTCCCTGTGCTGGATCTTTTTCTTGGAGCTCTATTCCCCCTTGTCTGTAATACACACATTACTGGCCTACCTTTCAGAGTTATTGTAATGGTTATTGAGATAATGTCTGTGAAGTGCTTTGGGGCACTCTAATGCTCTGGAAATGCTAAGTATTATTATATGACATTCTTCAATCTGTCTGCCTTCCTGACTTCACCAGCAGTCTTTGTGATTTCAATGAGTACTCACTGTGAATAAGGGTGTCTCACTGTGCTTTAAGGAATAAAGAGCACACTGAAGGTGGAACAAAGGAAGCCAGAATACAGGTTGTAGTCAAGGAAAGTCAATTTACCTTTCAGGTAAATGATAATCTTTAACCCTTGAAACAGCAAGCATGCAATCAGGTCAGAGGAAACTGCTAACTTTAAAACAATAATTACGATTTGCCTTTTGTGATTGGGCAATTAATTAGCAGAGGGTTCGTCAATATTAGGGTTATACCAAATTGCAAAATATATGGTCTGAACCCTAGCTGTAGGCTCTGTCACACTACCCTGTTTGACATATGGCTTAATAAGTAGTTTAGGAATACTGTGGGGCGGAGAATGTGGAATTCTTCTGGGCTTGTCTTCAGTTCAGGAGGAAAGGAAGCATCTATCCTACTTCTGCAGCTTTGAAACAGGACTAATTGATTGGTCTCCTGTGAACCTGAAAGCCATTAAGAGTACGAAGGATGAAAAGCAGCTCAAACAGCTTTATTACCATTTTCTAGTAAAGTACCAGTTTTAGACTCTAGACCTACTGTGCAACAGCAGGTTTCCAGATATTGGCTGTGTTGGCTTGTGCTTCTGGAAGAGAGGAAATGACTGGTTCCTAAAAGCAGAAACAGCTGCTTAGATCATGAGCAGACAGACTTGCTGGCTGGCCTGAGACCAGCAGATGTGGTGCTGGGAGAGACTTCACAGGCTTGGTTAAACTCACCAGTTGGTGGCACCATAGAGCTGACCAGGGGTACCATTACCGACACCTTTGCCCCTTTATTTCTGATCACATGTGTGGTTGTCTAGAAAATGTAGAGTGTTCTTGCAAGATAAAGCACCTGATTTGTGTGTCATCATCCCCTGGAAAGAACATCTCAGACACTGGAAGAGAGAGAACTTGTAAATATGTTGGGCAAAGCATAGAAAATTAGGCTTATGGAGTTTCAGGGGCATCAATTTTGGGTAGCCCATATTAAACCCGGAGTCTTCAGGTCACCTATCAGCCATTTTAGAACTGGTATGCAACAAGCCACTGGGGGAAAAAAAACTCTACAGATTGCATGGTGTTTATCCAGTGGCTGAAGAAAAAGGAACATCCCTGAGATAACTTGATAGTCATTTTGAATAATAATAATAATAATGATGTGTTTAAAGCTTAAAATGTTTTAAGTCACCTTAAGTACAAAGTACCTTTAAATACTTTCAGTCCAACAAGCTCTTCATCAGAACATCCTAGAACAGCTTCTAGAAAAGTCTTCATAAGGTTGAGAGAAGGAAATGAGCTCTCTTTGAGCATTTCCAGATTTTGTCTGAGGAAAATTCCCTTTGGGCCTCAAAATGTTTCAGAGGTCTAAGGAGATTTCGAATTAAAAATGGCTCCAGGCACCTTCAGGATGTCCCACTATGTTTTTTTGTGACATAAAAGTGCAGGCTTGTTTGCGTAGTCAAAACATCTGTTTAGATGTTCATAATTCTCCCATTATATATTATTATTATCCTGGAAATACAGTTATGAGTGCTTAATTTTAAGTTAAATCCCATTTAGAGCTAAGGGCAGCTGAAACAGCTGATAAAAGAAGTTCAGAAGCACGAAGACCTCAAAAAAGCCATATTAAATGTTTTATATATGGCAAAATGTTCCAAGCTAGCAGCCAAAATGAAGGGAAAAAATCTAGGCTCTGGTTGCCAACTAAGAAGCTTCCCCATCTCTTGAGATGAAATTCCAAAGTCATGAAACAGAAAGTTCTTGAGGAAAATATTCCATAAGAAAAATATGCGTTGTGAAAGGTGAAATATTTGGGAACATCAGAATCCAGTTTATAGTTAGTGAATCTTCATTTGAGCCAAGGCTTACAGCCCAACCCGACTGGGCACTAACACTGGCGGAATAAGCTAACACCAGTGGCAACTGCCTTATGGTCAAGCAGGCCTTTGAATAATCTATGGCTTGGTCATTTCAAGAGGCAACTAACTGGCTGACACACATACCCACAAGCTGTGTTCTTACTGATTTTTCCTACTGATTTATTAGTAGTAGTAGTACTACAGCATTTGTATACTGCCTTTTGCACTGACTCTCACAATACACATTGTCTTACAGAGTCTTACAGACTCAAGGCAGTTCACATAGGCAGGCTATACTAAACTCATCTTTATTTCAAATGAGTTTTTACAATAAGTGTTCTACAAACCATCATAGAGCCCTTCATGGTCTGGCATCTGGGTATGCCTTCTGAGCTTCCAACAGGAGCAGCTTCAGGTCAGCAAAGCTGGAAGCTGACTCTCCATACTCCTCCACATTCCTGTGGTATTGCTTATTTGTCACCCTCTCACAGTCACAGGTCAGAACAGTGGCTCCTTCCGACTCTTTCCTCTCACAACAGCTCTTCAGCTTTTTTCCTGGTCTCCCATCCAATTTTCAGCCAGGACCATTCTTTGGGCAGCCTTCCGCCAAACCACCAGACCACATGACCTGCCCTTTAACTGGGTTGCTGTTTGTCTTTAATGCTGTATTTAATTACATGTTGCTTGTAATTACATGTTTCACCAATATTGTCATTACTAAGAAAAAGTAATACCCTGCTTTCATAAAAAAAATTCAAAGTGGTTTACAATAATCCATAAAAGCCAAAAAATACAGCACCACAATTAGAAAAAAGCCTCACATAGAAACATATGAACAAAGAGACGGGCAGCCCAATCCTGCGTTCCCATGGCATGTGGCTGCGGCGGCATCGAAAACGGCTGCCACTGCATCCAGTGCGCCCACGGCAGCCACGGGCGGCACCTCGGGAGAAGGGGACTTTAGCCCCACAATAAAATAAGAAGCGGAAATAGCCCCACAATGGGGCTACTCGATTCATTGCTGACCAATAGGTCAGTGGTGAGGGAAGAGCATTCATGTAGGGTGCGAGCTCCACTCTACTGGGCCCGCCTCCCTCCCTCCCCGCTCCTTCCCCTGGCATGCCTCCTCCCCACCCTTTCCCCTCCCCAGATCACTTCTTCCCCCCTGCCCCCGCTTACCTTACCACAGCTTGGCAGTCCATGAGACCGCCAAGGGGTAGAGGCCGGCACTAGTCCAGCGCTGCCCGGCGCTGGGCTAGCATGGGCTCTGGCCCAGTGTTAGGCCTCGCAAACATGCTTTATGGCACGTTTGTGACAGTACACACTGGCGGTAAGCCGGCACATGGAGCCCAGGATTGGGCTCTAAAAACACACATCAGATGGAGAAAAAACACTAACAGAAAACCAATGAAAGCCTACTGAAGTAAAGCAGCTGCACCAGAAAACTGAGAAAGTGGGTGCCAGTCATACATTACAGAGCAGAGGGTTCCACATAGCAGGGACCATCCTCAAGAAAGCTCTCTCACAAGTTACCACCATCTAAATTTCTGATGGTGAAAGAACACACAAGAGTGTCTCCCTGAAATATCATATCAGATTCATGCAGAGGAAGGCAGTCCTTCAAATAATTTGATCCTAAGCTGTTAAGAGAGCTTTAGCAGTAACTACTAGCACTTTGAATTGCGCCTGGAAACATAATGGCAACCAATGAAGTAATTGTCCTACGGCAGCATCAAAGAGTTTTGCACACTTGGCACTTTTGCAGTAGTATTGTGTATCAATTGAAGTTCCTAGAGGGTCTTCAAGGGCAGCCCCACATAGACCAAGTTGCAATAATCAAGTTGAAAAGGTAACCAAGGTTGCAGTCCTATATACACTTACCTGAGAATGAGTTCCATTGAACTCATTGGAACTTACTTCTGAATAGACACACATAGAATTGTGCTGGAAGGGTTAGTTTCAACTGGTGGCTCCTTGACCTTCTGGGCCATTGGCCGCAGCTCCCCATTAGGGCTACAACCCTATACACTGTGTAGGGCGGCAGGTTTTTTGTGAAGGTTTTGTAGCTCCCCTGGCTCTTTCTGCAGCTCCCTGGGGAGCCACAGCTCACAGTTTGGGAACCACTGGGTTAGGGTTACATGGATCAATGTCACCAGTTCTGCTTGAGAGGGAAATGTATGCAGTTGGTGCACCAACTGAAACTGGACAAAAGCATCCCAAGAAGCATGCACAAACTAGAAATCCTGGAGCAAAGGTAGGTCCAGAAGTAGCCACAAGCTGTGATTCTGATCTTTCAAGTGTAGTGCAACCTGATGAAGAACTGGTTCACATGCCATTACTGTATCCGCAGGTTTTCCAACCAGAAAAACCTCATTTCATTAATGAGATCGTTATCAGATCATTCGTACTATTTTTATGGTATACCTGTACTGTTTTGTTCTTTCCTGATTATTTAATTAGATTTTCAATGGATTTTAATATGTTTTTTAATGAAGTCACATTATGCTTTAATGATATAAACCACCTCTGTATCTTCAGGCAGAAAGGCAATTCTTAAATATTATCAATAAAAATGATATTCTCCTCACAAGGAGGAGCCTTCCAAATTGTGTGTTGGGTGATAATCTGGAGCTCGTTTCCTGGCAAATAAATTCATTGAATAGAAGAGGCCCTAAAGAGGCTGGAGTCTTCATACCAGGAAAATTGCTTCCAAATAAGTACCTCAGTGAGGCTTTTTCTCATAAGTAGTTGTGGTCTTTGCACATGTGGGCTGCACAAAATGGAATTATTAGTCCATCCTTGTTCTGAAAAGATACCAGACATAGTTTTGGAGGAGATAAGGGAAGAAATATAATCCTAAACAGAAAGATGGAGAACTTTTAAAGTGAGATTTAGAAGCCTGAAGCTCAGGCAGTGTTCCAGGGAGCAAGGTGTGATAGGGTAGCACACATTGCAATGGACGAAAATGACCTTATCAGAGATGTTTTGAACCATCTAAAAAAAAAAGATATCTGGCAGTCAGCTTAATTAAACCACCAAGCTGTAACGCGCTGTTAACAACACAATGTAGTCTTTTGTCCACGTTTCTGATATGCAACAAATACAATCCATCGGGACTTGAAAGCCAAGTTTTGAACCCTTATTGAAATGAAGTTGTCATCGCACAGACTTTCATCATGGTAACTTGAAATAGGCGGCATTGAAAGATGCTCAAGAGTGTCCAGGTGTACAAATGAAATTAACAGGGTAACAACAAAAGAGTAATAGTGGTTGAAATTGGGAGTCCGTTTTCATTAAACGCAAACAAAAGAGAAAAGGAAACAAAAGTATCAATATGTGAGAAATGGAAATGAAACTTTCTGGAAGAAAGTCAGAAGAAGCATATCCAGTCATTATTTTTGCTCCAGATCTTATTCTCAGTCCACTGAAATAAATGACATTTGGTATTATATACTGGTGGTTACAGACAACAATTTAATATAATTCAGCCTCATGTTCATGCCTAGTGTGTAGTGAAATCTTCCAAGTAAAAACTTTATTTCCAAGTAAAAACTTGGCATTGTGGTACAGATCACCAAAGCATCACAGGATGAAAGATCAGATTGTCCCAAATTCAGTACAGGCATCTTTGCGGGATACTGAAGAAAGAAATGAGAGGCAACGCCAATCTAATAAAACAAGTATAAACTGGGTTTAGATATTAAACAGTTTTGTTTTTTTAAAACTCTGGTTTATTTTAATAGAAAGATGTAAAATTAAGGGTGCAATCCTGTAAGTAAGTAAGTAAGTAAGAAAGAAGGAAAGAAGGAAAGAAGGAAAGAAAGAAGTTAAGCCAACTTTTACTATGCAAAAGAAGACCACACAGAGAAATGTTTGGAAAAAATGGCTACCTGGTTCAGTCTCCAGGTATGAGGGAACAAGGTTTCAGTGAAAACTGAGCTGTCCCCAGACTTACTGGGGTGGAGGGGACAGTGTAGGCTTCTTGCATTGTATGTGAAGGTTGTCTTTAAAGCCTGTTGAGGAGAGAGCCCTCTTGCCAAAGAAACTGCTGGTTGTGGCAGCAAGCAGGTGAGGAGGGAGAGAGGGCAGCCATTCAGCTGCAAGGTGGACTTCTGCTGTCTCCCAAAACTCTGATTACAAAAAAAAAAAAAGCACAACCAAAATTATTCCAAGGCTGGAATACCTTTCCTATGAGAAAATATTAAGGGCCTAATCCTGAAGTCCATAGTGCCAGCGGTACATGCATATCACCAGCTCTAACTGTCGTAAATGTGCTGTAAGGCATGCTTATGGCATCACCGGAGAAGGGAGCGCAAGTGATGGGCAAGTACCAGTAGGTGCTGAACCTCAGCACCGTGTGGATGGCCAATTGGCACTCCTTCAGCACTGGCTGGCGGTAAGACTTTTCAGGATGGGAGGAAGTGGGGAGAGGGGCAACAGAATAGAGAGTGGGTGGAAGGAGGAGAGGATCAGACCTGGGAGGGAAGCAGAGATGGTGACAGCCTCTGCCACTGCATCCTAACCTCCCTTTCAAGCCGGGTGACCTAACGCTCTCGGCTCTGTGCCCACTCAAATGCAGGCACAGAGCCATTGGCAGTGGTATGGCATTAACCAGGGTACGGGAGCAAACACTTCCTTACCCCAGGAGACCCCAGTGGTAACTTCGGCACCCACAGGATGCAGCAGTCGCAGTTTTGGCACCGCTGCAACCCTGAGCACAGAGGTGTTCGTGACTCAGCTGCCCAGCATTTAGACTAGTTCAGAAAAAGAACACAAGTAACAGAGGACATGATAGAGATAGATAAAACCATACATAGTGTGGAGAAACGTATGGAGAGTTTTTCTGTCTTTATATAAGGCATCTACTGCAGAAGCGGGATATTCACAACAGACAAAAGCAAGCACTTCTTCACACACATGATACATATGTAATTTGTGGAATTTGTTGTCCCATGGTGTAGTGGGACACCATGCTTATTCAGCTTGAGAAGGATCCTGCAGCCCCAAAGAGGCTTTCAGTTGGTGCTCCTCTGATACTGAGCGGGGATAAGAGGAACTGTCCCTTTTCACCCCAGCACAGTGCCTTTTCTAGGGTTGTTTGCTGGTGATATTTTGCATTTTTAGATGTAAAATTGTGAGTCCTTTTGGGACAGGGGACCATTGAGTTATTTGATTTTCTCTGAAATCCGCTTTGTGAACTTTTCTGCTGGAAATCAGTGTATAAATACTCATCATCACCGTAATCGTCATCTTGTCAGCTCTTAATGTTGGTGGAACTGGCATTCTGTCAGTGCTCACTACTGAAAAACTGCTGTAAAGCATGCTCTGGCAGTGCACCAAGTAGTGCCCTGCTGGTCTGCTGGTCACCTGCCAAAGGAGATAAGCCAGCAGGGGAAGCAGGAGGGGTTGGCGGGGGAGGATGGAACGGTGGCCAGAGGGGGCAAAACCAGGTGGAGGGGTGGAGAGGAATGAGGCAGAAGACTGCAAAAGAGCATGGTATGGCAGCAATGGTGCGTGCCAGATCCTATCCCCTCCATCAGCAGCCTGTTCTTTCCTCAGACTTGCACCAGCAAACTGGAGCTGGTCCAACAGGACCTAGTGCAGGGTGGGAGGCTTACAGAGGGGAAAAGGCATCTCCTGCTCCACTCCCTGCTGGATACAGTGTGTGCCTTTTCAGTGCTACTGCACTGCACTGCACTACACATTTGTCCTAGCTCATCATGGAAAGGTTGTGCATCTTCATGGAGAACTTTCATCTCTCCCCTTAGCTGAATCCAAACAAGAAATAGAATGCCGATCAAGGACAGTCAGTAACAGGATGAGTGATGGATGGGAGACAGCAACACGTAGCACTTATATAGCTCTTCCTGAGTGTGCAAAGTACTTCACATGTGTTATTTTGATGTTACCCTTGCAGCAGCCCTGTCAGGTGAATAACTATTATCATCCCCACTGCATCTGGGATGCTGAGTCTGAGAGTCAGCTGATTTGCCTAAGGCCATCTGGATGAAGCAAGATCTAAACCAGGAAAGTTTCTGATTTGCCTCTCAGTCTCTTTAGGCATGGAATGTCGTTATCTGGACTGTACCAGTTACTCGTGCTAGTTTCAGTGACCAATAATACCAACATTTGCTGATGGGGACCTAACATAAAGCTAGCGTTTATCATTCTACCCTAGACACCTGGCAAGCGGATTGGTTAAATAGGTCATGGTTAATTGGCCCAGCTCAAGGTAGACATCTGCTAGTTATCACAGCAAAATGGCTAACCTGAGGTACATACTGTACACTTTACTGTGCATAGTGAATGATAAAAAAAATCTACTTAGCACTCCTTATTCCTTACCAAAAAAAATACCCTAAAACTTCACAGGACTAGACAGATGATCAGGTTAACCCAGAATGAGGCAGCTCAACCCAAGATGGTTGGTTGTCTGTGTGGGTTGACACAATAAACCAAGCTGTTTCTGTGGTCTGACTTTTTGTAACTCTAGCCAAAGATACCATAACCTGCAAAGGAGAGCAAGCGGAAAGTGAAAGAGAATTGTCTTCCCCTTGCAGCTTCAGTTTTGCAGCTCATCAATTTCTAGCTTTATTTAGTTATTTATTTATTTATTTATTTAAAAAACGTTCATCCCATCCATTTTGGCCAGATGTTCTAACTGTAAACTATTCTAACAATGCTATCTCAGTTTACTTATCTACTATCATATAAAGAGGAAGCAAGTGATCTTCCTTGTGGTTTTTTTTTTTCTCTTTAATCTTTTCTTCTTTCCATCCAGGAGGACTGCTTAATCTAAAGACATAATCCTTAAGCTAGGGAAGTCTAAAGTCAGTTTGCCTTTATAACCATGTTAGATTTATTACTAGTTCAGAATTATCATGCTTGTTTTTTTCCACCACGCCCCCCCTAAATTGAAAGATCTTTTCACACTAAGCCAATCCTCTATAACACCAAAGAGCTCAGAGTGGTGTACATGGCATGTTCACATAATACTTCCGTGTAGAAGATTCAAGTAATTCATTTGGGGGGGGGGAACAAGTAGAAACCTCCCATTTAAAGTAACAGAACTTTACATCATTGTTTCAAAGAACTTGGGGTTCTTTACTAGAACTCAAGTTACATTCCAAGGAGTATAACTCACACCTAAAAGCCCATTGAAATGAATCGATCCAGCGGTGCCAGGTAAAGAAACGTTGACCTTCTCATGCCTCTCCTTCCCTCCTCCCCTGCCAATGTCTCAGACTTCATGATTATTCCTATATCTCTGATAGCTCGTTGCTTCTATTTTTACACTGAATGGTTATTCTTTTTTTTAAAAAAGGGGCCTAAAAAACTTATATACATTTGCAATACAGTATATGGTTGCCTCACATCTGTGTGTGTTTTTATCCCAGGCAGGCAAGATAAGCAGAAGGTGTATCAGACTCCTGGTGGGCTGCCATACCTGGCTGGTGTATCCAGTTTGGTAGGTCACAAGCTGTGCAGACTTGTAATAAGCAATTAAATAGGTCGATGTCTCTGTGCCAAAGGTGCAAAGGGTGACAGTTTTATCCTGTGCTGATGTACTGGATGGCATCTCCAGAATGGGTAGCAAGTTTGGGAAAGACCACTGCCTAAGGTCTTGGAGGGCTGTTACCAATCAGATGAGATTATCTAGATCGGGGTGTCCAAACTTTTGGGCAGGAGGGCCACATCATCTCTCTGACACTTGGGGTCCCACTGGGGTCCTGGGGAAAAAAAGAATTAATTTACATTGAAAATTTGAATAAATTTGCATAAATTTGCATAAATGATTATATTAGAGATGCAACTTATATGAATGAATGAAGGTCTCGCAATACTCAAGGCCTACAAAAGGCCTTGTGCAAAGCAAAGCTGGCCTTTCCTTCGCTGCTGGTGCTGGTGCTTCACAGATGTGAAACAGCAAGCAGTGGAAGATGCCCTTGGCCCACAGCTCACACAAGTCACCCTCACCCTGAAAGTAGTCACGTTGGGTCAGGGGAGCTCCAGCAAGTCTCTAGAGGGTCAGAGGCTCATTAGAGATGGGGGGCTCCTTGTGGGTTGGATTGGGGGTCCCCGAGAGTCACATATAGCCCCTGGGCCTGGATCTGGGCACCCCTGAACTAGATGGACCAATGGCCTCAGTACAAAGCAGCTTCGTATCTTGTTAAAGTTCTTGCAGTTCTTCAGAGGTTATTTATTTTCATGTCCTTGAAAATACACTGATTTCTCTGCGCTCTTAACTTTGAATGCAACCAAGTGCAACACAGTATTTGCTGCAGAAAACTTTATAAGATGATGTCACAGGAGACTGCGGTGTAGGACAAACTTTATCACTTGAGCAAGTGATCTCAAAAGGGCAACTGCCCTAGGATAGTTGCAGCAGGTATTTCCCAGAGCACCTTAGCCCTATTCACCCATTCACCCATTTGCTTTGTCTTTCCTTTCTCCTTTTCAAAAGTCAACATGATCCTCTATATCAGTGGTTCTCACACATTTAGCACCAAGACCCACTTTTTAGAATAAGAGTCTGTCAGGACCCATCAGAAGTGATGTCATGACCAGAAGTGACACCATCAAGCAGGGAAATTTTTAACAAACCTAGGCTGCAATCCTACCCACACGTACCCAGGAGTAAGTCCCATTGACTATCATTTTTAAAAGAATATGCACCGTAGCGTGTCAAAAGTACAGGTCTGTAACATTTCCCCAGTGCTGTCACATGCCATGGTAGCATCAAGTCTAATATATTAAAAATAGAATATTGAAATGAATGGGGACCCACCTGAAATTGGCTCGCGACCCACCCAGTGGGTCCCTATCCACAGTTTGAGAAACATTGTTCTGTATCTAATGAGTTTCCTTAGCACTGGTCACAGGCAACTTCAGAACACTAAGGATCTATGAGCCAACTATGGGAGAAACCACGGAACATGCTGATAAATCCACAAACTAGAGTTTCAAAACAGAACAAATAAATCTGTTGCAGCACTGAGGCAATGGATTGGCCATCAGAGCCACTGAGAACTGGCATTGGGCCCAGGGCATGATGCCTGATTGGGCCCTCTTCCTAAATTTTCCTATAAACCAGATGTTTCACTACTACATTTTTGAACAAGTTTTTAATTGACCATTTTAAATTACCAGTAGCATGAGCAAGATTGAAACTAAATGAAAACGCTTATCGGATTGTTTTGTCATGGCCCAGGCCCTCTGGAAGACTGGGCCCTGGGGATTTTGCACCCCTATCCCTCAGGCCTGCTGGCCACATGAAGTAAGCTGGTAGGGAGCTGCATGTCCTTGTGCCTGCTTACCACCTCTGTCAGTTGGTCTCTCACCTGCACGCCCACCTTAGGCAGCAGGTAGCCTGGTTACACACCAGCCATTGCCACAGCGCCTTCCTTTCCCATGATTTAAAAAAGGTAGCAAGAAGAAGAAGAACTGTGTAGAGGAGAGTGGTGGCCTCAGTGCTTCTCAGGGTGCACTTCTTCCTCCCATTCATCTTTTGATCCCCTTTGCCTTTTTAAAATCACTGCAGTGGGAGGAGAAGGGGGCAGAAAGTAAAAGCTGGGTCTCAGTATCCATGGGGGATCTGTGCCTGGACCAGCTATGGATAAAGAACCTGCAGAATCTGAGATCCACACGTGGGCTCACAGAGGACCTGCACCTCTGGATGCAGTGGCAGACCTCCCATTATACTTGATGGGGCAAATGCTCCGGGTGTGAGACTTTAGGACCCCACAGAAGGACTCTCTCAGTCTCCCGACGGGGTTTGAAACTGTGCTTCTGTTTTTCCGGAAGCCTCAGGAAGCTTCCCCAACACAGTCCATGGTCACGTAAGGCTCCATGAGCCTCAGAAGATTGGGCGGGGGGAGATTTGCGCACAGGGGGTAGTGAATTCCCAAGGGGGGCGCCATAGTGGACCTTTGCCCCGGGGCGCGGGGCTGGGGAGGTCTGCCGCTGTCTGGACGCAACCAGAAGGCACTTCCGGTCACATCTAAGGATGGTTGGCAACCTTCAGTCTCGAAAGACTATGGTATAAGCCTACAGCCCCTAGTATTCCCAAGTGGTCTCCCATCCAAGTAGTAACCAGGCCTGACCCTGCTTAGCTTTGGAGATCAGACAAGATCAGGCATCTACCCACTGTAATAAAGGGGGAAGCCACCACTGAGCAGCAAAGCATCATGTCATTTCAGGCACAAGGGACCACTTGGGCCGGCCCTGTAGAGTTTCCTGTATAATGCCCACCCCCCACTGTCTCTCGGTTCTGCCCAGGAAGGCCTGGGCTACAGCATACATGTTTGAAATCTAACACTGCTTCTGACTGACTCCATCAAATTTCACACAGTCTGGACACTGCGCAAAGATAAGGGGAAATAAGTTTGCATAAACGTCTTCACACGTGATCTGCAATTTAGGCTCAATATTCCTTCAGCATAATAGCCCTGTAGTCTAGACCAGGGACTCCTGGATCTCCACTGCAAGTAAACATATCCCCATGTTTAGATCTTGGTGTTCACCAGAGCTACTTCCCTCCATAGACTCGTTGGTCACTTTGCCTTAGCTCACCTCCCTGCTCCATGTCCCCAAAATCTAAAATGCTGTACTTTCATGAAACAAAAGTTATCAGGTAATTGTGCAAAACCCATTGATTGCAATGGGAATTTGGGCATGCCTGACTTTTGCTGGAAGCGATACACTGATTAACAAGGGCAATTCAAGTTGATTACATGCATCAAACCTTCTTAGAAATCAGGAATGGGAACCTTAGGCACAGCCAGATTGGAAAACATGAACAGTTTTGAATTGGCTCTATTGGACTAGAGAGAGAGAGGTTTGGCAAGAGCAGCCTGGATCCACTCAAAGCTTTTGGAAGCTGCATGGGTGTTTAAGACTGCCGGTGCCTCCTGGTGCAGCTCTGGCATTCTCTGTCAAATTGTCAATTTGTAAATAGATGTTCACAATGATGCTTTCAATTGTTCTCAAAGAGAAACAGGTTTTGCCAAGACTTTCCGAAAGTCCATCATCCATGTAAAGGAAACAAAGCAATATCATAGCAATTGGTCAGCTCTCCTAAAATATTGGATTCATTTTGTCACATGGGACTATTACTTCTTAAACATCAGTGGACTTAACTATTTTCACTGAGGGGCACTAATGTCAAGTACTTGAACTACTGCTATTTACTAACGACAACATTGTTTTAATTAGTACTTAATTACACTTCCATTTATTTGGAGGGAATGGAGAGATATAATGAATGAATACATTTTAGTAAATATAATTGGATATATTTTTGTAACTACTTTGAAGTAGCCGAGTAGTCGTGTTAAACGATTTAATTAATTAACAAATTAGGGCCCAATCCTGTGCTTGGCAGCACGGCTCTGTGCCACCAAGCACTGTCACAAACGTGCCATAAGGCAGGTTTGCCAGCCGCACTGCCAGGCTCCCGCTGGTGCTAGCCCAGCGCCGGCCGGTGCTGGGCTAGCGCAGGGCGGTCGCCCAGCTTCTGCGGCCCTGCGGTCTCCTGGACCGCTGAGCGGCGTCAAGGCAAGCGGGGGCAGGGAGGAGGCATTCCAGGGAGGAAGGAGGCCAGTGGGGGCAGAAAGAGGGTGGGGGGAGGCGTGGGGGGGGGCAGGCTGGAGGCATGCCGGGGGAGGGAGGGAGGTGGGTCCATGGAGCTCCACTCTGCAGGATCCAAGGCACTCGAGTAGGGCTGCGCACCCATTGCAGGGCTGCTTACCTTACTTGGGGGAAGGGAATGAAAGTCCTCTTCTCCTGAGGCACCTCCTGTGGTAGCTCTGGAAGCGCAGGATCTGGCGGCAGCCCTTCTCGGTGCCGCTGAGCCTGGGCACCCCGGGCAACTCAGGGCTGGGCTGCCCATCAGGTGTCCCAGGAGAGCCAGGGTGGTGTAGTTGTTTGGGAGGTAGACCTGGAAGATTCAGGTTCAAATCCCCCCCCCCCTCAGCCACAAAGCTTCCTGGGTGACCTTGGGCCAGTCATTTTCTCTCAGCCTCACCTACCTCACAGGGTTGTTGTGAGGACAAAAGGAGGGGAGCAGCTGTGTTCACCACCCTGAGCTCTTTGGAGGAAGGGCGGTATAAAAATGTGAAAAACATCCTTTCTTTAGAAACAAAGTATTCAAACTGGACTGAGACTGCATTGCTAAGGTAAAAGGTTTCATCCTTTCACTGTGTCCATGTTGCACTCCTACTTGCTATTTGCCATGTTGAAAAAAATGTATTGAGTATCCATACACTCTCAAGTTCTCTCCAGCAGAATGCATCAGAATGCTGGAGTAACGGAACCCTTGGCATGATCCATAAGGGCTGTTCTCCTGTTCTTATGAAGCCCCCTTACCCACAAGGAATTGAGACAATTATCTCTAGTACATTGCATTTTTAAGGGTTGATTCACACTGGCCTTTTCTTGTACAAACAAGCCTATGATTGCAGGTAAAACATAAGTAGGCACAAGTGTCCATAGGTTAATTAAGTGGTGTGTGGGGGAAAAAATTACCTCTATCCACTCTCTCCACATGTTCAATTTGACAAAAGGATGGCAGATGCCAAGCATGATTTCTAATTTTTAGTATCTATTCCAGGGGTGCTCAATAGGTGGATCGCGATCTACCGGTAGATCGCGAGGCAAAATGAGTAGATCGCCAAGTGCCGACCCCCCCCTTCAGGTGCCTCTGGGAAGAAACGCCGGGAGTAAGGCCCATCGTACTCAATGGGGCTTACTCCCAGGTAAGTGTGGCTAGGATTGCAGCCTCACAGCCTAATCCTAGTCAGGAGTAAGTCCTGTTATACTCAGTGGGGCGCAAGGTACACCAGCATACATTGTACACATAAATGTTATATGTTATGATGGCGCGAACATTGTAAAAAAAACTCTGGTAGATCTCTGGGCCTTGCTGGGTTTCAAAGTAGCTCTCGAGCCAAAAAAGTGTGAGCACCCCTGATCAATTCAATACTTTTAGATATATTCCTACATGGTTGTGATATACATGGATCATGCTGAGAGGACTTCACTGGCTGCCAATTTGTTACTAGGCTAAAGTCAGGGTGCTGGTGTTGCCCTTTAAAATCCTACATAGCTTGGGACTTGAATACATTTCAGCAGTGCGTTCTTCCAAATGAGATTTCTAAAGCATGTGGTGGGTGGTTTGATCACAGTGCCATCAATGTACATGAGCATTATATTTATTTATTTATACAGGTATTTATATACCGCCTTTCTTTTGGTCGTCAGATTTCTCCTCAGACTTTAATCCGAGGCAGTTTACATATTATTATATGTTTACATTATATGTGTGCGTTATATTATTGTCCAGTCTTATCTGCATGGTATGCTGGTGGATCCCAAGGTTTGTCAGTGTACCACGTGACCCAACATCATAGCAGGCTGTCCTTCAGTCTGTGGTACAGTGCCACCAGTGCAGAAGCTGGAGGGCTGAGCAGAGGAACTGGGACAGATCTTTTTGGATGCCGATTCCTATACCCCATCCAGGCTCAGATGTCCCCCCTTTGGCCTAACAGATCTACCCCAGAAAAAGAGCTGATGTAGATCTGAATAGGCCTATAGAGGACCACAAAGCAACTGGAGAGATAAGTAAAATTCTTCATGTTTGCATCAACAGCCCTGCATATTTGCATGCAGGCCAGCCCAGGACAGGGCTGGGTCATTAGTTTCAACATGAAATGGGGACCAAGGCTTCGTGGAACACTCTAACATTGGACACTCTTCTTGTTGGTTCCTTTGTTTTTTGGAAATAGTTTAATAGATTTTTCCAGCTCTCTTTCTCCCCCCCTCCACAAGGAATTGTTTGTTTGTTTGTTTGTTTGTTTGTTTGTTTGTTTGTTTGGTATGGAGTTTAGTCACTGACAATGGCATGGCTTCTTTATGAGGAAACTGTTTGAAAGAACATATAAGGTGGCTGTGCTAGACCCCCAAAACTAGAGCCAATCAGGCAAAACCAATGCCATTTTTGGATTTAGCACCCCAAGTATACCCAAGAAAAGGCCTAACTTTTTAAGACAGCAAAATGTGTGTAGACCTGTGTAATAGACAAACGCTTATTCAGAGCAATACAGCAGAACACTTTTCTTTCTACAGGTTTTTCTGTATCTTCCTGTAGATTTGGTATTTGCATGTTATCATATTACATTCTCAGCCTGTATATCACCCTCCAAAATGTAAACAAATGCGCTATTGGCTTAGTAAATCATCTCATCAGGAAAGTTGAAGTGCCACTAAGTGAAGTGCAAACTTTGCTTATTCACCCTAATGGGCTGTTAATTGGTTCATTAAAAGCACTTGGGTGTCAACTAGTGATCAAGAAGCAAGAGGTAATATGATCCCTTGGTGTAGAAAGTTAACTTTGCCTATTACATATAGACACCTTTTACCTGTGAGAAAGTGATGGACACAATCCAACCACAGTTAAGATCTTTTAAGTCCCATTGATTTAACTGAGGTAGAGCTAAGCACTCTCCAAATCGAGATCAATGGGACTTAAAATGCTTAACTTTAATCAGATTACACCCAATTTATTTCACACTTTCCACAGGCAGTGGGTGCCTTGTGGTCCTTTTGTCAACAATCATAACATTCTTAACACTTAAATATTTTGGCAATGCCCTTCCCAGTATACTGGAGGGACATGTCAACATGAAGCAACAAAAATGTAAATACAAAATCAAATATGTTTAAATTAATGGTGATTTAATTTGGGAAAGCCCCCCTTGTGTGTTTATACTCTCTCTCTCTCTCTCTCTCTCTCTCTCTCTCTCTCTCTCTCTCTCTCTCTCTCACACACACACACACACACACACACACACACACACACACACACACACACTCAGAGAAAGTCTGTGTCTTGTGGGTATAATGTATAATGTATGATGGTACAGGGTGGGCATCCCTTCTCTGGAATTCTGAAATACGGAATATTCCAAAATGATCTCTCATTGTCTACAGGTGTGTGCCACTTAACAACCTTCTGCTTAATGACAAACCAAATATATGATGGTGATAGAAGCACAACAAAGAGGCTCTTAATGAGGCAGTCAGAACTCCCATAGTCTGCAGCAGAGTGTCTGTTTACACAACAGAGAGGCTCTTAATGCAAAGAAGAGGCAATAAATCTCCAGCGGCCTGTGCAGCCAGCTAGTTTCTGGCAGGGAGTGTCTGCTTACACAACAAAGGCACTAGGTTGGGCTGAATGTTTGCTTACCAACCTAATCGCATAACAACGGGGATTGGAGAACATATTCCCGTTGTTAAGTGGCGCACACCTGTATATGCAAATATTCCGAAATATGGAAAAATCCGATGTCTGTTCCCAAGCACTTCAGATAAGGGATGCCCTGTCTTCTCCCTTTGCATCACTGGGCAGTGCACAAGCCAGAAGTAGTCTTACTGAACAATTGGCTAGAAAAGTACCTGCATGTTTTCAATTATATCTTTGTGTGTTAAAAGACTAGAGATGTATAAAATGAATGCTAGATATTCAAGGAATGGTTCCAGAACACCCATGAGGCCCCTCCCCTGCCCACATACTATGACCAGATAAGTACTTTTGAATAATGTGCTTATTTACAAATGTACAAACTCTTACAGCATAGGCAGAGCCAAAGGGACAGGAGAACAAGGGGGGGGGGCAAGCAGCTCATTTCCCCCACTGTTGGCCCCTTTTGGTAACTTTGAAAGAATTGCACATTCTTCCCCAGGGCTAAATGTCATTTATATTTAGGATGGCAGCATTAATGTGAAATGCATCATTTTTCTTTGAGAAATTAAACATGCCAGACAAAAAATTTGTCCCCCACCACACATTACCCTTCTATGTTCCCCCAATATTTTCTAGTGGCACTGCCACCGTATTACAGAGGTGCAGTAGGAGAAACATGGCCAGTTTCTCAGTAATACCCCCAGAGTCTTAATCAGCTTTCATTTGACCAGCAGTCTCCAAAACCTGAAGCTCCCCTTGCAAATGCAGTCTTCCAGACTGGTGTTTGTTTTCTCTCTTTTTTTCAGACCCACCCCACTATAAGTGTGTGTTGCATTCCTAAGATTCTTTTTTCAATAGCCAAATTCATTGCACATCATTGCTTCTCATCAGTCACACCAAAAACCAGAAGAGGTTTGCATAATGGGAGAGCATTGGTCCTTGTTGGCCATTAGACTTTGAGTGTAGCATTGGCCATGCTGGTCTTGAACATCACAGTCTGTCATCTCTAGTCTTTGCACTTTCTTTTGGATTTAATGAGGAACCTTTGAAATTACAGGCTGCTGCTTTGGGATCTTTACGTGGTGGGGCAAACTAGCTGTGACATGGGAGTCTTATAACTGGAACTGCTTTTTTTTTTTTTTTAAGTAGCCTTGGGAGCAATTTGGATTGGGTCTATGGTATGGTGGAAAGAGAATTTAATCGTTTGTCTTCACTCTTATGTCCTGACATAAATTACCCCCCAAACCTGCTATTGGCCATAAAGGGAAAAACATGTACATCTTTTTAAAACCATGGTCCAGGAGCTAGAAACATTCTCTTTAAAATGGTCAGTTTTTTCTTTTAAAGAAGAATGATCTAGCCCAGTAGTTCTCATACATTTAGCACCAGGACCTACTTTTTAGTATGAAAATCTGCAGGACCCACCAGAAGTGATGTCACAAGTGGAAGTGACATCATCAAGCAGGAACATTTTTAACAATCCTAGGCTGCAATCCTACCCACACTTACCCAGGAGTAAGTCCCATTGACTATCATTGTTGAAAGAATATACATAGTAGCTTGTTAAAAGTACAGGTCTGTAACATTTCCCCAAATGCAGTCACATACCATAGTAGCATCAAATTTAGTATATTAAAAATAAAATATTGAAATGAATGGCGACCCACCTGAAATTGGCTCACAACCCACCCAGTGGGTCCTGACAAACGATTTGAGAAACACTGATTTAGCCAATGTTAAGAACTCTTCCGTCCCATTAATTTCAGTGGCAGAGGGTTAAGCAGGTGTCATTGACATGAGTGTGATTTAAACATGCTTAAATTTGGTTGTTTTCTCTTCAGGGCATACAATAAGAGAGCAGATTGTCCCAGAGCAGACTATTATCAGCAATTTCTGCATAGGTTGATGGATGCTGAAGTAGTGCCTACATATTTTAGAAGATTCCTTCCTTTTTGTCAATTTCCCTATTACCTTAGCCCTTGTGATGGCCTGAAAAAAATATATTTCTAACTGACTGAACCTGCAGGTGTGCCAAATTAGTAGCCAATAGAGGAAGAAGATGCAGATGTCTATTTATTCACATTTATTCAATCATTCATTTGTATCTGGCCTTTCACTAAATTGCTACAAGGCTGCTAACAAGACCACACGCAGTAATATATATCTTCCAACATAACTTAGTCGGCATGCAAGGTAAAGTTTGAGCCAGGAGAGCTTTTCTTGTACAGGTGTGCACCACTTAACGAGGGGGATATGTTTTCTTATCCCTGCTGCTATGCGATTAGGTCATTAAGTAACATTCAGTCCAATCTATTGCCTTTGTTGTGTCAATAGACACTCCCTGCCAGACACTAGCTGGCTGCACTTTCTACTGGAGATAGATTGCCTCTTCTTTGCATTAAGAGTCTCCCCATTGCGTAAACAGACACTCTGCTGCAGGTGATGGGAGACGTGATTGCCTCATTAAGAGCATCTTTATTGTTCTTTGACCGCCTTCATATATGTAGTCTGTCATTAAGCGAGCGGTTGTCAAGCGTGCATGTCTGTACATTAAGTCCACCTTTTAGATAGGTTATTCTGTCCTAAAGAAAATAAAATCCACAAATTTTCCATTTGATGGGGGCAGGGAGTGATAGGTCCTTTCTCAAAGTGCTCTTCATCAGTCCCAATGTGCCAGGCTTTTACATCTCCCTGCCCTTTGCTTCACCAGCCACTCCTGCAGTTCCCAATTCCCTACCATCTAAGTCAGCCATTTTCAAGTATTGTGTCATGGCACACTGTGTGCCGCAGGAGTTTGGGGGAGGGTCATTTGTTAGTAGGACCATTGGGGGATGTGAGCCCCCTCCCCACCAACAGCATGGAGTGCCTTGTCAACTGTAAAAAAAAAAAAATGGTGTGCCTTGACAATTTTAGTACCTTGTCAGTGTGCCATGAGATGATAAAAATCACTGATCAAAGTCTTCTTCCTACATGCCACTGTTTGCCCTCCATAATTTAGGTACCGTAATTGTAGATTTTTTTTTGCCCTGTTCCACTCTACTGCATTGCATTTATCCTCCTATGCTCTCCGCAATCCCTGTCACTTTCATTTAAAGAGAATGGTGGGAGAGGCGGACACTGATGTAGTCAGTATTAGCTACTGCTGAGTCAACCCCATTCTCTTATGTACAGCATCCATGTTCCAGCTCTAAAGACAATTCAGCATTTGTAAGGAGTGTGGCAGGAATGCCACAAGCCACACTGGAGACCTCTGATGATCTGATAAGGCCCTTAGACCTTCTGCTTTACAGACTTGTCCTGTTCTGTTGGGCAAGCCACTTAAGTCAATGCTGTCACCAGTTTGTGCTCAAATTTATTACACGTGTGAGTAAATGTCTTTTGCTTGCCCTTAATATGCCTCTCATTCCCTTAATTGGGTGATCTTGAATTCTACTAGTAAGAGACAAGGAGAAAAAGTCTAGAACAGGTTTAGGAAAGAGTCCCTAGCCCACAAACACTCGTGCTGGTCTACCTGCCCACACATGCTTGTGTTAGACATTTGTGGTTCCTTGGTGGCTTGAGAGGAAAGAATCAATTTGCCTCCACTTTGGTAACAGCTTCTTGCTGGGGAACCTGTTGTAACTTGCTAGACACAATCAGGCTGATGACTGTTTTATAAGTTTGATCACAATACATGTAAAAAAGTTAATTCTCACATGTAAGCATCTTCTGCATAATAGTTGTGAAGTAGCCCTGAAAGAAAGAAGGAGAAAAAAGGAAAAAAACTGTGGGTCAAGAATTAACCTAGCAATCTCCTCTTATGATACTGAACAGCAGCAAAAAAATATTGTTGCCAGGCCAACTTTTCATAAATAAGACACACCACCACAGAGGGCACTTGCCAATTCTGTGAACTTCTTCTGTGCAGGAAGAGGCATAAAGAGGCCTCCATTATGCCACATTGAGCTATGATGTTCTGGAGAGATGAATCAGTACTTTCAAAATACAAGCACTGCCCTTTAGCTATGTGGCATTGTTAGGGACAACAATCCTGCTTATTGTACAGTCAGGATGGTGCTACCTAGGACAATCTGTACATCATTATGCAAGCAGAGATACCAGGAAAGACAAACCCTTGTGGGCATTTCAATGGAAATGAGGCCAGCAAAGGAATCATCTCTGGACAGATTTGGTTTCATTTTAGTTTTCTTTTTGAAAGATTAAAGGATTGATGTGGCTCAGGCTTCCCAGGGATGATGTGAAGTTCCAAGCCTCCTTCTGCCCCATCATTCTTGTTTTTTTTTTTGGGGGGGGGGGAGTCAGGATGCATTATTAAAAGACAAAGAGACATATTATCTGCTCAAGTGCTGAAGGTACGTCAAAGACTTTTTGTACGTCTTGGCATTCCTTTCATGAGAAAGGGATGATTTATAGAAAGCTGCTGCCAGAACTCATGCGCATCCTGGCAGCCATAAAGGCAGTCCTAATGTTCTTTTATCAGCATCTTTGGAGGTGTCTGCTGCCTGAAACCATGAGAGTGAATATGAATTTCTGGGTCATTTCCATCATGATTTTCTAAACCCAACAGTGTTCCTTATATCTCTTTATTTGTCCTGTTTGAACCTCAATCATTAGAAATTCTCATTTTGTTCTCAAGGCTTCAGCAGACCATGCAATTTATTTATCTATTTTTCACATTTTTTAGATGGCCCTTGCTCCAAGGAGCTCCGGGTGGCATACATAGCTCCTCCCTTTCTTTTCATCCTCACAACAACCTTGTTGTGAGTGACTGAGAGAGAGTGACTGGCCCAAGGTCACCCAGGAAGCTTCATGGCTGAGCGAGATCGTCCAGGTCTATGTCCAGTTCCAGAACCACTACACTATCCTGGTTCTCATGAAGATGATGGTGACTTCAAAATGCTTTAAGAGATTCAAGGAGAAAACTGTCTGAAGTCTCTATCTCTGCTATTAAATCTAAACCACCCTGCTATTTAATCGCCATCCTTGCTCAAACCAAAATTCAGCCCTTTTGTCCCATTGGATTGATTTAGCTGGAAGATATTTGAGCACATACTGTTCTTCGCTCTTCCACTGGGCCTCCAGCTCATCTTAAAGTGCTTAATTTTGGGAGAACTGCACCAGGATTTTATTTGTCTTTTTTTGCCCAAATGCAAATATATCAGACACGCCACTTTACAATAATGTTTATTTTTAAACTGACAATGACCAAACCAAACTAAGAAAACAGATCCATCCAGCAGTATGTACTGAGAACTGTTTATCCATAGCCAGTGCATGTTGGAGAAAAGTATGGTATTAATATCATCTATATAGAATACACAGATATTTTCAGAGCACATTAGCAATTATTACTGTCTTTTAAGGTAATGATGCGCGTCCCACTGACTTTTTTTTTAAAACCTTTTTTTATCAATGGAGAACCAACATCAGGGACATAATTCTGGAAAAGGACAGGCAGGTCTGCTGCTTCTTCTGAATTATTTGATGGAATCTTTCCACTCCCACGTTTGTTCCTTGGATCCTTGACTTGAGGCATCAGCTTGATGAAGCAATTTCTAGACCTTGAACCAACCCTATGAGGAAGAAGCTCTTCTAAGGTTTCTCATTCCATGGAGGGGATACTCCCCCCCCCCAAAGCAGTGGATCACACTCCCAAGTGTTCAGATTCTATTTCTTCAGTTCCAGAGTTCTCCTCCAGACAAGAAGCTTCAATAGTGTCACGTCTTCCCATTCAAATGGTCTTTCCCTTCACTATAGTGTGTATTGATTTTTCAGTGCTAACTTCATCACTCCCCACCCCCCACCTCCACCTCAATACCAGATTAAAATCTGGAAGGTATTAAATCTGGCAAGGAAGGAGATTTATTTTTTTTTAAAGAGCTACCCCCCCCCCCAAGAAGTTTAGAACGTTTTCTGGGAAATAAAAGGTTCAAGGGTGTCATAACTTCATCTCTGCTTCTTTCTTGCCTGCAAGGGTGATGACACCTTATCGTTGATGGGATCTTGAGGGTTGCTTTCTATAAGCTGCCCGCGGTCGGTGAGCAGAAGTGCAGACAACGCGGGAGGGACGCGCGGGGGGGGAACGGTGGTGATGGGGGAGCACCAAAGTTTTATTTTTCCACTGCAAGTAGGGTTCGGTGGTGGTCCCAACATCGCACCAGGGCTTTTAAAGTCGCTGCATCGTTGGGTCTTCAGCGATGCAAGCCCTCTCCCTTTGTGTGTGTGTGTGCGCGCTTGGGGAAGAAATCAAACGACAAAGAGTCTTTATTTCCGGGAGAAGACTTCAAAATACGTGCTAGAAATGGACAATTTGAGTCCTTTCTCTCTCTCCCCCCCCCATCAAATGTAAGCTGAAAGAAGGGGGGAGGATTATAATCAACCACGTGGTAGATCTGGTGTGTGTGTCTGTGTCCCTTTTTTTTTTTAAATACACTTTGCAACCTCCAGATCCATTTATGTTGGTTCACCCAGCTCAGGGAGAAAAAAAGAAAAAAAAAAAAAAGATTGCAGCCTCTCCTAGATGGACCTCCTATCTCAGGGATCAGCTTGGAAGGGGGGGGGGGGAGGTTGAACCAACCAGGCGTATCTGCATGCAGGAGACCCGTGTGTATGTGTGGGGGGCATTGATCTGATGAGAACTTGCCATGGCTGGTCGAAAAAGGCTAGGATGACCCAGTAGCGGGGAGAGCTGCGAGCCAGGGGCTCCTCTCTCAGCATCTCCAAGGCTAACGAGGGCTGGAAGGTTGAAGGCAACAGCTTGGAACTGGGGAAGCTCTTCAGATCGCTCTCTCTCTCTCTCTCTGTAGCAGGATCCTACCTCAGTGAGCCTGGGAGTGCCTCCCCAACCATCTCCCAAGAGGACTTAAGTTTGTAACCACATTCTCCCTGCCTCATCTTCACCTCCTCCTCCTCCATCACCATCTCCTCCTCCTCCTCCATCATCATCTCTAGCTATCTTTTTTTTTCTTTCCTTCCCCCTCTTCTCCTGCCTTTCCCCCCTTTTTTTCTTCTTCTTCTTTTTCTCCTTCCCCCCCCCCTCCACGTTGTTGTTGTTGTTAGAAAGCCTTCTTGCACCCCCTGGTGCTCTTGCGTTTTGTGTGGTAGGCAAGGAGATTGTCTTCTTTCTCTCTCTCCCTCTCGCTCCCTCTGGTTGCTCATTATTCAGAGAGAGACACACAGAGGGTTGAGTGAGAGAGAGAGACGGATATCTCAGGTCATCTGCAGCTGCAGCAAGCCAGTGAAGGAGAGAGAGAGAGAGGGAGAGAGGGGGGGAGAGGAAAAAAAAAAAAAGCAGGGAAAAAGATGGCGATCCTCCATTGCTGAGACCTGGCAAGGAGCACATGAGACTAGCAAGCAACAACTTCCACAACAATTGCAAGAAGAAGAAGAAGAAGAAGAGCCAGGGGGAGAGAGAAAGGGAGAAAGAGAGAAAGAAAGAGAGAGAGAGAGAGAGAGATCCAGGAGATCAGAGGAGAGCAACCAGCACCGGGACCTTCCTGTAAGTTCTTGCAATGCAAAGGGATCTAGCAGAGGGAGAGAGATTCTGGGGCTGTCCCACCACCTTCCAAGGAGCAGCACGTCGCCTCTGAGATCCATTCATTCGGCCAAGCCGGAGAAAGAGCGGGCGCCCCCTCCCCCAAACACCTCATTGAGGTGGCGCTGGTGGCAACGGTGGTTTTGTTTAGGAGAAGTCTCTTGCCATGGGGGAGGAGGAAGAGGAGA
Organism: Tiliqua scincoides; assembly: GCF_035046505.1. Lineage (NCBI taxonomy): Eukaryota > Metazoa > Chordata > Lepidosauria > Squamata > Scincidae > Tiliqua > Tiliqua scincoides. The sequence goes on along the minus strand of NC_089822.1, from coordinate 91,755,068 downwards.
AGGTGGTGGTGGTGGAGCTGGTGGTGCTGCTGCTGCTGCTGATCGTGGGAGGAAGAGGAGGAGGAGGAAGGCAGTTAATTAATTTTTTGTTGTTGCATGAAGGTGGTGGGGGAGAGATAAGTGCGAGCAGCGGAAGTCTGAAGTGTGTGTGTGTGGTGGGTGGGGGGTGCTGCTGCTGCTGGGGGGTTGGATGTGTGGAAGTGATTGGATCACAGGGGGGAGAGGTGGAAGGAAGAAAAAGCCAGCTCTGAGCTCTTAGCTGGCAGTCGGGTGACCTCTTTCTTTCTTTGCTTTCTGTTTCTCTCTCTCTCTCTCTGTCCTGTTCCTTCTCCTCCTCCTCCTCCTCTTCTTGCAAATCTGGTCCCATTCTCAGGCAGGTAATGGAATGGACCTCCCACCTACCCTTTCCACCCCGGCAGAGACAGACAGACAGAGACACACACACACAGCAGGGCTCCCGCCTTTGCTGAAGTTGAGATGGTGGCGGTGATGATGATGGAGGGGGGTCTCCCTTTTGGCCCTAATCTCCGATAGGGTTGGCTTGGAAGAGGACAGCGGCGAAGCTGGAGAGAAGCCATTACACACGGTCCTGCTCTCTGGCTTGGAGAGACACAGACCGAGGAGGAAAGAAAGGAGAAAGAGTGGGAGGGGGGGGGTGTTCAGGGAGAGCTTCACTTCTCCTTCCCTCCCCGGGTGCCTATGGCTTTCCAGGGAATGAGAAGCAGCTGAGCTCTTGTCCTCCTCCCCCATCTCTCTCTTTCCCCCTTTCTTTCTTTATCTCCTTGTCCTCCATTTGCAAGCTGTCTGCTTTGGTTCCTGTCCAGACTCCAAAACACAAGGCTACTTCTCTCTTTCTTCCTGGCACACATAGTCTCCAGGCTTTCTCCCTTCTACTCCTTTTTCTCTTGGAGTTGCCTTCTTTCTTTCTTAGCTTTGTGGTGTCTACTTAGCCACAGGGGAGGGGGGAAAGGGGGGAGGAGGAGGAGGAGGGAGAGATCCTGCTGAAGATCTGAAGAGATCCACTGTTGTGATCCCCTGTTACAATCTTGAATTCTCAGCCCTTGGCACCCCCAGAGAAAGTTTCCTCCTCTTGGTTTTGGAAGCACCTTCTCTAGCAGAAGAAAAGGTGGCCAGCTAGGGGCTTCCTCTCTGCTGCTGCTTTGTGTGCATGCTTGTTTTGTCTCATGAAGCTACTTGCATGTCTAAGAGGAAGTGAATAGTTGGACAGAGGGCTGTGATCTGAGTCAGGTAAGCCATGTCATGTTCTCTAGCTCCACCAGAAAATGGAGGAGAGGGAGAGCAAGGGCAGGCTTTTCCACTAGACAAAGCTGAGATGGGAAGTGCTCATGCAATTATGGATGTCTCTCCATTTTTTTTTTCTGAAGCTTTGTTGGCAAAGACTGGTCTGACAATATTTTCCCCTCAGTGAGCAACGCTTTTTTGATGTCTCTTCTCTTTCTGACTCCAGGAAATGGAGGATTTGAGGAAGTTTCATAGATTCTTTGCACAGATTCTCCAGGCAGAGACCTACTGCATGTTCTGAAAGGACATGTTTTACCCCCTCTTTTTTTTACAGTTTCATTCTGAAGCTAACCTTTTCCCATTTAACTTTTGGGATAAACTTCTTGGTATTCCAAAGGCTGATTCAGTTGGCCAAAGACATGCTTTGTTTTTTTGTTTAAGGAATACTTAAGTCAATTTGATGATGCTGATTTGGTTCTTCTGCAAAATAACATGCAATTTAATGTCAATCAATCAGAATTTGTGATGGACTTGCAGGGATCTCTCCAATGGATAAAGGACAACATTATGTCATCTTCTGACAAGCGATTTGGGGTTGCATGGCTGCTTCTGCTTCTTCTTTTTGAAAAACATTTCGCCAGGCCATTATTAGTTCTTCTGAGAGACCATAAGGGACCTTAAAGGCTGCAATTTACAGGGAATTTCTAAAACTTGACCCATTATGTTGGTATCTAAGAAGACATATGGTGGAGCTGTTTTAGAATTCTCATCATGATCCAGATAAACCTAAACACATTTAGGTTCCATTGATTTCAGTGGAAGAGTTAAGCATGCACTTAATTCTCTCCCACTTAAAACTGCAAACTTAAAATTGCCTGTAGTTGACTAGGAGCCCAATCCTATGCACATCTGCTCAGAAGTAAGTTCCATAATAGTCAATGGGGCTTACTCCCAGGAACGTGAAGGTAGGATTTCAGCCTAGGTTGAGAACTCTTTATTTTTGAATGCAGTTTGGGGAAGCTCATATATTAGTAAGATAAGGGGAGTTCAGGACAAGCATATTTTTTTTTCTTCCTTATCTTTGTTTCCAGTCTTTAATCTGGAATACTTCATCCTCCTCTAAAACTGATGATAATTTTGTGTCTTTCGAGCAGTTTCATCGCTGGAAGCTTCAGCCCTAACTGTTGAATGTTGACGTTCTTAAGAACCAGTGACTATGAGCATTTTCCTAAGAGTTTAATCAAATCCTCTTGTTGAGAAGTTGGTAAATAGAGTCATGGTATTATAAGAGTGAGACGGCCAAAATGCTTGAGAGTGTCAGAGGAGTTTCGGTTTCTATAGTGAGAAGGGACACTGAAAAGGTAAATGTAGGTAAGGCATATATCTATATCTAGCTATATGCGCATGTCACAGAATAGCTGCTATCAAGTCATGGAAAGACTATCCTTCTATTGCACACAATCCACAAAGCAGTAATTGCTAAAATATTAAAGTGTGGATGGTGGAAGTTACATTTTAGCTACTTTGATGACAAATGGGTACCCTGTCCTATGTATAAAAATTAACATGGACTCCTTAATTCTGGTAGAAATATCCTGTGTTTATGACAGAACTTCTGTGGATGCTTATTTCTTTTTTTCAAACTTCTCTCGTGCATATCTGGATAGTGAGCACCAGAGCAAGGGGCAGTGGCAAGTGACATTCCTTGTATGCTCTTGGAACCATGTTGTTGGCCTATCTAGGTGGGCCTGATCCATTGCTCACTGGACTCAGTAAGCCTCATCTGATCTTAGTAGACACTAAATTGAGCCAATACTTTTCCTCTCATTGTGAATCTATTTGTTTTGTGTCTGGATCAAGTTCTAGTTATGACTTTATAAAGTCCTAAGTGATTTTGGATATGGGATACGTGTAGGACCACCTTCCTTGGCCTAAGTCTGCTATTGTTGGAGGGGACTCTCACCTGTGCCATAATAGCATTTGAGATGGCTCCTTATGACAGGGCCTCAGACCTGCCTACAACACAGTCTTTGGAAAGTCTTCCCTTGGGAAACCCTATTGGCTCTTTTCTCCTTGCCTTCAGGAAGATTATGAAGAACTCCTTTTTCTGCTGGGCCTTCAAGAAGAGTCAACTGCTTTATCAGGGTCTGTGTAACTGTGATAGTTGCCTCTTGCGCTACTGTTGCTGATCCTTATTCTCCCTGCTGTTCTTTTTGGTTGTGTTTTTTGTTGTTTTTTTAGGTTAGACTGATTTCAGTTTTTGTTGTAATATACAGCACTTTGGTGTTGTAATATACAGTATTTTGGTGTGATGTTGTATATACATCTTAAGATTTCTAAACCTAAGAATTTTATGTGTTTTTTGGAGGACTGCTAGTAAGAGCTTGGTTTACCTGTTTTAACAGAATAGAGTTATGAATACGGGTAGTTTCTGTCTGGTGTCAAGGAAAAGATAGTAGCTTACTATCATTTAAAAGCTTGTATTGTGGACATTATGGGACAGTTGCTGTAGGAATGATAGTCTTTTGCATAAAGACATATTTTAAAGATGGCTTTGTCATGCACATTTAGTAATGGGTACTGTTACAGTTATTATCATCATTATTAAGAATATTTATATACTTCTTCAACAAGAAAAAGTTCACAAAGCAGTTGACTGAGAAAATCAAATAACTCCATAGCTCCTCTGTCCCAAAAGGCCTCACCAACTAAAAAGATGCAGAAGAAACATGAGCAACAGTCAATTAAATTTCAAGATTCTTCTTGCCAGTAAAACTGCTAATTATAACAAATAATTAAGGTTGCAATCCTATATATACTTAGTAAACCCCATTGACTCTAGCGGGACTTACTTCTGAGTAGACATGCATAGGATTGGGCTCTCAAAGGGTTTACCTCTGAGCAGACATGCACAGAAGTATGCTGTTAGATCCTGTGCAACCAAGAACTGAGCAGCAAGTGAACATTGATGCAGTCATATGCCTTCCTGAGGAAAAGAAAATGCACATATTTGATTCAATGTTTGATCATTCATCCCTTGAATTGCACTTGATGTGTGAGCTGCTTCCATTGTGCTTGAGGTGTACGTCAGATGACGTGACTGTTCCGCACATGCAAGTTCTCCCTGATGTGGGGAAAAATGCCTTTGAGAACTTACTTTGAGAGCCTTTTGGAAATTATTTATACATCCATGATATAGTGGCAGTTCACATGCTTCTTTAATTTAAATAGTGATGAGTTCATTGTATTTTGATAGGTCTTTTCCTTTTGACTTCCAGTGGGCTAGACTTGAGGACCAGGAAGTGCATACATTTTTAAAAAAAAATAAGGTTATTGCATTATTCAACGAAATGTCATTCTGTGCCTTTATGGTCCATACGGTAATGAATTTAGTATGCTCATACTGAGGTGTTTGATGCAGACACAAATGAGAGAAAACATAGATGATTTCCCTGATGAAGGTATGTAATCATCCACCAGCAGTATTTTTTAAAGCTGGAATGTGTGTATGTAAGGCTGCAATCCTAACCACACTTTCCTGAGAGTAAGCCCCATTGAACAAAATAGGACTTACTTCTGAGTAGGCCTGGTTAGGTTTGTGCCCTAAGATTGTTAAAACACACTTCTGTTTGGGGGAGTCATAGAATATAGATCTCCACCGCCCCACTGGTGCCATTTCATGTACCAGTCTGCAGTACAGGTCCCATAAGTCTGATGTCTCAACACCTTCATTGTGCTTTTTTTTATTATTTTAATTTGAGGATTTCATTAATATCGGGTCCAGTTAGTTCTAAATTAAAGTGAACTGGGAAAATGAAATGCCCTAAATCTAAGGTCCTGGGACTCTAAATGATCTCCCAATATGGTGGATGCAACAGTTAAGGAGCTGTTACCTTTCATATATGTCTTGAGGACATTTTGAAGTGAGGAAAAATGGAAGAGAATCCATAAGAAATACCTTTCTTATATAGTTATACCCCATCCTATAAACAATAGGTCAATACAAGTCAATATTTTACATTACACTGAGCATATTATCAAATGCATCTTGTTCTTTTTTTTGTTTTAAAAAGACTTCCGTTTCTGATAATGAGGTGCTTTTGGCAGGTGTAGACTAAAAATTAAATTGTTGTGTTTGTTTAAAGTATAAACAGATAAGTTGTATTTGGGATATCAGTTTCTCAAAAGGAATTTCATGGCGACCATTAATGACAGAAAGAAAACTGTGTTTTCCAAAGGTTATTGGATGCCTGACAGATGTAATTCTTTGGAAACCAAGGAATGGATGGTTTAATTTTAGTGCTAGAAAGGAAGTACAGAGCTCTTATAATTGGCCGAGTTTTGAGGAAGGCTACTCAAGAAGCAAAGATAGTTATTGAAATATAGTTCAGGGGAGGAAAGAGAGAGGAGTTGCTTTTAGCTTACGTCCAGTGGTGTTTTTGTGGATTGCTTTCTAAATATCATAGTTGCAGCACATTTTAAGATTATTCTAATCTTCTCCAAAAGCTTCCTCTGTGCTATATCTAAGATCTCAAATTAAGCTGAAGAACTTAGATCTGACCTTATTAAAAACTGTGGGGGACAACAACCCTGAAGTGAAAAATCTGTGGAAATCATTGAATATCAGAAGCACAATGGTGGTTAACACAAATTGTTCAGTCCTGGAGGAAGTGGGTGGGAAGGTCTAGCTATAGTTAGTTACATTGTAACCAAGAGTTCACCAGGCATTAAAATACTGTGAGAAGTACTTTTGAGACATGGAGGATCCTTTTTCTGTACTGGCAGATTGGGAAAATCCTCCCAAATGGATGGTGTCAGATTTTGAAGGAAGTGTTTTGTGTGTTGATCTGTTGGTCCTTTCTCAGTAAGTATTATGAGACAGTAAAATCCTATTTTGTTTGATGCAGTACTTTCTCTTTGGGTGGGATGGGATGACTCTCTTCCTGCAAATGTTTAGGTTACAGAAGGCTAATGGTGAATTGTGTTGGACAGTTCTAAACTCTTATGACTTTGATTTCTGCAAGAGAAGGGGAGGTACAAGCATATTTGTAGACAAAAGATGCAAGACCACAGGGGACCATTTATTAACTGTTTTGTAAGCTTATTTTTTTGTGGAAAAATATGTAAATATCATTTTGGATGATACTACTCACACGTTGGTTGGAGTATCAGTGCTTTGCTTCACTTCCGTTTGTACAGGATAGTTGATGCATCCAACATTACATTACAACCTGCGTTGTAGCATAGAGTTTGGGGATCACAGGGACGAACAGAAGAAAGCAATTCTTCATTCACTGCCACAGCATGTCATGGTTGGGACTAGACAAGTTTGTGGAGGGTAGTCCCATCAAGTGCAGTGAATATAGGACCAAAAAAAAGGCACTAGTACACTATTCAGTGTGTGGAGGTTGCAACCGTCATAGTTTAAAAACTTAGATGCTTGTTTATTGGATACCAAAGTCTGTGACACAATAGATGGCTATCTGTCCCTTTATGTGCCTGACAGCGCAATCCTAACTCACCACTCCGCTGGTACAGTTGCCACTTCACTGGCCTAGAGTGTAGCAAACGTGCCATAAAGCACATTTGGGACTACTCTAGAGTTGGCAATGCAAGTGGGAAGGCCTGTGCCAGCCTGCTGGCACTGCATTCTGTCCCAGGGGTGCTGGCAGAGGTGTCACACCGAGGGTGGTAAGAGGCATTCTGGAGGTGGGGAGGGAGCTGGCCTCTACCATATCCTACTAGGATATCACCATATCCTAGGCGTTTTTGTTGTCTGGGCCAAATTCAAACGAGATTCTGCTTCAAAAATTAATACTGTCCTCATCCAGTAAAAAACAAAGTATCCATGTAAGGTTTGCCTTAATCCCCTTAGAGATGCCGGCACCAGAACCCCTGCTTTAGAAGTTCTACACAAGTTTGTAGAGCCTAAGTTTATGAATAATTATTAGCCAACAGCCCAGAGTAGAATCATCATGTTGATTAGCATACTGTACTGCATAGTGCGCTGATTTCTGAATGAGAGGATATATAATCCCCATCATATATAATTCCACTGCAACCTATTTGTTAGTTTCCCAGGGACATCATGGCTAGCTGCTGTCGGAAGTCTGCTGGGCTACTTGAATCAGTAGTCTTAACCAACAAAGAAATCTTGTATTTTTAGACACTGACATTTTTGATCTGTCCAAAGACTTTTATTGTTCCATAGACTTGTATTTCAGAGCTAACGAGAACCAATAGTGTCCATCTAATCCCTGTCTTTGCTTCTTTTATAATTTAGGGGCTTAATGTTAATTCAGTGAAATGTATTTTTTTTTCCTAATGTTGAGGTGCAAAACTTCTAATCTGGGGGAAAGAAGGAGTTAAGACCACCTGGTTTTTTGCACTAAAATTATTTAGGCCCATGATGATAAAGTCATGAATGTAAAGGTGATAACTGCTGCTGGGAGAGACACAGTTAACATTATAATGGATGAACTTCACCGTGGCACTGTTCCAGATGAGTTGACTGTTGAAAATAAAATGTTCCAGAAGAACTGGGAGAACAGGAAAGAAGTTAAAATAGCATGGTTTGTATGCCAGTGCTGAGCGAAGAAAGAGGAGGGGGAAGATAAAGGAAGATAATTATCGTAGGTTCAGCTGTCTTGGTGAGAGGGAACAGAATTTCAGGGATTCATTTGAATGATTTCTTGACTTCCAACTATTGGTGTGGTCCTTGATGCATCTTCCTGCTCCTGTTTTTCTCCAATGAGAGTAAAATTAGAACATGAGACAGTTTTTAAAATTTATAGACTATAACTAATATACTTTTTAAAACAATAAAACCGCTGTCCAGCACATTTAAGGTAAACATGGAAAAGATGTGCCAAGGCACTTACATTTCTTGCATCCTAAATATGGGGTTTATTTTTCAGTGAACATTGTGTGCAACATATTTGTATCAAATTCTAGACTTGTCACATCAAACATGCCAAAGAATAACCAAATGATGAAAGTGTTAGTTTACTAGAATAAGAACACAGAACAGAGGAAATTATGCTCATTACAAAGTTGATCGTTCCTAGAAGACTCCAGAAGCTTTACAGAGCATCATCCCTGCTTGGATGGAGGCCCTTCCTGCCCATAGCAAATATAGTGAATTAGGCTGTAGCCTCACATTTGGGCTTTTGTTATTTATGGCACAATGACAGCTGGGTCATGTGGTATAATAGGGGTGAGAAAAAGCAGAAGTTCCTTATAATTGCAAGGTAGGCTGTGCATGTGTGACTGTGACTTCTGTAGTGGTTGGTAGCAAAGGCAGCTTACTCCTGCCATTGCTATTAGATGATGCTGTGATGCAGTTTCAGAAGAAAAATTGCCACTTGCACAAGGGAGTTATTGATAGAATATTTTAATGCAATCAAATGATAGGTGACCAGACGATAAAATCAGACTGGTGAACGGACTGATATTCCAATGCTAGCTATCACCTAAAGCAGTGGTTCCCAAACTGTGAGCTGTGGTTAGCAGGGGACCATGAAAACCAGCCAGGGGAGCCATTGACTCTTTGTTAAAAGCCCTCCTCCCTATATAATGTACAAGATTGGGGACTTGTGGTCATTAGCTCAGAAGGTCAAGGGAACCACCAATCAAAAAAAGTTCGGGAACCTCTGACCTAAAGTTTTAGAGTGTACTGCAAATATATTTAACTTTTTTTATCATATGGGATCATGTTCACTTGATAGTAATGCCCACACACTGTTGGAGTCTGTCCACTCTTGTGACTCCCACAGAGCTGTTGCCACTTTTAACTGTCCACATTCTTTCAACTTGGTCCAATTTTTATGGTCCACAAGCTTTCAACTTGGCCTGATTTTCATAGATGTATAGTGTGGGAGGCTGGTGAATTCTGAGTTGCACTTAGTAGTCCTGCCATCTTTCTCAGTATTTTGAATGATTTTGTGAAACCTTCTTCCATTTACCTCACTAAAGTTGCAATCCTATAAAGACTTACATGGGAGTAAGTTCCAGTGAACTTAAATGAGATTTACTGCTGAGTAGACATACATAGGATTGTGCTATAATTGTACCAAATAACAATAACTATGGAGTTTCATGGTTGGGTTTATATATCAGATGTGCGCCACTGGCTTAACGACAGACCGCATATATGATGGTGATGAAAGCACAATAAAGATGCTCTTAATGAGGCAATCATGTCTCCCTTAGCCTGCAGCAGAGTGTCTGTTTATACAACAGAGAGGCTCTTAATGCAAAGAAGAGGCAGTCTATCTCAGGTAGCCTGTGGAGCCAGCTAGTGTCTGGCAGGGAGTTTCTGTTGACACTACAAAGGAAATAGATTGGACTGAATGTTCATTTAATGACTTAGAGCCCAATCCTATCCAATTTTCCAGGGCTGGTGCAACAATACCAATGGGGTATGTGCGGCATCCTGCAGTGGGGGGGGCAGTCACATAGGCCTCCTCAAGGTATGGGAACAAATGTTCCCTTACCTCAGAGCTGCATTGCGGCTGCACCGGAGCTGGAAAGTTGGATAGGATTGGGCCCTTAATCAGATAACAATGGGGATTGGAGAATGTACCCCATCCTTAAGTGGTGCACACCTGTACTTAAGGTATAAAAGCATAACAGAGCTGCTTGGTATATTGCTGGTGTTAAAAGTATTGTAAAAACAAACTCATAGAAGGGCTGAAAGAAAATATAAATATTTTAATAAATAACAAGTATTTGAAAAGAAAGTTGATTCTGGAGTGTGTTAATTTTATTTATCCCCCACTTATGACCCTCATGTGATTCACATGATCTTCCAGCTAGACAGTCTTTGGGTGCATTTGAATCTAATGGGCCATCTGATTGTTCTCTGGTGTACATTGGCAAAAGACTTCTGTGCTGTTCCTCGACTTCCGTTTACCTCTTTGGTTAAAAAGCAAACAAACTCAACATTGCTTTATGATATGATATGGATTCTTATCCACAGGGGAACATTAAAATGGAGACTATGTTGCAGAAAAAAGTTTGGAAAGTGATCTGGTGAGTCTTGATGTTCTGGGCTGGCCACTGGTGGAAAGAATAGACAATCTTGGAAGGAAGTCATAATGTCCTGTGAAAAACTCCATTGTTCTGTGCTGGAATGTACAAGTGATTAGCAGGGAACAAAGCTATTTTTGATTAGGGGAAGTCAGATACATTGCTGCTAATGGAGAACTCACTGGCAAGGTGCGTTGAGGCAATGTTCTTGATTTCTGTTGGTAATGAAAATTATGCAAGTCTGATAAAAACAGAGTTGAATGTGTTTAGCTGGTTTATGGAACCAAGTCTGTGTAAATGGTTTGTGAGTTGACTCCTAAGAACTTGGAAAGTCGTGACAATGAACTGAGAGCATTGCAAGCAATAGCAGATCATGGTGTCATTTATATTCCACTCTATAGCCCAATTGTTAAAAGGACTTATGGCAGCATGCATGTCCTCTTATGGTGTAGTAAAAGGTGCACTGCTGTCATGCCCTGCAGAAGCACCAGCTTCCCGGGTACTATGCTGGAGCAGGTAAGGTGTCAGTGGGGCTCTAGTGGGGGCAGTTCATGGGTGAGAGGGGGAAGATCAGGTGGAGCGTGGGGCAGGCAGGGGGTGTTTCAAGGGTGAAAGAGGTGAATCTCTGTGCACTAGGGCATGCCTACCCCCTTTATCCTACTCTGACATGCCCCCTGCCTCTCTTTTGACATACACTAGCAAAATAGCTGGTGTAGGTCCAAGGAGACCCACTGACGGCCCAGCTGTTTATGGAGAGCTAAGTAAAAAATATATCTACTGGGCTGTCTGGTTGTCCCCACCATAGCATGCAGCATGCGCTCTGACTGCTTGGCTGCATCATGTAGGGTGGTAGGGGATAGGATTAGGGAATTAGATTTATTTGGCATGATTCCTATAAAATATGTCAATAATACTTAAAACAACCTTATAATGAAAGTCCATTTTCTTGTCCCCATATTGGAGATGGAGGTGTGGGCTGGTGGGGCAGAGATGAGAAGTCATGACTTCCCAAGGTCACCTGACTTGAGTTGACATTTGAATCAAGGACTTCTTGGTTGATTGATCACAGCTCATACTTGTGCTGTTCCATCCATCCATCCATCCATCCATCCATCCATCCATCCATCGGAATGAAATGAAAAGGTGAAATCTAAGGTCTAAGCATAGGTGAAAATGAAACTTAATATTTACACAATATGAAGGATCTGAATGTACTTCACGGAATTGTTCATCCATTATGAAGGTCATTGAAAAAAAACAACTATATTTGTATTTGAAGTCTGCAGGACTCTTAAGTATTTGGGGAAGGAAGAGAAGGTTGATATGTTCCCCACTCTACTGCATCTTTTGTATTTTGCATTACAATTAATTGCTTAGTAATTATCAGGGGAAAGATATGACCTCTGGTGTAACATTCTGGTGAAGCCATCTGACACCTGAAACATCTACAGTGTCTTGGATATTAAGAGATGTGATGTTAAAAACCACTGCATGGCTATATGGAAAGCTCTGGAAGGGACCTGAAAGAGACTCAGTTGATGCCAATGCACAGGGTTGGCTTTCAAAGGATGCAAGGATCAGTGTGTCGGGAACAGGAAACAGGAGACACACAAACAGAAAGCAGACAAAGCTGTTAAGCAAGCAGAAAAGTAGGTTAAGGCATTCCATAACCAATGTGTAGTGGAAACTCTTTGGTGATAGAGATATCTGAAGACGAGGCAATGTGATGTTGGAACACAAAAGGAGGTAGTGTTTTATGAAGGATTCTACAGAAAGAGGAAGAAGATCAGTGTTTGCTTGATTACAAAGTGTGAGAGAAGACCTTTTTTTGGCTGGTAAGTACTAAAAATGGAAAGCAGTGTCATGCGGTTCCATGATATTTTGGACAGCTGAGAGTATTAACAGATAGATAAGCAGTCCCATCATCAAGTGCTGGGAAGTTCAGAGTGTATAACTGAGAATGGAAAGTGGTGGTTGTGCAAGAAGCTGTAGTGCGAATTTAACCCTCCCAGATGACACTCAGTAAGAACTGTAGCTGTACTGTCAGTGGGTTTCAAATACCCCCAGGGCCTTTTTCTCTGTGTAATGTCTAGGGGTGTTGGCAAAGATGAACTTGGTGGAAAAAGCGAGTCAAGATGTTGAAATCTTGTGTCATCTGACTCATGATCTGCTTTGGTGAGGATGTCTGGAGGGCCATTTTAACAAGGAAATGGGGCTTGCCAAAGACCCATACACCACTCCACCCCCTGGAGACACTGCTGTCATTGTCCACTGCTACAGATGCTGCTCATCTCTACCTGTCTTTTGCCTCTGAGGTTGGCAATTGGAGGGAACAGATAGTGTAATTCAAAGGGCTGTTTTAGGCCTGTCGTCGCAAGGTTCTGACCACCAGTATAGCTGAATGTATGTGCGTGCAAAAATGTGTGCTGGAAGATTTCAGTTGTGTGTTCATTTTATTATTTAAAAGTTAGCTTTGCTTACTTGGTCGTTATTTTAGGGTTTCATTGGAGAACCTGCTATTTCCTATACTTCCTCAGTAATATGCAGGTTCGTTCTGAATCACTCTGTTCACAAAACCAAATCAAAGCTGTTGGAAATAAAACCTTCCAATGTCATTCTGTTATCTTCCACCAATAATTCCCTCTCCATTTTATTTAACCCATTTTTGCCCCACAGATGTACACATTTGGTCCCTCTTCCTTATATGCAGAAGTGGCTTGAACAAAAAACCCATAACCAGTTTGGTGAAAGTCAGTGATCAATTAGTTGAAGGCATTGTTGCCTACTGTTCAAAGAATGTAGTCAACTTGTGAAAGACTCTATCGTGTCTCTTCCTGGAAGAATTTGTCGTCTTGTGGTTAAAGACACAGCCTCTTGATTGTGGAGATAATGGATTTGTTGCTCCAGAAACAGTGCAACTATAAAAGGAATTCTACCTACTAACGTGCCTTTGAGACTGCCCATTCCAGATCTTTATTTTTCTTTGCTTATATTCTTGTGCATTCATTTGGCAATGTGGGGGAGAGAGATTACCACATTTGTTCAATGACCTCAGTGGGCCGACTGTACAGGGAGAGATATATTGTTGTTCCACAGTGTGTTTTGCATGCAGTTGCAATTCTCTCTTGTTCATTCTTACACAGTCCATTCATGTAGGTTATTAATTTTTTTCCTTTTTTCTTTGCATTTAGTAGAAGACGAAAGAAGGATGAGAAAGTAATGGTTTGTTTAAGGCCATTATTTTATTTATTTAAAAGATCAGTATCGTGCTTTTCTTATATATGGTTAACGACATCACAACAACAACAAAAATTAGGCCAGAGTTCATTTCTGTACTGTGGTTATTTTTTTAAAGAGTTTTTGAGCCACAGTAGGTTCAAGTTAAAAAGAAAAAGAAAAAGATGTTTGAGATTGCGGATAAGGGAAAGTCTTGCCTTAACTACTTTTTTGTTTTTGTTTTCTCTAATGTGCTCTTCATTTTGATGATATTGATTCCATGATGTAGAGAGTTGTTAGAACAATCCTAACACAGACATTTATATAAATTAGAACTATATCTGGAATGCTATGTAACTTTTGGAAACATCGTACGCATTGCAGAACTATCAGCTGAGAAATAATTGCTGGGCTCTTAAGAAGTTAATGGATTGTTTGACTTTTTTTGTCCGCATGCAAGAACACTAAGAAAGATCACTTTCTAGAGAAGCAGTCCCAGAATTTTTCAACAGTAGGGTTACTTAGGCAGAACAATATTTCCCCATGAGGTGGGAAGTGCAGGTGCAGTCTAAAGTTAAGCTTTTAAGGGCTCAATCCTAACCTACTTTCCAGCACCGACATAAGGGCAATTCAGCTCCAAGGTAAGGGAACAAACATTTGAGGAGGCCTCCATGAGTGCCACCCAAGTTCAGGATGCACCACACATCCCATTGGCAAAGCTATGCCAGTACTGGAAAATTGGTTAGGATTTGGGCCTAAATGATATTTGAGTCACATTGATTTTCTATGGAAAAATAAAGCACAACGTTACTCCCTTTTAAATTTGATAGCATAAGATAGAACATTTTATGTCTTATGAGATGTAAGACTGATCAAGTCAAATTCTTCATTCAAATCTAAGGCTGCAATTCTATTCACGCTGTCCCAGGATTAAGTATAATTATATACAATGGAATTTATTTCTAAGTAGGCATACATAGGGGTGTGCTATTGCTTAAAAGATGTTTAAACCGTGACTGTGCTGTCAAGGTCTGTACTGTTTGGATGACAAATAATAAGTCTTGAGGCCCCTTTGGTGTGGGAGAAAGACAGGATAAAAATCCTATAAATAAATAAAGCTTTTAAGGACTTATTTATTTATTCGACGCATATGACCTATTGCATGATCTCAGTGGCCTCATCTGAATGTAACACACAGTCCTGACTTGTTTTATTTAATCACAGTTTAATCACAGTTTAATCACAGTTTAGTTTAGTTTAGTTTTATGTCTAGATACTTAAACTGTGCATTACTTTGGTTGACATTAAGCAAATGATAGTTTAGGTAGGTAGCTACCTAAGGATCCAGGGAGGGGTTTTTAAAGGAGTGGTCTTCTTAAGAAGTTCCATCTAGCAATAATTGCTGATCACTAATGATAGACCTGTTGCTCCATGAATTTGTCTTAATCCCTTTAAAAAAGATTTTTAGGCTAGTTGCCACCACCACATCTTGAGATAATGAATTCCAAAAGTTGTTAATGCATTGCACAGATAACTGCTACCTTTCCCCAGCCCTACTAGCAGATAATTCCATTAGATGATTCTGAGTTACATAGTACAGTACTTTGCAAAAAGAAGAAAATGTATCCCCTAGCAATGGTATCTTGGTAGGCACATCAATAGCTGGTTTCGTATTTCAATGTAGGCTATGACTTCTCTGCCCAAGTTGATGCTCATGGTATGTTTTCTCTGTTGCATACTATACCCTGCAAATTCTGCTTTTATTTGCATAACTTATACGCTATTCTTCAGCTAAAATAGCCTATTTCAGGTAGTTCTCAACTCATTTCACATTGGGCAGAATAGAGTATGACAGCCTTCTGGTCTTCACTATGGAGATGTTTATTTTAAGAGTTCATGTCTCCTTAGCTTTGCTAATACTATACTGCAATATCAGATGGTCTCTTGAGACTTCAAGGAGTGGATAAGTTATTTTTAGTGTGCCTGTTTGGTAGATGATGTTTCAGATTATGGAATGGCTTTTTGGAGGTTCCGTTGCCATGTACTGAAATGGTTTGACTGCATGTGCGCATGGACTGTACATGGGTACAGTCATGTTTTAGCGATAATAGGCTGAACATGATGAAAAGATTCATTGAGAAACAACGATAGATGAAGGTAAAGCCCATATCACATAATCTCACAACTATATACAGTGAAGAGGCTTGGTACTCTTTCTGATGAAATGATGATGTAAGGTCAACTTAGTAGTATTGCATTCAGGTGCTTTCCTGACTCACAAGCTGAAGACCTGTTCCTGCCCTGAGAATCTTATAATCTACATTTCAATTGTGAGGGAAACAAAAGAGGGGCAGAAAGAGAAGTGTTTGGGCAGACGAACCACCTCCCATAGGGTTTAAGAATTGGCAGGTCATGCTTCCAGGTAAAGAATTTATTTACTCCTCTTTTAAATAGATTAAGCAAGGAATATATTTATAAATTTGCAGATTTATATACCACCTTTCCCAGGTAATGAAACCTGGTGCCCAAGACAGTTAACAACGATAAAATAGACATAATAAGCACAGTAGCACAAGTAAGGTCAAAACAGCAGCTAAAAGCATAAAGACCACTGACAGTATGATTGTACTGTTCTTCAAATAGCATTTGTAGATCAGCAGCTATCTTGGATATGTTGTTTATTGGTTGTTTGGGAGCTTCCAAAGAGTTCCATGATTCCCTGGTAAGGGAACTCATTGTTCTTTTTAAAGCCTGCTCTTATAATCACAGCCTTAGGCTATCATGCTAATCCTGAAGTGATAACACTGAAGTTAAATAGGACCACCA
This sequence comes from Tiliqua scincoides, assembly GCF_035046505.1. NCBI lineage: Eukaryota > Metazoa > Chordata > Lepidosauria > Squamata > Scincidae > Tiliqua > Tiliqua scincoides. The sequence continues at coordinate 91,738,754 of NC_089822.1, read as the reverse complement.
CCTGGGAGGTGAGGACAGTGGGACACCTGGGAGGTGTGTCTTTAGGATCACAGAACCAGGTCTTGTCTTCCTCTTGAGGCTTGCACATGGCAATCCTTCTGGAAGTCATTTTGATAGCTTGGAGACTCTAATTTTCATTGAACATGAAGTAGCTGATGGAACTCATTTATATTACAAAGTGCGGTAAAGTAGCTAACACCTACTCACGCCATTCATACTCAACCAGATTCTTTTCTTTCATCAGCCTTGTTGATATTGATGAGTCTAGTAGCAAGGGAATATGACTAAGGACTTTTGGTAATACATAGTTTTGAATTTAAAGGCTATTATGAAACATACTGCCAAAGATGGCAATTAAAATGTTGGAGTACAGATGAATGAAGCGAAAAATGCTACCCTGTGTCTGTGAAGGGAGGAGTGTGTGGCTGTTTATAATACAAGTAGCTGTCCATGTGGTTTACGTTGTCAGGGTACTTAGTCTGGCAGATCATTTCAATATTTTTTTCTCTGTTGGTGTGAATTACAGCTTCCAATTATTTTTTAGGTCATGTTAATCTCAGCAGCCCTGCTGGAGATGCACTAGGCACACTGCTTCACACAGTTCCCATGTTAGGACCAGAGTCATTTTTTAAAAAATGATATAAAGTTTAATGGGTCTGGTCCCAACAGGGAAAAGAGAGCATCTGGATAACAGAAGGTTAGGCCAGGGAATGTATTGCTGAGAGTGCCCCACAGACCAGCCCAGTGTCTGGAAACCATGTCCAGTTGCTGCTTATGTGTTGGAGTTTTGAAATGGTGCCTCTGAGATTTGCAGAGCCAGCAGATCTGTTGCCACTGCTGTGACGCAGGAGATAATTCTGTTGGGCAAGCAGCAGCATGGGGGTGGGTCTACAGCACAGGATGTGTAATGTCAACATGAAGCATTGGAGCTGGCACTAAGGAGGAAAGCAGCCATTTCATGCCAGTGCAGGAAGTCCAAAGAGATTTCCCCTTCTCCAGGCTCTGCATCTTGTCCTTTATACTCCAGCCTCGCCAATCTGCAAGAAAGCAGCACCTTTGTGTGTTGTCATCTGAAAAGTTCAGCCCAGCAGGGCTTCTAGGCTTCACCCCCCTCCCGCTTCTTCTTTTTCCAGCCTGCCTTTTTATTTCTCCTGAAGAAATTGAAGGATAGTCCAAAAGCTTTGTATAATGAGGGCTGGCAAGAGAGGGTTTCACAGATCTAGAGAAAAGGATGCATTCAGTCATGTGAAAAGTCCTAAGCTTCTGATGAAGCTCCATTGTAACATGCAGATCCCTTTGTCTCCTGCAAGTCGACAGTTTTGTTCAATAGCGGCAATCATCTGAGAACATTGTGTTGTAGCTGTGAAGTGGAGAAGGGCACAGAATGCTGCAAACGATACAGGCGAGACCATGCAATTCTGTAATTGCTACGTAACAGGAGAAAGGCATCATGGTTGTCTCTTAATAAGAAGCTGCTATAGATTGGGTCTTTTCTTCCTTTGATGTAAAACCATGCAGTGCCACCAGTAGGTTTTGTGCAAGTGATTAAGAAAAGCCCCAGAAAAACCTGCATCTTCAGAACGCATCACAAACAGATTTGACTGGTGCGCAAGGGCGACTTTTTGCAACTCTTCAGAATGTAGTGGCTTTCATGACTGTCAGTTCCTCAGTCAGAGCTGCATTTCAAAGGTGGCCTTTAAAAGAAAAAGAAAAAAAAGAGCCCGAGCCGTGTTTTACAGTCACAACATGGACCATTCCAGGGCTTACTTGGTTATGAACAGAAGGGCCTTCTCGGTTTTCTGTTGCCTGTTCAGCAGGATTGCAACCTCCCTTGAATAGCTACTTGTCTGGATGCTTTTTTTGTTGTTGTTGCATGACTAGATTCAAATGATCTTGAGAGCTCATTGTGAGGCACAGGCATTTCCCAGCAGCACCTGGGATGGGGAGGTTGCACATAAAGCAGAGTCTGTGTAGCAGGAACCTTTCCAAGCCCTAGCAGGAAGATTTAAAAAATAAATAAATAAATCCCTGGGTGATTGTTCAAACTTTCCCGTTAGCTGTAATGAGAGATCGTCACCTCTTATAAACTGTTCCTGCTGTGTTTCTCTTGGTGCCTCACGAAAGTTGACACCTTGCTGGTTCAAAAATTCTCACAGCAAAGGCTTAGTCTTTTGTGGTAGGGGTGGTCACTTGTTTTTAGTGCCCACACTTGGCAGAAGAAGTTACTGACAAACTTGTAGAACCCAACATCTGAAGAATGAGGCTCGCCTCTCACATTATAGATGTTCCCGAGAAAAACTAAAAATGGGTTACTAGATGTTGCTGGGAACTAAGCCTACATTCTATACACACTTTCCTGGAAGTAAGCCCTCTTTTTTCAGCGGGAACTATTTATTTATTTGTGCAGGCATGCATGCATTTTTTAAATACCATCCTTCCTCCAAGAAGTTCAGGGCACTGCACATGGTTCCTCCCTTCCTTTTGACCTGACAACAACCCTGGGAGGTAGGTGAGGCTGAGAGAGAGAGTGACTGGCCCCAGGTCACCCAGGAAGCTTCATGGCTAAGCAGAGATTTGAACCTGGATCTTCCTGGTCTAAGTCCAATTCCCAAATCACTACACCAGCTTGGCTCTCTTCTGAGCAATATTTCCTGCAATATTCCCATGCCGCTGCACGGACCCCCTTGCTTGCTGCGAAGTGGATGTCTTCTGGCTATGACATCGTATGTCTTAACTGACTTCCAGTTCAACCATGCCCTGAGCTGCTGTGGGTACGCAGCTTAGGTGAAACAATGCTTCTGAAAAGACATGCAAAGGATTGCACTGTAAATGGGATACTATTTAAAAACAATACTTTTAAGATTGCTCTTCTCATCATTCTCTTTAATGGTTGACTGAAAACATGCAAATGGTGTTTGAAAAAGAAGTATTGAGTGGCCTGAATGGCTTCCTGGTAAATGGTAAATGAAGCTGCAACATACAGTCATAATGGCAAGAGCCCAAGTGGTGTTTGTGCTGTCATATCTGACTCCTGCCAAGTCAGGTCCTAGGACCAGGGAAAGTTGAATACAAAGATGCAGGTGGTGAGAAGTGTAGTACCCTTGTTACTCATACCAGAGAGCAAGTTTGATCTCAAAGCCTTTATGTTTTCAAGGTGCTGGACCTTGCCACAGGAGCTTCTCTAGCCTGTTGTTTAGAATGTGGTATTTATTAATGTAGCACCTTAAGGAACTGGTGCAGACCTGAGAGACTTTGTGTCAGGCTAGAAGGCTTGATGCAGAGTTCAGGTCTCATCCCCTCCCATCCTGTTCCTCCTTACCCCACCCTCTCCCACCCTCATTCTGCCCTTTTCCTGCCCCCAGAGGCTGCACCGTGGCCCAGTGGTTCATTTCCCCCTGGCGGCAGCGTGTCCTCTTTCTGCCGGTGCTGACTGGTTCTGGGCCTAGCACCAGTGCTCTTTACTCACTGCATATCATAAACGTACTTTACGGCACTCAGTGCTGGCACTAGGGCTCAGCACTGGTGCTGGCTGAGTTTAGGATTGGGTCCTAAGTTCAGTATCTTCCTTGTAAATTTCATTTTAGTCACATGCCTTGTTACTTAATTTCAGGACAGAGTAACAGCTCATAGTTTTTCTTTGCCCTTGAAGTAGCTAACGTACCTTGAGCTGTTTATGGTGGCTAATGCCTATAGAAACATAGTTAAATGTTGTACTTTCTGTTTTTCTGAAAGGTGTGAACTTCTCAGAGTCCTGGTCTCCCTGCTCCTGATGATAACTGATATGACAACAGTGCTTTACCAAACTGATTCTAGTGGTGGGTTCTGTATGACTCGTAGTGGTTTGGTGCTGGCAGAACTGTACATCCTGTATTAACTCCCCTGTAAAGTTCTGCTTGTCAGTGGCTGCTTGCTCTTCAAGAGTTACAGAGCAGCATAGAGATCTGATGGGCCAAGAAATATTTTCAAGGCTACCAGTTTCCTGGAGAAGCTTACTAGTTATTATTAGCTCCCACCCCCTGAACACAGTGCAGTATGGTGGAAATGGAGAGATGTGAAGTTAAACAACATAGTTTAAAAATATTAGCATTTTAGAGTGTCTAAAATAAGATTGTACCTTTCCCTCTTTGCGTGTACCTAAATCCATTCCTTAAAACAGCCCATTGTTACATTAATTTCAGTGGGGAAAATTCTAATTTGTTCCAAATTTTTTCCAAGTTCACCTCCATATCACCCTAAATGCCTATTAGCATAAGGAAAAAGTTGAATGGCACAATAAAATAGAATAAATAACATTTAATAAATGGTGTTGTTTTTTTTACTCAGAAGTAAGCCTGTTGTGTTCAGTACAACTTAGCTGTAATTCTGTCTTCCGGCCCAACCCTGAGCTGCCTGGTGCGCGGGGTTGTAGCGGCTCCGAAAATGGCAGCAGGCAGCACTGGCAGCTCCTTGGCAGAAGAGGACTTGTGTCCTCTACCTCTGGGTAAAGCAAGTAGCCCTGCAATGGGGCTACTCTATTCTATCGCGACCCAAGGTGGCCCGACATGCAGGCTCAGGATCCAGCGCAGTGAAGCTTCACTGGTCCTGCCTACCTCCTGCCCCACTTCGTCCCCCTGGCTCGCCTCCTCTCTGGCCTCTCCCTGCCCTGGAACATCTCCTCCCTGCCTCCCCCACGCGCCCATCTACCTCTCTGTTGCCCTGCAGTTCGCACAACTGCTGAGCAGTGGAGCATTTGGGGCCATAAAAGTGCCTTATGGCACGTTTGTGACAGTACATGCCGGCAGTGAACCGGTGCACATTGCATAGGATCGGGCCCTTATTCACTGGAAACAAACACTTCTAATTACACAGCTTCAGTAATGTAAAGCTTCAGTTGATGATGAAAATGTTTCAGAAGTTCTAGCATCACATAATGAGGTTTAGCACCTTAAGATTTAGTTGCACATCATGAGCAACTCTCTAACCTTTCACCTGTTTTTCCACTTTTCCCATTATGTGTCGACCTCAGAATGTGACCCTTACTGTGGATTGACTGTATTTCCTTTCAAAATTAATAGTGAAATATTTATTCCTGGTGGTAAAGGTGTCCCTGGAAAGCTCCATGGTCATGCAGCTCAAAACCTGAACTGGATGTATGACCGTGGGCAGATCCAGGGGGGACCATGGATGCATACCCCTCCCCCCCCCAAAAAAAACTGATGCCAGAGGGGAAGGGCGCCTACCAGGACAGAAAACAGTCAAGCACGGCAGGGAGCCCAGGTGTACTCACCTGGAAGAGGTGGAATGGGAGCCCAGCTCTACCCATCAGGTAGATATGAGCTCCAAGTCCAGACAGGAGCCCAGGCGTACCTGCCCAGAGAACCTCAGCCTTGGAGGACAGGAAGTTCAACCCAGAGCCCAGGTCTACCAACCTGGTAGTGCTCATGGTTGGTAGTGCTCATGGCCCCCCCCCCAAAACACCAACACTGGATATGCCGCTGCATATGACATCATCACTGGAAGACACCTCATCCACCCCAAGTGCTCCTTTCCCCAGCAACCCAGGAGTGAACTGAAAGTTTGACCTCACTCACCTTTACCATCAGAATTTAATCTTTCATTGTTAATTAGTGGGAATATTGATAAGGTGGTAGAAAGTCCAAAAACAAATAACTTCAAAAGATGTCCCTTTGGGGAAAAGAGCGGGATAAAAATAAAGTTTATTATTATTATTATGTAGGATATGTAACAAATCCACAAAGAACTATGTTGTCAATTTTTTCCTAAAGGTATGTTTTAGTACACTTGTCAAAGATGAAGAACGTTCCAGTTTATTTTTCTATTGAGGTGTAATAATAGTAGCCAACATTATCTTTGTCCTACAAATATTATTTCAAAAAAAGCAAACTAAACATTACAGTGAATATTTTTTGAAGGTGAAAGAAGGAAAAGTATGATTACCTCTGTCCATGCAAATTGGCATGAAGGAGCCATGGAGACGAACTTGTCGTAGCTGACATTTTATAAAACTCCTGGGTCAGTTATATCTTCTGGTCTTGTTTTTATTTTATCAAGTGAACTGGACCAGTCTAGAATTTGCATGTCCAAAGACTTCTAACGCTTGGTGAACTAAGCAGCATTAAAGAAAATTCTTGGAAGCCATGAACTTCAGGCTTACTGAGGGATAGGTTCTAAAGAGCTAGTTTATTCAGGAAGCTTTAAAGGGCATCCTCTGCAGAGCTGCTACTGGTTTTATTTGGTTAATGGTTGACCTAGTTCTCTTATTAAATGCATCCTGGAATGTTCTCTAATGTAGAGTGTGCACTAAACAAGATGGAGATAATAGGAAGGTAACTGTTGTGGAGGGTAACTGTTTCTGTTGTGGAACTGAACTCATCAGTGCTGACAATATTATTTTTAAAATGAGAACTTCTCATACAGTGTTGTTTTTTGTTTTGTTTTTAGCATTAAAATTTTAGCATTTTAGTATTTAGCAAGAGTCATGGTAGAAACACAAATAAGCATCAGAGAATGTGAACTTTATACGCTTTTGGAAAACACATGGACAACTCAAGATGTAAACAAATTATTTCTTATGAAAATGCTTATCTGTAATGGTTATTTCAAATTATATAATTAAGGCCCAAATCCTAACCCACTTTCCAGCACTGGCATAACTATGCCAGTGGGGCATGTGCTGCATCCTGCAGTTGGGTGGCACGCAGGTAGGCCTCCTCAAAGTAAGGGAATGTTTTTTTCCATACCTCGGTACTGCATTGCCCTTATGTCGGTGCTGGAAAGGGGGTTAGGATTGCACCCTAAATGTTTTACTTTCTTAAGAAAGGGGAAAAATATCAATTCTTTTTCTTTCTTTTCTGAATCGGTTCTTCAACTACAGGCTACAAAACATTTTGAACCATTACTTTTCTTTGCATGAGGTACATTCCAGTACTCAAACTGAAACCCAAGCTGGAATAAATGATTATAACAGGCATGTGAATAGTAGTTTGTCTGCATGAAGCACCTTTACGGGATTACAAAAAATGATTCAGTTTTTTTTTTCTTTAAGGTCCCAAATGAGTGACAAAAATATGAGAGGGCAGGTGGGCTGGCAAGAGACTCTTTAACTGTTAATTTATATGGAATGTATTTACAAGTCTGACGGCCCAATCCTATCCGTTCCTCCCCCCCCCCCTTCCACTGATGCAGCTGAGCTAGAATGGCTACCACTGCATCCTATGGTAGGGATGGCAGTTGTGGAGATCTCCTCTGGGGAAGGGAACAATTGCATTTGGGAAAGACCTGCACCACTGCCACAGAACCCATCCCCTTACTGGACCTGATCCACCCCTCAACCATTCCACCCCCACCTTTCCTACATCTCCCTACATCTCCTGACTTACATACTCTGGGTAGTGGTACGAGAAGCCATGATGTTGACAGAAAGGTGCAGGTCTTCCCACCAGTGCTCTTGCCAATGCACTGAATAGCATGTTGTTAGAGCACCTTTTATGACTGGTGCTGGCTGCTGACTTCCTCTTGGCCAAAAACCATCAGCCAGTGACCATATTTCTGTGGCATTCATATTCAGGCATACAGATCTCAGTGCTGAATAAAATAACCAGAATGACTGATCTAGTAGTTCCTCTTGATCCTTTGATTGTGATCCATTAGACTTGGAGGAAATTAGAAGAAAGTAAGAAATATGCCACCACTTAGTTACAGCCACCTGTATTCTTATAGCTCAGGGGTGTAAAACATAAGGCCCATGTGCAAATGTGGCCTGTGGAAGCTCTTTATCTGGCCCTCAGGCTCTCCCACACCACTGTAAGCTGTTCTCAGCTGTTGAGCTGAGCTAAGGCTTAAAGGGTGACCCTGTGATAATTGGGCTCGCCCATATTTTGAAAATACATCAAGATTTGCATAATTTCTCTTCTATAATTTGCAGCTAAGTTCCTAAGTGAGAAAAAAAAATGCTTGTTTCTGGTCATGACCTGCTTAATGACATCACTTCCGGCCCTCAGGAGGCATCATGAATGCTGTTCAGCCCTCTGTATTAAATGAATTTGGCACCCCGATATAGCTGTCCTTGGAGGCGGGGGGGATAGGGAAGGAGAAAGTCGAGCCCTGCCTATAAGCCAGTGGAAGTTAAGCATTAATATCTGGATTATTTTATGCTGATATGAAGTAGTTCAAGTGTGTTAAGTGCAACAGTGTGAGCTTTATATGTGACTACAGTGTCTTAGATTTTAATGAAATGAATACTTTAGTGCACTGTTTCTCAAACTGTGGGTCGGGACCCACTAGGTAGGTCACGAGACAATTTCGGGTGGGTTCCCATTCATTTCAATATTTTATTTTTAATATATTAGACTTGATGCTACCATGGCATGTGACTGCATTTGGGGAAATGTTATGGATCTGTACTTTTAACAAACTACTATGTATATTATTTTAACAATTATAGTAAAGGAAACTTACTCCTGGGTAAGTGCGGGTAGGATTGCAGCCTAGGATAGTTAAAAAATTTCCTGCTTGATGATGTCACTTCCGGTCATGACATCACTTCTGGTGGGTCCCAACAGATTCTCATTTTGTCCCGGTGGGTCCCGGTGCTAAATGTGTGAGAACCACTGCTTTAATGTATTATTGTGTGCTTAATTTTTTTTAAAAGTTCTTAAAAATTGGTTAGCATTTGGTGATAAGGGGAAGGAGACCCCAAGATGTGGTGTTACAGCTAAAATGTCCTGCTCTTTGCTGCCACTTGTCACACCTCCGAAAGTGGAGCATTCTGAGCAGATCTCCAAAGAAGATCTTTGTAGTGAATGTTGGCATCCTTCAGTCTCGGAAGACTATGGTATCGCACTCTGAATAGTGTTCTGGAACAGAGTGTCCTCTCCAGTGCGCAAAGCCTGGGTAAAGTAGATATGGAGGATACCCATGCAGCAAATCCCCCCTCTCCACGTCGCTGAAATGGTCCAATGGAAAGGCAGAAGCCAATACGGTTGGTTCCAGCGACGTCGCAGGAGTTGCCAGAACTTGACTGTGTTCAGCCATGAACTGTCTCAGGGACTCCGGCTCCGGATTTTGCCTCGAGGTTGACTCCTGAAGCCTTTTCCATAACTGGATAACTCCATAACTCCATAACAAGGCAGTGGAGGTTTGGGATCAGAGTTTTCCTTCTCTCAGATGAGCTGCCTTCCCAGGCTGACTAGTCCCATCTACCTGGTGGCTGTTCAGTCGCCTCTTACGACAAGTACAGCCAAACTGAGGGCCTATTCTTATCCCCAGCCCTCTTTGTAGTAGGGCAGGTTCATAAAGGGGCAGACAGGCCTTCAAATATTCTGGTCTGGGTCATTAGGGATTTTTAGGTTAAAAATGAGCACTTCGAACTGAATCTAGAAACAAATTGGTGACGCCTCTAGTACTAATAGTCATCAACAGCCTAGGCTAGTATTTCTCAAACTGTGGGTCGGGACCCACTAGGTGGGTTGCAAGCTGATTTCAGCTGGGCCATTCATTTCAATATTTTATTTTTAGTATATTAGACTTGATGCTACCATGGCATGTGACTGCATTGGGGAAATGTTACAGATCTGTACTTTTAAACAGGCTACTCTGTATATGTTTTTAACAAAGTTAGTAAATAGTACTTAGTTGGCAACCTTTAGTCTCAAAAGACTATGGTATAAGCCTACAGCACTCGGCATTCCTAGGCAGTCTCCCACCCAAGTACTAACCAGGCCTGACCCTGCATAGCTTCAGAGATCAGACGAGATCAGGTATGTGCAGGGTAACAGTTACTCCTGGGTAAATGTGGGTAGGATTGCAGCCTAGGATTGTTAAACATTTTCCTGCTTGATGATGTCACTACCAGTCATGACATCACTTCTTGTGGGTTCTGACAGATTCTCATTTGAAAAAGTAGGTCCCCGTACTAAAAGTTTGAGAACCACTGGCCTAGGCTGTTGTATTTTGAACCACTTGGAATTTCCAACTTCTTCAAAGACAGCCCATGTGAAGCACATTACAGTAATCTAATCCAGATGTTGTCAGGACATGTATGATTGTGGGCAAGTGATTTCAGTGCATGTGTGTTTCCTGTATTATTTGAAATGGGAATATGATATGTAGGTTTTGCCTAGTTGCAAGTTAGCATTATGTATTTAAATTGCATAAGGCACTGTAACTTGCACAGGTAGAAAGCATTGACTGTGTGGGCCATCAAGTGCCATGGCTCTTGATACAATTCAGTGGATTGGCATGACATGGCTTTATTATAGGGATAAATCAACAACAAGGCAGAAGAATAAAAAGGATGGTGCAGTACACATTATGTAATACGTGCACACAGTCCTAAATGTGAATGTTTTCTAGAGAGGCCAAAAGAGAGATTGAGGAAATTTTTACAAGGTGCTTGTATTACTGCTCAAAATGGAGGAAGGGGAACGGGGTGTTCGTATGGCTCTGGAGGCCTGTGTCTCAAAAAGCATACAACTTGTGATTGAGTTCACAATGAAGTTGATTAGGGTAACCAACATTGAAGGCACTTTTGTGACCACTAATGGTCTTGTTTATCTCAAACACAAGAAGTTGCCCGAATATTACTTTGTTTACTGTCCTGAACTAGCTGATCAAGTCAGGTGTGGCTGGTCATGCAATTTTCCAAGGTAACGCTTCTTACAAACCAGTCAATGATGAAGGTGAGCTGTTTGTTCCAATGTACCCAAGTTTAGCCTTCACTCCAAAGTCATGTGGGACCTTTGAATGCTTCCTTGCCATAACCCCAAACAAAACAACACAAGCCTGTAATGCATCCCGTACCAGGTACATGCATGTATAAATGTGTCCGGCAGCAATTGAGTCTAGCAATGTTGCCTCATAGACGGAGGTGTAATTTTTTGGTGATAACGAAACCAAAACAAATAACACCATTTGCTGCGCTTCTCATTTTGGTAAACAAACAAACAAACAAACAAAACCCCCAAATCTGCAAAAACAAATAAATAATGAGCTGGATTGGGGATAATGACTGTGGCTGCATCTGTTGACACGACACCACCTATATCACCTACCTAGTACACTTTTAAAACAATTATAATTTATAATTATAAATTATATACAATATATATAGTAACTATAAATTATAATTATAATCTATAAAAATACGCCCTTGGAATAAAAACACATAACAGCACTTTCTTCGCTTTTCCTCCTTGGGGGGGCGAAAAAAAAATCTGCAAAAAAATAAAAACATTTAAGATCGCCTTTACTCATAGGGGATGAAGACTGACTGTGATGAGGGTACACATAAAAGAGAGCAATTCTCTTTATAGGAAGTATCCATTATGCTGGAAGGAGGAGGAGGGCATAATAGTCCTCCTTGTGTGCTTGGAACAGCTCCATGTGACCTCAGAGAAGGTTGTTCTGTGAGTGCTCATGTTAGTCCTCCATTCTTAGTGCTGGCACCTATGCTGTGAGGCAGCTCCCTCAAGGGAGGCCTTCCAGTCTTCTTCATTGTTTCAGTGTTGCTCTGAAGCTGTCTTTTTTTTCCTCTTTGTTTCCTGTTTGTAGCAGGTTTTATTCTTGACCTTCCTCCTTCCACCTTTTTAAGGTGAATGGGCTTTTAGTATTTTATTGTTATGTAATTGTTATCTTTTGTTGCTGGAAATTTTGTAAATCACTTTGAGCAGACTTGATGGAAAGATATGACAAGCAAGGAGGTTAAGGCTGCAAAAAAAACAAAAACCCACACTTTCCCTAAAGTAAGCCCCATTGAACAAAATAGGACTTACTTCTGAGTAGACCTGGTTAGGCTTGTGCCCTAAATGTATTTATCTGTACCCCACCAAACATGGCTCCATGAGATAATTTTTATTTCCTCTCTGTTCTTTTTTAGTCAATTGTACTTTTCTTTTCTTATGCACTAAAAAAGAGTGAAAAAAACTTTATCTAAATATTTGTTCCTTTCCTATAAACAGACTTCAGAATGGCAAGCAAGCACAAATCAAATACTGTTAAATATCAACAATAAAAAAAAGAGCTAGCACTCCAGCCGGCAAAATGTCCATGTAAAATAGCAGCATAGGTTAGTCATATTAAAAGTTCTTATTTTGAAAATCATCCAAAGAGCATTAACATGTTTTGATGTCTAAAATATGGTGATGTTGGTGCTGATTCACAGCCCAGTCCTGAGCTGTCCAGAGTGTGGGGCTGCCACAGTATCCTGATCACAACCAGGGAACTGCCACAGGATCCTCAAGGAAAGGGAATGTTTGGAGCTGCCGCAGAATGAAAGAGTTCCATGTTGGGCCTCACAGTCCAACATGGAACTCAGGATCAGGTGGAGCTGAGCTCCGCTGGTCTTGACTTCCTCCCCCTTCCCTCCCGCCTCGGTGATTTTCAACCTTTTTCATCTCATGGCACACTGCTAAGGCACTAAAATGGTCAAGGCACACCACCAGGTTTTTGACAATTGCCAAGGCACACCATGCTGCCAGTGGGGACTCACATCACCCATTGGCCCTATTAAAAAATGACCTTCTCCCAAATTCCTGTGGCACACCTGTGGACCACTCACAGCACACCAGTGTGCCACGGCACAGTGGTTGAAAATGGCTGGTGTAGATAGTTGACTGTTGTTGCCGATTAAAGCATACATCTGATCCTGGCCTTGCTAATGCATGAAAAGACCTAAAATGTTGTTCTTTGCCTAGGAAAGTATCTGCAAGCCTCATAATGTGGAATCATTTTAGAGAAAGGCAGGAGTTGCTTGCGCTTTCCAAGTGTATTAAGTTTTAAATGATTTTTTAAACCCACATTTTAAGGTTCCCTGGCCACTTTGGAACAAAAAAGAGGGTATACATCTTATAATTGTTACTATCCTAAACACACACATATTGAGTCCCACTGAATTGAATAGGGTGTACTTCTGAGTAACATGTAAGATTGTACCATGAATTTGATCTTTTCTGGGTTGTCACATCCCTATGTATTATTTCTTTCTTGTTTAAAATTAAAAATAACAGCAGAATCAAGAGTGAAAAATGTCTTTGAAACTGGTGAATAAGAGGCAAAGAAAACTCAGTTTTGGATGTTATATGGGTTTTTGAAAAATCGGAGAGATAGAACATTAACTGCCTTCTCCATTTATTTATTTATTATTTATTTATTTAGCGTATGGCTTATAATACATGGACTTATATATCAGTTAGACTAGATCAAATGTCAGTGTCCAGTTCATGCAGCCATTCAAGGACAGAGTTACCTTCAAAGAAAAAGTCAGACCATGGGCCAGTATACACCCTCAGTTTGCAACCTTCTCCATTGATCCTAATTGTAACATTGATTTGAGGCAAGTCTTCTTCTTCTGCTTCTTCTTCTGCTTCTTCTTCTTCTGCTTCTTCTTCTGGGGCATGAATTACTGACAACTTCTGTATTGTCTATCCTGCTTCCAAAGCCTGAAGTGAAAGAGATAGTATGAATATGATTCTTCTGGGGCATGAATTACTGACAACTTCTGTATTGTCTATCCTGCTTCCAAAGCCTGAAGTGAAACAGATAGTATGAATATGATTTAAGTGTGCTTCTAAGACATGGCTTGTGCTTCTGATTAAAGTTGCTGCAGCCCTTCAGAAACATTTCGCTTTGTATCTGTAGAAACGAGATCCCCACATTTTTCACACAGCCTGTACTGATAGCTGCTCCTTTCAGGGAAAAAGAAATTCAAATTGGAAGGTTGTACCCAAGAGAAATGAACATGTGAACAAAGTCCAGTCCAGTCGTAACACTTTCTAAAGTGTCTGGCTCCTGGACTTAAATGGTGCTTGTGGGTGGGAGCAGGTATGGAAAGTGCATTGTTTGGAACTAAGAGGAGAGGCATGCAGTAATGCATAATAGCTTGTCCTTTTGTGTGTTGTTTTTGCCAGATGGTGTGTTTGCTGCCTTAAGCAGAAAATAGTTTGAATGTAGTTCATCAGACTTCAAACACTTTTCAGCTCTTAGATGTTTGCCAGTGTAAATTTCAGGTGTGTATGAGAGAGAGAGAGACAGAGAGAGAATTTTTTTCTATGCCACGAAGTTCACACGAAGCATATCTCTACTCATAGTTCATACGTTTCCCTCCAAAAATGCAGAAGTATGTGGGCATTTTCCCGCCATGTTGCATCTTCTCCAGCAGGCGTGCACAATTTATAAATGTCCAAACTGAACACAGCCCACACCACCAAGTAAGGTGGCTCACCAAGGGCTCTGTGAGCCAGTTTCATTTAGGCCCGAGACTGCCTGAACTGGGAGGTTGTCCGATATCTGACAGTCCACAATACAGAGCTGGGCAGGCTGCATTTGGCTTACAACTTACATTGGTTGTAAGTTATGCAGGCTGTCCTGTAGAAATAAGCAGACTCTTTTAGACTAGGAGTAAGTCCTGCAGCCTCAGCTTTTGGTAATCCGCAACTGGGAACACCTAAAAAATGAGGTGGCATTCCCTGGCTGATATTCACTGAGGGACTTCTTTTCCATTTATTTTAGTATCATCTGTTCTGTTGGCATCTACAGCTTCCCATAGCAATGAGAGTGACGAACTCAGGTTAATTGGGTTGTGAATTGTGTGGAAAACTATTTCTTGGTTTTGGTTTTTTCAAAACCACTGCCTGTAAATTCTTCAGTTGTCTCATCCGATTTGCATTTTGCTACAAAAACAACAATTCCCTGCTCATCTTAACTATCCAGGATATTTCAGATTTTACATCGCTCTGGTGCTCTTTTGTGCTTCTAAGGCAATTTTACGCTGTCCTTGTCTATGATCCCAGTTTTTGTTTCTCTCTCACCCGAGTGTCAGGCCTCTAGAGTCGAGGGCTGCTTTTTTTCTTTTCAGTGGACTGCAATCAATGTACTTTTGTTTCCTGAGGTAAAAGATTATGGTTTGATATAAATCGTCACAAATGTGAAACCATCTTTTTGGTGGTGAAGGTGGTATGAGCCAGAAGACTGATGTGACGAAAAGGGGGAAATGTTGCTAGTGCGGTTCTTTTGTAGAGAATGGAAGCAAACTGTGAGGTATACAAGCTCAAATTCAAAATAAGGACCCATATCTAAATTCCACAAGTAGTTCTATGCACCCAAGGTGGCTTTGGGCTTACTGTCTCGAACAGCAGCTCACCTTGCTACCTGCTTTTAAAACTGAGGCAAATTTCCAAAGCAGTTCTATGATATATGGAAATAGCTACCATTGAACGAAAAAAAACCAATAGAGCATTTCCTCAACCTTTTGGGTGTGCCTGGAGAACCTCTTTGTATCCTTACCATGGTGTTTCAAGGCTGAGCAAGCAATAAGCACATGTATACTGTTAACATTGAATATCTGAGTGTTTGGGGGAAAGTGGCTTTTTATCTCAAATCACTTTTGTACATGAATTTGCATTGCTTGGTCAATTGGAAGGATATTTAAGAGAAGGAGAAATTGGGAGCTATTTAGTGCACAATCCTAACCAGGTCTACTCAGAAGTAAGTCCTATTGTGTTCAATGGGACTAACTCCCAGGAAAGTGAGGTTAGGAATGGAGCCTTAGTTCTTTCAGTACTTGCTAGTGAAACCTCCCATTTCTGTAAGCTTGCTAACTTCTCACCAGAATCCTCATAGTTTCCTGCAGTCTTTATTCCCTGAAGTGCTGGTTCATTCTCTGGCAGAAGATGGTTATTTAGATAAGGAGATCAACAAGCTTGTTGTCTGGGAGAAAATTAGCAGATAACTTGGCCAAAGTTAAAATGCTGTGAAGGAGGCTGAGAGAAGAGTAACCAAAGCCATATATATATAATAATAAAAAGGGCCCAATCCTATCCAACTTTCCAGTGCCAGTGCTGCTGCAATGCAGCCTTTCGGCGAGGGAATAAATGTTCCCATACCTCATGGAGGCCTCCATAACTACCCTTCCACCACAGGATGCAGTGCGCACCCCATTGGTACGACTACCCAAGGGCTATCCTTTTCCTGTGCCGGTGCAGCTGTGCCAATGAGGCATGTGCTGCATCCTGTGGTGGGGAGGCAGTCCCAGAGGTCTCCTCAAGGTAAGGGAATGTTTGTTCCCTTACCTCAGGGCTGCATTGTGACTGTACTGGTACTGGAAAGTTGGATAGGATTGGGCCCTCAAAAATTAAAAAATAACTGCTGGAACATTTCACAGGTGGGCTGTTGGAGAGATTTGTATTTCAAAACTCTGAAAATATCCAGGAAGCAAAAGAGCTGAAAGTGAAAAATGTATTCTGTTCTCTGTTCTAGGACTTGAGACCACTATAAGCTTGTGTCAGGAGTTCCTTGGGAAGTTATGGTAGCTTCCTCATGTATCAGGGAAATTGTCTCCAAATAAATTTTACTGGAAACAGGTCATTATGAAGCTACCGCTATTTATTTATTATTCACATTTTAATAATGCCCATCCTCCTAGTTGCTCAGGGTGGTATACATGCTTCGTCCCTTACTTTTGCCCTCACAACACTGTGAGGTAGATGAGGTTGAGAGAGAAAGAGAGAGTGACTGGCCCAAGGTCGCTCAGGAAGCTTCATGGCTGAGCAGGATTTGAACCTGGGTCTTCCAGGACTAAGTCCAACTCCCAAGCCATTACACCATCCTGAATGTGTTCTATGAATGTGTAAATATGTCACATGAATATATGAGGGTAATATTGATTTATTTCTTATTTTATTTAAACATTTATTTAACCCATTTATTTAAACATTTCTTTGTCTTTTCTCAATAATGTGGCCAATCACCATAAAACAAAACAGAAATCCAAATATTTATTGAAATAACTGAATACAAAAACAGCACAGCAGCCACAATCAGAATACCAGATTGTCACAAGGAGAGGAATTCAGGAGTGTGAACCAGCCATAAGGAAAATGTGTCAGTCTGAAAGACAGACTTCTATAAGCCCATGTGATACAGGTCTTGTAATTTTGGAGTTGATCCTCAGAAGTGAAAAGGGGGAGCATTTTTTGTTGTTTTTTTTAAATGACTGAAACAATAAGGAAATATTTACTAGAACTTTCACAAGTGGGCTGTTACTAAAGGTGGCCCTAATCGGATTTCTGATTCACTGAATTTCACTTACCACATTCTTTATCACATGGCTTTTACAAAGCGTGGTTGCATGTTTATCAATAGTTCAATCACTTATGCAAGTACCTCTGGATGCCATTTTATACTTGTTATTGCCCTGGAAGGCAATATTCCCAACTTTTAACTCTATGAGGCTTCCCCATAATAACATCTGTTTAAGGTAAAGGCATTGTTCATCAGCCTTTGTACATTGCACCCTCCTTTGTGTGCCGATTTGCCCATGAGGAAGAAGACTTTTTAAAAATCTGAAGTGGGGGGAGGTGGCTGTTGCATTCACCCAAATAAGACAGTACCCCCCAAAAAATCATGTATACATTTACCAAAAAATAAAAATAGTGCAATGTGTTCCCTAGGTATACTTTGCAGAAAGCTTGTTAACAGCTAACTGTCTTTTAATCAACAGTGAGAAAAACCACTTCTGGTTAAAAACCACCACACAACCATGACAAAACCTCTCTCTCTCTCTCTCTCTCTGTGTGTGTGTGTGTGTGTGTGTGTGTGAGAGAGAGAGAGAGAGAGAGAGAGAGAGAGAGAGAGAGAGAATATATACTTTTTATGTGACAAATTACTAACATGTTTGGGCAGGCAGCTAGTGTATTGAGCTGCTCTGTGGCTCTTACATGGAGAAGACATTTCTTTTATTGATTAGTAGGTTAGGAGAATTAGCAAAAAACACAGCTACAGAGAGCTTTAAAGATGATACAGTGACCCACTGACTCACAGCTCAATCCTATCCATTACCCCCAGGTGAATGTGGTTGCCATTTTGGTATGGTTGCATCAACAGGGTGGTGGGGTAGTGGATAGGATTGAGCTGTGAGTTAATGGGTCACTGTATCACCAATTAACATGCTATGCATCCTATGGTGGGGGACAGTTACAGAGGGCTCCTCTAGGGAAGAGAACAATCATTCCTTTACCTGGGCATAAGCCTCCATGGCGCAGAGGGGTCTGTTCAGTGGTGTGTCAGCTAAATAGCTGTCGCAAGTCCGTGTGAACCTGTGCTCCAAGGTCAGGTCCTGGAAGGGGGTTAGGATATCAGCAGTCCTGACCCTTGCCGCCGCCTCCTCCTCCACCAAGAGCTCCTGAGTGATTGGTGAGTGTGAATGTCTTCCCTGAGAAAGTGTTTGCACTACTGGGATGTGAGGTACTTGTGTATACACCTGTATGTCAAGTTGTGTTTAATTAACTGGGGTTTGGGGGAAAGACACTGGGTGATGGGGGAATGGGATCCTTGTGTGTGTGCATATACGTGCTTGTGGTTAAACTGCTATATGAGTATCTAGGAAAGGAAACTGGATCGTAGTAGTTGCTTTAGTTGGTTTTATGTGGATTATTAGCTGTCTTGAGTGCCTTCTTTTACAGGGTAACAAATAAATAAATATGTATTATGGTCATTGTGAATTATGGCATTATGGCACAATTTCCATAGCTCCCTCAGGCCACCCCAGTGCAAGAAAAAGTTCACCATTTGAAAAAGGAGCTCACATGCACGTTCCTTTCCGGTTCCCTGCATCATTATGAAAACAGTACTGGAGCGCTGGCCTGCACCATTTGTGACTTTGATCAAAAGCTGCAAAAATCCCCACAGCTAGCCACAACCGCCCAACAGGAGTTCCATTAAGCCTCCTGCTTTTTTCTCCCTGACTGGCACCGCAAAAATAGGGCTTGTCAGGCATCTGGCAGGCTGCAAGATAGGCTAAGTTCAGTTTTGGTGGCTCATAAGCGGTTGAGCAGGACTGAGCTACAGCATTAAAGACTTTAGCTTGAAAGCATTAATGAAGACCCCCTCCCCCACGCACACTGCAGAAGTAGCTGTGGTGCTGCAATACAATATGACGGTTTTTCAGGGAGGTGGGAGAGGGTAAGGTTACAACAGAAGGGAAACCTGGAATAAATGAAAGAAGCCTTTTAAAGCTGATCTTGACTAGTCTCTCCTTTTTAAAGGGAAAAAATGCTTTAAATTTCAGATCACCTTTTATAGTAATCCTAGTCTTTGGTTTAACTGAGTCCTGGTAACTATTGATGGTGTTTGCAAGCACACCACATATGCATGAGCTCAAAATCTGATAGCAGAAAGGTATCAAGCTTTTGGGGGGAAGTTGTTGCATGTATGGACCATGTGGCTGGATCTAGCATTTAAAAATAAAATAAAGCTGCCTTCCTAAGGATCTAGACATAGCTCCCAGATACCCAGCACACCTATGCAGTCATTTTGACCACAGCTGCACTAGTACCTAAACAGCTCAGAGGGGAATGTAAAGGTCAAACATTAATTTACTCATTAATAACATAACTTGATATATTGAAAAACTTATTTTTATACAACTTTATGAGAGTCACAACAAATAAATAATGAATTTTTAGTCATCTCAGCTTCTTAACACTATTACATCCTGTTCTATTGTGGTTTCTTTGATATTGTTGCAGGTCTTGTTTCTGTTTTGCAAATGAATGGAACTCCCTGACATGAATTTTCATTCTTTTCCCCACTCCCAATGGTTTATGCTCAGTAGAAAAATTAACTGTAAATTCATTCTGCCATAGACAGTACCACTTCAGTACCACCATTGTCAGTACTACCCATTTTTTAATCTTCCTGGTTCTTTCCCTTTCCTATACTGTACTCTGTTTAAAATAGGCATATGCATTTATATGATTCTGGTCCTATGCACAGAATTCTCATTTTGGTCCACAAAAGCAAGAAATGGGCTCCTGATTTTGCAGCAATTCAGTATTCCTTCCACCTTGGGGACTATTCAGATATAGTTGTAGTGTGTTCTCATGGAACTGTACTACTTTTAAAATGCACATGGGTTGGGAATTCTGGTACACTTCATCACATGCTACCTGCATATGGAAAGCTAGCACAGGGGGAAGAGTTCAGGTTTGGTCCTCTCCTTAATTATGAGCCTTCCAAGTGCACTCAGTCCCTGCTATCGAGGTGCTCAAATACTCACCTTTTGCATGTTTGAACAAGAGCCCATGGGCTACCCTAAAAGAGCCCAGGATACCACATGTGCTTCACAATTTAACTTCTGTGTTTGATAATTTAGATAATCTCCCAGAGAGACCAATGAGGTGACACGTTCTCAACGGCTTGCCCGAGGGCTCTTGCTCAACCGAATACAGACGATAAAAACCAATATGTGAACAAAAGTGACTATTAATATGGCACGCAAAGCTTGAATCCCAGTGTGTTTCAAACAGAAACGTTCTCACTCAAGGGAAACTTTAAAATTACAAAATATCAATACACAGATTTTGCTCTGCTTTGCATTCAAATTCCAGTACATAAATATATTAATGTGTCTGTTTCTCATGGGGAAGAACTTTGTAGCTCTAAATAGCATTGGGCTTCAGCATGGCAGTGCTTATTGAAAGAACTTCTCCACCTATTTTTTTTGCCTCCTACATTTTTCCTGTGGACCCCTTCTTGTCTGCAGTCTCTCTGGAAGACTGTATCAGTGATCTTTAACTTCAGCTACTTGCCAAACTATCAGGAATTATCTACTCCTTGGTGATAGCCTTTTTTCTGTTTAAGATGTTCTCACCAGGCTTGGACAGTTCATGCAACCAGTTTTCCTTTTGTTTGGTGTTGTATGTAGCCCAAGTTCACCATGTCATGCTTCTCACTTGTTGGAGCAGTAACACTGTCATGTGGTCACTTTCAGGTTGTGCTTATGAGGCAGTAGGCTCTTTTCCAGCAATCCTAATCTGTGAAAATTGCTGGTCTGGGAAGAATGCCTAGAACAATTGCCACTTTATGGAGAAAGCAAAAAATCTTTTGATAGCCAACTTCAAGAAGCCAGTCTTTTGTTTGACATCAGCAAGCATGTATTGGAGTTGACTGAATGGAGTACATGGATTTAGTTATCACTGATTCTGTGGTGTTTTCTAGACATTTCTGTATCCATCCACCTATCCTGTTTAACTAGTTAACTTGCCTCAACCTCTGTTTTTTATAAATAGTTACAGGGTGTGTTCAAAGGTTATAGCAATGTTAAGAATAAAGAACTCCTTGTTAATAAGGAACTCTTTGTTTTTCACTTGATTTTTCTCCAGGGTAACTGACAGCACAATCCTATGTATATCTTTTCAAGGGTAAGCCCCACTGAGTTCAGTGGGACTTACTTGCAGGTAAGTGCATATAGGATTGCCGCCTGACTCAGCAATCGCTCATGTGATCAAAGTTTACAATTCACACCAGAAGTGCAGTGGACCATGTGATTAAAACAGTAGTGGCAGATACTGCATTGCAAATGTAAATCTTTTTGAAACTGATCTGCAGTGCTAGCCTAGTCATGTCTTCTCAGAAGTAAGCCCCATTGAGTTCAATGGGACATACTTCCAGATAAGGTGTTTTATGTTGGCCTTTCAACACATAAATCAGTTTATAATATGAGTTTATAAGAAAACCAGTTTATAATAATGCCTGTAAAAGCATTATAAACACTGTATGGTTCATATAGTATGAACCATTATAGCCTAAAGGAGTCTTTGTCTTAAAGCTAATGCAAATCTTTTAGTCACCACAGATAAATATGCAGATGTGGTAATTGAGGTGGGTTGTTGTCATGTGTGTTATACATTCTTATCACAGAATAATTGATTGTTCTTCGATAAAGATGTTCTCGGATTTTCCCCTTTTTCTTTTCACAGTGTCGCATAATGAATTGCTTATTGTTTAATGAGACGCTCTCTACATGCTTCATATTTTGCCGTTTTTCCAAATGATAGCATTGCACGTGTTGTTCAGTAGACATAGGATCCTAGTACTGTACTTAGTTGCCAGGTTGGCTAATGTTGCAAAGACAACCTAGGATTTCATTTCTCCATGTCTCCTTTAGTGTCTCATGGGATCATAATGCAAACTTATCACAATGCCATGTTAAAACCTAAAGAGTCCAAATCATCACTGAATCCATGATAAGGATTTTGGATGTGGAAACTGGAAGATTCAGCATGTCTTCTGCACATGGCAAGCCTTACAGGCTACTGAAAACTTCACATGAGATGAGAAGAAATCATGTCCATGGTGCTAGGAGGTTAAGGGCGCAATCCTAACCCCTTATGTCAGTGCTTTCTAGCACCAGCATAGCGGTGCCAATGGGACATGAGCTGCATCCTGCAGTTGGGTGTCACTCATGGAGGCCTCCTCAAAGTAAGGGAATGTTTGTTCCCTTACCTCAGAGCTGCACTGCCCTTATGTCAGTGCTGGAAAGCACTGACATAAGGGGTTAGGATTGGGCCCTAATTGAGCAAAAGGTTAATTATTTTTACCCCTGACTAGTGATTGAGGCCATATTGCAGCCTTTTGATTGACAAAAGAACCTTTGAAGTGAGGCAATAAATAAATTGATAAATTTTTATTTGATTAATCCAATTCTTAATTCAATTTATATATGTTTGTATGATGCCAAGTAACCTTTTTGAGGAAACTTTGTATTTAATACATTAAATACATTTATTTAAGAAGAAAGACTATCATTTTAATTTTTAATAGAATAGATATATTCTTATTTAATATTTGATATTTAATATTCTATTATTATTTAATAGAATAAAAATCGTCACCCAAAAGAAATTGAGCAAGTGTGCACTTTTAACTCCTAAACACATTGATTAAAATTTGCCTTTGCTGATCTAGGTGGTAAAGCTTTACTTGACTAAAGAATGGGTTAATGTTTGGAGCTATAACAAAGAAACAAACAGAAAAAAGCCCTGATCCTTTCCAATTTTTAGAACATGCACTGCATCTTGTGGTGGGGCAGCGGTCACAGAGGCCTCCTTGAGATATAGAAACATTTGTTCCCTTACCTTGTGGCTGTATTGCGGCTGCATCGGGGCTGGAAAATTGGATAGGATTGGGCCCTTACATGCTTATATTGAAGCTAACAAATTTTGTTTATCATGCAACTGATGACATGGATGCTGGTGCATGGAAACGTGTATCAAAATAAACTTACGTTGAGATCCAGTGTGATGCCATAGTTAGAGTAGTGCCAGTCAGACTTGGATGAGGAAGAAGCAGGTCCAAATCCCTGCCTGTCCTTGTTTCCAGTTTACAGAAGTTTGAAGATTTTACAGTCACTTTCTCTCAGTCTAACCTAGCTTTGCAGGGTTACTGTGAGGATAAAAGGAGAGGGAAGGGTCATGCATACTGCCCTGTGCTTCTTGGAGGAAGAGCAATATATACATATGGAAAGTAAATAAACTTTTAGGTGCTGCAAGACTTTTTTGTTTCCGTTGCGTCAGAGTAACATGCCTTCCTTTCTGGAAATAAGTCAAACCTATTAAATTGTGTCTAAATGAAACATACACACTTTGACTCTTTGAACAATTTTGTGTGGCCCAGGAACACCATTCAAGTTGTCGTTAGGCAGGCTTGATCCATACCCTTCTGGCACCTCAGAGGAAGGTCCGGCTTTGCCTTCATGAGCCAGAAACATTTTTCCCTGTCAGCCTGTCTTCCACCAGCCCTACTGATCTCCCCTGCCCACCTACCTCCTCCTTTATCAGACTGCCGTCTTCCTCCTCCTCCTTGTTCATACTCCTTTCCATTTCAAAACGCAGGGTGAAGTGGGGAGAGGCATACAGACTAGTGGGCTTGAATGGCTCCTCTGCCCACTTCATCCTTCCCTCTCCTGTCTTCTCTGCTTTTTTATTTTTAAAGAAAGCACGTGTTAAGTACTTTATTTCAAATATACAGAACAGCTGGATCACTTGAGGTGCAAAATCCCTTAAGTCTAGAAAGGGAACAGGGGATATTTAATTCCTACCTGCCAGTATGGCCTGAATGAAGAATCTACTGGCTTGATTTAGTAAGTCAGGCCTCCCTGGCCTGTTCACATACATATCGATGCAAAGAGTATTGCATAAGTTCGCTCTGAAAAACTGCAGAACACAGGTTTTATAATATGGTGGCTACCTGTCAAGAAACCGGTACTTTAAAATGTCTAAAATTAAGACATGTTTACAGTCTGAACAGCTGGCTGTTATCCTCACGAGGGACTGCACTATAGCCTGTGGATTTCATTTAACACATTTTTGGGCTATTTCCCCAAACTTCTCCAGTTAGCTTTTACAAAATATGACACAAAGCTAAAAGCTGGAGCCCACTTGCCATAACAAACTTCAACCATTATTCCAGTCCTGGAGCTGGGGGGGGGGAGGGGGAGAAGATAGTCTCCACAGCAAATCCATAGGGACTTCCTGCTTTAGAGGGGTTCCAAACACCTCAGAAGCATAGTGGCAAAAGTGACAAGCCTAGCATTCTCCTCTGGGTGGAGCTCAGACTTACCTTGCTGCGGCTCCTCCAGAGCACTTGAACAGCAGAGCGCATCATGCCCCAACCTTCCTCTCCAGCCTGGTGCTGGAAGCAGGGAGTGGGTAGGGATCATTTCTAAATCGATGCTAAACCTTCCTGGTGACCACAAAGCCAACCAGCACTTAGGAGTGTCTGGGTAAAGTCACAAAACAGCCAGTGAACTTGTAGCATCCTTACAAGCTCAAAGCAGTCCATCAAAATAGTGGTGATGTTTTTGTTACAAAAACAACATCTGTCCAACACTAAGAAGGCAAATAAAGTGGTAATTTAAATACCACGTTCAAACTTTCCTGCATTTCATCCATAGGTTGGCTAAAGTACTGGAGCAGTGGTTCTCACACATTTAGCACCAGGACCCACTTTTTAGAATGAGAATATGTCGGAACCCACTAGAAGTGATGTCATGACCGGAAGTGACATCATCAGGCAGAAAATATTTTAACAACCCTAGGCTAGAATCCTACCCACACTTACCCAGGAGTAAGTCCCATTGACTGGAATATACATAGTATATATATAGTAGCTTGTTAAAAGTACAAGTCTGTAATTTCCCCAAATGCAGTCACATAGCATGGTAGCATCAAGTCTAATATATTAAAAATGAAATATTGAAATGAATGAGGACCCACCTGAAATTGGCTTGCGACCCACCTAGTGTCGCACAGTTTACCCACAGTTTGAGAAACACTGTACTGGAAGATAGACTAGGTAAGCAACTTCAGGCCAATGAAGCATTTACCCTAAGGAAGGGAAGAACATTTATTTGTTACCTTACCTGACATTTATTTGTTACCTTACCTGATGCTTACCTGACGCTATAGAGGAGAGGTTCTCAAACTGTGGGGGTTGTGACCCAATTTTGGGTGGGTTGCAAAAAGCTGGGCGACGCCATCTTGGATTCTGGCAAAATGAGTTGGGCAGTGCCATCTTGGATTCTGGCAGTGGGCGCCGCCATTTTCCAAGCCTGCATCAGGGCCCAATCCTATGCTCGGCGGCATGGCTCCGTGCCGCTGAGCACTGTCGCAAACGTGCCATAAGGCACATTTGCCAGCCTCACCGCTGGGCTCCCACCAGTGCTAGCCCAGCGCCAGCCGGTGCTGGGCTAGCGCAGGGTGGTTGCCCAGCTTCCGCAGCTCAGTGGTCTCCTGGACCACTGAGGATTGGGCTGCTCATCATACATGGGAGAACCTTCTCTCCCTCGGGGTATGAAAGAGCAGCATGCGCAGGTGCAAAGGGGGGGAGGCAGCACCTTTTCCATTTCTCCAGTGAGTGTGGCTGTGTTGGCAGGGCAGAGCCTGTCTCTTGAATTTCAGGTGGGAGTCTGAAGCTGTTCCTCCCGCCCCCCTTGCCTTGGTTGGGCTCCTTTGCAAAGATTCTTGCATGAAGTTTGGGAGGGAAGATTCAGGGCTGAGAAAAGCATCTTCCTCCCATAATGAGGGATTCACTTGCAGAAAGTTTTGATGTGCAGCAAATACAGAAACTAAAGCACTGAGACACCCAGGAGAGGGAGGGGTGGGGGAGCTGGGGTGAGTGGACTGAGCATGTGGACAATCTGAGGGCTAGGTGAGATGGAAGACTCCCATCTTATAAGTCTGGTTTTGCTCTATCTGTAGGAGGCTTCACATTAGTTAGTTAGTTAGTGCCATGAACACTTATGGGCATATTCAAAATATATTGGTGCCATGCTCAACACTAGCTGGATGCAAGCACACCCTTCACACACACCTCATTATAAGAAGTATACTGAATTTTACAGGTGGAATGCTTGGTAGCAGTGGTAGCATGGGACACAGAACTGGGAAAGCTTCTGTGCTGGAATGTTTTCTCTGCTCATTTGAACTTTATGAGTTCCTAGGTGAGAACCTGGAAGTGATGTCCCTTCCCGCTTAATGACCTCACTTCCGGCATTGGCATCACAGTGATCTCACTTCCTGCTTGATGACATCACTTCCAGATTAATGACATAACTTCCAGTGGGTCCCGGACAGATTGTCATCATTAAAAGTGGGTCCCACTTTAAAGTGGGCCCGAGAACCACTGCTATAGAATGTTCCACAAATGTCACATACAGTACATTGCTTCAGTAATCCTTAGTATTACCATATTGCAGGTGTGGCAGCTGTGGCTTAAAGATAATGTCTTGTCTAAGGCTATCTAGTGAGTTCATGGCCAAGGTGAAGACTGTCAAAGAAACAACAAGCTATAACAAGGTTATATTATGTAACTACTCCCATTTGTCAGGGAGACCAAAGCAATTTGTTTTAAGGTTCGGGCCTTTGAGGCGATAGTTGAACCCCCTGGCTCCCTTTATGAATTGTGGCAACATGAGATTAAAGCAGGCAGAATGTATTTGTGATACAAACTGCACTAAGAAAAAGGCTGATGAAATGAGCGTGCCTACCTTGTGTTCCATTAAGACAAACATTTTCACCAAGTCACCAAGCTACAATGACTGGTTCTGCTGTGTTGCTTTGCTGCCTGCAATCAATTGATTGGTTTCTACTCTATATTCCTGGGGGGGCAGCGACTCCAAGTGATGGCCAAAGGTGGGCTGTGTGATGGTTGACGGATGACACTCTGAGGTGGGGAGTGGTATGTTTTTGACCCCACAGTGAATGGGGAATCTTGTAAGTAGAAATTGAGGGCAAGATTATAGAAGTTTTTTTACTGTCGTGTTGAATGTTTATGTACATTATTCTCTATCCATGGTGAAAACTGCTGCAAGCCTTTGGAATAGCTGACCTATAGCAAAATATAGCAGATTGGACAAGCCAGTTTCATTCTTCCAATACAATGCAGACAACATCACCCTGAAGGCAATTGATGAAATTCAGTTCTGCAGTAACACTCTCTCTCTCTCTCTCTCTCTCTCTCTCTCTCTCTCACACGCTTTGTCTGCCTTGTGTATTGGAAGGGAAAGAAAATACCTTTGGAATAGGTTCCACAGATGCATGCTCATAATGTGTTTCTGCACCCACATAAAAAGCCGTTCACAAACATTAGCCCTTGAGTGCTTAGAACATACCAAGATCCAGGTCTACAGAGCTTGCGTCCTGAGTACACTTCTGTACTGCAGCGAGTCTTGGACTCTCCGCTCACAACAGGAGAGGAAACTGAACGCTTTCCACATGCGCTGCCTCCGACGCATTCTCAGCATCACCTGGCAGGACAAAGTTCCTAACAACACAGTCCTGGAACATGCTGGAATCCCTAGCATGTATGCACTGCTGAAACAGAGATGCCTGCGTTGGCTTGGTCATGTCGTGAGAATGGATGATGGGCGGATCCCAAAGGATCTCCTCTATGGAGAACTCATGCAAGGAAAGCGCCCTACAGGTAGACCACAGCTGCGATACAAGGACATCTGCAAGAGGGATCTGAAGGCCTTAGGAATGGACCTCAACAAGTGGGAAACCCTGGCCTCTGAGCGGCCTGCTTGGAGGCAGGCTGTGCAGAATGGCCTTTCCCAGTTTGAAGATACACTTTGCCAACAATCTGAGGCAAAGAAGGAAGGCCCATAGCCAGGGAGACAGACCAGGGACAGACTGCACTTGCTCCCGGTGTGGAAGGGATTGTCACTCCCGGATTGGCCTTTTCAGCCACACTAGATGCTGTGCCAGAACCACCTTTCAGAGCGCGATACCATAGTCTTTTGAGACTGAAGGTTGCCAATACAATACAATACTTAGAACCTTATAAGAGAGGTCCCTGTGAACCTCTGTTGCAGACATGGGATAGGATGGAAAGGGCTGGTATGGTGGCTTGTGAATTTAAGGCTGAGAGTACTCAGACTGGAAGTTTCTGCTCAACTCTTGCTGGTTCTCTTGTGGTCTCCAATATTGGAAACAGCAGGGAAGGCAACATAGTTTTAGCAGAACCCAAATCCATCACATGAGAGTACAAGCAGATGCAGAAGTCAAAACTGGCATATATATTAATGGGCAATATCTCTATGAAGTGGTAAACTGTACTGTCATCTTAAAGATGTCGATTTCTGAGTGGAATCTAATTGCTGGGCAGACCAATCCTACCAAAATCCCTGCATGGTAATGCAACTTTGCTGGTGCGACTTCCATGGTGTCCCATGGGGGATTTTTTGGTTCCTGGAGGTCTCCTCAGGTAAAGGATGAGGTATGTGTCTGCAAATAGATAGGGAAAAGACTTCAGTGAACTTGTAAGTTGTATACTTAGGAGATCCTCATTGCTTCACATTCTGTTTTTAAACCAACATCGAAGACACTGCGTTTTTATAAGACTTCAGTTCAGTTTTTTCTGTAGTTTAATTCTGTGCCATGCTGCCTCTGTTTTTTAATTTATTGTAAGTATTTGTTGATTTTATTGTGCTATTTATATGTTGCAGGCATACAGTATCTATTTAATGTGAATGAGTCATAGGAAGAAAAGCTCTAGGTATTCACTTCCGTCTTGCATCTTAGCTTGTTTTGCAAACCGCTTTTTTTTCTTGCTAAATTGGAAAGTTGTCAAAAAGTTTGACATTGCTAAATGGAGTACATCCATTTCCTAAAGACATCATCTAATTTTTCAAATGCATGCTTGCAAGGAGAGTGCAAATAAAGAAGAAAATTAGAAACAAAAACTGACTTTTTATAGATGCATGATTTTTTTAAAAAGTTGTGCAAAGCGGCATAGTGGCTAAGAGTCTGACAACGCAATCCTAACCTGTGCTGGCGCAGTCAGGCTGCATAGCCTGCACTGCATCCAAAGCAGCTTATGAGGTGGCTGAAGGTCACCTGGGGGTAAGGGAATATTTTTCCCCTTACTCCAAGTAAATGCCTTACCCCAGCTTCCCCTATGGGGCTTCTCGGATCCAGGCCAGCTATATAGCTAGTGTAAATCTAGGAAGCCCATGTTGAACTGCCCAGGCCAGGAGCAGGGGTTAGGATACGGCAGAGGGGGTTCGCACAGTAATCTCTGCAATGAAAGTCCACCGTGCTCCTGAAATAGAAACGTGTGCGTGTGTGTGTGTGTGTGTGTGTGTGTGTTACTTGACAGATCAGTGTGTTACAAGATCAGTTGAGCATGGATTTGAAAGAGATGCCCTTGATAATAACACAGAGAACTCTATTGTAACTCCCTGTTCAGACTCATCCATGGCTCCCAGTTTTCCGTCTTGTTTTTCAAAAACATGTGACTAAAGTCCACAGTTCATTATGGTCACAAGGAAGTTGTGCATCATTACACCAGCCAAAGAGTCGGCCCATGTTTGGTATGCAACTGCAACTTTTATTCCTCAGACCTGCATTCTTATTCATGGTGATTTTCAGTAATGCAATCCTAACTTGAAATAATCCCCAAGAGAACCCATCCAAATGCATTCCTGTGTGGATGCTTGTGTGTGATGATATACTTCAGCTAGGTGTTGAGAGGATTCCCATTGTTCTGAAGCAGTCTTCACTTGCCAAAACTGATGCATTGTGGAGGTCTTTGGAAAAAGAAAGAAAGAAAGAAAGAAAGAAAAGGGAGTACAAGGTGTATAATTTTTCCACTTCATAAAGCATTTCTCCCCACATTCACTTACAAAATTGACAGTAAGGTTGGCTGAAGAGGGTCAGACTGCCTCAATGTTGATGAAAATTTCATATGAAATGGTTGCTGTGGTTACTGGAGGTAGGCGGTTTGACTGTCAGCCCACTTCTCCAGGGACTACATTGGCTGCCCATTCGTTTCCGGGCCCAATTCAAGGTGCTGGTTTTGGCCTTTAAAGCCCTATACTGCTCTGGGCCAGGCTATCTTAGAGATCGCCTACTTCCGCACAATCCGGCTCGTCCTCTTAGGTCATCAGAGAAGGCCTTTTTACAAGTGTCACCGCCTAAGGAGGTACGTGGGGTGGCAGCAAGAAATAGGGCCTTCTCAGTAGTGGCACCAACGTTATGGAACTCCTTTCCCCTTGACTTGAGAATGGCTCCCTCTCTTGAGACTTTTCGGCGAGGCCTGAAGATCCTTCTGTTTAAACAAGCCTTCTGAGCTCATGGCCTTTTTAACATCTTTTCTACATCTTTTAGTTTTTTTTACTGGCCTGATTTCTTATGATCTGCTGCTATATGCTCTTTTTTACCTGACTTTTTATCTGACTACTGTTTTTATCATATCTGTCAATGTGTTATTATGTTTTTATCTGTTTGCTAAATCATGTTTTAATCTGTTTTTAACCGTTGTAAGCTGCCCTGGGTCCCTTTGGGGAGAAGGGCGGGGTATAAATAAAGTTATTATTATTTTATTTATTTATGAACAGGGTCATTGTTTCCCCTCCTTTCCCTTTTAGCTTTTGCTTATTTCGAGAACTTTCCGTGCAAATCTTGCTATGGAAGATGCACAAGGGCACAGCAAGCATGGAGCATGCGTGGTGAACGGGAGCTTTCCAGTGGATTGTACCTCTGTCATGTTGCATGAATAACATGTTAAGATTGCTTTAATAACCAAAACACATATCTGCATGACATGACTAGGATGGGTTGCAGGATTCTCTTTCCACCATATCTCAGTAACAGTTACCAGTTATTTTACTTTTCTTGTTTTAAAATAAGGCATTCCCAATAGCATCTACCATGATCACATGGTGATGCTGTTTTCATCTGTGATGAGCAACTTGAAATATGTATTGTGTGGATTTTTCTTACACTCAGCTGGGTGATTGTCAGAGCAGGTATCTGGGGGCTTTGCACGACTTTCCTCTGCTTTGTATCTGTTCTATTTGCAAAGTGGCAGTTGTTGGCTTTTGCAACCCTCAGGCTTACCCGACTATGTGTACAGATTGCCAGTGTACAATTGATGCCGGTCAGTTTACTACCAACACTTTGTGATGTTAACATTGCTGGAGTTCTAGTAAACTTGTAAACAAAGCCAAGCCCTCCACTTCAGAGAAGCTGTATTAGATAAGGAGTGATGTCAGCAGGGTGTGCAGATGCACAGTTCTGCAGGAGTGCAAAATAAATGCAGAATGTGGCACTGAGTGCAGAATTCAGCTTCCTCAGAATCTCAGATTTCATTTTTTGAAAGCAGGTTTCTGTCCCTTGTGACGGTGAAGTTGGCTGTGTCTGCCAAAATCCTTGAGAACTGAAAGGTGACAGAATAATATTTGCCATGGTTGAAGTTAGGGCTGCAATACCTCTTAGTGCAGTGGTTCTCAAACTTTTTAGCACCAGGACCCACTTTTTAGAATGACAATCTGTCAGGACCCACTGGAAGTGATGTCATCAACCTGGAAGTGATGTTATGACCAGAAGTGACACCATCAATTTAGGCTTCAAATCTAAACTGTGATCAGCCAACGGTCCTTTCATGCAGTGCATTTGTGCTGCTATTTTGCAGAGCTTGGAATTAAAACATTTCAGCATGGAAGTCAAAGCAGAACACAGACTTGGATACTTCTTCAACCCCATCCCTCCTTTCCAGCGTCCTGACCTATTCAGGGCAAAGCAGCATGCCTTTCTCCCACTGCC
This sequence comes from Tiliqua scincoides, assembly GCF_035046505.1. Lineage (NCBI taxonomy): Eukaryota > Metazoa > Chordata > Lepidosauria > Squamata > Scincidae > Tiliqua > Tiliqua scincoides. The sequence goes on along the minus strand of NC_089822.1, from coordinate 91,706,874 downwards.
CGACCCAGCAGCTCTGTACCCTGTATTTTCAGCTCTGTATTTTCAATGGCAGCTGAGACAGGTGCTATGTGACCCACCTGAAGTTGGCTTGCAACCCACCTAGTGGGTCACGACCTACAGTTTGAGAAACGCTTTCTTAGCCCATCACTGTGACTAACGTCATGGTTTTTTTATCATGAACTTCACCCAGCATTGAGTATAAGAATCTTACGTTGTATACAGACGGTGACTAATGGTCCAATACTGACTGTCCAGGTTTTCAGTCTCAATACCAGTTTCAATACCTGAAACCTTTTAAGTGGAGATTGGTTTCCAGCTTAGTTACAGCCAAAAGCAAGAGCCTCATCTTGGAAGCGCTTCAAAGGAAGGAATGCCATCAGTGGAATAAAACATTGAAGATAGACGTATTTATTTTTAATTGATGTTCTGTACTATCCCAAGGGGTATCGGGATGGGTTGCAGCAGTTATATAGATAGATGAGGTGGATCCCTGTATCCCTAAGGGCTCACAATCTAAGCCTATGAGGTACAACTTCAAATGAAGAATATGTCAGTGAGAGTTATGTCAGAATAAATTAATCTTGGAGCACAATGTGTGTGTGCATATGTGTGTGTGAGTGAGTGTAAAACAATATCTTGTACCACGTGGGGGAGTAGAGGAAGTATGTTGATTATGTGAGAAAGGGTTGCTGGCCTTCCCATTGGCAACACATGGGTGTTACAGTAAGTGAAATGAGAAGAAAATTATATCTAGTTACAATGACTGGGGCAAAGTACATAATTTTGACAATTGAGTTCCTTCTCCCTGAAGGAAGTTTCAGCAGCCTCAGCTGTGGCAGCTGACACTTTTACTGTGCACAAAAAGTAGTGATATATTTCTCATCCCCTGTTGTGAAAATGAGAGAGAACATCCATAGTTTGTGATACAGTGACTTTTAGAAACATGATCTCTTGTGATCTGCTACTTCTCTGTGTTTTTTTAACCTCAGATTTGATAGATAGAAGTGTTGGGGTAGAAAATCGCCTTCCCTTTTACAGTATTCGTAAAGCTGTTCTCTGACTCTTGTCAGTTTGCTTAGTGTGCTGCATCGGAAAAATCTTTGAATAAGTACAGCCAAAGAAGTACTGTGTATTCATATGACATAACCACTAACACAGTCAGGACCTCACGTTCTGTTTCTGCTTCAGCAGTTCCTTCTGCTGTAGAAGCAAGCCATTTTTTCCAATCTTGTCTCTTTGTCTAGATACCACTGCAGGGAATCTGCAAGTGAGGCTCTGGCTACGTGCGTATAGTGAAGAAAACTGTCCATGTGTACATATCACTTCTCTGAATTGGGTCCTGCACCTGAAAATGAAATCCTAGCACAAGGATTCCTCTGCTGTACCCACTCCCACTATAAAACAGTAGAAGGGAGGATAGAGAATTAGACTTGGAATCTAATCCAAGCACCAGTATAGCAGTCAGCACCAATGGAGTCAGCAGCAGTCAGGCACAATGGCGACGGCTGGAGCAAGTAGGATTGGACCATTGTAATGGATACCTGGGTTCCAATCCTGACTTATGCATAAAGCTTGTGAGTGATCTTGGTCAAGTCATCGTTATCCAGCTTTAAAACTGCTGTGAGGATAAAATGGGATTTCCCATGTGCACTGCAAGCCAGTTCTGTGCATTGTGTATTGCAGTCCTTCCTGCATGAACTTGGAGCAGGAAAGACTTTGAGGGAGCAAAAATAGTTTTAGGAGTCAAGTTCACGCACATTTTCCCCCCTCAAAAGCTGCTTTCTGCACCTATTGGAATTATTTGGTGGCTTTTTGACCATTCCCATAGGATCACTGCAACTTTAAGATCTACTTGGAAGATGTGAGAAATTATCCTCTCTGGGTCTTGTCTTCACAGGTCTTTTTCTGGCACTTTCTCCCTTCAGGATAATTCCTCATAATATGTTATGCATACACCTGACAACATTTTTAAAATTCCTCTGATCTACATCTGTGTACAAACCTTTATTTCAAACAGAAAAATGAAAATATGTTTCTTTATTCAATTTGCTCTTGACTGAACATCAGGAAGTGTCTTCCCATTGGCTACCAGTTCATATATAAAGCAGGTTATGCTGATCTCCCAATAATAATGGAGGAAAGTAGTTATATAACCAATATTACTGTTGGAAAATAAACATTCTGATGGCTTTTCCCTTTCTTCCAATTTCTTCCTTTCTTTGCAGAATTGTTGTGGTTTTTTCCCCCTGTAAGACATATGGCCAAATTGTGAGTCTGGTGATGGCCCAAGGTGGCTACTATAATTAATGAGCTGTTAGGAAATTTATTAGCATCTGCTATTCTAATTTACTATTAAGCACAGCTGTGGATTCAAATTTTCAGATAGAAGGTATTCAAATGTGTATTTGCCTTCATTAAAGGGTTTGGTGTCAATTTTAATAAAGTTGTTTTGTTGTCAAGAAGATTTACATTTAATAGACTGAATGTAGTGCTGTAAGTATAAAATCAAAACATTCCCTTTACATGGATGTACACATGCTTGATGTGCCACTGATCCTGTACATGTTTACCCAGACTCGTTGAATTCATTGACGTTTACAGTTAAGTATGCCCAGCATTGAAGTCTTAGGATCAGTCTGCACAATTTGTAGCATTTAGTAAAAAATTCCTTAGGCAGATCCAATAGCACCAAATGCTGCTGTATCGTAAGTCAGGCTTAAACCATAAGGAGTAAATGGTAATTGAGGATAAAGTCACTCTGCTTGATGACCTCTTGGTATGACTGAACTAATTAATAGGGCAGGAGGTCTGGTCTAGAGGGTAGAGCCTCCATTTGCCTGAAGATAACATCCACAAGGTCGCCAGTTTGAGGCCACAGGCACCGTGCGACCTTGAAGCAGCTGACAAACTGAGCCGAGCTATTTCCATCTGCTCTGAGTGTGGGAGGATGGAGGCCAGAATGGAGGCCAGATCAGAACGAAACATCTGAATTTGTTGTGGCTCTTGAAAGATAGAGCCTTCTTTCAATTGTAAAAATCCCTCCGGGGATTTAAATTAGCCTGCCTATGTAAACCGCCTTGAATGAAGTCTTGAATAAAGACCAAGAAAGGCGGTATTTAAATACCTGTATTATTATTATTATTATTATTATTATTATTATTATTATTATTATTATCAGAGAGAGGAGGCAGAAAAAGTGAGGTCATGGATATGACATGGCTTCATCATCTAATGGTTTTTTTTCCCTTAGGAGGTAGGCCACATCTTTTTTCTTAAGGGGTAGGCCTACTGTGCATTCAGCAGGCTCCCGGCGCCAGCCTCAGCAGGGCTCCCCACGCAGCGCAGAGCCCTCCAGAAGATGATCACTACCACTTCCTTAAAACAACTTCCTGAGCAGGAAGCGGTCGTGATCATCTGGAGGGCTCTGCGCTGCGTGGGGAGCCCTGCTGAGGCTGGCGCTGGGCTCCCCCAACCCACGGGAGGCTGCTGCAGGCAGCAGTGAGTGGCAGTGTGCCCCTGTGCCCAGATCAGAGGCAGCGTCTCTGCCTCTCCCCCCCCCCACTCCCGCTGCCTGCAGCAAAGACTTAGTGGCTCTCAAACTCTCCCAGAGACTCTCAAACTCCCAGAGAGTTTGAGAACCACTGGTGTAATATATTAAAAATAAAATACTCATTGAAATGAATGGGATCCCCCCAGAAATTGGCTTGTGACCCACCTAATGGGTCCAGCCCCACAGTTTGAGAAACACTGACCTAGAGCTTAGGATGGGGTTGCTCTCTAGAAATTTTCAAATAAGTGATGTGTTGTGATAAAGATGCCAATAAATTGTAGTAGTTTGTGTGTATGTTTACTACATACGTAACTGACTTCCTCTAAAGAGCTCAGGGTGGCACGCATCAGTGGTATAGCTAAGGGGGCTCCTGGGGGCCAGGGCCCCAGATACTACAACTTGAGATGTGTCAAAGTACCCTTTTTCTGCACCCCCCCCCCATGGGCACTTGGAGCAGTTATGAGCCACTCTGAGCAGCTGACCACTTTCTTCGTGCGGGAAAAAAGTGAAAAAGCAGTCGGCCACTCAGAGCAGCTTGCAGTCGCTCTAAGGGCCCATGAGGGGTACAGGATAAGATACTCCTGCAGCGAGGAGGAGACATTGGTTCAGCAAGCGCCTGCCCATTACCGTCAGTGCCTGGAATGGCTCTGACGGTGAGTGGAATTGGCCCGCAGTATTAGAAGTGGAAGGGGCCTTGTGTGTTGAGGCACCTGCCTTTTGCCTCTCTTCTAGCTTCACTACTGGTGTCGTCTGATACAAGAAGGAAGAGCATCCAGCACAAATTGCCTATACCAGCTACCACCCTTCCCACTTCCCATTCTCTCTCTGTCGCTCGCTGCTGACTCACTTTTGTTGGTAGATGCTCTTTTCCGTGCCATCGTGCGCAGGGCTGCTCCAGCATCTCCATATGTGGTATGGAAGTGTGTGGCTCTATGCACTTCCAGAGTGTTGTTTTTGTTGGCTGTAAAGCATCTACTGCTGCTAAAATGCTAGTTCTAGCAGCCCAATCCTAATGGGCAGTTCAATCCTGAGCTGCCTGGGGTGCCCCCACTTGGCGGCACCACGAGGCTGCCGCTGAATCCAGCACCTCCTGCACTACCGTGGGAGGCACCTCGGGAGTAGGGGGCGTTCGTCCCATTCCCCCGGGTAAGGGAGGCAACCCCACAATGGGGCTACTCTCTTTTAGCAGCACCAAAAGGGCACACAGCCTCCACGAGCACCTAGGATCCTCCTCCTGCCTGCCCCCAGGCACGCCTTTGGCACGACCCCCTCCCCGCATCATGCCGGCCTCGCCGCCCCTTCCCCGCGTGACGCTGGCCTTCCCCCTCCCCGGAATGCTCCCGTCCCCGCCCCGTATGCCGTTCCGCACCACCGAGCTGTGGAATGCGGGTGCCTGCCAGGCGGTGACTCAGCGCTGGCCAGAGCTGAGCCACCTCCAGCAGGAGCCCGGTGGTAAGCCCCACAAACATGCCTTATGGCATGTTTGCGACTGTGGTCCGCGCGGCGGAGGCGTGGTGCGGACCATAGGATTGGGCCCTAAGTCAAATTATAAAAACTTACATTTGATTAGTATATACTTGAAAGCTGGCAGTTGAAGGTGTGAATTAGCTCTATTGAAAAGCATTGGTTTTGAGCTGATGCAAGGTGATACATAAGTTGTGTCTATAGTGTTAAATGTGTGAGACGGCCTAAAGGCTGTTCACAAACTATCTTCATGCTCTTAAATCCAAGGGAATAATGTCTAGCTTAATGATTAATACTAATATTGGGTAAGAAATTCTATCAATGTAAATATGAAAAGGAGATTCACTGTTAAGTTAGATATACTTGTTAGATAGATGCAATTGTTTATTCTACCCACCCCCACTTTGCCAAAACGCTGGTGAGGAAAACCATATTTAATTTTCATATTTGGACATATTATCTTTACTACATTCTGACTGCTCAAAACTTCTTAGAAGCCCATGTTGCATATTTTGTACGTCACATATTGGGTAGCATGTGCCTTATAAATGGGCTAGTAACTGAATCCATAGCTATATTTAAGGAAATCCTAGCTGGGAAATCAACTATCTTCTTCAAGTAACGTGGCACTTCAAGCAAGAAATCTTAATAAAAAACCGGTTCCTAATTACTGCTGAGCAGGAAAGACTGAGGTGGTTGTCTTGATTTCAGATGACATCTGATTAAGTTATGCAACTGGAAACAAAAAAATCTACATTCCTTCCAATGAAGCTTAGCAGTTGAGACATGGAAGAATCCAGTCTTTTTCCAATAGATCACCCATTTTTTGAGACTCAACTTCCTGGTTAGTCTTAAAACCATAAGATTGTGATTACTTGTTAAGGCAGATTGTCTCAGGCCTTGCGCAGATGTCAGTTCAGTCTGTCTTGCACTAGAAATACTGAGACAGCCTTGCAAATATGGCCTCAAACGCACCAGTACAAATAAATTCTACCAGCCCAAACATTTGTGGTATGTCAACAAGTGTTCAAGAACAAGAAGAAAAAAATTACTATTTGAAATTTCAAAAACTGCCCCACTTGGAGAATATGCTTACCATAGACCAGTGATTCTCACTTTTTAGCCTGAGACCCACTTCTGTGAATGACAATTCCAGCTCAGAAGCTCACATGCAATTCTGAAGATCACCAACATGCTCTTTGCCACACGCTCTGAACTTACTTTTAATTCATTTCAATTATAACCCTGAAGGTCACCAAAATCATGAAATTGGAAGGTACCTAAAAGGTTATCTAGTCCAACCCCCTGTCTCTAGCTTCTCTGCCACATATGCTGTGAGCTTACTTTCAGCCCATTTCACATACAACCCTGAAGATCACCAAAATGCTTCTCTGCCACACAATAGTTAAACTCTCTTCTGGGTTGCAGCTCTGAATCCCACCAATTTAAGTGACATTCCCTTGCAAAATAACTCCGGTGAGGACCAGAGCCTTTATCTTGCTCTCTTGGTAAGGTCCCCTTGGTGAAGCTTGCAGCACACTTCTTGCAAAGCTGATCTATTGTAGTTTATTTTAGGAGGATGGAAACCTGCCAGTGTTTTGGTCAGAGCAGGGAATGAAGCAGGCAAATTTTAGGTAGTAAGCTTCCTGACACAGGAACCTGGTCTCTTTTGTTTGTCACATTGTGAAATGTCACACACATATTGATTCATAGAACAGCATAGGGCTTTTCAAACTGGGGCATCGTGATGCCCCAGTCAGAGAGCCCTGGCCACTTACCCCTTAAGGGGCAGGGGTAGGGGGAGGCAGCGACGTAATCCCCAGGATTGTGTCACTACGGGGACTGCAGGGGCTGGGATGCATTCACCAGTCCCTGCAGGAACTAGTCAGGGGTGCGGGGAGCCCTGCGCAACCTTCTGCAGGGCTCCCCAGGTCTTAAAAAGTGAAAGCGCAGCGATTGTGCTCTACTTCCAGTTTTGCGGAGATGGAGCACAATTGCTCCACTTTCACTTTTTAAGCTGTGGGGAGCCCTGCAGACACTCGCGCAGGGCTCAACACGCCCCTGACAGGTTGCTGCAGGGACTGGTGAATGCATCTCAGTCCCTGCAGCCCTCTTAACGATGCAATCTTGGGGATCGCGTCGCTGCTTCACCCTGTTCCTGCAAGAACGTACTGCAGTTCAAACTCTCCCTGAACTCCCTGAGAGTTTGAAAACCGCTGGAATAGCATAAAGTTGTTAATAGTAAAGTGGATTGCATATTCTGGAATGCATCAAGAACCCAAAAACCACCAAGTGTCAAAAACCAATGAGCTAGTGAATCACATAGATGCTCCTGAAATGGCATCACAAGTGCTCTGAATCGGAACTGGGAGGAGACCTGTCCTCCTTTGGTGGCTTTCCTGGTAGGCAGCTCTTCAAAAGTACAAGTTTCTTTCCTCGTACACACATGAATGATGGGGAAGGCCAATATATGCATGATGTTGCCTTGTGGACTAAGAATTCTGTTAAGCAGAGTTTATTTCTTCATAAACTTCATTTATTTCTTCATTGTGCCCTTCCACCTGTTTGCTTGTAAGATAGTATTTCAAAGGTAATTCAGAGGAGACAAGATGATACCACAAAGATGGGTGGATGTGCAGTTTTCTGCTTGTTACATTGTCAGTTGAGGATAAAGAGAAAAAAGAGCACGGAACAAAGAGGAATGACCTTATTGACAATTTAATTTAAGATTTAAAACCTTAACAGAAAGAAATTTAAGAATAATTCATTTAAAAATTATATGAATGTTCAGAAGATGCAGTTGTCTTTGTGGAGGAACCTATGTAAAGCAGCAATGGGCTGTTTGGCCATCAAGGCATAGAATGAACAAAAGGCCATTGAAGATTAGCTAGACATAATGTTTGAGCCAACCTACATGTCTCAGGATATTGATTAAAGTGACGCATGCATTCTTTTTGCTTTGCAAATAACAAGAAGAACTTTCATAAACAGCTATGTCAACAGAGGTGGTTTTAGAGCATTGTTGGCAAACCTGCACCATGAGTGCCGTAAATGGCACAGTCAGTAAGATTCCTGAAATGGAACATGAAGGTTTGTAGGCCTAGCTGAAGCATCATTGTGGGCCTGTACCCTGACTTGTCTCTCTCATGCCATGGTGTTGCTTGCAACAGCAGATTAGAATCAGAACTGCATGGAACAGTATATGCGCTGTCATGTGCATGAGAACAACATTATCTCACACTTAATGTGGGGCACACTTGCCAAAAGCATCAGTCAGCAGTGTTTTAGGAGAGTAATCAGCTGCTAAGAACAGATTGTGTTCTCTAACAGGTTTGATGAGTCTTCGCTACAGAGATGTAGAACTATTGTCTCATAGTATGTAGTATTCTGAACCCTTGTCTGGAGTCAGAAATGGGCTGGATGAGGGTGAACAAGCTGAAACTCAATCCAATAAGATGGAGGTGCAACTGGTGAGGAAATCTGGGATCCAGTTATGGGTTGTCAGCCTGTTCTAGAAAGAATTGCACTCCCCTTGTAAGGATAAGTTCTCAGTTTGGTAGTATGCCTGGACCTGGCTTTGCACCCAGATGTCCAGGTGTTGCTCATGGCCTGGCTCAACCAGATTAGGCTGGTGTGTGTATCTTTTCCTGGGTCAAGCATTGTTACCCATGCATTACTTATACTTCAATTAGCCTACTGTAATGTGCTATATGTGGGGCTGTCCTTGAAGGCCATTTGGAAACTTCAGCTTTTGCAGAATGCAGCTGCACATCCGCAGACCAGCATCAAATGAATGGAGCATATCACACATGTGTTGTCCCACCCGTGCTGGTACCATTCAGACTGTGGAACTCCTTCCTGCAGGAGATGAGGTCAGCACCCACATTAATTCTGTTTTGGTATCAGCTAAAAACTCTTTTGTTACATTTGGCCCTTTCCACTTGATTGTGGTACTAGTTTGGTGGTTTCTATTTGCTGCTTATGATATGCTTTTGATATTGTTGCTTTATTGTTTCTTGGTTTTATTTTCAGTGACTTTTTTGTTTTGTTAGCTTTATGCTGTGAGCCACCAGTGCCTCCCTAACAGGAGGGGAAGACACAGAATATCATTTTAAAAAAAAATGATCTCATTGTACATAGCCTGGTAATTACAATTATTCATTAATAATAGCATAGCTAAACTGAAAGAATCCATTGTCAATATGAGCTATTAACTAGCTAGTGATCCTAATTCCAATACTGCATAAAGTTGCAGAAGTTCAAAGAAGGAAGACAATTATAAAATGCTTAATAATAATGCTATAGGGTAGTGGTTCTCAAGCTTTTAGCAATGGGACCCACTTTTTAGAATGAGAATCTGTCAGGACCCACCGGAAGTGATGTCATGACTGGAACTGAGATCACCAAGCAGGGAGAGTTTTAACAATCCTAGGTTGCCATCCTACCCACACTTACCCAGGAGTAAGTTCCACTTACTACCATTGTTAAAAGCATATACATAGTAACCTGTCAAAAGTCCAGATATATAGAATTTCCCCAAATGCAGACACATGACTTAGTAGCATTAAGTCTAATATATTAAAAATAAAATATTGAAATGAATGGGGACCCACCTGAAATTGGCTCACGACCCACTTAGTGGGTTCCGACCCACAGTTTGAGAAACACTGCTATAGGGGGAAAAGTGTGCAATGATTTAATAGATTATTGTACATTTGTAATACAATCAAATTGTAATTCTACCTTGTGAGGAGACTGGCAGATCAAGATAATGCTACAATATGAAAGACTTTTAGAGACACTTGCTAGCTTATGGGGTACAATATTCTTTGATGAATTATTACTGACAAAAAATTGAATGAAAATGTCACCCTGCAATCTGGGGGTCCAAATATCTGTAATGGTAGATGTGATATCATTTAAGGACAAACAAACAGTGGGCTTGTAAAATGTGCATACAAGCTACACAGGAAGGCCAGACATAAGGACATAAGAACAGCCCCACTGGATCAGGCCATAGGCCCATCTAGTCCAGCTTCCTGTATCTCACAGTGGCTCACCAAATGCCCCAGGGGAGCACACCAGATAACAAGAGACCTGCATCCTGGTGCCCTCCCTTGCATCTGACATAGCCCATTTCTAAAATCAGGAGGTTGCACATACACATCATGACTTGTAACCTGTAATGGATTTTTCATCCAGAAACTTGTCCAATCCTCTTTTAAAGGCATCTAGGCCAGATGCCGTCACCACATCATGCGGCAAGGAGTTCCACAGACCAACCACACGCTGAGTAAAGAAATATTTTCTTTTGTCTGTCCTAACTCTCCCAACACTCAATTTTAGTGGATGTCCCCTGGTTCTGGTATTATGTGAGAGTGTAAAGAGCATCTCTCTATCCACTTTATCCTTCCCATGCATAATTTTGTATGTCTGTCATGTCCCCCCTCAGGCGTCTCTTTTCTAGGCTGAAGAGGCCCAAACGCCGTAGCCTTTCCTCAAAAGGAAGGTGCCCTAGCCCAATAATCATTCTAGTCACTCTTTTGCACCTTTTCCATTTCCACTATGTCATTTTTGAGATGTGGTGACTAGAACTGGACGCAGTGCTCCAGGTATGGCCTTACCATAGATTTGTACAACGGCATTATAATATTAGCTGTTTTGTTCTCAATACCTTTTCTAATGATCCCAAGCATAGAATTGGCCTTCTTCACTGCTGCCGCACATTGAGTCGACACTTTCATCGACCTGTCCACCACCACCCCAAGATCTCTCTCCTGATCTGTCACAGACAGCTCAGAACCCATCAGCCTATATGTGAAGTTTTGATTTTTTGCCCCAATGTGCATGACTTGACACTTACTGACATTGAAACACATCTGCCATTTTGCTGCCCATTCTGCCAGTTTGGAGAGATCCTTCTGTAGCTCCTCACAATCACTTCTGGTCTTCACCACTCGGAAAAGTTTGGTGTCGTCTGCAAACTTAGCCACCTCACTGCTCAACCCTGTCTCCAGGTCATTTATGAAGAGGTTGAAAAGCACCGGTCCCAGGACAGATCCTTGGGGCACACCGCTTTTCACCTCTCTCCATTGTGAAAATTGCCCATTGGCACCCACTCTCTGTTTCCTGGTCTTCAACCAGTTCTCAGTCCAGGAGAGGACCTGCCCTCTAATTCCCTGACTGTGGAGTTTTCTCAGCAACCTTTGGTGAGGGACCGTGTCGAACGCCTTCTGAAAGTCCAGATACATAATGTCCACGGGTTCTCCCGCATCCACATGACCTTTTCAAAGAATTCTATAAGGTTCGTGAGGCAAGACTTACCCTTACAGAAGCCATGCTGATTCTCCCTCAGTAAGGCTTGTTCATCTATGTGTTTTGAGATTCTATCTTTGATGAAGCATTCCACCATCTTGCCTGGTATAAATGTTAGGCTGACCGGCCTATAGTTTCCCGGGTCTCCCCTCTTTCCCTTGGATGGAAAAATGTGCACCCATTTAACACTTACCACAGACACCCGCCTATAAGTCGCTCACACAGATAAGTCGAGGGCAGGTTTTGAGCCCCAATCATGGAATTTTCTATGACCCTCGGATAAGTCGGGGTTTAAACTTAGGGGGGTCTGACTATAGTTTTGTCTGATTTTACCCGAGGCCAGATCCTGAAAAATAACCTTCCAGTAATTGTTACCTAAAAACTGTACAGTTTCTAATTTATTAAAAATACAATAAAAGATCATGAGATGCATTTTTGTTCATTAACTTTTAAAATTCTGATCTTCACAACATTTGTGTAAACACTGTCAGAGTAAGTGTTGTGCCTGTAAACAACATACCAGTAGAACCATGAAGCAAATCCTTCTTTAAGGTGCCTGGTATGTGAAGCCAGAGGCTCCACATATAACATGCAACATAAAACATGTAATTGGGAGTGTGCAGTTCAGTTTACAGCAGGGAGACAAGCAACAAGGACTGAGCTGCGAACAGTTGCAGCCCTCTTTACTCAGAAGCACTGAGTAAAGGCCCACTGCTTTCAATGGGTGTTAATCTTAAGCAATTGTGCATTGCAGCCTAGGACCTTGTTTCAGATGGAAAGGAGGATCCCATCCTGGGGTTTTAAAAACCAGACCCCTAAACTTGGGTGTGTGTGTGAAATTCTTTGCAAATGACTTGCCGGGAATGTTCAGAGGCAGCAGCGAAAGAAGAAAAGCAGGCATTTCCCTTCTCCTCCAAACTGGAAGGAGACAAAGGGGCTTCTGGGAATTGTGGGAAGGCTTTGTGGGAGTATGTGCTACACTTCCATAGCAGCAGCCCATACAGACTACAATCTCCAGAAGCACCTTCACTTCTCTTCCTGTCTAGAGAAGAGGCTAAAATACCATAATTACTGGTAAAAATTCTCCTTTTCCTCCACCTGCTTCCTGCTTCTCAGCCCATTTCCATGCGCTCCCCTCACTTTACCAGACAGCTGCTGAGCTTCCGTAAGCTTCCCAGAAGCTCCCAGAGGACTCCACCTCACCCACCGCATTGACCCGGGTATAAGTCGACCCAGGATCTCAGGCTCTATTTTTAGGCATAAAATTTTCGACCTATAGGTAAGTATGTGCGGTGTATGATGCCTAGAAATAAGGAAGCAGAAATATAACCAAGCTGTACTAGTAAAGCATAAAGTTCAGGCTGCTTCTCTTGCTTCTGGTTCTCTTGAAAACAAGTGCTGGAGTTTTAGGCTTGGATGTTGTCCTATGGCTGAGACACCAACTTTCATTGTGACATCTCAAGGGAGATATTGCATTCTGTTGTACTTTATATGTTCCTCCTTCTGCCTGAAAAGGAATGCAAGGTCTGACCTTGCTGGTATTGAAACATGAAATGTGGAATTGAGACCACTTTCATTCTGATACTGCTGTGTTAATTGGAGTTACCATTTCATAAGCAAACTTAATACAGAAAGTGCAATGGGCTAGTACTTAAAGTACTCCATTTGTCTGGCCAATAAAATCACGAAAAGTGTGTGGTGGTACATTGGAAGGTACAGTAGATAATAACCTACCCCATAGTACAACATTTAGGGCGCAATCCTAACCAACATTCCAACACTGGCATAGCTATGTTAGTGGGGCATGTGCAGCATCCTGCTGTTGGGGGGGGGCAGTCATGAAGGCCTCCTCAAAGTAAGGCAATGTTTGTTCCCTTACTTCGGAGTTGCATTGCTCTTATGTCAGTGCTGGAAAGTTGGTTAGGATTGTGGCCTTAGAGGCTTGCTAATGAAATGGACAGACAACAGCAAAGAATGCTTTCAGTGCTGTCCAAGTGCTTAAAAGAATAATTAGGTTGGTTCAAGAAATCATTAGATGATAGGACTATCAGCAAATATGAGGGGCTGTGATAACATGAGAGGATTACTGTATATTATAAGGTTGTCCTTGGATTGAAGGGGAGTGTGATTAACTGCAGATGACTTACTCAATTAGCCATCCCTGGATGAGAGGAACAGATAACTATGTAGTGGACCATGAGCCATCTCTGGCCCCCAAAGTACTTTTATCTGACCTAATGGCCTAACTGTCTTCTTGGCCATTTTCCACAGGGGGCCCATTTATATCAAGTCTGCTGCTTTAACAGGAGCAGGAGCTGCAGTCACCAGAATCCCTGCAAACTCATTCCCACACAGCCTTTCTTATCAATTTGGCCTGCTGTGGAGAAGAGGCAGGAGCTGGAGGATGCTTTTAGGTCTGTGGACTAGTGGAGGACAAGCCTCATTCTTTCTGTAACAGTCATCAACAAGTAAAGAACTGGTGCAGGTCTTAGAAGACCATTGGCAATTGTCGGGCTTATAGATGGGTAAGAGATTAATTCTCTTAGTTCAAGTGTGATTCCCCCCATCCCAATCTTTTGTGTTTTTTTTCAGGTTTACTTTTGAGAAAAAAACAATGAAATTCAACACTAGTATAAAATAATATATTTCAGATTTCATAACCATTTCATAAACCCTTCAGAAAGGCAAAGCACCTCTGCTAATCTACCTCTTGAGGTGATCTTTCAGGTTCCTCAGACTGCCCTGACATGGTCATCGTAACATATTAGCATTCAGCCTATATCTGAGAAGCCCTGACTAGCAAAGGGCCAGCATTATAGTGCAGTCAGACTATTCAGGAGGGGAACAAATTTTTCCAGCCCCCCTGCTGAAAAATAGGGTGGCCCCAAAGAGTACTGAAGTCTATTGGTCTGTAGAGTTCTCTACCAGATGTAAGACAGCAGGCCAAAAGTATTCATTATCATTAATACGATTTTTTCATTTCATTATCAATGATGTTTCTTTTACTCCTAAGGCTTAGGCTTGTGGAGGTCTTCAAGGGAGGCACAGAACTGTGCCCTGTCTATACATGATCTTTGGTTACTCAGGACTTAGCCTAAAGCCTGCCCTTTGGAACTCGCTCTTTCTTGAAGCCTACCTCATTCCTTCCTCGCAGCTCTTTCGCAGTAGGCAAATGCAAATGTTCATTTTAAAGACAGCCTGTGCAATGAAGTGTTTGTTCATTCCCTTTGCTATATTTTACTATTGCTGTACTCATTCGGTTTTGGTGCATGGTGTTTTTCTTTACCGTACGTATCCTTAGCCCTTGGAGAACCAGCTGTTACATTTTAAAATAATTAGATGCGTTTTGGGAGATGGTGCTCTTTGCAGGCTGGTAGGACGATGTAGTATTTGAAGATTTGCTGGCACACCACTCAGATGTCAACATTTAAAACCCCCTTTCCATTGAGATTGTTGTGCTGTTAAACTGGTCAGCACCTGTCTGCACTCTGGCCAGTCCCACAGCGTTGTTTCAGAAGCAGTCTGCTGCACTTTGGGCATATCGTTTTGAAAACATTGTTGAGAGGCCATAGGACTTCTTTGTATAGCCGGCTACTTTGACTTAGTAGAAACCTTTTGAGTTCTGCCTATACACCGACTTTCCTGGTGAGGCTGAAAAGGACTCACAGTAAGACCAGCCCCCTGGGAAACCCATGAACCTGAAGGCATTTGTTTGGGCTTGCCTTAGCTAACAGAAATAAGCATTCAGGAGGAACACCTGGGAGAGCAGGGAGGTGACAGGAATGGGCTGGGGAAGGCCAGCTGGCTGGAAAGCGACAAAAAAGCCTGCTTGCCTGTGGTGAGAGAACTTGAGGGAAGGAGCTGAGGGAGGGAAGGAGGTCTGGCTTGCTGGGCTCTAGTCACAAGCTCCCTGGGGGGCCTCTTGAATCCCTAGGGTGGAGAAGGAGACAGGGTGCCTCAACCCCCTTTCCATCCCAGCTATGAGGTAGCACTAAGGGTTCTGCCTGCCCCACAGCAGTTTACTGCCCCCACTCTGCCCTAAAGGGAGCACACTCCCTCAGTGCTGTGGACTTTGTGCTGTGGTACTTCAGGGTTGTGATACTTCTTCAAGTAACCAGGCAACAGCAACATGCCCCTTACAACTTCTTATCAAAATTCAACAGCTTGTGTTATATAGTAATAGCTCAAGAGCTGTCAAGAGGAGCAAAGCCAACTTGGTTTTCCACTCATTATCTGAAGCATTGATTGGACTTTTCCTCAGTGTAATACTACATGGACTGGCATACAGAAGGCCTGGCTACTTAGCCTCATGAAGTGGGGCTCTCCGGTTCCTTCCCACTGTCCCCCATATATCACCCTTCGTCTTTGTGCTTAATCGTCAGTATCTGGAGACTGCTGGTGGTATTATCTTCTACTTCTGCATCCTGCTATGTAGAAAAGCTTTGCAGCCACGCCCAGCCTTGCATGTCCTTCATTGCTTGCTATCAGCTTTGGGGCATAGCTTTATGAAGGTGTTATCAACTTTGGGGCATAGCTTTATGAAGTAGCACTTCTGTTAATCTGCATGTCCTGTTTGCCATTTTGTGTAGCCTTGTATTGGACTCTGAAAGATACCCAGAAAATTTCTGAGAATCTAAGGTTTGACTTCTGCTGAAAGTCAAACATTCTCTACTTGTTTGTCTGCCACTAGCTCTGAAACATCTTCTCAGGTATTATAGAACTTATGAATTCCAATGGTTCCACTGGTTTTGGAAATTCCTTTTAAGGGCTGAGGGTTTTGCAAGCTGTCCAGTAGCACAAAAGCCACACTTAATGTTGCACTGACCTGCCACTTTGATATATCAATTGGATTCCCCTATTGCAAAGGGTCAAAATAGAGTATTATAACATGTGGAAGTTCACTGGTGACTGCCAGGGGTGCATCTGGTAGTTCAAGAGAAGTCATTCGTGTGTATGCATGCATGCAAATATATCTTATGCCTTTTTTAGCAACAAGATATTCAAGTATGAGCTTATTTATATATTAGGAAACTTCAGCCCAGCCCTGTGGTAGCCACAAATTGTAGCTTGGTATTTTCTTCACTGTTCATAAGCTGCTTTTAACTGGCTCAGCATCTGTCTACTTCCTCCCTTGCTGCTGGTCCTCTACCACATCAGACCTATCTCAAGCAGATGGCCCCTAACATGCTAAGCCTTCTCTCAGGCTCAAGGTCACAGCACCAACTCCTGCTGCTTTTCTATCTACAATAGCCACATCCCGTCACCAATTTCCTCTCTCGCCCCAGCCTACTACCAAGGACTAATCTCATCTCTGCTGTAAATATGTTGAAGTCTGAATTGTATCGCCTCTAAATATACATGTATTCATTCTTTCCCAAAGTATACCCAGAACAGATCAAAGAGAGCCAAACGGGAAGAAAAGCATGTATTGTTTTTAATGCGTAATGAGACTATGCCTCTAAGGTCCAGTGGAGACATCCTGGTTCTTTGCTAATCAAACTAGCTACCAGCCTTTGCAGTGCATGCTGCCTCTCACTCCCTACTTCCTCATGGAGCATATTTCCACCCAACTTTTCATTGTTGACTCTGTCCAGAATTTTGAACGTGTACCAATTCTGACCATGGGCAATGCTAACTCTGCTTTCCTCTTATACCAGAATCTCATAACTTGGTTTGACATAGGTTTGCAAACTATGTTTCTGCTGGGAGTTGGTTACTATTGTGTGCATGGATTATCAGTTCTTTTTTAAAATTTGAGAACTATTTCAAGTTTGTACAAATTGGCATTTTAGAGAGACAATCATTCAAAAAAAAAAAAGCAGACTATGCCTCTTCGCTTGCAATCTAGTGGTTGTAGAAGAACAGTGGTCTTCAACCCTTTTTGTGCCTTGACCCAATATATAAAGAGATTAAGTATGAGACTGGGAACCACCCTGTCAGTCCCACCCCTGTCCTATCTGCCCATCCCATCCCCATTGCTGCCCGCTCTCCACCCTTGTAATGCTCTTTCAGCACTGTTCACTGTAACTAAATATTCTTAAGAGAACAGAAAAAGTTACCATGAAACCTGGCACCAGTGAAAACTATTTTAGCACAGTTGCTAAGAACCTGATCAGGACTGGGACACAATCTACTAGTACCTGATGGGGTACATCAGATGCCTCCCCCTTTACCTGGTGGTGCTCTAGTCCAGTTGTCTTCAACCTTTTTCACTCCCATAAGTTGCCGTGACCCCACAACTGAGGCTTCACAACCCCATTGGGGTCCTGACCCCAAGGCTGAAGAACATTACAGTAGAAGGTACTGCAATAGTGAATTCTTGTTTGGCTTCTTTGTTTTAAATCAGCATTTCTGTGGCAGCAAAAAAATAAATGCATGCCCTGTGGTATTGCTTATGGAACTTCAGGATCTATTTCTTGAAGGTTTTGTAAGATCTATAATTAGTTGGCAGTTGAGTCACATTGCTGTTTCAAAGTTTATTTCTGGTAGACTAATCTCTCTAGCACAGAGAGAAGATTAGCCCAGCGCTAAGGCCTTCTGGATTCTATTAAGAGAAGTTTGCACAAATGCAAAAAGAAAGCAAATCCCACAATTTTTGTTTCCCTCAAGCCATACTTTGGGCAGATTCACACAACCATTTTGTCCTGTCACAAGATATATGTATATGTATATATGTACATGTATATTTTTTCTTCTCCTTCCAGTCTTCTTTCATTCAGAGTTGAGGTCCATCTTGAACACAGCTTTGTGAAAATGCCCAAAGTACATGCAATGTACGTACAACGTTTAAAGAGTATATGATAATTCCCCCGTAAGAAATTTGGAGGTTTACAACCTTGTTCTGTCTCTCTTTTTGTGTGAGCCTTTAAACATACTATAAAAACTTGTGTTGTGAGGCTTGAAAGACTTCAATATTGGCGTGATTAAAAAAATACTTAGAAACATAGAAAGGGATTTGCACTAGCAACATAAATTTGCACATTGTAATATTCTGACTCTTTTGCTTTGAACCCTTGAACTTATGCAATATGATGAACCAATGTTCAAATTTCCCTTAGCATTGGGGGCTGCCATTCAATTAAAAAAAAAACTGTCTAAACCTGCCTTGGTTTTATGGATCTGGTTTCATAGTTCTTTTAATCATGGTTCACTGTCATCAACAAAACTGAATTGGAAACTCATACAGTGTGTGTGGCATTTGTGACCTTTTGGTTATGGCAGTTTCAATGCCATGAACACAGCTCCTTGGCTGTCCCCTTTGGGTGCAGTTATTTGACCCCTGTATTTATAGTGCTTCTTTTCCCAGTCCCTCTTTCAATTTTAGTTATTTACAATCCTGAATTGTAAAAGCAGATAAACTGAAAAATTGCCTGCCCTACTATATTTGAAGAATTTCACTGTAGTTACTAAATGTTGGGTTTTTGTTGGCACAGAATTTGGGTAACCTTGGTGGAGTGCTTCTTTCTTCTTTTCTTCCCCACCCCCCACCCGCAGAGTGTGCACAGTCCTGGTTATAACAACATGGAAATGTTGCAACTGCTGCCTTTGTCATGGACAAACATGCTGATATTGTTTCCATATATCTCTCTTTTCATGTGCGTCTTGACAGCATATTAACATCTGCAGTGAAAATGAGCTCCATTCTTCGGCTGACAGATGGGTCCCTCTGCTCTTTATCTCCCATAGACAAAGAAATACAGACAATGCAGATAGTTTGGATTTTCTTGATCACTGAAACCAGTGCTTTTCAACCAGTGATAATTTACAATATGGCAGATGATTCTTGGCAAGTGGGTTTGGTGAGGTCGTGGCAAGTATCTTTTGCCGAGGGTAGTAAGAGAACTTTGGCTATGGTCAATGGAGCCATCCTGAGTGCTTCAACTGAGCACAGCCTGAGAGCCCAGCCATGTACTTCCCTCTCCTGGCAGGAGAGGGAAGCATAGGGAGAAGGATCAGGGCTGCCTTGGAGATGGTCACAATTGTGGATTGGCAAGAAACTCCAGCCAACAGTTGTGGAATGGGGTGACTAGGTGGCAACCGAGCTGGAAGTGGAGATGGCTGGTGTAGTGGTGAACCAGTAGGTAAAATGTGTCTGTGCAGCTGCCTGACCCATTAGAGAGTTATGGTCTCGAGAGCGAGGGTGCAGAGAGAAGTCACAGCTATCACTGGTGGAAGCAGCAGAACTCACTAAAAGTGGTACTTGCACTAATAAGTGTAGCTGAAGAGCCCTGATTTAAATAATCTTTGGAGGAGGATTTCCTTGTGTCGTCACAACGAGAAATATTAAAATCAAAAATTAGTTTCATCTGAGTGGTGAAAATATGAAATTGATGACCACCAATGTATTTGATGATAGTTGCTCTTATATTATTAACAGTATTTATATACTGCTTTTCAACAAAAAAATTCCCAAAGCGATTAACATTGAAAATCAAATAACTAATGGCTCCCGTCTCAAAAGGGCCCACATTCTAAAAAGATGCAGAAGAACACCAGCAGACAGCCACTAGAAAAGACACTGCTGGGGTGAGGAGAGCCAGTTATTCTCCAACTGCTAAATAAAAGAGGAGCACCCACTTGAAAAAGTGCCTCTTATCTGCTATGAAATTATTGATCTTTTGAATATCTCGAACTGGTTCATTTAACATTAGAACCTATTTTAAAAGCACTTTCATTTCAACACAATGAGAGTTTGTCAAGGACCTTCTCTGGCATAGGTCCCATTGAAATGAATGGGTGCTGCACAAGTTCAAGTCCACTATGATACATGAAGAGCACCACTGTGCTCTTGCTCAACTACTATTCATTTCCATATGACTTTTGCAGAAGACATTCCCAGAGGACTGTCTCCATTCAGATTTGGGGATTACATAGCTCTTTAATTTTCACTGCTAGAAAGGAAGTAGGCTAGTTGTTCTAAGTGCTGTGTACAGGAAGGCCAGAGTTAACATCCTTGACAGGTAACATCCAGGTGGTGCAAGAATATAGCATCAGCAAGTGGCAATCTGTGTTGTGTTAATTTTCTTCTTCAGTGTTGCAGCCAAGATTTAGTTCATAAGGTGTTTAATATTTCACCTCCCCCTTTTTTCCCTTTTCTTTTGTTTTCCAAGCCAACCTTGAGAACTTTCCAAACAAGGAGAGACAGTAGAGGAGGGCCATTTGTCACTTTGTTCTGTAAAGGAAGAGATTTCCTCCCCCCCTCTTTCCCCTTGATTTCTTGCACAATGGAGCTTTCAGAGAACCTCACTCCAAAAGGAATGGCTCCAGCCTTTGTGTTGAAGGGTGTGCCTATTGGCAAGGCTTGCTAAGGCAGACAGCTTGGCTGGTGATTAACAAAGGTCATTAGACTTTGGAATCTGGCAGGCAGAGTCAGATGGTATGTCTTCTGTGCATAGAAGAATGACTCCCAAGAGACTGAGGCATACTGAAGGGCTTCCCCCTCCCTCCCCTCCTCTTTTTCTTCCTCCATTCTTTTTTTCTTTCTCTCCATCCTCCTCCCCTCTCCAAAAATAAAACAAAAAAGAAGTTCACAGTTCTGCTTCTTGTTTCAGCCTGTAGGACAATTTGAGCAAACCTTTTTGCTTCTGGGAAAGCTGCTGTGGCTGAAACATTTGTGGGCTGGAGAAGGAGCCTTCAGAGATCTTTTGTCCATGGCTGGGTTGGGCGAGGGATGCAGGCGGGGGAAGGAGAGGCTGGGTCTGACAACAGTGTTGGAGCTTTCAGGCAGCTGTTCTTTCTTGATAGGGCTGAAACATACCAAGTTCTGCTCCTCTAAGGTTCTGGTTCCTAGCATCAGTCTTGGAAAGGGAAGGAGAGGCTCTGGTGTGCTGGAGATGAGGCTAACTGAAGCCATGTTGTGTACTGGCTAGAAGCTCTGAGCCTATCTCTCTCTCTCTCTCTCTCTCTGAGTACATGACTTGTCTGAGCTAAAATGGCTGCACTCTCTCTCCTAAAGCTCAGAGGACTAGGGGAGCTTAGTGAGTCTTAAAGCTTCAGTGACGCAGGAGCTCATATCTCTTGAAAGTGTGATAAACACATTCAGCAGAGCAGTGGCTTGTTTGACTCAAATGAAAGGACTATGCTGGAGGGGGGGGGTGAGAGCCAGGAGGATGGGCAATGGAACTGGAGAATCTGCTCTTTTCCCTCTCCCTGTGGAGCATTACTATATTCAGGAGTCGTCTGCTGCACCATGGAGGGAGAGAAGGGGGAAAAATTGTTTTCAGGTCTAATGGACTGTGCTAAAGGAGACTTGTGGGGTGGGGCCTCAGTGCTCACTGCTGTAATTTGATCCAGAGCAGATAGCGACCTCTTCCACACAGTCTGCTCTGGTGCTTGCACATAAAAGATTTGAGTATCTTGATTGTTGTTAACTTTGTTAGCTGAAAAGAAGGCAGTGCCTGTGTTCATTCTTTCAATACAAGGAAGGAGAAAAAGGGAGAGTGGAGACCAGCACATTGCAGTATTCAGACTTCTGTCCGGGAAGTGTCTTTGTGCTCATTCTGAATAAAAAGGATTAATTTTTTTAAAATCATGCTATCAAGAGAACCTTCTCCTAATGCAGAATCCTGACAGCAGTTCCTTTCTTTATGGCATTGACATAATATTTTTGGGCTTTGAACTTGCTGTGGAAGTAACTTTATATTGCTCCATAATCAGATAGTGGAATTTTCATCAGGACATATTTTGGCTGCTGTTCCATCTCCTGGATCTGTGGAGTTCCTAGATTGAATGTGACCCGTTCAAGTATGTGAGGAGACTTTGAAATAAGCAATTCATTCAGTCATAGTTGCTACTGGACTCTTGCAATCCTTGGATAACATTATTTTCCCTCATATTCCTATCTTTTACAAACACTGCTTAATCTAGAAAGTTATACATTGCCAATAACCTTCTCCCAAGATAACAGGAGTGCTAGATTTAATAGTCAGCTAATGAACTTCCATATACTCCTTTGATCAGTACTGAGTTCCTCCTTTATATGACCAAGTGTGGAATGACCTGTGAAATGCTGAGAAATATATTACATTCCCACTATTCTATTGAAAGATTCATACTTCACCTTGGAAGAAGGAAGCTGTATTCTTTCTAACTCAGTAAAGTTACAGCTTTAAAAAAAAATTCACCAAACTTCAGAATGATGCAAAATAACACATGTACCTACATAATACAAAAAATAATGGTTTGGAAAGGTAAATTGCTTGTTAAAAGACTTTGCAGGGAAGAGTCGTGTATCGTAGTTCCTGGACTTACACTGGGAAGATCTGGGTGCAAATCACTCCTTAGCCATGAAGCCCAGTGGGTGCCCTTGGGCTGCCAATCACTACATCTAAGCCTAACCAGTTTCACAGGATGATTGTGAAGATATTAGAACAAGGCCCGTGTGACCCCTAGCTCTTGGAGAAATGGTGGGACAAAACAAAGCTACATGTTCACCTTTTAGGGAAGTGTTTGAAAAGACCTTTGACTGTTGTATGCTTCAATACACTCATCTGTTGGAGATGTTCAGATGTAATAGCAAGTTTATGTATAAGAGTTGAACAAAGTGGGGAAATAAATAGTTGGGTAAGGCCTGTGCACACAGCTGGTATGAGTCACATAGCTGAAAGTTTCTTCAGGCACATCTAAGGTGCCTGAAATAATTTGTGCTGTTCTACTTTACCACCCGTTTTTGTGTGTGTGAAAGTGAAACTTTTTGATGCCTTCCTCTGTGTTCAAGTCTGTGTGTCCACTATTATAACATTTTTGTGGCTCTGAAACTCATGTGGAGGTGTTTGAAAACAGTGTAATTTTACTGAGAAGTAAGCCCATTGTGTTCAGTAAGGCTGTAATCTTATCTTACTCACCAGAAACGAACACCTCTATAGGCACTAATTTGATTCCATTAAGCAGTACTTCTCTGACAATTTTTTCTCTCTCTCTCTTCTTTCCGTCTTTCAGGATTTCCTAATGTAAAACTTACCAATAAGGACTATGGAGGTGCTGCAGTGCGATGGCTGTGATTTTCGAGCGCCATCATATGAAGATCTTAAGGCTCACATTCAAGATGTTCATACTGCGTTTCTGCAGCCCACAGATGTTTCTGAGGAAACTCCTAGCCAGTCAAGGTTTAGCTCCTTGAACAGCAGTGACCAGGCTGAGGTGGAATATTCTTCCGTAAAAGATGAATTTGGAATTGCAGATGACATAGCAGGTAAAAGCAGGAGCTTTCTTAACTTCCTCTTTCACAATTGTGTGGTTCAAAGTTTTCATTCTATTCTGGTATTCTCAAATTACTTATCCTATTGCCATGCTTGTCTCTTACGACATCAGATAATAGGAGTTGCTGGGATAGAAATCATGGAATAGTATAATAGGAATTGCTTAACGGTAGACTACCACCGGTGGCATTCATGTTCCATAGGCATTTGCTATGTTCTGTTATTGAACGTTAAGATTCCATTGCAAGCCTGTGCTGAGATTCTGACAGCATTCCACAGCATTTTAGCAGTGATGCTCAAACTTCAGAGGTACCCATAAGCTTTCATTAAGTGGTTTCACCAGTGGATTTGTGCCCAACATGCCTAAAGTTCTGGCTCCTAAAAACAAGTTTACAATTTCATCACCCCATGTGATGAAGTTATTTAATTATTTTTAAAGTGTAGAGTCTGCCACTCTGCTCCCAATAAAGCAATGGCAATTTCAGTAAAAACTATTTAACAAGCAAATCAAACATAACAAACAGAAAACAGCACGCAGCATGAGCCAGAACAAAGCAAAATAATCAAAAGTGTTGTTACTGCCCACTTACAACTGAGTGGAGTAGGTGTCATCCAGGCCTCACGGGGAGGGAATTCCTTAGCCGGGCAGATACCACTAAAAAGACCCTATCACCCATCCTCTGCACTTCAGTAGGTGGTGGTAATGGAACAAAGCCTTACATAATTAACACAAGGTGCAGGCAGGCTCTTGTGGTAGCATACAATCCTTCAGGTGCTCAAGTCCCAAGCCTTGCAGGGCTTTGTAAGTGACACCAACACCTTGAATTGAGTTTGGAAGCATACTGTTGTGTCAAGCTCCAACTAATTCGTGCCCAAAGACACCTTAGCTGCCATCTGTTCTGGACCACCTGAAGTTTCTGGATAGTTTTCAGGAGCAGCTCCAGGTAGGGTATGTTCCAGTAGTCTATGTGGGATGTGGATAAGGTTTGTATAACTGTAAGTTCTACATTCCTCAGGAAAAGCTGCAGCTGATCCACCAGCCTAAACTGAGCAAAAATACTCCTGGTCACAAACTCCTAAACTTCTAGGAGCAAGACCAGGCCCAGGAGCATTCCCAGACTGAGAACCTGATCCTTCACTGGGAGTGCAACCCCATCCAGAACAGGTTGTAAATCCATGCCAGAGTCAGCTTTACTACCTCCTAGTATCACCTTCATCTTTCCTGGGTTAAGTTTCATTTTATTAGTGCATCCTGTCCTTCATAGCTGCCAGATAGAGTCAGAACACACACAGTCTCCCTGGTGTCAGATGGAAATGAGATGTAGAGTTGGGTGTCATCAGCATATTGGTGACAATGTACTCCAAACCTTGGAGGAATCTCTCCCAGATATTTCATATAGATGTTAAAGAGCATGGGAGACTGGATGGAGCACTGCAGGACCCCATTGGCCAGCAGCCAGTAGAACTGCTTCTGGAAGTTACCTGACAGGTAAGAATGGAGTCACTGTAAAACAGCATCCCAATACTGTTTATCTCCATATACCCAGTGCTTGTAACTTTTGACCCACTCATAAACTTCTCTGAACCAGTCAGGGATTATAACCAGTCAAGCTACTTTCTCAAAAGCTAAATGCTCCACTTGATTGTGAGTGAGTGGACGTTTTGAGAGAGGTATCGATGGAACTGCTTTCACAGAAAATATCAGTGGTGTCATCCTTTTGCTGCTGGTGGTAAGGGCTTTATATACTGCCGTAGAAAATGACATATAAATAAGACTGGCATGTTATTCCATCATTTCTGAATGCAATTATTCATTACTCCTTTTGTTTTAAAAATCATTTTAAAGTGGTACCTACAAATTGTGCAAACTACTTTTTTTAATTTTTTTCAAATAACGTGAATTATAATTTACATGTCATATATCACATCTAGTCAATCATCAAGAAGAAAATTGTGAAAGGTAGATCCATTTTGCTACATCATAGGCAGCAATTATGAACCATTCTAGTAGTAGAATGTGATTTGGTTTCCCCCCCCCCTCATTTAAGATGATATAGTAAATGCAACCATTTCTAAAATATATTTTCTTTGATTTCTGCTTTTCTTTAGGACAAAATGCTGCTCAGCTGGGGACTGGAAATTACTATAGCCATAGCCAGAATTATTATGGACATCATATGCTCTCTAAGCCAGCAAGCAAGTTTTTCCAGTGCAAATTCTGTGTGCGTTATTTCAGATCCAAAAACCTGCTTATAGAGCATACACGGAAAGTGCATGGAGCTCAGGCTGGAGGATCCCCAGCTGGGTCAGCTGGGGTTGGATCCTTAAATTACAACATTATGATGCATGAGGGCTTTGGTAAAGTATTTTCTTGCCAATTCTGCACCTACAAATCGCCCAGGCGTGCAAGAATTATCAAGCACCAGAAGATGTACCACAAAAACAGCCTGAAAGAGAGTTCCACTCCTCCCACCAATGCTGCTTCTATATCTGAAACAACATCTACATCTGGACCAGTTCAGGACTCTTGTAAGGAGCTTCCAGCTGAAGTTGTAGAGCGCAGTATCCTGGAATCTATGGTCAAGCCTTTAACCAAGTCAAGGGGCAATTTCTGTTGTGAATGGTGTAGTTATCAGACTCCTCGAAGGGAACGTTGGTGTGACCATATGATGAAGAAACATCGTAGCATGGTGAAAATACTTTCAAGCTTGAGGCAGCAAGATGGGACCAGTATGTCTGATGTATCAAGCAAGGGTCCACCAAGCCCACCCCCAAACTCCAACTATATCCCCATGAATGCTTCTGGAAGGGAGATGCCTAATGCAAGTGTCCCAAACTACAGAAGCTCAATGAATAATTCCTTTGTCAGGTCCAATTCTTCTACTTCAAAATTTTCTTCTGCTTCCTATCCTCATATGAAACATAAGGCACCTCACAACTCGGGCATTGTTAATTTGTCTGACAGATCCCATTATGGCATTACTGACGTGACAAATTCTTCTGCTGACATGGATACAAATAGTATGCTAAATGACTCCAGTTCTGATGATGAACTGAATGAGCTAGACAGTGAGAATGGACTGAACTCCATGGATCACCAGACCTCAGGATTAACTGCAGAGCAACTGATGGGCTCTGAGGGCCACAAGCTATTAGAAACAAAGGGGATTCCATTTAGAAGATTTATGAATAGGTTCCAATGTCCTTTCTGCCCTTTTCTCACCATGCATCGGCGGAGTATTTCCCGCCATATTGAAAATATCCATTTGTCTGGAAAGACAGCAGTATATAAATGTGATGAATGTCCTTTCACGTGCAAGAGCTCCTTCAAACTTGGAGCTCATAAACAGTGTCATACTGGTGCAGCATCTGACTGGGATGCAGTGAATTCCCAAACTGAAAGCATAGCTTCTTCTTTGAATGAAAGTACAGTATCCTATGAAGGGGGCAATATAAATGGCAGGAAGTCTGGAGGAATGATGGATTCTATGCAGCAGCAGCAGCAATCTCCACAATCCAACTCACAGCATCCATATAAATGTACCATGTGCAATTACTCCACAACTACTCTGAAAGGTCTTCGGGTTCATCAGCAACATAAGCACTCGTTTTGTGACAACTTGCCAAAATATGAAGGGCCGTCATCAAATACTCCACAAGACAGTGAACCCGATACTCAGCCTTCTCCCAGCACTGTGAAGAAAAGCCAGACCTCAATTCTTGGACTGTCTTCTAAAAACAACTTTGTAGCAAAAGCGTCTAGAAAGATGTCCAATGACTTTCCCTTAGATTTGTCACCAGTGAAGAAGAGAACTAGGATCGATGAGATCGCTAGTAATTTGCAAAGCAAAATCAGTCAAAACAAGCAGCAAGAAGATGCTGTAATCAATGTAGAGGATGATGAGGAAGAGGAAGACAATGAAGTGGAGATAGAAGTAGAACTGGACAAGGAAGAGGAACAAGCAGAACCACTGATGGACATGGCATTTGCTTCTCCACAAATGTGGGGAAGAGACGCAAGTGAGTGTCAAAAAGAGTCCAACTATAGAAACCTCCCACATGATTACAATTCCACCAATGGAGCCGAAATTGAGCTAACTATATCTGAAGACGAGGAGGACTATTACTGTTCCTCAGTTGGTTTGAAGGACCAAGGTCTGAATTCATCTGCTTTGGGCAGTCAGTCAAGTATATATGGATCTGATCAAAATAATGACAACTCTGATTATGGCGATTCAGGAAGGCTTTACTATTGCAAACACTGTGACTTCAGCAACAAATCTGCCAGAAGCGTTAGCACTCATTACCAACGGATGCATCCATACATTAAATTTAGCTTCAGATATATCCTGGATCCCAATGACCACAGTGCAGTGTACAGATGTCTTGAATGTTACATTGATTATACAAATTTTGAAGACTTGCAACAGCATTATGGAGAGCATCATCCGGAAGCTATGAATGTACTCAACTTTGATCATTCTGATCTGATCTACCGCTGTCGCTTTTGCTCTTACACCAGCCCGAATGTTAGAAGCCTCATGCCGCATTACCAAAGAATGCACCCAACAGTTAAAATTAACAATGCAATGATATTCTCCAGCTATGTGGTTGAGCAGCAAGAGAGTTTGAGCGCAGAGTCACAAACTCTGAGAGAGATCTTGAACTCTGCTCCCAAAAGTCTGGCCACTTCCACTCCGGTTGCGCGTGGGTCTGGCATACCTGCTGCTTTTAACAAAAACTCTTCAAAAGGTAATAGCCCAGAATCGGAAAGCCAGAAGGAATCATCGGTAAACAGTGTTGTGGTTTATGACTGTGACGTATGTTCCTTTGCAAGTCCTAATATGCATTCTGTCTTGGTGCATTATCAGAAGAAACATCCAGAAGAGAAGGCTTCGTACTTCAGGATTCAAAAGACCATGCGTGTGGTATCTGTTGAAAGGGGCTCTGCTCTGGCTCAGATGGCTTATGAGTTGGGATCACCTGTCTCCCCTAAAATGTCTAATATGGCTTCCCAGCTGCCACCTCCCCCACCTCCAGACCTTACCACTGAACTTTACTATTGCAAACATTGCTCTTACAGCAACCGGTCGGTAGTCGGCGTGCTGGTGCATTACCAGAAAAGGCACCCAGAGATCAAAGTTACTGCAAAATACATTAGGCAGGCACCTCCCACTGCAGCGATGATGAGATCTGGAGAAATATCTCCTGGCGTTCATAGGCCACCAGTATCTATGCAACGGCTTAATAGGGGCAGTTCTGAGAGCGCCGCAGCTCCCTCAGAGAATGAGATGTTCTTCTGCCAGCACTGTGATTATGGAAACCGGACCGTCAAAGGCGTGCTCATACATTACCAAAAGAAGCATCGTGATTTCAAAGCTAATGCAGACGTGATTAGGCAGCACACTGCCACAATCAGAAGCCTTTGTGATCGTGCCCAGAAGAATTCCCCTGGCAGCATGCAGACTCCTGCTTCCAGTGCAGAGCGAGAAAAGGCTAAGCTGAGAGCTCTGAAATGCAGGCAATGTTCTTACACGTCTCCTTATTTCTACGCGTTGCGGAAGCACATTAAAAAGGACCACCCAAGCCTGAAGGCCACCGTCACATCTATTTTGCGATGGGCATTTTTGGATGGCTTAATAGAAGCTGGATATCATTGTGAATGGTGTATCTACTCTCACGCTGAGCCCAGTGGCTTGCTTGTGCATTACCAAAGGAGACATCCTGAGCATTATGTTGATTACACGTACATGGCAACTAAGCTCTGGGCAGGGCCAGATCCTTCGCCTCCAGCTTTACTGATGCCATCAGAGATGAAAACGTATAAATGCAGAGACTGCATTTTTGAAGCTTCTTCCATTTGGGACATTACTAATCACTACCAAGCATTTCATCCTTGGGCTATGAATGGCGATGAATCTGTTTTGCTTGATATTATTAAGGAAAAAGATGCTGCTGATAAAGCTAACCCAACCTCCAACGATGTTGGGCCTGGGATAAATTCCGAGGAGCAGATGCCTGCAGGACCACCGGTGGACCATGACACAGAATATGCAGAAGATTCAAACCTTTCCCATGACAAAGCTATCCAGCTCACTTCTGCAAATCCTGCCATATCCTCAACACCGTACCAGTGCACGGTATGCCAATCGGAGTACAACAATTTGCACGGTCTTCTGACCCATTACGGCAAAAAGCATCCCGGGATGAAAGTTAAAGCTGCAGACTTTGCACAGGACATAGATATCAACCCAGGAGCTGTGTATAAATGTAGGCATTGCCCATACATTAACACACGCATCCATGGGGTTCTCACACACTACCAGAAACGGCATCCCTCAATAAAGGTCACTGCGGAAGATTTTGTTCATGATGTGGAGCAGCCGAATGACATGAACCAGAATGATGTGGAAGAAACCAGCAGAATATTCAAGCAGGGGTATGGTGCTTACAGGTGTAAATTGTGCCCTTACACACACGGCACTTTGGAGAAGCTCAAAATTCATTATGAGAAGTACCATAACCAGCCTGAATTTGATGTGTTTGCACAGTCTCCTCCTAAGCTGCCTGCTCCCATGGAACCAGAAGTAGTCACTGAAATTAAGGCCCCTCCGGAAATTGCTCCTGAGGAAGTTATTGTAGACGATTCAGTGCCACCTTCGCACTTCTCGAGTTCCCATTTGGTTTCTCACACAGTGTTCCGGTGCCAGCTCTGTAAGTATTTCTGCTCCACCAGGAAAGGGATAGCTCGGCACTACCGAATCAAACACAACAACGTTCGAGCACAACCAGAAGGCAAGAACAACCTCTTCAAGTGTGCTTTGTGTTCTTACACGAACCCTATCCGTAAAGGTTTGGCCGCGCATTATCAGAAGCGCCATGACATTGATGCTTATTATACTCATTGCTTGGCGGCCTCGAGGACTGTAAGCGACAAGCCCAATAAAGTGATCATTCCATCTCCCCCGAAAGAAGATTCTCCTCAGTTAAGTGAGGAACTCAGAAGGGCAGTGGAGAAGAAAAAGTGCTCCCTCTGCTCCTTCCAGTCCTTCAGCAAAAAAGGAATTGTGTCCCACTACATGAAACGCCACCCGGGGGTGTTCCCAAAGAAACAGCATGCAAGCAAGCTGGGGGGTTACTTCACAGCCGTGTATGCTGATGAGTATGAGAAGCCACAAGCCCCACCGGAGGAGAGGAATGATTTTGAGAAGCCTGAGCTGGAGGCAGAGGCACCAGAAATGGAGTGGCTTCCTTTCCGCTGTGTCAAGTGTTTCAAACTCTCCTTCAGCTCCGCCGAGCTGCTGTGCATGCATTACACTGACCACCACAGCAAGGACTTGAAGAGAGACTTTACCATACTGGGAAGTGGTACCCGCTTCCAGAACCCTACCTACCAGTGCAAGCACTGTGATAGTAAACTGCATAGCACGGCAGAGCTGACCTTGCACTTGAACAGTCACAATGAAGAATTCCAGAAGCGTGCCAAACGTCAAGAGAGGAGGAAGCAGCTTCTGAGCAAGCAAAAATATCCAGATGGTGCTTTTGTAGATTTCAAACAAGAGAGGGTAAGGATATGTTTTCACATTTTGTATTTATATTTGGTGTTCTTTATCCTTTTCCACCCCCAGGAGATTTCTCATTACTAGCGTCCAGATGCACATTCCCGTTGGCAGCTGAAAAGCTACAGGCTCACCAGTGACTTAGTGTGCCAATAAGCCCTAAGTCAATTAAACATTGCAGCTTGATTACACCCCCTTCCTTTCATTTCTTCTACCCCTTCCTCGAAGACCTGGCATGTTCTCTCTCTTCCCTCCTCCCCTTCTTTGTTTCAAAGCTCATTTCTGCTTGGCACCAAATCCTATTAGCCTTTCCAGAATCAGGAAACTGCTGCTTTCCCTAGCCTTTCCGCCTGCCCCAATATGGCCAAATTATTGTTGGTTCTTAGGAAGATAACAGAGAAGCCTTCATTGTACATTATTTCATGTGACAGGAAGCCTAATGCAAAGTGTTTGGAAGTTCAAAGCCCAAGGATTTGGAGCATGTTCCATATGAGGGACAGACCAAACCCTTCCTTAATTTACTTGAGGCCGCATAGGAAGAATGTACTGTACCTCATTTGGGAAGAGTTGCCATTATCATTACATGGAAAACGCATTTATTTTTACCAACTTTTTATTATATGCTTGGACATTACCACCGTGATGATCCTGGAGCCTAATCGGAAATCATTAATGCATCTTATTGGATCAACAGCTACTGATACAAGTCAAAATGCTGGTTTTGCCAAGAGCC
This sequence comes from Tiliqua scincoides, assembly GCF_035046505.1. NCBI lineage: Eukaryota > Metazoa > Chordata > Lepidosauria > Squamata > Scincidae > Tiliqua > Tiliqua scincoides. The sequence continues at coordinate 91,675,056 of NC_089822.1, read as the reverse complement.
TGGTTCTCAAAAGCGATCCCAACTGAATGTGGTTCTGAGGCTGGTTGTCACATCAGTGGGGTCTGTGTTTTGAATCAGTTCTAGTTCAAGGGCAGGACTAGGAGCCAAGGGTTATTGTGTAAGACAGTTGAAAGAGAGAAAAGCAGGAAAGTTCTGATTTCTTAGCCACAGGTCCCAGACAAAATGTCCGCAAGTGGGCTGACCTGACCTAGAGCAACTCAGGGTCAACTGCAGCCAAATACCAGAAAACCTGAAGCCTTTTGAGGCATGGTTCTTCAACAGAGAGGAAGATGGAACATGGAAAGAGTTGTATTTCCCTGTCTTTCATGATTACTAAATATTTGGGATCTCTGCCTTCAGAAACAAAGGATATGGCCTCTAGTTTTACAGAGGTCATCATCTCAGTGTCCCACAGGAATTTTTCTCGGTCAAAAATAATTCATATCTTCAACCTATATAACAGCTGTGTATTACCCTGAACTGTAGATAGTTCCATCAAGAGCATCTCTGCCCTGCAAATGTCAGTCATGTCTTTTCTGATGGAAACCTTGGAATTGTAGCTTGGTAAAGTTGCTGGACTCCTCCAGTAAAGATTCCTGGTGCATGAATGTGTATGTGCAGACGCTCAAATGATACTTCCTAGTTTTCCTTGGAGAAAATGATGAAAGTTCAATTACTTTAAAACTGGGTTACATTTTGTAGTGTCAATGTGGCCCAGGTGATGATCAGTGAGAAAATTACGAATACTATGCTGCTATATAGAGTACAGCTCAATAGAAGTGCAAAGTTTTGTCTTCATAACCTAAGTGACCTAACCTAAGTGACCTAAGTAGGAGGTTACAAACATGTTAGGATTTTCTACCTAGCCTAAGGGGTTAAGTTAATAATATTAAAATGGCACACTATAATAATAATGGAACATACAATACACATTTACTTTAGCATAAGTCCCAAGGAAGTAAGTGGAAATTACTTCTGAGTAGACTTGCATAGGATTGCACAGTAAGGCAACAATCCTGTGCACATAAGGCTCATTGAACTCAGTGGGCCTTACTTCTGAGTAGATGTGCAAGGAATTGGGCTGTAATTCACGAGGAGCCTATAAAGCTCAACCTCATTGGCTTAGGTACTCTAAAGAGCTAATGTTGTGGTTTGTTTTATTTTGTATTGCTGTCTGTTGTTTACAAAGTTCCAAGGGGAAGCAAACAGAGTTGTAAGTTTCAAATTGTGTTGCCTTACAGCCTTTTGGGAGTTTGGAAGAAGTTTCAAAACTAAAGGAGAGGAAGGTTGTAGGCTACAAGTGTAAGTTTTGTGTGGAAGTTCATCCTACCCTCCGAGCCATCTGCAATCATCTTCGTAAGCATGTCCAGTATGGGAATGGTTCCTCGGTTTCTGCTGCTGTCAAGGTGAGAAGGTTTAAGACCCAGTTTTGGGGCTAGAGGCATGTTATCATCACGGGGGGACGGGACAAATCAACCAATCTGTCATTTAATTACAGGGTACTCTGGAGCAGGCACCACATTACTGCAGTTATGCATGAATACTAGTCTCTGAGCCCCAATCTTTTATTGGATTTACCTATGGCTTGCTTCTTCCACACTTTTTCTTAAATTATAGCCCCTTTGTCTGCTGTGTGGAAGTATACATTTATTTTTAAGATAATATATGGCTTAGTCCACTGGGCAGAGATTTTTATTATTGTTGTTCCAAGGTGCTACTGCTATATTGTTGCATTTTCTTCTTAAACATCTCTGCAGAAAAGAATGACTGCAGCACACATTTCTAAAGTCAGTGTACTATTGTGCCCTGTATGCTAGCATTGTGATGTTGTTCAAACTGCATAGTTAGATGCTGCAGAGTTCAGCTTCCTTCATGCCAGCTGGTGGTGGTTTTTTTTAAACAGCTTTCTAGTCCTTGTTAACTGTGACGTTACATTCAGTAGTATATGGGCAAAACTGCCTGTGCCTGATGAAATCTCAGAAGCCGCTCACTTACTGATAAAATTTTCCAAGATTTGGGGGCAGGGCTTCAGTGTCTTATATGTTCCCTTGTCCCATCTGCTACTAGCAGAAGCATAATAGATTATGTAGTTAACATATCAGTCAAAATTATACAAAATAAGAAATTGTATGCATTTTGCTTAATTTGCATAGTTTATGCACAATTCAGCTAAATTTGCCATACAATTTAGGTTAACTTGGTGTAGATTTTTTCCCTTTTAAAAAATAACTGTGTACACATAACCCCAGATGTTATAACTCTTATTTACAGAGCATCATTATCATTACTGACTCTTAGTATGACATATTGCGGTGCTCTCCAAACTGGAGACTGCTGTGCAGCTGAAAAGCTGCCCCCGTTCTGACAGTGCTTACTGCTCCACCGCACTGCTGATGTTCCTGGCACCTGATCGCAACACAGGGGTGCTCTAGGCCAGGGGTGTCCAAACATTTTGTCAGGAGGGCCATATCATCTCGCTGATACTGTCAGGGGTCAGGAATCAGAAATAATTAATTTACATTTCAAATTTGAATAAATGTACATGAATGAATATATTAGAGATGGAATTTAAATGAATGAATGAAGGTCTTGCAATAGCTCAAGTCTTATAAAAGGCCTTGCACAAAGCAAGGCCGGCCTTTTCTTCTCTGCCACTGCTGCTGCATCACAGATGTGAAACAGCAAGCAGTGGAGGGAGCCCTCGACCCACAGCTCACACGAGAGGTCAAACAATTAGCTGTCACACTGAGAGCAGTTGCAACAGGCCAGCGCGAGCTCTAGCAAGTCTCTGGAGGGCCAGAGGCTCTTTGGAGACTGGGGTTCTCTGAGGGCCGGATTGGGAGTCCTTGAGGGCCGCAAGCGGCCCCAGGGCCGGGGTTTGGGCACCCCTGCTCTAGGCAGTCACCATTGCTCATCACCCCAGCAGGCTTTGCAACAGGATGTCTGGACAGACACAACTGCCCAGAGCACCCCTGTGTTGAGATTGAGTGCCAGTAGTAGCAGCAGCATGGCAGAACAGTGACCACTGCTCACATGGGGAGGGCTATCTCCAAACACTGGATCTGGCTCGCAGGCCATAGTTTGGAAAACCCTGAACTACAGCATAGGAGATCATGGAGTTGGGATGGGTCCACTAGTTGTGAATGTATTTTTTCATTTAGTATTGAGTGTTTGTAAATATTAGTCTTCAGAAAGCACTCTGCTGTTGCCCTGGGTTCCTATGCAGAATGAAATGAGGGCCAAATGCAAGCTAATGCAAGGTGGAGTTTCCATCTCCAAATGCAGTGGCAAATTTAAAGCTCTTTTTGGAATGTTTTAGTCCCTTTTTGGCATTTGCATATTTCCTGGTGAAATGAAGTGATTAACAATCCATAGAGCTTTACCACAGAACACAGACTAGATATCTTCTATAGATTAACTTAAAAGAAATTAACTACTATACCTGTGATTACTATTACGTTGTCTTTCTGGTGCACTTCTTTTTGTTTCCCATTATGTGTTGCATCAGAAGTCACATTACGTAATTTTTGAATACTCTGTATAGATTGATAATAGGCAGCACATGGTTGCTGCAAATTAGAAAAAAAAATTAGGCAATTCTTCATAGAAACTGAATGTAAAGATTTTTCCATCAAATGAAGTGCAATGTCTTGCACCAAAAGTACTTCCATAAATGGAAGGAAGGAGAGCAAGCAATTCTGATCTTCTTTCAAAAGGAAGATTGGTGTTCCCTTAGAACTCTTGTTTGAAATGAGTTATTATTGTAAAAAATATTTTCTTGGCAACCTTGAAAAGTAATGTGTTCAGCCATGCTGTTGACCCTTGGTACCAACATAGTCAGGCGGTGTGTTTCTTTAAGGGCATCTTCTTCATTCTGGGGGTGTTTTGATAGGGATTTTTTTTTCCCCAGAATCTGCTCATAGCTGGAGTTGTATAGCTGCTGCTTTTAGAGGGAAAACATAGCCTTCCATAGATTTAAAGGTAACACTAGGCAGAAGGGAGAATTGATGGCTTTGGGGGGATATGTGTCTTTTAGCAGGAAGCTGAAGATCCTTCACATGCAGCTTTCTTGGAGGGTGTTGAGGGAGCCAAAGACCCTGGCAGTGTTGCAATTATGGAACTTGCAGAAGCTGAATCTGGACCATCACTGGAAGATGAAACCAGACCTGGTGGCTACCACTGCAGCCAGTGTGACCGGGTTTTGATGTCTATGCAGGGTCTACGATCTCATGAGAGGAGTCATTTGGCACTGGCCATGTTTACTCGCGAAGACAAGTACAGCTGCCAGTATTGTTCCTTTGTGTCCGCTTTTAGGCACAAGTAAGTTTATATTAGTTATTATTTCTGCTACTTAATGTTCAGTTAGCACCCATCTTGGTGCTCAAAAAATGCATTTATCCATCCATATGAAGCATGCATTGTTGTTTTATTGATGTACTGATTCAAAATTGGTACTGCAAACTTTGAGTCATGGGCACTTATAAAGCAGGACTGGGTGATAACTGAGTGCAGGGTGAAAGGCCACAGTAATCCTGACTATTGTTATCAAACACCAAACTTCATAGATGGGGAAAATATGACAGGAAACACTGAACAGAAATCAGAGAAAAAACACGCAAATAACTCTTACACATCAATTTAAAAGTGATATGTCAATTGAAGCAAACATCTCTTTTTTAATTTACTCTTACATTCCTTTTTACATCATATTCCTTTTTATCATGAAAGTCTATAGCAGGATTGCCACCACAAGTTTACCTTCTCTACCCTATGCAAACTTCATCTACCTGACGTTGACCCACCTAATGGCATTTTGGTTTTCAAATGATTACTCTCCCCAAAGGCTGCTGTCTTAAGGTTGCACTTCTTTCTAAGAAGTCTTACTTACTTCTGCGTAAACCTGCTTAGGATCTTGTTGCTTGTCTTGCACCAAAAATTTGAACCAAGAGTCTTGCAAATGGATATCATATAGGGCAGCCAGGCACCATCTAACAGCTATCATTTTGCAGTCTGTAAATTCATATTCATAAATAAGTGATGGCCTTGAGAGTTGGAATACATTGCTAGTTTACCCAGAACTGCTGGTGTCATTGCAGGTTCAACACTAGAGAGGGGTGATTGTGCTGGTCACAGGAATGAGGCTAATAGTATTGACACCTTTTACTAGGCTTGCTTTCTTGCGTGAAAGGGAACACAAGCCTTTGGCGACACTCCATCACAGAGTTTAGGACACTAAGCCTTTTGTGTTGTCTTTGTGCGACCTGTTTCTCTTTGCAGAATTATTACTGCTATAGTTTTGGACAAGAGCAGTCAGATCTATGAATAAACTCTATGACCTTTTTCATTCTCTTTATCCTAATAAAGATATTTGTGCAACAACTTTAAAATTGTGCTTAGGAACTAAAATTTGTAAGTGCGCATGAACTTGTATGTTGAAATGACAGCTCTGATTTTTAGGATCTCTACAACTCTGTCATTCTCTGTTAGATAAATCTCTTGCAAAAATGCTCACAATGGAGACTATGGAGAATGTAGGGCAATTATTTCTCTCTTTGAAACAGATGCCTCTATTTCCCCCCCCCTTCAGAATCTAAGCCTCTCCCATCTCTGCTCTGCTTGCACACAATGCCACCATTCACTCATCAGTGGTGGATCTCTTCAAAAGCATGCTGCTGGCTCCATGCCTGCCTATCTGCCTGTTGCTCTCAGGAGACACAGCCCACCATAGTTCTATTGTCCACCAGGAACAGGGGACTGGACAGAGAAGTGATGGGAGGAAACCACACTAGGATGCTAGTAGGAGCCAGAGTGGAATGCTGGAGTAACAAGTAGCTGGCTTCTCTATCCCCTCTTCCTGTCAAAGGCTGGGTAGGAGCTACTGTGTGGAAAAAGATTAGAAAGCTTGCCTTACTGTCAAGAAACAGCTTCTCTCTCCTGCTGCCTGTAATCAAAAAGTGACTCTGAACTCTGTTACAGGGCCCTGCATACAAACAGCAGGGAAGAATTGTTCTTCTGATGAAAAGAAAAGAATGGAGACTCACCCACTCCCAAAGAAATGGATGAGTGGGCTTAGGACAAATTCATCTTTCCTAGCCCCCACGTACTCATGTATTCATGGCTACATTTTTTTTTGTACAGAACTTAAAATTATCTCAATTTGAGACAGTCAAAGGAAATAGTAACAGAGAACATGAAAATGATACTTCTCTATATGCTTCTAAGTTTTGTCTCAAGTGGGATGGATGTGTGTTCTGATACAGAAATGCAGCAAGCTTTTTCGTGCAAGGGAAATACAGGTTGTCTCCCTTTTGTTAAGAGTTGGAAGCAGAGGTAGAGGAAGCACAAATCCTTTGGGATTCCTCCCTTGACACTTTGTGGACATGCAGAAGATCCCACAGTATAGCTTCATTTATTGTATGGCATGGGGTCGTTTGTTCAAACAAGCAAAAATGCTGTTTGCTTTGGTTTGCACAATTCGAGCTCCTCAAATATACAGGCATATAGAAATATATTTATTTAACTGGCTGGGGGAAAAGGTGGGGAATGGGGTCCATGTTAACAGTTGACAGATCTAATAAATGTGAATATAATGTCATCAACACAGGATGACTCATTTAAAATAGCAATCCTTCAAGCTGTTGTAGCCAGGGACTAGGTACAAAAGCCAATTCCCTCTATCCATCGATCAAATTGCCTTTCATATAGAGTTTGCCCTCCTTGCTTCTAGAGGGCTGCGCACACTGAAAAAAGCTATAGGTAGCAGGAGATAGTTTAGCTTTGGGCAGGATTCCCAACAGCTCTGTCACTGCCATCTTGGAAATCTTTACTGAAATCAACAGTAAGTTGAGCAACTTACTATTAAGCAACTGGAAGTTAAGCAACAGGAAGTTTTGAGACAAATGTACGTAACTCTTTCTGCAGGGCTACCAGCTCTTTATCTTATCAATGCTAGTAGTTGAATGGAGCTAGGGGAGCGGTCAGGAACAAATTAGGAAGCAGGGTCTGGCAGATGCCTACAACAACTTTGCCCCTGTAGGTAGTGCCAACAGGTCGAACGGGCTCAGCAGATGCTAGGCGTGGGCCACTTCAGTTGCATAAGTGTTCTTCAGTCTCTCACTGAACTGGGGCTGAGCCAAATAGCCTGGTTCTACATTGCACCTGTATTGGTGAAGTTCAAACATAGGCACTAGATTAAAATGCTAATTTAAAGATTCTGGCAACTGGCCCACAGGCAAAAACAACTGCCAAGTCTTTATTTTCCTTGGATGGTGGGCAAGTTAGGCCTCCAGTTCTTTCTGGATCTATTCTTGCATTGTATTGTTAGTGTGTTTGATGATGAGAGCACCAACCATGTAACCTTTTAACTGCATGCAACAGGGTTCCTTACATGTTACCAGCAGTCTTGATAACATCAGCAAAAGCCTTCTTTTTCATATGGCTTTGCTTGCGTAGTTAAAATCTCCAGAACAGAACTTTGTGCATGCAGATTGCATTTGGTATCCTTTAGGAGCAGACACAGCCTGCACTCCCAGAAACAACTACTCTGGCAGTATCACATAAGAACAGGCCCTTTGGTCTGTAGAGAGCTTGAGGTATTACTAGGTGTTGGACCAGGTGCAAATTTTTTTGTCAGTCTTTGACTTGAATGTGGCTGGATTGAGCAACTGGAATGACTTCATACACTTCAGCTATATCTTTTTATGAGGGAGAGTTCCTATTTCCTGTCCTTGATTTCTGGGCCCTGTTTTCCTGTCCTATTATCTGTCCTTATTTAAACATCACCTCTATTTTTCCATTTTGGGGAGATGTTGGGATGCCTTTTTTAAATGTTGTCAGCATGTGCACATGCATGCATGAGAATTCTTCAGGGTTCTTCCCTAACCCAGGTCTTTAATTAAGGCTGCAAACCTATCCACACTTTCCTGGGAGTAAATCCAATTGAACACAATGTGACTTACTTCTGAGACATGCATGAGATTGTGCAAAACAATCCAATCCTGAGCTTCCCAGCTCCCGGGGCTGTAGTGGGGCCAAAATGGCTACTGCTGTATCCCAAGGGGCTGAGAAACACCACCAGGGCTACTTGGAGTAAGAGAGCTTATGCTCCCTTAGCGCATGTGCCCCAATGGGTCTCCTCAGATCTATGCCCGCTACTGAGTGGGCGTAGATTGGAGGAGGCCCGTGTCTGGTCTCCCATGCTAGGAGAGGTTATGGTATGGTGGCAGGGGCTGCTGCCATCTCTGCCACCTCCCGCCCCTCTCCCTTCCCCACCACACCTTCCTCCCACCCTGGAATGCCTTCCTCAACCCAGACTGGAGGGCTCACTCTGGCCTGGGGCGGGGTGGTCCTCTGGGCAGTGGTCCTCTGTCTGCCAGCTGGTGCAGCATGGGCTTATACTGAACGAGCTCTGGCCCGGTGCAGATTGTCACAAGCGTGCCTTATGGCATGTTTGGAACAGTGCACACTGGCACTGGGCTGGTGCGCGTTGCTCAGGATCAGGCCCTAGATTCTTAATGTTTGTGTTTGATTCTTAGTCTGAAAATAAGGGCAATGGAAATACTATACAAATGTTTTTATTTTCATTGGTGAAATGTTAGGAGATCTCAGTCATTGGCTAGATACAATGTTCTGCTCTTTTCTGCCCATGTCCACAAAGCTTTGTTGAGACTAGACTCTGTCAGTTTACACAATCAGCAAGCAGTGGGTTCTTAGGCTTAAGGTTGTGTTCCCAGTCTTAAGAGCCTGCACACTGCCTCTTCCCCTTACCTCCTCCACTGGGAATCCTGGTTTCACTCTGCTGTTTGCCCACCTACCCCATCCCCAACCTGGCTATATAGCTAAATTGGAGTGGTCATGGTAAAGCAACTCAATAGCCCTTTCTTTAAAATTAATTCTAAAATTGAAGCCCAGACTAGAAAAAAAATTAAGAAGTTTCAAGTCACATAAACTACAAATACTATCATATCTATGACACCCTGCAAATGTAGCCCCCTAGTGGTTCCATAGTTTTTAACAAGAGAGATGAAACAAATCCTCTGGTGTGTGTATGTGTCCAGAAGGGACAGAGACACACACACACATGCACACACGCACAGAGAGAGAGAGAGAGAGAGAGAGAGAGAGAGCGCGCGCAGAGGAAGCATACCTTCCTCTTTCAAAAATTCCATTTCCAGTACTTTAGTATACCTCCCTGGTATGATGGACTTATGAAATGTTCTATAACATGTAACAGATTGAGGCTGTGGTTACTATATGATTATTCATCTTATACGAATTATGCAGTTTACATCTTTTAAACTATATTTTGGTTCTATAATTTTTCAGGCACTTGATTAGTTTTTCTAAAACAAACAAAAACCCCAATAATTCACTTAGAAATCCACTCAGAATTTGAGTAATTTATGATTATTATTATGTTTTCATGCCAGCAAAGATATAAAATGCCACAGCTTTTAATTACTGTACTTACTGTCTACTAATCCTGTGGTGAGGCAAAATACATTGTTTTCAGTTTATCCTACTAGATAGTGAAATATTGCAGCAAATCCCAAAGAAAATGAAAACCCAGGAGAAACTTCCACATTTGTTTCACAAAGAGATGCTACGATTCCTAAAATTATCTCAGTATAATTTGCAGGAAGACAAGTAAACAAAGACTGCAGCCACCTTACTATTAAAAACCAAAACCAAGGGGATCCTGACTAGTGCTTCTGCCATCAGGACCTCCCTTTGGGTATGAAAGGAACACTGCATTTCATTTCCACAAGAACTCCTAATGCAAGCAAAACGCTTCTTCCATTCCTGAAGGGAGCTCCCAACAATGGAAGTATTAATTGTGATGGTACTCATTATGTTCTAATAAGAATGTGAAAGTTAGGAAAAGGACAAGTAAGTGTTACTGCATCTCTATGCACACTTTCCTGAGAGTAAGCCTCATTGACAACAATGGGACATACTTCTGAAAAGACAAGCATAGGCTTGTGCTCACAGTAGATATTGACTCTAGGCCACGTTTACAGTGGGAGGCTTTATGAGAGCCTTCTTTATCAATTAGGTTAGGAGCAGAAGTTAGCCATGATAGCTAAGTGGAGTCTGTTCAGAGTACCAAGTGTCTAGATCTAAAAGGGATTGGCCATCTACTGTATGCTCTGCGTGTGAACTTTTAGAGCTCTGGCTTGCTTCTGTTGGAAATAGACTACTGGGCTAGATGTACCTTAGTCTGGTCTGATAGTAATTCTGTTTATCTTTAGTGAGCTATTTTTGCTCTGATGGCAATAATTTCACCATAAGCCTCTTACATTTTTGCAATAAAAATGTTCCTAAAGGATAGGGATCATGATGAAGTATCACGTTAGGAAAATGTGCGCCCTTGTACAAATAGGCACAAAACTTTTCATCATATTAAAGAGCAGGAAGTTCTTAACAAATTGCTGAATATTCGTATTTTCAGCTGATAAACATTAAAATGAATGAATAGTAAGTCAGATAAAATGAAAGCAAGTTAGTGCATATTTACATAGAGATTAATGACCACCTTTCCTCATATATAATGTACTACAGGCATATTTGGATTAGATGCAAAGGGTCTGAAATTAGAATTGCAAAATTACTGCTTTTCAAAATTTCAGATACTAAATATACATTTCTTGATAAATGTACATTTTTTTTCACTTTGTGATAAAGCTAAAGTTTGAAATTGACACTCTTAAAATTTTATTTAAAATAATTAGAATAGCACATGCCTGGTAAAATGTTTCAGTTTTATAGATATCATTGTCACATCCCAAGCAGGGAGGTGTCTGTGATTATTTTTTTTTTGACAACCCAACTTTGTAAAATGAACTGTTTTCCAGCCAAACTAAAAACTGTGTTTAAACAGATCCAACTTTGAACTCGCAGTCATGTTTCAGTGATACTCTTTTATTAGCCCTCACATTCACCTGTTAAGCAATCTGTGGAACAAATCTGTTTTTTTCTAATATTTCATATTCTTTGTTTTCTCAAATGTCATGACCATTCTATGCATGGTAAGCCAAACTTAACCTATTTGCCTGTTTTTAGACACGCTTGCACATTTGTGAGGGCCTATTCTGCCAAAGTAGGCCAGAGGACTTAACTTACAAGTGGCATCATAGATTTTACTGTTGTTGTTTTTTATCAACCAGTTGTAGCTGAACTGATGATTCACATTTTTTCTTGTCTTCTGTTTTGCTTCTCACTGTTTTCTCTTTGTCAAGCTTGGATCGCCATATGCAAGCCCACCATGGACATCATAAACCATTTCGCTGCAAACTCTGCCCTTTCAAATCCTCCTATAATAGCCGGCTGAAAACTCACCTACTCAAAGCTCATGCTGGTAAGTCTTTCCATTTTACTATGAAGGTACTTTTTAAAAGTTTTTTTTTTTTGTTGCTGACAATTACCAGAGGCATGATGTTGGTGTGTTACTTTGAGTTAAGCCAATATGACATTGAGCAGAACTGGCCCAGCCAAATTAAGTAAAGAAATGTTACCAGATTGTCAGGAAGTCAGAACAGTAGGCAGTACTGAAAATCAGACATGGAAACCGAACTATAGTTGAGATGGGAGCTGGGAAGAGAGATAGGAGGACTAGATCTGAGACTAAGAAAAAGCACTTCTTTTGTCTGGAAGGTGTTTTCAAATGCAAATGTATTATGGAAAGATAGCTAGGCCAAATGTTTGCCCTCAAACAGTTTTGAGGGGTGAAAAAACATCCCCAAAGCCCTACCTTCTGCTTTTTTTGTACATTACTGTGTCTGCTTTTTTTGTACATTACTGTGTTCACTATCATTGTTTCTCTTACCACTTGCACCTTTGTACCATTAGCTTTAAGAGGGCTGCTTCTTTCATTATATAATCCCTGTTGAAGAGGGAATCCTGTAGTGAATATGATGCCACAGCGGACTGGGCATTAAATGCAGGTCAGAATATACATTCAAGCACACATCTCCTTGCTCTCAGCAGTGAGAAATGTGTGTGAATGTACATTCCAGTATACATCTGAATACACATTGCAAGAGACAGCATCCTGATACATATTCCAATGGGTAATGAATTCAGTACTCTCTACTTCTTTTGCCACAATGGGTTCATTGTTTCTGCACAGCAACACAAGGATAATTGGCCCAGTTGTTTAGGAAGTGAGGACACATTCCTTCATTCCCTTAATGCAGTGGTTCTCAAACTTTTAAGCACTGGGATCCACTTTTTTAGAATGGCAGTCTGTTGGAACCCACTGGAAGTGATGTCATTAACCTGAAGTGATGTCATGACCAGAAGTGATATCATCAAGCAGAAAATTTTTCAGTCACCCCATATGCCAAAACCAAGCCAATTAATTAATTTAATTAGAAGTTTACAATAAATATCAGTTAAAAATTTATTTAAAATAAAGACGAATCCTCCCAAGCAGTTGCTGATCTGTTAAAAAAAATTCCCCAAACATCCAGAGGCTGCAGTCCTATCCACACTTACCTGGGAGTAAGCCCCATTGACTGTCATGGTTAAACATATACATAGTAGCCTGTTAAAAGTGCAGATCTGTAACATATTCCCAAATGCAGTTACATACCATGATAACATCAAGTCTGATATATTAAAAATAAAATCCATATTGAAATGAATGGGGACCCATCTGAAATTGGCTTGTGACCCACCTAGTGTTTCCTTCTAGTTTGAGAACCGCTGCCTTAATGTACCCCTCTCCCAACCCCTAGCTGCTATAAATTGAGATGATTTTTGGTAGCTGTGAAAAGATTGGGGAAACTAAGGGTGGCATCCAGAGTAAAGCTTCTGTGAAGGCAAGCTCTCTCCAAGAAAGAAAGAGTGTTTCAGGTGTACAAAGGACTCTTCCTGCTCAGACACGAACCTGTTCTTGGAAGGAGGATTTGTTCCCACAGTGTGCTTCCATTCACAGAAGCATTGCTCTGGGTGCTACCTGTAGCTGGCTCTGGTTTGGCTCATGGCTAGTAAGAATGAGAACAATGTGCAATCTGCTTGTCCTAGGAAGCCTCAATTTTATGTAATAGCCCCCAGGCAATCAGAGCTTCATGGAAGGGCGTGTGAGGCTAGTAGTTAATCTGATAATAATATTGTTGGCAAAGATCTTAATCAAAGTAGCCTGAGGTTTAGGTTCCTGCCTCATTAGTCCATGAGAACTTGGGTGTTTGTTACAAAGCCAAATGCTCTAGTAAGAGATTTCAGCTGTACAGGCTTTGAAAGACAGTAGTACCTGTAGTTCTGTTGACTTCTGTAGGGGTGCCAGTTCCTAAGATTTAAGCAATATGAAGCTTGCTGCAATTCCATTTCATGTTTTAAACTTTGTTCATCCTTTATTAATGCCAGTATGTTACTTGGAGCATGTTATCATGCATTATGTTATCATTCAGTGGTATGTGTGCCAAGTTCCATTCTTGTGGTCCTCAGTACTTTGGTGAGTACTGAGTAGTGGCTTTTGATTGGCATTTGTGCTGTGTCTTGTTACAAGTCCATCTCCCACACTCATATGTGATCCACAACCTCCTTTTAATATTTTGAAAAACTCAGCTTTTTTTTTTTTAAAGTACATTCTGCTGATTACTATTGTAGAGAGAAGCTTTAAAACACATAGGCAGTGTGATTTACAATATAATTATCTCTTTCTAAAGTCATAGTTTGGAAATTTGCATGAAAATTTACATAGAAGGATTTAAGTGTTCTTTATTAAGGGATCTTTATTAACAATTTCTTCCTGCAAATCATAGTCATTAAACCAGTGGTTCTCAAACTGGTGGGTTGTGACCCACCAGTTCGTGTAATGCATCCCCCGTCCCATTAAGGATTGGGGAAAGGGGAGAGGCAGTGATGCAGTCCCCAGGATCACATTGCTAAGGAAGGGCAAGGGGTGTACTTTCCACTTTTAACTAGGTAGGACTGCTGGAGGCTGCAGGAGGTGCAGGGAGCCCTGTTCAGTCCTCCACAGGGCTCCCTGAGGCTTCAAATGTTCAGTAAAAGTGGGCACAAAGCACCACCTGCAAACCGGAAGTGTTTTGCACCAGCTTTTACTGAAGATTCCAAGCCTTGGGGAGCCTCGAGGAAGGCTGCACAGGGCTCCCAGCACTTCCTGCAGCCTCCAGCAGCCCTACCTAGTTAAAGTGGAAAGAACCCCCCTCGCCTCCCCCTTAAGACACAGTCCTGGGGATCATGTCGCTGCCCTAGCCTTCCCCCACAAGCACTGAGGGAGTAAAGCTCCCTCAAAGTTTGAGAAACACTGCATTAAACTATTCAGACTTTAAACCTTTGTTTAGCATTTTTTTTTTCAGCTGGACATGGTAGAAATTTATGTCATTTATGAATTGAGTGGAGGGGGTGAATACAGACTCATAATGTTTGTAACCATAATGGATACAGACTTCTCTCTCTCTCTCTCTCTCTCTCTCTCTCTCTCTCTCTCATAATGTCTGAACTTTGGGTAACCCAATGAAATTGATCAGCAAGACAGTCATTTCTAGTCAGAATAGAGAAAAATATTTATTTTTATTTATAATAATAATAATAATAACAGGTATTTATATACCGCCTTTCTTGGTCTTTATTCAAGACTTTATTCAAGGCGGTTTACATAGGCAGGCTTTATTAAATCCCTTATTAAATAGGGATTTTTACAATTTCAAAGAAGGTTCTTTCTTTCAAGAACGACTACATTCAAGGTGTTTCATTCCGATCTGGCTTCACATTCTGGCCTCCATCCTCCCACGCTCAGAGCAGATGGAATTGCTTGGCTTCAGCTTGTCAGCTGCTCCAGGGTCACACGGTGCCGGTGGCCTCGAACTGGCGACCTTGTGGATGTTATCTTCAGGCAGACGGAGGCTCTACCCTCTAGACCAGACCTCCTGCCCAGAGTATTTGATTTATACTCTGCCTTTCTCCCTGAAGGGTACCCAAGATTGCATTTTACTCAATGCAAAATTACCTTATGGCATTCAGGGTGCAATCCTAACCCACTTTCCAGCACCGACATAAGGGCAATGCAGCTCCAAGATAAGGGAACAAACATTCCCTTACTTTGAGGAGGCCTCCGTGAGTGACACCCAACTGCAGGATGCAGCACATGTCCCATTGGCACAGCTATGCCAGTGTTGAAAAGTGGATTAGGATTTGGGCCTCTCTATCACAAGATGCAGATGGCTATTCATTGATGGTTTTAAAGGTGGGTTAGACAAATTCTATGGCTATCGACTATGATATCTGAATGGAATCTCCTTGTACAGACAAACCAAACTTGTCTTACGTTTTCCCGTGGATTGACTGACCACTCTTGGAAAGAATGCTGGGCTGAGTGGACCCTTCTGATTCAGCAGGCCTCCTTTCTGTGTTCTGAGTTGTGTGGAATATTCTATATGATTTTGCTACTCATTGATAGTTTCATTTGACTTTGCAAGTGAGCTATGTCCAAATTTGATATTTGCTTCTGAGGACCTTTATAGAATGAACAGTTTCCTATTTTTGATGGCATTATTTCATTTCTTTTCTGACCCAAATCATGAAGAAACTAACTTATGGTTTTGTATTTTTTCTGATTTATTACTTGAGATAGAGATACTTGATTTTTAAAAATTGTAGACAAAACTTAAAACCCTGCATATAGTAGCTTGGTGTAGTGGACTGTGGCAGAAATCTGAAAATGAAATAATATAAGCCCATAGGCCCATTCATGAGCACATGAAAATGTCTATATTCAGTGGTCAGTGGGGCAGTAGAATTTCATTTGCTTACTCCAGCCCTGTTTACCTACATTTATCCCAGTTTGTTTACTTGCATTGGATGGTACATTTGAGTTGCAGGTTTCAGCATTAATAGATCCAATAATGCATGATCAACAGAAAAAGGGGTGGAAGGATGCGGTTTATGGACCAGCTTTCTGTGCACAGGTACCACTTACATGTGCATTTTCAATAGATAATGTGGGGCAGGTAGGCATGATGCTCACTGTGCCTTGATTAGTTAAATGGGCCAATCCTATCCCCCACCAGTTCATGGTATATAGCAGAGATTTTCAGCCTTTTTCAGCTCACGGCACACTGACCGGATGCTAAAATTCTCAAGGCACAACACCAGTTTTGTTAAATTAATAATAATAATAATAATAATAATTACTACATTACAATTAATAAGTACAATTAATTAATTAAACTATTAAATTACAATTAAAGAAATTCACCACAAGCTGAAATCAAACTTCTCCAAACTTGAATAGATCTTTCTTATAAAGTTACCTTGGACCAAACATCCCTTGGAAAGGGAAGAGGGAATTGTATGTGTTTTCTGGAAAGGAGGAAAACGTGTTTGGAATTAAGGTGGTCAAATTTTTATCAGAAGTGTCAGAACATGTTGGCAAAGAGGTCAGAGCACATGGAGTACTGGAGGAATTTGGAGTGAGAGGCAATGAGGTGGCATGATCAAAATAAGGTTTGGGATCCAACTGGGGATGGGGGGGAGAGAGAGAGAATGCAAGGCAAAGGATTCCAAGACCTTAGGAAAGTGGGGACAAGCTGGGAAAGGAGGTGTTAACTGCGTATGTAAGATTTTAGGATGGGGGAAGGAATGAGATGTGTGTGTGGAGGGACTGAGGTGGGTTAGAGGGTGAGGGGGAAGAGGAGAGAGATGTGCCAATTGCCTGCTCCTGTATGTGAGACAAAAAGTGCCCTATCAGTGGAGGCAATGCAGGGCGAGTCGCTTCTGGGGCATTATAGGCAGACAAAAGGTGGCAAGGAAATGGGACTCTCAAGGATCCCTTTCCAAACAGCCATTGCTTCAGTAGGTGGCCCCTGGAGGACTCCTGCTGCTCATTTGCTTCTTACCTGGCTGGCATGCTCACTCTCACCCACAAAGCAGTTCCCACCCAGAGCTCCTCTGAGCTTCTCCAGCTGCCCAGTCAGTGTGTTGCAGATGAGAGCCCCCCTACCCTAAGAGGCTGGATATGGACACCGGCTGGAAGGTGAGCCCTGACCTTCTGTTGCACCCACTGCAACTGCCCTTCACTAGCAGCCAGAGCTGTCGGCCCCACCGCAGCCATCCTGGTCCCCGCGCCTGAAACGGCAGGATTCGAGAGTGGACACTGCAGGGCCAACAGACTTTCATTGGCAGCAGCTGCCAGAGGCAGGCAATGAGGGCGAGTAAGGGACAGAGAGCAGGGGGATGACAACGGACTGGGCAGGCAGGACGGAGGGACAGGCAAGGGTCAGGAACAGCTCTCCTTTAGTGGCTGGCAGATCGAAAAGGGAGAGGGCTCCCTAATGAGGGATGAGGCTCTGGATAAAGCAGGGTTGTGGCCAGGCACAGGAACCCAGCACGGAGAGCAGAGGAAGAAACTTGGGAGCGTAACCCCTCCGCCTTCCCTGTCTGAAGCCCCATCGAGGGGGTTAACCTTCTGTCCCGCACAGTATCTTCAAAACAGCAGCCTCTGGCTACTTCTTCCAAGCATGTTGCTGAGCGAAGCTTAAAGCAGCCGCTTAAAGCAGCTGGTGCCCATCTCCTCTAACCCTGCGGCACACCTGAGGCTCATTGAGGTTGAAAACAGCTGGTATACAGCTACACCTGTCAATAGATCTCCTCAGACCAGCGGTTCTCAAACTCGCGGGGAGTTTGAGCTCCGCTTTAAGTCCTTGCGACGGAGGCAGCAACGTGATTGCCAGGATAGCATTGCTTTGAAGGGGCACAGAGGCTTGACTGGACTTAATATAACCTGCTGCAGCCTTCTGGGGGTATGGGGAGCCCCACGCCAGCCTCTACAGGTCTCCCCAACATGTGGAGACTGAAAATAACAATTGCAACCCACTTCTGGTTTTGTAATCGTTATTTTGAGTGTCTCCGCATGTTTGGGAATACTGCAGAGGCTGGCGCAGGCCTCCCCGCACCCCTTGTAGGCTGCAACAGGCTGTAGTAAGTGCAACCGAGCCCCTGCACCCCTTCAAAACAATGCAATTGGCATTCCTGCCTCCCCACCCCTTAAGGGGGAAGAGGCCAGGGCTCTCTGGCTGGGTCATCATGACTCCCCAGTTTGAGAACCACTGCCTCAGACCTACGCGAGCTCTTTTGCCGATGTAACTCTGAGGAGAGTCAGGGGGTTGGTCTGGCACGGGAAGGGGACATAGGATCTTACTGTGCTGCTGAACTCAGTTTTTAGAAGGATTTGGGCAGGAGGTCTGATCTAGAGGGTAGAGCCTCCGTTTGCCTGAAGATAACACCCGAAGGTCGCCAGTTCGAGGCCACCGGCACCTTGAACGGCGAGACCTTGAAGCAGCTGACAAGCCAAGCCGAGTTATTCCACCTGCTCTTTGGCCACCCTTCAAGTGAGATATGAAGGATTGTCAGCCTGTGTGGGAGGAAAATGGAGGCCAGAATGTGATACCAGATCATAAAAGATCCATCTGAAATGTTGTGGTTCTTGAAAGACAGAACCTTCTTAAATTGTAAAAATTCCTCTAGGGATTTCATATTGCCTGCCTATGTAAACCACCTTGAATTAAAGTCTGAGGAGAAATCTGACGACCAAGAAAGGCGGTATATAAATACCTGTAAAGAAAAAAAGAAAAGGATTATTTTAAATTTATTTTCATCTTGTCACAACATTTTCTCTAACACACATGCAAACTTGGGATCTAGTATCCACGAGTGGATTACAGCCCAATCCTGAGCTTCCCAGCACCCAGGGCTGCAGCGGTGCCTAAATGACTACCGTGGCATCCCAAGAAGCTGGGAAGCATCACTGGGGCTACTTGGAGGAAGGGAGAGTATGCATCCTTGTTCTGTGTTAGCATCAGGCGGCTATTGAGTGAGCGCAAGTTCAAGGAGACCCATGCCAGGTCTCTAGGATCTAGAGGGGCATCAGGATATGGCGCAGATCTGGGTGGTGGTCCTTGGTTTGCCAACCAGTGTTGGACCTGCGGAGACTGTCACAGGCATGCCTTGTGGCACATTTGCAACAGTGTGTATAGGCCTGGGATCAGCAACCTGTGTTTTTAGAGCCGCATGCGGCTCTTTCAGCCATCTGCTCTGGCTCCTGCAGGCTGGGATTTAAAGGGGCAGGAGGGGCAGCTGCTGCTCTGGCTCCTGCAGGATGGGATTTAAAGGGGCAGGATGGGCTGCTGCTGCTTTCCCCTTGGGGGGAGTGGGAGATTGTTTTGTGCTGTGGGGGAGGGAAAGGGGGGCTTGGCCGCTCCTGCCTGGGAAGATGGTGTGCTGGGGCTTTGCCTGCTCCCGTAATGCGCTGTGCGCCCTCTACATCCTGTATATGGTGAGCGTGGCTGACAGCAGTCAGGCTCCCCTCCTGGCTTCCTGCTACCCTGAGTGTGGCTGGCAAGGGGTGGGGGCGCCAGGCGGGTGGGCTTCCAGTGGGGGTGGGGGGGTGCAGAGACAGGAGGGGGAGCCCAGGTAGGGCTGCCTGGGTGGGGGGAGGCAGGGGCAGCTCCCAGGAGAGGGCAGAAGGCGCCTGCAGTCCCCTTGTGGGCATCTCCTGTGCACACAGCTGTGGGGTGGGGCTTGGCACAGTGAGGCAATGGGGATGACCTCACTTTTGTCTTGTAGTGCAATAGGTGAGGCAGAGCAGTGGGAGGGGGGGAGTGTTGACTTTGCAAGGGTGGGTGGGTGGGGAAGAGGGAGGCTGTGGAAGGGCTGCCTGTGTAACTCCATCTTTACCTTGCTTTTCTGGGGTGCCATGGGGAGCAGGAGGGCTGAGATGGGGCTGTGGGAGCCATAGAAAGCGTTGCTCTTTCAGGAGCAAGAAAGATGGGGGTTGACCTGGGGAAAATGAAGAGTGCTAAATTCAAGGGTGCCATCTTAGCTTGCACCGTCCCAGTGTGTGCCCAGGGTGACCAGAGGTCCTCTTTTTCCAGGACATGTCCTATTTTTTAGCCCCATGTCCTGGAAAAGAACTTAAATGTCCTGCTTTTCCCTGTGAGCAGGCAACGCATCCCCTCTTGTAATTAATAAATTATATGTAATACAGTTTTAAATTCAATAATAAGTAATTTTAAATTAGGCACATGAGATCAATAATACAATATATAATAAATATATAATCTATATATTGATCAATATATAATCAATATAGATGAGTGTTTTTAGCTTTTATTTTGTGGTCCTACATTTTTCTTCAATATCCTACATTTTGGGGTGACTTGTCCTCTTTTATTGTTATGACATCTGGTCACCCTGTGTGTGCCTCAGAGTGCCGTCTCAGGGCCCAATCCTATCCAGTTTTCCAGTGTCGGTGCAGCCATTCTAATGGGGCATGCACTGCATCTTGTAGTGGGGAGTCAGTCACAGAGGCCTCCTCAAGGTATGGGAACATTTGTTTCCTTACGTCTGGGCTGCATCAGTGCTGGAAAGTTAGATAGGATTGGGCCCTCAGTCAAGATATATCTATCTTGACAATAAGTATATTGTCTGGTTAGCACAGGAAGGGGAGCTTGCAGCAGATCATAAAGGTAAAAAAAACTATATATGCAGTGTTATCTTCATTTTAGATGTTAAAAGGGTTTTGTGGCTCCCGAGTTTTTCTTTTCTCCGGAAAACGGGTCCAAATGGCTCTTTGAATGTTTAAGGTTGCTGACCCCTGGTATAGGCAATGAGCCGGCATGCATCCTTCTGGATTGGGCCCTTAGTTCCCTGAGACTGTATCCAGGGAAGACAAGTGGGATGTAGTTTGCATATTTCCTGGCATACCCTCCTCCTGGGCACTATGAAGTAAACCAGTGTTGACTTATTTATTTGAATGTGGGTTTCTCCTTTACCCTGTTGGATAAATCCCTTTATGTCATTTTTTTATTCCATGGGGTCCAAGAAATCTTCCATTTAATTCATTCTCCCCCCTTTCCATGGTAGAGAGGAATGTATGACAGGTAGCAAAGGAGAGTATGAGAAAGAGTACAGACTTGAAGCCTGTTCCTCATGTCTCCCTGGGATGGAGGCGGGCAGGAATCATTTGAACCAGTTTCTGTCTGTTCACCTATTCTCCAGAAAGAGTTATAAATGCCATGCAATAATCTCCTTACATGTTGGTGAGAACAGGTTTCCTTCAGTGTAGAAGTTGAATTTTGTATGGCAGCTTTACCCAGTATAAAGAACTGCCCACAATAAGCATGTAATGTGTGACAAGAATTCCACTGTTCAATCTTAAAGTGAGATAAGGTTTTACCAGTTACTATCTCTTACATATGCAGTGTCACATCCCATGGCTAGATGCTTTTCCCTTGCATATCATGATTGCTTCCACACAGACTTCAAGTGCAGTCTTTACAACTCTATGACTTTTGCCAGAATTTCTGATGGCATGCCTTTCTTCTGTCTTTTGGCTTCTGTAGCAGTTTTCATCTGGCTTTGCAGTCTCCATGGTTCATGGTGTTCTCAAGAGCTCTCCTTTATAATAACCCACTCTGAGCCAGTTGCTGGTTATTACAGATAATTCATAGGCCACTATTTTTGTCCACTGGCCCATAGGTCTGTCTGGCTAGTAGTTTCATGTTGAGGAAAGTGGCCCTTGGCTAAAGTCAGGGGTATAGTCATCCATTAGGCTGACTAGGCTGAAGCCTAGGGACCGTACAGGGACAAAACGGGTATCATTGTACCCGTTCTGATGTTGGGGCACAAAACCTTAGTTGGGTCCCAACGCTCACGGCAGATGGCTGCTAGCAGTCCACCCCAGTTACAGGGAGCCAAACCACAGCAATGCAAAGCACTTGCAAGGGCCCGGCCTGCAGCACTGGGGGCAGTTGACAAGCCCTGCTTCCAGCAGCAGGTGGACTGGACGTCACAGGTCCAAACATGTTCAGTACACTGGGGACAAGCGCCACCTGCACACTGGGCTGCCTGCCAGCACAGCTCTCAGAGGCAGGTGTTGCAGTGTCCCCGCTTGACCAGGGCTCCCCATAGCACCACCCAGATTGATGGCACAAGCTGCTTGCTGGCACACCCCTTCCTTCCTGGCCAACCAGGGCTCCCTGCAGCACCAGCCTAGGAGCCCGGCCCAGTCCTAGTGGCCAGACCATGGTTAATACAGCTCTGGCTAGAGCACGATATTCGAGACTCTCATGGTAAGAAGTGCTGCCAAACAGAATGCCACTGCACGGAGATCAGTTGTGCAAGGGATTTCTGTTGAACTGTTTGACATTCTTGCTTTCAAGAATATCCCCTAGTCAAGGTCCTTGAGCCCCCCCCCCCCCACATTTCACATCAGAATTGCTTAAGGCTGCCTATAGCTCCTCACCACTGAATCACTGATAAACTGAATCTCTCTTGGGCAAGAATCCCATCATTGGCCATGTTAATGGATACCGTTACCCATTAAGGGACATTTTATAAGAACAATATGCTTGTGGTGGCCAGTTGGTGTCTCTCTTCTTGAATCTTGCAAGTGGAGCAGGAATTTTGTTCTCATAAATAAATTCTGCCATTCTGTAGCTGCTGTCACAGACCCATTCTTGTGATTCCCATGCTCCCCCAGGACTGGCGTTGTGTTTAGGGAGACATGGGAAGTGGGAGAGTTTCCATGCTCCTTCACATACCCGTTTTCTTCCCTTTCCGGATTCCCTCCACCATGGAGGGAAAGGAGACAGTCATCTCATTATGGCTTTCGGGTGGCATGCAAAACGGGCAGCTTCTGCTTGTGATGAATGAGTCAACTCATCAATTCATCATGTGCAAGGGATCACTATCATGAGCCAAAGAGGATGGTGGCAGATGTATGCATTGAACCTGTGTCCAATAGAAATAGGACAGTTTTTTTAGGACCACCCTGAGGAGGAAACAATTGGATTCTCACTGCTGAGTTCGATAGGAGGAGAAAGATACTTCCCCCCCACCCATCCCTCTTCTCCTTTCCTACGTTTTTCTCCTCTCATCTTGTGAGCTGATGACTTGCCTGTTATTTCGCTCACCCAGGTGAACATGCCTACAAATGCTCCTCCTGCTCATTTTCCACCATGACAATCAGCCAGCTGAAAGAGCATTCCCTGAAAGTGCATGGGAAGGCACTGACTCTACCAAGACCGCGCATTATCAGCCTTGTAACCTCGCATGCTCAACATGCCTCCAAGAACCCCGCTACTGCTGAAGAAGTGGAAGACTCTAATGGTAAGAGGTGCTTTCCCCAAAAAATAAAGAATTGGAAAGAGAAATCAAATTGACTTCTTTAATTTTTTTAAGGCAGCTTCATCAAGCTTTGCATTTTGCAGAGGGGGGGGATACATTTTCAAATTAGCAAATCGCAATCAAAATTGATGTTAATGAACTGCAGAAGAGCTATGCTAAATCACTCTCCAGCCCTATAACTGGCATTTAAAGTATTTTGTTTTGTCTGCATTTCTCAGGGTGAGTGTCTCAGGGTCCTATGTTATAATCGACTGCTTTAGAATGAAAGAAGCAAAAGTATATTGCAAGTGCTGCCCAGCTGAGGATCACAGGGCGAACATAGGTGTTATAGGAACAAGCCTGAAATTTTGTTCATTTTCGGCTGTAACCAATAGTATGGCAATTCTTAGTAGTACAGTATTGCAAAAATATGTTTTCCTCCAAATGTACGCGAGGCCATTTGGAGCCAGTTCCAATCAGTGCCCATCAGTAAAATATAGTAAGGGATGGACCGTGGGATCACCTCCCCACCGCCCATCCCTTCTCTTGCAAATTCAGCATGAACCTAAACCATTAAGGAAGGGTTAAAGGTAAATTTGCACCAGCCTTAATCATGATTACACTTAGTTTTCCATCTTAGCCAGAACGTGAAATCAACTTTTGAAAATCCCTGCTTGAGAAGGAACTTGTTTTTATCAACCATGGTTAAGATCTGTATCAACATAATCTTTAATTTTGTAGCCTAGTCCCAACCTTTAACAGTGGTAAAGGAACATCCTGTATAATGTCCACATTGGCTGTCTGATATTTTGTATGAAATGTGAAGGTGAAATGTGGCACCTGTGCGGAAAGCGTTCTGAGAGTTATGGTAACTTTGGTTCTTCAGAATATTTGCAGTCTGGTTGAGGCATTTCGTTTGTAACAGTTACGTGTTTCTGGATCTCAGCAGTAGAAAATCACGAGTTCTGTTGATTATTCTTGCAGCATTATGAGGTGGTGTCCATATATAGGGTGGAATAGATTGCAGATGATATAATGTAGGTCAGATTGTGTAATCCTCTTGGTCTTGGCTGACCTTACGAATCTATGAACTGTCATCTTCGTACAAGGTGGTAAGCACCCAATGTACACTTCTTAAGGCATTAGCTTATGCTATACCCTTTGACCATTCTTCCGCAAGCAAAGGTTTTAGCCCATGGGTGGGGAACCACTGACAGCTTGCTTTCAGGTTGATCTTTCTAGAGAAGCTAAAGAATACATAAGGAAGCTAAGCTGTGATTCCAGTTATCTGTGGATGTTTCAGTTTCCGGTTTGGTGTTATTAGATCCCTCTACCACAATGAAATCTTGTCTTGGAACCAGCTCCTGCTATAGTGAGCCCTTAGGAATAATAGTTATTCCTAAACAAAAGTGAGATAAAGGAAGCTAATCTTCTGAGGCACACTGTTGCTTGTTCTAGTACTGGTGTTAATAGTCCATGAGAGGTCCTCTGTGATGTAAATATCTAGGAATTTGAAACTAGCAACCCTCTCCACCTCCTCACCATTTATGTATAATGGTGTGTGTACATCCCTCCTTTTCCGGAAGTCAATTATAAGTTCTTTAGGTTTTTTTGATGTTGTGAGAGATTATTTTCTTTGCACCACAATCACAACTCCTGTGCCTCCTTCCTATAAGCAGGCTCATCGTTCCCGCTAACAAGCCCCACCACTGTAGTATCGTCTGCAAATTTTATAATTTCATTGGTGTTATGTGATGGGGTACAATCATGTGTATACAGGGAATAGAGGAAGGGGCTCAGCACACAGCCTTGGGGAGCTCCTGTATTTAATATCAGAGTGGAAGAATGATAAGAGCCCATCCTAACTGACTGTGGCCTATTTGTCAAAAAGTCCTTTATCCACAGACAAATGTCTTGCTGTATGACCAAACTAGTCATTTTAAAAAACAGCCTGCTAGGTAGAATGGTGTTAAAAGAAGAACTATAATCCACAAATAATAGGTATTTACATCACTGAGGACCTCTCATTGACTATTAACACTAGCATGTTGATTAAAAAGGCACAAAAGCAGTTATATTTTCTGAGGAAGCTTGGGAGGTTAAATTTGTCACAGCAGCTGCTTGTGCCTTACTATCGTTGCACCAGTGAGAGTGTCCTAACCTATGATATCTTGTTGTGGTACGGAAATTGCTCTGCAGGAGACAAAAAAGCTCTGCAGAGAATTATTAAGATCTCACAACACATGATCAACCTTCATCTACCAGCTTTGGAGGACATCTATACATCTCGCTATCTGCAGAAGTCACATAGTATTCCAAGAGACCCCTTCCATCCGGCTCATAAGTTCTTTGAACTGTTGCCTTCTGGTAGACGGTACAGAACTATTAGAGCACGCACCACACGATTCCTGAACAGTTTTTATCCCACAGCCATAATTACGTTGAATAAGGCGATATAGTTGTTACCATGCTCCTGGGCATTATGGTCTGTTATACTGTTTTTATATTATGATGCATGTCGTATAGAATGTGTGGGTGAGTGTAGAGTGTGATTGTCAGAATTGTAGTATATATTTATGCTTGTATCTCAAAGGTGCATAAATTTCATTGTGCTGTAGCACAATGACAATAAAGTTACTACTACTACTACTACTACTACTACTACTACTACTACTACTACTACTACTACTACTACTGAGCAATTTGGGGTGGTGGTGTCCTGTTTTGTAATTGTGATTTAACAGAGTTTGTGTTTTTTATTGCAAGCATTGTGAGCACTTCTTAAGGGCTTTGGAGACTGGTTAATTTGAATACTTGCTGTTAGTTGGCACACAGCAAACCCACTTTTGATACTGAGTATACATTCAATGAGAAGCCACAACCAGTTGCAACTCACTGACAAGTGTTCTCGTATGGTGCATGTCTGTGACATTCACACTTTATATTTTAGATGTACCCTTAACATATATTACAGGGCTTCCAAAAAGCAGGGTGTGTAAAGCAGCCCTGAGGTAGGATTTTCTTTTTATGTTTAATTGTGGGGGTGGGGAGGTTCCTTTCTTTTTCAAATGTGTTTTCTCTGTGGCTGCTTCCTAACAATATGCAGCCAGCACACATCTTATCAGGATGACTCTGTTAGCCAGGCCAGCTTCAGAGATAGAGCAAATGTGTTGCAAATATTCATTCACCCTTTACTAATAGGTTTATTAATCAAATTATTTTTGACAATTATGGAAGCAACCTACTAAAGAGGCTGTCAGGTTGCAGGTGTTGAAATAATCAAATTGACATTCTCAGCATCACTTGATAAAGGAAGGACTCCCTCCAATAATTTTCTGGCTTTTATGGCAGTGGCCATAGTCTTTGTTAATTTGGTCTGTGGTAGTGACTCGATTTGCTTTTCAGTGTCTAGAAGGGAGTAACAGAGCCACATGACTCTGGCTTGTGTTTAAATTGCACTCTGCTGGTCATGCATCAGGAATAGATAAGATATTGCTTAAAAAATACACTGAGAGCGGAAGATACAGGTGAGATTTTATGTCCAGCTGCAGGAAATATAAAGTGTGGCATCGGAGCAATATGCATTTGGGAGGCTCTCTACTGTTTTAGTGTGTGTAAGCAACCTATATTTGAGGACAAGCTGTGATCTAGTTAATTTGCTGATGGTACAGAATTGGCTCAGAATGAGAGCAAGTGGTGAGCATGAGTAGGGATGCCATCAAATGGACTTGGTATGTTTTTTTCATGAATGGGAACTATGTGGCTGAAATGTTGGGCTATTAAATGGTAATGAACAGTGTTAATCAAGGAGATTGTGTTGTTTGTGCACTATAGGCCACCTAAGTCAATGCACGTGCTATCAGGAATGAATAATATTTCTTTATTAGGATAGCTAGGCATCTCTTTTGCCATATGGCACTCAAGGCTACTTATAAAAAAAAATAATTAAAGCACTTTCAAGACTCACTGATTTCTGCAATTGGAGGGCTGAGCACATCTGTAATTTTCCCCTGCTGAAATCAACAGGACTTGCAACTGCTTAATTTTGGCAACATCATTCTCATTGTATTAGTTCTACAATTAATTATATAATGATGCAAAAAAAAAAAAAACTTTTACCATTCCTCTGTCACTTTCACTTTCTCTGCCGTGGTCTTTTGGGCTGCCTTCAGACTTCAAAGCAAACAAGTGGCTGGTTTAAAAAATATATATATCAAGTCTTCCTGTTCAGCAGGGATTTCAGTTTCTGTCAGTAACTGCCCTCCCTCCATCCTCCACTGGCTGCATGGCAAACTAAGGGATACTTTCAAAAGCTGTTTGTTATACTGGATGGAGAAGACCCACTGTTCAAGGGCAAAGTCGAACATGCGGTTTGGTATGCCCAGATTGTTGGACACACTTAAAGCAGTTTTTATAATTTTGACTAAAATGTTCTCTATTTTGCTAACCGGTGATGTCAATTGCCATTCAGTACTTCCTTGGACTTAATTTCTGTACAAAATATACATCAGCACATTTAACAAAATTCTTAATAATTTTAACAAGTTGCGCTGGGGGAAAAATAATGCCATAGTGTTAAAATGATAAGGTTTAAAATATTGTGCCAAAAACTGAAAATATGCAACATTGAGAGCTCAAAAATAACAAAACATTCAATTTAAACAACAATAAAGAAATATGCTAGCTGCACCAACATAAAATCTTTCACAGCTAACAATCTCAGTTAGTGAATGGGACTTCTGTTTTCTAAAAAAAAATAAACGCAAAGACAGATAATCAAGAATAGAGAACTGATACCCATTAAGAATAGCCATGAAAGCAAATATTTAAGCAAAAGTTCCTGTTCCACAAACTTCTGCCATTCAAATTCATACTTTAATGCATTTGGGAAAACTTGTCAAGGAGGTTCTTAATGTTTCCTTTTTTGATTTATGACTACATAAATCCTAGGAGACAGAATGTGCTGAGATTATATCATCTTCTTAATGTAGGTCCAACATGACAGCAATGTTCTGATTTACAGTTTCTTATTTGGTGGTTACTTTAATATAAACAACATACTTTGCAATCTTCCAGTGTGTATTACTAGGTTAACTTTGCAATTTATTATTTTTATGTATTTGATTTATGAACTGCAAAGTTCCAAATTACATGAATAATTTTAAACCTGTAGAAGTTCATACAAGATCTCAGAGTACATACTTCAGAGCTGTAAAGAGAAATATATATTTGGATTTGTATTAATAAATTTGAGTGTCCTTGCTGCTATTTTTTTAAATAGTAAAAAAATCTTTTAAAAAAACATTGGTTTCAGAGAGAAAATTCCATTACAATTAACCTGCTAGGAATATGTATATAAATGAATTTATAGATACCAAGCCCTATGCATATGCATTTCAAATGTACAGACATGTATTTTTGGTTTCAAATGGTAATAGACAGAATTGCTATATTTAAAATGAAAACTGTTACACACTTATTAGGTAGTAAATCCCATTAAAGTTGATGGAACCTCTGAGTATAGGATTGCACTGTTATAGTGATGAAACAGTGGGTTTTGGTAAAATGTGGAATTATTTGAATTTTACTGGATTCTTGTTGAGATTCTGTTAAGCATTAATCTCTGAAGGCTGTTGAAAATAAAAAAAAGACCCCAGATACAGTATTTTCCAAAGACTGGTCTGTTTTTCTACTCCAAGCCTATGATTAACATGTGCACAAACCACATGCATTTGTAAAGCTAGGTTCTCAAAGACTAGGGCTTTTCAACCTTTTGTTTTTGCAACTACCACCTCACCAAGAACCCCAACATGATCACTGTGCCACTGGGTCAAAGTACCATGTGACTTGCTATTACCACTGGTTGAAAAGCATCAACCTAGAGATAATTCCATTTAGCAGCATTCACTCTCTCCTGCATGCTAGTCTTCATGTTAAACTATTTTTGCCCAACTTGCATATACGCAGCAGGGATCAAATGTGTACACCTGTGGGCCAGGCAGAGATGGGTTAAACTTGTCTTAAAACATCTAAGACATCAACTCTCCCCTCCCAACTACTTTTTAAAAATGTTTAACCAGTGTTTTTGGGACAGTGTAGGATGCTGTTCTTGAAAGAGAAACCCTTGGGGGGGGGGAGCAGGTGTGTTTATAGAGGATGCATTCCTTTCTGGATGTTGCTTCCTTTGTGTCCCACTTGGTTTTGTTTGGTCAGTGTTAAAGCCGACTGTGCTCAAATAGTTGACCATTTCATGTAGGTTGCTGTTTAGGAACGTTTAGCAGAATTATTGAACTGGTTTATGTCAAAATGGGGGTCCAGGAAGAGGCAGAAGTTGGCTTCAGTAGCATTTGTGGATTAGCTTCCTACCTGCACAGGATTGGACACACATTTGAAACCTACCGCTCACTGAAACATTGCTGGCATCGCTTAAAGACACAGTGAGGTAAAGGGCACTTTGTAGCAATGTGCCACTGATGCTGATTGCTGTGCCACCAAAAAAATCCCTCATCCCCTCTCTGCAGGCTGTTGTTCTCCTGGTAAGGTCTGGAACTTCCCTTCACAATTGTGCTCAGAAATTTTTTCCACACAGGGTTGTGGAATCCATAATCACACTGACATTGAGGTGCTTAAAAAAAGAAAGAAAGAAAGAAACAGTAACCTTCTGTTTAGACAGCAGGAAATGACCTCTCTGTTCCTATTTCAGAGCCTCTGTGCTTGCTATCAAGTTCTCACAGAAGGTTTCTAGTTTCTTGCCATCCAGTCTGCTGTGCTAATGTCATTTTAGAGGAGTAAGACATACTCTCTCTCTCTCTCTCTCTCTCTGAGAGAGAGAGAGAGAGAGAGAGATAGCATGAGCATTACAATGTACTTCCCACCTATTCCTGGAGTTTGGTGATGAGGGCCCTCTTGTTCTGCATGTGCCAAGAAAAATATTTGTCCACTCTGTATGCAAGCATTGTGCCACTAATGTTCAAAACAGAAGCTTTCTTTTTGTTCACATTTTCAGAGAATTTGTTTCAAGTTTTCTTCACAGTGTTATTTTTATTTCCTGAAGAGCACCTGAGAAGAGGAAAAGCCAGCAGATGGCAATAAAAATAAAATTAGCCAAAAGGCCTGGAATATAGTTTAGTCATTAATATGAACACTCAGTGCCATATATTCTATCCCTTTCTAGAAATTTGAGGCCCGTTGCTATTGGGAGACACTGTATCATGAAGGGCTGAAATGAGATGCCTACTGTGACTCATTGGCTCTGGACTCAGGACTCTGGATTCTGTTCTGCAGAGCTCCATTTTTTCTTTGTCTAGTTTTCTACAGGAGCCCCATTCCCTCATTTTGTGCATGTTGGCCATTTACAGCCAAGGCCTGTAGAATCTTAGAGATATAAATAAAATGTATTATAGACTTTATAGCTCTATGGTAGAATGGAAAGCAATCAAAATATGTGCTTAAAAAGTGCATGTGAGTTTATGGATTCAAGTACATTTTAATATAAAATTGCATACATGTAAGCCTACAAGTAAACAAACAAAATGTGTAGATTATCTTTAACAAGTAAATAGTTACAAAACCACTTGTTTTAGTGAGTGTGAAATAATTTAGTAAAAATATTAATTTTATTATTTGTTTAGAAGAAAATTCAATATGTCCATTGCTATGTGGTGTTGTGTGCATTTGACATCACTAGATTACCCTAGTGTGGGAAGAGGGCTAAGGTACAGGGCCCAATGGGAAAAAGTGGTCCCATTGGCTTAAAGTCAGCCCTGCCTCCCACCTCCATCAAGAACCTCCAAAGACCCCAAAGCTGTTTTGGGGGGTAGCTGTAGTAAAAGAAATGTGTCATTATACATAGCAAACAAACCTAGAACTACATTTTTGGAATATCTTTGGTCTGAGTTTTCTATGATGAGTGCACTGTCTGGTTTGCATCATTTGCAGGCAACACAGCTTCCAATATAACACACACACAAAATTCTCATAAAACCACTTTAAAAATACAAGAGTTCACCAATTCATAAAAATTGTAAATGTTCTCAACATAGTGGTAACACATTTCAGTACACATAACCACAAAGGCTTGGCAAAGTATAATATTCAGCAACCAGTTGGAAACATCAAGTGAACACGCTTGTTAGATCTCTCTGGAGACAGTCATACAGCACTAGTGCCAATGCCGAATAGCTCTATTCTTGAGAAATGACACTCTTTGACAGTGCTGGCTCATGAATAAGTAGATTTCCAAAAGATTTCTAAGGGGAGGTATTAGGGAGGAGATGGTCCTTAAGGCCATGATTTTCAGCCTTTTTCTTCTCATGCCACATAGACATGGTGCTAAAATTGTCAAGGCACACCATCAGTTTTCTGACAATTGAAAGACACCACACTGCCGGCTGGGGAGCTCACATACCCCAGTGGCCTTACTAATATGTGACCTTCCCCCAAACTCCCACAGCACATTTGCAGACCATTTGCAGCACACCCATGGCACAGTGGTTGAAAATCATTGGCTTAATGTGTGATTCCCAAACTTTTTTTGACTGGCAGCTTTCTTGACCTACTGGGCCATTGGCCATGGTTCTCCATTGGGGCTACAATCCTATTGACGGGGTGGGTTGTATAGGGGAATGAGTTTTTTTGCAAGGATTCTGCAGCTTTCCTGGCTGGTTCCCGTGGCTCCCTGTGAAGCCACAGCTCACACTGCCTTAAGGTATCCTGGATCCAGGCTATTTATTTTAGAGCATTCACAGCCCAAAGCAGCACCTTGAATTCAGGCCAGAAACAAACTGGCAACCAGTGAAGATTGTAAAGAATCAAAGCTACCTGTGACTGACGGCTGGTTTCAGATAAAAGTTGAACTGCAGTTTTTCAGGACTACTTGAGGGTTCCAAACTGTCCTCAAGGTCAGTCCAATATATCGTATATAACAGTGGCCTTGCTATGGCATTATCAGAACATGCAGAAGAGTAGCATCTCTCTTGCATGTGCCTGTACCACATTTGTCATATGATTTGCATCCTATGCTTCATTGAAATCCATTACACACCCTCCATCTTTGTCCTTCTCTTTGCCCAACCTCACCTGCTCTGCTGCCTTTGAAGGCTACCTCAAGCCATGTCCCCTACCCTCTAGCCTAGAGGTCTCCAAACTTTTTGGCCAGAGGGCCGCATCAAATATCTGGCGTGGTGTGGAGGGCTGGAAAAAAATTTAAGTATAAGATTTAAATAAATAAATTAGAGATGGAACTTAGATGAGTGAATAAATGAATGGGCTCATTCATTCAATCTCTCTGGCCCTCAGAACACCCTCCAGACACAATCAGAACACAGTTCTGGTCATATTCAGTTGAGTGGGCCAGAGGCTTTGAGGGGACAAGAGGTTGGCCAGAAAGAGGCTTGCTGCAGGCTGTGCTAAGGCCCCTGCTTTAGCCAATCACAATCGGCTGCAGTCAGCCTTGGCTAGGAGCAGGTGCCATCCAATGACATCATTCTACTCATGACACGGGGTAGCATTCCCATGCTGCTGCAGGTAGCATCTGTGGGGCATGTGCTGCTTTAACAGCCAAAATAATATCCAGATCATATTTTATTTAGAAATGGAAGACTGACGAAACAATAAGAGGAGTCCAGTCTAGAAGCTGATGTCCTCCTAAATGACTTTGCTTTTATAAATGCAACATTTTCCCGTTGGAAAGCAACAGTCAGCCAAGAGTGATAGGAAGAGAAAAACATAAGAAAACGTGCAGTGAAAGTAAAGCATTTTCTAAAGACCCATTCATTGTAAGGGGGGATAGAAGCGCATTCTTATGGTGCAATACTAGGTCATCCTTGGGCTGGTGCAAGTTCCTTGCACCGGCCCGGGAGTGTCACAAATGTGCCATACAGCATACTTGAGAGTCAGGGAGATTGGCACAAGGACGCACCAGCCTCTTCACACTGCTTCCTGGATTTCGGCCAGTGAGTTGCACCAGTTGAGGGCAGCTGGCACAGGGGGCTGCAGACGGTGCGGGAGGGCAGAACAAAGGCATCCTGGGAAGGGGGGAGGGTGGGCAATCGGCTGGTAGGAGGACCAGTCCCAGTCCCAGGAGGGGGGTGGTACCAGGATCTGCCACTTAGGCCTAACTCCCCTTCTGAGCAGCTGGGCCTTACACCGGGCCACTCGGATCTGCCCCACTTCTTTAGGTGGTGCAGCCCCATAGGGCAGCTGCCTCACAACACAGGGTAAGAGGATAGAATTCCTTTTACTCTGAGTTGTGCTGCAACCCAGCCCAGCCATGCTCTGAATGCAGCACAGGCCAGGTGGCCTGCCTGCTCCAGGGCATGTTAGGATTGGGCTGTAAGTTTCTCATTGTCACCTTTACAGTGCTTAACATTTTGGCTGAAGTGTACTGTAACTCCCAGAGCACAAAGTCAAACCACAGAAATGTTTTTCCTCATTGTATTTATGTTCTGAATGCTTCAGTGGGTGGGTGGGTGTTCTAGTTAATTCACAGTCTTATCTTTGAAAAGAAACCCTTCTCATTAGTATCTCTCTATTGCTCTTATGAAGATGTGGTGTAGAGATGTGGCAGCTAATTGCACATTTCCAAATGTCTCTGTTGTGGAGAATTGCATCCCCTTTTAAACATTAAAATGCAAGCAAGCCTTTTATAGTAAATCAAAGATTAAATTGGCAGAATCACTTTGGTTTCCAGGTGCTTTTCTCTTTCCAATAGGTGCATATAGATAGCACTGATATTTCTCTGTAATTTATGATCCACCACATTGTAACCCTTTATGGGATTTTTTTTTTCCATCTAGAGAATAATCAATGGCAAATTTTATTTTTAAAGACTTCAGACAGAGCAGTATGGGGCCAGGTGCCTTCCAAATTCATTTTAACTTTCTTTGGATTACGTTCATTTCCCTTCTAAGCGAATTTGACACTTGTGCAAGAAGTTGTATAGCATTGCCCTCCCTCTCATCCATTCAGACCTGTACATGTACATAATTCAAAGGGGGAGAAAGATTAAAAAGTTTCAAAGGAATATAGATAACATCTTTCCAACCTTTTTCTGAAAAGCTAACAGTTTTATAGTCCGAATATTCTGGCTGCCCACTCTGCAGTTCTTTCTATATATCTATAATGTGTGCTTTCAATTTTTTTTTTAATGGCCAGAGTGATCAAAGGATTCCAAATTCAGTCTTGATAGACTGCTGTATAATTTCTTGGTAGGCATAAAAGGAAAGCTGAACACACATTCCTGAAAAATAGTTGTCTTGTCCTCAGCTCTCTGAACTTCTTTGACAAAGCTCCTATTCCCCCTTGTATTTTATGTCTGTCCCATGCTTTTTCCTTCATAGTGTTTAAAACTTTAAGGTCTGCATATGCTACTCATTGTCATGATCTTGCTTATTTGTGAACATAACTGAACTGCCCCTTGGGGTCCATGGCAAAGTTTTGCTTGTCCCATCTACTGCCTAGAGTGACCTTTTTAAAAAGTTGCTTATACAGGTTATAAGAACTTTACTGTTGAAGTCTTGCTTTATAACAACTCAGTTGTTATACAGCTTAGTTGTGGACAGCAAGCAAGGTACTGATGCTCTCAGAAGATATCTGCAATGGTTGAAAAGGGCAAACTAGTGTAGATTTACATCTCCCAGTCAGAGAACCCAAGCATGGTACTGGCAAGGCAGTCCCTGGAGACTGTCCTGAATGTTAGCAGATGGGAGCCCTCTGTCATTTTCAGTATTCAGAACAGTTGCTTTAAGAGTCTCATCTATGTGTTCAAGGGAAAATGTGACTTGAGCTTGTGTGTCCATACACTTTTTGTGCTCTGAGTGGAAGTGGGGCCACTGGTCTTCCTTCAGCCAAGAATGTCTTTCAGAACAATTCTGAGACTAGAATGATATCAAGGCGTAACCTTGCACGGACAGGCACATAGCAAAGAAAGAAACCACTCTTATTCTTCTTGTTTTAAGAAATATGGTGATCTAAGCAAAGAATGTCCAAGTGTTACGTGTCAATCCTAAAGCCTTTATTTTAAAAGGTAAGTTGCATTTTTCCCCTGGAAGTTATTTCCAGGGAAATGTGCTAAGACTTGAAATGTTAGCATGAAATGAAGAAATGAAATGTTATGATGTTAAAGCTGTGCAGCCAGAAAACTGCAGGTGTGGGTCAAGTTGGTGCAGTAACTTGCATCTTATGGATATGAAAATAGCCAAGCCATAGACTCAGAGGGCACCAAATGTATTTTTCAGTGCTTGGAATAAAACTTAGGTTGCAATCCTAACCAATTTTCCAGCACTGACATAAGGGCAATGCAACTCCGAGGTAAGGGAACAACATTACCTTACCTTGAGGAGGCCTCCATGACTGCCTCCCAACTGCAGGATGCAGCACATGCCCCAGTGGCACAGCTATGCCAGTGCTGGAAAGTTGGTTAGGATTGCGCCCTTGGTGGTATTGCACTGTCTTGTGCAATTGGGTCATCCACAGCTCAACTTTGTTTGGCTTTCAGTGCTGATCATGTCTACATAACCAAAGTCTAGGGATGTTTTTTGATACTTGGAACTGAACACACAGAGAGAACCAGGGGAATGGGAACTGAAATACTGTCTTCTCTCCCAGCCCTAGCCATGTGTCACACTAATAGAACACTGGTCTTGGTATGGCATTCTTCACTGAGCAGGAATTCCTTGCATATGCAGCAGGCCTGACGATGTGGGTTGGGCATAACTGAGAGTCACAAGTAATGCTCTGGAAGCAAAAAGAGGTTGAACACTATTAGAAGAAGCAGAAGTCTTTGCACTGTTATGTTGAAGTATCACCATTTTGCTTGGCATAAGCACACATGGTGGGGATAGGCCATGCTGACCTCAGGAGCTCAGGAATGATTTGAAGGCATGTATTGTATTTCAGTGGCTGAAGCTAAGCAAGTTCAGTTCTGTAGCTTCCTCAACTGGAAACCACCTGGAAACAATATGTAAGCTGGTTGGAGTCCTTCAAAGGAAAAAACGATTTGTATGGCTCCTAGCAGTTTCCAGGTAGCTCTCGGAGCCCTCAGTGCCACAGACCTCACACTGCACGCTTCATGTACTATCTTCTGAATGTACCTGCAGTGCAAGGAGACCCTCCCAAGAGCCTGCTTGTACATTACTCCACTGTACAAGTCAACATGACAGGTAAACAGGAATGAGCTGCTGGAGTCCACCATATTATAGTAGAGCTTGTACTGTGCCCATAGGAGAGAGTTAGACCTCTGTACGGTGAGTTACTGGACAGAACAAATGTTAATGAATCTTCAGCCCTTGTTCAGGTTCTTTGTGGAAAATGTAGTCATCAGCCAGGGACAAATTATAGCAGCATGCTTTATCAGATCTTCCTAAGTTCTCTGCTCCTTTCTGCCTTGGTTTTGCTTCTTATCTTCAGAATGCCTCACCCTCCCTCATATCTGTGCAGCATGAAGTGAGCAAATCTGTAGCGTTCTTGAACTCTGTTTCTTTACCTACCTACTTCCCACGCTGCTGCCACACATTTCTCATTGCTATTTAATGTGTCACTTTAGGGTGAAGATTTTCAAGCTGGGAGGTTGTGTGTGTGGGAAGAAAACAAGGGTGGGGTTCACGGCAAATGAGCTATGTGTTTCATTTGCTGGTGTGTGGAAGCGACTGAGGGCTGCGTTTTTCTGTCTTCTCTTTGTGGCTCTCTTCACAGTCAACTCAAGTCCAGCTATTTTCCTCATGTAGAGGCCAAATTCACATGCAGCGTTGTTCTTTGTGATCATGTGTCTGACTTTATGACGCTTGCAACTCAAGTCATATTTTTGCTGTTGGATTCATTGCAGTTTTTTTCCTGACAAAATTGCCCATAACCATTTTCACCATACATGCCAGGGCAAAAGTTTGATATCTTCAGATGTATTATTGTGGTTTATTCGGGGACTTAAGGTAATGCAACAAATCAGAGCCTTTTAGACTTTTTTGTACAATAATATCTTGGAAGTTGCGTGGTAGGAGTTTTCTGATGCCTGCTCTGGAAAATTGTAAACCAGGCTTTCAATGCCTCTTCTGGTTGGAGAAGAATCCACAGGATTTGTCAGCCTGCCGAATTATCACAGAGGTTTGCCATGCAGTTGTGACATCCAAACAGTCATCTGCCAAATACCTCTTGTCCTGTGTGTCTGGGGGGGGGGGGGAGGGGGGAGAGCTGGTGCCATTCTGATCAGGGAAAGCTCTGCCAGGAGAAGTAAACCAAGTTGCAGTCAGCAAGGTTTGTTTTGGCTGCTGTTGTTGGCTGCTCTAGCCCTGGCCTTTTTCAGATCCTGCCAGTCTTGTGTGCCAAGCTTCTTCCAAAAAATGTATACCAAACTGTATTACTTGCCCATCTTAGACAAATAGCACACACTCACACAAAGTATTCCTTGCCATGCTCCAAGCAAAGACTGTGAGCACAGTCTGTGAGGTGTGGGTGACACTTGTAGCTGAAAGTATCTGAATATAGAACTGTATGTATCAACAGAGAGGAAGATGCGGCTCATTATGGCCTGTGTGGCTCATTATGGCCTCATTATGGCAGAGAGAACTTTCTAAAAGCACCAGTCATAAAACTGTTGTCTATATTTTATTGTGACAATGAGCTGAACTCCTGACTCTGTAGGGTAAATCTGTTTTAGGAACTGGGGGCATGCTCAGCTCTTCTTGTATCTCTCCCTGTTACATTGGGCAGAATCCAAAAGAGAGGCACAATTAGTTGTTGAGAGCGAGATTGGTGTAATGGGCTTAGTCTTAGGGTTAAATTTTCTATCTGTGAAGTTCCATTCTCTCTCTCTTACCTACTTTTCAAGGCTGTAATAAGGCATACATGGGGAGGGTGAGGGGGACGATACTATGTCAACCTGAAACCCTCACAGGATGCAAATCTTCTGGCTTTGTACTAGTATCCTCCTCCTGCTGGTTGGCAACCTTCAGTCTCGAAAGACTATGGTATAAGCCTACAGCACCCAGTATTCCCAGGCGGTCTCCCATCCAAGTACTAACCAGGCCTGACCCTGCTTAGCTTTCCAGATCAGACAAGATTGGGCATGTGCAGGGTAACCCTCCATCCTGGTTAGTACTTGGATGGGAGACCGCCTGGGAATACTGGGTGCTGTAGGCTTATACCATAGTCTTTCAAGACTGAAGGTTACCAACCTCCTCCTGCTCCATATCTAGAGATGTTTGAAATTTTTTTATTTTAGAAGGCCCATTGTTTTCAGTAAGATTTAGGCTGTAATCCTATCTTACTCACCAGAGATAAACACCTCTATAACCACCTGGTTTTGTAACTAACAGAAGTATCAAAAGTAATCTTTTATCACGTGAGGAGTGAGAGTTTCTGCTGTTGGGGGTGAAAAGGTTTTGTCTAGATTTAAAAGAAAAACACTCAAGGTGGTGGACAGCACCAACATCAAGTAGTGAGATAATAAAAGCAGCAACAAATAATAAAACAGATTTAAAAATAATTAAAAGGGGAATGCAATTAGTCATACCTCAGAATGTGAGGTGCAAGGGAGTAGCAACAGGATACAGGTCTCTTCTTATCTGGTGTGCTCCCTGAAGCATCTGGTGGGCCACTGTGAGATATAGGAAGCTGGACTAGATGGGCCTATGGCCTGATACAGTGGGACTCCTATGTTCTTATAAAATCATGTAGAATCATTTAAAAACCTGGCAAAATGGAAGTGTGTTAACATTTAACCTCCTGTTTAAAAGTGGTAAGGGAGGTACCTTTAGATGTGGCAGATGTCTTGATGGTCCACGAGGCTTTGACAGTATCTTGAGTAGTGTACTTGGCTGTTTGGAGTCTACCAGTATTATCTGACTTTGCCATCCTTGCTGTTCTTTTTAAACAAAATCAAGGTTCTGTTTCCATCATTTTATTGTAACTTGACTTGCTTCCCTTTTGTTTTACCAAAGCAGTATTGTACCAGTACAGTTACTCCATACTCAAGGCTTGATCCAGAGTCAATTTGAGATAAATTGACTTTCTCGGATCCTTAAGAGGCCTTCGTATTTATCTGCAGCTCTTTCTGCCCTCTGGACCTGGACGTTTACCTTTAAATAATATGCAAAATATACCCAGGAACTTTGGTTCTGAGATGGAAAAATTTGAGGAAGAATTCTGGAAACTGTACTTGCTGAACTGGAGCTGATATTCAGCAATGGGGCTTCATTGCCACCCACTTATTCTGTGTTTACAAAACTGTTCTGGTATAAGCAAGTGCTAAACTTGAAAATGAGGCAGTGTATCAGAGAAGAGAGCTTACAGGCAATGGTTTGCTTGTGGTGGTACCAATTCATCTGCTGTCATTGTGTCATGGAAGCTAGCTTATAACTGTGGCATAGACTTTTTAAGAACTGCATTGGTGGCCCAAAGTTTAGGTGTTTTTTAAAAAGTTCATTAATGTTAAAACGTTTTAATGATATAGAAGAATGCATGTCAGGATATCTGAGATTGCAACAGAAGTTAGCTTTGGTGACTGGCTCAATGATCCAGCATTCATCATCTGCATTATGTGTTCGAAGAGCAGTGGCTAATAGACTGAGCCGCAAGCCAGAAATTTTTGTAGTTTTTATGTATACTCATTTAGCAGATAATTGTGGAAAAATTGCTCATTAAAGATTCTACACTGTCCCCTATCTTTTGATTGTGTCTATTAATTGGTTAGATATTTAGTATTAACTTTCCTTTTGGGAGTTAGGAGTAGTCCTCCAATGTATCCAGTGGATTATAATGTTCTTATTGCTTTTCCTTTAAAACAAAAACTAAGAATAATTTGTTGATAGGCTTATATTTGTCTGTCTTTATTTTTTCTTTGAGAAACCACTTACTGCCCAATCCTATTACAAGGATAAGATTTATTTTGTTATTTATTTATTTATTTGAGAGATTTATATCCCGCCATTCCCATGCCAAAGATTTCCAGCAGGAGCAGTTTTATGTCGGCCAAGCTGTAAATGACAAGGACTCCTGGTTCTGTTTGTCTCATGACAGCTTTATCAGCTTTCATTCTCCCTTTCAAAATTCAACCAGGACTATTCCTGCTTAGCATTCCTCTAGCAGCCTTCCACTCAACCACCAGACCACACCTGCTGCCATATTATGATAACTGCTGCAAAAGTGCTGTCAAGTGCTTTGCAGAGGGTTAGGACTTCCTTTTATTTTTCAGTATCATAACTTTGCCGTTTACTTCCATCTTTCCTGCTGATCACATCTCTGGCTTCTCACTTGAATGGCAGTTCATGTGTGCTGGAATTCTTTAGATTTCTGAGTGAATTTGAAAAAAATAATTTCAGTGACTGGATATTCCCTTCAGTGGGATCTGGACTCATTCAGATGTTTTCTTTGTAAACCTCAAGCACAGGATATCTTGATTTTCAGTTTATATATGCTCCATACCTTTATATTGTTATAACATTTTTTTGGATTTTCTCTTTGTGATGTGATGCAAGAATTTTAGGGTAGATTAAGTTTCCATCTCTGTTTAAAAAATTATATTCATGTGAGTTAAAGAGTTTTCACCAGGATGTGAATAGATATGGCTATATTTATGTTCAGTGAAGTCATAATCTAGGTAACATAAAATTATGGTTATTATCCTGGTGTACTCTGTGCATTATGGATAAAAGGAAGGTTTTTGCTATATTAATCTGCTTCCTTTTGAGACTGTGCCAATTTTTTGCAACTTGAATATTTTTAATACCCCCTCCATCATGAGACCCCCACACCCTTATAGAAATGTTAAAAAGTTTCAGTTAGGACAGTATATATCAAAGTTTTTATGTAGTAGGAAAAAAACCTATTGCCCTATGTTTTTTATGGCCCAATTCTACTGTGATATGATGGCAGATATTGCAGGCCACCATCTCCCAAGCCATTCTAACAGTGGGCTGCTTGCTGCCAATGGCACAGCAGCCAGTAAGCCTAATGGCAGGTGGCAGACTAGCTGCCAGAACAGGTAAAGTGGTGTTAGGGGCAGAAGCTGGGGCAGGTCAGAGTGGATCTAGCGCGGCACTGGTGTCAACAAGATCCGGAAGTCCTGCCCCAGGCCCAACACACCCCTTGCACCTAACAGATTTTTGTCAGAAATATATCTGGTATAGATCTGAGCAGGCCCATTGGAAACCAGGGAATGACTGAGGAGGTAAGTAAAAAATTTCTTTACTTACCTCGCCCTGGTGCCCACCCAGTCCATGGGTTGTAGTGGAGGCTGCATCGTGCAGGTCAGTCCAAGGATAGGATTTGGCCCATGGTCATCCAAAACAAAATTTTGTTATGGCTTCTGCCATGTATCAGTTGATGTTTCCTGAAAAAAGGCAGAGCTGGTACATGCACTTACATTACTTGGTGTCTTTTTGTAGATGCCTCTCAGCCATACATATAGACTGTTTCCACTAAAAGACATTTGAGTGGACACGTAGCAGTCTGAAAGGTTGCCTCTGGTGATGTGTCTCATTTGCACATGCAAGTCATTATTTGGTGTTGTACTCCCCAAGTGACAAATGTGCACGTGTGACTTAGCTTTTGACGTCTGCCACCTGAAGAGGCCCAGAAGAAAAACTTACAGAACAATATTCTTTAAAGGCTTAATGTGATCGTCTTACAGCTCAATCCTATGCATGTTTGTTCAGAAGTAAGTCCCACTGTACTCAGTGGGGCTTACTCCCAGGTAAGTGTTTAAAGGATTGCAGCCTTAGTGAAGCTGAACATTAAACCTTCAGTCCTCATGACATTTCAGTTGTTTGCATTACAAGCTCTTCACTTTTCCCCGCAGATTCTTCCTATTCGGAGCCTCCAGATGTCCAACAGCAATTGAACCACTATCAGTCAGCAGCTCTGGCAAGGAACAATAACAACATTAGCCCTGTCCCACTTTCTGGAGCAGACCAGAAAGCTGAAGTCGTTCTTAACTGTGAATTTTGTGAGTTCTCCTCGGGTTATATTCAGAGCATTCGGCGTCATTATCGTGATAAACATGGAGGGAAGAAGCTTTTCAAGTGTAAAGATTGTTCCTTTTATACAGGCTTTAAGTAAGTACTTTTACAAGAGTGGGGTGTGTGTGTGTTCTCACTTTGGAGAACTTCAGTGAACTGTGATGGTTAAATATAGAATGGCCGTGAATAGTAAGGAAAGAAAGCATCCAAATGATTGTGTCACATCTGAAATGGTGTCTATCTGATAAGTTTGTCTTCTGGTAGAATGGTGAGTTTAGCAATGTATGGGTGCCTGGCCATAGATAAGCCACATGCTTGAAAATATGGCTGAGTCTAGCAGATTTTAGTTTTCTAAAAAATAGCACTCAGTCCTCCTTGTAGTAAATGATCTTGAAAAATGTGGGCAGTACATAAATGTTTGAGAGACAGAGAACTGGATGTAATAGACTGTTGCATCCTTCACAACTTCCTAGCAAAGGCATCTTGACCCTTTGTTCCTGTTTGTTGTCCATTCTCACCAATCTCCATTTCCTTTCACCAAAAGTGTACAAATGCTATCAAAACACAGATTTGTGATCGGACAGTTACATAAAACAAAAGAATGAAAAATTAATTTGAATAATTAACACCCTGTTATATAAGTGCTGGTTATCATTATAATCTCACTGTACTGGGAGAGTTTTGTTCTATTTCAGATGTTTCAGTTGGGAACAGGAAGCATAAGGTGTGTTGCTTCCTGTCCCTTCCATCCTCCTCCCTCTGTTTTCATGTGTCTAAAGCTACTCTTGTTCTTTGTGTACTTTGTCACAGTATACTCTCAATGTGCTTACCAACCAGCTGTCAAGGTTGTTTAAATGGCCATGAATTTATTGGAAGATACTGAGATAGTCATATTTACTTTTGCAAAGTCCCACAAGCAACACATTTGTTAAGGAGTCTCCTCTTTCTAACTGTACTAGCAGTCAAAAACTTTAAATAATGCAGTTGACAGCAGTGTGGCTTGGCTGGAATTTCTTCTGTCAGAAAATGTATATATGTAGGCAAAAAGTATGAACATTCAAGAAATATGAACCTTTTCTTTTAAAGGTGTTTGTGTCTACTCCTGGAACAGGCTATTCCTCCAATGTTATATTTTGGCACACCTTAAAAATAAGTGGATGACTCCAGAGAAAGCTCCTGAATTTTTTTAGAAACAACCTGGGCAGCAATCCTCACTGATACTTGTACTCTGTTTTTGAGAAAAGGTGCAAAAAAAAAAAAAAATCCTGTGCAGACACAAATCTTCCCACAGCATTTTCCCCCCTGATCTCCTTTAGTTCGAGGTTGACATATGCCCTGAAGCAAGAGGAATTTAGAAACCAGCCTAGGGGGAAGTAATACTGAATTCCTATTGAATGTGTAGTGTTCCACAGTCAGCAAAACCTTCATTCTCCTAACTTTGGAATCCTTGAAGTTGATTTTATTCAACTTTCCAGTCTGAGACAGTATGTGGAAGATTTCCAACAAAAGTGTGAAAAATTGGGTTATTTTGTGTGTCATTTTGCTTCCTTTACTAACTGAAGCAGGAAAAAAAATCCTGTTAGATATTTATGGGGCTGTGCATTGGAGATAATGATAAAGTTTTGAACAGTGGTTCCCAAACTGGTGGGTCACGACCAATCAGCCTGAGAAGCACTGTCCCTTTCTCTTTAAGGGGTGGGGAAAGGGGGAAGGCAATCCTCAGAATCATGCCACTGCCTGGGCACAGAGGGTTTTTTAAAATCTTACTGTGGGTCCTGCAGGCTTTCTGGGTGGGGAGGGGGGAGGGAACCTGCAAAGCCTTCTGCAAGCCTCCCTGCACCTCCAAATGGCTGAAAATATTGAAAAATAGCCACTTCCGATTTTCGTCACAAAACCAGAAGTGGCTATTTTTCAGTATTTTCAAGCATTGGGAGGTACAGGGAACCTTGCAGAAGGCTCTGCAGGCTTCCCAAACCCCCCAGAGGGCCTGCAGGACCCACAGTAATTTTAAAAACCCTCTGTCCCCAGTAGTGGCATGATCCTCACTGCCTTCTCCCTGCCCTCACAAAGGCTTCGTGTTTCCCAAACTTCCGACAAGAAGTTTCAGAACATGATCTGCAACTACATTTGCATGTATGTGCCATAGTTTGGATCATGACATAGTGAATGGACAGGGATCCTCCTCACTGCCCTCTTAACCATGTCTGTCCAAGTTTCATCACAACAGATTTTGGTA
Organism: Tiliqua scincoides; assembly: GCF_035046505.1. NCBI lineage: Eukaryota > Metazoa > Chordata > Lepidosauria > Squamata > Scincidae > Tiliqua > Tiliqua scincoides. The sequence continues at coordinate 91,630,743 of NC_089822.1, read as the reverse complement.
CCCTTTACCTTAAAGAAATAGAATAGTGGTATCTGTAGCTTCCAAAACAAACCAACATTACCTAAAGGTTGTGGTTTAGTTCTGAGCCTGTCCCCTGTTTTCTGTATTTACAGATCTGCTTTTACTATGCATGTGGAAGCTGGGCATTCAGCAGTTCCCGAGGAAGGACCCAAAGATCTCCGCTGTCCTCTCTGTCTGTACCACACCAAATACAAACGGAACATGATTGACCATATCGTCCTTCATAGAGGTAAAGGAACCCCGCAGTGGCCAACCTTTGATCTGTGTGACTGTCTCATGTTTCTCAGTGCAAAAGCCAGGTACACCAGGAAAAAGTCCAAGGGGGGATTATGTCAACATCCTGGTAGTCAGAAGGATGCAAACTTTGAACAGGCAGAGCACAGGGGTTTTTTTTATTGCCAATCTCAGAACCTTGTTTGCTATATTCATGTTTTTGATGAAACCTGCACCATAATAATCTTGTAGAATGTACGTATGCAAGCCTGCATGTTTAGCTAAAGGATACATGAGATCCATCTCTGTTCTGTCTTATCCCTAGAATGCCTTTCTCTGCCAGGCATCAGACCTCACCTGGTTTTCTGGCACAGAATTGCAAACATTTGGCTTGTTGGGGGTGTTTCCCCCCTTCAGAAAACTAAAGAGGAATTTCAGATTCTGTTGGCTGCAGATTTATGAGCTCAGAAGAGACAGCTGTTTGGGCTCTTCAAGGCTGGGAATTGTGCCCATAGTTATCACACTTGATGCTTAGAGATGGTCTGTTGGCTATTGAAATCTATACCCATGTGTTGGGGTGGCATTCTGCCTGATCACAGGCTGAGCAGCATCCTCCAGCAAGGTAGTGGTGCTGAGGTAATGAGTATTGTATGTACCATCTCTGCAGGAGGAATTTTCTTTTTCTTTTTTTTAACATTACAGCACACATATGGCAGTGTGCCACTTCTTCATAAGCAGGCGCTTCTGTTACTTTTGAGTACCTGAACAGGGGACATGAGAAGACCAGAGTTCACAGTGATTTTCTGGCTGAAGAGGAAAGGCAGGCCAATGATTTTCACAGCTGCCCCTTCAATACAAAGGCCTCTCTGGGATTCAAAATGCTTGTAACAGAGCCACCTCAGTCAGTGTAAAAGCTGAGCAAACAATGGCTTCCAGTGTTGAGCTTAACCTCCACGGGAGTTGTAGCGCCAGACTGCCAGACCCTGTTGACCTCAGGGGCATGCCAGAAGGGTTATCCGTTTTACAAGGCTGTTTTAAAATGGAGGGTCTACTGAGGCTTCTAGAGCTGATGTTCACATTTTGTTTTATGTCTTCTGGAGTGCATAAGTGGATCACCTGAGCTCCTGGTTCCTTCTAGGTTTGTTTTCTGATGTGGTTTTAGCTGTGTCAGGAATGTGCTCCTAAAGAAACATTTGAATTTTAAATAAGTAATGTTGGAGCAAAGCCTAAAACTGGGGTGGAGGAAAGCAAAAACAGTTAATGAGTTTAACATCTTCACTGCCCTTTGGTTGTTGAAAAACCTTGCAGGCATTTCACTAATCAATTCTCATCATCTCCCTGAAAAGCAGCAAGATGCCTTTTGCCTCCTGAACTTCTGTGCTGATTTGTCAGCACCAGGACCTACCATTTGACCCTCTCATTTAGCAGCCTCTTGCCTGCTTGATAGACATAGGCTGGATAGCATTTCTGCATGGATTGCAAAACTACTTGAGCAAGAGCTAAAACAGAGATTTCTGTGAATCTTTCTGTGTCAAGGTTCCTGAATGAAATTGCCACAGAGGCACTATCCTGGGAATTCATTTTCAAAAATGGGGCATAATTGGCATCACTGTTAAAAAAAATAAAAATGCTTTCATCTGAGTTAAATCTGGGCCTAAGTAGGGAAGGCTTTGCTTTTTCTTCAACTTAGCTAAAAAGTCTTGTCACCAATACCTGGAGGCCAAAACCTCCAGTATGAAAAGAAAAGTGAACCAAAAATATCATTCCATTTGGGAGAAATAGAAGTTGGTGGGAGGCCTGTGCATATCAATGGAAAGCATTTACCAACCTAATCTAAGAAAACTTAGCATTGCATAAAGGTGTGGACTTTTTGTTTCTTTATTCATTTCTGATTTGCCTTTCTACAGCAGTAAAAGTGGTTCACAAGGAATGTGATTGAGCAGTGAGATGTAGTGCATCCTGTAGAGCACAGGTTCTCAAACTCTCAGGGACCAGGATAAGTTTTTGTAGGGAAGGGGTGATGAGCAGTGACGCGATCCCCAGGATCACGCCACTGTGGAGGAAGAGGGGGCTTTTTTTTTAACATACCTGAGTCTCTGCTGGCATCCAGGGTGGGGTTGTATGGAGATCCCTGCGAAGCCCTCTGCAAGGCTCCCAACACCTCTAAACACTGGCAAAATGCAATCACAACCCACTTCTGGTTTCCAGTGATATGCTGGGAATCATGTAATTGTCTTCCCCGTTTTCCCACCCCTTTAAGGGGGCAATGGCATTTGTTCTCAGGCTAGTGGGTTGCAACCCACCAGTTTGAGAACCACTGCTGTAGAAAATGTACTACATACATCATTCCCCACCCCCCAAAGCTTTCAAGTTAGCTTTTCCAAAGCCTTTCTCCATCCAGGCTGTACGATATGGTTGTATCCATTAGGTGCTCCCAGGGCTGCTGCATGAGATTCAGTTCTTGATTGCTTCTCTCTCCACCGCTGTTACCCTGATGTTCCCTGCATTGATATAACTCACCTTTTCATGGAGTTGCTTACCTGTGTGTGAGAGAGTGTATTTCTCTAAAGAAGGAGAACAGGGACAGGTCTGTAAAAGCTGAAGGGTGGAATTTGGAAATTTGAGGGATAATAGAACAAAAGGGCTTGCTTGTGTGTAAAAAATAATCATCTTACAAAATGTCAAATTACATTGGAGGAAAAAATGTTTGCTTGTTTTCAGATGTTCCCCTTTAAGTACACATAAGGTGCTCCCTCTCTTTCACCCTCGCTTCAGATCTTTGGCCATTTAAGGAGCAGTATATTGGGCTGTATACAGGGGCTAGAGCCCTGAGAAGCCCCACTGCATGATCCATAGTGTTTACTGTACAGGCCTTTGGATTTCTCTCTCACAAAATTCCTTGCTTTTGATGTAGAATTGCTTACGATATCTATTATCCGAATTGGGCCTAATTTCCTACTCAATGTCATCAACATAAAGAATAATCTAGGTGGTATCTAAACTTCTAATCTAACAATTAAAGATGTGTAAGTGCTTAGGGCGGAGCATACTATTACATTAGCATTACAAGGCCATTAAGTCAGATTTATAGGCAGGTAAACGGATATTTAGTGTACCATGTTGGCAACCTTCAGTCTCGAAAGACTATGGTGTGGCGCTCTGAAAGGTGGTTCTGGAACAGCGTCTAGTGTGGCTGAAAAGGCCAATTCGGGAGTGACAATCCCTTCCACACTGGGAGCAAGTGCAGTCTGTCCCTGGTCTGTCTCCCTGGCTATGGACCTTCCTTCTTTGCCTCTTTGCTTCAGACTGTTGGCCAAGTGTCTCTTCAAACTGGGAAAGGCCATGCTGCACAGCCTGCCTCCAAGCGGGCCGCTCAGAGGCCAGGGTTTCCCACCTGTTGAGGTCTATTCCTAAGGCCTTCAGATCCCTCTTGCAGATGTCCTTGTATCGCAGCTGTGGTCTACCTGTAGGGTGCTTTCCTTGCACGAGTTCTCCATAGAGGAGATCCTTTGGGATCCGGCCATCATCCATTCTCACGACATGACCGAGCCAACGCAGGCGTCTCTGTTTCAGCAGTGCATACATGCTAGGGATTCCAGCACGTTCCAGGACTATGTTGTTTGGAACTTTGTCCTGCCAGGTGATGCCGAGAATGCGTCAGAGGCAGCGCATGTGGAAAGCGTTCAGTTTCCTCTCCTGTTGTGAGCGAAGAGTCCACCCTTCTCCCAGTCATATAGTCTTTCACCTGAAGAACATTCTACTGCTGATCTCCACTCTCCCTTTCTCTCCTGCTCTAAGATCATATCACCACGCTCATTATATTTTTGAAAATTGTGCATCTAGCCTATGTCCCATGCCTGTTCCACCCACTTTCTGGAAGATCATTGATTCTAACTAAACAGCAGGCTTATATTGATTTTATACCATTTAACTGTCAGTTTTTCAAAGCATCTTGGGGGCTGTAGTTTTATTAGGGTACTGAAAATTCTCTGCTAAAGATTCTTAGTTTGTCTCACAGAACTGTAATTTCTAGAGATTCTATGAGAAGGCATAACTATTAAACTGGTCCATGTGTAGTATTGATAGATCAAATGTGCTTTCCTGCCAGGAACTCAGATCTCACAAGCAAGCTATTCAGGACAGGCACATAGCAACATCTTTTTTTAATTCTATGAAAAAGCCCATGCAAGAATTGCCCACAGGAAAAATGCCCTAACCCATTAAATCCCCCCATGCTAACCCTAACCCATGTGGGCAAGGTTTGTGTGGGTTTTTTCATGTGAGCTTTTTTCTGGTTACCTTCTATTTTTTGTGGTGCCTCAGATTCTGATCTTGCTTATTACTGACTTGAAGGTTTATACAATCCATTATAAAGTGGCATATCTAGAGGGGAGCAAACAGGATAAATACCCCAGGTGCTTTGCTGGGGGTGCGCTGCTGTGACCTGCCCCCCCCATATGCCAAGAACCGTGTCAACAGTGGCTGCAGGAATGCATCCACTGTCAGCGTGGTTCTGCACCGCCCTGAGGGCCACCCCCTCCCCTCTCCTTTTGTTTAAGGGAAGGAGGGAGGGCGGCCTCAAATGCAGGAGCTCAACGACTCTTTGTGGTTCCCTGCTGATGGAGGGGGTGGCGCTTAGACCAGCAGGGAACCACACAGAGGAAACAACGCACTCTTGGCGTGGTTCCCGGCCATATCTGAGGCCACCCCCCTCTCCTTCCCTTTAACGAAAGGGGAGGGGGCAGCCCTCAGGGTGGTGGGAAGCAGCATGCACTTTCTCCGATTTTGGAAGTGATGCAGACCACTTCTCTGGCTCCATCGGAGTGCTTGGGGCTGCTGGAAGTGGTGCCCAGGAGGAGAACGCTGCCCACCTGGAAGTGGTGCTCGCATGTCCTAAGCACCACTTCCACCGGCCCCAAAACTCTCCAGTGGAGCCTTCTGCTCCTCTCAGAAGTGGTGCGAGAGACTCCATCGAAGCCTGGGCTGCCTCCTCCATTCCCCTGTTTCTGCAAAGGGGGAACGGATTAGGGAGTGCGTGGAAGTAATTGCAGTGATGATGATGTCACCACAATTACTTCCGGGTTAGGGGTGGGGGTGGGGCGGCAAAGGCAAAAGTGGCCCTGGGTACGGGAAAGCCCAGGACCATGCTACATGTTCTGTTTCTGAGATGTGTCTCAGATCCATTTGACAAAGGCACATTACATAAATGGCTTTTACCAGGATTTTGTTTGTTTATCTGAAAAGTTTATATCCCACCTTTTCCATGCCAAAGCAAATGCCCAGTGGCTTACAAACAAATAAATAAATACAAAAATACAACACACAATATATAAAACAATAGCCAAAGTAATCAATAAAAGCAGTTGAAAACAAGTGGGGGTTGGCTGTCCAGACCATAGCAAGGCAGCAAAACAGCTCGCATATAGCACAGAGGGCAGGCACCAGTTCATCACCCAAATGCCTGACAAACAAACAAAAAAAGTTTTGAGTCCTTGCTGAAAAGCCATGAGAGAGGGGGTAGTTCATAATTCCCCCTGTAGGGAATGCCATAATTTTATGCTCAGCCATGTTAACAGATATTTTTATACATCCATGTTTTACCAAATGGCCTTTTTTTAGAAGGTGGGTACGCAATCTGGCTTTAGAAAGAGACAAAGTTTGAGGCTACCACAAGTCACAGCTAAAAGTTGGCAAATTGTAAGATACTGTACTTTCGATCTGCACAGTTTGGTTTTTCTGCACATGCCACTAAAAAGTATTGGACTCCTCAAGTATACAAACTCTATCTTGACCTCACTTATATCAGTACTGGCATGTGTATGCAGGGGATTCTACCAAGAAGTGATTGGCTCATTAACAAAGGGCAGTTTAACCATTGGGTACTGCTATTTCCTCCCATTTTGTCTTGATTGACAGTCCAGGGATAGCTCCCTCATCTTTAGTTCCCTTGGTATTCTTCCCTGAAGATCTTAAGGCATTATTTCCTTAAGTTATTTCCTTTAATCTGTTTATCCTTAGACCAAGAGAAGACTACCAGACAGTCCAGTTCACTTTTTGTATTTTTGATTTATATCATACTTAAGTGGGTGTTATAGATCCAAATGTTTTCTAGGCTTAGGATGGCAGGGTCACTGTAAGAAAGTATGAGAAACTCTGTTCGCAGTAGATGACGGAGATGTGAAGTTAAATGGATGCTAATCAGGAGCAGAGCACACATCTTCAGGTTCCAAAAACCACAGTTAAGATGTGGTGGTAGACATTTCCCTACAAAGCAGAGCCTATTTATGGCCCAGAGTATGGGGCTGTCTTGGATGGGGAGCAGCTTCAGTTAAAAGGGGGGAATGTGTTTCTCATTAAAGCTGTTATAGACTACAGGATGTTATCAATCTGCCTCAGAGAGTACTGTGCCATTTAATTCAGGTCGGTCAACTTGCACACCATCATAAGTGTGGTTTTAACTTACCTTATATGGGCACAGAGGGAGCTGTGATTCTGTGTACTTTATAAGGCTTTAAGGAGGAAATTTTTAAGACCAGAAACTGGCTGTTGAATGGACACAGTGGTAGTAAGGAATGGCTTCTGGCTCATAAACTTGAGCTTGGGTTTCCTAACAGCCTAACCTTTTGAACCCTTTTGGCATTCCCCATCCTCAGAGCTGTGGAAATGCAAGTCCGTGCCCAGCCAAAACTTGCAGCTTTTTTAGTCCAAATAATGCATTTAGCTGCCACTGTCTTCTGATAATTCATTCTCATCCAGCCTTTGAGGAAATGCCCTGACATTTTTCCAGAGCGAACTGCAGTTTACCACGTATAATATGCCGGAGGCCTTCATTTTTTCTCTCTGTCCAAGTACTGTTATGGTTTTACATTGCTCAGCAGAAGGGAAATGATGGTTATTTAAAGGTATTTCTAGTGAACTGGCCTTCTTGCTTTCCTGGAAAAGTCAGAGGGTCAACTTTTCAAAGGCAGCTCAGACAAACTTTTTGTGTTTTGTTTTTTTTTAAAGCATTGTATGTCTGTTGGTTAGGCAAAGTTTTCAGCCTTTACATGTGCTTATCAAATGCACATGTAATTATTTGCTGCTGAAATCCAGATAGCATTTGTTTTAGATCTTGGGGATGGGGGAGTTCTCCACACAGGAAGTTTACAGGAGCAATTCCTAGGCATGAATGCAGAAATAATTTAAAATTCAGAAATATCACAGGCTATAATGATTACACTTAACGGTGGCTATAGAATTGTTATTTAAACCTTGGTTGTTCACGAAGGACAACTACGTACATTCCAATTTGGACTGGGTTCATGCTCCTCCTTGGCCAACTGTGCAATTTTTGTGGGGTCCCCACTATTCCACCATGCATATGAAACATTGTGCAATGTGGTTGCTCCATGACAAGGCCTGTATCCATGATGACTTGATTCATATAACTCTACCCTTAGAAAAAAGCGAAGACAGATTGCATGGATCAAGCTATCCTGCATACAGACTTGGCATGGGATACTTACATCACATGTTACATTAGGTTATGGTATAGAGATCAGTTGCATGCCTACTTCTTGAGCACATGACAGCCCAGTTCTAAGCTGCATGGCCTATGCTACATCCAGCGCAGCTCAGGAGGTAGCGAGAGGTCTCTTTGGGATAAGGCGATATATTTCCCCTTACCCTGTTTCAAACTCCAGTCATCCCTATAGGGCTTCTCGGATCCATGCCAGCTATTTAGCTTGTGCAAATCCTGGAAGCCAAGAGTAGGGCTACCCGACCCAGGCATGGGGTTAGGGTACAGCAGAGGATGCCTCCACTGATTCTGCCCCTCTCCTGGACCTGACCCTTCCCCTGCCCAAAAAAGCCCCTTCCCTGCTTCCAAAATGCCCTCTTGCCACGCTCTCCCATACCACTCAGTGAAACCTTACAAGGGTTGCGGCCAGTACTGGGGTGGGATGCAGCAATACTGGATCAGCACAGACCTTCGCACCATCCCAGCAAGCTCAAGAGTAGTTGCAAACATGCTTTATGTCACTTTGTGACACTCTGAACCAGCATGGGGACAGCTACACTGGCTCAATAAGAGGTTTGGATTTCGCTCTGAGTCATACTATATGGCCAGAAAGTATCTGAACAAGTCCTCTGTGATCACTTACCATCCTTAAAATTTCTACATAGATATTATTTGAGTGTAGAAAATGGCTTGTATCCTGGCTCTACAGTTGCATATAATGAATACACATATCTCTTGTTTGCAGTGGGAAGCCCTAATTAGCAATGAGTTTCTACAGCATTTGCCATCCAGTGAAATAGACATGCTTGGTCTATTACTTATGTTGTACACTTGTGATACTTGCAAATTCCTACATGGAAAAGAGAGTCGTGTCAAAATCATCATGTGTGAATTGTTAGCAGAATTCCTTTATGTCCTCTGCCAATCTAAATAAGTAGGACATGGTATTCAAACACTGTCCCAATTTCAGCATATGCAAATATATCCTAGGATGTGTTTGGATGGTTGCTCTGCAGTGAAAGCTTTCCAAATGGATCAAATCCTAGTACATATGGCATATTATATTGTTATTATTAACAGTATTTATATACTGCTTTTCAACAAAAAAGTTCACAAAGCGGTTTACAGAGAAAAATCTAATGGCCCCCTGTCCCAAAAGGGCTCACAATCTAAAAAGATGCAAAAAGAACACCAGCAGATAGTCACTAGAAAAGACTGCTAGAGTGAGGTGGGCCAGTTACTCTGGGCAGGAGGCCTGGTCTAGAGGGTAGAGCCTCCGTCTGCCTGAAGATAACATCCACAAGGTCGCCAGTTCGAGGCCACCGGCACCGTGCGACTTTGAAACAGCTGAGAAGCTGAGCCGAGCTATTTCCATTTGCTCTGAGTGTGGGAGGATGGAGGCCAGGATGTGAAGCCAGATCGGAATGAAACACCTGAATGTAGTGGTTCTTGAAAGAAAGAACCTTCTTTCAATTGTAAAAATCCCTACGTAATAAGGGATTTAAATAAAGCCTGCCTATGTAAACTGCCTTGAATAAAGTCTTGAATAAAGACCAAGAAAGGCGGTATATAAATACCTATTATTATTATTATTATTATTATTATTATTATTATTATTATTATTATTATTATTATTACTCTCCCTCTGCTCTTACCCAGTTAGCAGCTTTATTTTATTTATATGCTGTTCACTTTATATTTTAAATGTATATATCACTTATGTTGATATACACAGAGAACATAATAAATAAATAAATGTTTAGAGATAAATAAACTATAAATAAATGTTTAGAGATTTCTTCTCCACTGCTTTAATATCTTTGCCATCTTCCCAATTATTATTTATTTGCATTTTACCTTAGAATCAATTTTCCAGACTGGCCAGGAATTATCCAATACCCTGGGATTTAGGAAGGACCTTTTGTTAAGTAAAGAACTTGATAATTCCTCCTTTTGGTTCTATGTTAACTATATCATCTTCATGCTTGATCCAGACAAAAGGAATATGCAGAGATATTCTTGCTTCCCTCCCCCATTTCAGAACAGAACTCCACTCACCTCAGAAACCTGCTTCTTGCAGACCTTAGTGTCTTTTGGAAACTTTTCTAGACCTTCAGTTTAATGGGGCTGCTTTTTAGGGACCATAATGAAGCCAGCAGAGAGGAGGGGACTTTAACATGACAGGTACAATTTATCTCCCCTGTATCTTCAAGATTGGGTGGGTTATAAAGCTAAATAATGAAGTGCATTTGCACAGTAAGAACAACTGCTTCGCAGGATCATTGCAATATGGGATGAGAAATGGCTAGGAAGTACTATTCCCATTAAAGGTACTGTAGAAAAAAATCCATGAGTGGAGGCTTTGGAATAAATCTTGGGAATGCAAGTAGCAGAAATGGTGACAAAGCAGCCATGTGTCATCACTCATTGCAGCATCTCCAGCTCTCTAACAGTGCAGTCCTGTACAGAACGTGTCTTCTCAGATGTGAGCTCCATTTAGTTCCATAGGATTTGCTTCTAGCCAAAAGCATATATGATTATAGCCTAAGGCAGGGGTCCCCAAACTCTGGCCCGGGGGCCATTTGTGGGCCTTGCAGATTCCCAATCCAGCCTCTGGCCCTCCAGCGACTTGCTGGAGCCCGTGCTGGCTTGACACAACTGCTCTCAGTGTGAGGGTGAGTGTTTGACCTCTTGCATGAGGCCAGGGCCTCTCTCCGTTGCTTGCTGTTTCACATCTGTGATGCAGCAGCAAAGGACAGGCCTTGAGCTATCGCAAGACCTTCATTCATTCATATAAGTTCCATCTCTAATATATTCATTTATGTAAATTTATTCAAATTTGAAATATAAATTCTTTTTTTTATGGTCCCCAATACAGTGTCAGAGAGATGATGTGGCCTCCCTGCCAAAAAATTTGGACACCCCTGGCCTAAGGCTCTGATCCTGTGTGCACTTAGTTAGGAGTAAACTCCATTGAATACAGAAGGCCTTACTTTAGATTAAACATGCATAGACATGTATTATAATATCTTTATTAATGGAACTGTTCCTGTTGCGTCTTTTCACCCCAACAGAAGAGCGAGTGGTTCCCATAGAAGTGTGCCGTTCGAAGCTGTCCAAATATTTGCAGGGAGTCGTTTTCCGCTGTGACAAGTGTACCTTCACCTGTTCCAGTGATGAGAGCTTACAGCAGCACATAGAGAAGCACAATGAGCTGAGACCTTACAAATGCCAGCTCTGCTACTATGAGACCAAGCACACAGATGAGCTGGACGCTCACCTTCGTGACGAGCATAAGGTGAGTGTGTACCAGCTGTGCCTGCCAGTGCTATGCTGTATAATGTTCACATTCCTAGCAACTCATGCTCTTTCTCCAAAACCATCTAGCAAGTTTTCAGAAAGTATTTCTTCAACACATGATTGGATTTACTGCCGCAAGAGGTGGTGCTGGCTGCTAACTTATTACAGCAATACCTTGACTTTCATGAAACCTTTCAAATGTATTGAAAGGCAATACACTGACTTTCACAACCACGTTTCAAATTTCACCCACGTGTTTTCCTCTTATGTCCAGCTTAATCCAACCCTCCACAGCATTCAGAGATGTTCTTATGTTTCTTTTTCTTTTGTTTCTGTTTATTTAGGTTTCATGCACTTTCGCATCTGTTTTATAGTTAGTTATTTGCAAGCTAAATAAGGCTATGCTTTGACTTTAATCCATGTTTTACTTTCATCCATGCTCTGTTCCCTAACCAGACAAAGTGCACGGTGCACTTTGCAAAGTGCAAAGAGAAGAACTAGACAAATTCATGGAAAGCTGGTTTATCATTGACAGCCCATGATAGCTAGGTAGAATCTCCATGTTCAGAGGCATTATACCTCTCTGTACCAAGTTCTGGGACCAAAGATGAGAAAGCATTTGCAATTTCACCTCACTGAATGCAGATAATGGCCACCATAAGAACAGCCCTGCTGGATCAGGCCATAGGCCCATCTAGTCCAACTTCCTGTATCTCACAGTGGCCCACCAAATGCCCCACGTCAGAGTTGCTGTGCAGATGTTTATTTCAGTTCTATTTTCATTAAGGTTCAAGATATTTTAAATTTCCCTTTGGGCCACATAGCACCTCTGGTGACATACATGTTGTTGTGATTCTTCCCTCTTCTGTAGTTTGAGGTGAATGATATTATGTATTCAGTGCCTTAGCTTTTTTTTTGTCCCTGTTCACCCGACATAGGTTTTACCCAAGTGTCGCACAGAATCTGGCTGGTGGGCTAATTTATACCTTGAGTAGCCATCATTAAGTATCTTCCAGACTTTTAAGTGGTTCTTAATGAGGGTATGCGTATATGCAGGCAGCAAATGGACTTGGTATCAAACATATTTTTCAGAGCATAATTCATACTTGGCCCATAAGGTGGGGGAGATACTATATCATGAATCACAAGCAGTTGTGGTCAACTAAGTAGTGTGGGGAGGAGTATAGGCCCTCATGAGTGGTTGCAACCCAGATGTGAGGGAAATGATCCTTCATCTCTCAGGTTGGTCCAGCTGATTGTCACCAATGGTGTGTGATGGTATAGTTGTGCTAGGATTGGAGCCACTTGAGTTACCCGTCGGGATTATGTAAAGCAGGTATAGATACTCCAGATAAATAAATTTGTAGGAGAGGGTCACTAAAATATAAAAAAGCTCCTTTACTGCACATAGCTTAGGTTTGCCTTAAAAATCACATGGGGGGAGGGGAGATGTGAGCTTTCGTTTGAGCTCTTCACTCTTACTGTGTGTCTTAATTATGCAATAGCAAAACACATTCCCCATTCTTGCACGGCAGAATGCAAGTGGATGATCTGCAGAATGCAATGCTGACCTCATTGCTCCCCACCCCTTTGGTTGGTTTTGATAGGATCCCTCCTCTGCCTTCTGCTTTCAGCAGTGCCCCACTTCAGGTTCCTTGTGTCCCCTGACAAGGGCAACAGCCACTGTTGCATGTTCCAATGTGTCTCTCTTTGTTTTGTCTTGTTTAACATTTCAGGCTTCTCAAAAATGTGTGTATGCAGGGAGGCTTGTTGCAAAATTTGAGACCCCTGTTGTGGAACGGATATTGGTACATGGCAGCACTTCCCAAAGTGTGGGTCATGAGCCCAAGTACAGTGGGTTGCAATCTGGGCCCATTTGCCCAAATACGAGCCATTCCAGGAGCCCCATTACTTAGCTCTGGAGGCTCTCCCAGCCCAGCAACCCTCTGTACAGGCCTCTGTAAACCTCAGAATGGCCCTCAGAACGTAAACCTCTGTAAGCCACTTCTGGTTTTCAGAAACCACTTCCAATTTGCTTCCAAAATCTGGAAGTGGCTTGCAGAGGCTTCTTAGTGTCATTCTGAGGTCTGTAGAAAGGTCTGCCAGGCCAGGAGAGGCCTCCTGCACCACCAGGACCTTCACAACCCAATGCAGAGCACGAGGCCCTGCAAAGTTTGGGAACTCCTGGTATATGGTAAATGGGAAGTTTAAAGTATATGTGTTGTGTAGATTGGGAAGTTCAAGCAAATGAGGCTCCACTGTATTATTTCCTTCTCCAAAGGTGAGTCGCAATTTTGAGCTGGTTGGACGGGTTAACTTAGATCAGTTGGAACAAATGAAGGGGAAAGCAGAGACTTCCAGCAGCGATGAGGAAGAAAAGGAAGATGAAATGAGTCCCAAGACTGAACAGAGAGGTCAGTATTGTCTCAACTCTGATGCCCAGCACAATGCTGCATCTAGCTAACCCTACAGAGTAACATTTTTAATTTGCCAGCATTTTACTTCAGGAACTCAGATATGCAATGGCTTAAGGCAAATTTTTTTTGTCAAGGTTCTTTTTTCTCTAAGCCTTCTAAAATTGTCATTTACTTTTTTGAGGAGGAGGAGTAATAAATTGTCAGATAACGCAACAGCAATGGGATCACATGGAAAACTTCATAGTGTGTGTGTGTGTGTGTGTGTGTGTGTGTGTGTGTGAGAGAGAGAGAGAGAGAGATCTACCTGAAACAAGCAGCTTCACATGGCCTGATTCAAATTTTTGGCTAATATGAAGTCACAAAGCTATGATGGCTAAAGGCAGCCCAGTACAATCCCAAGGAATGCTCTGTACCTAACATGTGTATGCATATATACAGTATATATGCCCACAGAGCTAGCATCACTTTTTCAAGTGCTTGCACAATCATCCATCTTTGCATCCATCATTTTTTTGTTCTAGTTTTAGTTTTTATAATTCTGAGTTGAAAATTAAGTGATCATTTAACTTAAAGCAACTGTGAAATAATTTGTTTTTGGGGGGGTGGGGGGGAGACCAGATGGTCTTCTGTACTTATAAATAGATTATCACCTAGAAACCAATTACATAATGAATATATCTGGGGCAAGTTGAACATATTTTCAGTTAGAACCACATGGGAAAGAGAGCTCACAGCTGAAACAGCCAAAAACCCATGGAGGGGATAAGAGGGAATAATCTAGCCTTTTCTGGAAAACTGTATGAGTATAATGTTGTAGATTACCTCTTGAGGATTGGTCATCCACCTTGGCTGCCCCATACCTAAGCTCTGCTGCTCTGGCCCTCTCAGTTCCTTGTGCTGCAAAAGACGTCACCTTAAAGAGAGAAGGAAGTCAGAGCCACACACGCGCAGCCTGACACTGTGATGACCCCCAGGCCTGGTTCTCTCTCTAGTGCAGCTGATGGCTATGTTTGACTGGCTTTGTGCACCCATGTAATTCCTCACAGTAGAGAGGGGCCTGATTCACTAGGTTAACATTACATGTTTAAGGGAACTGAAAGTATGCATTTGCATGGCATGTGCCCAACCAGTTCCACCTCTAGTTTCAGAATATAATTTTTGTATCACTTTGGAGCATTCAGAGCACATATATTATCTTAGTAATCCTTAACAACAGTTCTGTATGGTAGGTCAGCATTATCACCATGTAGTGTATGAGGAAATGAGGCAGGAAGTTAGCATGCTTGTGTCCAATTTAATCCAGTAAGTTGTGTTCATCAGCTCTGCAGGCAGCCTGCACAGGTGCTCACTGAAAATGGGCTTGAGACTTTCCTCTGTATGCCTACTAAGTAATAGTAATTAATATATTTATAGGCTTCTTAATAATAAAGATAGGAAAAACATGTTGGGGAAGAAACCATCGAACAAACTGGGACCATCAATAGCAGGTGATGGACTTTAAAATAATGCCCAGTTCTTATCAAAATGAGGAAGAAAGGACAAGAAGAAGATGCAGCAAACAATTAAGTCACTGCCAGATGCTCAACCCCGTTAGCCATGAAACAACACTAGCTGCAATCCTAAACATATTTACTTGGGAATAAGTCTGTTCCTAGCTTCTGATCATTGGAGGTATGTGGTCTCTTTAACCTTGTTCGATTCTTACCTAATAGTCATTTATATAATTGCCCAGTCCTATTCTTGCGGTACGCCAGCATACCGTGAGGTGTGCTGTCATGGCAGCCTCTCCACCAGTCTGCAGAGCACTGATGATGAAGAAAAGGAAGGCCCTCACAGCTGCTGGTGAGTTTCTGCTGATGGAGAGGCCAAAAAGGGGCAGGATGTGGGCAGATTGCAGCTGCAGCAGCATTCACCATATCCAAACCCCTGTCCTGGGCATGACAGACCCCTGGCAGGTGACTCAAATAATTGCCAGCCAAAAAAGCTGGTGCAGAGCTAAGGAGTTCCATAGGGGACCAGGAAGCAGCTGGGAAGGCAAGTAAAGTTTTTCTTTACATGCCTCTTCTGGCCAGCCTGGTCCCCTGCTGGCACATAGGATACGGTGCCTGCCATACCAGTGGCCCTGCATTCTGTGCACTGGCATGGGATAAGATTGGGCTGTTATTGTCCATCCCCATGTATTCCTGTCCAGGAATATTTTCCAAGACAAAAAAAAATTGAAAACTAGATTTTGGGATGAGTAGGAGAGGCAAAGCTCTACAAAATTTGTAAGATGTGCTAAATGAAGTCAATACATACAAATAAGCTCATTTTCCATCATTTTCAATGGCAATGTTTGAGAATTTCTGTAGCACATCAAATCCTTCCTCCACATGCTGTGGCAAATTTACTCTGTTTTGAGGACCAATCTAAGAAATAATGTAAACAGATGAAGATTAACATTTTGTGAAATGTTTTTTAGCATCAATAGGATAAAAATGTTCACCAAATGATACACACTTCTTGATAGTTTTAACAAGCAATGCATGGGAAAAGGCCTTAGGGCACATAGTGATGGTATCTCTTCACAACACTGAAACTGCCCAGAGAAAGAAGAGACTACACGCACACTCTGTGCATGTGTGGTTGTCAGCACCTTAAGTTGGCTCATGAGCTGTGTAGATTATAATAAAACATGGAAATGAGGCAAGGAGAGATCAGCAGTAAATGAAGCAAAATCCCCATTTCTTTCATTATGTACTTTGAGAGGAGTCGGAGAAGGCAAAGGCACTGGCATTCTGTTGTTTTCTTGCTCAAGATAATCCCCACTAAAGAATTAATGTGCAGAGCAGATGGCGCCGTCTCATTTTCAGTGAAAAGAATCAAGCAAGATAGTCCGAGCAATTATTTTTAATGGCCTGTGTGGCGATCATCTTAATTTTGTGAGAAAACGTTTCATCTTTTGTTTGGTGGCCTGCACTCTTGTGTTCACACAGGGCCTCTGTTTCAGCCACGTGGAATATCCATTGTGCTTTCCATGTATTGAGAGTGCCTCATAATATGGAAAGGACCTAATCCTGCCAAACTCAAGCACGTCCCATTGATTTCAGTGGAAGTGATTTAAGCACCTGATTTCCTCTTTCCCATTGGAATCAGGGGGAGTGCAATTCCAAGCATGCCTATTCAGAAGTAAGTCTCATTTAATTCAATGAGATGTATTTCCAGGTAAGTGCGTACTGGATTGCAGCTTTAGACATGCTTAAGCTTTGAATGGATCATGACCACCATTTTCATTGGCAGGATATACCCAGATTAATAAGACATTTTGTCGGATTCTACCAGAGTTCACGTGGCCAAAAAGGCTATGGCCGCAATCCATGTCTGATGGCAAAACACCCATTCATTTCTGTGGATTTGAATTGCGTTCTAAAGTTGATCAAAGCAGCTATGCCAGCAGCTGCCTGTTCCTTTTCAGGTTGTCTTACTGCCTATTTGTTCGCATTGTGATAGAAAAAAAAAATGCTGGTATGTATAAGAACATTAAAATGCTTGCCCTCTTTTTTCCCCTCCCACCAACTTCAAGACAACAAGTTCACAGAAAATTACAACTAATGTGAAGCCCAAAGAATCCTAAAAACTATACTTTCTGTGAGAGCAACTTCAGAAATTATAACAAGGGGAACAGGGCGGGAAGTGTATATACCACATGCTTCCAATTCCTCCACATCTCTGCACTGTACGAAACAGACCTTTTGCATTTGCCCAGACAAGCGGTCACTACTATAGAAATGAGAAGCTATTTGAACGCAAGAGATTTGCAAAGGAGAAGGGAGCACCAGATACTTGCGTCTCCTGTTTTGGCACTGGGGGTTATGCAGGATTCCCAACACATTTCTTTTGAAAGGCAAATAGTTTGTTTAAATGATGATGGACTTCAAAGGGAACCTCATTTTTGTGCTTTCATTATAAGCAACACAAGGACGCTTAACGGCTAGCTAACACTTGCTTTGTTTTACTGTAGGGTCCATGAGGCTCTCGGAGAATGGGGCTCCCGAAAAACGTTTCCCATGTGAATTTTGTGGTCGATCATTTGCAGAGGGCTCTGAATGGGAGCGGCATGTACTAAGGCACGGCATGTAAGTTGGTCAAGGAGCTACTGCTCTGAACAAATGAAGAGGCAGTCATGGTGGTTCCTCCCCATCCCATACATGCAGTGTATGGGTGTGCATGCGTACAGGTGGCCACGTATCCCATATCCACAGTTTCACTTAACCATGGATCAGATCCGCGGTCCCCCACACGCGTCCCCTCCAGAGGTGAGGGAAGCTGTGCTCACCTCTGGAGGGTGTTCTGAGCACTGCAGAGTCTGCAAGTGGCCTCTGCAGGCCTCAGAATGACTTTCGCAGAGGAAAAATATTGCTTCCAGTTTTACGATAAAAACGGTCTATAACAGTAGCAAACTGCAACGGTCACTCTGAGGCCCATAGAAGCCATGGGCAGACATGCACGGCCTCAGTGGGTCTCAGAACACCCTTTGGAGGGTGGACAGCATAGCTCCCCTTATCTCCAGAGGGTAGGGGGAGGCATCTCTCTGCAGTGGCAGATATGGGGGCATTCCTGGACCCTAACGGATCAGGCCCAAAGGCCCACCTAGTTCAGCTTCCTGTACCTTACAGTGGTCCACCAGATGCCACAGGAGCCACACAAAGCAACAAGTCACCTGCATCCTGGTGCCGCTCCCTGGCACCTGACATTCCGCAGTAGCCTACTTCTAAAACCAGGAGGTTGCACATACCCATCATGGCTTTTAACATGCGTTGGACTTTTCCGCCAGAAATCTGTCCAATCCCCTTTTAATGGCATCTAGGCAAGACGCCATCACAACATCCTGTGGCAAGGAGTTCTACAAATTACATGCTGGGTAGAGAAGTATTTTCTTTTGTCTGTTCTAACTCTTCCAACACTCAATTTTAGTGGCTGGTTCCGGTGTTGTGTGAGAGGGAAAAGAACATTCCCCTATCCACTCTATCTATCCCCTTGCATAATTTTGTATATCTCAATCATGTCCTCCGTCAGGTGCCTTTTTCTAGACTGAAGAGCCCCTAATGCTGTAGTCTTTTTTCATAAGCAATGTGCCCCAACTCGGTAATCATTTTGGTCGCTCTCTTCTGGACCTTTTCAATTTTCACTTTCTTTTTGAATATAGGAGGGTCCCTTGCAACACAAAAATTACTGGCACCTGAGATGCATATTTGGCTTGATCATGGTTCCTCAAGTCACATATGGCTTGCTGAGACTTTTGAGGCAGCTGTTGATATGCGAATATAGAAATGGAGGCAAGTGGGCGGGAAAAGGTGGTGCAAATTGGCATGATTTGGTGGGCCACTGTGAGATACACGAAGCTGGACTAGATGGGCTTATGTCCTAATTCAGCAGGGCTGATCTTATGATGGCAGGATGTATGAACATTATCCATGGCAAAAACATGAAATCATGTTACACCTCACCATGAGTTACTTTCATGTGTGTGCCCACAGTGGGGTGATGCCACAAGTCACTGCACCAGGTCCAGGGAAAGGTATCGAACCCACTGCACTACCCATCAGGCAGTGCATCTCGCATGGAGCATCCCTCTTCTCCAGCTGCACTCAGTCCTCCAAGGGTCCTGAAGAGGGCTTTCCCTGAAGCCAGCAGGGGCACACCTGACAAAGGGGCACTTCTGGACTTCTATCCTTCCAAGGAAGAAATACAAAATTTGATCTGACCTCCAGGAACTCCTTCTTGGGCATGTTAGGCAAATCCATCCCCTTCTCTGTCTCCGGAGTTCAAAGTAAAGAGGAGGGTGTATCCATTTGTGTAAAACGGGAGGTAAACCTTCCCTCCATGAGAGATTTGGTCCTTTTTCCCCCAGACCTTATATTGAAAATCTTGGTATGGATAATGAGGAGAGGTCTTAATATGAGAATGGATAAGTGAATATCTGGCAATATCAACAATATTGACAAAACCTGACAATAGTGAAAATACTTATAAAGAGCGAAGAGTGTACTATGATGCTTATATAAATATCTCTTTTTACTGGACCTTTTGGCCTAATTTTGTACAACATTCCCTTTCTGTATGTCAGGTATACATGTAGGTGACTGCTCCATGCATGCAACAAAATGGGCTCCAGTCCATAACAACCTATGTCAGAATTAATTACAGGTCCAGCCTATTTATACACAGATTTTTTATACACGAATTTGACTCAACATGAATGGCCCCTGCAAATGAGAAGGAATGTGCTGATCCCTGGAGAAGGGGAAAAATGCATCCCTTTAAAATCAATTTTAAAAACTGAACAGCCACCTTAATGAGAGAGAGAGAGAGAGAGGGAAGCTGGCTGTGACAATCCATCAATCCTTCTCTTCCAAGGAAGAATTACAAAATTTAATCTGACCTCCAGGAACTCCTTCTTGGGCATGTTAGGCAAATTCATCCCCTTGGAAATAAAAGTGATCACTTTGCATTGGTGAAGGGAGGGACTGAGTGAAGCGCCTTTCTAAGTGCTTGGAGGACGACTGATTGATGGATTGTCTTCTTAATGACTATTATCTTATGTCACAAAGGTCAGCAAGGCTGTTTTTAAATCACCGGAGTAAAGAAACTTTGTTTTTTAAATTGATTTGCTATAGTGTGTTTTTTGCCATCCCATGTGAGGCTCAACCTGTAGTTGGTCTTTATGGTTGGCCACAAGATTCTCTCATGTTTCCTGCTACAGGGCTAGCCCTAAAATGTAAGAAAAGATTGGCACTGCCTACAGTAGCTTCCCTGTTGCAGCTCACATGTGCTCAAGCTCGGCTGGGCCATGACATGCAAATCCCAAAGAGAGCTATTGGATGTGTGTCACGTGTCAAAACTGTCTCATTGTCTCCTTCTCTATTGGCTGGATTTCCAGGGCTGTGAACGAAACCAAGCGGGTGATTAGTGAAGCTGGCCAGCCGAAAGAGGATGCCGAGGAGAGTGTCAAGGTACCGCTGGCAGAAGAGATGGACAGCAGCACAAAAATAGTGGTGGACTTTTCCCATAAGAACGAAACTGCCGTCTGTATTGTTGCTGCTGCTGATAAATCACTCCAAGATAATGGAGAGGCCAAAAGCGAATGAGCACCTGGTGTGATTTCAAACAACCTACTTGAACAGTGATGGACGGGAAGGGGTGGGGAGGGGGATGAGGAGGAATCAAAGCTGCTTTTAGAACTGAATGATCTATTTTCAAAGCACTGGTACCTGTGTGTATGTGTGCGTGTGTGTATGTGTGTGAGTGTGTATGCGTGCCTGTGTGTACATATATTAAATTTATTTAATTGACGACAACAAAATATGTGACTCCAGTACAAACTCTACAACTCTTCTGGATCCTGACAATGGGAAGTTACATTCATGTGGACTTGAGAAGCGAACTCCCCACTGTTCTCGTGTTACGCCAACGTGCTTTGCCATGGAGACTTTGGATTGTTTCGAGAATGGAAACGTCATGAGGAAGGAAGAGTGTAGGGGACAAACTTGCAGCGCACAAATTTGGGCGCATTTTTTTTCTAGTTTTAATATACATACTACACTTTTCCAGACTGATAAACTGACTGACTTGCTTTAGAAGAAGAAGAAGAAGAAAACAAACAAAAAAAAAACAACAAAAAAAACTGCTTTTGCTTAAAACAGTCACCTGTTTCCTAGTACCTCAGAATTAACCAAGGGAAATTAAAAAACAAATCTCTGCATTTGTCAGTACTACCTGTTGTCCTTGTGATTAAATGTAGAGAGAGACTGCTGGGCAAGATGGTGAATGGAAGAAGAAAAACCACAAAGTTTTAACAAAAAAAAAAAAGGAAAACAAAATTGTGCTCAAAATCCCTGTTGGGGTTTGATTTCTTAAAATACTGTGATTTTTTTAATTATTTTAGTAAAAAAAATTACAAAAAAGAGAGAGAGAGAGAGAGAGAGAATTCCTAGATACCTGTCTGTGACTTGTCATCTTTTATTCCAGGTAAGCTGTTCGTTAGCGTTCAGCTATGATTTTAGCGTGTTTTTTTAATAGACTCATGTGACTATGTGCCGTTCTTGTTTTGCCCCATGTCTATATGTACTCAGCCTGAGGGATTACAAATACAGCACAATTTTAAGTTTGTTTTTTTTCATGTAAAGTAATGTTGTTTCCCCAGCCTGGCCCCTCCACCACCCCACAGACCTGGGATTGGTACAGGGGATTAGTTCTTGTGAATAGAATGTTTCTTTTTTTTTTAGTTTTGAACATGTGGAAATAGCAAAGAAGTAACTTTTTTAAGAAAAAGAAAAAACCCAATAAACTAAAGAACCAAACTTACAGCACAGCTATGCAGGTTGTGGACCAATCAAATAGGTCCTCATAATCCATTCTGTTGCTTGTCAAATTGAACATCTCTCACTGGTTTATTATTTTGGTTATTAAGAACGGTTGCCTTTTTTTGTAAATGGCGTGTCTTGTTTTGGTGCGATGGGGGGAGGTGGGAGGGAGCTGATAAGCGCATTGTTCTGCAAGCTTGAGGTGACTGAATTCCATACTGTTGGGAGCCTGGAGATCTGCTCTTTATGGATTTCAGGGTGGGAGCTGAACTGTTTGTTATCACCTCCCATTAGCTCTTTGCATGAGGGGGAACAGCATAGCATAAATAGGAATCTACATACATGGAAACTGACCTTGTGTTCCTTATTCTTGCGAAGGTCTTTGGACATTTTGCATGAACATGAAACAGAAGATTCAGACCCATGGGTAATGATCTGATTGTGAACAAAGGGGGTTCTTTCCAAAAAGTAGAAAGTACTTGGCTGAAACATAGTTTTAGAAATGCATGCGTCTCTTTGGGTTGGTTTTTTATTTTCATTTCTTGTTTTTCTTTCTTTTTTCTTTTCTTTTTTTGAGGGGGTGGGGCGGGGGGGGCGGGAGACAGGAGCTTGCTGAGAAGTCAGTGTCCAACAGAACTTCTCATCACAACAGTGGCAAAAAGAAAGAAAAGGAAATGAATACTGTTGCATTTGTGGAATAAGTGCTACTTGAAAAGCATGGTGTTTTGATTTCTGAGGGTTCATATTTTGTGGGGGTGGGAATTTTTTATTTGTTGGGAGGGAGAGTCATGTGGAAAAGACATTGGAAGGACAAGTATAAATACACATTTTGTGTCTGAATGTTTTTGCTTTTTTTTTTTTAAATTGGCTTCATTTCAAATGTATTTAAACAGTTCCATACCTGGATTGGGTGTTTGTAATGGTTACCAAAAATTAAAAAGTTGAAAAAAAAATGAAATAAATGATTGTGACATGCTTTTATCACTACTTTATTTTTCAAATAACATGTAAATATTGTAATCCATTGGATTTGTTTTGTTTTGTTTTTTTGCTAACCTGTTAATAAATATATGGGACCATTATCCTTTTTAACAAGTCTAGAATGTCATATTTTTTTTTTCTTGTGTTTTTTTTCCTCCCAAATGTATACCTTGATATATTGTGGACACACATTTTAGATGCATTATTATGATTCTGTTGGCTGTAATGATGACCTAGGATTGAGAATAACATTTTTTTTCATTTGTTTAATTTATACAGAGGACTTTTTTCAGAGTTTGACAGAAGGAAATAAATAGCAAAATGATAACCCATTGGCTTCAGAACTCAGTATTTCCTAATTAAATTTAACTACTGCTCAGTGTTTGGCGGATGAGGAGTGGAAGTTCTGAAATGTTGCACTGATATCTTTTTTTAAGGCAAAAGAAAATGAATAAAGAATTTTCAAAAGTGTGTGTGTGTATGGTTCTATCCAGTTGAGAATTAAACTCCCTTATCTGTTTCCTTTTTGAATCTTTTTTCCCACAACTGAATAATTGGAGGGTGGGGAATCTTATTTCATTTAATGTTCTCAAAAAAACAAAAACAAAAAATCAGGAAAGCAAGGACTGTTCATACTTTTCAAGGTTTGCTGCTTTTGCTTCATCAAAGGTTCCTTTGCTTAAAAAAAACAAAAAAAAACCTCCCCCCCTTCCCCTCCCCCACAAGAAGTAAAAGCAGTTTACAGTCCATGCAACTTACAGGTATGATCTAGCCCAGCAATTTTCAACCTTTTTTCATTTTACAGCACACCGACAAGGTGCTAAAATTGCCAATACACACCATCGAGTTTGACAAGGCACACGATGCTGCCAGTGGGGGACTCACATCTTCAATTGACCTTACTAATAAATGACCTTCCCCCAAATTCCTGTGGCATACCTATGGACCACTTGCGGCACACCAATGTGCCACAGCACAGTGGTTGAAAATGGCTGATATAGCCAGAGTCCTTCAAAGGCTACAGTCAAACAGATGCCTACTTAGGAGCAAAAAATCAGTGAACTCAGTGGGACCTGTTTCTGCACAGGCATGCTTAAGATGGTGCAATAGGGTCCATTATGGCTTCCACTTAAAAGTTCAGTACTTCTTAACAGGGTAGGCCATGTCAACTGCAGATAGCCAGGCTTAAAATTATTTCAGTCATGTTCAATCTAAATAATTCACTGTTGATAAGAATTGGTTTTTAAAAAAGTTAAGTGCTTGCCAAATTAAAGAAGTGTTTAATCATAAAAAATAACATTTGTACTGTATAGTGCTTTCTGAATGGGCAAAGTGTTTCAGGTGTAGGCTTTCAAAAGTATGCTACCTCGGAATACCAGATGTAATTAGTCTGGAATTCCTTGCCACAGGATATGGTGATGGCATCTGACCTAGATTGAAAGGGGATTGGACAAATTTCTTGAAGAAAAATCCTTCACAGGTTACAAACCTGTGTATGGGTATGTGCAATCTCCTGGCTTTAGAAGTAGGCTACCTTAGAATACCAGGTGCAAGGGAAAGGCATCAGGATGTAGGTTTCTTCTTGTGTGCTCTCTGAGGCACTTGGTGAGCCACTGTGCAACACAAGAAGCTGGACTAGACAGGCCTTTGGCCTGTTCCAGTGGAGCTCTTATCTGTGTTATCTCAATGTCGTTACAACAATCCTGTAAGGTAATGAGTATTATTATCCCCATATTGCAGTTAGAAAGGTGTGATTGAGTGGTTTGCCTGATGCTCAACCCAATGAGACTTCACGGCCAAGGTAAGATTTTAACTAGGGAGGTCATGAGGGGTAGCTCAGTTTTGTAGCCTATACCAGCTCTAAGGGGGTCAGGATTCAGCATACATCCCTGCTGAACCTGCCTCTCCCAGGCCTCATCCACCCTCCTCCCCACCCCAGTCACCCACTTAGTCTGTCCACTCCCCCATTCCATCCTCCCTGACCATCACAGATACCACTAATCCATGGCGTAGCTAACGAGGGGCGGGGGGTGGTTTGCCCCAGGTACCAGCCTCGGGGGGGGGTGACACCACAAATGAGCGAACATCGCGGAGGTTATGGGTAACCCTGTCATGCTCTATACTGTTGGATGCAGAATTTCCAGCCGACGCAGTGCAAAAAACCGGGGTGAAATATCTCATTTCCACCAAAAGTTATGGCCAAAAAACCGGAAACCAAAAAATGCATGGAGCCCTATGGAAAGTGAAACCAAGCCATATTGCACGCTTACTCACCAGTAGGCGAACTTGCCTTAGTCTGTTGGAAAGGGCAGGGTGGGAGGAATCCAACGACACCAGAATGGTTCCTATCCAATAAAAGCAGCCCCCAAAAAACGCCCAAGAAGGAAGTCCCTCCCTTCAGGCAGACGAATGTATTGAGCCCTATGGAAAGCAAAACTAAGCCTCATGGTTGTGTTTACTCACGAGTAAGCAAACATGCCTTGGTTGCTGGTCAAGTCAGGCAAAGGAATGCAAGACTAGCTGCATGGTTCCAATCCTATGAAATTGGAGCTCAACAAATGCTCCAGAAGGCAGCACCCTCCCCCCAAGAATAAAACAGGCTTGAGCTGGTAAGGTGGGCACTGGGGAGGGCTGAAAATCTCACTGATTTTTTGTGGGGGGCGGTGTTATTGCGTGTAGGCTACAGAAAAAATTCACTTGGTGAAACAGGGTTAGCTTCCCCTTATTTAATTATCTGTTTTTCTTTAATTGTTTATAATTATTTTATTTTGCTTGATGATGTTACTTCCAGCCATGACATCACCTCCGGTAGGTCCTGAACAGATTATCATTCTAAAAAGTCGGTCCCAGTGTTAAAAGTCACTGCCTTAACTCAAAAGAGTCCAATGAGATATCCTCCGGGGGGAGGGGTGACACCCTAGGGACCAAAATTCTGGAAATCATGCCTTTTAGGAATAATACCATCATGTTATATACCATTTGATGTGAAATTTCATCCATTGCTTATGGGGAAATATTCACTGCATTTATTTTCTGGCCATTATTATTCATTCCATGTCATGACTATTACTATTTGTCTCACCTACCTCACAGGGTTGTTGTGAGGACAAAATAAGAGGTGGAACCATGTACGCTACCCTGAGCTGCTTAAAGGAAGGGTGGTATAAAAATGTGAATTAATTAATTATGTCGTATGGGGCGACAAAAATTTATGGGCCCGGAGGGTCAAATGACCTAGCTGCCCCCCCCCCCGGCTACACCACTGTATAGGATTGAAAAGGTCCGCAAAAATAAAATTCTAGGAAAGGTGTTTTGCAACTTTTTTAATGAAAAGGTTTGTCTGGCTGGCAGTTTAAAAATAAATTACCCATCTAGCTGACACTTTGCTTAGGAATATCTATGAAAAGTCAATGTTTTTCACTGAGGGAATGAATAATGTTTTAAGTCTCTTTAATTAAAACAAACAGGACTGGTTGTGTGATTATAGATGGGAAAGGTTATATGAGGTCTGCTAAGGTTGAATCTGAGGCTATCCTCAGCTATCCTCCTCTACTGATTGGCAACACTGTGATGATGTTACCATAGTGCCTCATGGAAGAGCGTACATGGCCGTCTTGAGTGTCCAGCAAACCCAACTCCTTTGGGGGGGGGGGATTGGAAACCACTGCCTGTACATTGTTGCCTCGCAGGTGGGAGTGACAAAATAAACATTGTCAAATCATCCTGCGTACTACAGTAGATACAGAGTAATGTAATACATAAGTCATATGTAATACGCAGTTCCACCAAAGTTAGAACTGCCTGCATCAGACCAGTCTTTGGAGCATAGAGTCAACAGTGCTGTGCTGAGTCAACAATCTGTGGCCAAGCGAATAAGCTGGGAGATTCATGATTCAAAATTTCATCTCTGCCATGAAGCCGCTAACTGACCTTAGGCGGGTCACCAGCTCTCAGCATCAGTCCTTCATCTGCAATACAGATAACATGGCTTTATTACAGAAGGCTGGCAGGGATTGCTAATTTAGATGAAGCACATTGAACTCAAAAGTGCTATATAAATGCTAATTATTATAACTATCTAGCTGTAATTGTTCCTTTCAAGGCATCTTCAGCATCGTTAGATGTGTTGCTTAGCAACAAGAAAGTTAAATACTTGTACATCACTGTTGTTCTTGGGAAATAATCTGGACAATTAAATGCTCAAAATTCAATGAGTAAACCATAATTGCAAGTAGTATCAATCAGTGACAGGCAGAACCCTGTGTACAAGTGGCTAATTTTCTTCTGGGAAAGAGGTGATAATTCTGATTCTCATGTAAAAGACATTTTGCAAAATGAGCCTCCAAGATTCTCAATTAAATAACCATATTACAAATGAGATGAGCACAGCTCAGATGAAAACATTAGCAGAGATGTGATGGAAGGGGGAGCAAGGTGTTTATACAAATGAGACTCTTTTCGCTTTGGTTTGTGTCTGCTTCAGCCATGGGGGGGCATGGAGAAGGCCCTGTCTTGGAAAAGAAAGCTTTTACTGCTAAATCATTGGGCATCGCTGGCTGAATTGTCATGTCAGCAAAATTACCATCTAGATAGGGTAGCCAACCTTTCAGCTTTAGGGCTCTAGAGTTCCAACAATTGTTGTGGAGGAGGGAATTTCAGCAGGTGCAGCTTGTCATCTGTGAGACCTGTGGATTCACTTACCTGCAAGTTTTGGCATCCATAGGAGTTTCAGGAATGAAGCCCCTGCAGATGTCAAGGGGCAACTGTAAATTCAAAGAGCAATTCAAAAAACTCATCACCAGTAATAACCCACTATACCAAGGGTGTCCACAAACATTTTGGCAGGAGGGCCACATCATCTCTCTGACACTGTGTCAGGGGCCGGAGAAAAAAAGAATTAATTTATGTCTAAAATTTGAATATATTTACATAAATGAATATATTAGAGATGGAACATATAAATGAATGAGGGGCTTGCAATAGCTCAAGGTCTATAAAAGGCCTGGCACAAAGCAAGCCTAACCTTTCCCTGGGTGCTGCTGCTGCATCACAGACATGAAACAGTGAGCAGTGGAGGGAGCCCTCGTCCCACAGCTCATGTGAGAGGGCAAACAGTCCCCTCACACTGAGAGCAGTTGCAGTGGGCCAGCATGGGCTCCAGCAAGTCTCCAGAGGGCCAGAAACTTTTTGAAGACTGGGAGCTCCCCACGGGCCAGATTGGGAGTCCCCAAGGGCCACAAGTGGCCCCCGGGCCGGGGTTTGGGCACCCTTGCACTATACCGATGGTTTTCAGACTTTTAGCACCGGGAGCCACTTTTTAGAATGATATTCTGTTGGGCCTCCCTGGCCCTCAAAAGGCCTTGGAAAAACCTGTAAATAGGCAATGGGGGCAGTGGTCTCAGTGGCACCCCCGGGTGGTGTCCTGGTGGCATTTGCCCCCTAGACCCCTCCTAGGTATGCCAGTGCTATACCTTTCTTAGCTCCAGAGGGAGGGATATTTTGGCAGGTGCAGCTTGTCACATGTGATATCACCTGCAGAATATTCTGCAGAATATTCTGTCTTGAATGAGTGTCCCTGGGGGGGGGGGGGGTTGGCCACTTTTCAATTTCATCCAACCTCAGTGACTGCACTTCAAGCTCAAGGATACTTGTGTGTGTGTATTTTTGGCCAGGTTTGCTGTGAAATCTAAGTAGCTTTGCAGAAGGCAGGCTCACTTGTTCTCTAGTCTAGAATGTCTAGTCTAGAATGTCTAGTCTAGAATGTCCAGGGACTGGGATTCCTGGGACTGGGACAATGTAAGTAGCTAGGAATAGGGACCGTATTTCTAGCTAATGTTCAGGGAATTCATTTTTGTTTTGTTTTCTCTCTTCATTCCTGTCACTCTAAGCCAATCTGCAAACTTCATGGGTTTAGAAATGATTTCTCTTGAGTAGCATTCTGGCACCCTCTGTTGGGCATTGTGAGTTATCACAACCAATTTGGTCAAGCTATTTCCTTGTGGCCACCCAGCCGAGCTCAGACATTGGCCACCAGCCTTCTTGTTGTACATTTCTCAACCCCCCTTTCCCTATTTGATTTAATTCTTTTTCTTTTAGATGTTGAATATATTATATGATGCCTCCTTGCCTGTATAGTCCTTGTTCATAAGTAATTCACAGGGTTGTCATAGCTGACTCCTGCTGGACACTACTGCAATCTGATTTTAAAAACAAACTTTTTGAGTTCTGTGCTCTACTGAGAGAGGAGTTTTCCTAGATGGCCCCTCTCTATCTGGTCTCCTTAGCTGGGGGTGGTGACAGTGGATAGAATTACTAGTCACATTGTCATTGTCCCCATTAGGCTGCTGGTGAAGTAAAAAAGAAAAGCAGAGGGAAGAGCATGTGAGCACTAACCACTAGATCCTACTCCTCTTAGTCAGCCTGTCTTCTCTGGCTACCTTCCCTGAGAACATCTACTCAATATCCAGGATGCTTTGCATTGGATGATTCAGCAGGTGTGGCTGTTTGCATCCCAGCTGAATTTCCCTTGCCACGTGTTTGTAAAAGTCAAAGGAATCGTAGGGTTGCCAGCTCTTTTCCTGGAGGATCCTCTGAGACTTTAGCAGTTATACATTTGCAGAAATGTTTCACATGATGCTTTTCTCCTCATGCTGAGCAAAAGCTTCAAGTGTTGAATTTCTGTGGATCAGTCAACTGTGACAGTACAGGATCCCACACTCAGGAGCGTCTTTCTGTCTCTTGAGCAGCTGTAAAGAGGGGTGCAAGTGTGTCCACTGCCAGGTTCTTCTGCTGGTCCCTTTGCCCACCCTCCTGCCTTGTCTACCAGAGCATGATGGTGTCTTGTTTTGCCCTACAGTTAAGAAGTAGGAAAGTTGGCCATGGGACAAAAAACAAGACATGCACATCAAGGCTGCTAAGGAGACATGATAATGTTCCAGGTTGCAACCTGGCAGCCTTATTAGCAATTAAGTTAATGTTTTCTCTCAGGAGAGGGACTTTTTTTTGTTACTGATAGTGTGTGATTTAATTTAATTTACTCTACAGAGTAATTGGATTGGGGAGAAATTTCTGACCAGCTTTTGGATAAAATCAAGTGTATCTAGTCCAGGCTGTCAGCTTCCATTCATCAGAGCTGCACCTTAAGGGAAAGGGTGTTGCGTACACTCTGGCAAACCTTGGCCATTTTTTGGACCTTGGAAACAACTTGACAGGTCCCTTTGTCCTTTAACAGTGGCAGGGCAGGCAGAAATAAACCAGCGAAACCTAATTTGTTGTGTTTCTTCTTGTCATGCGCCTGTTACAGGAACACAAAGAAAAGGACCACTTTGCTAAGTGAGCCATGCATGCAGGACAGATGACCCCGATATTCTCCCAGCATGCAAAGCAGTGGTCTTTTGGGGACTCGTGTTATTGAAAGAACTTTTTCAATAATAATGGCAAGGGGAAGCAAGGAGAGAATCTCTGAATGCCAGTGACTTGCGAGGGACAGCCTTGCACTAAAGAACAACTTGCGCACTTACTCACATGAGCTTAGTCTTGTGGGAGCCACAAACTCATGCAAAATCTGGGCTTCATTTTCCACAGAGTTGAGATTTCACAGGAGTTCACAGTCCCTGTGTCGTGTTGTTCCTGTGAGCTGTTTGGGGCAAGCCAGCTGCCAGCGCACCATGAGGACCACTGTTGCGCTACAAGGCTTTGTTGTGAACGGCGGTGAGAAGAGGGAAGGTGAGGGCACATCGCTTTTATTAGATCACGAAATGCCAATGCGGAGCACCTAATTTCGACACTGACCTTAGTGCCGCATGCTAGAGGTCCATTAACATGCTGATTAAATAGATCAACAAGTGCTTTAGCAATAATTTGATATTTAATGTTTGGCTTGCTATTAAAATGCTAATTAAATGTTTTAACATGCCACACATGTTTTATGTATTAATAAGCAATAAGCATTCAAGTTATACTTCTTGTGCGATTTAGAATTAATTGAAGGGTAGTGAGGGTTTCTCCTTTATATACCTATTAAACCCCTGTAACGGCTGTTTTTACAGTTGATTGGTGTTCATTTAACATACCATAATTGCTCTTTAAATACATTAAGTGCGTATTTGAGACAATTTACAGTGTTAGCGATTTCCCAGCAGTATTCCTCTGAGGTATACGCCAAGCAGCTTCCACGCCGCAATTCTCCAAAGTGCATGGTGTCTCTTTTTCCCCTCTTGCGTTGTGAGCAAAGTGTGAAGGCCCTGGGACTCTGCTGTTGCAAGCCAAGGAGCACAGGGGGGAAATGTGCTCCCTCGATGCTAAAACAATCATTCTACCCACCTGCCGCTACTTAGGTGAACATATGGGGGTAGTGGAGTGATTTTACTGGAAAGCACATTTGGAGAGCCACTGTTGTGTGTGCCCTAGATAACAAATGTGGAAGGTGGGGAAGGAGTGTTTTGGAGCAAGACATCCACAACCATTAGGCAGGCCTGTGTATAGAGTACAAGTTGGCACCAGCTCAGGTAAAAAAAATAAAGAATATGGCATGGGGAACATAGTTCTTCTTATGTCAACTTGCTTAAAAAATCAAGTTGCTAGCTCTCACTATCATGAAGAAGGTACCGTATTTTTAGCTCCATAAGATGCACTTTTCCCCCCCAAAAAAGTGGGGGGGGGGAAGTGTGTGCGTCTTATGGAGCGAATACTGGGGGCAAGGTCCGCACCGGGGGCAAGGTCCTCATTTGCGCAGGCGCCACAGGGAGAGGGCAGGCTTACTTTAAAAGTAAGTTTTCCTCCTCTAAAAACTAGGTGCGTCTTATGGTCAGGTGCGTCTTATGGAGCGAAAAATACAGTATATATCTGGGGATATCAGCAGCTGAAGCTGTTGTTGAGTACAATTTCCAGTGATCAGGTGCAGAGCTTCAGTGTCAGGCATACCAAAAATGGTGAATCAATTCTGCAAAGTGCAAACGTTGAATGGAAAGTAGATTTCCATTCTCTGCTCTGTTTGCAAATACGGTTTGTACTGAGTTTAGTTTCCTTTTCAGTGGCTCTTCGCAAGACCTTCAATCTGAGCTACCTACTGTCATGGAAATGTGCAAAGTCCCTTGAGGAGAAAGGGTGTGGTGTCAACAGTGGCCCCTTGCTCTGGCAGGTAAGCATAGGGTTAATCCCAGGGCTCTAACTAGCAGTGGGTATGCTGCACAGCTGCAGCCACTAGAGGTTACCAGGTCATTAAGGGATAAAAGCAGCACCTGATGAAGGGAGAGTTTGGTGGGTAGTAGAAGAAGTAAGACTGGAGGAGCTGAACTGATGGATTAATGGACCGAGGAACTGCTGATGGACTGACTAAAGGACAGATGCTGGAACAGAGACTGCTGGAGATTGGTGTGTAGCTGCCATGCCCAAGACCTGCTGAGGACCAAGGTGTTGCTGTAGTGGCTGGAGAAGCTGCTGGCAGGAGGGAGGAGGATCTCTCCAGGTTGAACAGGCAAGCTACCCTGGTGGTGGGATCCAGCAGTGCTGCAGGGCAGAACTAGGGGCATTGTTGGGGAAAGAAGGGAAGCTAATTAGCTTAAAGTGGGTATAATTATCTAAGTGATGTTTGTACCAGGAATCTGCCAAAACACCTACTTAGCAGATGCTGCACCTGGATTTTCAAGGCTGGAGACATATGATCATAAACAGAATTGTAAGTGTGGTGGAATCAAATGCAATCTCTTGGGCTGCAAAAATGTATAACTACAGTGGTGTCACTAGGAATTGTGTCACCCAGTGCGTGAGGCCAACGTGTTACCCCTATGATGGACCTCCTCCCATGCAGTGGGTGGGGCAACATCTCAGGCAGTGATGAACCATTGCCCCGCCCCTGCTGCTTATTTAGCTTTTGACAGAGTAGCGATATTTCAGCGTGGTGTGTTTCATTGCCTTCTGCCTGAAATTGCACATCGGTTGATATATAACATGATGGTATTATTAAAAAATGTCAAAGTTTTTAAAAATTTTGGCCAGTAGTGATGGCCCCCCCCCCCATACGCACTACCCGGTGCAACTAGCACCATCCCTAGTGACACCACTGATAATTGACAACTATCTTTTAAATGAAATTGTGTCAAAAGTTTTTTTTGCATGGTATGCAATGTTGGAAATCTGAATGCTGGAGAGCTGTAGTGCACTAGCGGGAAAAGCTCTTTGTTTCCCATCTTGTCTTTTGTGTAATGATGTGTCTCTTGACAAGGCAGTTTAATAAGGCTTTCCTCCCAATTGCTCCCTTAAAAAAAAAAATCTAAGACCTATCTTTAGCACCAGATGAACAAAGGGCACTTTACCTGCGATAAAGAATGAGTTCATTTTTTGAAAGTGCAAGTTTTTGAGGAAAAGGCAAATTTCTCCAGTAATTTACAATGAAATAAATATTGAAATTGGAGCCATTTGGTACATTGTCTCCCAGGTGTCCGTGGAGTGTGCAGTCGGCAGATTTGTGTCAACGATTGCCAAGTGGAGCTGGAGGTCGCTCTGCTGCGGCAGCCATATAAGGAAGTCGCACGAACTGTGATTTTTCATTTAGCTGCACAAACCTTTAACCAAAAACTGCAGTTAATGTGCCCATTTGGTTGGAGAAATGTAGGCCAAACTATTACAGCAATGTCTGTACAATCCTATATTAATAACTACAGCTTGTGGTCTGCAGGAATGGTTAAGTTCTGGTGAACACTGAAAATTCTTCCTTCCCTGGTCAAAGGCTGGTTTAAGTGTGTGAATGATGAACTCCCACACCTCACCTCTTTCCTGTCATGCAGGCTCAGAAGGTTAACGGCTTGGACAGTGGTGGACCTCCTATTCAGTTAATGGGGAAAATGCCCTGGGCGTGGAGCTCTGCGCACCTTTAGGAGCCTCTCTGGGAATCTTCATTGGGGAAGCTTTAGGAGGCACGAGGCACCGTGTGCTCCAGGTAAGTGGGGGGGGGAGATTGGTGCATGGGGGGGATGGTGGCATCCTGAGGGGGGCCCCATCGCAGAAGTTTGCCCCAGGGCAAGGGGCTGGGGAGGTCTGCCACTGATCTTGGACACAGACTTTGATGTAGTGGTTCAGGAGTTGGATTAGACCTGGAAGATCCAGGTTCAAATCCCTGTTCAGCCATAAAGCTTCCTCGGTGACCTTGGGCTAGTCACTATCTCTCAGTCTCATGTACCTCACAGTATTGTTGTGAGCACAAAAGGATGGGAGCAACTAAGTTCACCACCCCAAGCTTCTTGGAGGTAGGGTGGTATTAAAAACGGGTGTATATAAATCTCTCACAGCCAACTCCCTTTCGCTGGGTTCTCTTGGCCTGTTCTTTAACAAACTTGGATTCCCATGGCAATCCAAGAAGCCTACTTCTCTTCACTCCATTTGGGCATGCTCATTAATGTCTGAAGCCAGTGTCATACTCTGAAAAGTATTTTTCCACTCCAAGTTAACATTTTTTGCTCTAACCTCTTCCCCCCCCCTTCAACTTTTAGTAGAACAGTCTTGTATCAACTCCCTTCACCTAACAGGCAGCCCAATCCTAACTTGCGCTGGAATGGGAGACTGGCTGGCCTGCCCTATATTCAGCATGAGGTTGGGGCCCAAAACAGCGCAGCCCAGGGCAAGGGGAATCGCTTCCCTTTACCCTAGGCAAAGCTGCAGCAGCTCCAATGAGGCTCCTCTTCCTCAGGTTACACCTAAAGAGGTGGCACAGATCTCAGCAACTTGGAACTCCACCTGGCTGCTTGGGAACGGGGTCAGGATCTGACACAAGTGTCGGATCCTGGACCCACTCCCCACTCTCCCATCACCTGCCCATGGGCCCACCCACCCAACCCGTGCCCCAGAATGCGTCCCCATGCTCCCCTCCCAGACTTCCATGCCGGCTGAGTTCAGCTGGCATGAACTTACCCTGTCCTATCACCACAGAGGCTGGATCTGGTCTCTGTGGGCTGAAGCACCTATGTGCACTGGCCTGGCTGTCTCCAGAGGAGGCGCAAACGTGCTTTACAGCACATTTGTGACACTCCTGGGCTGGTGTAAGGGACTTACGCTGACCCAGTGCAATCTCAGGATTGCGCCTTTAATCCACTTATGTCACTTACTGGTTACTAATAGGCTCTTTTTTGCCATTAAGAACGTGCCTTCCTGATTAAAACGTGCTTGAAACTTTCAAACTGTAACAAACATTTGTTCTCCCTTCTGTCTGTTGACCCGAGGAATCCTGTGAGCGCACTCTAGGGTGTGGTGACAAACAACTTGAGGGTGTCCATATGGAGACTTAACATGCTGTAGATCGAGAGGGAGCAGATCAGTATACTTGTTTTTCACCAATAAAGATACAATCAAAAATTAAGCTGTGAGGGATTTTGATCGAAGATGGCAGTTTTCACATAGCAGAACCCTGAATTTTTGTGAATCCGAATCTGCAATGAACTTGTCAACTCTGACTGATGTTACTCCTGGCTGTTCTTTCCATCTTGATGTAATTTTGGAAATTCCTGAAGGTCCTGTTAAAATATTCAAGATTGCTTCTGGTAGACACCTGGAGATTGGTGTTTCCTGGAAACTTCAGGCCAATTCTGGAGGACTGGCAACCACACGGCCCAATCCTTACTAAATTCCCATGTGGCAATGCAGCAACACCGATGTGGCTTCTGCTGTAAACTGCAGGGGGTGTTTTGGTTACTGGAGGTCTCCTTGGGGATAAGGGAACATTAGTTATCTTGCCCTGGGGTAACCCCCAGCAGTTCAACTCAGACCTGCAGACAGACCAGTGGTTCTGTGAACAATGCACTGCTGCTGAACATGCCTCTCCAAGGCCTGATCCACCCTCCTCCCCACCCCCGTCAGCCTCTTGTTCAGCCCACTCCCTCTCCCATTCCATCCTCTCTGACTCTATTCCATCTCCTGTGCATCTGTACCGCTCTGGCA
Organism: Tiliqua scincoides; assembly: GCF_035046505.1. Taxonomy (NCBI): domain Eukaryota; kingdom Metazoa; phylum Chordata; class Lepidosauria; order Squamata; family Scincidae; genus Tiliqua; species Tiliqua scincoides. The sequence goes on along the minus strand of NC_089822.1, from coordinate 91,595,044 downwards.
GGTTTTCAGCTGGCTACTGGCTTGCAGGGGCTGCTCCAGTTTCCCTGCCATTGGCCAAGCAGCATGTGCTGTAACTGCTATAAAGCAGCCTTTGCTGACTCAATGTGTAAGGAAGCAGCAGGGCTGTAATGGCAGGAAAAGTCTCTAGGACCCAGGTCTACCCAGCTGGTAGACTTGGCCTCCCAGTCAACTCAGCCTGCATCATGAGACTAGCTGATCCAAGGAAATTTCTAGTTATCCAAACTTACTTCTGCAGCAACTGTAGTCTTGCAGCTGTGTCCTTAAGCTCCTGTACGCTCCTTTGTGGTAAGCAGATCCACAAGCCAAGAGCTACTGTAGCAGGACAGTTTCTTCTCAGATTTGACACTGTTAAGGAGTGTCATGTACACATTCCTTGGACTGGCACATATGGCTTGTGGGAGTAGCCACAGCCACATGCCCCCAGCATCCTGTGCAAGCAGCGGTCCGGGTGAGATAGGAAAATGTAAAATCACAGGAAATTTCATGGGCGCCCTCTTTGACCCTGGGTCCGGGTACAATTTACAACCTGTATCCCTCCCTCTCCTGGGCCCTGCTGTGCCAAGGTTCCACACCTAATTGAGTATCTGAACATCCACCACATATGTGCAGACTGTGCTGGTAATGCATGGATGTACCACAATGAGAACTTTCAATTAAGGGCTGCTTTAAACCCTTCATTTGAATGACATAAGGAGCAGATCCAGCTGTAGCTCCAAACATCTCCGGCTCTTCAAGGGGATTGGTCAGACAGGGGGCATCTGATTGCCTGCAGGTTTGGTTCTGGCCCTCAGTAAGGCTTAGTCAAGGGAATGTTTGTTCCCTTACCTTGGGGTTGCATTGCTTCTGCATTGGTGTTGGAAAGTTGGATAGGATCGGGCCCTTAGTGTGTCATTCAGTTAGAAACCTGGACAAATAAGCCATCCCCCTCCCAATGAAAGTTCTCAATGAGGAGGAAAGAGTCCTCTTAGACCCACAAGTGGAATCCCTTTGGCCTGCAGGAGACCTTCCACTTTGGAAAAGTAAGAGCAATGTCTAGCCCATGGAATCTAGGAAATAATGACAGGGCAATTCTGACAAATTTTATTTTTCAAGAAACAATAACAAGCAACATGCTTCACCTACATTTCAAACAAACACTGCAAAAATAGAAGACATTTTCCAAGTATGAATTATTTGAGGCAAATAAGGGATTCAACTTCTGTTGCCTAACTGAACAAAAAAAGATTTTCAACACTCCTAAAATGCATAAGGTTTCTCTCCTGAATGGGTTCTCTCATGGATCTTAAGTTTCCCACTCTGATTGTAGGTCATTCCACACTCCTGGCACTTATAGGGTTTCTCCCCTGAGTGGGTTCTATGATGGAGCATGAGATGACCACTCTGACAGAAGCTCTTTCCACAGTCCTGGCACTTATAGGGTTTCTCCTTTGTGAAGGTTCTATAATGGCGTATAAGCATGCTGCTCTCCCTAAAGCTCTTTCCACACTCATGGCACTTATAGGGTTTCTCCCCTGTATGAATTCTGTGGTGGATCTTAAGTTCACCACACTGTCTAAAGCTCTTTCCACACTCCTGGCACTTATAGGGTTTCTCCCCTGTGTGGGTTCTATGATGGAGCATGAGATGACCACTCTGACAGAAGCTCTTTCCACAGTCCTGGCACTTATAGAGTTTCTCCCCTGTGTGGGTTCTGTGATGGTGCATGAGGTGACCACTCTGACTAAAGGTCTTTCCACAGTCCTGGCACTTATAGGATCTCTCCCTTGTGTGGGTTCTGTGATGGCATATAAGCATGCTGCTGTCACTAAAGGTCTTTCCACACTCCTGGCATTTATAGGGTTTCTCCCCTGTGTTGTTTCTATGATGCAGCATGAGATGACCACTTTGACAGAAACTCTTTTCAAACTCCTGGCACTTATAGGGTTTCTCCCCTGTGTGGGTTCTCTCTTGGAGCTTTAGGTTGCCACTATGGCTGAAAGTCTTTCCACAGTCCTGGCACAAACTGTCTCTGCTCTGTGTGGGCTCTTTGCTGTGAAGACTGAGTCTGCTTCCTCTTTCTTTTAATCTGGTTCCAAGTCGATGCTGTTAATATAAGAAAAGAAACACAATAAGAGACCAAAGGAAGAAACTGTAGCTAGTTGGGGAAATCACAAAAGGTGTTGTATGACCAGAACTGTTATGCTTCATTAGAGGCAAAGGGATTCCAGAGAAATAAAGGCCACAACTAGAGGGGAGAAGAAAGAAAGAAAGAAAGAAAGAAAGAAAGAAAGAAAGAAAGAAAGAAAGAAAGAAAGAAAGAAAGAAAGAAATTCTAGTTGAGAATGACATTTCAGATTTAGGGATGATAGGAAACTGTCTCCTCTCAAGTTGTATGTTGTCCAGAAAGGGTGCAGCTGATGAACCATCCAGAAGTCATCACCGCCACTGCAAAGGACACCAGTCATTGTACACTACTTTGTCCAGGCTGCGTTTACTTTTGCAGTGGTCTTGTGACCCAGGCTGCCGTCAGCTGCGATCATTAAGCCAAGGTATCAGAATGTCTCAGCACAAGACAGATCGATGCTGCTTACGCGGATTGTCCCAAGCTCATCAGGGTCCATTATCACGTACTCCGTCTTCTTGATGTTGAGGCAGAGGCCAAACAATGCAAGCTGGTCACTCCAAGCATGTACTTGCTACTCAAGGTCCGCCTGGTTGTCAGATGCGAGAAGAACGTCATCTGCATGGAGAAGTGTCCACGGCGCCGGCTTTTGCAAATCACGGCTGATGACGTCCATCACTGTGATGAACAGGAGCGGAGAGAGCACTGAGGCTTGGCGGACGTTGACGGTAATGCGGAAGCCTTTCAACATTCCAGCGACAGCCTGCTCACAATTCTTTGGATCCTTGTACTAGAGCTTTATCCATCGAACAAGAGTGGCTTTTCCTTCTCTCAGTGCTTCTTGAGCAGAAGACAGGCGGTGTGCCCTGCACCTGTCGTTCCACAGCCATTGACAAAGCCTGCTTGGTTTGCTGTGAATTGGACAATGTTGCAGATGTGGCAGTCGATGATGCTCTTGAAGATTTCAGCTCGTGTTCAGCTCGCCCCATGGAAGACAAGGAGCTTCCAGTGGCACCACGAGGAGGAGCTGACCATCACCATCGTTGAATAATCAAAAAGTGAATCCAGAATTTGGATGACCTGGCTTTCCAAAGGAAACTGGACCCAAAAACATGCCCAGGCTGTGCACTGGTTCTTTCAGAGCACTGGTTCCCAACCTGTGGTCTGTGGATCTCAGGTGGTCCACAAGACCCTAAGAAGTGGTCCACAATGTCTCAGGAAAAAAAAAGTTGCCTGTTGGGATCTGGTCTAGCCCTGGACCCCTGACTTACCCCACAGATGCAGTGGCTACAGGAAGTGGAGCAACAGACACGGGTGAACCTCTCCAGCACATTCCCCCCCCCAGCTCGGGCCACCTGGGAGCCAACTGCACACACCAGCTCAACAGCCGCCTCCCATCCCAGGGGTTGGATGGCAGGCTTTGGCAAGGATGCAGCAGGCTGCGTGACCAGCACGCCTCTGCCAAGGGGGCGGAGGCCATGCGGAGACTCACGGCCTGCATGTACCAAGGTACTAAGGACACTGAGAAGCCCTGACGCCTCCTCGGCCATCCCTGGGCTCTGACGTCAGCGATGGGGCTTCCCAGCACTGGTGGCTGGAGAACCGCTGCCAGTTAGAGTGGCTGCAGGGTTGGCCTCCGAGATGGGGCCAGGAAACTGTGAGGGATAAGAGAGGCCCCAGAGAGGAGGTGGTGGAGAGGGCAGGGTCACTATTAGCCACTAGGGATATTGGGGACAGGCTGGTGGGAACGCCCTTTTGGGGCCATGCAGGGAGGAAGGGGAGGAAGGGGAGGAGTTGTGGAGATGGTCCTTCACAGAAGGCAGTGAGGCCCATAATGACAGCCAGTTGGTGGAAAGGAGAATGAACCATGCACAGCCACAGCTGGCAAAAAAAGCAGCAACCCATAAATCTCTATAAATAATACATCGAATCTCTAATAAATCACCTCTAATTATTACAAATGTAATTGTAATAATTTAATTTTTGTGTGCAGGAGTGGGGTGGGGGTTTCATGTTGTCCACAACAATTCCAATTTTTGCCTCAATGGTCTGTGGCTCCTGAAGGATGGGAACCACTGCTTCAGAGGGAAGGCAACCCTGTCTACAAAAGGACAAACTTCTCCTCCTAGATGGCTCTCCAGAGATAAAAGACCGCTGCAGTCTCAATTTAGTTTCTGTTTGTTAGTTCCAGATCTAACCCATCACTGTCTCTTCCAGGCACAGCTAAAGAATGATCCTGGGTGTGCTTTTCAGACACACATTCACATGTGTGCAAAGGGAAAATTCCTTTGGTATCCTCGGACCCTGTTCAGTTGCCAGTGCACAGCTCAATGGTTTGGAAGGAAGAGGGAAGGAAGGGTGAAGGTGTAGCAGTGGTGAACTTCCCCAGTCCCATGCCCTGGGGCAAAGGTCCACAATGGTGCCGCCCCATGGAATGTTGCCGCCCTCCCGCATGCAAATCCCCCCCACTTACCCTGAGCACGTGGTGCTTCATGCAACTCCAGACACATCAGGGAAGCCTCCTGAAGGTTCCCTGAAGCTTTAAACTGTGCTTCTGGCAAACCAGAAGCACAGTTTCCGACCCCGTCGGGAGCCTCAGAGAGGCTTCCACGGGGTCCTAAAAGCACGCAAGGCGGCACATGCAGGGCATTTGCCCCATCGAGTGAATGGGAGGTCTGCCACCAAGGTGTAGCAAACAAACTTTTACACTGGTGATAATGTCCCAAAAGCAGAGAAAGGGAATCAAAATAAAAAAGCATTTCAGCATTTCTTAGCCATTTGTATGGCAGGGCCATACAACATAAGAGGTTGCTATCCACAGAGGAGAAGACAAAGATGAGGAAATCCTTAAAAAGGAGAGAAAAGGAGCAAACTGGCACAAGGATGGAGACAGAGTAGTAGGGGAGAGGAGGACAAAGGAAAATTTGGAGGCTTACCCAGCAGGAGCTGGGGCAAAAAAACCTGAGTAGTGGGAAGGAAGGGGGAGGGAAAAAGAGGTGGGCGGCTAGCAGGTCAAATGAAAGATCACAGCAGCAACAAGGCAGACATGAGCAAAGGAGAAAAGAACAGAAAATACAAAGGTCGGTTAACTCAGCATCATATATCTTTTTCTCCCATAGATTACTGTTCACACACATACTCTGGACGCATGTGCACTGTGAGGACAAAAAGGAACAGGGACACCTGATTGGTAACAGTTCTTTCGGCACCTGCTTATGCAATGCTGGACCATGGGAATTCACTAATGACTGCCGGTGCATTCTTCACCAATCTGTTCACACGCATGCTTTGGAGACATGTGCACAGTACAGTTACACATTCCCAAAACATGCATGTCTAGGGATCTTGCAGTCTTTGACTGTGATGCACACACCCACAAACTATCACCGTAAGAATAAAAGGAGATGGAAAATCACTCAGAGACCATCCGGTTCCAAGGAACTACTTTATTGAGACTACTACATGAAGTAAAAGTAATAAAATAAAATAAAATATTTTTAGTTAATATAATTTTATTTTTTAAATTATTCACTGTTATTATTTTATTATTATTATTTTAATTTTTAAAATTAATAAGCCCTTAACATAGGTTGGATGGGGGTTTCTTCCATGTGGTATTCATGCTACCTACTTGCTGGACCTCTTGGTCACCTTCCTCCGTCCACCTGTGAAGGATGCTGCTACTGGGCTGATAGTTTCCCCTGTACCAGATGTTATAACCACAAAAAAGGATTAGGTACCCCAAATGAAGGAAATTAAAAAAAAAAATGTAGGACATGACAAAATAAAAGCTAAAAACACTTGTAAATTGATTTTGTGTGCTTAATTAAAACAATATATTATTATTAAATTTAGAACTTATGTTTTGAATAATTTATTAGATGTAATTTATTCATTACAAGGAGGCTCTGTGCTGCCTGCTCACAGGGAAAAGGAGGACATTTAAGTTCTTTTAAGTTCCAGGACACAAGGCTAAAAAAGAGGACAAGTCCTGGAAAAAGACATGGTCACCCTGCCTGTAACCTTGTATGGGCTTTGAGAGAGGGTTATGCAGCACTTCCTGCTTCCTCCTCATAGGACAGCTTCCTTGGGTTACGACATCCTCCAGTGGCTACGAAGACAGAGCCCTCAGCCTTGCATCCTACCACTACCATCTCACTACTGGCACTGACTAAACCCCTTATACTGCAGTCTGCCTTATAGACATGTGTAGCCCCCACCCCCTTTCCAGCCCACAACCTGCCTCTCCCGTGTCCTTGTCACCTGGGCAACCAGGAATCCTGCCTTGGGAGAGGCATACGTAGTGTGGTCCATAGGACCCACTTGTGGTTCACCTACAGGCAGCAGTGCTCACTGTACGGTTAGTTACTGGCCATATACAGTGGTGAATCTCCTGATTGCCACCACAAATGCCACTGCAATGTTGTTGTCATTGTGCACTATGGAGCTGCCGAAGAGCTGAAGGCTCTGTGTACACATCAGCAGCTCCTTGGAGGCCCTGCAAGAGCAGGTAAGGTGGTGGAAAGGGCAATGTGGGACAGGACTGGGTGGGGAGCTGGGAGCATATGGGGCAGTTTGGGAGCAGGAAGGGGTGGATCTTGATGGCAGCAGTGTATGTAAGGTTCTATTCCCCTTTCCTGGCCCAGGCTCATCCCCAAGGTTCCAAGGAGACCCACAGGCAGGCAGGCAGGCAGGCAGTCCACTGGAGGTAAATGCAAATATTTAAGAAAGATAAAGTGGCAAAAAGCAGGGTTGTTATCTGACCCTGTACAATATTTTCTTTCGCTGGAGGAACATTTTTAGGTATCTGTTGCAGTCCGCAACGGAGGATGGCATTCTCTGAGACAGGGAAAACTCACTTGTGCTTTAAGACAAGGTACTTCTTCCTATTGCTCAGCATCTCAGCTCACCCCTCATAGCCCACATTGGGCTCAACAGAGTCAATTAAGGAGACAGGGAACTTGAAGGGTCTTTCCTAACCTTCATTCCCCTCTTAGAGCCCAATCCTGTGCTCAGTGGCACGGCTCCGTGCCGCCGAGCACTGTCGCAAACATGCCGTAAGGCACATTTGCCAGCCTCACCGCCAAGTAGCCGCCGGTGGTAGCCCAGCGCCGGCTGGTGCTGGGCTAGCGCGGGGCGGTCACCCAGCTTCTGCGGCTCAGTGGTCTCCCGGACCACTGAGCAGCAGCACGGCAAGCGGGGGCAGGGAGGAGGTGTTCCAGGGAGGGGGGAGGGTGGCAGGGGGGCGGAGAGAGGGCGAGGAAGAGGTGTGATGGGAGGTGTGACACGGGGAGGGGGGCGGGCTGGAGGTGTGCCTGTGGGAGGGATGGGCAGCGGGTCTGCTCCGCAGGATCCAAGGCACTTGTGTAGGGCGGTGCGCCCTACACGAGTGCCTTTACCTTACTGCCGACCTTTAGGTCGGCGGTAAAGTGAGTAGCCCCATTGCGGGGCTGCTAACCTTACTCAGGGGAAGGGGATGAAAGTCCCCTTCTCCTGAGGCACCTCCCGCAGTAGCCCAGTAGGTGTAGGATCTGGCGGCAGCCCTTCTCGGTGCCTCTGAGCCTGGGCAGCTCAGGATTGGGCCGTTAGTCTAAACGCAGAAATTTCCCAAAATCCTACTCCAGGTTGCCACCTGTAGCAGAGTCCTAGGTCTCAAAGAGGATTTTCAGTAAAGCAGGAGAAGGTGAACTTAGGAAGTTAGGAAAGTGAATCACTCCCCCCTTTGGGAGGGGGTATCCCCTATTATACGTTTTTAGGGGCTACCTGAAACTAAAGAGAGGGCTAAGCTTTCCTGCTAACAGACCATGCTTCATGTGAGAACTAAAGTCTGATTCAGGTGATTCAGCAATTCCTCTAGAATTTACAACATTATCCGTCTAAGTCTATTCTCTACAGCCCCCTGCACTGACATAGACATGCCAAGGAAGCTTGCACTGCATCCTGCATGCGGGGGAGGGGTGGATTGTGACATATGTCTAAAGAAAGGGAGAATGCAGGCAATTGGAGCAGGGAGTCTTCTGCACTGGGTGCTACCCTTTCTGCCTTCATCATGCCTCCAATCCTTCCACCGTTCCGCCCTTTCCCCACCCCGTTCCATTCTCCCCCTGTCCTGTTTGCCCCCGCCCCCCTGACCTATCTTCATTGGTAGGTACTCTGTCCCTCCACTGCACACGGGGTTATTCCAGCATTACCGCCTGCATTCCAGAAGTCCACAGCTCTGCACACTATTGGAAGGCCACTGGCAATTGCCGTAAAGCGCACCCCATCACTAGAATGCTAGTTCTGCTAGCAGGGAGAGGGAAAAGAATTGGGCCATTACGGATCTCTCACGGAACCTTCTTTTGTAGCTTGATGGGCCTTGATGGATCATCCTCAGTCCTAAATGGGAGCTGGTAATCCGTAGCACCTTACCAAGGGTGCAAAAGCTACCTAAGGAGGCCAGTTACTTTATCAGTGTGGACTGCTTGACTGAATTTGGCCATGGAGTTGATGAGGCCACCTGCAGTTGGAGAATATTCTTTTATATTGCTAACAACTTTGTTTACTCCAAGTCAGAAAACTCTCAGGCTGTGGCTTTTGTTCATGAACTGGGTAAGCAAGGTGCAGTCACTCAGGAAATTTGCTTCTTTCACTTTTCTGGCTTGATTGGGCGGGGGGGGGGATTGTTCTGACAATTAAAAATGCGGTCTTCCTCTAGGTTTGTGAGATCTGAGGCCTCCTGCCATCTGTCTAGTTTCAAAGTCATGCCACTGGCTTGGGTTTCATTGGACAATATTGGACCTGAAGAATTTGTCACCATCTCTTGTAGATACTTCTCAGAGCTTTTCACAAATTACATTTCTCAGAATCCTATAACTGTCACAGTAGTATGCTGATATAAACCTGCAGTGAACATTATTTTCCTTCTCTGATCTGTACTCCAACCTCTGCCCTCCCCAGACATTTTTCATTCCTGTACATTCTACATGAGATGTTCCAAACTACCAAGAGACATGTCCCCCAATGCTCTCCCATCTGAGCTCTCAATACCACTCCACTATTTATGCAGGGATATTCTCTTTCAGGTGGGTCCTGCACACAGGTAGAGAGCTCAAACACAGAAGGAAGTGCCCTCCAAAACACATCCACCTCCTCCAAAGGGCAGGCAAGGGACCTCCACTAATTTCTGGCACCATGTCCCCAGGTTGTGGCTACCCTCCTCATCAAGGGACCTAGCTCTGGGCTGGCCAGGATGTGGGACCATCAGGCATTGCAGCAGCCATGCCCAGGTCATGCAGCCTGGCCACCAACTCCCCTCAGCAATACCCACTGGAGCTGGGAGCATCTATCTATTAATGGCCAAAGGATCCTCCTTACCTACAAATATCACATTTTCATAATTCTCCATCGTGACGGACTCATACAGGCACCTTTGGCATGGATTCAGCAGAGCCCACTCTTCACTGCTGAAATACAACGCTATGTCCACAAATGAAATCAGGCTCTGAAAGAAGATGGAGAAGTGTCCTATTAGCAACTCAGCCTAGGTCTTGACTGCAGTCCAAGGGGAGAAGTGAGGAAAATCTGTGTGTTTCCTGCCTGTGAGAAAGGGGTGCGCATGTCACGTTCAACCCACATACTCCAACCACCAACATGCACACACAATGGAGCCCTAAGGAAAGCTACTAGAAGGAGGAGGAAAAGAGAGGGGAGGAGAGAGGAAGGAGAAGCACAGAGCAGAGAGGGGAAAGAGAGGGAGCAAGGTGAGAAGGGACAGAGCTGGATTAGCTGGGCTTTCTAGAGGAACCCTGCATTAGAAAAGGAAGATTTTGGGGCTATAGGGAAAGGGTTAAGTCAGGGGGTTAGCCGGAAGGAAACTATTATCATCCAGACCAGGGGTGCCCAAACCCCGGTACGGGGGCCACTTGCGGCCCTCAGGGGCTCTTAATCCGGCCTGCGGGGAGCCCCCAGTCTTTAATGAACCTCTGGCCCTCCAGAGACTTGCTGGAACTCATGCTGGCCCAACACAACTGCTCTCAGCATGAGGACAACTATTCGACCTCTCACCTGAGCTGTGGGATGAGGGCTCCCTCCACTACTTGCTGTTTCATATCTGTGATGCAGTAGTGGCAGGGAAGGAAAGGCTGGCCTTGCTTTGTGCAAGGCCTTTTATAGGCCTTGAGCTACTGCAAGACCTTCATTCATTCCTATAAGTTCCATCTCTAAAATATTCATTTATGTAAATTTATTCAAATTTGAAATGTAAATTAATTCTTTTTTTCCCCCGGCCCCCAACACAGTGTCAGAGAGATGATGTGGTTCTCCTGCCAAAAACTTTGGACACCCCTGATTCAGACTGAGGTGAAAAGACTGTGGCTGGGAATGTTACAGGAGGAGAAGCTCAAGCTGTGCCCTGCAAATCTCCCTTACCTGGCCTGGATGAGCGGCAGCCATTTTGTTCCTCCACAGGGTTTGGTTTGATTCTCGACTACCTGACAGGGAGAGAAAGGAGAACTGCATGAGGTTTTTGACCTGGCAAACCTGCTTCATGGACAAGCCAGAATTCCTTTCCACTATGTGGGGAGATGGCTGCAGAGGAGACTGGGCTGATTCAGGGAGGAGCATCTTACTCCCGATGGCTGGAAGCTGACTGTCTTTGAATGCAGAGGCTGCCTTGGCTGGAGGAGGGTTGGGAGAGGAGCTCTGCCTCTCTGCACTGACACGGGGGGCTCCAGCAGACACCCTGATCTCTGCCTCAGGAGAAGTGATGGTTTCATAGGGGAGGCAAGGGCTTGGGGGGCAGAGGGACAGGATCCCCCAAGGGGGCTGCATGAGGCCTTCAACCAGGCCTGTGGCTGCCAGTCCCACCAGGCTCCCTCCACAGGGAGGAGGAGAGTCCAGCAGCCCTTCCTGGGCTTCCCAGTGGAGCCTCCAGCCCAGCTCAGTCTCCCTCATCCCTCTGCACCCAGAGCCTGCCACTCCCTCCCTAGCTGGCCTCCTCCACACACCTGCTCCAGGCCTCCCTCTCTCCCTGGGCTCAGGCCTCCCACTCCCTCCTTCTCCCAGCCTCTGGCAAGGCCTCCTCCTCCTCTTAGGGTCACAGCAGGGCCTCTTGGTAAATGTAGTCCCCAGGCCCTGCAGACCCTTTACACATCATTAGTACATCAATCTCTGCCATTAGCCTTCCCTGCCCCTTTTTTCCATCTCTCCTGCACAGAGTGGCCTTCAGGGGTTGACAATTCCCCCTGAGCATTGAGGTCCCTCCATGCTGAAGTCAGTCAATCCTACAGGAAATCAACCCTGATTAAGCAGAAGCTCAAATACTTTGGCCATCTCATGAGAAGGAAGGACTCCTTAGAAAAGACCCTGATGCTGGGAAAAGTTGAAGGCAAAAGGAGAAGGGGATGGCAGAGGATGAGATGGTTAGATAGTGTCACCGAAACAATGAACATGAATTTGGACAAACTCCAGAAGTTAGTGGTAGACGGGGGGCCTGGCGTGCTGTGGTCCATGGGGTCACGAAGAGTCAGATATGACTTAATGACTGGACATCTTCATCATCATCCATGCTGAAGAAGGCAGCAGGTACCCTTGGCAGCCTCTGCTTTTGCATTGGGAGGGGTACCTACCACAGGGTCAGGCCATATTTGTGCTCAGGGGCTGGATGTGGCCCATCTGATTTACAGGATCAGTATGGAAAGGTTGAAACACTGGAGACTCGGGGAGGGGGGGAGAGTTGATTTTTTGTTTGTTACTTAAACATCAGTTTTTAACAAATGCACAGGTTGGGAATGAATGAGAGAGGGCTACAAAAGCCAGCATTATCAGTGCTGGCTCCAAAGCAGCATCAGTCCTGGCTTCCCCAAGCCAACATGCCCAAAGCAAACAAGGCCAGATCCTGCCTCTGCCAGCTCCTCTTTCCAGAAACGCTTACCGCCTGCTTGACTGGCTCTTTCAGCAGCAGACTGGCTTTCCCACACCTCCTTGCATATGAACACATTCTGGGGACAGCTCACAAACAGGACTGAAGGGCTTGTTTCTTTGGGGCTTGGGTCATTTAATCAAGTCGCCTTGGACAATTGGACTGCAATAACAAGGTTTTTATGGGAGCAAAAAGGCTTTTCCCAAGGCAAGCAGGCATTGCTAAAATGAACATCTTCATTTTGTTTGCCTTGAAAACTGCTGTTTTCAGGTACTTGGGGTTATCCAGTGTTCCCTATTGCAAGGAAAGAAAATTACCATGGGAAATATAATGTGGCAACAGGTAGCATGACTAAAATTGATAATGTTAGGTGCTATATTGCATTTAAAAAAAACAACCCTGTCATTTTGGAGCTAGAAATTAATTCAGGTTCCAGGGAGCTGTGAGCTGCAGTAAATGTGGAATACATAAGATTCCAAGGGTATGCACTCTTACCTGGGAGCCAGCATTGGATTACCTGGGGCAAAGCACTGCACTGGGCCCCCCTGTTCATCACCTGATAGACCAGAGGTGTCCAAACATTTTGGGAGGAGGGCCACATCATCTCTCTAACACTGTGTTGGGGGCCAGGAAAAAAAAGAATTAATTTACATTTAAAATTTGAGTAAATTTACATACATTTGCATAAATGAATATATTAGAGATAGAACTTATATGAATGAATGAAAGTCTTACAATAGCTCAAGATCTATAAAAGGCCTTGCACAAAGCAAGGCCGGCCTTTCAGGCACTGCCACTGCTGCTTCATAGACGTGAAACAGCAAGAAGTGGAGAGAGCCCTTGGCCCATAGCTCATGCAAAAGGTTGAACAGTTGGCCTCGTGCTGAGAGCAGTTGCATCGGGCCAGCATGGGCTCCAGCAAGTCTCCGGAGGGCCAGAGGCTCATTGGAGACTGGGGTCCCCAGGGGCCACAAATGGCCCCCAGACCAGGGTTTGGCATCCCTGTTCTAATGTCTTCCTCAGTATATGATTTAACTCAGGAGTGTCCAAAATTTTTGGCAGGAGGGCCACGTCGTCTCTCTGACAGTAAACATAAGTTTACATAAATGAATATATTAAAGATGAAATTATATGAATGAATGAAGGTCTTGCAATAGCTCAAGGCCTATAAAAGTCCAAGGCTGGCCTTTCCTTTGCTGCCCTACTGCATCACAGACATGAAACAACAAGCACTGGAGGAAGCCCTCATCCCACAGCTCATGCGAGAGGTCAAACAGTCGCCCTCACACTGAGAGCAGTTGCGTTGGGCCAGTGTGGGCTCCAACAAATCTCCGGAGGGCCAGAGGCTCATTGGAGACGGGGGGCTCCCTGAGGGCCGCATTGAGAGGCCTCGAGGGCCACAAGTGGCCCCAGGGCTGGGGTTTGGGCACCCCTGATTTAACTAGTTGGATCAATTAAATCATGGATGGGTTTGTGACCCTATAAGGACTTTGCTCCTCCCCAAGATAGTTTGGTGCCTGAAGTAAAGCACACACATGGTGCCCTCGCCTAAGTGCTGCCTAATGGTGCCCCGAGTCATCTGCTTGAGGTGCCCACTTAATCCTTCTTAATGGTGGGGTCAGCCTTGAACAAACTCCATAGGAACTGTTGCTCTGAGCACTTTAAAATGTAATAAATGAAATCTTGGGTCTTACTACATCCATTTGCTGAAGCAAAGATCATCTCGTGCAGGCTTTAGTCAAGAGCAGTGCTGAGCTGCTGCTGCTGCTGCTGGTGTACATGTGAAGTGGGATGGGATTATAGCCGTGTATGCAGTATGACGCATGAGTACCGACTTCTTGGGTTGAGTATTACTTGACACCGATGCATTCATCACGCTGTAGAACAAAGATCGTGTTTGCATTATAAATCTGAATGCAGGATTCCATAACTGTAGACAACAGGTGCACCCACACTTGACACAGCAATGTGTCCAACTGGTATGCAACCTTTTCATTTGAAACTAATCTCTTGCTCTAGCAAGAGTGACTGAAAAGAGGGTATGAAGAGGTGGCGGGTTGCCGGTGGCTTTAATTACTTTCAATTCAAATCTGTTCTCTTCGCAGCTTTAAGCTGCTCACTTCTATCTGTCTCCTTAGTTCTTAGATCTGAAAATGAACAGTTGTCCATGACTTACTGTGAGTTAGTGCCATTAAAGCTGGTCAGAATTTGGCACTTACAATTTTACACCTTTGATACTTCTCATGTTGACTGCCACCTGTACAGCTCTTTTGATGTTGCATGTATTTACTCCCCCATATGCTGCTGAACGACCTGGTACGTTTCGTTTGCTCTCTCTCTCTCTCTCTCTCTCTCTCTCTCCATATAGGTCCTTTAAGGTGAATGGCAACATGCCTGAGAGTGGAGAAACAGGCATCTGTTTGGGGACCATCACAATTCGTCTGGACTGTCAGCATTCATATGTTGACTTTTCCCACTTGCTCCCAAGTGGTGAAGTTCCAGGAATTGCAAGGTTTCTTTCTTTCTTGAAAGAGAGTGCATGGGAGACTTATAGCGTCTTTAACATTTGGTTCACTTATAGATATAAAAAATGGTAAATAGCACATGCTTTATTTAGTAGTTACTGAATCAGAACTGAACCCGTGAGGCAAAAAGATACTAATGAATCAGAACTGGAATTGAACCAGCTGAATTTTTCATTGTTCAGGTTCCTGAAGCCAACATCTATAAGGAAGAATGAAAGATGAATAAAGTTTTAGGGCAGTAATGCTAATGTTGGATTCGCTCCATTTTGGATATTTCTTCATAGTTCAGAAAAAAAGGAGGGTAAGGCCCAAATCCTAACCAACTTTCCAGCACTGGCACAGGTATGCCAATGGGACATGTGCTGCATCCTGCAGTTGGGTGTCACTCACAGAGGCCTCCTCAAAGTAAGGGAATATTTGTTTCCTTGTCTTGGAGGTGCATTGTCCTTATGTCAGTGCCGGAAAGAGAAGTAGATAAGTTGCTCAGAGAGAGGAGATGCAGATCTGTTCCCTGTTCATATATAACAAAACAGTAAGGCGTTGCTGTTCCTGAGGAAGCCTCGTGGCATACATCTCTCTCCAGTTTCCATCTCTGGGTTGTTGTAGGAATTTGTTGTAGGCATGGATGTCAGGAGAGTGCTGTCACTTGTTGCTATTTGTGTCACAAACAGTATCCAGTGGGGGCACATGATGTTAGTAGAGCCACATTCCACTTGCCAGAGACATTCACGTTGGTGAGAATGAATTGGCACAGTGTGTTGGGGAAAATGAAATATCCAGCCCTACCTTGAAGGAAACCATCTGATGTCCTGTTCCCATCTCCCGTCTCAATAAAAGAATGGCAGTTGCAATTCGGTTGTGCTAAAATGCTTCAGCTGGAACATTTGAAATGACCTCTGAAATGACTTGTTGCCCTCTCCCATTGCATCCTGGAATCAGTGGCATAGCTAAGTGCAGAAGTTAGCAATTGTGCCAGGCAACAAGCTTTAGGGGGGCAACAAGCTGAACTTGACATTAGTGGCCAAAATTGTGAAAACCTTTGTATGTACGAGTAATACCATCATGTTATACATCATTGGAAAGGTAATTTAATGCTGAATGCATTGAAACAAACTGCACTGGAATGTCTGTATTCTATCAAAAGTTATGGCCAATTAACCAGAAAACTTTTTATTTATTTACTTAATAAAGTAAATTTGATTTTGTTGTGGGGCTACAAAATCTTCTTTGACCCCAGGTAGCAGATGCCTTAACTATGCTACTGCCCCATTTTTCACTTTTTTAAAGTCTGGGTGTGACATCACTTCCGGGGCATCATTTTGCACTCGGCACCAGGCTACACTTTCATTAGCTACACAACTGCTTGGAACCACCTTGGGTGCCCTTCGGGGAGAAAGGCGGCATACAAATCCAATAAATAAATAAATAAATAAATAAATGCTTTCTCGTTATGGTAAGTATGGTAAAGAGTAATGTAAACATAATACATTCTGGAGCTATACCAGGTAGTGATCCCTACCATACAATGGTAGTCACATGAATAATGGCTTGATACTGTTGTGTGTGTCTGTGTGTGTTTATTATAGTTGTTCCTATATGAAACTGTAAATACTTAAAAAAAATAAGTAATTCCTATTTATGTACTTTAATTATATTTGGTAAAAATTAATTGGCCAATATTTAGCAGTGGCGGAGCTCCCATTCATTCGATGGGGCAAACTGCTCATGTGGGCACTGGCGTCACTAGGGGGGTGCGAGCTGCACCTGGTGACGCGCCAGGGGTAACGCACCCTGGGGGAGGACGCGCTGACTTCGCGGCTTTTGGAGCTACCCCATCATGCCACACACCGTTGGATGCAGAATGGCCAGTGGAGTGCAATGCAAAAAACGGAACTGAAATCGATCCTTTCCTTCAAAAGTTATGGTCAAAAAACTGGAAAGAAAAAATGCATGGAGCCCTATGGAAAGTGAAAGTGAGCCATATCGCACGTTTACTCTCGAGTAGGCGTACTTGCCATAGTCCTTCGGAAAGGGCAGGCTGAGAGGAATCCAAGGACAACAGAATGGTCCCAATCCAATGAATGTAGCCCCCAAAAACAGAAAAGGGAGGAGGTCCCTCCCTCCCAGCCCTATGGAAAGCAAAGCAGCCTCACGGTCACATCATGGTAGGCAGACCAGCCTTGGCTGGTGGTCAGGCCAGGCAAAGGGGAATATGAGGACACCAGAATGGTCCCAATCCAATGGAACTGAAGCTCAACATATGTTCCAGAAAGCAGCCTCCCCCTCCCCCCTCTAAAAAGGACAAAAAAAGAGGCTTGAATGGTCAGGGGAAAGTTTTCTATTTTGCACTTGCAAAGCCAGGTGGGTCTTTATCTTGATATGCCTGAAATAGAGGAACTTTAAACTGGGCACTGGGAGGGCTGGAAATGTCACTGATTCTTTTTGGGGGTTGTTATTGCGGGCAGGCTACAGAGTAAGCTCTACTATGGGACTTACTTCTCAATAGACATGCATAGGCTTGGGCTCACAGACTGCAATCCTACCCACACTTTCCTGAGAGTAAGCCCCATTGACCACTGTGGGACTTACTTCAGAGTAGATTCACTTGGTGGAACAGGACTGGCTCCCCCTTATTATTTCTTTTAATTTAATTATTTATAATTATTTATTTTAATTTGCTTGATGATGTCACTTCTGGCCATGACATCACTTCCAATGGGTCCTGGACAGACTGTCATTCTAAAAAGTGGGTCCCAGTGCTAAAAGTTTGAGAACTGCTGCAATAAGGTGTTAGTAAGTTGACACGGGATGTGTGTGAGTGTGAGACTTTACAAGTTTTGAAAATCACTACAATCAGAATTTGGAGGAATAATACCATCATGTTATATATCAATCAATGTGTAATTTCATGCAGACTGCAATGAAACAAACCACATTGAAATATCTGTGTTCTAACAAAAGGTAAAGCCAAAAAAACAGTGGGGGCGGGGCGATGGCACATCACCACGCCCACCACCTGGGGAGCTGCCCCGCCTGCTGCATGGGGTGACGCGTAGGCCTTCCGCACCAGGTGACGAAAATCCTAGTGATGCCACTGCATGCAGGAGCTTTGTGTGCCTTTAGGACCCCACGGAAGCACAGTTTAAAGCATCGGGAAACCTCAGAGAGGCTTTCCCATTGCGTCCTGAAGTCACGCAAGGCTCCGTTGTGTTCTAGCTAAGTGGGGGGGGGTGGATTTGTGGGGGCAGCAACATCCTGCGGGGAGCACCATTGAAGACCTTTGCCCTGAGGTGCAAGGCTGGAGAGGTCTGGCACTAATATTTAGTCGTATACATTTAATTTAAAAAGAAACAAAACCATTAACCTCAGTTGAGATTTTTTGAATTAAATTTAACCATTCCTTTAAAAGTATATACTGGACTGAATTTTAACAGAAGATTTAGAGCCCAATCCTGGGCTCAGTGTCATGGCTTTGTACCTCTGCGCACTGTCGCAAACCTGCCATAAGGCCTCACCGCCAGGGTATCATCCCTGCTAGCCCAGCACTGGCCGGTGGTAGGTGTGTAGGAGGGTGTGTGCGCCCAGCCTCCACAGCTCGGCAGTCTCACGGTAAGCAGGGTGGGTAGGGGGGTGGGTAGGAAGTGTTCTGGGGAGGGGCGAGGCCAGCAGGGGGTGGAGAGAGGGGGGAGGTGTGATGGGGAGGTGGGGGCGAGGAGGGGGGCGTCTTCGCTGTCTTTACTTTTGGTCGGTGGTAGTAGTGAGTAACCCCATTGCAGGGCTGCTTCCCTTATCCAGAAGAAGGGGATGAAAGTCCCCTTCTCCTAAGGTGCCGGCTATGGAAACCCGAGGTGCACAGGATCCGGCGGCAGCCATTCTCAGTGCCGCTTAGGCTGGGCACCCCGGGCAGCTCAGGATTGGGCTGTTAGTCAACACAAAAAAAGCATATTTATAGCACCATAAGGAAAGGATAGGACTGAAAGATAATAAGATGCTCTTCAGGTGGATTATTAACTGGGAATTTGGTTGAGTGAGCTAAATTGCATCGTGCTGCAGGAATCAGACTAACTTCCTGTGCGGGTAGCGTGGTTTGTCAGGCAGACGAGGCTATTACATGGCATTGTAAGCACCATGATCAGCCCACACATGCACCATATTCTGCAGATAATCCTGGTTTTGGCATGATAGTTGAAAAACAACTTCTCTGGATCCCAGCTCTGATACATGGAAATAAGAGTTGACTCATACTAACACCTTATTGGTTCCCTGCTGTGTCATAATAACACCTCTTTGGCTCTCAGAACAATCGGTCTCATAGGTTAGTTTTGAGTTAAAGAAATCAACTTTTTGTTACATACGGCAGTTGTGTTTTCCCTTTCTGGTTTTGTCCATATCCTTGCATAGAATACAAATATTTCAACACAGTTTGTTTCCATGCATTCTTCATGGAATTCAGCATTGAATGAAATATAACATTTCCAAATTTCCAAATATTATTCCAAAAACCCAGTATTTCACAATTGTAACCAGTAGTGGTGTCACCCCCTACCCAAGTGCATCACCTGGTGTGGTCTGCACTTCCACACTCTCCTAGTGATGCAACTGGGCTAGAACAGTTCTCCCTAATACAGTAGTTTCCTGTTTGCAGAAAGAGTGTTTTTATTAGTATTCTGAACTGAGGGAAGCATTGAAAACTGATATCTCCACCTCCTGTCCATTCTACAATCTCATTCTGTTGCTTGCATCAGCCAGGCCTTGGTGAAGTTCCTTAGAATCCCAGAACTGGCTAGGCAATTAGCAGGGACCATATGATTCATCTTGTATTTAGGATGACTTTTAAATGGCTGACTTCGGCATGAGGATGAGGATTCTTCCTATGGATTCATTTGCAAACAAGCTTCTAATGGTAATTATTTCGTCTCTGAAGGGACAAAGTTAAATGCCGCCTTGCTAAATCCATCCAATTACACTGCAATTGTCTCTACAGGTCACATGGGACTTCCTTTGATTTTCCAAGGTTGTGAAAATTCAAGCTTATCCATGTAGGTGGGCAAGCCAGTCTACATGGTGGTAGTTATATATTTTTTTTCCTTCTTAAAGAGGAAATATCTCTTACTGTACCTCACTGTAGGCTTTTGTTATCCTTTCCAGTTCTCTTCCCAGAAGCTATAGCAGTTCTAATAATTTTGAAAAATGAGAACACTGAAAAGGTATTATGGATGCCCCAAGCAAACTACCTTTGTATTATAGTACTTTTCTTAGCTATACTGTTTGTGCATATGGCCCAAGACTGCACTTTAGCTAAAATTCAGCTTGGAATTACTATGATTTGCTTTTCACGAATCTCTCTGCTAGCTACATATCTGTATATAGCAGGAGAGGCATAACCTTGGGCAGGTAAGCTAAACAACATGAGTTCCATAGAACAAAGTTAGGAATTGAACTCTCTCTGTTAAATGGGGCTGTGTGGAGTTAGACTGTCAAATATTGCTAGTCGCTGCCATAGAGAAGACTGGAAATAGTAGTAGTGTCCCTTGGGAAACCAAGTCCCATGGGATAGCAACACTATTTAAGCAGTATAATTGTGCTCTGAATAATAATTACTCCTCAGCAGAGCTTTAACCAGTGTTGGGTTCCCTAGTATTAGTTATTCTTGGTTGTGCACTGTCTGCCAAAAGTAAATCTAACTTATAAAATTAATTATACCGCATATGCAGTTGCCCGATACAGAGTCAAGCATCCTGGATGCTTAGCCCAATATTATCTAGCCTGACTAACTGAGCTCTCCGATAATTTGCATAGGGGTATTTTCCTTTTCTGCTCCTTGAGATGCTACAGTCTGGAGCAGGGGTGGGCAAACCCTGGCCCAGGGCCATTTGCAGCCCTCAATCCGGCCTGCTGGGAGCCCACAGTCTCCAATGAACCTCTGGCCCATCAGAGACTGTTGGAGTCTGCGCTGGCCCACGACTGCAGGTCGCGACCACCAGACACAAGCTGCAGGCCGAGTTAGAGTGAGGCCTTTTATAGTCTCCATGTGTTTTGGGCAGGAGGGCAGGAGGTCTGGTCTAGAGGGTCGAGCTTCCATTTGCCTGAAGATAACATCCGAAGGTCACCAGTTCAAGGCCACCGGCTCCGTGAGCGGCCAAGCCTAGCCGAGTTATTCCACCTGCTCTTTGGCCACCCTTCAAGTGAGATACGAAGGAGCTGCTTGTCAGCCTGCGTGGGAGGAAACTGGAGGCCAGAATGTGATACCAGATCATAAAAGATCCATCTGAAATGTTGTGGTTCTTGAAAGACAGAACCTTCTTCAATTGTAAAAATCCCTACAGGGATTTAGAATCAGCCTGCCTATGTAAACCACCTTGAATTAAAGTCTGAGGAGAAATTTGATGACCAAGAAAGGCGGTATATAAATACCTGTATTATTATTATTTTATTATTTCTCCTGGGCATTATTTGAACCCCCCCTCCTATTGCCTCTGAACAACTTATGTCTCCATGTGTTTCTGGCTTGGTGTGGCTTGGTCTGTATGCTTTCACTAGGCAAGAGGTGTGTGGCAAACAGTTCATGGTTCTACATGCCTGTATTTTAGCTCTCATGTGTATTATAAATAAGCTCAGTAAAATTCATTCATTCATTTAAGGTCTGTCTCTAATGTATTTATGTAGATTTATTCAAATTTGAAATGTAAATTTCTTTTTTCCCAGCCCCCGACACATTTTCAGAGATATGATGTGACCCTCCTGCCAAAATGTTTGCCCAACCCTGTTCTGGAGGACTGCGCTGGCCTTTCTGCATGCAAAATAGGTGCATGCAAAATAGGTCAATCTGTGGGCCCACATACCACATCATTGCAAGCACGCTCTTCAGGTCTGTCCTCGCCCTCTAGAATTGTGTATATCCTGGCAGTTGCCAAATGGACACGTTGAATCAAGTGGCCTATCTGGAGGTTAAGCCTCATTTCGTGGCATTTCCCTCTCCCAGTGTTACTCTGTAGCACCACAATTGTCCATTAGACTTTTCTTTCATACTGTCATATGTAACATGCATACAGTTGACTCACACCTTGCATGTGATGGATCTCCATGAATTCAATTTCACCCGGCTGGCAAACCAAAACCAAAAAAAACCAGCAATTAAAATAGTGCAGGAAATTCTGCCCAGCATTCTGGAGAAGGAAACTGCTGTGGGGTTTCAGTTCCTGCCTGTGTCTCATCATTTTTAAAGAGACAGTATGCATTTTACAGATGTCAAGGCAATTTTGAGTATAAGCTTTACATGCTGACTCTGGAATGTAACCCTCACGTAAGATGTAGGCCGACTGTCTAAGTCTAAGTCTAAGGATAAATCTGAGGACCAAGAAAGGCAGTATAGAAATACCTGTATTATTATTATTATCCATTCCTGGACGTCTGGGACAAGCATGCTTGATGGGCATGTTCTCTCTTCCTCACTGCACATAGGAGAGCGATCAGGTGGAAAAATGTAATTGAAATCAGGTGTTTCAGAAGAAGTATAATGAAGATCAATTGGGCAATTACTAAATGAGTACTAAACGTTTAAAGCACATCACGTACATGGAAGACAATCTTTACAACGGGCATGTGAAGCCAGGCCATGTAAAGCCTGGCCACTGGTTGAAGCTGTGAGTTGGTCATTTATCTAAGACTGCAAGCCTAGACATCCTCGCCAGTGAGTTAGTCCCTTTGAACTCCATGAGAACTAGGCTAGTTTTATGGTTGACCTGGGGGTTGGTTAGCTCAGAGCTCATTTCCTTAAACCCTACAACACAACAGCTCTCTTGATGGTACAAAGTATGCCACCCACCCCCCTACAAGTAAATGGAACTAACAACAGTGGATTTTATTTTGCAAAAGCCGGAGATCTTACAAGCTGAGATCTTACGTGCAGCGGAATGATGCACAAAGAGTCTATTGTGACATATGGATAGACAAATGCTGCCTATGCTGGTAGGTTATTTCAGGGGGTGGAGAGGGAAGTAGGTGGTTAGATCACATCTTGAAATTTATGTGAACCCTCCATTTTTGCCTTTTAAAAAAAAAAAAATCAAGTTATTTATGTATGATGGTATGTATTTTTTATTGCCACTAGAGGTCTGTTCAACACTGCAAAAAGAAAATGCAGAAGACAGATTGTATTCCCTGTGTTTTAAGAGGAACAACTCAAAGTATTCACTTCTTGATGGCTCTGCATAGACAGGAGAATTATGAACCATGTCAACAGGTAAGGATGCTCTGGAATAGAGGAATTTTCTCTAAAGGTTCTGTTGACGACATAAACCACCTAAAAAGGTGCAGTGTAGACCCCATGGAAGTGAATGGGAGTTGTAAAAAAGCTCCCATTGGAAACAAATGTGCACAGATATCCATTTATATTCATTTTTTTCTAGGATTGTGGCACTTTGGGGGCCATAAATAAAGAATACAGAGAGGTCATAGATTTCAGTGGCCCACCAGATGGTCCCAGTGGGCCACTATGAGATATAAGAAGTTGGGCCCTTGGACTGATCCATGGCTCTTGTGTTCTAGAATCACAAGAACAGTAATTGGGGGTTGACAAGAGAAACCTTAGCTGAATAATGTTCTACCTTTCCCAACTGGCAATCTTACTTTGCCTCACTCTAATTCAGTGTTTCTCAAACTGTGGGTCAGGACCCACTAGGTAGGCCATAAACCAATTTCAGGTGGGTTTCCATTCATTTCAATATTTTATTTTTAGTATCATAGACTTGATGCCAACATGATATGTGACTGCATTTGGGAAGATCTGTACTTTTAACAGGCTACAATGTATAGGCTTTTAACAATGATAGTCAATGGAGCTTACTCCTGGGTAAGTGTGGATAGGATTGCAGCCTAGGATTGTTAAAAATTTTTCCTGCTTGATGATGTCACTTCCGACCATGATGTCACTTCCAGGTTAATGACATCACTTCTGGTGGGTCCCAACAGATTACCATTCTAGAAAGTGGGTCCTGGGCTAAAAGGTTTGAGTACCACTAAACTAAAAAGTTTGAGGATATGCGTCTAGTTTGTAATAACAACCCCCTGCTTTCAACTTTTCGTTCATTTTCTCTGTTCTACAGTGCAATTGCTGAGAACCAGTTCATACAAGTCTCTTAGCGGGGCACTACTAAGAGAATATTGAGTTTGGCTGGAGAGGCAGGCCTGCCCCATCCATGAGGCCACCTGAAGTAGTCAGTTCAGGCAGCAGATTGGTGGGGCAGTGCCCATCTCTTTCTGCCTACTTTTTTCCATGTCTGAGCGCCAGCTTCCCGACTCCCGAAGTGGCACAAAAGTGGCCCAAAGGTCAGCCCAAGAGCTGGTTAAGATTGGGCCCTAAGGGGCCGGCAAAGTCCTGAGGCGCCCATGGGCCAGCACAAGTCCCTTGCCAGCCCAGGAGGTTTGCAAAAGTTTGCGCCTCCTTGGGAGGAAGCCGGGCCAGCACTCAGAGGTGTACCGGCCTGCGGAGGCTGACACAAGCCTCTGTGCCAGCTTCCTCGGCGAGCTTTGCATCAGCCCGGCTGGGCCATTGCAAGGCCCTGGGGTGGGTGGGGAGGAGGCAGGAGGGAGGCGTTCCTGGGTGGGGGGGCCAGTGGTGGGTGGCCCCGGGGGTAGGTGGGGGGAGTAGGAGGTGGGGCTGGGATCCAGTACTTATGCTGGATCCCAACCCTCGTTCCTGGGGTGTTTGGCGTGGCATGAAGCCGCTCCACCTCAGGAGGTGGCACAAGTCCAAGGAGACCCATTGGGGCAAAGGTGCCTTACCTGGAGGTAAGGGGAAAAGTTTCCCCTTGCCTCTGGCTGAGCCGCCTTGGGCCCCTATCCTGTGCTGGATACAGTGCAAGCCTCTTGGCTTGCCTGTTCTAGTGCAGGGTAGGATTGTGCCCTAAGTAAATGAAGCATAATCATGAGATTAAATTCTGTGACATTTCATTTTAGAGCCATCACCTACCTATCTGACCCATCCTGACCCATAATCTGCCAACTTGTTGAGCTCTTTGAGGCCTGGTTAACCTGTTGTTTACAGCATGTAGTTGATGTAGTTTCTGCTCAGGATAACATCTGTACCCTCCAATTATGTTGGTGATGTACCATGCTCATGACACACCTCCTAATGAAGTGGGTGACATTAACATGGAACTTAACCACATGATTTGTCCTAACCATGTGGGCAGAAGACATGGGCCTGTACAGCCACCACACTGCTCTAGGTAACATGGAAATGGGACCTTATTGCTTTATGGCAGGCAGGAAAATAATTGCTATCCGTCCTGATTATTTTCTTTAGGTAGAAATTAAAAAAAACAACTATGTACATTGGCCAATCATTACAGTCTTTTCTAAAGCACTATGCAGTGCACTCAAAAAGTGCTCCAACCAGTACTCACTGCTTTGTGCGTACCCTACATTCTGATAAGTTCATAGTCTTCCATGGCAAAACAGAGCCTGAATTCCTTCCCTTCTGAGTTCTTGGTGATTCCCACAAAACATGGGTGCCTCTCACCCTCGGATCAACCCTCAAATGCTGTCTAATGACTTGACCTTGTCCCTGGAGTCTGATTGTCCACTTTTTCCCTTTCATCTTGGCTCTTGGCAGATCCCTTGGCATATACCCCGATTCTCCTTAGGGTACATCTGATCCCACTGCAACATTGCTCTTGGATTCTGATCTTGTAAAGGCTGCTCACAGTTTGACCAACCACGATATACCCATCCCTGCAAACTGTGGGCTCAAGATAGAAGTAATTATGTAGCATAGCATCACCATGTGGTACACACTGCAGTTTCCAAGACATGCCAAGTGGTGCTCTTTGCTTTGCTTTCAGGGTATGTATGGTTTGGCCCCTGCCCCTTTATTGATGCTAATATAATTCTCTGGGTTTAGTTGCTAACACTTTCTTTTCCGCTTGGCAGGGAGTAACCATTTTCTGAACCCAAACTGAGCAAGAATTCCAATCTAGCTAATCCCGCTGCTCAATTTGGAAGTGTTCCCAAAACAACACATTCCACTGCTTGTTTTTCTAGCCAAACTAGAACTTGCTTCCAATAGCAAGTCTCCCCCCCCCCACCCACCCCTTATAATGGGAAATCTGCAACCAGTGAAGGGCAAATTTTGGACTAGACTTAATACATTTCTAACATATTGCTACAGAAGCACATTTAGGTAGGGGATCTGGGCAGATCCCTAGTCTTTGCATTCCCAGGATTCCCTGGGCCAATTAAATGGTTGCCGGACCAGTTTATGACTTCTCTGTAGATGTGTGCTGTGGAAGCACATCTCACATCTGTGAGGACTTCAATTGGTATGGCCCGTCTGTAGCCTTTGTTAGATCATTAAGCACAACATCAGTGTTACTCTGAACATTCAGTCCTGCCTTACTGCTTTCCTTTTCAAGGATTAATAATACTACTTTTACTAGAACACCTTTTCATTGATTAGAGCGTTTCACAGATGCAGAGAGAATTTGGTTTTAATGCATTCAATAATCACCTACATGCGATTGCCATCGCTCCCTGCTGTATCTCTGACCAACAGTGAAATATATGTTGTTGGCTATTCATGAAATGTACCTGAGGTCATTGAGAATCACATGGGAATGTTGGCAATCACAAACATTGTGAGATTCACTATAACAATATAATAGGTGCCTAGTTTTCTATTACAAATCAGCTAAGATGGTTCTTGAGATTTCACAAGTAACCTAGCAGCCTTATCATTTTTCTTTCCCCATCCTTTCAACCCGCCCACCCCCTCCTGATGGCTTCCTTTCATCTGATTTGTTTTGTGGGGCTGTAAAAGCTTGGGAAAATCTGCTTGGCAAGGAAGCTCACTGTTTTGTTTTTTTTACAAAAGCAGCCTGCCAAGCTGATGCATCAAGGAGAGTTTTAACTCTTTAGGGATTCTGAATATATATCCCCATACTCTCCTCCTAAGCAAACATGCAGCCGGCAGCACCAGTCTTAAAGGATTAATTAGAATCCACGGAGAAAAGAGGGGAAAGGATAATAAGACTTCCCTTGCCTTAGATAAAACCATCAGTGGTTTGTGAATTGGGAGCCAAAAATCAATGTTGAAGAGGCACTTCGTTGCCGGTAAAACAGAAAATGTCATCGCCTAAAATCTGAATTTTTCACTTTATGTTTTTATACCCTGTATTTTTAAAAACATATATTTTACAGCTTTTCCTACCTTAAAAAAAAAAACTCATCTGGTTATGCTTTGCTATGTATGTACTGCAAAGCAATGATAGAAGGAGCTACAACAGGAACACTTCATCAGACACTTGAAGTGTTATCCTTGGGTGCTATGTGCATGGGCATAGAGAAAAAAATTGTAGGGCCTGATTATGCACAAGCCACAAAACTGAATGCGCCATTGTTTTGGGTCTTGGCGCTATCATAGTAGGGATGTTTGGCTATGTAGACTCCATCTTCAAGACCAGGGGTGTCCAAACATTTTGGCAGGAGAGCCACATCATCTCTCTGACACTGTGTCGGGGGCCGGGGATAAAATGAATTAATTTACATTTAAAATTTGAATAAATGTACATAAATTAATTTATTAGAGATGGAATTTATATGAATGAATGAA
This sequence comes from Tiliqua scincoides, assembly GCF_035046505.1. Taxonomy (NCBI): domain Eukaryota; kingdom Metazoa; phylum Chordata; class Lepidosauria; order Squamata; family Scincidae; genus Tiliqua; species Tiliqua scincoides. The sequence goes on along the minus strand of NC_089822.1, from coordinate 91,567,886 downwards.
GGTCTTGCAGTAGCTCAAGGTCTATAAAAGGCCTTGCACAAAGCAAGGCCAGCCTTTCCTTCTCTGCCACTGCTGCATCACAGATGTGAAACAGCAAGTACTGGAGAGAGCCCTTGTCCCACAGCTCAGATGAGAAGTCGAACAGTCATCCTCATGCTGAGAGCAGTTGCATCAGGCCAACATGGGCTCCAGCAAGTCTCTGGAGGGCCCGAGGCTCACTGGAGACTGGGGGCTCCCCAAGGGCCTGATTGGGTGCCCCCAAGGGCCGCAAGTGGCCTCCCGGCTGGGGTTTGGGCACCCCTGTTCAAGACCTATACAATCAGTATTCCTAGTAATTTGTAGGACATTATTGACTTCCTGGGGAAACCACAACTGTTTGATAATTTCCCAGCGAATGCCACCCAGACAATGGGATCATAGAAAGCTGCCTTACACTGAATCAGACCATAGGTCCATCTTAGCTCAGTATGATCAACATGAACTGGAATTGTCTTCCCAGGGTTTCAGAGAGAAATTTTTCTCTGCCATATCATATGATACCAGGAATTGAACCTAGAATTTTTTCATGCAAAGCAGATGTTCTTCCACTGAGCCACAACTCCTCATTGTCTCTAGCATAGGCTCTTCTATTTTGGGCCTGGTCTATAGTAGGTTATTCCTGGATATCAGTCTGTCCTTATTGATCTCCGCTTCACTTGGGTGAGTACTGGAGTTTTAAGAATATCTGGTGTGCATTTTTAAAGTTAGAGTCCCTCTCTGTGAACCTAGGTTCATATGATAAAGAGTTAATACTCCTGATTATATTCCTAATATTCCACAAAGCCCATCTTTGTGAAGGCAACTGGTGGCTCTATACATCAGTATCCCCCACAAAAATGGACTACAAGCCATATAGAATTTTACCACGACTTATAACACATTTGGCTGTGCCACTGTGGCTTTATTAACTTCTGATAGGGGAGATCTTGAATCTTCAGGTCACAGTGGTCCTGCCATGAGTCCCTGCATGGTTCTATAATATGTTGACATATTCATAGCTAACTTAGAATGATGCTTCCTCAGATTCTGTCCCGAAAAAGCTTCTCCTTTAATGGAGCTATATTGATGACATGATTTTGACACAAAGTCAAGAGGGCCTTGAGAACTTCCACCAGAATGTCAATAATTTCCCCTTCCCATCAACTTGAGCTGGACCAGTCCACAAAGCAGGTTTGGTTTCTGGACACATCTGTGCCACTATGCAATGGACATATAGTCATCATCTTTTACTGGAAGGCTAATGACCATGTAGACATAGCTACATTCTTCTAGTTCCCACCCACCTATAGCCAAGCCTGACAATAGAACTACATTTGTTCCAGCTGCTCAGACAGAACTCTTATCTTAATGATGAACTGTGTGTGAGAGAGACAGAGAGCACAGGGAATAAACATTTCAGGAACGGGATGAAGTGGACTCTAGTCCATGAAACTTATACCACAGTATGTGATAGTCTTTAAGGTGTCAAAAGACTCTTGATTAAGCAGACTACAAACAATTAGAACCAAAAGCGGTTCCAGGTTTTGGCTGCAGCTGTTGAATACTGCACAAATTTCGCTGAGAAGGTTTTCTCCAATCTTAGGAGTATCCATTCATCTCTATATGAATTCCTTCCTTTGAGCAAGGCCATCCACAGAGAGTGAAACAATCTTCTATTTGAATGGGCCCTCCTGCTGGGCTGCCTCTATTAACCCTACACTTAACCTCTGCCAAAATGACCTTGTTTGCTGGGAGCCTGGGACATGCCTCCAATTTCAGCGGCGGCGGCGGCTTTCCTAAGTAGCTTCCCTGGCACCAGAACTTGGAGCTGTTGGAACATGATTGCTTAGCCATGAATCAGCCACATGGTATATTCAGCCACAGAGGCTGAACTGGCCAACTCTAGCAAGCATTCAACTCTGGAAAGAGCACCCTGCGCTATGAATATTTCAGCAGTGTTCTACTAACCCATTTTTCTCCATGAAATTCCCTGGCTTCAGTAGAGTCATGCGGAGAGAAAAATGAAGCCTAGTATATATTGGAATGTTGGCTGGATCACGACTGCTTTCCAGTCTCACGTCACACTGTTCAGTTGCACAACAGACACATTTGGATAACAAGCCCTTAATTGTAGTTTTGGCACATACACAAAACTACACTTGTTTACTCCAACATTAATTAATACAGAATAATTGCCACCTCTGGATACATGGTTAATGTGAACTGCAATCCCCCCTTGGCTCCTAAGTATGCACTGAACGGGTAGGAAAATCTTATGAGGCAAATGGGTTACACTGCAGTAAACACACACACAAGTGGATGGGAGCGTGCAGGTCTCCACATGTGGTGAAGAAACATACCAGAGGCTCCCCAGCCTGGGTCCTTGAGTGTTTTGGGATGCGCCTTTTAAATGTTGTGTGTTTGTCCATGGAACTGGGCTGCCATGTAAAGCCTAAAGTGTGCCATATTGTGAATGATGAATGGGTATCTAATCTATATTTAATCTTGAATATGTACTCCGTGCATTTTTTTATTTTTTTTTTGGCCTGGGTCTATCCAAAGAGGCCCTCACTTCAAGGCTTCCTGATCAATTAAACCCCAAGGCTTAACAAGATGGGAAGGGGAAAGATGATTATATGAAAGCAAAAAGTGATAATTGGATAGGAAATGAAGATGGCTTGGGACATTTTATGAGAGTTAAAGGAATGTAATGGACTGCAGCCAGGCAATCAGTGAAGCAAAAGAAGCAAAGCAAACAGAGGGTCAGAGTCAAGATCCTGTTGATCTTTGCATGTTGTGAGGTCAGCAGACTTCTAGCCAGAAAAATGCTCTAATATCACTAAATATCTCTTGTGTGGAAACTCTAGCTCCTAACGTTCCATTATGCTCCAGTGTGGCTAAGAAACAGAACCCAGAACAAGGGCTCTGCAGCAGGCATAATTTGCAATGCTTGCGATCAGAAGTGACAAGGAGTACATTTATCCCACAGCCCAATTGTTGCTGCCAAGACAAAGCCTGCCTTCTTGCTGATGGAGAAGGGATTCTGAGTTACTGCTTGCTAAAGGCTGGCACAGTGGATAGAATGCTGAGGATGGAAATGGGTTTGCAATGCTCTTAAGAACATAAGAACATAAGAACAGCCCCACTGGATCAGGCCATAGGCCCATCTAGTCCAGCTTCCTGTATCTCACAGCGGCCCACCAAATGCCCCAGGGAGCACACCAGATAACAAGAGACCTCATCCTGGTGCTCTCCCCTACATCTGGCATTCTGACTTAACCCATTCCTAAAATCAGGAGGTTGCGCATACACATCATGGCTTGTACCCCATAATGGATTTTTCCTCCAGAAACTCGTCCAATCCCCTTTTAAAGGCGTCTAGGCTAGACGCCAGCACCACATCCTGTGGCAAGGAGTTCCACAGACCGACCACGCGCTGAGTAAAGAAATATTTTCTCTTGTCTGTCCTAACCCGCCCAACACTCAATTTTAGTGGATGTCCCCTGGTTCTGGTATTATGTGAGAGTGTAAAGAGCATCTCCCTATCCACTCTGTCCATCCCCTGCATAATTTTGTATGTCTCAATCATGTCCCCCCTCAAGCGTCTCTTTTCTAGGCTGAAGAGGCCCAAACGCCGTAGCCTTTCCTCATAAGGAAGGTGCCCCAGCCCCGTAATCATCTTAGTCGCTCTCTTTTGCACCTTTTCCATTTCCACTATGTCTTTTTTGAGATGCGGCGACCAGAACTGGACACAATACTCCAGGTGTGGCCTTACCATCGATTTGTACAACGGCATTATAATACTAGCCGTTTTGTTCTCAATACCCTTCCTAATGATCCCAAGCATAGAATTGGCCTTCTTCACTGCTGCCGCACATTGGGTCGACACTTTCATCGACCTGTCCACCACCACCCCAAGATCTCTCTCCTGATCTGTCACAGACAGCTCAGAACCCATCAGCCTATATCTAAAGTTTTGATTTTTTGCCCCAATGTGCATGACTTTACACTTACTGACATTGTAGGGCTTCAGTTGTAGGGCTGCTACCTTTCTGATGGCTCTACTTCCATGTCTTTAACATAAGCAGACTCACACTCAAAGACTAAGCGGGTGAAGCATTTCCCAACCCTACATCACCATGCCAGAAAAAAACTGAATCTGCTACGTTTTTGCATATTGGGCTAATAATTAGTAGTACAGGAGCAGTACTCGGGAATGAGTGAGCAACTCTGCTTGGCTCTTAAAATTTGCTGAGTGGACTTGGGCTGAGAAAGACGCTTTGCCTACCTTAAATGAACCAGAAATCCTAAACACGCTGAAAAATGCAATTGGAAAGAAGAAAGGATTCCTTAACACACATGTAGTTTGGGCCTATTCTATGCCTGTGAGAGGCCTCAGTAGAAAGGGGTGAGAATTTTTCAAATACCTCCACTAGGCATCTCTACCTTTTAAATGTATACTCCCCCAAACTTGGAAGCCCTGCAATTTGGAATGTTCCCCGGGCCACAGTGAACCGCTGTCTAGGCAAGGACTCACTGGTTACCCGGCCAGGGCACTGGCCCTCCCATGGGCCGGAGGATGCGGAGCTGTTCTGGGGTGGTGGGTGCCATGCTTCAGTACCATGCTTTCCCTTTCTGGAGGCAGGCATCCCCTGCTGCTTTGCACTGGGGCACCCAACTCCTAGTGGTCCGCCTCAGCCCCAACAGCCAGGTGTCACTGATGAAGGGCAGGGTGAGGCCAACTGATGGGAAAGGGCCAACCTGTGAGCCAAGCTGGAGGACCAGCTTGGTGACAGGAGGCCAGGGAAAGGGAGGCAGTGAGAGGGTAAACGGGGCAAGATTTATGGGCTGCAGAGGGTGGGACCAAGGGGAGTCTCCCAGGAAGGGGCTGGGAATCAGGAATATGATGTAAACCCTGCCAGGTCTGTGATGAGGGGCCAGCAGAGACCTTGCCAGAAGACCTGGCTTGGCAGCTACCTTTGCTAAGGAAGAGGCAGTCCCAGGCAGCCCATTGACAGAGCTACAGACACCACTGCTAACTGGGCAAAGAGGCACCTTTTATAGTGGTGTCCTTTTATATTTAGCAGCGGGGGAGCAACTCTCCCTCTTACCCCACCATGGCATCTTTTCCCGTATCTGTTGCTGTTATGCATCTCATCTTTTACACTGGTGAGAGGATAGGTTCTTTTTGTATTTTTTTTTAAAGAGTGTAAGTCTTTTGGGGACAGGGAGCCATTTATTGATTTATTTCTATGTAAACCACTTCGTGAACTACGCTGTTGAAATGGGAAAATATATATTCTTATGTATGTATGTATTTTAAAATAATACTGTAGGCCAGTGGAGAAGGATGATGGGTGGAGTAACCCCCTTCCCACAACATCCTCTAATGCCTGTAAGGATTTTCTTCCCACTCCTCTCCTGGAGCCATGCTTGAGGGAGCACACCTCTCCTGAGATCCTTCCAGAGATCCCTGCCTGGAACAAGGCCCCGCCCACTTCTACACCAAGCTTGTGGTGGTCTTACAACCTCATTCTATCAATGGACTGGCTTCTGATAACAGCAAAAGGCACTCCTCTCTTTCACTTGTCTCTTATTCTGTGACACTAAGAGCAGACCTACTTTACAAATGCATATTGATTTTATGCCAGTATAATTGTCTTGACTTCCCCAAAAGAATTCTGGGCACTGTTCCAGAATGAGAATGCAGAAACTTCACTGATAGAGATCCCCATACATAGGTACAGTCCCTATGATTGCTTGGGACATGGGAATGATATCTGATTTTTTAAAAATTCATTTTTTGTATAGTGTCTTGCAATTTTAGAAATATTGTTATTGTTCACTAGTAAACCAGCTTAAGTTTTTAGCATTGATATGCATGGAATGAAAGAGCAATAACACTGTGCATCTCATCTTTCACACCGGTGAGAGGATAGGTTCTTAAAGTTGCTGACCTACTTTGTGTGTATCATTCTGACATCAGAACCCACTATACCTAGCACCATTCATACTTTGAGAATCAAATAATCCTTAAGGTCAATACCGCTTCTCCCTATTTTGGCTGCAATCCTAACCGCTCTTTCCTGTGAGTAAGTTCCACTGAACACAATAGGACTTACTTCTGAGTAGACCTGGTTAGGAATGTGCCCTTTGAGTCTAGTCTTACCACATTTTTTTCTGGCAGGACTTAATGCTTTTAACATCCCAGTAAGCATTTAAATCAGAGTTTTTCAAGCTGTAGTATGGGTATCATCAGTGGTACTTGAGGTAGTGTCTATTGGTACTTGCGGGACCCCTGGACACCTGCTGCCTAGCAGCAAGACCAAAAACATGATGCAACAAACAGTGGTGGGAGGTTCAGCTCGGTGAGCATTGCTCCAAAACATGCTTTTCCGCACTTGAAAATACTGTCCTGTCCACCCGTTCTCTTACTGATGTTTGTTGCGCCACATCTGGCCTCCCAGCCCAGAAGTAACTGGCAATGATGTCATCGCTAGTTACTTCTGGTGGTACTTTGAATAGGCAGACCATGTAAAGTGGTACAGCAGGGGACAAACGTTGAGAAACACTGATATAATTGATCAGTAGGTTATTATAGTACTGAGCACTGGATAAAGATTCTGCCTATTTCTGCACCTCCACATATCCAAAGCGATAATCTTCATTGGTAAGCCTCACTGATGCCTCCGCCATTTTCGTAGACACTCTGAACCTCTAGTTGGTGTGCTGTACTGGATACAACCTATCAAGCATTATGTCCAAATGAATGAAATTCATGCAGCAGCTCTGCTCGGTGAATTGCACCTTCTGTTCTTCTTAATTCTAGTATTCCGCATGATGTTTACAACTCTGACATTTCTAACTTGGAAAAGAAAATCAAGAAGAGTTCATTACAGTAATTATCACTCAAGCAGTGGTAAAAACGTGATTATGCAATTTATAAAAATGCAAAGGGGGAGCTCCTCTGATTATGACTGATTATTTTTGCTAACAAGCTCTGACATTAATCAGAACTGACAGATGAGGAAAATAAGAACAGTAGTGGGAACCTCCACTGCAGATCACCTACAAGAGATCAATTGGGTTGTATTGGTACTGCTTTCCAGGAGTGGTAAGCACTTCTTGTGTTGAAACTTCTTAAACATGGTATTGCCATGTTTTTGTTAGACATGGTATTGCCATCGTATTGCATTATCAAACATGGTTGATATTGCCAAGTAGGAGTTTCCCTGCCTCTCCATTCACATGATTGGATAACAGGATTTAGGGCAGTTATCTTGGGGGTGGGGAATGGCAATGAAGAACAACACTGTAGAAATGTTACATCTGTATCTGCAAAGGCAGTCAGGGTCAAACTATACCTTACAAGAAGCAAGTTCTTAGTTTCAGCAAAACAGAGTTTACACCTACAACTTCAGCAAGGTGATACCACTCGTACAAGAAGAGGGAGTGAATGTTCTTCTCAGACAACCACATGGAGTGGCTGCGCATCAAAGAAGGCTCCTGCCGTACCCAAAGAGCATGGTCTCATTATAGCCGAGGCAGACCACCATGCCTGGAGAGTGGTCGTGCATGGACTGACTATATCATAAAGGAGTGCTGAGCGTGTTAGGTGAAGCTCAACAGAGCTGAAGGATCCAAATTGTAGGTTTGCAGTTGCATTTTACCCTAGGTTATTACTTCCGGAACTACCACTGGATCTCCTGTTGGGGTTGGTTTTGGCACGAGGCCCCCTGCACATGTAGTTCATGTTAGCTGAGGAAGGACTCACCTCACTACTACTTTGCCAGCTTTGTCTGTACAATGTTTAGACACAGTTTTAGGGCATGTCTACACTACATGTTTAAACCAGTCCTGCTTAAGGCCTATGCATATAACTAGGAGATAACAGCCCAATCCTATGCTTCCCAGGGCTGCAGCAGCATCAAATTGGCTACTGCTGCATCCTGCTGGGCTGGAAAGAAATGCTGGAGCTACTGGGTGTAAGGGAACTTATACTCCCGTTTAGTGACCAGGCAGCCCTGATGCGTCTCCTCTGATCCGCGCCTGCTATTGAGTGGGCACAGATTCAAGGAGACCCATGTCAGGTTTCCCCGGGCCAGGAGGGGGTTTAGGATGCAGCAGCAGGGCCTGCTGCCATCTCTGCCCTCTCGTGCTCTGCTCCTTCCCCCCACCATGCCTTCCCCCTGCGCTCCCTCTGCTCTGGAACGCCTCCCTCCCCATCCTGACTTACCGTTTCGCCTCCCAGAGCTCGCAGAGAGTGCTGGGTGGCATTCAACCAGTCTCTGATCAACTCTGGGGTTGAGCCAGCCCGTAAAGAGGCTCGGCATGGCGGGCAGGGCTCCTACGCGTGAAAATTGCGCTCTCAAAAAAGCCCTCCTGCTTGCGCTGACCTCCTTACCACTATTTGCAGACTCCATTTGGCCCTTGGACCCAGAAGTGACCAATGATGTCCGCACATGACACAGTCTGCGTCATCGCGACTTCTTGATTTGGTTAACGTGAAGGGCATTGCGAGCCCAGCTACTGTGGGAAGCACTGATTTAAGGCATAACTATTTTGTGTTAAGTCTTCCCAAGTGCACACTCTTGCTAAGACTGTAAAAACTGCACCCAGCCTGGCATTCTCTCGCTACTTTTTGCTCAGCCCTATGTAAAGAGATGTGGGAATTGGCACAAGGGACCTCAAGGAAAGAACTCTTAGCACCTTCACAGAACTACAAGTGATGTGAGGGAAGCAGTAATAGTTAAATAAGTTTCCAACCAGTTTAATTTAATCCAAATATTCTCTTTGCTTACATATTGTTCTTCTCACATGTTCACAGATTTGTCCACACAACACACTTAACAAATACATGTGAAATGACGCCCTGGCATGCCTACAAAACAGTTAGATCCTTTGCTTCTTTGTGCCTCTAGTCATCTGAGCATTACCCCATTTTCTGGACTAGGTTGATTTTTGTTCTCTTAAAAGCGTGGGATGATCCCTGCTACTGTATATTCCAAGCACATCTACCTGTCCATAACATTCAGACCAAAGGGAGAGAGATTGATTTTTCCCCTGTCTCAGCACAACTGTTGTGATGGATTACACAGACTCTTAAACTCCCTGTTGCAGGTTTGGGGTGTTCTATTTTTTTAATCTCTTCTTGGGCAGCTTTCTTTGTTCTGACGTTAGGGATGGAGTGTGTCAGTCAATTCTGCACCTCAAACTCCGAAGACGTTTTCAATGTAGATCCCCTTTGTAACTTTTGCAAAGCCATTAATGAAGGAAACTGTTCAAATGCATGGGGCTTTTAATCTGTGGCTTTCTCTGGAGGCAGCTGCTGCCACCTAAAGGCCTAAATCTCAGGCTCCACTCATTCTTAATCTTTTGGAAACATGTTAGGCATCATTTTTGTTTGTTGTACAAGGATGCAGTTAGAATGAATGCCGATCTGTAAAGTTGATTTATAGGTCAAAATGAACATGTCAAACTATGCACAGAAGGCAAAAGAAAGCCAGAAGGTGGAGCAGGCCTGTGCACAATTTGTAATAATCTCCCAGTTGAAGATGAACTTGACTCACCAGTCATGCATGGTAACCCACCAGGAGCTTCCTAAATCTCTTGGTTTTCCTATCTGCTGAGGATTGTAGAAGAGCTTGTTATGCATGACAGTCAACAACATACAACGACATACGACTGTAGGTTGTGTAGACTACTAGGGGTCACAAGACATGCAGACCTGTGGTGGAGCAACTCAGTCATGCTACTGCACTCCAAACCAGCTGCTGTTTTCAGTCAGGACATACAGTGGGGCGCCCACCCCATACATACAGTGGGAAACTGTGGTAGTGGGAAGCCCACTATGGAAGTGCAGTCATTGCCTTTGGGATGCACATACCATGTTTTTGCCATGTTCAGGCTCAGGGAAAATCTGTTGTTTTGGTTTCTGGCAGAAGCTGGCTTTACACGGCAATGACTGTCCAGCTTGTAGTCAGGACATGACCTCCCCGTTGTTAGAGAAGGGCTGTAAACATTTCCAATTGGCTGGCTCTTGTGTCACCCATTAAGAGCAGTTATTAAATAGTATTTAATTAAATGAACTGTTCAAAATAATAAAAGCATTAAAAAAATATACAGTGCTACATTTTGAAATGAAAAAAGTACAAGACAATGCCCAATTGAATGTTTTGATAATGGGCACATTAGAACGTAATAGCTTATTAGGAAATTGTTTTGGTTTTATTATCATGGTGTAGCACCCACCATTTCAGTGCTCTGGAGAAAGAGCCCTTGTTCCAGAGGAAAGGAAACTGAGGAAGCTACCCATGGAGTATTTCAAAACTATACTTGTACAGCAGGGACATGGGATGTGAGGGTGGCAGGTGAGGCACAAGTGCTCCATCATTGTCTGTGGCAAAGCACCGCAGTTGCTTTTCCTGAGGAGGCTTTCCTTACACCCAAGTGTAATCTTAGGTGTAAGGAGAGCCTCCTTAGGTGTAAGTAGATGGGGTGACTGTGGTGTTTTTCCACAGACTACGATGGGGCAGTTCTGCCTCACCTGCTGCCCCTGCACCACATGTCTCTGTTGTACAATAGGTTACATAGGTGAATTTTTGTATTGCATGTTATGACTGTGAACATTGAAAGCAGCAAAAATACACTGAGTTTCTAAAATATAAAACAAACATCAAAATATGAAAAACAACAAAAATATACAATGCTGAATAATGTTTGGATTATCATACAAGCATTTGAGGGAAAATGAAAGGCGAGTTGCACCTATATTTTTGTGGGCGCAAGGGCTGCATTGCCCTTATGTCGGTGCTGAAAAGTGGGTTAAGATTGTGCCCTTAGCCTATATCTTTAGGTCCCCCATAGAGAAGGTTAACCTCTCAGGAAGAAGTCAAGATTTTTTCCACAGGTCCCATCTCTATGCATTGTCAAAGAATATGTGTTGCATAAAGCATCTTGGCTTGAATTGTTGCTATTTGCTGCACTTATTGTCCATCAGACTCCACCCTTCACATGCCTGATCTCATCTTATCTCGGAAGCTAAGCAGGGTCAGGCCTGGTTAGTACTTGGATGGGAGACCGCCTGGGAATACTGGGTGCTGTAGGCTTATATCATAGTCTTTCGAGACTGAAGGTTGCCAACCAATCCAATGCCTGACTTTGTCCCAGACCCACAGGCTGCTACCACTGACCACCTAGACACAATTCCTAATCATCATGGTTCACCCTCCTCTCAGGAGATCTGGGAACCGTAGCAGCCTCCCCATACCAGCTGAGTGATAGAACATTTTTGAAACTTCGTGTATATTCAGACACTTTTTATGAAGTCATGAAAGGTCAAAATTCTGCTGGTTGCATGTCGGTTCTTGGGTGTAGCAAACGTTATCTTTGAAATGTGACTGTGGATCAATGGTTAAGAGAACATGGTATGACCTAGGAGCACATGGTTCACATTTCACTTCACCTCAGCCAAGAACTTGCTGGGCAAACTGCTACCTTTCAGCTTAAACTCTCCTTTCCATCTCTAATATGGGAAGCGGGAATAATACTGGCCTACTTTGCAGTTTTTTGATGTGAGGGTTACTAAGCTAGTATACAGATGTGCTTTGAGCATTTTGGAAAAGTGCAATGTAAATATTACAGAATATTAACTGAGGAACTCCAGAACATTGTTTGCCATAAGGTGCCCTATGTGATTTTATTCCATGCTGGCTGGTTCATTGTGTCCTATTTTACTGCTACTGGGAGATCTTACAGTTGTTCCATGTTGAAAGGGCCAATGCAGTTCAGAAAGCTCATTGTCTTACTATCTTAGTCCCACTCAGGTGAAATGGATGATTGGAGTGGCATCATTGAAGGCAGGAACAGTAGATTTGCTTTGACGCAGAATTAATGTATACGACTCATAAAGAACTCAGAACAAAGGGGAAAAACTATACCTTCTCAGTTTTAAAAGAACAAAAGGAGTAATCTGCAGTTTCCTGCAGTGAACTGCAAAAATCAGAAGTGCTAGAAGTTATTCTTCAGCTGCTTTTGTCATTGTATAGCTTTCATCTTGCACAGAAAGAGTTTTCACCCTGTTTATTACAAAAACTCAACAAACTACTCAAAGATCACTTGCTTATTTATCTCACTGGGTGATCTCTCCTGGTCATCTGTACAAGGTTGGATTCAGGCAAACTTTACCCCTTGCCACACCCACATTTCTGTAGGTTAGCTGGTGTCAAGTAAAGTCAGTTGGTCATTGCAGGTAATCAGACCGCATGTGCATACAACCACCATATGGTGCTTGGTCTGTTGAAATGACCCAAAGATTTTGAGTACTTATACTGCTTTATTGCAATGAATAAAAATGTCATTATGTTTCCCTATCAAATAGTCAGCAGAAACAGATCACATGGTATAACAGCCATCACAGGTGAAGGTGTACAATGATTGAATGCTTACTCAAAAAAATTCCCTGCATTTAAAAAAAACAAACCAAAATTTTTCCAGATGTCCTGGAGAAGGCCACTAGCAGAGTCCCTACAGAGCCAAAACTACCATTTTGGAGTTTTTTTACCCATAAGGTAGCATTCAAATACAACCAAGTAGTGTAGTTAGCAACAAATTTCACTGTGTCATCTGCCGCTTGCATAGACTGGGCTGCAATTACTCAGTGGATCAGAACTTTGCTGATAAACTGTGCTCCTATAGGCTTGAAAGGCACTGTGACCTAAGAAACAGGATTACTTTTGCCAATAGAAAAAATCATTGGGAAACTGTACATTGATCCCCGATGAACTCAACATAAACTGTAGTCCAGCTGGAAAAAAACCTATATGCTGAGAAAAAACATCCATTTTAGCAACTATATTATTCCACAGCAGATGGTGTGTGCTGTTGGTTTAATAATGTGGTAGCAGCCTAAAGGCACATTGCATCGTTCTATATTCTACAGTCATTACTACTATAATGTAAAAATATTGCACTGTATGGGTGCCTAGAGCAATGTACCCAAATCCATAATTAGACTCCTAACTACAGTCAGATCTCCTCTCCAACTTTAATAATCACACCCATTAGGAAATGTTGACCTCTGCATTTCCTCAGAAACACAAAAAAGAGCTTTCGCAAGACAAATAGTTGTACTGCAGGCATGTTTGGAACTATAGCCACTCCAAGTCTAACATAGTCTTATTGTTTTTAATACTGTATGCAATTTCTTTTTCAGAATACTGGATGTTGCTCTGATTCTAGTACCACTGCCTGCTGCCTCCATGCTTCACTGCTTGCTGTCTGCACAACCTCTCCATTCATAGACTTTTAGAAGGCACCATAAATTTCCAGTATTCTGTCCTGATATGGAAGATGATCCATAGACTGTTCCTCCTGAATCAAGATGAGTCATGGGGAGGATCTTTCCCCCTGTTTGGCAGTTTGTTGCTGCAGAGCAGACAATGCTGATCAGGGAGAGACTAGGGGGCAGGGCTTCAGGAATGCAGCAGCAGGATGTGCCCCCATGCAGAAACATGGGGGGGGGAATGTTTTAAAAGAGTTTAAATCACCCTTGACCTTTTAGTTATAAGCCCTGCAATACCAGGAAACAAATCACTTAGAGATCTAGTATAAGCAGAACCTAAAATACTACTTCTGCACAAAGATTGGTATTTAATTTGAAACCTTAGTTCTAACCTTAGTTCAGTTATGGTAAACCTAAGACACAAATATCAAAGGTGATACACCATGACTTTTGGGTGATGATACACCACTGACGACCTGACAACATCCACCAACACCTGACAACAACAAAGAGCTGCTGGTTTGCCCTTCCAGTATGTCACTTGCATTCCCTGGAGTCTATTAAAGTCCAGGGTGCAGGTGTGATGGTCTCTTTGATTTCTCCCCTTCACTTCTGTACCCTCCTACCCTTTCCTGCACACGTGCTTGCAGTTCTGGTCAGTAAATGTCACTGCTGCCAACCCATCAGAAGCTTCCCACCTCTTCTCCCACCCCCATCCAGTCTCACCAAGGATGGAACTCAGAGAGAAGAACCAACTTGCTAAACAGCAAGTGAAAATAATTGAATATTCATTCAGGCAAGGTGATGTAACTAAGGAGAATGTCTAGTTAAAATGCATCAGGCTTTCTGTTTCATTTCAGTCTGTTTGCAAAGTCTTCCTAGCTATCATTTTTGACTCATCTTTCTTTCTCTGTTGTTCTTTAAACTTTTAATGAAAACTGGTTCTGTTTTAACCCTTGGTTGGCCTGGTCCCTGGTTACGGGAACATTCAGTGGATTGTCACTCTGCAGATGCTACTGTGAGGGTTTATAAGAAGAACCCCTGAGGTTTAGAGTTCTCTTGACAGGGGGGTTTACCTAGAAGGCCTCCCTTAGTCTGGTCTTTGAGCCTGGACTGGTGGAAGTGGATACATTCTATCACAGCTTTCCCCCATGTAACTGATTGTATAGCAAAGAAAAGTGAGGAGCAGGAAAGAGGCAAGTGCGCTAAATACTAGGCATGACTTCCCTGGGTCAGCCTGCATTTTCTTGGGAGTCTCCTCTTGTCAGTGACAGCACATTTATCATGTCTCCTCCAAGGAACCTCAGACCAATCTTGTGAGGCAGGTTAGGTTGAGAGACAGCAGTTTACTGAAGAGAACCTACTAAGATTCATGTCAAAACAGGAACTTGAACCTCAAATTTAGCGCATATGTCTCTACAGACCAAGTCCAGCGCTCTAGCCATTGCACTGTACTTGTTCTCTTACACTGACTTCTATAGTTCAAGGCAGAATGTTACTAGCAAAATAAGTACATGCACAAGCCTTAAGAGAGTGGATTTCCTGAGTCAATTTACAGCCCAATCCTATTCACTTTCCCATTGACACTAATGGGACTTACTTCTGGGTAGACATGCATAGGATTGGGCTGTGAGAGCACAATCCTATCCAACTTCTCGGCACTGATGCAGCTGCAGTGCAGCCCTGAAGTAAAGGAACAAATGTTCCCTTATCTTGAGAAGGCCTCTATGACTGCCCTACCATCTCAAGATGCAGCACATGCCCTGTTGGCATGGCTGCATCATCACTGGAAAGCTGGATAGGACTGAGCCCTGGTTTTCAAACTGACTAAGGGCCCAATCCTGTCCAACTTTCCAGCACCGGTGCTGCCTCAATGCAGCCCCGAGGTAAAGGGAACAAAAGTTCCCATACCTTTAGAAAACCTCTGTGACTGCCTCCCCACCACAGGATGCAGTACACAACCCACTGGCACAGCAGCACCGGCACTGGAAAATTGGATTGGATTGGGCCCTAAGATGGCTGTCTGTCTTACAAGCCTGATGAAATTTAAAGTTGGTTTTTTTTTTAAGGAAGCCTCAACAAGGATCACTGTTAAATCCACTCTGTATTAAATTCAGGGTTAAAAATACAGATGTTCAAGTGGAAGCTGATTTCTTCCATTTGAAAATTGAAACTGCCTTTTAATTTTGAGATTGAATTTTTCACATATATTTTTGCATTACTTCGGTTTCTGTTGAAAATTGAAGTTGCTGATGTGTTATCTGGCATATCAGCTGGTGTGTATGCTTTGAACTATTAGAAAATAGTGTAATTTCAGAAGAATTTTGACTGGGTCTGGCCCTCCTCTAGCTAAAATTAGTCATAAAACCACAATCCCAAGCATACTTATTTGGGAGTTAAGCACTTTTGAACTTAATAGGATTTATTCCTGAGTAAACATACAATACATAGGTTGAGCTGCACATCCCATTAAGAGCAGTTGCATTTGTTAGTCAAGGTTACTGGTTGTTCCACTGGTTACAATGAGACATACAACCTGATATTCTGCATGGGAGTAAATCCTGCTGCATGCAATGGGGCTCAATCTCAAGTCTATACAAGATTGTACCCCTAGTCAAAGTAACTTGAGCTGGGCTGAGTGAACCTCTGTATCTGATTACTTTAGAGCTAGTGTCTCCTTTTGAATGCTTTGTAAAACTGGGTTGCTTCTGCACTAGCCATTATTACTGGAGTTTGCATTTCTTTGTTGCATGTTTGTGAAGAATCCAGATGAAATTGCTACCAGTCCATTGTAATCCAGTGTTTTCCCTGTTGTCTACTTTTTTAAAGACCTAGTTTGAACTGCAGCACCAGCATTTCATATGCAGATTAGCAAAGCACTATTAATTCACTTCCACCTTTATGTGTGTCTTCTGTTAGCCCTTTACTGCCAATGTTAGTTTTTGAAATTCATATTACTTTCTTCTTGTGGTGACATGCAAGTATAGTAGGAGAAAATTGATTTATCTTCATGCTGTGCTCTGCAAGAGCTCTTTACAGATGGGCTTGACTCCACAGCACTGAGTTGCATAGAGGCTTGCAAGGCAGATGTCTCACTGCTTCTTGGTGTGAGAAGATGAGTGCAGAAATCTCTCTTCTTTACATGGAGCCTCAAAAAGGCTTGCAAAGTCTTACCTTTGTGTTACACCTCTGTGCCAAAGGGTCAAGATTTCTCCTGCTCACAGTTCCAATAATTCCCCAAAGCTGGTAAGGTAGCTATGATAGGAATTAAACCTCAATTTCCAGTCTGCCCCTCAAATGATTCCCCCTTAATCTGGGAGATATACTGTCCTCCTCTGGTCTTCCTTGCTATAAGAATTAAGAAAACAAAACAGTGATGCACTGCAGCAAAACTGCATTTCTTAAAAAAAAAATTAACAGCAATGGATCCCTTCCTTCATAATTTTTCAACTGGTGATAATTTGTTTTGCCTTCACTGTGGGGAAGCCACTGTAGGATGTTAAATGAGATACAGCATTACATTAAGTGAAGTGTGGAACCACAGTTATAACTTCCGCTGATCACAGAACAGTAGTGCATGAGCAGTAGCATAGCAAGAGGAGGCAGGTGGCAAACCACCCCAGGTGACATGCTTCCGATGAATGGAAGCCTGTGCCACATTTGGTGGCAGATGAGCCCTCCCCAAGGCTCTGACGGCAAGAAATAGCTGCCCAGAAGTGAACTGGTGTGAGCAATGACATCATCACATCACTACTGAATCACTTCCGGGTGCTGCACAGTGTTTCAGGGAAATATGGGGGTGTCATGCAGCACAGGGATGATGCCAGCACAGGTGCTGCCCAGGGCAGGTGACACCACTGTGCATGGGCAGCACTTCCTAGTGAGGAAAAGGACCTGTATTCACATATTGCAGGTTAGTAGCTCCAATATAATCAGGTCTGTATTTCAGGTTCGTAGCACCACTGTAATAAAAAGTAATGATATATTCAAAATCTAATTATATCTATATCTATATAGATATATTCACCTATTAGTAAAAGATATATTCTAAAATAATTCAAAATTCTAGTTTACAAATCTGCTCAGATAGCACCCACGTAAGCTGGGTTCCCATGTTCTCTCAGAAATATCAAATATTAGCACAATCTTGTCCATGTTTATGACAAAAGTAGGGAAGGAACCATGCACACCACACTATGCTCCTTAGAGAAAGGGAGATATAAAAATATGAATGAATGAAATACCCAGGAGTAACTTCAGTGAGGGCTTACTCTCAGGTAAGCATGTATAGAATTGCAGCCATAGTTGTCCAGAAACAATCATCAGTTTTGGATTGGTAGTATCTGTTTTAATAACAATAATATCTGTAGTTCTCTTCCTCATAAAACAAAATCCGCAAAAACTCATTTAGAAGAGAACTATTAGTTAAAATTGACTTTTTCTGCACCATAACAGCTGAAGAGGCTCGGTATGATTGTTGGCAAGCTCTGGGTCCCCAGTGATGGAAATTGCTTGTGCTTGGTACTATGGAGCAGGGGCCAAAACCATACATGCCTTGAAAGCAAAGAGCACCATTCGGCATGTCTTGGAAACTGTGGCGTGTTCCACATGGTGATGCTAGGCTATATAATTACTTCCATCTTGACCTCACAGTTTGCAGGGATGAGTGTTTTGTGGTTAAGTTGTGAGCAGCCTTTACAAGATTTGAATCCAAGAGGGATATTGAGATGGGATCAGATGTACCTTAAGGAGAATTGGGGTTTATGCCAAGGGATCTGTCAAGAAATAACATGAAAGGGGAAAAGTGAACAGTCAAATCAGTCTCCAGGGACAAGGTCAAGTCATTAGGTACCATTTGAGAGTCGTGCTTAATGATCTGATGGTGAGGCACCCATGTTTGGTGGAAGTCACCAAGAACTCAGAAGGGAAAGGAATTCAGGCTCTGTTTTGCCACGGAAAACTATGAACTCATCAGAATGCAGGGAATGCACAAAGCAATGAGTGCTGGTTGGAGCACCGTTTGAGCATACTGCATCTTTCTTTAGAAAAGACTTTAGGGCCCAATCCTGAACAGTGCATGCCAACTTACAGCCAGTGTGCACTGTTGCGAACATGCCGTAAGGCACATTTGCGGGCCCTCATGCTGGGCAAATGCTGGCAGTAGCCCAGTGGTGGCTGGCACTGGGCTGCCAGCGGGTAGCCACCAAATCTCCACCACTCAGCGGTCGCATTGACCGCCAAGCAGCAGAGAGATAAGTGGAGGCGTGGGGGGAAGAGGCGTTCCGGGAAGGGGAAAGGTGGGTGGAGGGCAGGGAGCAGGCATTCCAGAGACAGGGGAGGCGGAAAGAGGGTGAGGAGGAGGTGTGCCGGTGGAGGGAGCAGGGCAGGAGGGAAGCAGGACCAGTAGATCCAGAGCCTCTGTGTTGGGCTCACCTTTAGGTTGGTGGTGAATAGAGTACCCCATTACGGGGCTACTTGCTTTATCCGGGGTAAGGGGACAAAAGTTCCCTTCTCCTGAGGAGCCGCTGGCAGCTGCCCAGAGTGTGTAGGATGTAGCAGCAGCCATTTTCAGCGCCACTGCAGTCCCACTCCCCGGGCAGTTTAGGATTGGGCTGTATACCATCAATTTGGGATTGGTAGCATCTGTTTTTATAACAACAACAACATACCTGATATAACAATAATAGAAAACTGAAAGATCTGGCTAGGTGATATTGCAATTCCTAGTGGTCCCCATCATCATTGGGGAATTTGGAACAACCTCAAAAAGTCTTGCAAAATTTTCTGCCTGTCAGGCCTGAGACATGCCTAAGCCATTTCTGCCTGTCAGGCCTGGGACACAGGGGACCCCCAAGGTTGCAGAAGGCAGTGGCAGGGCACCTCGGGGTCTGGCCTCAGCAATGTCAGCCCAGCCCCTGGAGTAGACTGGACTTGTGGATAGTGTTGCCCCTGCAGACTAGCAAGCAAGGGGGTAACAGCGAGCCCTGGAGCTTTGAGCCATCTGCTTGAGGTCCACCCAGTTGGTCAGGGACTGGCTTGGTCCCCCATGGTCCCAGCGCCGGGCTCAGGAACAGGCGAGGTTTTCCACTGAGTGCCTAGTCACAGCTCACCATGGCTTGCTGCCAGCAGTATGCAGGCCAATCCCCTCTGGCCTTGCTACTGCCCTCCTGATGCGTGTGGCAGGCCCACAGCTCTATTTCCCCTGTCAGTTGCAGGGGCTGAGGCAGGCTCTCTTCTCCAGCTGCTGCAGCTACCCAGCCTGGGGACTTGCTCCTGGGCAGCTCTACTCTCAGGTAAGTCAGGGGTACCCTGACACTGCCCAATGTTGCATGTATGCAACAGGGGTCAAATGTGTACACCTGTGGGCAGAAATGGGTTAAATAACTGCAGTTTAGTGAAATAACACCAGCAGAATTGCAAAAAATGGTGCTTTTAGAAACATTGTACATACTGCACCAATACCTTGTTAATACTTAGGTCTTAATCAGAGGCTTGTATCAATTTAGTTAAAAACCATGTTTCATGTAGTTTGGAATAATATCTGTAGTTCACTTCATCATAACACACAATCTGCAAGAACTCATTTTGCTGAAATATTAGTTAAAACTTTTTTTGTCTGCACTGTAACATCTGAGGAGGCTTGGAATGATTTTTGGCAAGATCTTGGTCCTTAGAGATGGAAATTGCTTATGCCTGGTACTGTTCCAAACAGAATTCAACTATTGTACCTCCTGAGACAGGCAAGACTATCACCTATTTTCCACCACAAGGGGGCTAGAGCATGTCATCCAGCTGAATGGTGTCAATGGGCCAAATGTGAGGCTCTCTGGCTCATGTGGGTTACCCCCACTGGACCTTTTCCTAGCTAGGCAAGTGCCTCCCACTGAGGAAGGTGGGGGTACAACAATGTTTGTAAAAAAAAAAAAATACAAACACACATTTAGACTCCAGTGTGGCCCCTGAAAAGTGACCAGTTTATTGCACGCATGCAATCCACATGTGCCATGCAGAACATTGGTTGTTTTTGTTGCAACAGACTAGCACTTCCATCTCTCTGGAAAGATATTAATAATAGTGATAACTCATGGCGTTATTATTAACAATGTGCTTAGGACCATCATTTCTCACACTCATCTTCAAGGCCCATATCCTCATACATAGGGTCACCAGATACAAACTGGGACACAGTGCTTATACCTTTAACCATTGTACAGAAGAGGGAATTTTGGCAAGTGCATATGGAGGGCTTTAAAAAGCTGCACTTGCCAAAATGTCCTCTTCTATACATATACAGGAATCTTTACTGGCATAATAATGCAAAGTCTACATAAAATTCACACAATCCACAGGTGATTACAGCATCATTGCTGTTCATTAGCCTGACTTTTAATGATCTCCCGTAGAAGAGAGGCTGCTGTTCTCTCCACTACGTTGACCGCCTCTGTGGAAAGAACAAATAGGATCTTTTCCTGGTCTAACCAAACTCCATGTTAGCCTAGATTGAGCCTAGAAGCTAAGTGCACATCTCCTAAAGTGAATAATCGAAGCATACGCAATATTGTTTCTGCGCCCTGCCCGTACTGGCAGTGCCTTTCAAAGTATGGTACCCCTTTTATGTCTACTGGACATTGGGGCAGATAGCTTGGCATTCTGTTGGCATTCTTCAGTCTCAGAAGACTATGGTATCGCGCTCTGAATGGTGATTCTAGAACAGAGTGTCCTCTCCAGTGCGCAAAGCCTGGGTAATGCAGATATGGAGGATAGACTGTTACCCATGCAGCAAATCCCCTCTCCACGTCGCTGAAATGGTCCAATGGAAAGGCAGAGGCCAATACGGTTGGTTCCAGCGGCGTCGCAGGAGTTGCCAGAACGTGACTGTGTTCTGCCATGAACTGCCTCAGGGACTCCGGCTCTGGATTTTGCCTCGAGGTTGACTCCTGAAGCCTTTTCCATAACTGGATGTAGCCACAAGGCAGTGGAGGTTTGGGATCAGAGTTTTCCTTTTCTCACATGAGCTGCCTTCCCAGGCTGACGAGTACCCGGTGGCTGTTTAGTCGCCTCTTACGACCAGCCAAACTGAGGGCCTATTCTTATCCCCAGCCCCCTGGCTGCGTTGTGGGTGCTTGGGTACCTCACACCGCAGCAGTGCTTCCCGAAGGACTCTGGTGGGGAGGCTCTGCCTCACCTGCCTCCCCCCAGCACTTTCCGAAAGACTCCAGTGGGGGGGCTCTGCCTCACCTGCCCCCCCACACTTTCCAAGGACTCCAGTGGGGAGGCTCTGCCTCACCTGCCTCCCCTCAGCACTTTCCGAAAGACTCCAGTGGGAAGGCTCTGCCTCACCTCCCTCCCCCCAGCACTTTCCGAAAGACTCCAGTGGGAAGGCTCTGCCTCACCTCCCTCCCCCCAGCATTTTCCAGGGACTCCACTGGGAAGGCTCTGCCTCAACTGCCTCCCCACCCACTGCACACCCCTGTCCTCAATGGGCTAAGACGCAGGCACTCTGTGTGTGCTCACCCTACTCACAGCCCAGTTCCATGCATGCCTACTCAGAAGGAAGCCCAATATGGCTTACTCCCAGGAAAGCATAAGCAGGATTGGGCTAGCTTGGCTTCTTTCTTTCCGCCGTCCCCTTTTCCCGCCTTCCAGTCCCTCTCTCAACTCCCCTCCCCCCTCCTCGCGCACGCGCAGCTCCCCCGCCACCGTTTTGACGGTTACAAAGGGAGGCGGCTCTCGCGCGTGCGCACTCCGCGCTCTCCCCTCCCCGCAGTCACGAGGCACCGTCATGGCGTCCGCCGCGCCGTCAGCTGGCGCCCAGTGAGCGCGAGACGCCTGTGAACGCCTCTTTCGCGCGCGAGGACACTCGCCTCGCTTGTGGCTCCGCCCCCGAGGCTCCTCCCTCCCCCTTTTCGCCCACCACAGTCCGAGCCGAGCTAGGCCGGAGCGGCGAGTAGAGGGACCCAGGGAAGAGCGCGAGCCCGTTCCACGCCGCCCGTCGTCCACCCGGAGGCAGCCGGCGGGGCGCCTGGAGCCGCCATGCAGATCACTCTGAAGACGCTGCAGCAGCAGACCTTCAAGATAGACATCGACCCTGAGGAGACGGTGCGGCCTGGGGCGGGCGGCCCTCAGCCTGGAGCGGGGGCGCAGCTGAGGGAGGAGGGGGGCCCGGCTGGGCGGCCAAGTGGTGGTGGCGGCAGAGTTGGGCCTGCTGTGGGGTGGGAGGCTCAGAGCTGCTGGCACGCAGGGGGCAGTGAGTGGAGGCGTAGAGGAGGCATCCAGGGGGCTGGTTAGCTGAGGGGGACTGCGCCTTGGAGCCCAAGCCTGGCCATGCCTGCTCAGAAGCAAGTCCCATTAGAGTCAATGGGGCTTACTCCCAAGTAAGTGTAAATAGGATTGTAGCCTTAGAGCCCAATCCTAGGCATGTCTACTCGGAAGCAAGTCCCATTAGAGTCAATGGGGCTTACTCCCAGGTAAGTGTGGATAGAATTGCAGCCTTAGAGCCTGATCCTATGCCTGTCTACTCAGAAGCAAGTCCCATTAGAATCAATGGGTATACTCTCAGGAAAGTGTGGATTGGATTGATGCCTTAGAGTCCAATCCTATGTAAATCTACTCAGAAGCAAATCCCATTATAGTTAATGGGACTTACTCCCAGCAAAGTATAAATAGGATTGAAACCTTAGGGCTCAATCTTATGCATGTTTACTCCGAAGCAAGTCCCATTAGAATCAATGGGGCTTACTCCCAGGAAATTGTGGCTAGGATTGTAGCCTTCGAGCCCAATCCTATGCATGTCTACTCAGAAGCAAGTCCCACTGGATTCAGTGGCGCTTACTCGCAGGAAAGTGTGGCCTGGGTTGGGCTGTTAGTTCCTTGGCAGCAGGCCTGGACGCAGGCTTGCAGCCTTGTGGCGAGGGTGAGGAGGAGTGACTGTGCCTCTTTCCCTTCCTCTTCCCCTCCCCACTTTTCTTTGGAGAAGTGGCTCCAGGACTATAGTTGTGTAGGTTCAGGTTCAGTCTGTCTAAGGGGCAAGGGGTTCTTCTAGCCTGGGAGAGTGGGGAGGGGGGCGGGAGAGTGGCTGGGTGGCGCCTGCAGTGGGGCTTTGCCATGACTGTGCACTATTTCGCTTGCAGGAGGAAGGGGTGTGTGCGTGCTCCCTCGCGCGCGCTCTCGGTATACGCAACGAGGAGGTCTTGTGTGATGAGTGAGTGCAGTGGGCAGTAAGGGTGTGTTAATTAACACTGGGCTTACTGGCTTTTTTTGAAGGAGCAGTGGGGCCTTCTGCAGCAGCGCTTTTCCTACATGGGGTTGAATAGGAGGACAACTTTAAGCAGCGAACCCTAATGTGTGTTTTACTAGCTTGTTTTGCACCGTTACTGATCTGGCATGCTGGGGGCTGGGAAAGACTCAGAAGACTTAGGCCTATGCAGGGTCTGCCACAGGTTGCAAACTAAATCCCCTTCTCATGAATGGCAGAGGAATATGATGGGTGCTCAAAGCATTATGTAGGGTGTGTATGTGTTCTTAAAGAAGTATGACATAGCTTTGAGGTGGGTTCCCCCCTCTTGGTAAGATCTATATTGAGTTCTTTGTAGAGAAGGATAGTTGAGAAATAGGATTGGACAGCATTTGGTTACAATGATATATTTTTTCAGGTCAGTTGACTGAATGCTGAAATTAGAGATAGCTACTTCATACTTGCTGTCTTTGAGATTTGGGATAGATACTGTATAGGGTATTGTGTAATCTCTCTGGTGAAAACAGGTGGTTAATAAATGTGAACCCCTGATATCTCCATTTTTTGTTGCTCATGTTAAATCAGCTTCTGGGCATGTGAAGGGGAGGAGAAATGTCTCTCTTTACTAACTACTATTTTGCTTCTTTCTTGGACTTACCTTGTCTAACATCACATTTCTTCCTAGTACCTGTGTCCTTGACTTTGGTTCACTATCACTGAATCTTGATAAATGGCACTTAGATACAACTACCTTCCTTTATGTTCATACTCCAATTAGAACATAAAATATGTTCTTTTTATAAAGCTTATGAAGTTGATTTTTCCGGTACTTGGCTTTAGATAGTTTGAAATTTTTAGATAATGTCAGCAAATACACAAATTGAAGGTAGATTTTTTGGAAGTAATTCCTTGTGAGAAAAGAATAAATTAGCAGGTACTCAGGGATTTGATGCATTTTACTTAAACCACATGTGTGATTTCTGAATTGTTAGTATACTTTGTGCCCCAAAATGTTTATTTTAATATAGCTCTGACAGTGGAGAGAAATAAAACAAGTACACAAAGCATCATAAATAGTAAACCAATCGGGGAAGATGGTTTATAATTCTTCATGCCATCTGTAAAGAGATGAAAATTTGACTCACTGCACCTTTTTGATGCAATAAGAAATGTGGCTGGCTGTTGTGAGAAAAGAAAAGTGTTCCTCTGTAAGGATCATAGAGAACTTCAAAGATACAATGTTTGTGTTTGCAAAATTACATATTTTTCTGAAGGCTTTCTGGAAACCTTTTATTAGTGGATTAATCATGAAGTTATGCGAACTTTTCTGGCTGACAGTTGACTTTAGGTCTAGCAGTTCTGTTCTTAGCTTTGCAAGTCAGCAGATAAAACAATACGCTCTTGACCCACCTTACTTTCTGCTAAATGCCATGGTAGAGAATCATTAATGTTATGTTTGGAGATTAGAGAACTGCTACTGCATATTTTAATCTAGAGCAGGGGTGTCAAACTCATTCGACCAAATAGCATTCATACTGCCTCCTAAGGCCCAGAAGTGACATCATTAAGCAGGTGATGCCCAAATGTAAGCACTTTGTTCCCCATCTAGGAACTCATTAGCTGCAAATGACAGAAGAAGAAATATGTAAATCTTGGTTGGACATAAAGTATAAGTCAGCAACTTGATGATGCCTCAAAGAAGACAAATGCTACTCTGTGGTGCAACAGCTTATGGTATGGTTAGGGAAGTTGGAAGTGCATACTACTCTTACTGATGCATGTATCTGAAGATTGTCCTTGCAGTTTTATAAATTAAGCTCCTTAACCTAGACTCTTAAATGATAGTGTGACCATAATACTTGTTTTGTCAGTTTTTTAAAAAGCCATTATGACAATTATGACAATTATTATTTAGCTATGTTCGACACCCATTTTCTAGCACAGGGGTGTCCAAAGTTTTTGGCAGGAGGGCCACATGGTCTCTCTGACACTGTGTCGGGGGGGGGCAGGGGAAAAAAGAACTAATTTACATTTAAAATTTGAATAAATTTACATAAATGGATATATTAAAGATGGAACTTATAGGAATGAATTAAGGTCTTGCAATAGCTCAAGGCCTATAAAAGGCCTTGCACAAAGCAAGGCTGGCCTTTCCTTTGCTGCTGCTACTGCATCACAGATGTGAAACAACAAGCAGTGGAGGGAACAGCTCACCTGAGACATCAAACAGTTGCCCTCACGCTGAGAGCTGTGTGTCGGACCAGTGTGGGCTCCAACAAAACTCCAGAGGGCCAGAGGCTCATTGGAGACTGGGGGCTCCCTGAGGGCTCGCCTTGAGGGCCGCAAGTGGCCCCAGGGCCGGGGTTTGGGCACCCCTGTTATAGCATATGATTGAACTGCCCAGTGATCTGTAAGGCAAGGGGGAAAGGAGTTTAGAAAAGAGAGGAGGGGGTGTGTCACCTCTGCCTGCCTTTCCTTCTCCAGTGGGGGTAAGTCAGTGTTGAAGGCCATCCTTAGGGCTTCAGTCAATAAAGAGCTGTACTCATGATTGCACTCCATCACACTACAACACACAGTCTATCCTGCGCCTCTTCCTTTAGCTGTTACACAATTGCTCCTACCAGTGATTCCCGAACTTTTTTGACTGTCAGCTGCCTTCTAGGCCATTGGCTGTGGCTCCCCATTAGGGCTACAATCCAATAAATTGTATAGGGTAGTGGGTTTTTAGTGAGAATCTCGAAGCTCCCCTGGCTGGTTTCTGTGGCTCCCTGGGGAGCCATGGCTCACACTTCTTATTTGTATCTTATTCGTCTACCCATGAGGAAGCTTTCCAAGCTGCCAAGTTACTGGGCATTTGTATCGATTGCCTTCTCGTAGTTCTGACCAGTTTGCCCAGCCCGAGCACTATCTGTATTTCTCCTTCCTACTGCTCCTTCATCCTCTACTCCTGTTCATATGGTGCCATTATCTTCCACAGCTTCCTACTTGCCTTTGCACTCTGGTTTCTTGTGTTCATTCTGCCTGTCACTCTCACCTCTCCAGTGATTCTGCCTCTTACTTTGGCTCTACTCAGCCTCCAGCTCTCTGCTACAGAAGGCTGATGAAGCCCTCCCCAGCGGTCCCCTATGCTTGCCTCATCGGCTATTTTGGAGTGAGGGGAAGCTGCGCTGCTATGAGCATTGGTACTTGGCCTAAGATGTATTCATGTGGGCCAGGGGTGCTCAATAGGTGGATCGCGATCTACCGGTAGATCGCGAAGCAAAATGAGTAGATCGCGGAGTGCCGAACCCCCCCCTTCAGGTGCCTCTGGGAGGAAACGCCGGGAGTAAGGCCCATTGTACTCAATGGGGCTTACTCCCAGGTAAGTGTGGCTAGGATTGCAGCCTCACAGCCTAATCTTAGGCATGTCTACTCAGGAGTAAGTCCTGTTATACTCAGTGGGGCTCAAGGTACACCAACATACATTGTATACATAAATGTTATATGTTATGATGGTGCGAACATTGTAAAAAAAAACTCTGGTAGATCTCCGGGCCTTGTTGGGTTTCAAAGTAGCTCTCAAGCCAAAAAAAGTGTGAGCACCCCTGATGTGGGCAAGTTAGAGAGCTTCTGTGGGCCTTGTGTTTGACACTCTTGATCTAATATAATACTCTTTAGTTTGTTAAGAGCTGTGATCCTTCTTAAACTCGAACCGTGCAACATGGGGTCTGCCTTGAACAGTGTAGAGGTGATGGGCTGGATGTGGTCACAATTCTTTTTTCCCATCTGGTGGCAGTCTGTCAGTGTGTGGTACTACTCTGGTGGTCTGCCCCTTTTATGCTAGTTGGAAGAAGGAGGAGGCAGAGAGTGGAGCAGCATCCATGCTATTTCAAATTTGAAAGACAGAGCAGAGGGAGTGTCATAGCGAAGGGTCAGGGGGTGGAAGACTGAGGAGACCCACTATAGATTGGGGAACTTGGTCAGAATGGTCCCTCTAAAACAGGGGTCTCCAAGCTTTTTGGCCAGAGGGCCACATCAAATGTCTAGCATGGTTTTGAGGGCCAAAAAAAAATTTAATTATAAAATTTATATAAATAAATTAGAGATGGAACTTATATGTGAATAAATGAATGAATGGGCTCATTCATTCAACCTTTCTGACCCTTAGAACACCTTCCAGACACAATCAGAGCACAGTTCTGGTCATGTTCAGTTGAGGGGGCCAGAGGCTTTCAGGAGACAAGAGGTTGGCTGCGGGCTGGAAAGGGACTTGTTGCGGGCTGCATCTGGCCTCTATGCCAGGGTTTGGAGATCCTTGCTCTAAAACAAAAGTCTACAGTCGGCTTTGTCCTGAGCATGTACCTTTGAAAAGTATTCAGATCAAAACTACAATGAAGAAAACAATAACACCTAGCCTTGACAGCTGTTCTAACTGGGCACTGCTGCTCTGACCCACCTGAGGTTGGGTTCTGACCCACCTTTTGTAGCTAGTATAGTGTAGTAACTAAGAAACTTGGAGCACAATCCTGCCCCTCACTCGAGCCGGCGCAAGTCCCTTGCACTGGCCCAGGAGGATCACAAATGTGCCATCAAGCACATTTGCGCCTCCTTGGGAGTAAACCGGGCCAGTGCACAGAGGTGTGCCAGCCTGCAGAGGCTGACACAAGCCTCCGCGTTGGCTTCCTTGGTGAGCCTTGCGTTGGCCCAGCTGGGCTGATGCAAGGCTCTGGGGTGAGTGCAGAGGAGGCAGGAGAGAGGTGTTCCTGGGCGGGGGGGGGAGGGCTGGCATTGGGCGGCCAGGTGGGTGGGGCTGGAGCTGGAGGCAGGGCTGGGATCCAGCACTTGTGCTGGATCCCAATGCCCATTCTCAGGGAGTTCGGAATGACTTCAAGCCTCTCCACTCTCCTCCACTAACCTCAGGAGGTGACACAAGTCCGAGGAGACCCATAGGGGCAAAGGCGCCTTTCCTGGAGGTAAAGGGAAAAGATTCCACTTGCCTTTGGGCCCCTATCCTGTGCTGGATGCAGCGCAAGCCTCTTGGCTTGCCTGTCCCCAAGTGCAGTGACATACCATGGTAATATCAAGTCTAATATCTTAAAAACAAAATACACATTGAAATGAATGGGGACCCACCTCTTGGCTTGCATGTTCCTGCCCAGGGTAGGATTGCGCCCTTAACTGTGAATCAGGCATTCCATAGTTAGAATCTCACCTCTGTCATGAACTCTCCTGTTCTCTCTCATCCATGACTCCCTAACTGCAATAGCGGGATGATACTTTGCAGAGTGGTTCTGAGGATTACATCAAGACAATTCATGTGAAGCACTTTGCATGTTCAAATTGCAGTACATGTTCACCCTCATTATCTGTGGGTTTGGTACCCATGGATTTGAATACCTGTGGGGTGGGCGACCTGTAACCCTTCAAATCTGACTGGATCTGCGCTCTGGTCGGTTCTCAAACACTTTGGCACTGGGATCCACTTTTTAGAATGACAATTCTGTTGGGACCCACCAGAAGTGATGTAATTAAGCTGGCAGTGATGTCATGGCTGGAAGTGACATCAAGCAGGAAAAATTTTAACATTCCATGTGACAAAATCAAATTAAGTAAATTAAAAGTTTACAATAAGTATAAGTTTAAAAATTTATTTAAAAGTAAAGAGTCCTCCTAACCTTCCTAAGCAGTTGCTGATCTGTTTAAAAAAATTTCCAAAATATCCCAAATGCTGCAGTCCTATCCAGACTTACCCAAGAGTAAGCCCCATTGACTATCATTGTTAAAATTATATACATGGTAGCCTAAAAGTATAGATCTGTAACGTTTTCCCAAGTGCAGTGACATACCATGGTAACATCAAGTCTAACTCAGGTCCAACCTTGTTATACACAGATTTTTTAAACACGGATTTGACTCAACACGAATGGCCCCTGCAAATGAGAAGGAATGTGCTGATCCCTGGAGAAGGGGAAAAATGCAGCCCTTTAAAATAACAGTTTAAAAACTGCTTTTTACTGTTGTAGAAAGACAGTATGCAGGTGAATAAAAGGAAAACAGTCCTTTAAGGATAGCCTCCTTAATGTGAGAGAGGGTGGCCTTCTGACAATCCATCAGTCACTCCCTCTCCAGCTTCACTGTCCCTTCCCCCTAAGCAAGTGAATAAAGGCTAAATGGCAGCGATTATCACCGCCATTCTTTCCCCCTTGCTGGGTCTCCTGGTGAAGGGATTGCTGCCTCCTAGTGAAGCCTAAGTGCCTGGAGAGAGACTGATTGCCTCTGTGTGCATTTCAAAAGGTCAGGAAGGCTGTTTTTAAATCACCTGAGCAAAGAGACTTTGTTCTTTAAATTGATTTGCTTTAGTGCATTTTTTGCCATCCAAGTAAGTAAGTAAGAACAGAAGCCTCTCATATAATGAGATTCGACCTGTATATTAAAAACTATACACATTGAAATGAATGGGAACCCACCTAACTTGGCCTGTGACCCACAGTTTCAAAAATATTGATTTAACCCAGTGCTCTTATCATTTTTTAAAAAATGTTCATATTCTGTTACAAGTTGAAAATATAAATTTGGATTTCATTTTAACTCAGTTGGTTATTGAGATTTAATATAGCTGAGTTTTAAAATTCAATGTGATTTAAATAAATACATTTAAAAACCTATTTTTATCCATCCTAGTTTACCTCACTTATTAGAAGGCTCAGATGTTAAGTTTGCTAAGATTGTTGCTCTGAACAAAAGCCATGCGTCAAGGTATACATGTAAGTATGTATACTTTTAGATGCAAACTGTAATTTTTTTAGACTAGCTCGTAACTCATTTTCTGGTTGAAAGTCTGAAACTTCTCCCTGACAGTGGCCAAACTCATGTTGTAAACAATTCACGCTTCCTGTCAACCAGATATAGAGACCAAGGATGGTCCTGAAGGATGTATCGTGATCTGTCTGTTACCAGGTAGAAGTAAAAGAAGAATATAATGCAGTGATAATGAACCTTTTGGGCTCAATATGTCAATATGGGCTCAATTCAGAATATGCCTTTTTTTGCTGGCGTGTCATCTGCTCCAACAAAAAAGAGACAATTTTATACATATTGATTAATTTTGAAAAATAGTAATGTGTGGTGCTATGTATTACGTAAAGAAACATCAAATTTCAAAAATACAAGTAAAGGAAACCAAGTTGTTGTGAGGTGTTAGTGAATGCTGGCATCTCACCCAAAATGTTTGAAACATGTGTCATAGGTTTTCAATCACTGCTATAATGTCAATCAGTCTTTTGGCAGGCTTCCTGCTGGTTGTGGTGATGAAAATAGGACTTAGTAATGTGCCAGTCTTCTGTTCCAAGTGGTGTTCTGCCAAATCCCAATCCACTGGGCCTTGTAAACCAGTCCAATCAATGAGAGTTGCCAATAAGCCAAGTTACAATCCAGTCTGATTCCCAATTCCATAAACCCAGTCAGTCTCCTCTCCTACCTCCAACCTGCACTCCTTCAAAACCCACCACCCTTTCTGCCTCAGGTGCTCCCTATATACCTGAGGGATCTCCTTATGCTCTAGTGGCTGCAGCTGTGCAGCACACCTCCAGCTACCACCTGGGCTTTAATCCTGCATTTACTCAGAGCAAGGGGCACTGTGGACACCACACCCTATCTCCTCGGTAATATCTTCACCAATTCCAATACAAGTGGTTCCCAAACTTATCTGTGTCATGATGTCCCTGCAGCCTCCTCAGCTGTGTGCCACCATCTGGGATCTTGTGAAATCTCTCATGGTCCAATATGGCAGTGCCCAAATCTCCCAATAAATGGGTGAGATTTTGTAAGTTCTAAGATGGCAGTGCCCAGGGAATAGGTAGCATGGGGCACTGGGGAAGTGCCATGACACCTTAAGGCAGTGGTTCCCAAACTTTTTCAGCCAGCAGCTCCCTTGACCTACAGGGCCATTGGCTGCTGCTCTCCATTAGGGCTACAATTATACATTTATAGATTGCCAGATTTTTCATGATTTTCAGATTTTTCCATGGCTCACCTGGCTGGTTTCCCTGACAGCTCACAGTTTCAGAACCGCCACCCTAAGGTGTGTGACACACACTTTGGGAACCACTACTCTACTCCTTCAAGTTGTTCTCTGACAACTAGTTGCAGGCAGGAAGATAGAGTTTACAGAGGGAAGCATTCTGTTCTATGAAATTTTGTTCAGCACTGTACTATCACATGCACTGACAATGATAAGTTGAGTGCAATTTCTTAATTTAAGCCATTTCTGTCCTACATTGCATATATGCAACAGGGAGCAAATGTGTGCACCTGTGGGCTGGGCAGAAATGGGTTAAGCAATATTGTTTCCATATCTCTGCATAAGATTGCTGTAATACTGGTGCTAGTCATAAAATAGAAGAAATTGAGTTGTATCTTCCCTGTCTGTGCTAATTACTCTTAATTTCAGGGAGGAAGGAGGGATTAATATGAGGGGCTAAGGACCAAACTACATGTTACGTGGAATGCATCCTTAAGAAATGTTTCATTCTGCTGAATCTCATACCGAAAAGCAACTTTGGGGTGGGTGTCCATCTAGATTGGGATTGTAGTACCTGGTGGAGCAAGGTGTTGAACTCTTTTCCTGAGTGCGTTTTTTTCCCATAGAAATTGCATTCTGAAGGTGCTACTTGCATCAAGTAGTTACTTTTGGGCAAATAGTAATGTTGGGGGGTTATTTTCTTGTGAGCCCAACCAGGACTGCTTTTGGTGTAAGGGCTGCTAGATTTAACTCTTTTTTGCCTGGCCCACAAGTATATACATTTGGTCCCTATTGCATATATGCAATGTTGGGCAGAAATGGCTTAATGTTCAATGCATTTTATAACCATCACCACACAATTCTTAAAATATCTTAAGTTTTGCATTATCAGCTCCCTATTATAGAGGCAGCACTAAGGCTGAGAGATAGTTGTCTCCTAAGGTCATTAGCAAGGCTATGGTAAAAACTGAAGTCATGGCAGGGAATTTGTTCAGATTTGAAGCCAAACTAAGGATTGCATAAAAATCATGCTTAAGCCATTTCTGCCCAATGTAAGTAAGTAAGTAAATAAACAAACAAACAAACAAACTTTATTTATATCCCGCCCTTCTCCCTAAAGGGACCCAGGGCGGCAATGTAGCATATATATGCAAAAGGGACGGAATGTGTACACATGTGGGCTGGACAAAAATGGGTTAAAGTAGTAAATAAGCGTTCATGTTTTTTACTAAGTATAATGGCTTGTGAATTGTCCATTTTGCCATTTTTAGTAAATGCATTAACCTTGAGTCTTGGTGGGAACTGTTGAATGTTGTTTGAATACAGTTCAATCTTCTCTGCAGATTCAGAACCCATGGATTTGACTCAGTGCGGATGACCATGGCCATCCATGTTGGAGTTGCTTTAAAAAAAGTCCCTTTAAAACATTTTATCAAGTGAAAATTGCGCACAAAAAAGAGCTCCTCTTACCTTATTGTGGCAAGCTGGAGGGCTGCAGTCTATGCAAGCTGGAGGGCAGTCTGTGGCGCTCCCAGGAGCAACTTCTAGGTTACAGTGCAGCCCCCTCCCCTGGCCTTGCATTGCACCAGAATACATCACGGAAGTGTTTCTTAAACACTTGTGTGATGTATTCTGGCACTGTGCAAGGCCAGGGGAGAGGGCCTTGGCATGACTCAGAAAATGCTTCTGGGAGCACCACAGATTGCCCTTCACCCCTCCAGCTTGCCATCTAAGGCAGTGTTTCTCAAACTGTGGGTTGGGACCCACTAGGTGGGTCGCGAGTCAATTTTAGGTGGGTCCTCTTTCATTTCAGTATTTTATTTTTAATATATTAGACTTGATGCTATCATGTTATGTGACTGCATTTGGGGAAATGTTAGACCACTATTTTTTAACAAATTACTATGCATATTTTTTTTTAACAATGATAGTCAATGGGACTTTCAATGGGACATTTCAATGGGACTTTCAATGGGACTTTTCAATGGGACTAACAATGATAGTCAATGGGATAGTCAATGGGACTACAGATAGCAGCTGACACGGGCAACATCAAGGGGATGTATGATGGTATCAAGCAGGCCCTAGGTCCAACACAGAAGAAAATTGCCCCTCTGAAGTCTGCCACAGGCGAGGTCATCCAGGATCGGGCACAGCAGATGGAACGCTGGGTGCAGCACTACTCTGAGCTATATTCCAGAGAAAATGTAGTCACCGAAGAAGCACTGAACAACATTGAGTGCCTGCCTGTGCTGGAAGAGCTTGACAGTGAACCAACCCTAGAAGAACTTCACGTGGCCCTGGACTCCCTTGCCTTTGGCAAGGCACCTGGAAAAGACAGCATCCCTGCTGAAGTCCTAAAATGCTGCAAAGAAATCATCGTCACTGAGCTGCATGAAATCCTCTGTCTCTGCTGGAGAGAAGGTGGAGTACCTCAAGACATGAGGGATGCAAACATCATCACACTGTACAAGAACAAAGGTGACAGGGGTGACTGCAACAACTACCGCGGCATCTCTCTCCTTAGCGTTGTAGGAAAGCTGTTTGCCCGAGTTGTACTAAAGAGGCTCCAGGTACTTGCAGAGAGCGTCTATCCAGAATCGCAGTGTGGATTCCGAGCCAACAGGTCCACCACTGATATGGTATTCTCCCTTAGACAACTGCAGGAGAAATGCAGGGAACAACGACAGCCACTCTTTATAGCCTTCATAGATCTCACAAAGGCTTTCGACCTGGTCAGCAGAGACGGCCTCTTCAAGATTCTCCCCAAGATTGGATGTCCACCCAGGCTCCTCAGCATCATCAGATCTTTCCACAAGGACATGAAGGGCACTGTTGTCTTCGATGGCTCCACATCAGACCCTTTTGACATCCGAAGCGGAGTGAAGCAGGGTTGTGTTCTTGCACCAACCTTGTTTGGGATTTTCTTCGCTGTCCTGCTGAAGCAGGCCTTTGGAACTGCAACAGAAGGCATCTATCTCCGGACCAGATCAGACGGAAAGCTCTTCAACCTCTCCAGACTGAGAGCAAAATCCAAAGTCCAGCTGAAATGTCTGCGTGACTTCCTCTTTGCCGACGATGCAGCTGTCACTACCCACTCTGCCAAAGATCTCCAGCAGCTCATGGATCGTTTTAGCAAGGCCTGCCAAGATTTTGGACTGACAATCAGCCTGAAGAAAACACAGGTCATGGTTCAGGATGTGGACTCACCTCCCTGCATTACAATCTCTGAGCATGAACTGGAGGTTGTCCATGACTTTGTGTACCTTGGCTCAACGATCTCCGACACTCATTCTCTCGACACCGAGCTAAACAAGCGCATCGGTAAAGCAGCTACCACGTTTTCCAGACTCACAAAGAGAGTCTGGTCCAACAAGAAGCTGACGGAACATACCAAGATCCAGGTCTACAGAGCTTGCGTCCTGAGTACACTTCTGTACTGCAGCGAGTCATGGACTCTTCGCTCACAACAGGAGAGGAAACTGAGCGCTTTCCACATGCGCTGCCTCCGACGCATCCTCGGCATCACCTGGCAGGACAAAGTTCCAAACAACACAGTCCTGGAACGTGCTGGAATCCCTAGCATGTATTCACTGCTGAAACAGAGACGTCTGCGTTGGCTTGGTCATGTCGTGAGAATGGATGATGGCCGGATCCCAAAGGATCTCCTCTATGGAGAACTCGTGCAAGGAAAGCGCCCTACAGGTAGACCACAGCTGCGATACAAGGACATCTGCAAGAGGGATCTGAAGGCCTTAGGGATGGACCTCAACAAGTGGGAAACCCTGGCCTCTGAGCGGCCCGCTTGGAGGCAGGCTGTGCAGCATGGCCTTTCCCAGTTTGAAGAGACACTTTGCCAACAGTCTGAGGCTAAGAGGCAAAGAAGGAAGGCCCATAGCCAGGGAGACAGACCAGGGACAGACTGCACTTGCTCCCAGTGTGGAAGGGATTGTCACTCCCGGATTGGCCTTTTCAGCCACACTAGACGCTGTGCCAGAACCACCTTTCAGAGCGCGATACCATAGTCTTTCGAGACTTAAGGTTGCCAATACAATACAATGGGACTTAGTCCTGGTAAGTGTGGGTAGGATTGCAGCCTAGGATTGTTAAAAATTTTCCTGCTTGATGATGTCTCTTACGGTCATGACACCACTTCTGGTGGGTCCTGATAGATTTTCATTTTAAAAAGTGTGTCCCATTGCTAAATGTGTGAGAACAATGGGTCTAAGGTAAGGGGATCTTTTTCACTCCTCCCCCCATTAAAATGTTTTTAAATGGTTGGGGTTTTAAAAAGCAGTGGGTCCCTTGTGGATAACAAGGGTGGGCCTGTGTTTTCAAGTTTCAAATAATCCTTTTCATTTTGTAATCGGCATAATTTGTGGAAAATAAATGTAGTTATCATTCTGATCAGCTATATTTTCAGATAGATTTGATTTATGAAAATGCCAGCAATTTATTGTTGCCTTCATAGTTTGTCTAGGACTTTTCTGCATCTTGCAGAAGTTCATTGTTTAATGGGAACGGAAGATGAGCACTCTAATTTGTTTATAAACCAGGATTGAGATAATTTACGTTTTTAATTTGCCTTTCACCTGGTTGTCTGCTGAGTAAAACTGGAGTGTAAGTGAATACATAAGATTTATTGCAACTATGAAGATTGGTTGCAAAGCACTCTCTTCAGAGTCCTTTAAAGTCTTGCTGCCATGGAGGAAACACTGCAGAAGGGTGGAATCAGGCGAGTAGAGCAGGATCAACAACGTCCTGAAACTGCTTTGCAGAGCTGCTGTAGCTGTGTCTATGTGAGCTTGTGTTGAAGCTGAGATTTGTGTTCAGATTATATTTTAATAACAGCATTACCTTCCTAGGCAGTTGCTTCACAACTTAAGAAAGTAGCTGGTGTTGGGCCATTCATTAATTTGCTGTTAAGCAGTTGCCTTAGCTTTCATGATCTGTTGACCAAGGTATCTTTTCTTGCTAAGTCAGCAGTACTCAAGGAGCTTCATGAAATTGTTCAGCAATCATGTAGAAGGGTCTAATATTTGTGGATTTTTTCCAATGAAATTTCACAAATTGTGCCATATTCTTCACATTATTACATTTCAGAAGCATATTTTTTGTGACAAATGAAGTTGAGGCTTACTTAATGACAATCAACTGGTCCTATGATCCTTAAGAGGAATAGGATGCTTATGAAAGGATTTGGCTTCTGAGAATTTTAATTTTGTGCGGTACGCAGGACCTGGTTAGAGATGTAAACGTTACTGAGCCATTGGGGAACAGTGATCATGCTGCGATCCGTTTTGACGTGCACGTTGGGGGAAGAATACCAGGCAAATCTCTAACAAAAACCCTTGACTTCCGACGGGCGGACTTCCCTCAAATGAGGAGGCTGGTTAGAAGGAGGTTGAAAGGGAGGGTAAAAAGAGTCCAGTCTCTCCAGAGTGCATGGAGGCTGCTTAAAACAACAGTAATAGAGGCCCAGCAGAGGTGTATACCGCAAAGAAAGAAGGGTTCCACTAAATCCAGGAGAGTGCCCGCATGGCTAACCAGCCAAGTTAGAGAGGCTGTGAAGGGCAAGGAAGCTTCCTTCCGTAAATGGAAGTCTTGCCCTAATGAAGAGAATAAAAAGGAACATAAACTGTGGCAAAAGAAATGTAAGAAGGTGATAGGGGAGGCCAAGCGAGACTATGAGGAACGCATGGCCAGCAACATTAAGGGGAATAATAAAAGCTTCTTCAAATATGTTAGAAGCAGGAAACCCGCCAGAGAAGCGGTTGGCCCTCTGGATGGTGAGGGAGGGAAAGGGGAGATAAAAGGAGACTTAGAGATGGCAGAGAAATTAAATGAGTTCTTTGCATCTGTCTTCACGGCAGAAGACCTCAGGCAGATACCGCTGCCCGAACGGCCCCTCCTAACCGAGGAGTTAAGTCAGATAGAGGTTAAAAGAGAAGATGTTTCAGACCTCATTGATAAATTAAAGATCAATAAGTCACCGGGCCCTGATGGCATCCACCCAAGGGTTATTAAGGAATTGAAGAATGAAGTTGCAGATCTCTTGACTAAGGTATGCAACTTGTCCCTCAAAACAGCCACGGTACCAGAAGATTGGAGGATAGCAAATGTCACGCCTATTTTTAAAAAGGGAAAGAGGGGGGACCCGGGAAACTATAGGCCGGTCAGCCTAACATCTATACCGGGTAAGATGGTGGAATGCCTCATCAAAGATAGGATCTCAAAACACATAGACGAACAGGCCTTGCTGAGGGAGAGTCAGCATGGCTTCTGTAAGGGTAAGTCTTGCCTCACAAACCTTATAGAATTCTTTGAAAAGGTCAACAGGCATGTGGATGCGGGAGAACCCGTGGACATTATATATCTGGACTTTCAGAAGGCGTTTGACACGGTCCCTCACCAAAGGCTACTGAAAAAACTCCACAGTCAGGGAATTAGAGGACAGGTCCTCTCCTGGATTGAGAACTGGTTGGAGGCCAGGAAGCAGAGAGTGGGTGTCAATGGGCAATTTTCACAATGGAGAGAGGTGAAAAGCGGTGTGCCCCAAGGATCTGTCCTGGGACCGGTGCTTTTCAACCTCTTCATAAATGACCTGGAGACAGGGTTGAGCAGTGAAGTGGCTAAGTTTGCAGATGACACCAAACTTTTCCGAGTGGTAAAGACCAGAAGTGATTGTGAGGAGCTCCAGAAGGATCTCTCCAGACTGGCAGAATGGGCAGCAAAATGGCAGATGCGCTTCAATGTCGGTAAGTGTAAAGTCATGCACATTGGAGCAAAAAATCAAAACTTTAGATATAGGCTGATGGGTTCTGAGCTGTCTGTGACAGATTAGGAGAGAGATCTTGGGGTGGTGGTGGACAGGTCGATGAAAGTGTCGACCCAATGTGCGACAGCAGTGAAGAAGGCCAATTCTATGCTTGGGATCATTAGGAAGGGTATTGAGAACAAAACGGTTAGTATTATAATGCCGTTGTACAAATCTATGGTAAGGCCACACCTGGAGTATTGTGTCCAGTTCTGGTCGCCGCATCTCAAAAAAGACATAGTGGAAATGGAAAAGGTGCAAAAGAGAGCGACTAAGATGATTACGGGGCTGGGGCACCTTCCTTATGAGGAAAGGCTACGGCGTTTGGGCCTCTTCAGCCTAGAAAAGAGACGCTTGAGGGGGGACATGATTGAGACATACAAAATTATGCAGGGGATGGACAGAGTGGATAGGGAGATGCTCTTTACACTCTCACATAATACCAGAACCAGGGGACATCCACTAAAATTGAGTGTTGGGCGGGTTAGGACAGACAAAAGAAAATATTTCTTTACTCAGCGCGTGGTCGGTCTGTGGAACTCCTTGCCACAGGATGTGGTGCTGGCGTCTAGCCTAGACGCCTTTAAAAGGGGATTGGACGAGTTTCTGGAGGAAAAATCCATTATGGGGTACAAGCCATGATGTGTATGCGCAACCTCCTGATTTTAGGAATGGGTTAAGTCAGAATGCCAGATGTAGGGGAGAGCACCAGGATGAGGTCTCTTGTTATCTGGTGTGCTCCCTGGGGCATTTGGTGGGCCGCTGTGAGATACAGGAAGCTGGACTAGATGGGCCTATGGCCTGATCCAGTGGGGCTGTTCTTATGTTCTTATGTTCTTATGAATCATAGGCTTGGAACATTTCTGAATCTGCTGTTATAAATGTCTTTTGTTACCAATGGTGATTGGTGAGAAGTTAAAATCTCTTCCTTAGTTTGAACCTTTTAGCTACCATTTCTACTTTGTAACATCAATACTAGTTTGTGTCTGCACTGGTTTGTTGTCTTTAGGAAACCATGTTCTGTTTGAGAGCTCTACTTCAAATGAGAGTATTTCTAAATTTTATCCTATTCTGAGAAGGGCATGAAAACAACTTCTGAGATTCAAGAAGACCTAAGCTTGATCATTTTGTTGTGGTGGTGTAAATCTCAGAATAAAGTGTTAAAGGGTATAAACATGAAGTGTCTTTCCATTTTGTTTGACATTTCAATTGTTGCCATGTGTTCAAAATGAATCTTTGGTCATCACCAGGGAAAATGTTAGATGTTGAAAGTGCTTTGGTTTTTCTGTATTGTGACACAAATGTTCAGTTGCTAGACATCAAATTAAAATACAGTCATTAAAAAGCTGTAACTTTTAGAAATTTGTGTCTTGAGCAAAATGCATACAAAACTTCTAAGTACAAACAAATCGGAATACAGCTGTGAAAATATCTAGAGTAGGTGTCTCTTGTATCTGTGGATCCAGTATCTGCACTTCAAAATGCCCCCCATCGCGCATATTGCTTCTGGTGTTTGCAGCTTTCCAGAGTCTTGTTGACTCTGACTACAAAATGGAATCAGGAAACGCAGGAAGCAAGGCAGAGGACTGAAAGAACACTATGCTTATCATAAAGTTTAAAGAGCTTAGTGTTGCATTCTTTTTGGTCCTCTGCCTCAACTTCCTGTGAGTATTTCCTGCTTCCATGTTGTCGTCAGAAAACCAGGAAGACCCTGGGAAGTTGCAAACACCAGAAGATAAGTAATTTGCATGATAGCGAGTATTATTGAACCTTTATAGGATTCCCCTGTATCTGTGGTGTTTGGATGGAGGGGAGGGGGAGAACATATTCCTGTAGGTATGGGGGAAGTTGAATGCCTGTATTGAGTTATAATGTATACATTACCTTACACCTTTTATATTATGATTTTGAATTAGTTTCTACCACTTAAAATTTATCGTGTGTAGAATGGATTAATTTGAGAAATGGTTTGCTGACTCATAACTTTACTTGAAACACTAACTTACTATACACATATCTGTCTTACAGATTTAGGAGTAGTTTTCCTGACTTTTGTAGTTCACTATTCAAAAATAGCTACAATTCTTTGTAATTATATGAAGTTGTAACTTAAAATTGCTGTATCTTTTTTTGGCCTGGGCTTTAGGAAGAATACCCTTGTTGAACCATTAACTTCATATAGATACTGAATTTCTGATGGTATGTCATATTGATTGTTGCTTGTTGCTATGTGGTTGTGGTTATACTATGTTTTCCCTAAATGACATGTGGTACTGGTGTTTTGGATATTGAAGAACACTTTCTTTAGGGTCGTCTTGGAAAAAAGAATTTTTATCATGAGATGTATTCTGACAGTGTCTTAGTATGTCACTGTCTTGACCGGGGATGTCCAACTTCTGTGTTCTTGGGGAACTTGAACCTCCTCATTTGGTGTTCAGTCTACATAATACATCAAGGTAAGGTAAATTAGTGAGAGTAAACTAAGTGCAGCCAAAATTGTCATTACTGACAGTACAATACAGGCTTTCATAGGTGTGGAATGTGTAATCAGATGTTATAATAATTAGTGGGCTTCCTTCTACATGTTCATTGCTCTCTTTTAAAACAAATCAGCGAATAAACATTTGCCCAGTATTTTAATTTAAGAAATTTAGCGGATTCACCGGAGAGCAAAAAAGTTGCTTTGAGGCTACTGGTTAGTAATCTATTATCTTGATGTTCTGCTTTGTTCTCTATACTTTATGCTGCTGGATGAATATGTATTTGTACTGTAACTAATGATGATGTACAGAAGGAAGTGTAACTGCACCATCCTTTTTAATAAAAACCTAGTAAATATTGAAAACCCTTCCTTCTAGTAAGGCAGTGCTGTGTCTCAATATTTCTGCTGATGTTCCTGAGGTGAAAGAAAACACCACACTGCAATGTTCTTCTTAGATGCTGAAATACACATAAAATGCTAGATCAGAGGTCTCCAAAACCCGGCCCTTGGGGTAGATGTGGCCCACAGCAAGCCTCTATCCCGGGGTGTCAAACTCTTTTCATACAGAGGGCCGAACAGCATTCATCATGCCTGCTGAGGGCCGGAGGTGATGTCATTAGGCAGGAAGTGATGTCATTAAACAGATCATAACCAAAAATAACCACTTTTTTCTCTCTTAAGAACTCATTAGCTGCAAAAGACAGAAGAGAAAATACACAAATCTTTCAAGATATGGGAGAGCCCAATTTTCATGTGGGCTGTCCTTTCAGCAGTAACACCTCATAAGAACCTCAGCAGTGCTCAGCAGCTAAGAGACTGAGGGCTGGATGAAAAGCTTCCACGGGCCGCATCTGGCCCTTGGGCCTTATGTTTGACACCCCTGTTCTATCCAGCCCACAGCCAGCTTCTTGTCCCCTGAAAGCCTCTGGCCCACTCAACTGAAAATGACCACAGCTGTGCTCTGGTTGTGTCTGGAGGTTGTTCTGAGGGCCAGAGAGATTGAATGAATGAACTCGTTCATTCATTCACTCATCTAAGTTCCATCTCTATTTATTTAAATTTTATATTTAAATTTTTTTTCTGGTCCTCAGCACCACGCCAGATATTTGATGCGACCCTCTGGCCAAAAAGTTTGGAGACCCCTGCTCTAGATGTTGGCAGACTTGTTGATTCTCAAGCTGCAATCCTAACCACACTTTTCTGAGAGTAAGCCCCATTGAACAAAATAGGACTTACTTCTGAGTAGACCTGGTTAGGATCGTGCTGTCAGTGCTTAAAGTTATATTATTGGTGTTCACTTATTAATATTTAGTGTGCTGCCTAAGTAGTGCCACATAAATGTATAGTCTTCTATGAGAATTTAAGCATATATGCTTCTAGAATTCTCAAGCCATTGCACTTGACCACTAGAATTTGATTCTTGGAAAAACAAATGTAAGAACATGTCATATTGCGAACATGCCAAATTATAGTTGATTATACTTATTATGGTTTGGTCAGGAATCCATGAAAATTGGAGGCATGGGAGAGGACTGTGCCCAGCATGCTGTGAACAAACTAGTTTTTGTGGTGGTAGAATCTGTTTCTGATGATGCAAAGATAGTTTGGTGGTTCAGCAGTCCTCTCTCCCCTTCGTGACATAATTTGTGAAGCAGTAGGAAGACTCTTCAGCTTTTAACTGGCCACTTGTGTGCTTATTCCCTCTGACTGGTTGTGGCCAGGTGCTGGACAACTAGTAGTATGTGAACAAAATCTTTTCCTTCCTTCACTTTTTTAGACTTCCTGCACAACTTGACTCATTAATTCCAACCTTTATGATTATAAACTTGAGTACTTTCTAGGCTAGTCTACTGTATTAATACTAATTACATGCCTCCTTTGGTACAGTATCTTAGTCTTAAATATTTGCCTGTGTTTTAAAAGTGCTAGAGTGGTTGTAGGTTTTTGATTTGACTTAGTTGAGTTCCTTGCTTAAGCTCAGATAGAAAAAGTATTTACATTCTTATTACTTCAGCACTTTTTAGAATGCGAGTTCTTTCATTTGGATAAGAATCGTGGTCAGAATTATTCCAGTTTATTTGGGTCATTGTGACATAGTGTCTCAGCCAATTTGGGATCCTGGTCATCTTGCTATTGAATTTAAGCTTTCCCCAGGAGTTCCTGGGTCATTTTGATAATAAAATGTAATTCTGAACTGTTCATGGAAGAGGATAGAGAAGAATAAAATCTGTTCCACTGGATTATTAGCAAGTGCAGCAATATAGTAGTTGATAGTCCTTTCTTCCTGTAGCTATGGTTGAAAAATTGTTAGATACGTAACTGCTTGGGTGGCTAAGCAAAAAAACAAACAAACCTGGAACTTCACAGCATGGGTATCTAGAAAGTGGCCTAAGCGGAATGATTTTACAATTATTCAAATAACTGTAAAATCATGCAGTCTCCCAGAAGCAGAAACCTTAACTTATTTGAATAACTGTTTACTACACATTCCTTAATGTTTGAATAGCTGTTTATGACACATTCCTTAATATTCTCTATCTTTCATTGTAACATGATTGATGTGATGGCTAGAGCAGGGTTTCTCAAACCATGAATTGTGACCAACTTTGTGGGTCATGACCTGATCATTAGTAGGTCTTGAAACTGCAACTGACAAACGAATAGCAGAAGTGGAAAATGCATTGAGCCCTATGGAAAGTGAAATTGAGCCACACTGCATGTTTACTTACAAGTAGACAACCGTGCCTTGCTCTCTTGCAAAGGGCAGGCTGAGAGGAATCAATGGCCACCAGAATGGTCCCAATCTGATAAACGCAGCCCCCAAAAAACACAAGAGGAGGAAGTCTCTTCCTCCATGCTGACAAATGTATTGAGCCCTATTGAAAGTGAAACTAAACTGCATGTTCGTGTTTATTTGCAAGTAAGCAAACGTGCCTTGGCTCATGTGGAAGGTCAGGCGAAGGGGAGTGCAAGGCTACCAGAATGGTCCCAATCCTGTGCACGTGGAGCTCAACAAGTGCTCCAGAAGGAAGCCTCCCCACCATAGTACAGTAAATGAGACTTGAACTGGTAAGGCTTTTCCTTTTTATTCCTGTCAAGCTAGGTGGGTCTTGGTGTGTAATTTTAAAAGGTTTAGGAACCAGTGATTTATTGGAAAGGGTTGTTGTCTTTTACAGATTCCTCCCCTAATTGGAGGATTAGAATCTCCTTTGGAATCTCATTTCCTCTCTTAATCATTCTGGGTTTTTAATGCTATTTAGAAGGAAGCTTTGAATCTCAGTCCAGTCCAAACAAAAAAATACTGAACTTAGATTTGATTTTGTCCCAAACCACACTGAACTGGCTTAAATATAAGCCAGTTGAACTGGCTCGAACTGGT
The DNA here is from genome assembly GCF_035046505.1 of Tiliqua scincoides. Classification (NCBI taxonomy): domain Eukaryota; kingdom Metazoa; phylum Chordata; class Lepidosauria; order Squamata; family Scincidae; genus Tiliqua; species Tiliqua scincoides. Next base: position 91,523,675 of record NC_089822.1, on the reverse strand, counting down.
TGAATATAAGCCAAAATTGAACTGAGCACTGGGTAGGGCTAAAAAAGAATGATTTTGGGGTGAGCCTTGAGGTTATTGTAGGCAGGCTACAAAGAGAATTCACTTGGTGGAACAGGACTGGCTTCTTCATCGCCTCTCCCCTTATTTAGTTATTTTACTTTTAGTATTTATAATTCATTTTAACTTACTTATAGCCAGCCTATCTAGGGAAAATGGCACAATTTCAGTGCTTGCCATGGGCAATTTCAGTATTTGCTACAGTCTCAGGAAAGCACTTCCTGGTTGATGATGTAACTTCCGGCCATGACCGTTCCAGCTTAATGAAATAACTTCCAGTGGGTCCTGGACAGATTGTCATTCTAAACAGTGAGTCCCAGTGCTAAAAGTTGGAGAACCAGTGGGCTAGAGACTTGGATTTGCATGTGGGTAACCCAGGCAAGTATCTCTTTAGCCACACAGCTCTGCTTAGTGGCTTAATTTACCTTGCAGAGTTTTTGGGATGAAAAGAGAAGCCTGAGTCAAGGTTGATGTCAGGGGCATGACCTTGTTCTGTGCTGTTTTCTGTGCATGTGGTCTATTCCCATTCCACTCTGCATCTTAAAGGCTGGGGCTAAACTTTGCTCAGAGGCACTTCCTGCTCAGGAATGCCCCCAGCCAGTGATTCTGCTTTCTTGGAATATACTAGCCCTATTGATCTCTACCAAATGAAGGAAATGGGAAGCAGGCACTTCCCTTCCCTTCTGAGCAGTTGAGTGGGATTGTTCTTGGTGGGGGGCAGGGTGTCTGTAGGATTCCTGGGAGTTGATGGCTGCAGAACTTGCAGGACCCTGGAAGTCCACTTCGAAAATCTTAAAGTTGTGTGGTTATTTTCACTACATGTGTGTGACCTGCAGGAAATCTAGTCACCATACAAGTAGATTTTTTTTCCTTTTAGAAAAGTGGGATCTTGCACTTTTGTCAGTTTTGCAGTAATATGGAAGTTTGCTGGAATCCCTTGAGCATAAGTCCCTGTTGTGTGTCTTGTTAGGCCCATCCTCTGACGCCATACCACTGACTTGTGAATAGGACACAAATGGTAAACCTATTCCATTTTTCTACTCACACAGGAATAAAGTTAAAACAAAAGGCTAGTATTTCATGAACACTAACACTACTAGGTGAATATAGGGTAAAAAGTGTAAATTAGTCAGATTTTGGGTGAGAGGAGGCTAGTTTTACAGTTAATTTCCACTTATGGTTAACTTGGTCTAGATGCCAGAGAAAATTTTGCGACTTTGATGGAAAGTCAAGGTATATGAAATGTCTAAGAACCTGTATGGTAAAAGTTAAGCATTAAGATTGTTACAGTGGGCTTGGTAAGATCCCTGTGTCAGAGCAGACTGGTTTCCTGAAAACTTGAGACAATCTAAATTTGGGGTGTCAAACTAATTTCATACAGTGGGCTGAACAGCATTCATGGCACCTGCCGAGTGCAGGAAGTTATGTCATTAAGTAGGAATTAACATCATTAAGCAGGTAATGACCAGAAATAAGTACTTCTCACATTGAAACGTTTTGATTGCAAATGACAGAAGAAAAAATATGCAAATCCTGTTGTTGGCATCCTTCAGTCTCGGAAGACTATGGTATCGCGCTCTGAATGGTGGTTCTGGAACAGTGTCCTCTCCAGTGCACAAAGCCTGGGTAATGCAGATATGGAGGATAGACTGTTACCCATGCAGCAAATCCCCCCTCTCCACGTCGCTGAAATGGTCCAATGGAAAGGCAGAGGCCAATACGGTTGATTCCAGCGGCGTAGCAGGAGTTCAGCCATGAACTGCCTCAGGGACTCCGGCTCCGAATTTTGCCTCGAGGTTGACTCCTAAAGCCTTTTCCATAACTGGATGTAGCCACAAGGCAGTGGAGGTTTGGGATCAGAGTTTTCCTTCTCTCAGATGAGCTGCCTTCCCAGGCTATCAAGTCCCATCTACCCGGTGGCTGTTTAGTAGCCTCTTATGACTAGTACAACCAAACGGAGGGCCTATTCTTATCGCCAGCCCGCAGGGGATGCAAACCTTGATTAGTCATAAAGTAATTACAAGTCAGCAACTTGATGATGCCTCAAAGAAGGCAAATGCTGTTCTGTGCTATATATGACATTTTGCAGTATGATTAGGGAAATATATTAGAAGTGGGTATTATATTATGCTTTTTGTGTGTCTAAAAATAGTGCTTGAAGTTGTAGCAGGGAGAGCGAGAGAAGAGGTGGGGGGGAGTAAGAGGAGGTGAAGCTGTGCCCAGTAGCCAGGCAGAAGGGAAATGAATATAAATGTGTGGGCAGTTCCTTACTTAAAGCAGCACTGGCTTGCTTGCTCTGCATTCCTGTGTGTGCACCTTCCCTTGTGCCTTGGTGCTGCTGAGAGCTTAATTTCCTCTTCCTCCTCTCCCCTTGTCTCTTTCTTGGCTTTTCCTTTTGGCTACATGGCAAATTGTTATCACTGTGCACAAGCAGAGATTGCTGCTGCTGGTGGCCAGAAGACAAGACAAACACCATGCAGGCCAAATCTGGCCCATGGACCTTATGTTTGACATCCCTGATGTAAATATTAAAGAGGCAGATTTTAAATTTCCACATTTTCCATTTATCTAATAACTGAACAAGAATACAAACCAATTAAATTATAGAAGTTTAACCAATTAAACTATAGACAAGGGGTGCTCAAAGTTTTTGCAGGAGGGCCACAACATCTCTCTGACTCTGTGTCAGGGGCCGGAAAAAAAGAATTAATTTACATTTCAAATTTGAATAAATTTACATAAATGAATGAGACGGAATTCATAAATAAATTCATTTACAATGAATGAATGAATGAATTCAATTCAGTTTATGATTCCATTCACCCTAATAAGGGGGGGGGATCTTCATGCCAGTTTATGATTCCATTCACCCTAATAAGGGGGGATCTTCATGCCAGCTTATGATCCCATTCTCCCTAATAAGGGGCAGGGGGATCTTCATGCCAGTTTATGATCCCATTCACCCTAATAAGGGGCAGGGCGATCTTCATGCCAGTTTATGATCCCATTCACCCTAATAAGGGGGGGGGGGGCTCTTCCACACTTTCACACACATATACCCGCCTGTTCACCTGCCCCCTCGCCCTCCCTACTTCCCTCCCTCATTTGCTTGGGCTGCCTGCCTGCTTGCCCAGCTGCATGCCTACCTGCCTGCCCACTTAACCACCCTTCCTTGCTAGCTAGGGCAGCATGTGCTGCTGCCTGCCTGCCTTCCTGGGCGGCCGGCCTGCCAACCAGCCCTCCCTCTTTCAGAGACATGTGCTGCGGGCTGGGCTGGGCTCCCCTCCCTGGTGTGGGATCTCTCTGTCTCTCTTGCACTCCCCTGGCTCAGGTTGCAGGAGGGGAGGGGAGCCGAGCTGAGCAAGGCAGGGAGAGACCTCCCCCCATCTTTCTCTCTCTCCTGCACTCCCCTGGCTCAGTTTGCAGGAGGGGAGGAAAGCTCAGCCGAGCGGAGCCCAGCCCATGGGCAAAGCAGGGAGAGACCTCTCTCCCCCCCCCTTGCAGGGGATCTCTCTTTCTCTCCCGCAGTCCCCTGGCTCAGGTTGTAGGAGGGGAGGGGAATGTTGCCGAGCCCAACCCAGCCCATGGGCAAGGCAGGAAGAGACCAGCTGGTAAGCGTGCAGGGTCTTTTATAGTGGGAAGTAACATGAGACCTGCAAGTCTCACATTACCTTCCCACTATAAAAGGCCCTGCGTATATGCTGGACATGTCTTTCCTTCGCTGCCACTGAGCTCAGTGGCAGCGAGGGAAAGCAAGGCGCGGAGCTTGTGCTGCAGGCCAGTGTGGGCTGGGGTGAGGGCCAAGTGCCCATTGTTTATGGGGGACCCCCTGGGGGCCGGATGGGGACCTGCAGCGGGCCGCAGGTGGCCTGCGGGCCGGGGTTTGGACACCCCTGCTATAGACGTTTACAACAACAGTCATTTCTCTTTACAGGAGGGCCCCCATATCTGTGGATCCCATATGCACAGATTCAGTTATCCTCTGAGTCTGCACCTCCCCACATGCATGCCCCCTCTAGAGGCAAGGGGAACTCTGCTCCACTCGCCTCAGGAGAGTCGAGACTGCAGGGATGGGCGTTTGCCCATAACCGCGGTTTTGGCTATCCATGGGGGGGTGCTCCGGAATGGAACCCCCCCATGGGTAAGGAGGCACGCTGCTATATACAATTTTCAAATTCACTTATCTGCGAGGGGTGGAATTGCTACCTACCTCTCATTATCTGTGACTCTGTTCTCGTTATCAGTGAATACTGTGCTGGTGCAGTCCGGGTTGGGGGGGCAGCACATCTACAAGCAGGCAGGTGAGTGGGGGTGAGAAGTTACAGGAGGAGGAGAAGAGACAGTAGCCTCCTTAGGAGCAGAAGTCAGCATGGGTGCTGTGAAGGGGGGGAGAGAAAGACCTATACAGTATACAGCTGATGAGGTAGGGTGCTGCAGTAATCAAATCCAGCCAATTATACTATTTGGTTTTTAGAAAGTAGATTGGGTGAATTTTCCGCATCAAATGTGCGGACACATCTGTGTCTGCTTCCAGACTTGCCCCACCTTCTTGGGAACCATTTTGGGAATTCCAGTGGAACCTTAGCAATTCTTGTGGTGATATGTCTCTGGAAGGCTACTTGAGGGCTGCTCTGGGGCTGCGGCAAGCCCAGGGAAGGAGCCAAGAGACAGGTGGAGAAGGAAGGAGGGTGAAGCAACATTGTTGAACTGAAGCTTGTTGTTGAGGCAGCAACCTTCAACAAGTTGAGGGATAGCCAGCATGGAAGAAGTAGCAGATATTGATGAACCCTTGCTATCACCCAGCCTCATAGACCTCAAGGTAAGATTCAGGATCATGAAATTTATAGTGTATGTTGAAGAGGTTCCTTTGGAACCTAACTCCCTTTTCCCCATAGCCTCAATGATTCAGTATTTGCTAATTCAGAATCCACTAGATTTTCTAGGAACCTAACCCTAGTGGATAACGAGAACTGACTGTACATAGTGATTTTGAATTACAGTACAACCTCCAGAGTTGACCACCTCTCTATATTTACCACCTCCTTAAGTTGACCTAATTTTCACAGTATGGACAGGCACTGCATATACACTATGGGAGACCAACCTCTCTATATTGACCACCTCCATAAGTTGTATCTTGACCACTTTGACCATTGCACAGAGTATTAATTTACCCTCTGTAAGTTGCCCACTGAACGCTAACAAGGAAGCAAGACCACAGTTCGCAACATCAAAAAACATAAACATGAGTACTTTGAGAGATACAGTAAGGAAAACAGAGGCCTACAGTGGAAAAGAAAGAAAACTTCGCTTGATGAAGTAAATGAAGCTGTTTTATGCTGGTTCAAACAAATGAGGGCAGTGAACGCCAGAATCTCAGAGCCAGTGATCCAAGAGATTGCTAAGAAGTTTGTGCAGGAATTCGGGGTAGAAGATTTCCAAGCATCAAGTGGTTGGCTTGAAAAATTCAAACTGCGACATGAGATCTCCCAGAAAGTCTTGTGTGGTGAGTCAAATGAAGTTCCGGCAGAAGTTGTTGAAGAATTCATTACTGAGTTCCCGGACTTTGCAAGAGGCTTCAAAGACGGTGACATTTTTAATGCTGATAAGTGCAGACTCTTTTTCAAAGCAGTGCCTGATAGAAACCTCATCATGAAAGGTGACAAATGTAAGAGCGGAACCTGCAGTGAACCTGATCCGGAAACAATATTTCAAGCAATATTGTCCGAAGTACAGTCCAGCAGAGAAGTGAAGGACACATCCGGGGAAGAAGAAAGTGAGGACGACATGGACGCAGAGATTTCAAAGAAAGGGGATGTTGGGCATCTGATAAAACAGTTGAAGTCATATGCCGTGAATAAATGTCCAGGCATGTTGAATGGGATAGCCAGCATTGATAGTGCATTCTCTTCTTATCTTTACACAAAAGAAGTAAACCAGGATTAACTCTTTTAAAAAAAAAAAAGAATAATTCACATACAGTATATGTACTGTATGTATGTAATTCTGAATGCATTTTTTCTATATCTTCACTGTATATATTTAGGTATGATATCTGTAATAAAGACTAAAAATATTATAAGTACAGTATTACATATTTTTCCGTATGTTGACCACCTCCCTATGTTGACCAATTCCTCCAGTCCCTCGGATGGTCAACTTAAAGAGGTTCTGTATATAGAATAATTTAAAGTTTCTAGTTCTGTAGCCCCTTAACTTTTTGCACTTAAATTTAAGCTCTTGGGTGCCAGGAGCTTAAAATTGGGCTGTTATTGTGCACATAGTTGCCCCACAAGAACATGAGTAGATGTGGTGGTTAGTTATCTAGATATTAATGTTAGTTGCATAATCTAAGATAGTGTGCCATATGTTTATAATACTTGGTCTCAGGTGCCACAGATCTCCCTGGGACATTCCTGCAGTTTTGTTTGTGTGTGTATGCACATTTTCAACCTTCATGACCAAAATAGATCATTGGGAACAATTTTTGGTTCTTAAATGCAATCTTCCTACTCCAGTGTTGCAATTAACTGTTGAATTGTTAAAACAGAGTCAAAATACTCTTTTAAGGAAGAGATGAATAAACATGGTGGTTTCAAAGCATGTCTCTGTCATAGTTGTCATCCTGATGTTTAGATTTAAATAATAACGTTAAGAGTATGGAAATAAAGGTTTAAATTTTGTTCTAACAAGAACTGTTTGTTATAGGTAAAAGCACTGAAAGAGAAGATTGAATCGGAAAAAGGGAAAGATGCTTTTCCAGTAGCTGGCCAAAAATTAATATATGCAGGTAATGTATCTTCATGTAAAGATTTCTGAATAACTTCTGGGGCAGAGAACACCTCTTATACATTCATGGTAGACTAAGTAAATGACTTTAACAGCCCAATCCTATGGTCTGTTAGCACCTGGTGGTACAGCAGTGCAGAAATGGCTGATGCTGCTGCATCCAGTGAGGCCTGGGCAGCTGTCAGAGTTTCAGCAGGGTAAGGGAACAACTGTTCCTTTCTCCATGTTGAGGATCATGGTTGGCAATCGGTCTCCATATATGCAACTGCTATTTAGCGCTGCCTGGGTTTAGGATTGGGGCTTTAGACATCTAATTCTAGTTCTTCTTTTGGGTAAACTTTTCTAATTAGGTGGGAATAATCCCTTGTCCTAGATTAGTTTGGTTGTGCTTGAAATGTACTAAAATGTGTTAATAAAGGCATCTTCTTGCTTAGGTTATATGTACTTAAGAGTAAGCTCTGTTGAACACAATAGAAATTACTTGGGCAAGACCTATAGTAGCTTAACAGATTGCAAATGGTGTTTGATCGGTACACATGGTAAACAGCAAAGATGTGTTTTGCTTGAGCTGCACTTAACTTGCACATGCTGTAAAGACATTGGAGAAATGTATAGCTTCTTATTCATTTCTAACTTAAAAATAAGGCAAATAAGTAGGAGGGTGAAACCAGACTTGTGTTAAGAGTAAAATAAGGTTATGATGGCAAGGTGTAGGCAGACTTGGACTAGACTTGTCACCCAGACCTTGCTGAGTGGGTCTTGTGACATTCAGGGTCCTGTGCTTAGTGGCCTGTACATGTGAAGCAGTTCATGTGCTTCATGTTTGGCCTTTGCTTAATGTTGAACATTCTAGTTTTTCCAGATACAGTAAACTCCACTTACTTGGCCCAGTGTCACATCTTGCATTGTAATTGTTTACCATAATTACTTAAGTGTGATGCTCATGTTTAACACTGGTACTTTTCTGCAGTATAAGCACATTGTGATGGATAGATGTGTGTTCCTAAGTATTCAGTGGCAACATTCTCGTAAGCCTTGAGTTCTGCAACTCCTTAAAACTGTATCCACTGTCTGTATAGGAATGCATTCTGCATTTATTTCTGTAAACTAGCATGTCCTGCAGTAAACACAATGTGACCCCAAATGCATTGCAGCTATATTAGTTTTAAAATGAGTGCAGATCTATAGAAAAACATCTCTGTTTTCATGAATCGGATTCTGGCTAAAGTTACCTGATATTGCTACATGTTTTGGTCAATCTTTGTGGGGTTAATTACTGATCTTAGGTGTCTTTGCTGTTCTGCAAACAGCTTTCCAGTTTTGATGATACTGGCATTAACTGAGAGCAGTAGGAAGTTAGGTTGAAAACAAGCAGTGGGTAGTCTAAGTGAAATTCAGTACAAGGTAGAATTTTGGAATTGATGCTTACAGAGAAATTGCAATATAGTAATTAATGGGGATAGTATGGAAATGAATGACTAGAACCCATTAAGAAGAGAGTTAACTAGCAGATTGACACTGTAGCTTCACGTATAATGTAGTCATATCAAGCATTCCCACAGCCCAGAAAGTGAGGAGCATGGAAATTATGAACTAACCATTTGTCTGGAGGTTGCAGATAATCTGCCTCTGTATTGTTATAATGACCATGTTCTAAGCTTTGAAGTAGCTGCATCGTACTTTGTAGTGTCTGCCTTGTAGTTTGTACATATTTGTACAAAAGTTGGCATTCTTACTTAAATATGGAAGAAAACTAATCTGTTAAACTGTCTTAATTTTCTAGGTAAAATTCTTAATGATGATACTGCTCTTAAAGAATATAAAATTGATGAAAAGAACTTTGTGGTGGTTATGGTGACAAAAGTAAGTTATTATTCATACCTTTGCCCTGAAACTTGCTGGATAGTATAAAATTTACAGAATATTCAATAACACAGTAAATCAAAATTAAAGCATACTGAATTTGACTTGTGCTCTATCACAGGTGATTGAAGTTTTGAGTGTTGTCTCTTCCCATTCTCTCCCCCCCCATCTTTTTGGTTTGAGGGGGTCTAACTTTCTATAAATAAACATTTTTGTTTGCCATTGACATAATAGTCCTTTATCTGAACCCTCGTTAAGCATTTTTTTTTCAGTATTTTAAATATATTGACAAATTTTTTAAAATGAAACATGTTGATGGCCAGTTGTCTTAACTGAAAATTCTTTGTCCATGGGGCGCTTCAGTGCACTTTACAGCTGGTTGCATGGTTGATTCTGGTAGCTGATTCTGGCAGCTTTTTAAATCCTTGATGTATATAGCCTAATCTGCCCAATTTTTAGTGTTTCGGGTAGAAGCTTCTGTTGAATTATCATTTTAGATATACTGGTGGAAGTACACATGAGTTTGAACTGGCAGTTTAGCTTATTACACAAAACGTTGTGGCTTATATACATTGTTAATGAAGGTTCCATGTTAACTTTACCCTTAAACTATTTCATTGCTCTACTACAGTGTTTTCAAACAACTTGATTTTCATGGAGCCATTATCACATTGACATTTGCCAAGTGATCTGTCTATCTGCCCTCAAACACTTTTGTGTTTCTAAGGATTTTGGAGCATGTTTTAAGGCATACACCCTATAGTCTGGCTAACCTGCTGGCCATCACCATGGGATTCTTTAAAATGTATTCCAGACATGCATGCAATCACATATTGTACCAGTTGGAAGCTTGTCTGCCATTGCTGATCTTTCGCATTGAGGGTTTCCAGGAAACCCCAAGGTTCCCTGGAGCAAGATTTTAAAACCACTGCTCTTAGGAACTCTGTGTGCATGCGCGCGTGTGTGTGTGTGTGTGTGTGTGAGAGAGAGAGAGAGAGAGAGAGAGATCTGGCTTAAATTACATTAGTTGAGAATAGAACAACTTCCTGGGAGGTTGCTTACAAAAGAGTATGTGATAATACGACTGTTCCCATGATCTGGTCATAAAGTGAACATCCTTTTATACATCTTTCTCAGAGGGCTCATCTTTTGTACTGTATGTACCACACTCTTGCTGCTTTTGAATTGTTTCACATGGTTACAGTTATGTGGTAAATGATTTCATTACCTCCATGCTAGTGGACATCTATCCTTCAAATGCCTGCTCAGGTGTGGAGAAAACTGTGGCACGTGAACAGCAAAACTGTTGAAAAACTTGCAACACAATAACAGCAACTGTGTGGAAAAGTTGTGAGGCACCATATATGTGGTGGCTATAACTAAGAGGTCTATAATTGCAACTGGTCACTGGTGCATGTTCTCAGATTTGAAAAGAACTAGAGGATGATCTGGAAACTTGAATTATTTTAACTCTTTAATCTTTATAGCCCAAAGCGGCAGCTTCTCCGGCTCCATCTGCAACTGCAACTCAGTCTACTAGTACTACTACCACCACAACTGTTAGTTCTTCTACGATAGCTGCTGCAGCCCCCAAACCAGCACCTGTGTCATCCCCTGCTCCTGGACCAGTTTCAACTCCTGCACCAGCTCCTCCAACAGCAGCTGCAGTTGCTTGTGAACCTGTGCCAGTAAGTGCCCCTGTAGAAGAGAAACCAGCAGAGAAGCCAGTAGAAGAGACGCCAGCTGCCACCAGCCCAACATCCACAGATAGGTATGTGTGTTTTGTTGAAAACTGGAGTCTTTATTATAATTTACTGGTAGACTAAATTTGACATTGGGACTGTCTGCTACACACTCCATAAAATATTCTTTACAGTTAAACTAATCTGTGCTTTAATACAGAGTAGCAAATATCTTTTATAAGTTTTCCTTTACTATTGTCTGAATTTCCAAATAGTGTACCGCAGTGGATCCCACACATTTAGCACCAGGACCAACTTTTTATAAAGAGAATCTGTCAGGACACACGGGATGTCATGACCAGAAGTGACATCATCAAGCAGGAAAATTTTAAACAGTCCTAGGCTGCTGTCCTAACCACGCTTACCCAGTCCTTTGACTATCATTGTTAAAAGAATAGACATTAGCAGCTTGTTAAAATACAGGTCTGTAACATTTCCCCAAATGCAGCCACATACCATGGTAGCATCGTTTAATATATTGAAGTGAATGGGACCCACCTGAAATTGGCTCACAACCCATCTAGTGGGTCCTAATCCACAGTTTGAGAAACACTGGTGTACTGCATTGTATATGTTCTAGTTGTTGAGTTAGAATTGTGTAAGATTGTAGATCAGGGGTCTCCAAACCCCGGCCCAGGGGCCAGATGCAGCCCGCAGCAAGCCTCTTTCTGTCCTGCAGCCAGCCTCTTGTCCCCTGAAAGCCTCTGGCCCATTCAACTGAACATGACCAGAACTGTGCTCTGATTGTGTCTGGAGGGTGTTCTGAGGGCCAGAGAGGTGGAATGAATGAGCCCATTCATTCATTTATTCACTCATCTAAGTTCCATCTCTTATTTATTTAAATTTTATATTTAGATTTTTTTTCCAGCCCTCCACACCACGCCAGATATTTGATGCGGCCCTCTGGCCAAAAAGTTTGGAGACCCCTGTTGTAGATGATCGAGGCTGTCGGCCTTTCTTAGCTTTTACAAACATAACTTTGTATCCCAAGTTCCTTTCTATGAGCTTCTTTTCTTGTTTCTTTGGATGTATCCCATTAATTTTTGGAAGTCTGCATGTCTACCTGCTCGAAGGGGTTCTGAAATCACTGTAACCTGGTGTGTTGATGCAAACTTGCAACTGAGAATAGTAGATTTCTCCCATCTGTTCTGTCATGCTCAGTCATTTTTAAAAAATAAACCCAGGTGTGCAAGCTCATACATTAGGTTTTTTAGGAAAATTGTCAGATTGTGCACCTTAGAATGTTACTTTGAAAGGCAGTGTTGAACTCTTACTTTGTAAGTTTCAGTACACAATGAAGAAGAGTGTTGCAGTGTGGAGTATAAGTGGTATGTGTGCATTTAAATTTAAGCTGACAGTTGATCACTCAATAAGCTTGCTGTTATTGAATATATCACTTGTCTCAGGATCTCCCTTTCATGTTACTGGTTGAACTCTCATTGTGAGGAATTCTGGTCCTTTCTTCCTGCCTCTGTGTCTGCATGAAACATTTTGAGCACTTGGTCAAAAACGTTGACTGGTTCAAGCAACTGCTTCTGTATATACTATATGCAGTATATGTGTGAAGTATAGCAGTGTTTTTCAACCAGTGGAACAGGTACCACCAGTGGTATTTGAGGTGGTATCTGGTGGTACTTGCAGGACACCTGGATCTCTGGCGCCCATCAGCAAGACCAAGAATGCAACACAATAATCAGCAGTAGGAGGCTTGGCTAGTGGGCAGAGCTCCAAAGCATGCTTTTCTGTTCTAAAAAAAGCCCTCCTGTCCACCCAGAGCTTCTTAGTGGTGTTTGTCATGTCACATCTGGCTTCCCAACCCAGAAGAACCTGGCAATGATGTCATTGTTAATTACTTCCTATGGTACTTCAAATAGGTGGACCATGTGAAGTGGTACAGCTGAGGACAAACGTTGAGAAACACTGAACTATAGCATAATATAGTAGTTCTAAAACTTGTTAGCACCAGGGCTCACTTTTTAGAATGACAATCTGTCCAGGACACAGTGTAAGTGATGCCATTAACCTGGAAGAGATGTTATTACCAGAAGTAATATCAAGCAGGAGAATTTTAACACCTTCATACAACAAATGCAAGTAAATGAAAGGTTTACAATAAGCATAAGTTTAAAAATTTATTTAAAATAAGAAACAACCCCTCCAACTGTCCTAAGCAGTTGTTGATCTGTTTAAGCCATTTCTACCCAGCATTGCATATGTGCAGCAGGGACCAAATGTGTACACCTGTGGACCAGGCAAAATGGGTTAGAAAAAATTCCCCAAACATCCCAAAGATGCAATCCTATCCACATTTATCCAGAAGTAAGTTCCATTGACTATCATTGTTAAAAGTACTGATCTGTAATATTTCCCTAAATGCAGTCACATATCATGGTAGCAATAAGTCTAATATATTAAAAATAAACTACACATTGAAATGAATAGGGACTCACCTGAAATTGGCTTGTGACCCACCTAGTGGCTCCCAGCTCACAGTTTGAGAAACATTGGCACAATAAATTTGACACTATAGAGTGCGTGTACATTTTCTTTAGACCTATAAAGGAGACATTTTATAAGTAACATGCTCTTCGAATGCAGAGTGTTCTCACTTTTTGCTAGTTACCTTGAAAGCCACCGCCAATTCCTGAAGGTACAGGAGTCTTTCTTCAAGGAATGGCATTTATTAACTATTTCTGTTTTTATAGTACAACAGGTGATACTTCACGATCAAATCTCTTTGAGGATGCTACAAGTGCACTTGGTAAGTGGTGGTCATCACATGAGTGAATTGTTTATAAAAGAGAAAAGGTCATTGCTTACATCCTGATTTTGCAGCAGCTAAATGTGGTGTTACCTTCAAAACTATACCTTGAAATGGCACATTTAGTGAGTAATATGACATTTGCTTGAATTGACCTACATGACTGTCTCCACACTTGTACGACACTTTGCTCGTGCCTCCTTAGATTATGCAGTTTTCCTGTGAATTGTAGATGGGAAACAGGTAGTCTCATGGTCCAAAGAAACAGCTGCTCCAATTCAATCCTGAGCTGTAATTCAGCAGTCAAATATTGCCCCTACTACTATTGTGTCTAAATAGATGAATGGAATCCCCAGTTGCCTTTCCATGAAGTACCACAGGCTTCAGTGCAAGCTGTTGTGGAGGATGGAGACTTGATGTGTATGATATCTTGTGAAATCTTAACTAGTTTGCTACTATGTTTAGAAGCTTGCATCATTGTATTTTGTGAGCATTAGTGTCTGGGCTCTTGTGAATGGTGTATGAATTATGAAATGGTCATGCAACTACTCTCATAATTCAACTGTTCATCCTTTTCAGTTTATTACTGAAGCCTTGAATAAGCGGTGGTTTCAGTCCTGATTTGTTCTCGTTTAAGCCACCTCTGGTTAGTGTGGCCATAGTAAAGAAGGTACTAATAAAATGCAAATCAACTGCCAGTAAACAAGATAACTTGTTAATGCAATAGATTGTGCTGGCACATTTTGCAGCCCATCTAGAGTGAGTAATAGCCATCTTGTGAAGAACAAAAGCATTGTAAGCATATCTGCTTCTGCAGCATATGCGTTTAGTAGCCATATACTACAGATTGTTTTTCTAGAGATGTGGTGAATGCACAGTAAGGATAGCTTATGCACAGTCGGATTGTTCACGGTAGCTTGCTTGGTCTAAACGATGGTGTATATGCAGATAGCAGATGGTCTGTCTTTATTATATTATTGCTTCACGGTGCCTCTCAAATCCAGCATGAAGTTAGAGACAAGGTCTTGCCTTTTTGTCAGGTCATGCTTGCTGCTGAAAAGAGCATTTGTGAATTCCTAGTTAACCCATTTCTTCCCAGACCACAGGTGTACACATTTGATCCCTGTTGCGTATGTACAACATTGGGTAGAAATGGCTTAAGAACTAAGTGTGAATATCACCTGACCGAGGAGATACCTGTCACTTGGTTCTAAAACTGCATATTGTGCCATCTATGTTGAAAATTCTTCAGAAGTACTGTTAGAAAACAGGAGTTCAAGTATGGATACCTCTCTATCAGCTTTGTTGATTAAAAAGTGCTGTAGAAATTTCATTTGCGTTTCTGCAACTTCTAGGTCTTTCCTCAATATTCGTCATACTTTTTCTTAGTCCTGTAGTTGCATTGCCTCTCTATTATTTCACATTTTTATACCTCCTCCAAGTAGCTTTCTCCAAGGAGCTCAAGGTTGTATTAATGGTTTCTTCCCTTCTTTTGTACTCATAACAACTCTGATATAGGTGAGGCTGAGAGAGAGTGACTGATCCAAGGTCACCACTCATGGCTGAGTGATTCTTTTAATGTACTTTAATATTTTTGGCTTGGCCTGCGTAATTGTAGATTTTTCATTTAATCTGGAAAAGTTTATGCTGCTCTTGTAACAAAATGTTCACTTTTGAGTCTTTACCTAATTGACTCTTCTTAGATTTGTTTGTGAGAATCTCTTGTCTAGTTCTCATAAGATTCCTGATACATGCATTAATATTTATCTTCCATGTAATTTTGAAATGAATGAAGTATTGAACTCTCTCAACTGTTTGGAATATTTTTATATTTGTTAGGAAATTATGTCTTAATAAGCCTATAATGAGGAGAACTGAAGGAAAAGAAGAAACACACACTATTTCAGGTGTAGAGGTACAAATACAAAAGTCAGAAAAGAGCTATTTATAAATCTGCTGCCTTCAGGGCTGTGGTTGGATTTTTGTTGCCTTGAACTATATCCACTCATGCCGAAGTTTTTATTTCCACTTTTATCTCTTCCTAAGTTGTAATCTGTGAGCCAATTTAAGGAACTGAATAAAGAAATTTAAAAGAAATTGCTGGTGTGCCTGAGCTCTAGGTGATCGATAGGTTGCCCATTTCTCTTTGCCATCTCTTGCTGGGATGTAGATTGCCCAGAAGAAGGGCGCAACAGCAGCTGTGGGAAGGGGCACTGAGGCTGGGCAACTAGAGGATGAACCAGCATTTCAGAGTATGGTACTGTGGCAGAGGCAGCATCTTGTGGGTTCAGACATGTGATGTTAGTAAAGAGAAGAGGGGCAAGTAAAAATGTTTCAAGTAATATACTGAGCATTGTAAACGTATTTAGCAATCTGGAATGAAAGAGAGCATTGTTTTACAGTGGCCAGGATTGAGTGCTGAGTATGAAGCCTGCTAAGTCATTGTATTTGTTTTTTATTGCATAAACTAAATTTAGATACTGTTTTCTCAAATCAGCATATAACTTTTCTTATCTCAATCTATGCTGCTCTGGTCTTCAGTAACAGGTCAGTCCTATGAAAATATGGTGACAGAGATCATGTCAATGGGATATGAGAGAGAGCAAGTAATTGCTGCACTGAGAGCCAGCTTCAACAATCCTGACAGAGCAGTGGAGTATCTTCTAATGGTGAGCGTATTCTCATCTTTCAGTGTTGGCTTCCCTGTCTTCCATTGAATTACCCTGAATATGACTCTGAGAGGTGAGGGGAAAAATGCAAGATTGAAAATGTAAGAATTAAAGCGTGATTTGTATAGTGAATATATTGGATTTGTCTTTTGCTGTTCCGACAGAATCCTTTAGTCAAAATTCTAAGAACTGCATTCCTCTTCCTTATTATATAAAAAATTATGTGTTGCCTTGGGCCTGTAAAACAGTTTGACAGTACAGTTGGAAACTGGTCCTATATGGAGTTCTTCAGTGTTCATTATTTTGGTGTTCCCTTGACAAGGTTATTTTGTAATGGCTTGAGTTTTTTTTTTTTACCTCTAAAGAAATGGGAGGATTCCCGCGTAAGGGCAACTTCAAAGGACTTTCCTGCAGAGCTCTATTTAGGAAATGCATCTATACTGTCACATCTGAAATGCAGCATGTTCCTTTTGCCACAGATATTCTGCTCAGAAAGCCAGTGTTTCTAAGCTAAGGAAATGTCCAAGACTAGTTAATCCTGAACTCATGGACTCCTCATTTTAGGGTATTCCTGGAGACAGAGAGACTCAAGGTATGGCTGATCCTCCTCAGGCAGCTAGTACTGGTGCTTCTCCATCATCAGCAGTGGCAGCGGCGGCAGCGGCGGCAGCAGCTGCTACAACTACTACCACCACAACTACTACTACTAGCTCAACAGGAGGTAAGGCTGTCAAGTTTCAGCAGACCGCTCTGCAGCTGATGTTCACATCAGACTCCTTAGTCAATGGGGTTTGCAAAATCCCCCCTTCCCTGGATTGCTTGCTGTACAATACCTGGATCTAGCTGGTTTGTGACATCACAGTGTAAAGTCTGTAAAACAACTAGACTAACTACTCTTGGTGCCAATTTTGCAAGTTGCACTCTGAAGACAAATGCTTAGAGTTGAGGGAGATGTGTTTCTAGGAATCCAGGTCATTGTGTCCTGGAAATACTCTATTACAGCGGTTCCCAATGTTATTGACAGCGTGACCCACCTCATCTGCAGTGGGTCATGACACGCCTGATGGTGCCAGGAGGCCTCTTCTAGGCCATGCTATGCTGGTGACCCATTCTACAGGCATCTGTGAGCCTCAGAATGGCCTGCAGAAGCCGCCAATAGCCACTTCCAGTTTTCGGAGGCAAACTTGAAGTTGCCGAGTTTGACCCAGAAGAAGCTTCCGAGGCTTCCCAATGTCTCCAGAATGGCTCCTGTTTGGAGCCATTTGGATGTAAGGACAGGCTGGAGGGCTCAACTGGTGACCCAACAGTGAGTGAGTTGTGACCCACAGTTTAGGGAAGGCTGCTTTATATTATAGCTGGTCTAGGCAGGGAAATCCTTTTTGCATTGATGACTAGTAAAATCATAAATTGGCCTCTAGTATGTCAAGTTGTATTTGAGGAAACAAGGTTTTTTTCCCCCCTCAGAATTGCCATTACAGATTGGCTAAAATGAAACCCCTCTTGCTCTAGATGTTTAACCAATCTTTGCTTTGTAGGCTGCCTGTGTGTGTTAAATTGTGGTGCACACTTGTGTTTGAAAATGAGGTGGCACCACTTATAAGAAATGCACATGCTTTTTTCCTCACAGATTGCTAACTCCATGGTGTGTGTGCTTTCTTTTTACTTGTTTTTGGGATTCTGAGAATATACAGATCACCTTCAGGCTCTAGCTTTATACTTGCTGCACCAAAATGAAAAGTTGTATTGTATTCAAAATTAATTCTTACCCCTATTTTGGACCTTGTGGTTCCTAAAACTTAGTTATTTGATTTTTCTCTATAAACCACTTTGTGAACTTTTAGTTGAAAAGAGGTATATAAATACTGTTAATAATAATAATTAATAATAATAAAACTTGACTTCTCATGTTGCAAATTCTGTCTAGAGCTGCATCTTTTAAAAAACATTCTTTAAATTTAGCAAGCATAGAGTTCTTATGCACTGCAAATTTTCTAATGCACTTCAATATTTAAGAAATTAAAGGACTGTTGTTATTTATGACCTGACTGTCATTGAATATCTCCCCCTCCCGTGTTCTTTAAGATGGTATGAATTGTAAACTAAGAGGAATTGCCTTTGGAGTGGTCAACTCAAAGTCAATTCGTAATAATGATCTGCATGCACATTCCCCCCTCAGCCTTTTCTATCTGCCATATTTTTTGCTGTTCAAATGTTGAACGGAAATTATTGATGCCTCTTTAAAATCATACTTTTTTAGGACATCCACTTGAATTTTTACGAAACCAGCCTCAGTTCCAGCAGATGAGACAAATCATTCAGCAGAATCCGTCTCTTCTGCCTGCATTGCTACAGCAAATAGGCCGGGAAAACCCACAGTTACTGCAGGTGACTTTTAAAGTATTTTGGGTTGTCTTGTGTCCTTTCAGGCTGCATTTATTAAGGATGGTGGAATGCTTGGTGGGGGAAGAGGGAGTCCGTAAACCAAATAAGCCATCTTGATAGTGATGAAATACTCTCCCTTATTGCATTGCAAGTACTCTTCTCAGTTGTTAACTGTTTACATTGTGCAAATGTAGGTTGCTGCTAGTGCACAAGTAGTTTGAGGCACTTGGTAGAATGAATATGCTTTATTTAAGTGTATTGTTTGCTTTTGTCCTCGCATGCACCACAGCAAATAAGTCAACACCAAGAACATTTTATTCAGATGTTAAATGAGCCTGTTCAAGAGTCAGGTCAAGGGGGAGGTGGCGGCGGCGGTGGCGGTGGAGTAGCTGAAGCTGGAAGCCGTCATATGAACTATATACAAGTAACACCTCAGGAAAAAGAAGCTATAGAAAGGGTAAGTTTTGGTGGTGGGCAAGGGGGAGTTGACATGAATAATTTGGGGCTCACTGTTTTGACCCTTTTCCATAATTATGGTCCATACTGTAATACTCCTTAGTTTCCTATGTAAGCTGCTTTGTGATTTTTGTTGTTGGAAAGCAGTATTTAAATATACTGAACTTGTTGGCTCTGCTTTTGAGTGCTCAGAATACTTAACTTACATTATTTGACCCTGTGCCAACTTTACACTTGGTTTTATTGCTTTAACCATCATTAAGATTTACATTTGAATACTTGTATTAGTAATTAAGCCAGCTTCTTCATGGTCTTCCTTCAGGCCCCCCTTCCTGGTCACTCTATCCCATTCTGCCCTGGACAACTTCCTTTCCATGACCTCTCTCCCAGAGGATCCCTGTTTTACCCCTTTTACCTTTTTCACCTTTCTCTTGCAGCAGCAAAACATAACCATGGTAGGATTCTGAACTGATTCCAATTTAGATGGTTCGGGCTTGAAATGGAAATCATGAATGTTGTGTTTTTTCCTTCTGCAGTTAAAGGCACTAGGATTCCCTGAAGGACTTGTGATACAAGCATATTTTGCATGTGAGAAGAATGAAAACTTGGCAGCCAACTTCCTTCTACAACAGAACTTTGATGAAGATTGAAAGGGAGAGACTTTTAAAAAAAAATCTCACATCACACCAGTGCATTACACTAACTGTTCACTGGATTGTCTGGGATACTTGGGCTCATATCCATGATATTTGGTGTAAGGTTTGGGGGGGGAGGGAAGGGAGAGAAATCTAGAAGTGATACAAGGAAAGAAAAGCATGTCTGCTTTAAATCAGCAGATGAAAGTGTAAAATACTATACAACCAAAAATCAGCTTTTTTGCAGATCTTTAGTTCCTTCTATAAACTGTAAGTTTATTTCCCACCCCCTCCAAGTTTTCACTCTTTTAGTGTACTAGTTCCCAAACTTAGTGTGGTGCCCTGCTTTGTTTCTTTTTAATTAACATTGGTCTTGAAGATAGCCTTTGCTACCTAGAATCAACAGTCTGTATTTCATGGTAACACTGGATAATGGCTTTGTAAATTGAAAGAAAAAATATATTTGAGCAATTGTAAAGCATAAATGCCAAAAATGTAGGTGGTGGGTTTTTTGCTGCTTCAGATGTATCAAATTACTGCAAGAGGCCCATTATTTCACATGAAGTGCTGGATTGAAAATTCAAATTTAAAACCGCTCATTATTTTAAATTCTTGATCATTGTGAGAGATCACTTCTTGTCCTCATCCCCTTCTTTATTTTATAATATAAATGGAGATGTTATACACACAGATGCAAGAAAAATTATACTACTTCCTTTTGGACAGACTACAAAAACCTAATTATTGTTTACTTCAATGTTGGGTTATAGCAAAGTTCTTTTAAAACAAAACTATTGCATGTTTGAGTTTGATGTATCCCTTTTTGTGAATTGAGCACTTTTTATTGCCAATGAAGAAAATGTAAACTCTCCATCCTAGTCAAAGTATTTATGAAGAAATGAGATTCCATCCTACCTATATTTTTGTTTAAGGCAAAATCTGATGAATACAGCTGCAAGTATTTCAAAACTAGGTGTCTTAAATGCTTGTAATCTTATAGTTTCAATCTCTGGGACTCTAAAGGCTATTGTCATTTGTATTGCTTTAAAAAGGACTGTAACGTTCCAGTAACTTGCCTTCTCTTCTGTTTAAAAGCATTGTGAAAATATTTTGCTTTTGAAGAGATGTTCAAAAAGTCATGGGAAAATAGATGAACAATCAAGTTATTGGATCCTTAAAGATTATGCACATCCCCCTTTTACTTCCTATTAAAAGTAACATCTAATTGTAAGGTTTTGAGTCTTATTTCTTAGTACTGCCTTGTGAATTTTGTATATTATGTTCTTTACTCCAAAAGCTGTGCCTGAATTTATTTTATGCCACTGCTGAAGTTACATCTTGTTCCAGCAAAGAGAGCCAGCAACTAGAAGCCTTGAGAAAAAGCCTGGTCCTCCAGTTTTCAAGCAAAGTCTGGAGAGAGTGGCAGGCATTGCTCTTTCACAGCCCAATCCTGAGCTGCACCAGGGGCAACCAGGCGGCACCGATTCTGCGTGCCTCAGGCTACTGCAGGAGGCGCCTTGGGAAAAGGGGACTTTTGTTCCCTTCCCCTGGGTAAGGGAAGCAGCCCCGCAATGGGGCTACTCACTTTACTGCCAACCAAAAGGTTGGCAAAAGGTTAGCAGTAAAGTAAAGGCGCCCATGTAGGGTGCAGATGTCCGCCTCCAGCCCACCCCCCTCCCTGTGTCACGCCCCCTCCCTGCCCTCACTCCGCCCCTGCTGGCCTCCCCCCTCCCCGGAATGCCTCCTCCCCACCCCCCTTACTATGCTGTGGCTTGGCGGTCCATAAGACCACTGAGCCACGGAGGCTGGGTGACCGCCCCACGCTAGCATGGGCAGGAATCCGGCGGAGAGGCTCGCAAACGTGCCTCACGACAGTACTCGGTGGCATGAATTGGTGCCTCAGCTGAGGATCTGCCTTAAATGTGAAATTAATTGCAATTCAGTCTTTTTTTCCTTGTTTACCTGGTGTTGTATTTAAATTTAGCCCGAGCTGTGTGGAATGAGGTGCTACAACTACTGATGGAAGATCGTTTTTGAGACGGACCCTTCTGCCCACAGTTTCCTGACTCTATTTTGAAATCTGTTTGCTTCAGAAATGAAGCACCTTCTCACAATACTGAAGGGCCATGCTTGAAAGGAAGAGGATACAATTGCCATACTGCACTTGGCAATCTGGCTAGTATGAGGAGCCAAATAAGTTCATAAGAACAGCCCCACTGGATCAGGCCATAGGCCCATCTAGTCCAGCTTCCTGTATCTCACCGGCCCACCAAATGCCCCAGGGAGCACCCCAGATAACAAGAGACCTCATCCTGGTGCCAAGTTCCAAGTTTGGCAAAATTGGTTAGTAGAATTTGTCACTGTAATCATGGGCTCATATTCTTAAACCTTTTGTGTGTGTCATAAGTCCCTCCATATGGAGTACAATTGCAGCAGTGAGGACTAGTAGAAATGCTATTTTACCGTGTACAGGAGGGCATTCAGAAATCCGCCTCTCTCACCTGCAGTCTTAGGTGGTGCAGTTCAGAATTGTCTTGCCTCTGTTGAAATGATAGTTGTAAACAAGCAGTAGCTTGCTAGCTAGCTAGCTAGGCACTGGTTGCCTCCTTGTGGAAGAGAAGGAAGTGTTCTCCAGTGGTGCCATGGAAGGGTCAGTCCTATGAATGGGAAGCTCATCCGTCAGGCAGGCAGGTCAGATGGCAGGAGACTTGCTAAGAGGGGAGGGGCTCCCATTGTGTCCCAGTCTGGACAAAGCCTTGATTGCCCCATCAAGTGTTCACCTTGCCACTACAGAGCTTGAATTGCTGAGTCTTGTGAAGAAAGGTTGCTAAACAGCCCAATCCATTAGATAATTCTGGAAGACAGAAAACCTAAGAGTGACCCCATAAGGGCCCTGAACGCTGCTGTGTCACCAACTAAAATGCTAACAACGTAGGATGCCTCGCAACCAAGTAGGGGAGTTCACATGTAGTGTCAAACCCTCCCGCTTTCCCCTATCTCTAGGAGCAGATTTTAGAGTGTGCAGGGAACTGGTGAAGGAAGGAGAAACTGACAAATTGTTTGTCCCTCTTGCATGAGCTCTCCAGAGGACAACTAATACTTGTGCAGTTTGAATGCAACTGGTTAGCTTTAAGTTGTGTGCTTGTTTCTCTGCAAGAGTATAGTGGAATACAATCCAAACTGGGATCTCAGTGAAAGAATTTAACTTTCCCACCTCGCCTCTTGCTCTGTCTTCTTGTTTGCCCCCTCTGCAGCTTTTCACAGGAGAAAAGAATCCAATTGTGCTGATGGAAGTTCCCCGAATCACTATAGCAGGGGAGGAGGAGATAAACGATAGCAATCTAGCACATGCTTCAAGTAACAGCTAGTCTGATGGTCCATTCCCTAATTTGCCCTATATAATATGCATAATGATTCTGTAGGATTCTATTATGATTGGTGGAAGTTCTCTCAGGAGCAGGGGGGTAGAGGAAGACAAGCTAGAAATTCTTGGACTCCTGCTAGCTGATGACTTGTATTGAACCTAATCTCTATATTGTAAAAGTGCTACATGCTAGGTATTGCAATTGCCTTTAGGATTAAGCTTAGGTGATAATGTTAGCATGTGCAAATGCTCTGTGGTCAACTTTATATTCATGAGTATGAGCACTTTGCCAAGTGAGGGTGCAGTGAATAGATTCATATTGCACAGAGCAGGCTACAAGGGAAATGGCTGGTTACTGTGTTTTTTTCTGATGGGAAGCAATTGATCTACACACAGCAGGGAATCATAGCTGAGGTGTATCTGTAGGATGTATGTTTTTCAGACACCCATTTGTCACATCACACTTGGTGTGATTCTTAATCACATTCTTAAAAGACACTATATGAAGAGATCATAGAAGTTTAAGAGAGTTGACATGAAGGAAACTTGTTGCAGTCTTAACCGTTAACAAGCTTGCGGCATGGTAACCCATGTGTCTTTGGCTTGCTTACTATGGGTGCAGTCCTAACCCCTTATGTCAGTGCTTTCCAGCACTGGCATAGCAGTGCCAGTGGGACATGTGCTGCATCCTGCAGTTGGGTGTCACTCACCGAGGCCTCCTCAAAGTAAGGGAATGTTTGTTCCCTCACCTCAGAACTGCATTGACCTTATGTCAGTGCTGGAAAGCACTGACATGAGGGTTTAGGATTGCGCCCTATCCTAGATAGAACAGTAGTTCTCAAGAGATGGGTCAGGGGCCAGAACGGGATCCTTCTTGAAGGTGTCACGCAGCTCTAGCCAAGGGAAGCTACTGTCCTAGAAGGCAGTCAGGATGGACCATTGCTGTGCAGGGCTTAGTTGCTGCAATCTGGTGGTAGTTGATCTGTTTTAACATGTGGGAGCCAGAATGTAACTCTGTTAAATAGAAGGATGGTCTCTCAGTAGTTCAAAGTCTGCACACCCTGACAATTTTAATGGGAGGAGCACTGCTCACTACCTGCCATGGAATAGAGTGGCAAATACTGTGGCACATTAAGGTAGGGTCATGTCCTTAAGGCATAAGTAACTAATTTGCAATATAGTGACCACAGATGCCATGCAGGTTGTGGAGCATTTAGGCAGGAGTTGGAAAGATTAAAGCCATTTCTGCCCAACGTTGCATATACGCAACAGGGATCAAATGTGTACACCTGTGGGCTGGGCAGGAATGGGTTAAGCTGTTGTGTGAGCTCAGCACTGTAGAGCAGTGTTTCTCAACCAGTGATACCACCAGAGGTATTTGAGGTGGAGTCCAGTGGTGTGCATTGGACCCCCAGACCCTGCCACCTGGCGAGATCAGCAAATGTGACAAGATGAAACTCAACTCTGTGGGTAGAACTCCAGTGTGCCTTTTGCATGCTCTAAAAGCCCTCCTGCCCATCCTGAGCCTCTTCCTGGTATTTGTCGCATTGCGCCTGGCCTCCCAATCTGGATGATGATGTCATTGTCGTTACTTCTGGTGCTGCTTCCAATAAGTGGACCATGTGAAGTGGTAAGGTGCAGGCCAAACATGGAGAGAAACACCTGTAGAGGCAAAACTACATCACAGAATTGGATTGCAGGCAGAGCTGCCTAAGTCTTGTGATGTGCCTTAACATTACTCCCATTGTGGACTTTGAGCATATTTGGCAAAACACATTGACTGACACTGTCTAAAGCAGGGGTGCCCAAACCCCAGCCCTGGGGCCACTTGCGACCTTTGAGGTCTCCTAATCTGGCGCTCAGTGAGCCCCTAGTTTCCAATGAGCCACTGGCCCTCTGGAGACTTGCTGGAGCGCGCACCGGCCTGATGCAACTGCTCTCAGCGTGACAGACAACTGTTCGACTTCTGGTGTGAGCTGCGGGACAATGGCTCCCTCCGCTGCTTGCTGTTTCACGTCTGTGATGCAGCAGCGGCAACAAAGGAAAGGCTGGCCTTACTTTGTGCAAGTCCTTTTATAGGCCTTGACCTATTGCAAGACCATTCATTCATATAAGTTCCATCTCTAATATATTCATTTATGTAAATTTATTCAAATTTGAAATGTAAATTTTTTTCCCTGGTCCCAGACACAGTGTCAGAGAGATGATGTGGACCTCCTGCCAAAAAGTTTGGACACCCCTGGTCTAAAGGGTTCAGAAAAGAGCCTGAAGCACGTGGTGAAAACAGTGCTTAGAACTAAGTACGATAGATCACTGCTTGCATGGAGGCTTCTTGGGATAAGGCTACCTGCTACTTACGAACGGAGATGTAAGTGGGGAGTAAGATTTCTCAACTTACTGAAAAGGAATTTGGCTCCTTGATAGAAGCTTTTCTTACATGCCTGAAATACCAGGTTCTGACCTTGGCACCTGCAAGGGTCACCTGCAAGAGCTCCATCAGAGGCCTTGAAAAATGAGGCTGCTGACAAGAGTAGAAAATTCTGGCCATGCGGCAGCTCATTATATCTTAATATGGATGTTAATACAGTGCATAGCTGAGTTATGAAATCTGGTGATGTTACAATACAGATACAGTAGGTTTTAGCATATATGAATAAATAATAAAACTACTACACCTTGAGGGTAGCTCACCAGCTGTGGTTGCTCAGAGCCTGAATTAATGAAACACAGCTCTGGCAAGTGTCTGTCACAATTATGAAATGGAACCTCTCTGCCTGATGCTGGGGACAAATAGGAGGGGGTTGCTGTATCATATCCTGTTTGACAGCAACCAGAGGTATCTGGTTGGCCATTGTTAGAAGCTGAAAGATGGATGAGGTGGACGGACTGACTCAGCAAGGAAATCTATATGTTTTTTTCTTTTCCTCCTCACGTTGGATCCCCTAGTCCAGTGGTTCCCAAACAGTGAGTTGTGACCTGATTTTTGGTGGTTCTCCAAAGGGTAATGAAAAGATCAGATAACTAACAGCCCAATCCTATCCACACTTTCCTGAGAGTAAGCCCCATTGACTCTAATGGGACTTGCGTCTGAGTAGACATGCATAGGATTGGGCTGTAACTGCCTCAAGCCTGAGGCTATTGAAAAGTCATATTGCAGCTGCTAATTACCCTCAAAGAGCCCAGGTCCTTCAGTTTTCAAAACAGCTGCCAACTGCAAGGAGCTGAGCTCCTGCAGTTTGCAAGCATGTGTAGAAACAGAGAGATAAAGTTTGAGGGTCCTTTTGTGGTTACTATTACTTATAAATACATTTTATTTCTTCTAGATCACCTTTTTTTAAAGTCTCAGAAACCTAGGTGGGTCCCAATAGAGTTTTAAAAAGTGAGTCCTGGTGCTAAAAGGTTTGGGAACTGCTGCCAGGCTGCTCAATCCTATGCATGTCTACTCAGAAATAAGTCCCATTAGAGTCAATGGGGCTTACTCCCAGAAAGTGTGGATAGGATTGGGCTGCTAGTCAATAATCCCTGGCAACATAAAATGTACCACAACCACAGAGCAAGGGTGCTGTTTTGGGAGGCGGGGGCAAGAATCACATGTCAAGTAAGAAGAGAGGCAAGTGGGCCTGCACCAGGAGGCTGTTTTCCAACAGCCGAGCCCCACAGAACAGCAGGTGTAGGGGATCCAGACACAAAGCTTGCAGCTGTGGTGAAGTACCTCTACTATAAGCAGTAATGGAAAAGTGGGTTGCTCTCCTTCCTTGAGAAAAGGGACCTAGCCACCACAGGTTTAAATTTATTCTTAAATCTAAGAGGACATTTCATTCAAGGACCTTCTGGATTTTTGGGACACACGACACATTTTTTTTTTTTTGGGGGGGGGGGGGGAGGTCCTCTGGTTTATTCTAACCTTAAATTATACTGACTTTGTTTGAACCAAGTCACATGCATCTCCCAGCTTATTTCATTTCCTGTTTCTTGATACTGACCCAAAGCACATCTTTGGTCAGCTGACAATGTGTGAATCTACTAACTTTACTCAAAGCAGCCTCTCTGCTTCCTGCTCTCAGCTTGGCAAGGTAAGAACACTTCTTGTTCTTGGGCTGAGTTCTTTTTTTAATTAGAAAAACAAGGAAGTGATGCTTCCAGCATGCTGCTAGCATGCTTCCAGTGCAGTTATTTTAATCCGGCCCAGAATGTGTGCACATTTGGCTGCTGCATATAGTATGCAGCCTTGGGCAGGGATGGGTTAAAAACAGCTAGATAGCATCCCCTCATTGAAATCTATTGTAGGGAGGTTGCCATCATCTAACCCTGCACTGCATGTGCTATGGAGGCTGCCATGTTCCCCACAGGTTCCTCCATTCATTTTCCTAGAAAATTGGTGGGAGTGACACAAGCGTGGTGGTGGCCGTCTTTCCTAGCTCCGAGCTCACTGGGAAAAATTCTAGCTTTGCTAGCATGCTAGAACCTGAAAAAGAATGCACCCCTAGCATGCTGGAACCTAAAAAAAAAAAAAAAAAAAATCTCACCAGAGCTTCTAGTGCTAGAAGCTAAAAAAGAGTATAGCCTTGCTTTCTTCATCAGACATGCTGTTTCCACCTTCTTGTTCCAGAGACATGTCGAAAGTAGGAATATTAATACCTAACTTTACCATGTGAATATTGGCCCTTAACTAGCCTGTGGGTCTCATTATAACTAAAAACAAACCTGTTGTGTGTTTGATTGTGTTTTGTTTGCCCTACATTGGAAAGAAAATCGTCTTTGGCATTACAAGAAAATGTAATCCCTCTCTGCCCTCAATATTTTTAAAAGAAAAATCTTTTTTTAAAAAATTCTTTCTTTTTTTTTTTTTTAAAGGCTGCCAGGAGGTGGCAGTTTGTTTCTGAAGTGTCTTTCGGGTGATTTTAATGCTTGGTCTTGATTAAAAGTGAGGAGCCAAGGCAACTGATCATTTAAATTTTGATGCGGCATTTCATGGTTGAGTACTTTGTGGTTAAATATGACGTTTTAGATTGTTTTCTAAAAAGGAAAAACTGGGTGAAAGGTTTAAAAAAAAAAAATCCGGATTGTGTGTATGTGTACTTAAGGAGGGGGAAAAAATTCTGAGCCCAACAAATTCTTATTTTGTGCTATAAGCATGGGATCCTGTGATTTGTTTATGTCACAGTATGTACACTTGAACATGTTTTTCTTTTTGTTTATTGTTTTCTTCCAGCTCTGTCTGTAATGGGAAAGGCCGTTCAGTGTGTAGTAATCCCCCAAGAGCTGGAAACTTTATTGGTTCAAACCTGTATTTTCTGGGATTTCAGAAGGCCCAGGTTTCCCACATGTTATCCATTGCTAAAAGGCTGCAATATGATATTGTTACCCTCTGACAAGCATCTCATGCTCGTATTTCAGTGTCTCTTTCATGGTGTGGTGTTGGGTTATCCTGCTGTGGTTTTTCTGTTCTTCCGGGGGTGCCTTTCCTTCACCCCTTTTAGTGGATACCTGTGGGAGAGAATATGAAGACTTGGGCAATGAGTGAAACTAGGGACCTTCAGAATGGGAGTCAGTCACTGGAAGGGCAGGGAGGGCAAACTGCAGCAGGTCATTCACTGAGCTGGGCAGTGGGGCGGTTTTGATGCCAAAAAGTACACATGCACACGCGCGCACACACACACACACACACACACACACACACACACACACACACACACAAAATGGCCAGCAAGCAGCTTGGTAAAGCTGCACTGGAACTGTGATAGAGCCAACAATCACCACAGGGGCAATGGATGGTGACACCGGGAGGTGCCCCCCTCCCTACTTCCTGAG
This sequence comes from Tiliqua scincoides, assembly GCF_035046505.1. Lineage (NCBI taxonomy): Eukaryota > Metazoa > Chordata > Lepidosauria > Squamata > Scincidae > Tiliqua > Tiliqua scincoides. Next base: position 91,495,146 of record NC_089822.1, on the reverse strand, counting down.
GTCACTTGTGCCAGTTGCCCCCGCACCATGTATGCCAGCAGACCTTCGCCCCTCCCATAACAGGATTGAAATTTGATAAGGCAGGCTAGAATAATAGTCCTTGGGAATCATTTCCCCTGGGGTATGAGGGAAAAGGACCCTTCTGTTTCAAATGTGTTAGTTCAGTATCTCAGAAGGAAAAGAGCTCTCTGTGTTCCAGAAGTCTTCTTGGTAGTAGCAAGAAGTACCAAGAACTTGCTGATGATCAGAAATAACCATACTTTAGATACTACATGCAGAGGAATGCCAAAAACATGGAACAGAGTTGCATACTGTCGGAGTGCATTGGGTCATGTTTGACCCAAGCCAAAAGTGGAACATTTTTTTCCTGTTGAAGTGAATTATGCCATCCTATGTAGAAACCTTTGACATTATAGTACTATTGGATCTCATTAGAGTCTTTGAGGATTGCAGTGTGATGCTCCATATTGCCCGTACTCTTTCAGGTGTGTTTGGTATCAGCTTGCTGGGAGGCCCTTAGACACAAGCATTACTGGGGGTTACCTTTTGTATGTGAATGCTCCAACACCCATTAATTTCTGTAGTGATCTACCAAAATCCATGCAGTTTTCAACACATAGTTGTGAAAGGTGTGATGTCTTCTTGGTCAACACCAACAAAATCAGATCTTATATTTTTATTTCTTAGTTCTACTGTTGCCATGAATGCTTGGGAAACAAGGTTGCTGTGTTCCTTCCTTCCTTCCTTCATTCGAGTGTGATATTTTCTAATCCCCTTGGAGGACTGTTTTTGGTGAAAGCCATTTCCAGTCTGTCCGTTCTTCAGCATCTAGAAAGCCTTCAGGCATGTCAGCTGGCATTCAGCTGCACCTGCTCCCTAATCTTAGTTTGTGACATGAAATGGTGGCTTTGGTGATTTGTGGCAGGTTTTTGTGAACGAAGGTCACACATGGGTTTCAGAGCTGGCTATAAAGAGAGGAAAATAATTTTATTGCAGAGGTAGAGATTGCTTTGCAGATGAGGCCTGTTGTCCTAATGTGGCTCTTGAGACTTGATCTGACATCTCTGAAATAAATGGGACTGTCCTAGTTTCAACTTCAATGAATTTTACATTGGGCACCATAAAGCAAAACCACTTTCAAGTCTTCCTCAGAATGAAGGCAGAGTCTTCTGTTGTATCTACGTTACCAAAAGATTCAGAATAGATATTCAAGAGCAAACGAAACAATTTTCTCTTACTTTTGTGATCTGATGATCTGATTTGTTGCTTAAGCCTACTATTTGTGGAATTTTCCAGGTGTAACTATTGCATAGTACATATCGGTCACTTAAAGTAGCATCAACAGAGACGCATTACACTACAAGTAACAAAATAAAAGTGAACAAAAAAGTATGAGTTCACCATTATCAGAAAATCAAAAGGCATTTGTTGATTAAGTTTTAATTCTTCAGGAGATTCAAAATGCGAAAGCAGCAGAAACCATATTTCATACAAGCTACCTGATGCACCAAGACTTGTGTTTGCAAGACGAGTTTGTACATAAATGCATAAAGTGCAGGAAGAAAACATTCCATCTTCAGAGTTCTGCAGGAAGCATGATGGCGGCATTAACGCCTGTGGTGTCAACATATCGCCCATGTAATCTTCTGGTAAACAGGTCTTGCAGGGGTTTAGTGTTTGATTATCAAAAACCTGACTAACATGTTTGATGGGTGATGGCAATGCAACAGAATAAGTGTGCCTGCGTGCATTTATGTTTTTGTGTGTGCACCCTTAAATAATATGTGTCCATGAAAGGAGAACTTTCTTCAAATGAGTATGGGGCTTAAATAAAGCCATAAGAAGGAACCCTTCTGGATGGGGCCCATAGTCCAGCCTTCCGTTTCCTATAAGTGCCAGTGAGATGCTTTAGGAAATCTTCCCCCTCTGTCTTCTCCCAGCACCTGGTATTCAGAGAGAGACTGCCCTAGAGAAGCACGGCCATTCCATGGAGCAGCGATGGCTTTACTCAAAAAAGCAGAGCTCACATGGTGCTCTCCCTCCCCTGCACCTGGTAGTAGAATTCCTGGGCTTCATTTTAAGAGGGTAGCACAGTCACCTCCCTGCAGCTCCCCATGACCTTTTAAACTGTTATTCAATACTCAGCTTTTGTCACCGCCTCAGCAGATATGTGACAAAAACAAGGGCACATCCTTTGACTTTCATCAGCCTGTGTTCCAGCTTCACTTTTCACCTTACTGTACACAGGTGTGTATGTGTGTGTGTGTGTGCCTACGTGCATGAACAAAGGTTTACAATATGTAATAAAAGTGTCACACCCACAGCTCCACAAAATGTCAAATTTGGGGATTTTTTTTTTTTTTGGTTTAAGTAATGATAACCTTTTAGGCAGGGCAATCCTGCTGCCCTTTGTTCTTTGTTTGGCAGCAGCTGAATGAGAGTGAGCTTGCTTTCAGGTTCTAAAGGGCATGTTAAGCACATTTCCAACAGGAAAACATGGAGCCCTTTTCAGTGGGAGGTATGTCAGTTTTATTAGGTAGGGGTTGCTCTGGAGACGTATGATGCAGAGAGAACATCAAAGGATAATGGAAGTGACTTGCTCCAGAAGGACATAAATGGATCTGTCTAGGCTAGGATTCTGTTTCCATCTCTGGCTAGGCTCAGGCCTGCATGATTTGCAGAGTAACCAGGGCTTACGGGTACTAGAGGAGGTAAAGCCAACTGGAGGCTTTGGTTTCGGAGGGGTTGGTTTGGCCCTGCCTCCCTCAACCTCCCACCCAACCACCTGTTCTCCCCTAGTGTGAGACTGCCTCTGTTCTCTGCCTTGCTTTGTTTGTCCTTTATCTCCCTCTGCTTTTCAGCTTGAGTGTAGGATGTTGCCTTGCCGTTTGCTGCCCCTCCTCTCCTTCCAATTGCCCTGAAAGGAGAGAAGAGGCGGAATGACACAGCAGCAGCACAAGCCAATTGGCTGACCCCAGAAATGAAGCCAAGAGTTGCTGTGGCAGTGTGGTCGTTCATGAACTGCAGGCGGGCCGGCTGAGCTCCAAGGTGGGTCTTATGTTGCAGGCAGGGTGTTGAGGTAGGTCTCAGCTCTTGACAAGCTGAAGATCAGTGCTTTAGGCATAACTTGGATATTCTTCCTCTATTGCTTGACCCCAGCATTGGATTTTTAAAGATATGGTATACCGTTCTTTCACATGGTGGTATGTTTGGCTCTCATATAGCCACTGAAAATCCTACTTTCCAAGAATTGGTTTCATTTTAAAGAGCCATTTCAGCTTGTGGCCATCTCGACTTCCTTTAATTCCACAACACAGCGGTTTTTTAACTCTCTAGGAGAATTTGCACTGCTGTAAGTCCTTGCGGGGGCGGGGGGAGGCAGCGACGCATCTGCAGGGCTCCCCAGCTGGTCAAAAGTGAAAGTGGAGCAATCACACTCCACTTCCGCAAACCAGAAGCTCCACTTCCACTTCTATCGAGCTGGGAAGCCCTGCAGACACTCCGGCAGGGCTCCCCGCACCCCTGACAGGCTACTGCAGGGACTGGTGCGTGCATCCCAGTCCCTGCAGCCCTCCTGAGCAGCCCAATCCTGGGGCGTCGCTACGCCCCAGTCTGAAAAACACTGCCATAACACGTATGCAAAAGTACTTCTGTCTACTCCTACTCATCTTTACTGAGTGACCCTGAATTATCATATGGAAAGAGAGAAATTTCTCACTCTGCATCCTGGGGAATTTTATAGACCTCTATAATTTGTCCCCTCAGGTTTCCAGTCCCCAAACTCTATAACAAGGGTCTCCAAATGTTTTGGCCAAAAGGCCGCATTAAATATCTGGTAGAGGGCCAGGAAAAAAATTATTTAAATACATTAGAGATGGAACTTAGATGAATGAATAAATTGGTTCAAATTTCCAGGATTTCTCCAAGCACCAACACATACCACAGAAATAAAACACACTTAAAAATAGACCCCCATTCCCCCACCCCATAAGCATAGCTCCGGTCACGTTTGGTTAACTGGGCCAGAAGCTCTCGGGACCAGAGGCTGGCGACGGGGCAGATAGAAGCTGGCCGCGGGCTACATCTGCTCCCAGTGCTGGGGTTTGGAGGTCCCTGCTTTAGAAGATTCTGGAATCAGTTACTGTTTTACAGAAGACTTGGCATGCCAGTGGCACAAACCTTTGTTTTCCGCAACTACAAAGTAATTTGTCCTCTGTTGGCAATCTTGATATCACTGAGGGTGCAATCCTAAGTAACTTCCCGACACTGACTTAGCAGCAATGCAGCCCCAAGGTAAGGTAACAAACATGCCCTTAACCTTGAGGAGGCCCCCTTGACTGCCTCCCCACTGCAGGATACAGTACATGCCACATTGGCACAGCTATGTCAGTGCTGGAAAGATGGTTAGAATTGTGCCCTGAGTTAGATCCAAAGCTCCATGAATAGCAGGAAACTGTGAATGTAATAGGCAGGCTCTATAGGAATTCCCCTGTTTCTGTCAGTGCTAGGGGCTGCTCTTGCACAAAGAGAACATTATTTTGGATGTAGGCAATCTCTGTGTGTAACATTTTAAGAGAGAGACAGAAAACATTCTTTCAATGAGAAGAATGCACTTTCCCCAAACAGAAAAGCATCTTTGGATCCAGTCCGTCGCCATGAGGTATAACTACGAATCCACAAATGCCACTGGCTAGCGCATCTTATTTATTCTGACAAGATCCCCTGGAATCTTCCACATGTCTTGCCAAGCCTCAAGAACCTTGGAAAGCAGAGATGTTTGCAGTACAAGTTCTTGGTCAGAGATTCCTGAGTCAGGAGAAGCACAAGGGGAATGATTCATGCTGAGTCACAAAGAGGCTTGTAAAAGTAGGGGAAGGGGGAGCATTTTACAGGCTCAGGGTCCCTGCTACTCCACTCTCCCTATGGGATGATCCAGAGACCTCACCCCTTCCAGTTCTAGAAGGGAGAGGTTGGTGATGATGACCACAAATGTTGGCTAGCTACCAAAGCCAGTCCAAATGTATTGGATATAAGAGAAAACTCACTTCAGCAAAGTTTCTTAAGCTCTTATTTATTTAATGTTGAAAGTAGAATCAGATTCTGGACCTTTCTAAATCATTTCCTTCTTCACCACCACCACCCCCTTTTTGAAATCACATTTCTCATTTATCATACTGAAAAGTTGAAATGAAGCCCCTGGGTCTTATTCCAGATCTTCCACCACCACCCCCTATTTTTTCTACAGAACTGCTTCCAAATATTTTTATAGTATATTCCAGTTTGTCAGTACTCATTATCAGGGCTGTCAGACCTCCCCTTCCTTCCTCGTTCTTTTACATGACATGATTTCCAGTTGGCATGCTAGACATAGAACTTTGAGTCTTGTGGGATACTTTTGGCCTGCAGATGACAGCTGCACCAATGAACCTATTCCTTTGGAGGGCACTGTAGCACAGCTTTTAAAGACATGGAGAGAAGACATTCATGTACTTGAAAAGCCATGGGAGTCCAGGTCTAGTAAAATAAAAATAAATAAAATTGTAACTATGCTGAGGGGGAAAAAAAAATCCAGAGAGATTTGGCAAGGGTGTGTTTTATGTTCTCTTCTTCCTGCCCTGCATCAACGGTTACCTCTCTTGACCTTTTAGTAAGTAAGAGCTGGGAACGGCAAAGTCTTATCACAGGGCACCTGTATAGATGCTCGGAAATTGCCCTATAGTGGGAGCTGTGCTATCAGTGTAAGTAAGACTATGCAGGCTTGTTTTTGTACAGTGAACAGTATATCCAGGTCCACTTCCAGTACTTTGTGAGGGTTGGCAGCTGGGTGGTCAGGTGTTACCCTGGGGAGATGGATTTGATCAGAGGCCACCTGTTGCTGGTCCATGGTTACTCCAGGCTTGCTTGTTAGCTCTTCCATATACACCTGAAACACATTGCCACTAATTTATGCAGTTAAGTAGATGTTCATCATTAGTCCATGTTTCTGTTATCAGGCTTTCCCTTATGCCTAGCAGTTTTTCTCATGGAAATGTATGCTGCTAGTGTACCATTCTTTGAGAACACTAGAAATTTTTTTTAAAGTGCATCTTTAGGCAGTTGTGGAGCCGATTTGCTGGATGCTGAAAATAAATCAGTGGCGCAGCAGAACGGACTGATCAGATATTAAAACAACTTGCAGTGGTATGTGAAACACGAAGGCTTGTACCAGGCAACAAGACTGCAATGAAGTTGACTGTTAAGATTAACCCAATCATATTTCAGTACAAAGGATTAGAAATTACATAATTGTCAGAGACGTTTAAATTATCTCCAGTGCAATCTGTCTTCTAAATGTGTTAATTATAGATGGATAAACTGGTTCAGAAAATTCATGAAACCACCACGCCCAAATGTTTGTCATTCTCAAGAAGGAAACTCCAGAACTGTGTTAACAGAAAGCTGAGATATTTTGGTCTATTGGTGACAGAAATAAACTGGAGTTGAAGGTGCAGGTGACGTTTTTAGAGCAACGGGGTGCTCAGGGAAGTGCCTTCACTTTTACTTTGTGATCAACCCAAAAATAATTGATTTTTTCCCGCCATGAATAAGGCATGAACGAACAGATATGTGTACATTCCCATGGCACTTTAGAATGTATTTTAAAAAGAGATGAACTGCCTATCCTGAAGCAGAAGGAATAAGACTGGAAAGTGAGCCAGTGTTCAGTGTGCTGGCATGTGCATCTCCTTTCAGCTGTGAAGCTGTGTTTGTTTTGCTACTGAGGTCTATGCTGTGGGTTCTCTCTTTAGATTGCATCTGTCTTTGCCTCCCATTGTATGGGTTGCCCTCGTTAGAACTGAATGACTAAATGCGGTATCTCCAGATGGGTCTTAAGCAAGCAAGTTTATTCCTAAATTCTCAGTTGTGTTCATAGGGAGCGCACAAAGGGTGCAATCCTAACCAACTTTCCAGCACTGGCATAACTGTGCCAGTGGGGCATGTGCTGCATCCTGCAGTTGGGGGGCAGACACGGGCACCTTGAGTTAAGGCAACATTTGTTCCCTTTCCTCAGAGTTGCTCTGCGCTTACCTCGGTGCTCAGAAGTTGGTTATGATTGTGCCCAAAGTTTTGCAGTGTGAGCCACAGAAACTGCAGTAAAGTATAGTAAAGGCCAGGATGGTGTATTGGCTTGAGAGTTAGACCTGGAAAAATCTAGGTTCAAATCTCTGCTTGGCCACAATCTTCTTGGGTGACCTTGGGCTCATCCTCTACCTCACAGGATTGTTGTGAGGTGGGAAGGAACCCTGTAGACCACCCTGAACTCCTTGGAAGAACAGCGGTATGAAAATGTGAATAATAATAATAATAACAACAACAGGTATTTATATACCGCCTTTCTTGGTCTTTATTCAAGACTTTATTCAAGGCGGTTTACATAGGCAGGCTTATTTAAATCCCCATAGGGATTTTTACAATTGAAAGAAGGCTCTATCTTTCAAGAGCCACAACAATTCAGATGTTTCATTCTGATCTGGCCTCCATCCTGGCCTCCATCCTCCCACACTCAGAGCAGATGGAAATGCTCGGCTTCAGCTTGTCAGCTGCTTCAAGGTCGCACGGTGCCGGTGGCCTCGAACTGGCGACCTTGTGGATGTTATCTTCAGGCAGACGGAGGCTCTACCCTCTAGACCAGGCCTCCTCCTAATAGTATAAATAGGCAAATGTTGGGAAGAAGCAGTATTAATTCCAAGACTCAGTGGAGAAAAAAAATGATTTTTTAAGCAGTATGAACTACCCAGTCGAGCCACTTCAGGGACTGTGTTCTGGTGTGGAGAGAGCATGGGAGATTGAGAACGTTTTATTTCTAAGTGAACTGTTGTTAAGTAATGGTACCAGGTGAGATGGAGCAGCAGGCAGGTAAATGAGAGGTTCTGTAGCTCAGTGGGAGTGATCCTGCTTGGCATTCAAAAGAGCCCAGGTTCAATCCCTGTAACCTCCAAGCGGGGAAAAAGAACGTCTGTTTGAAAATGTGAGAGACCACCATCCATCAGCATGGATAATATACCACTGAGCCTAGATGGGCCAAGACCCTGTGCTTCACCCATTTTTGCCCGGCCCACAGGTGCACACATTTGATCCCTGTTGCGTATGTGTAACGTTGGGCAGAAATGGCTTAAAGGGGGTCCACCGTTGTGCTCCAGGCTTCTTGTGTTGGATGTAAAGAGGAAGCAGCAGCAGTGCTCATGTGCACATGTGCTATTTTGGTGGGCTGGAGCTGGGGCAGAGCAAGAGAGCGAAGGCTTGTGTTGCACTGGCGGCTTGAGTTGCACTGGCAGCTTGCTCTCTGGCAATGGGGGGTGCATGGGTGGCTTGAGCATACACAAGCTAGCAGCAGCATGGTGGCAGCACAGCCCTGTGCCTGCCCAGCTCTTGACTAGTCTCCCCTAGGGTCTCTCCTCTAGGGGCTCAGTCAGCATCCCCCCTAGGGGCTCAGTCAGCTGAAACTATCCTCACCTCACCTGCTAGCACCAAAATTCCCCCCTCCCCCCCAAAAGAAAAGAGCTCTGCATTCAGTGGGGCTTTGTTCAGAGGAGACACAGAAGGGATTGCACTGAACATGTCTGTTGTCCGGGACCAGTTAAAGCCATGCCTTGTCAAACCTAAGAGGCCCCATCCCATCTCATTACCCAGAAAGGACAAAGACATTAGGACGATTAATGTTTGCATATATTCATACATGAAGGTTTAACGCAATACTCATTAGACATAAATTCTTGCGCTAAACCTCTTTGCATTATGAGGTACTTTCAAGTTAAAACACACCATCGCCTTTGTGATTTCTTAATTAATGAGCATATATAAAACCTTGTAATCTACAAGCCAGAGGCCCCTCCTAATGTGAGGCTCTAAGCTGTAGCTTACTTAGCATACATCTGGACCTGATGTTGTCCTTAAAGATGACAGCCTTGGAAACTTTATTTTTTTGGAAACTGTCACCCACACTGTAGCACAGACTTGCTTGCCATTAGCTGCTGGGGCTCTCCAATTACCATAGAAGACCCGCTTAGAACTCTGTTTCTCTTAGACTCTCTCAGCAGGGTGTGTCTGCAAGATGTAGGCTAGAAGATCTGAACTGCTGCTTTTATGCTTGCAAATAAGACAAGAATGTTGACAAGATTAAAGCTGCTTCTCAATTAGAACCATATTTTATGCCTGCAGCACTGTCAAGTATTTTATTGAAAAACCAGGAGTGCATCTTAGAGGCCTTTGGTAGGGCCCCCTGTCTTAGAACACCACCAGTCTGGAGGGCACCTCTGGTTGTGTTCAGAAGTCCCCTGCAGGTCAACCGTAGATTTCATTATCCACGGTTTTTGGTATCTGTGAGTTGCAAGAACCCCTGCGGATGCCAAGGTCTGACTGCATGCTTATCTGGGAGTAAGTCCCAGTGCACTCAATGTTGCTTACTTCTGAGGAGACATGCCTGGAATTGTGCTGTAAGGCACTCAGGCCATTTTGAGGATATCTCCTCTTAACGTTCACAACAGCACTCTTTTGTGAAGTGGTGAGGCTTACTCTCAAGAAGTCTATCACTATAACTGATACTCAGTGGTGGACTGCCACTAAATATGGAGGCTTTGTGTACCCACCACACCATTTAATCTTCATTCTCCTTTTATTTAATATTGACTGGATTACCTGCCTCCAAATGGGTTAAAAAAGCAATTCCTTTCTACTCTGTTGACTGTCTAACATTTCAGATTTAAAGAATGGCATAGCTGCATAGCTAGTGCTTCTTGGTACACTGCATTTGTAATCTTGCCCTCCGGCACTAATATCACCGGGCTACTTGGTTACTAACCCTTGAACATGCTGCATGAAATTGCCCAAGGGAGAAGCAATCTTGCCTTACATCGATGCCTGTCTGTTTTAAGAATTGTCTCTGGGACTTATTGATAGTCATCATGAAGCATACACTGAGCAGGAATTGCATTCTCTTAAATTCGAAAGGGTAGTTTGATGGGATGATTGGGGTGTATGGAATAAATAAATTCACTTTCTGCACCGGCTGTAAAAACTGTAGTCTTGATGACCTTGCATCAGAAGACCTTGATTGGAAGCCTTGTGTCATTCCAAAATTTTGAGGGATTCAAATGACATGACGTTACAGCTGCACTGATCTTTAAAATTAAACAATGAGCTGGCTTTCCTGGGGGATTCAATGTATTCACACAGGGGTGTCAAACATAAGGCCTGGGGGCAGGATGCAGCTGTGGAGGCTTTTTATCTGGCCCTCAGGCTCTCAGCTGCTGAGCAGTGCTGAGGTGTTACTGCTATAAGGGCAGCCCACATGAAAATTGGGCTCTCCCATATCTTGAAATATGATCAAAGTTTGTGTATTTTCTCTTCTGTCATTTGCAGCTAATAAGCTCCTAAGTGAGGAAAAAGTACTTATTTTTGGTTTTGACCTGTTTAATGACATCACTTCCTGCCTAATGACATCACTTCTGGCCCTCAGCAGGCATCATGAATGCTGTTCGGCCCTTGGTATGAAATGGATTTGACACCTCTCTATTAAGAAATTCAGCAAGGTAGTTCTATGTTTATCATGGTCTCAACTGAACACCACATGTGCGGTTTGAGATGCCGAATTTGCAAGGTGGCAAAGTCTGTTTGTATCGGTATGTATGTTAAGAAGAGGAGATCTTTTGGGATGATGCACGCAAGGTCACATAGTGACTGAGTGAGACTGAACATGAAGGGAAGACTAAGTTTCCCACATTTATGGTGGAGTTAATGACAGTTTGAAAATGAGTCAGATTGTTTCCAAGAATGTCTTCATGCCTAATCCTTAATGTGGTGCATATGTGTGCTTATTCTGTGACTTAACATGTCAATGACAACAGCAGTTGCATTATGCGCTGCTAATTCTTCTTCTGTATTTATCAGAGACCGGGAGTTTCGATTGTGGGAGAATGATCTGTGTTGGCCTGATATCCTGTATTGATGTGTAACGTAGTGGCAGGGAACTTATGAGCACATGGAATAGTTTTACACCTTTTCACAGCTTTCTTTTCTGTGGCAAAGGTTGGGAGGAATTAACTGCTCTTTCGTATATAGCCCACGCAATATGTGCTTGCTTGGTTTTGTCTTTGGAAGTGATGCATGCAAGCAAACTTTCTCTGAAGAACTGGTTCTGCGGTCAGGATTGTTTCTGACTAAGCAAGTGTAGGAATTGGGAATTGAATCTGTATTTTGAAAACACCTGACAATACTGTGTATCCGCCATTTTGTCTAATTTCTTTTCACAACAGCCGGATGAGGCTGGGCAACAAGTTAAATGAACAATGGTAAAGCCATCACTTTTCTTTTTGTGGACAAGTCCGTGTCTTCTAAAAATTTGCAGAATGTTGGCTTATTAAATCCTTATATTAAAAGGACAGTGTTGTGCATTGGTTAGTGGTGGTTTGAGGCTAGGGACCTGCTTGGCCACAAAGCTTATCGGATGACCTTGGCTTAGCCTCCCTTGGTGGGTCATTGTGAGTATAAAGAAGGAAACCATGTACTTTGTCCCAACATGTTTGGAGAAAGTAAGGGGGAAGGGTTAAAGACAAAATAGGCTCAAACCCTGGATGTTTTTAGGAGTATTCCTGCTGAAGGGGATGGGGAAAAATAGATGAAAAATAGATGGCCCAACTGCTTCTTCAGATTAGAGCCCAGGGGTCTTGTGAGTTCAAGCTTATTCTGGGAACTAGCTATTTAATGCCAATGAGGCAGGAAAGAAGTCATTGTGCTTGGGAGCAAAATGGACTGGGATCAGGAGCAGACACAAAAGAGGATGCAATAATTTTGCACAAAAGAGAGAAGGAGATTATTCCCAGGTGGTCATCTATCCTCACACTGACTACTAGACCTAGTATTTGCTTAGTGTCATCGGTGTGACTCCCACCCACTCTGTGCCTCTTACCGCTGTTCGTAGGGCCGCATTTGGCCTCCCAACCTAGAAACGTTGGGGATAGTGTCACGCATCATCGCCGCTTCCTTCTGCATGCTGGGGCACCATGACAAGATAAGTTTGGGAAGCACTGCCCTAAGGAGTTGGTTCAGTTTGCAATGTACCGTACCTGATGACTGTGACTTCATGTGCGGATGGGCCATTCCAAATGTAACATCCATGTTAACCTTGCAACACCACAAATGTCACGCTTTCCAGTGTGGTTACTCCACACCCAGCCAGTGGCCAATAACTTGGAGTGCTTTGTGTTGCTGTTCTCTCTTATACAGGGCAGGACATGGGGCTCTCACTTTGTCTTCCTTCATCGATAGAGCTATATGGGCACTGAAGGGAGAAGGAGCATGGCTTGTTGTCGCACTGGAAAGCTGCAGCTGCTTGAGTGCTGTGCTATGTTTCTTATTAGAGCCTACATGGTGGGCCTAGTCTTGTGAAAGAGAGGACTAACTAGTCATGGAATGTAAGGAACAAACTGGTTAACTATGCTTATGAGAAACTAATTGCATGCGATAAGTACAATGATAAATTGCCTTGGTAATAATACTTGTAAATGTTTTAGGACATAACTCAATGTCATTCCTTTACCCTATGTAACATACTGATTCCAGCTTGCCCAGGGAGGTATGCATTTATATTTATTTGATATGCATGCATGCTTTCTAGTAAGTTCTAATTAACTGAAAAAGTTAACTACACTTTTGAATTGTGTATTTTGGTATTTGTTTTGGTGTGTGTTTTAGTATTTGATATGTGTAGTATGTTGTTTTATGAAACAAAGCATTTTTCCCCCCTAGAACAGGGGTGTCCAAAGTTTTTGGCAGGAGGGCCACATCGTCTCTCTGACACTGTGAAAAAAAGAATTTACATTTCAAATTTGAATACATTTACATAAGTATACATAAATGAATATATTAAAGATGAACTTATATGAATAAATGAAGGTCTAGCAATAGCTCAAGGCCTATAAAAGGCCTTGCACAAAGCAAGGCTGGCCTTTTATTTGCTGCCGCTACTGCATCACAGATGTGAAACAGCAAGCAGTGGAGGGAGTCCTTGTCCCACAGCTCACGCAAGAGGTCAAACAGTTGCCCTCATGCTGAGAGCAGTTGCGTCAGGCCATTGCGGGCTCCCACAAATCTCCAGAGGGCCAGAGGCTCATTGGAGACTGGGGGCTCCCTGAGGGCCGCATTGAGAGGCCTCGAGGGCTGCAAGTGGCCACAGGGCCAGGGTTTGGGCACCCCTGCTCTAGAACAATGTAGCAGGGGCAAATATTCCATTAATACCATACATCTCTAGTAGTGGTAAGTATAAAACATCTTTTTTCAGAGGCTGTTGGTCTTTTAGCCCCCTTCTCTTTTAGCATCGCCATGTAGTCTCACTTTTCATTGGTAGGCATATCCCTTAAAAAACCAAAAATGAAGTAACCGGAGTATCACTAATCATATACGAAGTGCCTTTTCTTCCCAACTGAATCACAAAATATTCCTACACCCTTAGGAATATTCCTTCCTACACCCTTAGAATTAAGGAGCAGGCTCTTTCTTCCAGGGCAGAAGACTGGGCTTCCACATGCCTGAGCCTCACCGCGCTTTAAAAACTGAGCACTGCTTCCACTTTTGTCAACACTCTGACATTTCAGTTCAATTTTTTTGAGGGGGGGGGGGGAGAGATGGGACTTTCAAAATGCATAGTTTATCATGGTCTTTCTGTCTCTCTCCACTCAGCTTAACTCATTTCTGCCCAGCTCACGGGTGTACACATTTGATCCTTTTTGCATATATGAAATGTTGGACAGAAATAGCTTAATGCCATTAATCCATACCAGGGTATACCCAGTGACTTTCTCCACAGAAAGCAACCTCATAAGATGCTTTGATGAGCTCTTGTTACAAAATCAAGCACTGGAAACGTTGCAACCCTGTCAGAATGGAATGAAGTGGATTTGATGCACACTGAGAATAAAACCTGGATGCTTTTTTTAAAACATCCCTGGAAGATACTTAAAAAAAAAATAGAAAAGAAAAACTAGAAAAACAAGATGTAAAAGTTTCTGGTAGTGACAGTTGGAATGTCATTTATTTTGTTACTAAATAAAACACAGCATGAATTACAGGCTTATTACAGTATTGGGAAACACCAGTATATAGGAATGATCAAGTTATTGAAGGGTCCAGGCTGCTTTGTGCTATATTTGTCACAGTGAAACTTTTCGAGAGCCCTGTAAATGTCAGGATGTAATCCCTGTAGATTGTTCTTCCGCTCCCCCCCCCCCACTTTTTTTCATCAAGCAGTATGTTTCCTTGTTTGTACCTGTTGAATATTGCAGAAACGTACGACTGTTGTTTTAGGCAAATACGGTGTCTCCTTGCCAACAGGAAAATCCTGTTTCAGAGAGCTCTCTTTTACAAGCTGCCATGATGCATGAACACATCTGTCTGTTGCCACATCAGAAAATGCTACTGTTCTTGGGCGGTGGGGGGGGGGGAGAAGAAAAGTTTTTCCAGCAAGATTGAAACCTTATCAAAGAGCGCACACGGACCACATCAGCCAGTAATCAAAATGGATGTGGAAGCCATGTTAATGTCTCGTGCTTTAGTGGATCACTTGCAAAGGAATCAGATTATAGGCACTTGATTTTAGTCTTGAGGATTTTGTTTTGTTCTGTTTTTTAAAATTACTGTATTATTTAAAACACCAGCTGCCTTTACTTTTTCAGACCACGCAGCATCTGACTCTTAACAAAGTATGTTGACCTGGCTAACTATGTTCCGGTGAAGTCACCCATTTATTCAAAAGTGGTTCAGCCAGCCTTTTAATCTGATGGGGATAATGTGGTAGCTTGGTGTCAAGGCTGTTTTATTACTAAGGCTTGGTTCAGACATGTCCTCCACCAAGGGGATGAGTGGAGTCATCTTCTCCTCGCAACTCCAAACAAGCAGAGGAGTTAGCTCCCATCCATCACTGTTCTGAACAGTCAGTGGGGCGGGAGAAAGTTCAGGATCTGCCTGTTGTATACACTCAGATGTGTGTGATGGGGGGGGGGAGAAGGAGGAGGTAGAAACATGAACTATTGCAGCCCATAGCATTTATGGTTTTTTTCCCAATTATATCCTGCTTTTCTTCTTGATTGATCCCCCAAAATAGGTAGTAGGTTACCAAAATAGGTAACCAAATAAAGCACAATGACACATGCTAAACACAGTTAAACCACAACCAACCGTTGCCACAGAAACAGTCAGTCTGACAGCAGCACCTATTGGCCATGAGGTTTTATCACTTAATTGCATCAGGAACAAAGGTGGCCTCTTAGGTAGACGTCACTCCATTTCAAGTCACTTGCCATTATCTGGTGACATGCTGGCTCGTGGGTACTCCTAAAGGTCTCGAAATCATGCGCTGGGGTTCGGCAGCATTCCATCTTGACCAGATGTGGGGCAAATGTTAAAAGCAGGGGTGAATCACTGTTCAGCTCCAGATTGAGCACCAATTCCCCTTTGAGTTTGCCCCATCTTCAAATTGAGGCTTACTGCTCACCTCCAACCTCTTGCAAATGGAAATTATGAGGTTTCAGTGCCCCACAATCTCCAGTTACAAATGAATACTAGTGCAGCCCAAGAGTTGCACATAAGAAGCCTCACCAGCCTGGGATCTCTGGCTGTGAATAAAAACTCAGTATGGTCTCACTTGGGCCGCATAAAGCTAGCTATCATTTGCAACTAGAGAGAGAAGGGCCCAGATCTCTTGCCGCAAATGGCACTCCTGTCCTCTGCCTACCTTGCTCCTTCCCTCTGCAGCATATTGATACACACCCCTTTCCCCAAAATACAGATATTTTTCTTTGGGAAGGGGAAGTGGCGGGGGAGAACTAGGCCATTCCAGAGTTCACACTGAGCATTCAAAGCACCACTGAGATTTTTTGACTATTGACTAGACCATTTGGGCAGCTTAGTCCATTTGGGGGCTCATCATGCAGCTGATTTACGCACTCGTATTCTTTCTCCCATGCGATTTAATGTCTACATGGCACTGCTAGGAAGAATTTGTGGGGGAATTTGGATTTGATGTCAGCATGTCCAGGTCAGATTACTTCAGTGCATGTATATGTACATCTGCCTTTGAAGACTGTTCAGAAAGTTCTGTTGGTTCCGGATACAGAAGTTAGACTGTTAAGTGGGATAGGTAAAAGTGAGCATGTTTTGCCAATGCTCTGTCGATTCTTTGTTTCTGGGAACAAATCAACATACTGATTTTGACCAATAAAGACCTAAGCGGTGAGGGATCGAGGTTTCTGAAGGGCTGACTGCTCCAAATTTGCCCAATTAAAAGCTCTTCAGTGGCAATCCTGCTCTGAATGTGTCCCGTACCTTTTGAGAAGCAGTCTATGGTTGCCAGGGATAGGACCTTCTGCATATTGGCATCCCAGTTGTGGTGTATGAGGAAAGACTATTGCTCAGTGGTAGAGCAGCTGCTTTGCATGTGAAAAGTCAGCATCTCCAGGTAGGGCAGACAAACATTCCTGTCTGAAATCCTAGAAAGCCACTGCTAGTCTTTGCCGACAAATCTGACCTAGATGGATCAATGCCCTGGGTCAGTTTATAAGGCAGCTTCCTATGAACTTCCTCTCCATGTTGATTTGCCAGGGTCCTCTGCTGCTGGTGAAAGCTTTCCATAGCCCAGACACTTAGGGACATGTAACCCTTGCTGACTTTTGTCTAATGGGTTTTAAAATTGTAGCATGCCATGATTATTGCAGACATTATTGTTTGGTTTGATTGAGAGTGACTCTGAACACGTGCAGAATTTTTCTCTTTAGTGAGGACACACAAACATCTGCATTCAGGGCACATTCTAGCTCTTATCTGAAAGTGTGACTTCTGGTTCTTTTAGAAACAAATCTTAGTTCATAGCATTCTAAAAAGATAGTATGATGTCCCCTTTTGTTCTGTAGATAGTTACAGGTGGCAGCAAAAAAGCATTAGGTCAGTTAGGCCCCAATCCGAACCAACTTTCCAGCACAGACATAAGGTCAATGCAACTCCGAGGTAAGGGAACAAACATTGCCTTACCTTGAGGAGGCCTCCATAACTGCCCCCCAACTGCAGGATGCAGCACATGCCCCACTGGCATAGCTATGCCAGTGCTGGAATGTTGGTTAGGATTGCACCCTTAATGATTTAAATAGTAAGAACTATAGTACACTTCAAGAACACACATCCAGCCCCCAAATTTGCTTCAGGTTATCCTAAAGAGAAGCGACATTTTGAGAGATGCCAACATAATTTCTATGACTAATGAAATGTTTCAAGGAGCTTTCTTGCATCTTTAGCTATGACTAGGTTTATGGTGAAGGCTCCGTATGAACAAGCAGTTCAGAATTTGACATTTGTTTTTTTAATTCCTGCCAGAACTGCCTTTTGTAGGGTTTAATCTCTTGTAGAGATGATTCATCAGTCAAGTACCCATCTGAGAAAGTGCACAGTTGGCTCAAATGTGCAGAACAAAGCACGTTCAATCCATTTAAGGCATCAATTATGTTATCATTAACAAACCTCCAGAGGGCAGTGAAGAGTTACTTTACCATTTAGCCTAAAAAGCAGATAGGCTTTGGCTCTTTTTATTCCAAAGAGCTTGACAAGATGTGCATGGGGGCAATTTAAGTCTCACTTGCAGGAGTAGTTTTTCACCATATCCCCACTGCTTAATTTTAAAATGTTAGAAGGATGTTAAGAGGCCTTTGAGTTCAGACAGATCAAACCCAGCACTAATCTGAAGTTTTAATAATTTGATGGTGTCCTATGAAAGTTTCAGCATCAAATTTTTAGCACGAACAACATACATCTGAAAGCAAATGGCAATCCATTTAAATTACTTCAGTTATCGAAAAGCACTGAAAGCCAAGTACTACTGACGCTTCTGTTGAGAAGTTTAATTATGTATTGTATAGGGGGGAAAATTGTTTGCTTTGTATTAAACTCATTATTTCATGTAATGGCCAGGGGTGTACACTATTCAAGGGAGCACCAGGACTTCTTAAGCAGGAATTATGTTATCATTAGAAGTGTTGACATGCTACCTCTGAAATATTTTTCATGGGGCTTTAGCCAGGAAGACGTAGTAGCCTCAACTGGAGGCAAACCAAGTTTTTGATTATGGGCATACAGTCATATTTGACCAGGGGAGGCTAAATCATGCTTTGTGAGCGACATGCAGCTCTTTGACATAGAATGTGCAGCTTGCAGAAATATGTTGGCAGAGCTCCTTTTTGCATGACAATATAAAAAGTAAATAAAATATTTTCAGGCTTTATAATTATTTACCGGGTATAAACTTAGTCCACTGGATTAAAACGTAAGTTTAATGTTCATGGTAAGTAAATATATTTCGGACTTTAAATGCTTCTTAAATATTGCGGCTTTCAAACATCTCTTGTGGCTTACAAATATCTGAAATTTATTGTATGTTAAGCAAGTTTGGCCACCCCCTGATCCAGACTGTTGTCTTTCTTAAGGGCAGAGAGACAGTTTTGGGCTCATGTTACAGTCAGGCTACAACCCTATGCAAATTTACCAGGGATTAAGTCTTACTGAACACAGTGAAACTGACTTCTATGTAAACATGTATAGACTAGCAATCTGATGTACTGTACCTTTTTATGTTTATCTGGGATATTCTTAAATTCTATTTTTACTCATTTTGTTTTAAGCTCTTGCAACCCATTCCAAAAGTTGGGGTTGAAATGAGCCACATCTTTTACAGCACAAACCTATGTGTGCTTACTCAGAAGTAAGCCCCATTGTGTTCAATGGAACCTATTCTCAGGGAAGTGTATAGGATTGCAGACTTCATGAAGTATAATGATTTCAGAGTAGAAACAGGTCACAGGAGAAGGATACACTCCAAAAAAGACGTTTAAATTTATTGCTTGTTGTTGTAGTGTGGGTGTGGCATGGGAGTGTGTATCATGACAAATTCTGACACTTTTGAAATGTACCACTGCACCATTTTTTTTATTTATTTTGAGTCTTTTACGAGAACCATAATAGGGCAATACTCTCCTGAATTCTTCTGCTTTCCAACTTCTGAGCACTGTTCACTGAGCTTTCCAGTCCAAGGAGAAAGAGTGTCTAGTATAGTACCACCCTCCCACCCCATCGCACCAGGCTGATCAGACACACACATTTGGGCACACTGTACCTACCTACCCATTTTCCTAATTTGAATTGGGAAGTGACATAAAAGATCTGAACAGAGGCTTCCTGAATGGGAGACTACCATCTCAAGTTGCTATACCAATCCAATTCTACATCCCAGTCAACATGGTGAAGTGCAGGCTAACTTAATTCTAAATTCAGGATTAATTCTAAATTCAGTCTGGTACTAATGTTATGTGCAATGCAGTCCAGAAATCTTTATTTTGATAAGTTTCAAGAGGAGAGATTTACGGATGTGCTTCACTTTTTCACCGAAAGCAATGGCACCTTAGAATGAGTAATGTTGGCTGACTTGTAGTCTTTCACTTGGCTTATTCAAATTTGACTTAGATGAGTTTTTAAAAATAACACATACAATACTGCCTTGCAACTTTGAAAAGCCTTGCTCTCCTCCTTTCTGTTTTATGCACAGTAGACTGCAGCATTTTATTTGTAGGAGTTGATAACTAAATTTATACGTACTTGTGTAACTGGATATTTATGCAGGTGTGTGCCACTTAACGATGGGGATAACTGATCAGATATACACATTTGGGCACACTGTACCTACCTACCCATTTTCCTAATTTGAATTGGGAAGTGATCCCCGTTCTCTAATCCTTGTTGTTATGCGATTAGATCATTAAGTGAACATTCACTCCAGTCTGTTGCCTTTGTTGTGTAAACAAACACTCCCTGCCAGACACTAGCTGGTTGCACAGGCTACTGGAGATAGATTGCCTCTTTTTGCATTAAGAGCCTCTCTGTTGTGTAAACAGACACTCTGCTGCAGGCTATGACTATGAGTCCTGACTGCCTCATTAAGAGTCTCTTTGTTGTGCTTTGACCACTGTCCAATATGCAGTCTGTCATTAAGTGAATAGTTGTTAAGCGGCGCACGAATAAATAAATAAAGCTGCAGGTCCGCAGCTTGGGGGTTCTCCTGGATCCACAGCTGCTCCTGGTGTCCCAGGTGGCGGCGGTGGCCAGGGGAGCCTTTGCTCAGCTTCGGCTGATTCGCCAGCTGCGACCGTACCTGAGCTGTGCGGACCTGGCCACAGTAACCCATGCCCTAGTGACATCTAGATTAGATTATTGCAATGCGCTCTACATGGGGCTGCCTTTGAAGACGGTCTGGAAATTACAACTAGGACAGAACGCGGCTGCTCGTGTGGTTGCCGGGGCACGTCGGTTTGACTCTGTCGAGCCGTTGCTCTGGCAGCTACACTGGTTGCCGGTTCTGTTCCGGGCCCAATTCAAGGTGCTAGTTTTGACTTTTAAAGCCCTTTACGGCTTGGGTTCAGGGTATCTGAGGGACCGCCTCCTTCCCTACAATCCGGCCCGTGCTCTTAGATCTTCTGGGGGGGCCCTTTTGACTGTGTTGCCACTAAGAGATGTGAGGGGGTGACGGCCAGGAAGAGGGCCTTCTCGGTGGTGGCCCCCGAACTGTGGAATACCCTCCCCTTAGAACTGAGAACTGCTCCCTCATTGCTAACGTTTCGGCGTGGACTGAAGACCTTTTTATTTCAAAAAGCTTTTAATTGTTGACAGGCTGGCTGGCATTCTTGCTTTTTATATGAAAATCCACGGGGTTTGTTTTGTTTTTAGCTTTTTAATCATTGTAATTGTTTTTAACTGTTTTTCATGTTGTATTTTTAAATTGTTTGTTAGCCGCCTTGTGTGCCCGTTGGGCAAAAAGGCGGGGTACAAATTAATAAAATAATAATAATAATAATAAATAAATATACACACACATACACACATTCAGGGGACATCTGTTCTTGAATGTATCAGAACCGATCACTTTTTAAACTTGCATTAAGTCAAGTCAACATGAAATATCAGGCAGTTGGGTGTTTGAAATTGGCAAACAGCTGTGTGCAGGTGGGGGAAGAGAACCCTGCTGATATGCAAATACATTCTCCTCTCACAAAGATACAAGTTTGTCTGCTTCTCTTCTCCAAGCCCTCTCAAGGACAGAAACACCAGTAATGCAAATGAGTTCATGCCCAACAACCACACATGAAGCACCACAAAAGTTACATGTGGCTGTAGGTATCAACCCAGGGGTTCATCCTAAGGCCTGTATGTTTTTTGAATATACAGCAAGCAAATAATTTGATAGTAGATTCAGGACAGCCATATCGGAAGAAGGAAGGGATTTTTAACAAGACTAAAAGTTCTGCTTTTGGATACACTGAAGATTATATTGCAAAAAATAAATAAATGAAAAAAGTAGATTTGAAAAGCAAATCTTTCTGTTTCTTTTTATACAACTATATCAAGAAGAATCTAGTGTCACTATAAAGACTAGCAATTTTTAAAGACTGTATTTCTTTCCCTGATTGGTGGCTACCCTGAAAGTTTTAATTTTGTTTTCTTGTTGGATTGTTTATGCCAATAAAGGTGGAATGAATGAATGAATGAATAGCAATTTTTAGCTTACGATTTGTGAATGAGAACCCACTTCATTATTATTATTATTACTATTGATATTAAAATTAAAAACACACTACTTATATATCACTTTTCAACAAAATATAGTTCACAAAGCAGTTTACATAGCGAGCAAGCCAATTCTACCTAACTCCCCAAGCGCTGATGCAACTGTGCCGACCATGGTGGTCCTGGCCTCTGTGCCATCCCGGGGCAAACCTGGAAAGGTCACCCTCCACCGGTCATGCCCGGAGGCATTTTGAGGGTTGGAGAGGCTGCTGGAGCTCAAACATGGGTATGGGAATGGAATGTGCAATTTGGCCCCCAGGCCTGTTGTCGGAGTGATGAAGGAATTATCTAATGTGGTCTGAAACAGGAGGAGGAAGTGGGTGGGAGGAATGACTCTGTTCCTGCTCATTTTAAATAGCACCCCCAAGTAAAAAAAATTTGCAAAAATCCAGAGTGAATGTTAACTCCCGTTCTTATATTACCGATTTATGGAATTAGCTTGGCATATAATTGGTCCCATATAGGCCTAACCTTGGTCGGTTCAAGCAGCATAAAAGATTCCAAATGTTTTGCTTTGTGCTTGTTTCTGTATTGTGATTCAGCCTGAGTAAACCTAGGACAGGAAAGCCCCATGTTGAACATGGTGTGCAGGCCTTACGGAAGAGTTGACGGTAGGGACAAAGTGAATGTTTCCATTTTAGTTTGATGATCTTTTCCGAATACATTGCTGTCCGTTTTGGTTTTAAACACCTTGTGCAGATCAGCTGGCTACCCAGTTACCAATCATGTTTTTCTGCAGGCCCTGAAAGGAGGCTCTACCCTCAGCATTCAAGTGGGTTTGCCATCAGTCTTCCTCCACTGCCACTCAAGACGTCTACCCAACTGTTTCATTGTCTGCAGCACCCCAAAAGCCCGGAATGCTGACTTGGCTGTATAACTGGTTGCAAATGTATGTACAGTTTTGGTGGTTTCCTCATCCCAGAGGTTAACCAACAACTTGGTGGAGTCACCACCCTTGTGACACTGGTCCTAACTACCAATATCTTCCCCTTGAGCCTCCAGGAATACGCCTGGCTCTATAAGCCTCAAAGGGCAGGCCTTTCTCATAGGCTCCTCCACCGTGTCTGGGGAGGGCAGGAGCCCCAATAAGTCTAAAGAAAAGGTTATCTCATGGATGCATTTATAAAAAAAATATATGTTGGGTTTGTGGGGGTGGGGTTTGACTTTTGTGCTGTTTGCCTCGGGGTGTCATTGCTCTGGGATAGTCAATACTTGAAGTCCATCAAAAATAAATTCATATACTGTTTTAGAAAAAGCAGCATGCAAGGGGGAGTAGAGAAAATGACCCTCCTTCACAGGAAGTTGCAAACTGGTGCACTAATGTGGTCACATGGAAACATGCATTTGGGCAAACTGTACCTACCTACCTCTCTTCCTAATTTGGATTGGGAAGCGGCATAAAGAAAACCTAAAGGCAGTCAAGCCAGTGGAAAATTTTTCCCACAGCTTTAAATGCAGATAGGGGGTTTGTCCTCAGATAGTTTTTCTTCAGAAAACAAAAATTCCCAGCCTAATTATATTTAGGATGATTTGGATTTGCTCCATCTAGCTCATTTTCCCAGGCGCAAATCAACGTTAATCTCTAAATTTATTTCAGATGTCAGATTTACCTGACTAGTATAATTTAGCTTGGTAATGAACTATTCAAATAGCCTAGAGTCAAGAGAGTTAAAAAGTCATCACTTCTTAAGTTAATTGGTCATCTAGATCTAGGCTGTGAGCCACAAAACCAGTGGAGAATGAAAGAAGAGCCTTGCTGGCTCAGATCCAGGGTCCAGTATAGCATCCACCTACCCCACCAAGCCTGCAGGCGTGAATGAAGGCATGAGCTCTCTCACCAACGTTGCTCTCCAGTAGCAGATATTGTGGCATACTATCTTTGAACATAGAGGGTCCACGTAATCATTTGGGTACCTGGCTCTTCCCTCACCAACCCTGTGTGGTGGCTTAGACCAAGAGATACTGACTGGCCCAAAGTCACCCATTTGCTTCAGGCCCAAGAGGGGGAATCACCCTGTGACTCCTGGGCCTAATCCAGAACTTTAACCATTACAGCACATTGGCTCTCAGTATCATTTTCTGATAATATTGTTTGAAATAATTCCTGTAATTCTGCAATCCTAAACACACTTTCCTAGGAGGAAGTCTCACTGAGTATAATGGGACTTTTGAGCATAGGATTGAGCTGTAATTCTCCTTATAAAGGTAGAAAATTTTTTTTTTAATAAAGTTGAATATGGAATCAGCGCTCACTCCTTGTGCTTCAAATGTACTGTCTTGATGTTTTAAAGGGTGATACATGTTTGTATATATTCAACCTCCAACTTTCCCCCTCCCAATTTGTGAATATTTTAAAGAAGTTGAAGATGGGTCTGTGGATTGGGGGGGATGTATATAGAGGAATGGCATGAGTACTATCCAGCAGCTTCTCCTCAACATGCTAGAAATGTGAAGATTTATAATTTTTCAGATGGCCCACCTTGGACTTGTACCACCTCCTGAAGTGAAGTCCAAGAACGGAGCAGCTTTGAGCCGCTCCACGCTGCTTGGAGGTTGCGGTCTGGCACAGCTGCCAGGTCCCAGCCCCGCTTCCCACCCACCCCCTGGAACGCACTCCTCCCGCCCTCCCCCACCCAGGAATGCCTCCATCCCACCTCTTCCCCACCTCCTCCCTGCTCTCCCCAGACCCCTGCGTCAGCTGAGCTCGACCAATGCAACCCTCCCTCCCCAAGTCAGCGTGGTGGCTGGATGCAGCCTCTGTGGGCCAGCATGTGTCCCTGCGCCAGCCTAGCTGACTCCCGAGAAGGCGCAGTCCTCTTGGACTGCCACAAGGGACTTGCACTGGCCTAGGGCGCAGTTAGGATTGCGCCCTTAATCTCTCAAACCCCTTGGTATTTAGGGGTACAGAAAAACCCTACAGGTTATCAGGAATGAGGTCATCTTCCTATGGAGTGGCAATGAAATAACAGCCCTTATCCAGTTCCATTTACCTTTTGTTGCCTGCCTGTGGAGGGGTTGCTGGTGTGTGGAGCAGCCCTGAGCTTGATGTTTCCCTTAAATAAACATTACCAAAAAGCACAGGGAAGAGATGTGGGTCAGTAGCAGCCACATACTTAAGATAACTTGTAGTTTGGTTTAAAGATAAACCATTAAGAGAGTCTCTCTCTCTCTCTCTCTCTTTCCCCCCACCCCCTTTTTCTGGCTAGGGAATAGGGAATAAATGAACATGCTGTTTCTCTGATCTCTGCTCCTAAACAAACAAAAAAAAAAGCAGTGTTTAATAATAACAAAAAGGAAGAATGGGTCTGAACAATGACTCTCAACGAGACACTTTCCAAGAGCACAAAGCGTCTTCTGTAGGTTTTACATTGGAAACATGGGAACTTTGTCAAAGCAAATGTTAGTTAAAAGAGCTGTTTACCGAAGGAAAGGTAGTTAAACATCTTATATAGAAGGCTGTATTGTTATCGCAAATCAATAAAATGAGAACATGGATGGCAGTGCAGCTGTAAATACCAAAAACATGAATGACACAGAGGAAGGTCACTGTTGGTGTTGCTTATCCATACATGTTGCCTTCTGATGCCTCTCTGGTTTTGAAGGTCTCATTTTGGAGCCGAGATACAGATTTACTGATGAGTTGTAGAAGTGATTAAAATACAATGAATGCCAAGATTGAAAAGAGGTCGGTTTGCTGCAACGTAGGAAATAAGTGAAAGATGAATGACTTGGTATGTTTCTGGGGAGGGGGGGGGTGTGAGGGAACAGCAGACAATCTTGACAGATTGTAAAATCCTCTCATGCTTAATCAAGGCAAACATTACTCAAAGTGGTTTATCAATTTATTAATGCACTTTGATAAATCCTATTAGAGTGAGGCCAGGAAAAAGAACCCTGACAAGGTCATGTCTCTTACTTCCAGATATTAAACAATGAGGGATGGCTAATCCACTCACAAGGGCCCCAAATGGCAAACCAGATTTCCTGTGTCAAGACGGTTTTGGCTAACAAAGTCTGCATCACCAAGGCTTCCAGTGGAAAGAAAAGAAATCCTTTCTTCAAGTATTTCCACAAGCTCTGCCTCTTGGTAATTGTGAGCCTATTGCAAAGCTTAATGAAGCCAATTAGAGTCTTTCAAGTTATTTTTGTTTTAATTACCGTGACATCAGCTGAACGGGTTTTAATTTGGGATGTTGTCTTCAATCTTTTGAAGTCAAAACAGGGAAAGGACATTTGTTTGTGGGGGTGGAGTGGGGGGTATTGTTTTAAAACTTGTATGCTGCTTTGGGTGTTTGGAAGCCACAAGGCAAGTGGTCTATACATTTCTCACTAGATTAAATATATAGAAGTAAAAGGTGGCCTCTGCAAAGGAGAGTTTAACAAAGAATATGTAGCAGCTGTGTTTGATACAAGGCTGACCAGCGGATGCGGGACATCTCCAGTTGTCTTCGCTCGCTCCATTGCGGAGACAAGCGAATGGAGAAACTCTAGTACAGACAAGTTTTTTCTCCTCTAGTCATATAGGGGCTTCATTGTGCCATGTTGATCTTGAGGGCTAGAACCAGGTTTTTTTTTGCATGCAGTTATTCTGTGGGAGTGCAGAACAAGCATAGAAGTTGGTACTGGGATCAGAATATTGAACTGTCTCAGCTTGAGAGAGAGAGTGAGTGTTTTGGTTTGTTTTTTAAGAATGGTTCTCAAACTTATGACAGTGAAGAGATGTTTGAAAGTGTACGGACAATACCTGGTGAAGTCTTTAAAGCCAGATGGGTAATTGAATAAGATTTCTGATAGCTGGGGGTCAGTTCAGCTTGGAGCTCTGCCCCATATCAGTAAAGTAATATCATATCAAAACCATATCAGCAAAACCATATCAGTAAAGTAATGCAGAATATCAAAAAATTGCAAAAAAAAAAAAAAAATTCTATAAGCAGAGCCATGCCTTGGGTAGGGCAATTGTCACAGCTAAACCTAGCCCCGCCGTGCACATTCATGACCAATATGGTGGAGGGCCTTGCACTGGTTGAGCTGCCCCAGGCCTGCGCCCTGCTCACATCCTTCTAGGCTCTGTCTAAAAGATGGAAAAATCAGGCAATTTTTCTCCATGTCAGAATCCAGCAATTCTTGGTGCAGAATTTCAATTGCTTGGGTACACGTTTTATGTAAACAGTTACAGCCCAAACTTCAAAGAGCTACTGAACCGAATGATTGACCAGGGTGATCTGTTGCAGCACAATTCAGACACTCCGTTATGTTAGTACTGTACTGTTTTGCAAGGCTCAATTATAGCTCACCATGAAGTAAGTGATCTTTTGGGCTACACAGAACTCATCAAGCTGAGTGTTCAATAGAAAAATGTAAAGGCAAATGTTTGTTTCAGGTGAGGACATAGAATTAGGCACTCATTTTCAGATTGTCTCTCCTTTAAGTTCCTAATGGATTAGGTCGGAACATTACATGTTGAGGTCTCAAATAACATAGAGGTATACTATAAAGCAGCCGTTTTCATCCACTGTGCCATGGCACACAGGTGTGCCACAGATGGTCTACAGGTGTGCTGCAAGAGTTTGGGGGAGGATCATTTGTTAGTAGGGCCACTGGGGGATGCAAGCCCCTGCTGTTAAAGGGTTTGCCTTATCAATTGTCAAAAAACTGATGGTGTGTCTTGACAGTTTTAGTGCCTTGTCAGTGTGCCATGAAATAAAAAAGACTGAAAATCACTGCTGTAAAGAAACAGTCACTTACTAGGTAAACCAAGGTTGCACTTCTAACCAACTTTCTAGCACTGACATAAGAGCAATGCAACTCCAAGGTAAGGGAACGAACATTGCCTTACCTTGTGGAAGCCTCCATGACTGTCCCCCAACTGCAGGATGCAGCACATGCCCCACTGGCACAGCTATGCCAGTGCTGGAAAGTTGGTTAGGATTGCACCTTAAGTCTGTATCTAACAGATTTGAACTTCTGAGGCTCTTATTGGGCAGAATTAAAACACAATAGTTATTGTGTTAGCATGTGTAGAGATCGATTTTATAAAGCATATTATGCACAAAGTCAATTTTCTTTTGCAACCAGACAGTATTTGAGTGGTCTGACCTGAAAAATTGTGTTATGTTGGGTAAACAGTTTTGTGGGAAATTGGTAGCCCCAAAGTCAATAGAAGCCAACTGGGCAGTTGAACTGGATGATGCGTTCTTTATGGAGTGTGCAAGTGTTGGACTTTGCAAGATCCATCCAAATGGCTTTTCTGGCAGGGACCAAGAACAGTGTTTTAGTGCTTCTCAAAGTTTACACATTTATGGTGTTTCAGTGCATGCTGGTCAGCAATGATGACAAGGATGAAGGAGTACTTGGGTAGTGCGCATGACTAGCTTTCTCATCATGGAGATCTATCAGGTCAAAAGGGTTCTCCTTTTCCTGAGGGTTTTTTTAAAGATGCCACTCCCCAAATCATCATTATCTTCCCTTTCATCAGTTCCTTTTCTCACCCCCATCATGTCTCTCCATCACACTTTCTTCCCCCATTCTCATTCCTGCCCTTGCCTTGAAAATCCATTTTCCCTGTTTGTTACAATTAGCGAAACCACAGCCGGCTAGGACTCATGAGAGTCCACCCCCAAGCAGTGACATCAAGGGTCAGCCAGTGTCATGGAAGCCCTCACTCACAGAGGTTCCCTACATCATAAGGGAGGGCAGTATGCCACAGGGCATTAACCAGGTTTACCAGTGGGATTGGATATGGCCGGGTATCCCTGAGTTCCTGAATTTGCCATTTCTTTAAATCAGGTAGGCTTTGTGGTCTGTGGAGTGATTATATTTTTATAGTATATCTTCAGTGAGAAGAACAAACCCTCCTTTTGCTTTGAAATCAGCAAGGGATAGATTAATGCTTAGTAAATGTATACAGCAGTGGTTCCCCAACTGTGAATTGTGGCTCCCTGGGGAACCCAGCCAAGGGACCTATGGAAACCCTGCCACCCTATACATTGTATAGCATTTTATCTAACGTGGAGCTGAGGCCAATGCCAGGAAGGTCAAGTGAACTGCCTGCCAAAAAAGTTTGGGATGCAGTATAGTAGTTGGGCAGTAGCTTTCAACAATAAGTGGTAGGGTGAGGTGGGTTAGTTCAGGCAGCAAGAGGACCAGTGTTACAGTCATGTCCCTCTTTTCATCTGTGAAATATTTGGAAGGTAACTTGCCATGTCTTCAGATGCCTACACTTGCCTTCAGGTGAGCCTGTGATGGCTCCAGCTGAGCTTGTAATGGTTACTGCTCCTCTCAGCACGAGCGCTGCTGACCTTGCCTGCAAACAATGCCTGGCTTCTTCTGGCATCTGAGAAGAGCAAGAACATTGCAGTGAGAAGAAGATGTAGCAACTTCCTGGTTCCCCTCTGCTTGCAGAAGAAGTCTGGTGGGCGACAGTACTAATGCCACTGAAGGGAGCTTCCTGCTCATCCATCAATACAGTGATACTTTGTAACAGATTTGGGTATCGGTACTCCCTATTTCCAGTCTGTAATGACCCAGCTTCCAATCTGTAATTGCTGAGAAGGAAGGGTATTTTCTGAGCTGCCTGCAGCCTGTCACTAAACCTCTGTCTCTGTTTTGACGATAAAAGGAATACAGGGGACTCTGCCATCTGCCAATGGAAAGAGGCTGCATTTTTGTTGCATGTCTAAAAACTTAATAGTATGGAACTTGAATAACAGGATTTAGCAAGCCTTAGCATGCCGCTAAAGCAAGCTTGCTGAGTCCAAAACAAAATTATGCAAAAAAGAATTCTCAGTTGCAGCTAGATGGGCTCAGTTGATACAGCACTTCTTATCGGCCTCACAATCTGACACGAGTTCTTCCGTGAAATGTGCTTGGGGTTTTTAACTTTAATTGCTTGTTAACAACCACATATTCATCTGCAAACTGCTGTTTCTGCAACAAAGGATCGTTGCTTCATTATGCGTCCTATGTAAGAATCTGATCAAAACTTACTTTATGGCCAGGATTCAACCCCAGTCCCCAATGCAAGCAACAAATAGAGTTTCTGGACACCCACAGAGGAACAATATATCCTTGGTGGCAACCCCTTAAATCTCATAGGATGGCATTTGGCAGGCTTCTGGACATGGGGGGTGGGGGGCTTCTGCTGGCAAGCGGACCTGAAGAGACTTGTGGGCATAAAAACCCCACCCATGGCACTTTGGAGCCTGGCCACACAAAATAACAGTGTGTTTATTTGTGGTTGGATGCCATACGGGGTATAAACCATGCTCAAGTTGAGCATTTTATGGAGCATTTATGTCCCATTGATTTTTAGCTTTCTGTGGATTGCAGCCATGAGAGTAATGTAAACACACTTAAGTTAGATAGAAATAAATGGAACTTAAGTGTGCAAGCTGACCCTGAAGTCGCATCTAGTTTGATAGGATATAAACATACTTAATTTTCTCCAGAGATTTCTCAATGTTAAGACATCTGTTTTTCCAGTGCTGAACTTTGGCTGACACAGCAGATATTCTCTGTATTAGCCTTCTAATATCAGAAGTATGTTCAGAAGAGCATTGACTATTTTGAACATCTGGCCACCGGACATTGATGAGATGGCATCAGCATCTAGAGATCATCTATAACGTGTGTTGAAGGAAATAGCAAAGTTGTGGCAAAGGGAATAGTTATAAATTTACCATTATGTAACTGTAATTGCGCCTGTCCGCGTACGTACACACGCAATGTGTAATATATTTTGAAATTTACCCCAATGTTACAACAGTCTATGACCCTACCACTTGATAGCCAGATTATGGTTTTGACTGTTGGGAGAACAAATAAGATAAAGATTGCAAAATGCTTTAAAAAAAATACTAAACGTGTTGCATAAATGGTATCTATATAATGGCTTGGATCCAAAAATCTCTTTTCTGTCAGCTGTTGCACAAGGACTAGTGAAAGGCTTTTTGCATGCAATGTTACAGTGTAATGGGGACTGTGTTATCGTGTGAGAAACATAAAAAGTGAAGATACAGGTTGTAGGACATAATTCTTGTAGGCCATTACAAGATGTGGAAAAGAGCTTGTGCAAGTTTCACTAGGTCAGAAACAGCCCTCTGTGCCATAAGCTAGTGGAAAGGCACTTCAGCCTGAAAGTATATCATGAACCATTAGTGAGGAAGAATGGTTACTCAGCAAATAAATTGTGCTGCATTAACTGATGTGAAAAACATTAGACTAAAAAAATCTTTAGTGCTTTATTGGCATGATAAAGGGACATTAGCTACCCACATAGATGAGGAGGACAGATCCCATGGTGGTGGTGAGGCATTTGTGAAGTGATTTGTGAGTGTCCTAGCTGCTTCTCACCCTTGGTTTTAGCAGTGAAATTCATATGTCATGAAGTGAATTTTTTATTTCTGTTCTCCTGGGCTGGGAACATTGGGTAGAGTGTCCTTTTCAGAAGCAGAATTTCTGTACAGCCCTACTCCGTGCAAGGGAATGTGGGATAGATGCTGTTGTTGGCATCCTTCAGTCTCGGAGGACTATGGTGTCACGCTCTGAATGGTGGTTCTGGAACAGAGTGTCCTCTCCAGTGCACGAAGCCTGGGTAAAGTAGGTATGGAGGATAGGCTGTTACCCATGCAGCAAATCCCCCCTCTCCACGTCACTGAAATGGTCCAATGGAAAGGCAGAGGCTAATACGGTTGGTTCCAGCGGCGTCGCAGGAGTTGCCAAACGTGACTGTGTTCAGCCATGAACTGCCTCAGGGACTCCGGCTCCGGATTTTGCCTCGAGGTTGACTCCTGAAGCCTTTTCCGTAACTGGATGTGGCCACAAGGCAGTGGAGGTTTGGGATCAGAGTTTTCCTTTTCTCAGATGAGCTGCCTTCCCAGGCTGACGAGTCCCATCTACCCGGTGGCTGTTTAGTCGCCTCTTACGACAAGTACAGCCAAACTGAGGGCCTATTCTTATCCTCAGCCCCCAGGGGAAGGGATAGATGCTATTAGTCTTTACAGCCTGAAAATGAAGCAAAGAGGAACTGCTGTAATTAATTCCTCTCTGAAGTAGTAGCACCAACTATCCCAGAATGAAATACTTTTATTGCTGACATTAATATGGGAATGAGAACACACACTCTTTTGAACACACACTTTTTATTTCTCAATTTGGTATCCTAACCTGGCGTTATCTCCGTTCAGTCTTCACAACAATCCTGCAAGAGAGATTAAGCGAAGAGACGGCGGCTGACTGAAGGCCGCTTAAGAGCTCTAAAATTGAGTGAGGATTTAAATCTATGGAGGTGGAATTCAGTAGTTTTGTACAGCACCTTGCTGGCTTTGGTTCACAAATGCAACTGTTAGCTGATGGCAGTTTTGCCTGGTGTGCTACAGAGTCTCACTGCCTACCCCAGAATGAATTTCATGCATCTCTGCACCAGAGACAAGGGAGGGGGTACTCTTTCTCTTCTGGTCTTGGGCAGAATCCTTCCAGCCTTAAGGAAACACCCCTACGGTAGCATGCCTGCCATCAAGTTACAGGCTTATTATTTAATGCAAGACACTCAGACTCCACTTTCAGCAATAGAGGTGTGTGGGTAGGGTGGAGAAAAAGTAGAGACCTGTTGGTGGCAGTGGAAGACAGCAGATGTCTCAAGGAGGCACCGTATCAGATGTCAGTCCTGGGACACAGAGATTCCCTATTGTGGAAGAGAATGATTCTCATTTAAAAGCCCAATTTTGGATACAGTCATGATGAAATTGCCAGAAAACTGTACTTCCATATCGTTTATTGTGGACACATTTTTATACCTCTTAATAATGGTAGTAATTGCCGCACAGGAGAGTCACTTGACTCCTCATCCCTCCCCCACTAAGCAAAGGAATTTGTGCTTTTGGAACTCTTGCCTCGTATAGATGTTCATTCGATTCCTTATAACAATATTGACTTGCTGTGTGAAGCAGTGAGTCAACCAGAAACACAGGCACTCACATGTAGCTGAATAGTTGCATGTAGCTGAAAAATGATAAGAGGGGCTAAAATGTGTCCCGAGATTGTGTCCTGC
This sequence comes from Tiliqua scincoides, assembly GCF_035046505.1. NCBI lineage: Eukaryota > Metazoa > Chordata > Lepidosauria > Squamata > Scincidae > Tiliqua > Tiliqua scincoides. The sequence continues at coordinate 91,462,415 of NC_089822.1, read as the reverse complement.
TCAAAAGACCCCATTCCTGTGTGGTTTAAAAAAAAATACATCTTTCAATCAATCAGACCTATTATTTACTGCAGACACCAGCCCATAAGTCGACTCCACATATAAGTCAAGGGCAAGTTTTGAGCCAACAATCATGGAATTTTCTGTGACCTTCAGATAAGTCGGGGGTTAAACTTAGGGGGGTGTCTGACTATAGTTTTGTCTGATTTTACCTGAGGCCAGATCCTGAAAAATAACCTACCACTAATTGTTACCTAAGAACTGTAGTCTCTAATTTATTAAAAACACAGTAAAAGATCATAAGATACATTTTTATTCTTTTAAAAATTCTGGTCTTCACCACCTTTTTGTAAACACTATCAGAGTAAGTGCACTGTAAACAACATACCAGTGGTTCCCAACCTGGTATTCATGTACTCCCAGGGACACTCAACAGGACCTGTAGGGGTACTTGGAAAAAGAATGGAATAATGGCAGAAAAAGGCAGGCCGTGGACCAGCAAGGCAGGAAGGGAAGTAGCTAGTTGGCTGTGAAAGCCCCACCAATAGCTAGTTTTTGGTCATCAATTCATCTATGAACCAGTGACTGAAAACCAGCACAGTAAAAAAGCTGAAACATAATATGGAAAGTGATCAGTCACCTAGAATTTCTCAGCACACTTCTGGTGCAAAACAGTGCAAAGGCAGAGTCTTCTGTTCTTCAAACAGATGAAAAGAGAAAATATGTGATGAATATATGAAGTCTGGGCTTTCATGGAGGAGATGAGGGCTTGTCTTACTCATTACAAACATTTTGCTAATAGGAAGGGTACAATTTATGGAAATGGGCTGCCAAGGGAGTGCCAGTGAAAAAGGTTGAACCATGAATCAAATCCATCTTTAAGGTGTCTGGTGTGTTAAGCCAGAAGCTCTACATACAGCATATAACGCATAACTGGGAGTGTGCAATTCAGTTCACAGCAGAGAGATGCAGCTGCATATATTTGAAGCCCTTTTTACTCAGAAGTATACCCACTGCTTTCCATGGGTGTTATTCTGAAGTAAGGGTGCACTGAATTGTAGCCTGGGAAGGAGGGTCTCATCCTGGTGTTTCCAAAAACAGACCTGCTTTGCAAGCATTTGCCAAGCAGAACCAGAACCAGGCTGCAGTGGAAGGAAGGAGATTAAAAGCTTAACTTTGGCTGGAATTTCCCAGTTGCCATAGAAAGGATCTCTGCCCTGCCTGCCTGGTGCCTGCCTGCTGCTTGACAAACTTGGCGCCTGCCTGCTGCTTGAGAACGAAAACTGTTCAGAGTGGAAACGCTCTGCCCTCTGATTGACCCGGAGATCAGGCGAAGTGAGAATTGGAGCTTGATTACTTGGCAAAAATTTCACGCACTATATGTGAGTATCTACGGTAATTAATCCTTTGAAACCCCAGTGTTTGTGTACATCTCACACTTTTGTACTGATGCTCTTGCTTTGTTCTTAACCCTGTTAAATTAGATTCAGTGTTTCACACAGGCTTAATTGAGTCTCTTGGTTCATGTCAATAGCAGCAGGAATCCATCTCCATGAGAGTAACAGATCTACTAAAACAGATGCTGACCTTATTAAGACTGAGCGTTTTACCTAGCGGGGAAGAGTCAAAGGCACTTGCGCTGGGTTACAAATAATTACATTGTTGAATACATACAGGATTCCTCTCCAGGCTTTGTATCAGACACACAGAAAAGGTTAATGAAGAGCAGTCCTATTCATTGCCTTGGGTTTAGTTTTACTGAACTACTGCTTAAAAAAAAAAAAAGTTGGCACTTTCTGAACAGACATGTGTCATCCTGCAGTGAAGGGCTCATCTTTCTTTACAAAATGTGCTCTGCATATTTGTCTGTGTGAGCTTGGTAGGTATATGATTAGAGTTTTCTAACCCTGATGCTCTAGGCAAGCTACGGATAAATGAGGCTTGTAAAATTAAAAACCAAATAGGCACCAATATGTATTTATTTATTTTAAGACTTCAACTGGTTGTTGATTGATAAACAAAGGCTGCAATCCTATGCACACTTTCCTGGGGTTAAGCCCTGTTGAACACAGTGGGACTTATTTTTGAGTAGACATGCATAGGGATGTGGCTTTAAAAAGCCTATTGAGTAGTTTAATGTGCATCTGAATATAGTAACACTGTAAACAGATTTTATTTAGCATTTAATTATATTTAATGTTTGAACCTGCAAAACCTGCAGATGGCAAGTACTGCCTTGCAAAGGTGCATACAAGCTTGCATTATCTAAAAAAGTAGAAAATACCCTTTTTGCATTAGAACAATTGGTTTTAATGTGCCAATATGTATAGATTTCATCCAGTTAACTGCTTGAACCATGTGTCTTGTGGATTAAGATAACCCTAAGCAGTGGTTCGCAAACTTTTAGCACTGGGACCCACTTTTTAGAATGAGAATCTGTCAGGACCCACCAGAAGTGATTTCATGACCAGGAGTAACATCATCAAGCAGGAAAAATTTTAATCCTAGGCTGCAATCCTACATACGCTTACCCAAGAGTAAGTCCCCCTGACTATCATTGTTAAAAGAATTATACATAGTAGCTTGTTAAAAGTACAGGTCTGTAACATTTCTCTAAATGCAATCACATAGCATGATAGCATCAAGTCTAATATATTAAATATATTGAAATGAATGGGGACCCACCTGAAATTGGCTCGCAACCCAACTAGTGGGTCCCGACCCACAGTTTGAGAAACACTCACAGTATTCATCTTCTAGCCCACCTCCTTTCAAAGGTGAGGGACAAATAAATATAGTTTAAAAACCAAATAAAGCACATGCAATTAAAACAAGAGAGTCTGCTAAAGTAAAATGGTCAAATGCCTGCTAAACCTTGGTTCTTGAAAGCCAACCTGAAGAGAACATTTTCCTATTCCTCTTGCTCAGAAACTTTGATTAGACCTCTAAGAGAAGAAAAGTTCTCAACTGCAGAGCAGTTACTGGGAGTGCCTGTCTACATGTCACTGTCTAAATGTGATACTCTGATGTAACTGTTAGGAAGGTGCTCTCATCTGGTCTCTATAGCCATGTTCTACAAAGGAGTAATGGGAAAAGGCTTGGTGCTCAGTTGCTGTCTCAGTTCCTAGGGTTGGATGTAAGACTGAAGTGTTGAAAATATTGAACATGAAACGCACACATACCCAGTTGTGTACCTCCCATAGACTTCCCTGGGGCAAATGCTCCAGGCGCTGTCTGCTAGGACCCCACAGAAGCCTCTCTGAGGCTCCCGATGGGGGTGGAAACTGTGCTTCCAGTTTGCCGGAAGCACAGTTTATAGTGTTGGGGAACTTCACAGAGGTTTCCCCAATGCGGGAGGCTCCATGAGCCTCTGGTGAGTGGAGGGGGTGGATTTCTGCACTGTGGGGTGGCGATAGCCTGTGTGGGGGGCACCATCGCAGAGCTTTGCCCCGGGTGTGGGCTGCGGAGGTCTGCAGCTGCACATACAGTTTCAGTTGGATGACTAGAGGAGGAGTGTGCCATCACCCAGGATCCAATATGGACAAGATAATTTTTGATTGAAATTGGAGAGAGCTGGGATCTAATACCTGTTTATGCCCAGGTGGGCTTGCACAACTTACAGTGTTGGTTTCATATTTGAAAAAAATGCAAAAGAACACCTCCCTCACTGTTCTTGGGAGAGAGATTATCTCGTAAACAATACAGAGTCCTAGGCAGTGCCGGATTTAGACATGGTGAGGCCCTATGCTATATAAAGCTTGGAGGCCCTTGTTAAAAAATTACAGCAAAATTTGCTGTATAAGCCATTTTAAAAGAGTCTATATAATATTCATATTCAGCACATGCAAAATTTTAAAAGCCGCCTCCCATTCTGAAATTTTTTTGAGGCCATAAGCTGTAGCTTGTTTAACTTATGCCTAAATCTGGCGCTAGTCCTAGGTCAAACTTTACATCTGTTTCTATACAGATGGAGCCTTCATATATGTGCATTTTGTATCCATGGATCTGGCTCTATGCGGGTCCCCCGGAGCTATGCTCTGGTCACATCCGGGGGTCTTTCTGGAGACTTCAGAGGCAGCGGACATTCACCTGCTGCCTCTGTGGGCTTCAGAATGGCCAAAATAGCCAAGAAAATGCAACTTCCATTTTCCTTCCAGTGTTTTTGCCATATGAGGCATTCTGAGGCCCAGGGAAACCCCGAGGGGGGTTCAGAAGGCTCAACACAGCTCCAGTCCCTTCCAGAGGGCTTAAGGGGCCAATAGCGGATCTGCAAATTTCAACGTCTGCAGGAAGCCTGAGAATGGATCCTTTGCGGATACCAAGACCCCACCTGTAGATCATCATACATGCAGTAGCACAGAAAATATGTGCCTATGTGATAATAGCAACAACTGATGTAATGTGAATGGTGGCATGCTTGTTTTTCTGTCTTCTACCAGTTGTGATTCCATTGTGGGTGTGTTTCATCCATTCAATCATGTCCGACTCTTGGCGACTTTATAGGCGAGAGTCAAGTCAAGTCAAGTCAACCTTTATTAGGCATAAACATTTAGTAGGTGAAGACTCTGTACGGGAACCGTAGAGAGAATATAAACCTAAGTAATACACAGATATATGTATATGTGCACACTTACGTGTAGACACAGATACAAACATACAATACATTTTACATACAAACATGTAATATTTAAAAACAAAACAAAACAAATCAGTTACTCTGCAGATACTGCCAAATATGTAATGTACTCAGCGATTACTTGCTACAGAAAGCTTGGCTTGATTCAAATTACTCAAATTTAGGAACTGTGCGACTGAGAGGGTTGTATGCTCTACATCACCTGCTAGAAGGAATTGAATTATAGCTTTCTCAGAATGCCCTGTTTTAGCATGGAGCAAGGGAGAGAGAAATTGCTGTCTTAGTGCTTAGCGAGAGTGATATAGGTAAGAGTGATTCCATTATAACTGTATATTAGGCATTCATTTTCAAGCCATGCTGATGGGCCATTAGGATGGCGTATGAGTTTCCATCTCTCCACCCTCATGCTTCTCCACTCTTCTCTCTCGCTCTCTCCTCTCAGCACATTTCGTCACACATTAGCTCACAATTGGATGGAACCCCTCAACATCTTGTGACATTTGTATCAGTTTTCTGTTTGAAGTGTGCTTCTTTCGATGAGATTCTTACATGCATGCTCACATGGCTGTAGCTAGGGTAGTGTGGCAAGCACAGCCTCTAAGGTATAGCTCTTGGGACTGATGTACCGCAATGGCTGAGTGAGAAGTTTTGTGCTTTTGACTGATGGAGGAACACTGGCTGTACCCTCTTTATTATTGATCAGGGCTTTAGCCCTATCTGCGAACCTTACTTCTATGTTGGTTGAAATAACCCAGGGCTCCAAAATGTCTGCTTATGTTCCTGTGTGTTCACCCCTTGTTGGCTGCAACATCAAATGATGAGTTGCTTGCAAAGAATGAACTTTCATATGTCAAACACAGCAGATCTAGGATCTTCATATCTCTTCAAATGGTTTGCTTTTAAGTTAAATTCATTCTTGCTTTTAGCAGAAGTCGTCGAGCAATGTACATACATGTGCAAACCAGTCCTCAGTGAAGTAGGTTTTGAATAGTAAGAACTCTATTGTAGCTGGAAATGGAGTGCCATTTTTTTGAAGTTATTGTGCAACAAAATTGTTTGGTTTTTCTCCCCCCAAGCATGCTCTAAAATGATGCATTTGCTGCAGATGTATTGTTACTCCAGCTCTATTGATGTTCTCTTTGCTCCAGGAACCACAGCATATAATGAAACAGGTGGCTAACACACCATGTTATTTTTAGCTACACCTGCCTTTCAAATTACAACTGCTTGTGTCAATTATTCTTCCCCCCCCCCCCCCACCTGGAGACCTCTTAAAGAACAAGGGTTCTCTCTCAAGGGCTGTCTTACACATTACGCATTAAGGAGTGTTGCCTGGCACTCATCCAGAACAATGTACAGAAGCTTAAATAAAGTTTAAAGGCACAGTGAAGTATTTAACATATTGAACTTCTTGGATCTGTGTTTCATTTCTAACAAAGTCACACTAAGTGGGAAGGAGCCTTTGGTCATTGTTTTGTTTTCTTTCCTCCCACCAAAGTATTGTTTTAAGACTAGGGCAAATGCAAGCAAAATACTATTTATGAGCAAATATAAAACTAAGGCATAACACATCAACAGCCAGATACTAATGTAAATTAGATGTTCATTATTAAGGAACTGTGTTTACATTTTTTTAGAAATAGAAACTGCTTTAATGCTGTAAGCAAGAATCCACTTGCAGTTCACAGTACAAAGCATCACTGTCAATACTGTATTAGAACTAATTTCTCTAAGCTGCAATTTAATAGAGGGCCATCTATCTATATGCTTTCACGAAGCCTATTTCAGTATGTTGTCTGCTGGATTTTGTATAAGTATGTTATCTTTAACATTAGATCATTGTTTCTCAAACTGTGGCTTCATGGCACACCAGTGGGTCACAACACAATTGTTGGTAGTTTGTGAAACTGACAGAGTAGATTAGGCTATGTGCATGAAGGCTCAAACAACCTGCTACTTGGGGGAGCACTGCTGCCCAATCACTATTATAACCACAGAGGTAAACTTTTTTTAGGTGGGTCCTGATGCTAAAAAGTTTGAGAACCACTGGCTTAGATCATTGTATACATAAAATCTGAACAGGCAAACATGGCTACAAAAAGCAATGTTTTATGTCCTGGATTGGGACTTTTTAGATTGTGAGCCCTTTTGGGACAGGGAGCCATTTAGTTATTTGATTTTTCTCTGTAAACCGCTTTGTGAACTTTTAGTTGAAAAGCGGTATATAAATACTGTTGTTAATAATAATAATAATAATAGACTTGGGTTCATACATTTCCCACCAAGTGTCCTGTCAGGAAATCACTGAGCTCAATAAAGGGTGAGAAACTGAAGGTATAAAAGGGTCTGACCACAGAAAGCTGTGAGAGGCTTCTCTGGTTAGTCAAGAGCTGCTCTTAATAGCCTAATTGAGAGCAGCCAGTGTGATGGAGAGTGCTGAACTTAGCTCAGGGAGAACCAAGACAACTGATGTCATATACATATATATGGGATAATTCTTAGTTTATCCTTAGTTGCAGTGTGAATTCCTTCTGGCTGCACAACATGCCGAATAGACATAATGGCAAATGAAATGCTCATTAATCTAATTGTCCTTCCTTCTTCCCCATACTTCATGTACGCTTGTCTGACTTATATGTCGAAACAAAATCCTTCTGTATGTTTGTAAAATTGTTGCCTTTAGTAGTTCTCAAGTACAGACTGATCAGCTTATGGGAAGGGCAGAAACCATCCTATTAACATTGTGGTCTCTATAGCCAATTTGTGCCACCTCTATCAGAAAGGTGTATTTTTCTTCTCCAAGCTCTATCCCAGCTAGAAATAGTGCATTTGGATTGCAGTCCGAGATGGTGCTCCCAAAGTGGCCCTGCGGCTCATAAGTACCTTCACCCCTAGCTACTCATTGTGCTTCGTAGCTTTGGGCCAGTGATTATCCTAATTTACCTCATGTCATAGTGGCAACAAACAGGACAACTTGATGAATACAACCTTGAATTACTAAAGGAAGAAAACTTTGAAATACTAAAAAGTACAGAAACAACAAACAACGTGTCAAAATTATATAACCTCTTAACACACTTGCAGTTTACTATAACACATTTCTGAAGAAAATGTCAATGACTTCTTAAAAATTTCTGAGTCATTTTCTCTTGAAACCATTATGATGGCCTTTTAATGAAAAAGAAGGAATGAGCGATAAGGAGCATTTTAAACTCCAAAGCAATTGGAGGGGTGCTGCTGTCAAACTTGCAAATACCCAAAAAACACACAAAAGTGGCAGGCTGAATGGCATTCTTCATCTACACCTGAAATAATGAACCTTCTACTAACTATCCACACCTAAGCAATATGATCAGTATGTCTTAATAAAAAGTTCCCCACTTGCACATGGAAAATAGAAAGGCAGCTGACTTTAGAAGGGTTTTAATAACCACAAATTGTAAACCTGATCCTGTGAAGAATCCTTTATTCTGCTAGATCAAATTGGTATATGATTAAGAATGAGCTGAGCCCCAGGGAAGTCCCTGTTGAAATACCCAATATTGGTCCTCAGGGCAAGCTACTTTTTTCCTTTTTTCATTATTATAATACTCTATGGTGGTTACAGGAACTGAGATAGGTCAAACACCTGAATACACAAGGTGTTAAATAAACCCTGAGTATTTGGCCTCATTTCTTTTTTTTTGCCTGCACTGTTTGGTCAGCCAATGAGCAGAAAGAGATCCCTGAAACATAACTGATTTTTGACTTCCCTTAAACCAACTGTCTGGTCTACTGTTAGGGAACTGCATTATGAAAGCTACATTCATTATATGCAAAATAATTTAAACTCTACTTGGATTCATTATCCATAATTTTAAGGATTTTTAAAAAAGTTTTGTGGGATGTTAAAATCATCTTTCCTACAATTACACTATATACAGTAGCAGAAGGTAGCCTTTGTGTTGTACCTGTAAGTTTCCCTTACATGTATGCCTTACTGTTGAGACTCAAATGTAACACTAAATGGAACTTTTGTCTTCCTCAGTCCTTATTTATCGAAAATACACTGACTAAAAAGACTCCAAGGGAGTGTGATTTGGATTCTCCCCTCCCATTAACAGTGGTAAAATGGATTCACAGGCTCATCTTATGCTTAACTTAGGCTTGCTTCCTGGTGAGTAGGACTGAAGCCTAGCATAATTTACTAAAGAATAAGCCCCAGTGGATTGTGGACCTGAGCAAACATGCATTGTATTGTACTATAAGCAATACAGATAATCAATACATTCCTTAATATCAACTCTTTAAATGTTAGCAGTGCTAAGGGCCATACATAAGAAATCATGAATGTTATTACAAAATGCCAGAATAAGCCATTCAGATAAAATAGGTTTATTTAAAAGTTATTTTAGCGTGAATATGCAAAATACAAACTCTGACAAAATGTTCATTTTCACTTCATAGTTTACAAATATACAAAATAGAAGTCTCCTCAAATTTATATTACATATTTATTAAGTAAAGAACTATATAGAAAAACATTTGTTCCGCTTAAGGCATATTTGGGAATAAACCATTGTACAAATTATTGCACATTGAAACCACAGTGCATTACAGACTGTCTGCATAGAAGATTAAGAGACAAAACACACAAATAAACCAGGTTTATTACCCTGACTTAGGTCGTCAACTGTAGATCGGAAGACAAAAAAGTATTTCCTTGTCAAATATGCAGCAGTTTGAGAACTTTGGCTTCCTTTTTGGTACCTTAAGAACCAAAAGTCATTCAGCACCATGAAAATAGACTTTGAACCACAACTCTGTACCTGAATTTCTTCTTCCTCATTTGACATAGTAATGGCTTTTGGAAGGAAAAAGAAATTGCAAGACTACAACACATTTACAATATTGCATTGAAACAAAATCTTAAGGAAATGCAGGCTGAAGACAGACACAACAAAAGTCACAGTGGGTTCTTCATCCACAGAGTGAACTTGGGCCCCTTCTAGCTCCGCAGTGTTCATGACAGCCACATATTCTATGAAGTCAAATGCTAGGTTAAGTATCTCACTCACTCTCCCTCCTCACCACCAACACTTCAGACATGTTAAAGATTTTGAAGCACATCACATACAGTTTGTTTGCTTGTTCATACTTCCCCTTTCAAAAAAACCAGTTGCAAAACTGCTCTGGGAATTGGGGGGGGGGGTAAGAGGATGTGTCTCAGAAGCCATGGGCATTCTCTGGGTTTTGTGCAACGTTGGACTATGTTTTTTAGAGTTCAGTGTGGGAGAGGAAAATATTTGGACTGAATGTGGCAAAGGAGTTTTCAAAGCATCCCCACTGCTCTACAAATGTCACATCTGTCTTCACCCACAGTCTCCCTATGTAACCTCCCATTCTTCCCTCCCCCACCAGTTTGTGGTAACCCTGATATCCTTGACTTCCAGTCAATTGGCATTCTGTAGTCCAGAAAGATTCAAGTCAGATTAAAAAATGGAATGATGAAACAAAATCCAGTCATTGTCCCCGTTTTTTATAAGTTCCACAATTGCTTTTTTAAAAAAGTTGTCCATTTCTGCTTTTTTTGGAAGTCTTCGCTGGAATTCCTTGTAGTGCTTTAAGTGGAGTTCTCCCCTCTTGTGGAAGACAGTCTTTTGTGCTGTCAAATACTGAATCTCTCGTGGCAGTAAAGGAAAAGTTCACTATATTTTATTAAAAGTGTCTCTTCATATGTAAGGCGAGGTGGTCAGACCTGGAAAATGCTCTGTCACACCTCTGGCACTGGAAAGGGCGATGGCCCGTGTGTTTTCTGTAGTGACGTGTGAGTTCATCGGAGCGTGCAAATTTCCAGCCACATCCTTCCCAGTCACAGTGATAGGGCTTCTCACCTTCAAAAATAAAGAGCCATATCAATTATTTCTGTTTTTAGTGCAGATACTGGGGCAATCAGTCAATATGTCCTGATGAGTAAAAATCTGTTTCAGTGACAGACCTCTGTTATATATAGCTGCACACTCTCTAAATTTATTTATTTAAAAGACCAGAACATTTGAATGCACATGAATTGGTTGAAAGAGTTAGTGAACTGTATTCATGTTGATTGCTTTATCTGATGATGGAAAACCAATTTTTTTCAGAGTCTTTTAGGTGGTATAACATAACTGAGGTAAGACACATCATTTGCTGTGGTGCATACTGTCCATCCTGCAATCTCTTCACTGGTTTTTCAGGTTTTTCAAAAGCCTGTAGAACTTGTTTGATTAAAAGTAATGGGACAAAAGAAGTGAATGAGTTTGCCAGGCCTGTAAATGCTACAGTCCCTTGCCTTGTCACCTGTGGCTAATAAAAATTGCATCCAGGTGACCAGACAAAGGAAGCAGGTTCTTTTTTTCCCTTTTAGGTCATGGATTATTGCCATAGAGGAGTGGGGATAGGCAGCCTAGAAAAAGTCTTTGTGGGCTATTAAGACACTTGAAATGCCTGTGCCCACTACAGCCAGCAATGCTAACTGTCACATGGCCTATATTGTCTGCTGCCAGCCTGTCCAAACTCAGAATATTTAAAGCATACAGACCCAATGGAGATGATTACTAATTGCATGACAATATGATCAAGCATAATAAATTCATTTCCTCAGCTGCTTCCAGAATTAATTTTGCATGTAGGAATTAAGACCACAAAGCCTAGGTAATCTGCACACAGTTAGGGAAAACTATAGCACACAATTAGAACTAGCAAAAGCTTTAGCAATCAAGCAACCTTACAGCTGCACTTTTCAGGGAACTAAAAACACCATGGCAAATCCTTTGCTGTTCATTAATTTTGACAAGGAAAGTCGCCTTTCTTACCAAGACAGGTTACCGTCTCTATTAAGAGTTTCCCAAAACTCATTTTCCTAAGTCTAAGCAATCTGCTACTAAGTTTCATTCTAGCCTGAAGAAAGTGAGCACTTGCACTGATATCAGTTTTTCAAAGAAAAATATCCTAACTTTATTGATGCTCTGCAATCTTACCATACTTGTATGTAGGTGGAAATCAATGAGAACCGTTTTAAACATGTTTAGGACAGGGGTCTTAACTACTTTACAAAGCAATACTAAGTATTCTTTCTCAGAAGTAAGCTGGTTTTCAGTGGAACTTACTGTATTTCACAACACTGTTATTTATTTATAAATTATTTGTTGGGGAGTTCCGGTTCTTACAAATCAGTTTCTCACTGAAATGGAAAGCATACGAACAGTGCAGTTCCAAGCATGGTTACTTGAAGCTATGCCCAATTTCTAATAAACATGTTTAGTGTTAGGGTTTTAGTGCACTTTAATGAACCAATAATTAATAAAATGTTATTTCATAGCAAGAAACCTTAGTAGCAAGAACTGTGATTATTTTTATCACTTTCTATGGCTACCTGGAAAATCCAGAAGTGAATGTTTTCTGAAGCTAATTAACTAAGTCTGTTGCTGACTGGCAGCTGCTTTTATTCAGCAAAATAAAGAAATTAAATTCAGCAGTTTGTGGGATGGCTGTCCTGCTTCAACCAAAATCAAAACAGCTCCAAATTAGAAGGTGGCTTCCAAGATCATACATAGCCAATCAGCTAGCATTTCTTGACTAGAGCAAATCAAAATGAGACCCAAGAATGTAAACCAGAAACAACAACAAGGTCAAGAAAATAAATTATGACTATTTGCAACATCTATTCCCACAAGCAGAAAAACTTCAGTGGTGTTATCAGGATAAACATACTTAATTCACTCTGGACTTTTAGCTACCTTATAATTAACTAGCCACATTGCCATAGCCAGGTAAGCAAAGCTTATGCATCTGCAAAACAATTCTTCCATGGATGAGTCACTTAGCACCATTTTAACCAACTCCTCCTATCTGTAAGCAAAGTCACAATTTTAATGGGCTTTGTATATTTAACCTCGTATCTCGGATAAAGCCTTAACCCACTAGTCAATGCACCAGTAAGATGGAACTATTATTATTATTATTATTATTAACAGTATTTATATACCGCTTTTCAACTAAAAGTTCACAAAGCGGTTTACAGAAACAAATCAAACTAATGTCTAATAGACAAAAACTACTATTTTTTATTTGTGCTTATACAGTTAGGTGAATGGAATACCACAAGGGCACAGAGGCTGGCGACACAAAATGCTCGTAATGTACAGTATTGCTGGACATAAGCAATACTTTTATCAGAAAGCTGAAGATGTTCTGAAAGAATTACTCCTCGGCACGTTAACGCTCATCCCACTTTCACCTCTGGTAAATAGGTCTGTCAGTTTTTAATATTTTTAAAACCTGCAGAACTTGTTTGACCAGAGAGTTTGTCTGTGGGGCAAAGAGTAGAGAGGGGTGCGTGCATGTATGCACGCATGGTAAGAAACCATGACTTTCAAACCCCTTCAATTATCTCAAACTATTATCTGCTTCCAACCAGCCTAAGAGAGTTAAAAGTGGAATGAAAGAAGCATAGCGTACAGACTAATTTCTTTTGTTCCGCTGCCATCTCTCAAAACAGGTTTTTCAAGTTTCAAAATGCTCCACAAATTTGGAAAACTTATGTGCAGGGTTGACAGTGGAATGAGTATACACACCACAGGCAATGGTGTTACCATAGTATCATTTTAAATCTGAAAATTTGTTTCCAGCCATGTTCACCAACCTACATTATGTGTACATACAAAGTTGTAAGTGCAAAGCTCTTGTTTACACATATGTGGCAATATGATAGCTTGTTTCAGACAAGGGCAGTTTTGGCTGCCCAAGATCCTAATAACGTAATTGAACTGGCTTTACCTGTGTGGGTCCGCAGGTGTGCCTTGAGGTGAGAACTCTTTGTGTATGTTTTACCACAACCTGCGTAGTCACATGTATGTGTTGCGGTCCTTTTCCTGGGCCATGATCTCCGTCCCCTCTTCGGCTTGGTCTCTTCAGATAGACAGCTTCCTGAGGGCATCAACTCTAGAGGTGAAGAGGGCGGAGTCAGCATCATCCCTTGTACCAAGCGAGGCATATTTAAAGGCTCTCCAAAAACATTTAGATAGTAAGACTGACCTTGATACTGAAGTGCGCTTGGTGGCAGCTGTTCTGGAAGGAAAGGTGGATATCCAGGGCCAGGGTGGTAGCCTGGAGGAAGCTGAAGAGGTGGGTGACTTAAGCCCTGTGGGGAAGGGTGGCAGTCTCTGCTATTCATTATCTCATCTGGAGTCAAGGGAGGATTAGTCCTGCTAGGCAGCGGCCGTCCCAAAGGAAAATCATGCTGCTGGGCCCTCTGAGTATTCCCATGGGACTGACCAATGGTGCAAGAAGGAGCAGCCTCCTGTTTGATTTTTTGGCACATCCTGGGTACATGGTTATAAATAGGAGGTGGCACAGGTCCATCTGTGCAAGGGGAAATGGCAGCAGCAGGGTTGTTCTTGCTGCCAACACTGACATGGTTATTGTATTCCCCCATGTTCACTGTGGCTTTCACCACATATTTCCCTTGCATGCTGCTCAGCTGGGGTGGTTGCTGCTGCTGCATATAAACCGGGTCCAGATCAGGCCTCATCAGCTCTGCTACAAATCCACCTGAGGGGGACACATCGTTGATGTCAGCCAGATTGAAAGGGGCAGCGGGTGTCTGTTCCCTGTTGTATAGCATACCCCCTCCGCCTCCAGTGTGATCTCCCCTCTGCAGTTGGTAGGTGAAGTCATTCACAGGTGGGCAGCTGCTACTAGCGACAGAGGGTGAGGAGCCAGGAGCAGAGCTCACCACTGCGGCAGCAGCTGTTGGCTGCTCCTGCGGCATCAGAGAGTTGGACAGGATGAAGTCAAAGTCCAACAGCTCATTCAACTCCTCTGTCTCCCTCCTTGACATAGCCCCACCGCTGCTGCTTGTGGTGTTGCTCTCCACCTCGGAAGGGAGGTCGTAAGGCCGTCCTGTGAGCACAGGGGGGATCCGCTTGAGGTGAGATAGTTCTTCCCTCCACTTCTGTGGGGAGAAAACAGAAAATAGTGTTAGTGAAGATTTACCTTTTATTAGGGGATGTTTACTGAATATTTTCCAAAGCCCTTTCTCAGGTAGGAAAAGACATCATGAAACCTAAGCATTACTTAAAGCAGCAAAGAACAAAATCAGGGTCAGAAGACACTAGCAGCCACTCCTTGAAGTGCCTAGCTGAGATAGTACATCGCTGCTTCAAATGAAGGCTTGCATCTGTTCAAATCAGTGGTCTCATGACTCAATAAAATCAAACACTGACTGGAGAACTGCAAAGCCAAACCGTCAAATTATAAAAGTTACCACATGCTTTCTTAAAATCTTCAATAATGAGACTAGGTAAAAATACCTGTACTAGGTGTTCTTTTTTACTTTCAGAATGAGCTTTTAGGGCAAACTATAAGCATTTTCAAGTCACAACATGTAACACAAAATTCAAACACTCAATTCACTCTTTCCATTTTATGTTAAGCGATTTTTAGGGGATAAAGACTTAAAGTAGCAAGTCAAAATGACCATCAGAATGAAGTTTGAAATTGTAGGGTTTTAAATTGTAAATTCTTGAAATGTCTCATTGAAATCTCCACTAAAAAATCATAAGACATGGTAATAAAGTTAAGGCAGCAACTTGCAGCCTTGCCCACTGGGTTACACATTCCGTAGCCATTCTATATATATTATTGGTACAGTCACGTATACAGTCTTGTTTCTAAATCATGTTTTCCTACTTAGATGTATTCAAGACACCACCGTGATAAATATATGTGACAGAAAAAGGGAAGGAATTATGTGGCTTTCTGATGTAGCTGCAAAGCACAAAGATTAATACAAATGAATGGGTTTTGAAATAGCTGCATATACAACATTAACGCATTAGATTGCCTGCATTTCATATCAGACACATGTAGGCGTTCTCAAAAGCAACATGCATTATACAACAGCAGCTGTAGGTACAAGCTAGTAGCTTGAGATGATAGAATGAAAAGCTAGCCTAGGCACATGAGTAGGTGTGTATATTTCCAAAGGCTGTCCATGTATTAAACATAGGCACCCACACCCATGATGTGTGTTTGCGACATGCCACATATTTCAGCTTATTTATTGCACGGTATTCACTCCTGGTATATCGGTTCTCTTTCCATCCCCATTTCTTTCCCTGCCACATGCTGGAATCTCTCAGGATGGCTGTCTGAACACCAGGCAGTGCCTACGCCCATTCAGAAGGTGGAGAGCCTTCACGATCTTTGCCTGCACAATCCAAGCAGTGTGAGGGGCCAAGGAGCAACAGAGACAGGAAAGTGTGTGGGAAAGGGAAGAGGGTGGGTTTTTGTTTGCTTTTTTAGGAAGGTTGGATTACATCACTACAATTTTATTCAGGGCATACCTCTTTTGTGCCCCCCCCCCAATTCTAACTTCCTTTACTGCCTTTCAGTCTTGCTCCTTTTAGGAAAAACGTGATCAGGCAAAAGATTGTTTTGAGGTGCTCAACTGGAGCTCTGTTCAGGGTCGATCCCTTTCCACATTCCATAGGATTTGGGAATTCTGCCTTCTGTTCTTTCTTTTATGCCGCTTTCTTCTGTCAACTGAGTTTCTTTCTTTCTCTGCCTTGACCAAGAAGTGCCCAATGCCTAATTTCTAGGCAAGAGATGCTGAAGCTCAAGTTTGCTTCTGATCTTAGAAGTCCTGTCCCCTACTCCCTGCTGCGTGGGGAGTCACGGTAATTACAGATGGGTGAAGGGGGAAAGGCGCTCTGCACCTGCTGGAGGGCACTTTCGTCTGTTCTTCCACTCCGCGCCCCAAGGCTGAGCATGGGTGGTGAAAACAAAGGCCAAGGCAGGCACCCATTAAGTCAGGCCCAAGTGGTACTAATAACAAGCCCCAGTCAGTACTCACGTTGTTGGCACCTGCTGCTTGCCTCAGGACTTTCTCTCTGCTGGTCGTGCCCGCTGCGAAGGTGGCGATGGAAGGGAGCAGGGTGCCGCTGAGTGCCATGTCAAATTCGCCCAGGGGCGGCTGCCTGCAAGAAGGGCAGAGGGGAGACATCACCCATGGGATCATCCACAGACAGACAGATGAAGTAGGTAGGTAGGTAGGTAGGTAGGTAAGGCTTAAGCACATTTAAACATCAGATCCAAGCATCCTCAAAGGAGAAATTTAAAAATAATAATATAATTAAAAGCACTGCAAGGAATGACACCCACCTCATTAATGTGGCCAGGAGCCAGTGCTGGGTCAGGAGGCGCAGGAGAAACAGGCAATCCAAGTCAAACGTATACAAAACGTATATATCTATATGTATCTATTGCAACGGATTGTTAAGTGTTCTGCTTTTTAAGTCCCCCCTTCAGTCGTCCTCGGGGTGCAAAGCTGCGAAGGAGGCTTGGAGCGACCCCTACGAGGAGCAGCAGCCCCGCCAAGGAGCGGCGGCAGCAGCAGCAGGAACCGCTTCGTAACGAGGCAGCAGCAGCAGCAGCGCGAGCAGCTGGAGGGCGCGGGACGATTCCTGGGGATTCCCTGCGCGCGCTGCTGCCATGAGGGGAGCTCTGTTGGTTCTCCCACAGCCACCGCGCGTCCCTGGGCTAGCTGCTGAGAGGCGGGCGGGCGGGGCTGGCGGCGCTCTTGCTCTCACGCGCTCACCCCTTCTCCCAGCTCAGCGCGCGCGTCGCTCAAACCGCCGAGACTTTTTTTCGGAACTGTCAAGCCGCGCGCCCGCCGCCTCCGTACTTATAAACTCCACGCCGGCCCCGCCCAGCCCCACCCTCCCTCGGGGCCGCGCCCACTCGCGGGGACTCGGGGCGCCGTCGCCCTGGCGACGGGGAAAACACAAACTACTCTTTCTCCAACACGTGGGGGGGAGGGAGAGAGCTCGAGAAAGGAACTAGGGATGGGCCGTGACGTCAGCAGAGCAGCTGGCTTGGAGCGCGCGCCCGGTGCTGACGCCAGCGAGGAGGAGCCCGAGAGGCAGTCGCGAGCCGTCGTCGTTTTTTTCCCTCGCTCTTTCTCGCCCCCGTCTCGCGCACCTGAGGGGGAGGGGAGCTGAATGAGGCGAAAGCGCGCCTGAGTGGAACGTTGGCTGAGGGTTTAGAGCCCAACCCTAGGCATGCCTACTCAGAAGTAAGCCCCATTATAGTCAGTGGGGCTTACTCCCAGGAAAGTGTGGATAGAATTGCAGCCTTAATTTTGCTTCCTCGTGTCAGAACACCGCAAAGGGGCAGTAGACAAGAGTGTCTCTGAACATGTAAAGAGTGCATTCCCCCTCACTGTTCTGTAACCTACCCAGATACACACCCCCACAATTGGGAGTAGTGGAAAGAAGCTGCAATCCTCTCCACACTTACCTGGGAGTAAGCCCCTTCGACTACAATGGGACTTGCTTCTGAGTAGACATGCATAGGATTGGGCTCTAAGGCTCCAGTCCTGTCCGCACTTACCTGGGAGTAAGCCCCATTGACTTCAGTGGAACTTGCTTCTGAGTAGACATGCATAGGATTGGGCTAGAGTTTCCATCTTCATGACAGCCAGTTGAGGCTGGCAGGTTTAAATGGTAACACCTTTGCACCCCTCTTCAGTTGGATTCACCATGTTCACCATATATCACCATTATTCACCATACGTGTGTCCTGCCCTTTGTCCAAGAATCTTGGGGTAGTGTGCATGCAGTGGTTTTACTTTCCCTCACAAAAATATTTCACCTCACAGAAGTGTGTTTACCTCACAACAACAACAACAGTGAAATGGGTTTGCCTGAGACATTTATTTGCCCAGGGCAGTTCATACCTGAGTCAAGATTCAAAGTCAGGTTTCCCTAGTCAAAGCCTAACGTTCTATTACTGTGCCACCCCAATTTATTCAGGATTTTTTTTCTGTTGGTAGGACCTGCCCCACAAATTTCTCAAAAGTGAAGTATAGACTTCCACCCCATTGCTTTTCTGACTGGGGTGAAAGTGACCCACATGTGATATCATTAGGGACACAAGTATATATTAACAAGAGCTATATTAACATGCTACAGAGTGTGTGGAAGCCACATAATATGGTTTGCCACCCTAACCAGTCTTCAGTGTTATCTGGTGAGGCACCCTGGACAATCCCAGTACTGTAATGTGGGGTAGAACTGCAGTTAGTATTTGATCCTAATCACAGTAGGCACACCTGTGGTTTTGCTCTGTGTTCATTGTCCATCATGTCCATTTTGGGTTTGCTGTTGCTGACTGACAGCCCTATCCTATCCACATTTTCCTGGGAGTCAGCCCCATTGACTGTAATGGGACTTACTTCTGAGTAGACATGCATAGGATTGGGCTGTGAAGCCCAGCCTAACTTTCCTGTTCTAGAGCAGTTCTAAAATATAGAAGTTATTCACAGACAGCATTTGGTTGTACAAAATATTATTCTTGCATTCTGCTGTATTCAGAACACTAGAACAGGACTCTTCTGTTTGGAGATTTTTAATCGGTGGCCATCTGTATACTGGTAAAAAAATCTGCCTAGTGTTTTCATAATTTGTTGGGGCAAAAGTAGAGTACAGCTAAAGTTCTGTGCAAAGATCAGTAGCAATCCAGGCTAATTTTTGCCATCACTGAAAGAAAAGTGGAAGAAAGAGCAAAAGAGTAAAAGTGGGTTGAAGTCTAGGAAAGAGAAAGGAAAACCATGTTGAAGGGTTGAAGGAGGAGAGGGATTTCTCCTGTGATGGAAATTACAACAGCTTTAGATATCATTCATCTGTGTCACAAGCTGGGATGTGTCACTTAATTGCAACTAATTGTCCTGCCTCTGCTTTAGCTGTTAAAAGGGAGAAAGAACATTTTGTCTGTTCTCTTGATGACAGGCACTTTGCTGTTTCATGAGGAGAGTCTTTGCTCTTCTTAGCTTCCCAAACTGGCTGTGTTAGCTTGTGTTCTTTCAGTCATATGTATAGCTGGCGCATACTGTTCCTCTTGCCCTTAATTGAGGCAATTTTAGTACATTTTACAATTGCCTTCCAGAATATGAATGGGGACAGCAAGCAGAATAGTCAACTACCAGAACAAGTAATTTCACTTTATTGCACTGGAATCATATTTATGTAGTCTTCAATCTTGGCTTGAGCATGCTTATATGGAACTTTGTTCCATTGAAATCTGTTGTGGTGGATACTATGTGGAAGAGAACTTTGGCTACTGAAAATGTGTAGAATGTAGGAATGGATGGTATAGATTCCTGATAATTAACTGGATGCACTAATATGTACCACTTTTAAAGAAATTTTAATTCTTCTTAACAAAGCACTTCAGAGAATTATATGGAAACACAGCCATGTTAAACTTTGTTGCCCTGGCTAACATTAATGTTCATTTTTTAACCCTTTGAAGTGCCTGAGGATGGAATGTCATAACATTTAGTTATAATCGTGTTGAGGACCTAGCTGTAGGTGCCCTGTAAAAATCTGAATTCATATCAGCAATTCAAGTTGAGGAAAAGATCCAGAATTAGTACTTTTTTCTTGTATTCTGTTTGTGGAAAAGGCATTGAAGTTTCCTTCTTCTGACAGATTTTCTGCCTTCCTGTACAAGTACAGTTGGCATCCTTCAGTCTCGGAAGACTATGGTATTGCGCTCTGAATGGTGGTTCTGGAACAGAGTGTCCTCCAGAGCACAAAGCCTGGGTAGAGTAGATATGGAGGATAGACTGTTACCCATGCAGCAAATCCCCCCTCTGGTGGTTGGCAACCTTCAGTCTCGAAAGACTATGGTATAAGCCTACAGCACCCAGTACTCTCCACGTCGCTGAAATGGTCCAATGGAAAGGCAGAGGCCAATACGGTTGGTTCCAGCGGCGTCGCAGGAGTTGCCAAACGTGACTGTGTTCAGCCATGAACTGCCTCAGGGACTCCGGCTCCGGATTTTGCCTCGAGGTTGACTCCTGAAGCCTTTTCCATAACTGGATGTAGCCACAAGGCAGTGGAGGTTTGGGATCAGAGTTTTCCTTCTCTCAGATGAGCTGCCTTCCCAGGCTAACGAGGCCCATCTACCCGGTGGCTGTTTAGTCGCCTCTTACGACAAGTACAGCCAAACTGAGGGCCTATTCTTATCCCCCAGCCCTCAGGGGTCTCACAAGTACAGTACATACAGGAAATTATAGTGAAAGAACTAGGGAAATACATGTATAGCTGAGTCCATGCAGATAGCATGGTTTCAGTTTGTCTCTGGCTTGTTGTGAGCAATAGTACTATATATATTTCATTTGTGTAAAAATGAAATAAAAATACCAGCTTCAAGTGGCGCATGCAGCTGTAGATATGACAACACAAGAAAAATTGGAACACCAGAATCGAATTCCTGTCAAATCTTTTGTGAGGTTTAAATATAAGCACTATTTTTTAAATTTTAAGAAACAAAAAAATTGCTGCCATAAATATATATGACAAGTAACACCATATTGAGAATTAGCCCATTTTTGCTCAGTGTATAGGTAAACACATTTGATCCCTGTTGCATATATGCAATGTTGGGTAGAAATGGTTCAAAATAAGTTTGGAATAACATGTAGATAATAATTGATAGGTATGCTGACAGCCCCAGGATCACTGTGTGGAGAACAGGGTGACATCAACAACACAGTTGGCCATCCTTGTTTTAGAAGTATGATGTTTCTGGACAAAAAAGTATAGCTTCTAGCAGAAGCATACCAACTTCTTTGCTTTTTATGTTTTAAAAGGCAATTTTATTTTCAGCTTGATTCTTCAAAGAATGAGGGTTGGCCTCATAAATAATACTTGAGACTGGTCAGATATTTAAAGATTATGAACCTCCCTTCTCATAGTCTATTATTTCTAAACAGGTTAACCTGGGGGAGTTAAGTTCTGCTCTATATAATTTATAAACATGAGAGTGAGTAACCTTTGATGACTAAATTATACCATGAAATAATAAAATGCTCAGCTTTCTTTCAACAAACTGGTATTTCAAGTTTTGCCATATTAATCATATCTCTGGCCACTGAGAATGGAGATATTTTTGCACAAATGCCATGTCTTGACAGAAGATGTGATGAAAACTATTAATGTAAAATGGTAACTGCAGAAACATGAGGAATGAAACAGAAGCTGTATCCAAACAGGCAGTTTCTATAGGCTACTTCATTGTTCACAATGCTAGTGCACACCACATGAATATTTCAGTGATATATATATATATATATATATATATATATATATATATATATATATATATAACTGCAAGGGTGGCATCAGAGGTTGGACACTGACTAATGGCTCATACCCATCAACATGACCACCTGGCCAGACCAAGCCCTAAACCCTTAGTACAATTGGTTATGGTGGCACTCACTGAACTATTGGGAGTAGACAATGTTTCAGGGCTTTGTCCCAGGATCCCCAGCAGCCTATACTCCTATTGTTTATTTTTCCCCCCATGGAAATCTTAGTGTTGTACAAACTTTTGTGTGCTTCATCAGGGCAGTCACCTTGCATGATTCTCCTTCCTGACAATTATTCTACTCCTAGTTCATTTCAGAGCCTTTAAAAAATTTGCACCTAAAAATGTCCTTTCAGAAAAACTGAACTAGCAGATATACCACTACCCTATGTATGCAGGGCTGGCCCAAATGGGTCTACTGCCTAATACCACCCCAATCCTCTGCTATGGCGTGCACATGACCGCCTCCAGAAAAATGCCCCATATCTTATCACCATACTTCTTCCTTCCTTACATGATTCTTTTTCAAAAACAGGAACAAAGAATGTCCAATTTTGTTTAAAGGGAACACATGAGAAAGAAGCAAGTTGAGGGGGTAAGGAAGCACTCCGTCTTTGCAAAGTCCCTTTAAATTTTAAACAGAGTGGGGAAGGAGTGTTTCCCTATCTCCTCACCTCTATGGTCCCTTTAATCAACACTGGAAGTCCTTCACTTCCTGTTTTTGGAAAAGGCCTTGAAGAGGAAGGAGCAAGGCAAAGAAGTGGATCAATGCAATTCCATCAATGGTGGGTGGGAGGGAGGGAGGGAGGTAGCTGCAGACTTGGGGTGAGAACTTGATGAGAACTTGTCCCACTTGATGAGAACTAGATCATTTGCTTCATGGACGGGCTGGTGCTGGATGCATGGTTTTTTAAAAAGTGCTGTCCAAAAATCCAAAAAAGTGCTGTTTCACACTTGAAAGAGAATGTCTTGAAAAATAAATTGCCAAAGGTTTCCAGCATCCTTTAAAAAAATCAATAACCCAATCCTACACAACTCCTGGTGCTCCTGATGCTGTGCCAATGTGGCACCTGATGAATCTAGTGGGGGAGTTTCTGCCTCTGGAGGCCTCCTTGGAATAAGCACATGCCAGCTTGCTAGGTTTACTTGGACCTGTACCAGTTATATAGCTGGCACAAGTCCATGTGGACCCAGGTAGGCCAGGAAGAAGGTTAGGATATCTGTGTGCTATGCTGCCGCTGATACTGCCACCTTCTTGGCTGTAACCTGCCTCCTCTGTTCCATCACCTTCCTGTCCACCCCCTCCGTCCCTCACTCCAACATCTTGTGCTGACTTGCTGAGGAGCATCCCCGGTCTGCAGGTGTGCAGACCTGATCTGCCTGCAGCTGCCTACAGCGATGGCCAGGTCACACCAAATGGCTTGTTGCTTTTTGCAACACTATTACAGAGCCTGATCCTATGCTGTCAGCACTGGCCCAGCACTGGATCTACTCTGCTGGATCCAGAGCCCCATGTCGGGCCTCCCTGCCCGACACAGGGCTGCTTTACTCTGCACCTGCTAAATAGCCAATGCAGACCTGAGTAGCCCCATTGTGTGTGTGTGTGTGTGGGGGGGTGTCTTCCTAACCCAAGGGAAGGGAACAAATGTACCGTTCCCCCAAGGAATCACCAGTGGCTACCCAGCAGTCAGTGGTAGCAGTGGCAGACATATTGGCGCCACTACCATCTGGGCACCAGGCAGCTCAAGATTGGGCTGCCCCACCATCAGAACAAGTGTTCTGGCAGCACAAGGCCCAAATAGGATTGGGCTGTAAGCCCCTTACAAAACCACAGTATTTATGTACAACTTCACAGGCATCTGATAATCCTATAAACTATAAACTTAATCCTATAAACTATAAACTTCACAGGCATCCTTAAATCCTATAAACTTGGGTCCCGTTAGGGAGAAGGGCGGGATAAAAATAAAGTTTTATTATTATTATATTATAAACTAAAATATCTACTCTTGATCATGATATTTATTGGTGCTATATAAACTCCCACAATGGTCAAATTTATTTATGTATTTAAGAATTTTTATCCCACACTTTCTTCCCCACTGGAGCCATGTGAGGCCTGCACCGTTGCTCTGGTTGTGCGAGGTCCAGGACTCACTGCAGGCTGCCACTCTTGCTGATAGGTAACAAAAGCATGATGAGATG
The DNA here is from genome assembly GCF_035046505.1 of Tiliqua scincoides. Taxonomy (NCBI): domain Eukaryota; kingdom Metazoa; phylum Chordata; class Lepidosauria; order Squamata; family Scincidae; genus Tiliqua; species Tiliqua scincoides. The sequence goes on along the minus strand of NC_089822.1, from coordinate 91,438,396 downwards.
AGATCTGGAGTGGGTCAAAGATAGCCAAGCAGAAGCCTGGGTGGCAGTGAGGGAAGGTGGGGTGGCCTGACAAAGCCTCAAAAGAGCTGACTGCTTGCTGAGATCAGATTGGCTAATGGGGAGGCAGGGTAGCCTTTTTAACCATAGGTGTAGGCAAGAGAAAAGGGGGCTGAGAGGCAGTGTGAGTAGCATTCCCAAACAGAAGATCATACATCATTCTCCTTGCATCACACATCACTCTCCTTGCATCACACAGGAGAGACCAGGGGGAGGTGGAGGGACTGGTGGTGCTGGGGTCAGATCCAGTGGTGCCAGTTTCTCATGGGACCCAGGCCACCTGGCCCATGCCCTAACCAGTTGGGGGAATCCACAGCTCCACTCCCCAGGACTACCCAGGGACCCTGACCAGACAGCCCCAAAATAAACTTACTTGAAGGAGGTGAGGTAACAGGTCTATCCACCAACCAGACCAAGGTGGAACTCTCACAGCCACCTCCAGAGAATCAGAGGAGGTGATCAGAAACAGCAACATGCTGGGCTGTGAAACAACATGCACACAAATGAGTGTTAAGAGTGCTTGTGGAATAAAGAAGCATAAGCCTGTCCTGAGCCCGAGTGATCAATCGGCATGGGTGGAGCAGACTAGCAAAAGGGGCTATGTCCAGGCACGGCCTACTTGACTTTCACCTCTCCATGGAGGTTATTTCCAATCTTTGAAATAACGGTAGGATTCAAGACAGCACAACAGTGTATCTTCCTGTTGAGTTTCTGTGAGAAAAACTGGGGCAAAACTGGGAATTTGGGCTTGATTTTGGTCAGGTAAATTCTTATGCACTAAATACTAGTCTATTCAAAAAAATTTTTAATGAGTTTTTGGATTTAAGGATTTTTCTCAGCTCATGATTGTTTTGAGTTGCACAGTGAAAATCAAGTTGACTAATTACTGTTCTTTTTCACAAACTTTTTAACAAGACACAGTTGCAATATATTGTGACATTTTTTTTCTTTCCAGGAAACATCGACAAACATAGTTTTTCAGAATTCTTTGTGTGATGAGTTCTATTAATTATCCAGACTATTTGCATTAAGTGTAAACTGTTACTGTTAAACACAAAAAGCTACAATTTTATACACATTTTTGTGGGAATAAATCCTGTTAATTTCAGTGGAGCTTATCTTAAAGAATTATTGTAGATATACAGTGCTTGCCTGAGATTCTCAGTACAGTAAGGGCCCAATGCTATGCAACTTTCCAACTCTGGTGTAGCCAAAATGCAGTCCTATAGTAAGGGAACAAATGTTCCCATACCTTAAGAAGGCCCCAGTGACTGCCCCTCCACCACAGGATGCAGTGCGCACCTCACAGGCACAACTGCACCAGCAATGGAAAATTGGATAGGATTGGGCCCTCAATTGTTTTAAGGCTGTAATTCTATTCACACCTACCTAGGAGTAAGAACCATTGAAGATGGTAGGACTTCTGAGCAAACATGATTAGAATCTGGCTGCATACCACCTATATATATATTTTAATCACATTGACAAAGAAAAGTAAGTACTCTGTCCTTTGTTCTAGTCTTTATATTAATGTGGCTTTTTGGGCCATCTAAGGGGCCCATCACTGGGTCAAGGAGCAACAACCACTGCCTGCAGACTGGTAAGTTGGGATGTGGGGGGGAGGTGTTCTGGGCCAGGGGGAGGGCATGGCGGGGGAGATCCAACATGGGTCTCCTCTAATCTGCACCAGCTCAATAGCGGGCGCAGATCCAAGGAGACCCATCGGGGCCACTTCAGGATTACACAGGGGAAGGGAGCATAAGCACCCTAACCCAAGACCTGGTGCTGCTTCCCAGCCCCATGGGATGCAGCAGTTGCCATTTCGGCACTGCTGCAGCCCTGAGTGCTGGGGAGCATAGGTTTGGGCTATTAGTTTTTTACTCACCACTCAAGTCAGTACATGTTATACAGCTATGACTCAACACCAGGTTGACTTTGGGGTCACTTTAGAGTAGATTAATAAAATAGTCTATAATTTATACTTCAGTCACCATATAAAATACTCACCACCTTTTTTTAAGATTCTGCATCACCTAGTTGAAATCCTGCCTAAGAGTACCCTGGAAATCATACTTTCACTTCTCCCACAAAAAAAACAGTGATTTCTGAATGATGTCTTTAGATCAAATAGCAGGCTGAACAAGTTTTGTGAGGGACTTGCAGGCAGCTGATGTAGTGATGAATGGTGACTTTCAGGTCATAGATGGGCGACAGGTATCAACAGATTTCCTATACTTTTAATAGCTGTAAAGGCATTGTGATTTTGGAAAGTGCACCTTGTCATGCAAGGGCTGAATAAAACTACACCTGTTGAAACTCTCCCTTTTACACACCTATTAAATGTACAGAATAGCCTTGCTGCATATCATCACCTTTCTTGGTATATTTTGAGACATGCAGAAAGACCAATTTCAATTGCAAGTCACCTTTAATAATATGTTTTAAAAGTACTGACCTAATTCATTCACTGTGGCTGACATTTCATGGTGATAACCTGCTTTAGGTGTATATTACATATATTCAAACAATTATGTTACCAGTAGTTGATATTGGCAGTGGTTAGGTTATCCCATGGTTTTACTGCAAGAACACAACAGAGAAGGTATTGCACTGTTTAATTCAGCAAACACTGTTGTAATATATTTGCTGATGTAGTATAGGCACAGAAGGTGATAAACCATATCTTATGGCCCAATCCTATTGGTCCACTGCATTGCTGGAATGCATGTTCTGATAACGTGGCATGCTTTATGGCTGTTGCAAAAGGTGATGCACCATAGAGCGCATTCTGACCGCCGCCGCCGCCAATGGCAAGTGGTATGCCCACGTGATGGTGACCACCACAGGACCCCCAGCTCTGGTAAGTTGGTGCAGGGATGGGTGGTGGGAGGGGAGTGGGAGAAATGGGGATGGGAGGGGAACAGAAGGAATAGGGTGAAGACCAGGGTGGGGAGGGTTGCATGTTGAAGCTGGGGAGGGAAGTGGTGGCAATGGTATTGCTGATATCCTATCCCCATTCCCTACCTTGATCTAATTACCTAGGTTCATTCAGACTTGCACCAACAAAATGGATGGTGCAGATCTGAATATACCCAACAGGGCAGGTACGGCCTACACCAGGGCATGGGAAAAAATCTTACCTCACAAGGCCTTTGCAGCTCAAAACTCCACATGAAATGCAGTGAGTGTTATGTTGGCATGGCTGCATTGGCACTGGGAGAGTTAGGGAAGATTGGGCTGTTAGATACTTTGGTCTGAACCAACTCTAATTTGACACATTCACTTGAAACTAGTGTCAATTTATCAAATGTTCCACTGAAAATGGTGGGCACTGATTCCAAACTATGCATTTTGAACAGAGATTTGACAGCACCTCAGACAATTTTCTATAAAAATTTATTGCTGTTTAAAATTTCAATATTCACTCTTGTAGTGAGCTGTTGAACTTTTAATTCCTATTGTCAGAGTAGGTAGTTTGTGTGTGTGTGTGTGTGTGTGTGTGTGTGTGTGTGTGTGTGTGTAGATTAGCTAGTGAAGAAAGCCATAGCCCTGGCATAAGATTTTAAAAAGTGTTAGCATCTGAAGGGTGGCCTTATTGAGGTAGGTGTTAGGGAGCTGCAATAATTTACCCCTGCTAATTGGGTAAGAGGCACTTTTTTCAAGTGGGTGCTCCTCTTTTTAGCAAGGGGAGAGTAACTGGCCCACCTCACCCCAGCAGTGTCTTTTCTAGTGGCTGTCTGCTGGTGTTCTTTTTGCATCTTTTTAGATTGTGAGCCCTATTGGGACAGGGAGCCATTTAGTTATTTGATTTTTCTCTATAAACCGCTTTGTGAACTTTTTGTTGAAAAGCGGTATATAAATAATAATAATAATAATAATAATAATAATAATAATAATAATAATAATTAATAATTTAAAACTCAACAATATTTTTGCCTGAAACCGACTTACTGACTTGTGTTATTGTTCTTGATTTAATGTAAGCTGCCTTGGATGTCCACATTAGTGGGGGACAGGCAGAGTGAAAATTTATTAAATAAAAAAAAGTTGGTGTATTTGGTTTAAAACACATATAATTATGCTAATTTTTAAATTATGTTTTTAATTAATGTTTTTAACCATTGTTGTAAGCCGCCTTGGGTCCCTGCGGGGAGAAAGACGGGATATAAATAAAGTTAATAAATAATAATAAAAATAATAATAATAATTTTTCCTGATCCATTCTGAGACTATGTCTTAACTGACTCACTTTGTGATAACCCCTGATAGAATTAAACAAGAAGAACAGTCACATGAAATCTTTCTTGGCTACAGACTACTTCAGGCACATGAAGGTAACTATTGTAGCTCACAACCAATTAGGGCCCAATCCTATCCAGCTTTCGAGCACTGATGCAGCTATGCCAACAGGGCATTCCCTGCATCCTGCAGAGGGAGGGCAGTCAGAGGCCTCAAGGTAAGAAAATGTTTGTTCCTTACCTCAGAGCTGTGTTGTGGCTGCATCGACACTGGAAAGTTGAATAGGATTGGGCCCTCACAGCCCAATCCTTTGCATGTCTACTCAGAAGAAAGTCCCATTAGTGTCAATGGGGCTTACTCCCAGGAAAGTGTGGATAGGATTGGGCTGTCAGTCTCTAAGGTGACACAGGACTTTAAAATATTTGATAGGTTAATAATTGCAAGTTTGATTATGTGAAAGAGAGTTTCATGTCCCTGAAAGTACCTTTCCTCTGATTTAATGCTGCATCTGGTGGTATATAAGTTGGTGTGTCATATAGTGCCATGTATTCTAAGAAAGTAAATTTATTTGTGTTGGCCGTATGACACTGTGTGCTGCACCCACAATAAAATTATCTTATTACACTAATAACAATGACAGAAATCAAAATGGCTGAAGCTTCATTCATGCTGCTACTAAAGCTATAATCTTAAGCACACTTATTTAGAAGTAAGATAGTCCCATTGAGCTCAGTGGGACCTCAGTAAAGGTACATAAGATTGGACTGTAATGTAAGACTGCGGTCCTAAATGTGCTGGGAAGTAAAATTCAAAGGATTTATTTCTGAGTTAGCATGGTTAGGATAATGATGTTGATCTCTATATTCTGTGACATATATTTGTCTATCTTCTTTGGACGTGGAAGCCCAGGTTTATGAACAACAATGTCTACATAATTTTATTTCTAAATATTATTTATCTGGAATAGAAGTTTATAGTCTTCTGGACAGGATGGAATTAACTCACATTTGTGCTAACTCATATTTTTCTGAACTCATTCGAAGCAACCCAGTAAGTGGCTACAGTTTGATGTACATTCTTACAGTAGCCTATCTGTATCAAGCTGCAAAAGAGTAACATATATGCATATACTGTGAATGCATTTATTGATAAATTGAATAGGAATTAAGGACCCAGTCCTAAGGTGTGTACATGTTTATTTTGGAAAATATTTATATTTCACACTTCGTTATTACCCTCTTCTAGGGAAGTTATTGCAACTGTTTTTCATGGGAATTTTCTTATATGGTAGTGTGCTTGGGAGTAGGGCCTTAGGGCCCAATCCTATCCAACTTTCTAGCACTGGTGCAGCTGCAATGCAGACCAGAGATAAGGGAATACATGTTCTCTTACCTTGAGGAGGCCTCTGTGACTGCCTCTCCACCAAAGGATGCAGCTGACATCCCACTGACACCACTGCACTGGCCCTGGAAAATTGGATAGGACTGGACTCTCACTTTCCATAATAAAAGCTGGAAGAGTGAATTGATGTTTCCTATTCCAAAAATAAATATTTTGCTTCAAGAGTTTGCCTTAAATGTCTCCAGATTTGCTTTGGCATTTATATAGCAGCAGGATACCATTATCCTATGATAACATTTTCTTGCACAGACATGATAGTTTAATTAGAGCAATATGGAAAGAACATTAGTATCTTTGACATAGACTTTGCATAGTGAGTCATTGATACCATAACTACAGACAGATTTTTGGCTTCATAATGTACAGTAGGACTAAGATTTGGAAGTATAAAATTCCTTTCCACTGGAATGGCAGTTTTCCAGGTGAAGGTGGCTACAGGGCTAGTCTCAAGGGTTGGCACCACTGGGCAGCCGCTACTGGTTTACAGTTGATCTTAGAGATGGCTTCTGCACTTATAACCTTTGTGTAGTGACAATGGAACTACTGTCTTGTTAAGCCCAGCTCAAGCTGAGCTGGCATCTGAAGTGGTGTCCAAATTCCAACTACCCCCCTTTTTAGCACATGTGCTGGCATGCATGCACCTGTCCCTTTACTGCTCTTCCACTTCCTCCCTTGTCCACAATTTCTCCAAGACTGGTCAGGCATGGAGAATCCTGGGGGCATAACCTCCAGAAGAAGAGCAGTTGGGAACTGGACCACAGTCGTTACCTCTTCCAGCTTCACTGCCATGATCTTCAGCAATGATTCTAAATGAGGAAGTAAACAGTGGTGCAGAAGGGAGCTGGGGCAGCAGCAGGGTGGAATGGCTGGACAGGTTGTGGGAAGTAGAAGATGGACACTGGGTGCCAGGTATCCCATGCAAGTTTGCTGCTTTTTCCATCATGGCACTCACTTATTTGGTCTCATGGGGGGGGGGGCTGACCCTGTCTCTCAGGGCCCTTTCAGGGCATAAGTTTCTTGTGAATTATGTCTATTATGTTTGACTGTGAGAATGTAGTGGGGAGATGTAGATATAATCTTCCTTCAAATGCCCCATACATAAAAGCTAAAAAAATGTAACCAAAACTCAACTTATTACTATGATATTTTTTGTTACAGGGATGAATTTGTAGAAAACGAAGACATTTTCTGAAATTTTAGGATTAATAAGTACCTGTATTTAAAAGTAAGTAGTGTTGCCTTTTTACCTTTATTCTAATTTTGATATAAGCCCAGCAAACACAAGGAAGAGGCAGAAATACTCGTTTGCTCAGAGGGAAGTCTAATTGCTTTTAATGACTTTAAAAACTTTAATGAATTTTAATTTATACAGATCAAGGCTGTCAGAATAAATGCATTCCTATAAATATTCATGCTGTATTTTATTATTTTAGAGGAGACTAAAAAATTCTCACTTTTTTTGTTTATGCTACTAGATATAGAGAAGACGCTCTGTTATGTTAATTTCAACATGTCTTCTGTCAATAATCTTGTAGTACCTTTGTGCTAAGTAATAATCTTACTACCTCTGTGTAGTAAGATATGTTGGGCAGATGCTATAAATTTAACAAACAAAGGATGAAAAAGAAGATAAATGAACATTCGTTCTGGTTAATAATTTCAGGAACCAAATAGGCACTCCTTGAAGAAAGTAAACATCGTGGACTGAATCTGTGATTTTTTACTCACACTGAATCTTCTTGATTGCCAAAGAATGCTTCCATCCGTAGGTAAATGCTTCCACTTTGACAATCACTTTTGATTGCATTACAAAATATGTCATCTTGTCAATGTGTCACAAAATTGTCCAGACTCATATTTTGGGTGAAAGGTTTGTCTCAAAGAGTTAGATTCACAAACACTGGAAACTTCAAAGTAAATCTATCATACAAATGTGCCAACTTTTCTCTGTCCACAAATTTCCTTTCTGTGTTTTATTCCAAGTGGTATTTGCTGACATTCTGTGACAAGAACTAATCTCAGGCTGATCTAGTAGAACCACAATCATTCTTTTAGGTCTATCTTCTCATTATCAGAGATGATAAGGATATTTCTGCCTGCCAACCTAGGTATAAACTATCTTCAATGAATTCTAGTTGACATTCAAGTTCTTGTCTAATGCTGTTATCCCTGAAACTGTCTTGTTAGGGCAAACCATAGTCATTTAAGTGAAACTTCTGCTGGTACAGCAATTTGAGGAATAATTTCCAAGTTAACTTTAAACCCATCTGGAATCTGATTCATATAACGTAGGATAACGTAGGATGGATTTATGTAGAGACAACTTGGAAAACCACAACTATCTATAAATCTTGATCTATAAAATATAAATCTGAAGGTTTATGAAGAGCCACCATGTTATTTTTGGAAAACGGTGAGGGAAGAGGCATGGAATCCTTAGATAGCTTAGGGTTGTTTGATTTTTTAAAAGTGAGGATTTTTGCATTTTTTCCTTCTATCAATCTTTTTGTATATGTTATTTTGAGAGCATAGTTAGCCTACAGAAATGATAAAAGGCAGAAGTGTTTGAAAAGTGACTATTAGACCCTTGGTGGTATGTATGGCGAGAAGGAAATTCATTCTCTCCCCATACATTGTTTTCATCCAGAAAATCATCCCTTGAATTTAAAACAAACAAACAAAAACTATTTTTCACCCTCTAATGAGAAACCACTACTATATTTTTTTGTGATTTTTACAGTCAATATGTAGCAGAATTCTTGCGGAATTTTGTTGTATGAAGCAGAGGCATAGCTAGGTCATTTGACAGCTGGGGCCCATAAATTTTGACAAAATTATTTTTAGAAATAGTCATGACATGAAATGAATAATGATAATGCCCAGAACATAAACACAATGAACATTTTCAACTTACAAGGGATGGAAGTCAGTACCCTTTCCTGCTGTTGCTCCCCTGTACATAGTACTCAGTGACATACATACTACCCCTTCATCTGGAGGTTCTGTGCTCCCGAGGCTGCTGGAGACCTTATATATAGTATCTGCATGCAGACTTTTGCTAGACTCTCCCTAGAAATGGAGTTCAAGAACTGTTCCCCCAAACCTTTATAGTCAGTCCAGGGTACCCAGAAGGGTAAACTGGAGAGAATGATGTGCAGTTAGGGATTTCTAGACCAGACAAAATGCTGAAACTGGGTTGTGATTGGCATGCCAATTACTTACAGCATGCCAATTACTAGATAAAATTGGAAAATATGACATTTTAATTTGGGGGTGTGAAATTTACCTCATACCACAGGTTAGCATTCCAGCTAAAAATTTTCTTCTGCAAACTGGGCAAGGGTGCTTGCAAATTTAATGATTCAAAAATTTTCATGACCCTCCAAAAATTGGCTCATGACGCACTGGTGGGTCCTAACCCACAGTTTGGGAAGCACTGGGCTAAGAGATCCCAACAACACCGAAGTAGTTGCTGGGGCACATTCAACCCTATTTTAAAAGGTGAAGTCAAACACTTGCTATGAATCTCATTATGGCAGTAAGGATAACTGTTGCTAATATGTGGATAAAATAGACTAGCACCAAAAGTGCTATCATGACTGATTGAGAAAATCTTGGTTTGTGGTACTCATGAACAAAATCACATGGGTAAAAAAAATATTGGAATGGTAATCAGAGAGCATTGGAACAATTTTAGGAAAATTGAAGCCTATTTATAAACTTCTGGAACTTACTAATGCCCATACAAGCTATAACTCATAGTGTTGAGGTTTTAATTAAATATCCTTAAAACAAATCACTATGAAGATAGCTAAATTGAGAAGAATTAAGGGGTATCAAAACTGTGTGACTACGGACAAGAACAGTTTGACTTCTCCTTTACCAGCCTACAAGCTTCATTTCTGCTAAGTGATTAGATCTACTTTCCGCCCTATCCTATGATCAGGCTGCTCTGCCAGAACTAGTGTTCCGACAGCGCACCCCTACCTACAGCATTGCAAAACACAACACCAAGTAGTGCGTGACTAGGCTACTGCTGGAAATGACAAGTGGCGCCTTTATTGTTTTCTATAACGCTGATCACACTTTGTGATAAATTAGAAATCATTGTAGGATCAGTGTTTCCTGAAAGTTAGGTACAGAGCACCCTAATGTAGGAGGGCACTATACAATTGCCCAGGAAGATGCCAATGAAAGTTGATTACATCTTCCAAAGTCGAGGGCAACTTCCTGATTGCCACAGGTATGCCTCATGAATGATATTTAAAACCTGCTGCAACTTACAGAAAGTATCTACAGAAATGATTTGTCATCATATAGCAACATTGCTCTGCTGTGTTGTGTAAATAAAAGATGATATGTATCATCATCCATTGTGCAAAGTCAGTATTATAAAGTTCATCAGACTAGCAAATGTTGCTTGTACTACAGAATGAAAAGTAAATTTCCATTATAGTTCCAAAAGTATCTCGTTGATAGAAAAGATGTGAGGGAATGTTTGTAATAGGTATATCAAGTGTCTGTGTACACTGTGCGGCACTCCTTTAAAATGTTGATGGGGCTGAATGTTGCACTGAGCCATGTCTGGTATAATGTGTGCAGCTCTAAAATGTTCCTCTAAGCCAGTGATTTTCAACCTTTTTCATCTCGCAGCACAATGACAGGGCATTAAAATTGTCAGGGCACACTATCAGGTTTTTGACAATTGACAAGGCACACCATACCGCCAGAGGGAGCTCACATCCCCCCATCGGCCCTACTAATAAATGATCTTCCCTCAAATTCCTGTGGCACACCTGTGGACCACTCATGGCACACCAGTGTGCCACAGCACAGTGGTTGAAAATGGCTGCTCTAAGCGTGTGCCTGGTTTTCAAAGCCATCTGAAAATAAAGTTGACCAATTGGTTGACGGAAAATTCATCTAATGATAAAAATGTCAAAAATGCAGTTTCTGGGTCAATAATCTTCCATGTGATGTCCACCCAGGCTCCTCAGCATCATCAGATCTTTCCACAAGGACATGAAGGGCACTGTTGTCTTCGATGGCTCCACATCAGACCCTTTTGACATCCGAAGCGGAGTGAAGCAGGGCTGTGTTCTTGCACCAACCTTGTTTGGGATTTTCTTCGCTGTCCTGCTGAAGCAGGCCTTTGGAACTGCAACAGAAGGTATCTATCTCCGGACCAGATCAGACGGAAAGCTCTTCAACCTCTCCAGACTGAGAGCAAAATCCAAAGTCCAGCTGAAATGTCTGCGTGACTTCCTCTTTGCCGACGATGCAGCTGTCACTACCCACTCTGCCAAAGATCTCCAGCAGCTCATGGATCGTTTTAGCAAGGCCTGCCAAGATTTTGGACTGACAATCAGCCTGAAGAAAACACAGGTCATGGTTCAGGATGTGGACTCACCTCCCTGCATTACAATCTCTGAGCATGAACTGGAGGTTGTCCATGACTTTGTGTACCTTGGCTCAACGATCTCCAACACTCATTCTCTCGATACCGAGCTAAACAAGCGCATCGGTAAAGCAGCTACCACGTTTTCCAGACTCACAAAGAGAGTCTGGTCCAACAAGAAGCTGACGGAACATACCAAGATCCAGGTCTACAGAGCTTGCGTCCTGAGTACACTTCTGTACTGCAGCAAGTCATGGACTCTTCGCTCACAACAGGAGAGGAAACTGAGCGCTTTCCACATGCGCTGCCTCCGACGCATCCTCGGCATCACCTGGCAGGACAAAGTTCCAAACAACACAGTCCTGGAACGTGCTGGAATCCCTAGCATGTATTCACTGCTGAAACAGAGACGCCTGCGTTGGCTTGGTCATGTCGTGAGAATGGATGATGGCCGGATCCCAAAGGATCTCCTCTATGGAGAACTCGTGCAAGGAAAGCGCCCTACAGGTAGACCACAGCTGCGATACAAGGACATCTGCAAGAGGGATCTGAAGGCCTTAGGGATGGACCTCAACAAGTGGGAAACCCTGGCCTCTGAGCGGCCCGCTTGGAGGCAGGCTGTGCAGCATGGCCTTTCCCAGTTTGAAGAGACACTTTGCCAACAGTCTGAGGCTGAGAGGCAAAGAAGGAAGGCCCATAGCCAGGGAGACAGACCAGGGACAGACTGCACTTGCTCCCGGTGTGGAAGGGATTGTCACTCCCGGATTGGCCTTTTCAGCCACACTAGACGCTGTGCCAGAACCACCTTTCAGAGCGTGATACCATAGTCTTTCGAGACTGAAGGTTGCCAATACAATCTTCCATGTTCATAAGCTGATGTCTATATTTATATCTGATTTGTGGCATGTTCCCAGTGTTGAAATAGCATTTTAGAAATCATATAATAGCAAGGGCAAAGAGGGTGTACCTACTCAATGATATTCAAATATGTGAAATGTTGCTCCTAATCAGTATAATAATGGATGATTCAAAGAGATTTAATCTGTAGGTTAAGAAGAACAGTTTAAATGTATGCAAATTTCCTAGTGCTGCTATACTATGTAGCAGCTCTCCTTGCTACTACATCACTTTACACTTGTCCAATTTTAAATCTAAGGTTTTAAGGAATCCTATCATATTGCACATTGCTGAACTTCTGTATCTTATATCTCTGTGACCACCTTTCCTTAGGTTTTGGAACTACAATACAAATTTGCTAGATAATGCTAAAAAAATTGAAAACAAAGTGCACAGAGAATGCCAGCTTCCTCATGTGTAAAACATACAAAACAATCCAGGTTGGAGCCTTGCTTCTGAGGACTCTGAAGATCTGGCTACCTTCACTACATAGTTTTACATGATTTAATTGTCAGACAGTATTTTGAAGCCTGCTGGCAATGGGCTGCCAACACAGACAGATAAGTTGCCAAGCGGCACAGGGCCTGAGAAAGGGTGGTGGGAGGGTGTTCCAGGTGGGGAGGGGGCATTTTGGAGTGGAAGAGGGCAGAATGGGAGAGTGACAGACCTGGGAGGGGGGCAGGAATGGTGGAGGCCTCTTTACCGCTGTCCCTCCTAAGGGTATATCCCCTTACCCCAAGGAGACCTCCAGCTGCCTCCTAACCTGTGCCATGCACCCTGGCTGTGTCAGTGCAGTGCAGATTAGTTGTCAATTACATATGTTATTATATTCCACCTCTGTATAGGTTATATACTGTTGGCATTTAAGATTAACTAGTGCTTAATGAGAGAAGCAATGCTGGAAGGTAATGTCTAATGATGGGCACACTTCAAAACATTGAATTTTGTAAATGTTGTTGGACATAATTGGCAGTATGTCAGAAAGCAGAAATGTAATTAAATCAGCACCTGTCTGGATTTTAAAACAAAATCCCTCATTACTGCAGAGAAAAGGCCAAAGGTCATATCTGCCAAGACTCTGAAACTGGAGTCTGGTGTGGGCTTCCATAGGTGGAATAACTTTCTACTGCTCAATGAGGTGCAATTTTAGTCAAAAACTGTCCCCTGCCCTTGGACTAAAGCAGGGGTGCTCAAAGTTTTTGGCAGGAGGGCCACAACATCTCTCTGACACTGTGTCGGGGGCTGGAAAAAAAAAAGAATTAATTTACATTTCAAATTTGAATAAATTTACATAAATGAATATATTAGAGAGGAAAAATGAATGAATGAATTCAATCCAGTTTATGATCCCATTCATGCTAATAAGGGGGGATCTTCATGCCAGTTTATGATCCCATTCACCCTAATAAGGGGGGGGTGATCTTCATGCCAGTTTATGACCCATTCACCCTCATAAGGGGGGGTGATCTTTATGCCAGTTTATGATCCCATTCACCCTCATAAGGGGGGGATCTTCATGCCAGTTTATGATCCCATTCACAGACACACAAATGGAGGGGGGATCTTCCACACTTCCCCACACATACACCGGCCTGCTTGCCTGCCCTCTCACCCTCCCTCCTTACCTCCCTTGTTTGCTTGGGCTGCATGCTCAGGTGGCAGGAGGGGAGCGGAGCCCAGCTGAGCGGAGCGCAGCCCAGCCCATGGGCAAGGCAGGAAGAGACCAGTCGGGACGCACACAGGGTCTTTTATAGTGGGGAGTAATGCGAGACCTGCAAGTGTCACATTACCTTCCCACTATAAAAGACCCTGCGCGTGCGCTGGGCTTGTCTTTCCTTTGCTGCCACTGAGCTCAGCAGCAGCAAGGGAAAGCAAGGCGCGGAACTCCTGTGGCGGGTCAGTGTGGGCTGGGGTGAGGGCCGAGTGCCCATTAGAGATGAGAGCACCCCTTGGGGGCCAGATGGGGACCCACAGCAGGCCGCAAGTGGCCCGCGGGCTGGGGTTTAGGCACCCCTGGACTAAAGGAATGGGAAGGTTAGAGAACAGCTTACTATGTTGTGAGGAAGGTTAATTTAGATAATGCTTGGAGAGGACATAGAACAAATTTATTCCTTAAATCATCTCTTCCTTGACATATTTTAAAGGATACTTTGCAGTTGCTGTGGATTATGCATACCAGATCTCCCTTTCTCTAGTTTTCCAAGTGAATAATCCTATTGCTAAATTTGTGTCTTTTTGAAGAACAGCAGTACAGTGACATTGCTATTGTACAGTCCTGAGATATTTTGGCTGTTGGCTTCTTTTGATGGTCACACAGAAGCTGTGACACATGGATGTGTTAGTGACAAGTGTCACAGGTAGTTTGCTGGTTTTGTACAGTGGAAACCCTAAGGATATGTGTTTAAGATGCTGAAGGCCAGATTGTCAATTCTTAATGGTCAAAGCAAGTATTAAATGAAACAAGAACACAGCCAAGAGCGAAAACAAAATCTACAAATTAGAAAAGCTTTCTATGAAAGCTCACGAAATGCATCACATCAAGTGTACTGTTCCAATGGAAACTTTCCAATAAGTCCCATCTTGATATTTTATACTTGTACAATTGGTTACTTTGCACACTTACTTGGGAATAAGCTCCACTGAACAAAATTGGACCAACACTTTTCCATATTTATCCGTACCTAATACATTCCTGCAAACAGCCTTTATAGTGAAAATTCAGATGAGTACAATTACATTAATTTAAATGGAAAAACTTCTAACTCATTCCAAAGCCATTCCAGATGCACCCCAAAATCACCCTAAATGCCTAATAGCAAGGAAAAAGTTGTGTGGGATGATAAAATAAATAACTATAAAGCTACACAACCTCAGTGAAGTGTTAAAGTCACCAAAGAAAATGTTTCAGAAGTTCTAGCATCACATAATGAGGTTTAGCACCTCAAGCTTTAGTTGCAAACAATGAACATTACTTCATTAGTTCAATGACTCTTGATAACCTTCTATCTCCTAGCTTACTTGATGGGTTTGCTACCAGAGTTGACAATTAAGGTAAATGTTAGTTGCATGTTTTATTATCTGAAGGGTGGAAGGTGTCTGTCAAGCAGGTGACCTTGGATCATGCCTTGAAAGCATGCCTTGAAAGCATGGGGATGCACTACCCTTCAGGCAGGGTGCCTCACACAGCTGCTTCCCCGTTTTTTGTGTGACCAAAAAACTCGGAATGGGTAAAGAGGAATGGTCTTATTATGAAGAACCACTTGGACCTGCTGAGGCAGGTAAGTTGGTGGGGGTGGTGGGATGGGGCAGGGGGAGGGTAGAATGGTGAGGGGAGTGGAATGAGGTGGCGATTGGGGTGGTGGATGGGTGAATTGGGTCTGGGAAGGGGGTGGGTTCAGCAGCAGCAGTGACCACCAAATCCTAACCTCCCTCCTGGACCGGATCCCTTGGCCAGGGTTGTGTGGCCTGCACCAGCAAATTCACTAGTATGGGTCTGAGTAGATCCTGCTGTGCTACAGAGGCTTACCCCTGGATAAGGGCATTAATGTTGAATGTTTCCTGAATGAATAATGAATGTTCCCTTACCCAGAGAAGACCTCCACAGCTGTACCCTCCCCCCCTCCCGCAGGATGCAGCGGTAGCCATTTCGGGGGAAAGACTAGGACTGAACTGAAAAGAAGTGAGATGATAATTTTCATTGGGTCAGCCTACCTTTAAAATTATGGGAACCTCAAAATTTCAAATAGTTTGCACAATATAGGGCACAATCCTAACCAACTTTCCAGCACCAAGGTAAGGGCAATGCAGCTCTGAGGTAAGGGAACAAACATTCCCTTACCTTGAGGAGGCCTCGGTGATTGCCATCCAACTGCAGAATGCAGCACTTGCCCCATTGGCACAGCTGTGTCAGTGCAGGAACGTTGGTTAGGATTTGGGCCATACTTGCATTTATGTCTCTCTTGATCAGGGCTGGCCTATCCATGAGGCCAACTGAAGCAGTCACTTCAGGTAGCAGATTGGTGGGGGACATCTATTTCTGTCTGTGTACCTGCCTCCACTGCTCCTTCTTCCCCTTCTACTCCCTGGGTTGAAAATGGAATAGGGCAAGAGAAAGACGAAATGTGAATGTGAAGAGAGTGCTGAGCACTGCTGGAGTGATCTTTACAACTTGCATTCAATACTGGCCAAATGCTTGTTGGGCTACCTGTTAGTTTATTCTTGAATAATTGGTAGAATATTCAGTGGTCACCTGCTAAATGCAGATCTATAAAAATATGAGGAGCTATAGCTTAATATTTTTACTTCATGCTGTGAAATCATTAAAGTCAGTTATGATGGGCCTTCTGTGTATACATAGAAGATTGACTTCTAATTACACTTGAGAATGTCCTTTTAAATAGGCATCAACTATGATACTATGACACGGATTAAGTTATCTTGTTCATCATTTCCTTGAGTTACCTGCATCTGTGAGTTGCTATAGGGGACAACTTTAGATGGTATTCTAATCTTGATAACCTTCCATCTCCTAGCTTACTTGATGGGTTGCTACCAGAGTTGACAATTAATGTAAGTATTAGTTGCATGTTTTATTATCTGAAGGGTGGAAGGTGTCCATCAAGGAGGTGGCCTTGGATCATATTAATACCATATTAATATCATAAACCTTAATATTCTTCTCTACTGAAATAACTTGCTAATCCTATGCCCATTGAAAATAAATGCTTGTTTTCATTTCATTTCAACATATGGTTGACATTATAGTATGTTTATCTTTGCTCAGGAAGATCTTTAATACTGAATTTTAACCAGGCAACAGAGAATAGTATAATTTTCCTTGGCAAAGATAGATTTGTAAATTGAAATAAAAAGATGGGATCTAATGATGACTTGTAGTCCACTGAAGAACTCTTAGATGTGTCCAGAAATTATGTGTAGCATAAAAATAGTTGATGGTTATACGATTAGAAAAACAAAATGAAACTCATGTTGCAGCCATGTTGAAAGTAAATATAAAGTCCAGTCTTAAAGAAGCAAAAAATGTATATTTGTACAGTACTGTGTTTCACCCTTTCTCCAAGCAATTCAGGTCACCATACACAGATTTCCCCCCACTTATCCTTGTAACATCCCTGAATGAATCTCAGCATCATATTGAACTCTGGTTAGAACAAGCTGCTCCTGAAAGGGCATTGTGCATGATAATTGGACTCTCCCATATGTTGAACATATGATCAAGATTTGCATATTTTCTCTTCTGTCATTTGCAGTTGATAAGTTCCTATGTGAGAAAAAAGTGCGCATTTCTGGTCATCACTTGTTTAGTGGTGTCATTTCCTGCTTATTGACATGACTTCTGGCTCTCAGAAGGCACCATGAATGCTGTTTGGCCCACTGCATGTTTGACACCCCTGAACTGGAGTATGGTAGCAAGTGCAACTAGCGGTGTTGGAGGAAGAGTGAAGGTCAAAGTCTTGCTGCTTTGCAGAGTGGATAAGTTGATAGGTGAAAGCACAGTGGCCATGCCTAGGAAAGGTACCTGGCAGTTGCTCCCACTTCCTCTGATGTTTGTATGCAAGGTTGGGGGAACTGCTCCTTCCCCTGGCTTCTCCTTTGAAAATTCTTCTAGGGTCTCCCAAGCGACCCCCCTCATGAGATGTTTGCCCCTCAACCTGCCTTGGGTCTTGTTTTGGGAGCTCTGGCTGTTCTGCATCTTATAAATGACAACAAACAAAACATACAATTTCTACAGTACAGGGCTTGTGCTACAAATATGTTATTTTTGTTGCAGTCTGGAAGCATCCACAATTTTCCATACCGCTTCATGATATCCCCTTTTCCTTACTAGTTTCAGTAGTGCTTTGCTTAGGCCTAGCCAAAGGAGGTGAGGATTGGGAAGTGTGTGTCTGTTAAGAGCTCTGCCTGCTTCTTTGTCCTTAAGTCACCTCATTGCTGCTGGGCATTGCAGGAGACTCTGAGCTGAAGTCAAAATTTGAATAGTTGCCAAGTACAGCATGTCATTTTAAACACGAGGAAAATATAGTAAAATAATACAAGCCTGTTCCTGTAGAGTTTTCCTCACACAATGCTCCTTCTGAACTTGGCGGGAGCTTTTGTGTGAGGTAAAATAGTCAGAATAGGGTTTGGCTGGTCTAATTCATAACCGGTGCCATCCAGGGAATGCTAAATAAATGTTCTTAACTTCCAGGCTGAAACTATTGTGTTTTCTTCTGTGGCCAAGATGCCAAGATGATTACCTAGTTTCCTTTTGGGGGGGAAAAAGTTACTTCATGTCTTTGAAAACACGTCCTATACAACCTGCATAAAGCGAAATCCAATGGACTCTAGGAGAAATCAATTGAAGGTGATAAACCTTGTTCCAAAAAGTTTTTTTATAAGTTTGACTTAAATTAGCTTATTAGCAAATTTATATGCACATCTAAATCATTGTTAAGCAAAACGGAAGTATTTCTAATGTGAATAAGTTTTCTGACCAAGATAGTTTTAACATTCACATTACAAACTGAAGCAAGAAATGCTTTAAGCATTGTATATATGAAGATTAGAGAATGATTTAGAAGAGCATTTGTAATAATGTGCTGTTTGAAAAGTACGGTAAGAAAGAGGGACTGGTTAGCAGAACTCATGTTTTCCTCAGTAGATGTTTAGGGCAATAATTTTTACACATTGTCCCAATGGACTCCTCTGGTTTGCCTCTTCTTTCAGATAACCACAGTTGCATACTTTTAGATTGCATCTTTTTAGATTGTGAGCCCTTTTGGGACAGGGAGCCATTAGTTATTTGATTTTTTTCTCTGTAAACCGCTTTGTGAACTTTTAGTTGAAAAGCGGTATATAAATACTGTTAATAATACTAAAAATCTATCATGTGGAAGGCTGCTTAAAGAACTATTGTGCGGTAGTGTGATTTTTTTTTTTAAGCAGCTGTTATGTTATATAAGCTGTTCATACATATGAATCACAAATAGGTGTAGGGAGAGTCTTGATGCTTGTTGCCGAAGAGATAAAGGTGTTAGGAAGCTTGCAGAAAAGGGATATAGAATCTGGTGTACAATGTTGCTGCCGGATCCACCCCCTCCCCCAACACAGCACCACCACCCCTTGTGTCACATTTTCAGTACAGTTAGATATGTAAATTATGGATATCTTGCTTTCCTTGATCCTTCTGATGTTGAACATGCATATGTGACCATCCCTTTGTGTAATTTGTGACCCTTTAAAACAGCAATCCAAGAAATAGAAGATAGGCAGGTAGTAAGGACATGAAGAGACTGCAGTGGCTGACTCATAAGACATTGGTCAACACACACATATGGTATAGGATGAAGTATTGAGAAACACCTTGCTCTGGTCTTGACTGTGGAGGATAACATAACAAGAAAGTGTGTGTGCGTGCAAGATTGAGGAGGCAAGAAATGTGAGAGACTGTATTCATGAGCCATTGTGGAATGAGGATTGGGATTACACTGTAGCTGGAACACATACTAGAAATTCTTGATCTTAGCTTGACTCAGTCCCTCAATTCCATAATCAGGTTCTACCCTCCATCTGTACAGGTATTACCTTCTCTTGGAAGTGAAATGTTGTTGCACTTAATGTAATGTAATCTCCTTCTGAGTCCGAAGCAAACATCCTTCTTATTGCATCTACCGTGGGAGTTGGGAAATGGCCACTTTGATGGACCAATCTTTACACTGTGCTTCAATCAGGCAAAGGTTTACACCTACATCAATAATAAAATGATTGTTAAATTGAATGACTGTTTCCATCATACACCACTTCCTCATAAAAACATCACCACTACCTACTTTCTGCCAGGTTTCTTGCCTACTTTTGCGTTTAATTTTGTTGGATAACTATAGGTTGGTTCTCATACACATTCCTAATGAAAACAGATTCACAATGTTTCTTTTTAAACAACAGAGCTTGTTAAAAAAAATTAGTGGTCTATTTATTTTTCTAAAAGCATAGGACAGTACAAAACCGAATCCTCCTCCTCCCTGTAATTATTTTAAAAAGTCACATTACAAACTTCTTTAAATAAGAAGGTGAGTATAGGAAACACTGACTGGATGTGCCTCTGTTTTGTCGGCATTTTTGTACAGCAATTAATGGGGCTTAGGGAAGAGAATGCTGTCCTTTTCATTGTTATGCATGCACGGGCTTTCTCCCAACTGTCTGTCTTTTGAATAACCATTTTATTCAGTTGAAATTGAAGGAGACAATTGCACATACAGTGTGTGGGCACTGACTTCACCCAAAACAATAAAAGAAAAGCAATAAAACCTTGGGAACAAAATGTCTAAATAGCATATGATGTCTGAGGACCAAACTAGAAGTAGAGAAGAATGCATCTCTGTTGTCTTTAAAGTTTCTCAAGTAGTAGCTATAAGGACACCTGGATTTAGACTTTATGGCATGGATAGATGGAGAGAGATCTGACCATCTCTTATATGCTGTTTTCCTGAAGATCATAGCCAATCCTGTCGTTTGTGTTTGCCCCATGCTATGTGCATGTAAGTTTTTTCTTTGGTGAGGAGGGCAACTTTCATTGTGAAAACAGCACATGGGAAAAGGGTTGCTCTCATCCCAATCTGAATGGCTTCCCTTCAGTTGCCTTTTGTAAAATGTTGGATACAACAGAGTTGCATCCACTTCTAATTTTGACACACAGTGAAAACCAAAACTTAGAAATATTCTGGTATCCTCCAAGAAGCTCAGGGTGGTTTACATAATTCCTTCCATTTTGTCCACCCAACAACCCTGTGAAGCTGATAGTGACTGGCCCAAGGTCACCCAGGAAGCTTTGTGGTTAAACAGGATCTTCCAGGTCTAAATCCAACTCCCAAACTGAAATTATGTAATCCCAAAATTACATCATCCCCTCTCACCTTCTTGTGTTGGAATGCAACCAGTTGAACGTAAAGACCAAGCGCATGTGCTTACTTGCACAATGTGGCTGGATGGAAGGGTTGTTTTAGTACCAAACAGCAAGGAGAGGGGGTAACATGGGTCAGAGTCATGGCAGGGGGAAAGGGGCTTTAGTAGTTTGCCTCCACTATGGTTTTGAATCCAGTTGTGCCTCCCTCTGCATACTATTGTGTGTGTTAAAAAATGTACACAAATTTTAATGACCTCTAATCCATATATACTACCTTGTAGAAAACCTGCAACATTTACTTATTTAAGACAGGGGTCAGCAACCTATGCCCATGTGCCAGATCGTCCCTGCTACCCAAAGTCATTCAACCTGCATGGAGCTCAGCTTGGAAAGTGAAAGCTGAAACCCAATTCACCATGCTCTGAATGGGGAATGGCGTAGCCACCTGCCCAGGTTTGCAGAGTCCCTGTGCTGTACAATGGTACTGCTTGTTCACCATTCTATCCATTCTGTTGAAGATGGAGGGTGTCCATCTTCCCAAGCACTACCCCTGCCCCCAGCAGGTTTGGCTGTTCTGATTCCTCTTTCCCTGCTTCACCAAGCCTCTTCTCTGCCTTGTGACTAGCTCAAGGGCTCCTGGGAGGGAGCAGGACTCCGCATTGCCACCTGAGTGAAGTGGTGATGCATGTTCTCTCTTCCCTTCTCCCACAAGTTTAGGGCAGCAGCACAAGAACTCAGCACAGCTGCTTCCAGGAACTCTGCAACTTGGAAGTTCAGCAATGTAGGTATAATGGTGATTGGGCAGCAGTGCTCCCCCCAAGTAGCAGATTGTTTAACATTTGATGCACATAGCCTGATCTTCCCTGTCAGTTTTATGAACCACCAAAAATTGGGTTGTGACCCACTGGTGGACCAGAGACCCACAGTTTGGGAACTGCTGTTTTGGAATGCAACATCCCCACTGCTCCATTGCAACAGGAAGTTGTCTCAAGAATGTGTGGTGTAGTGGATAGATTCTTATAGGGTGCTGGATTTAAACTAGGGAGACTAGTCTAGGGAGACTTTGCTCCTTCATGAAGCTCACTGGAAGACCTTGGATCAGTCACTATCTCCCTGCCTAGCCTACTTGGCAACCTTCAGTCTCGGAAGACTCTGGTATCGCACTCTGAAAGGTGGTTCTGGAACAGCGTCTAGTGTGGCTGAAAAGGCCAATTTGGGAGTGACAATCCCTTCCACACTGGGAGCAAGTGCAGTCTGTCCCTGGTCTGTCTCCCTGAATATGGGTCTTCCTCCTTTGCCTCTTAGCCTCAGACTGTTGGCCAAGTGTCTCTTCAAACTGGGAAAGGCCATGCTGCACAGCCTGCCTCCACTTGTTGAGGTCCACTCCTAAGGCCTTCATATCCCTCTTGCAGATGTCCTTGTATCGCAGCTATGGTCTACCTGTAGGGCGCTTTCCTTGCACGAGTTCTCCATAGAGGAGATCCTTTGGGATCCGGCCATCATCCATTCTCACGACATGACCGAGCCAATGCAGGCATCTCTGTTTCAGCAGTGCATACATGCTAGGGATTCCAGCACGTTCCAGGACTGTGTTGTTTGGAACTTTGTCCTGCCAGGTGATGCCGAGAATGCGTCAGAGGCAGTGCATGTGGAAAGCGTTCAGTTTCCTCTCCTGTTGTGGGTGAAGTGTCCATGACTCGCTGCAGTACAGAAGTGTACAGTGAACTGCCTAGCCTACCTCATAATGAAATTATGCCATAGGATGTGGGGAGGCACTATGTTGCCCTGAAGTCTTTAGAAGAAAGGTGAGATCAAAGTATAATAAATTAAATGGTGTAGATCAAGTGTGGGGTCATGATCTGGCACACTTGCATATTATATTAGTATTTGCATAGCACTTAAAAGTTGAGTACTGTAAGCACTAAAACCGATGACGTTTCTGCCCCAAAGGTTTACAATCTGCATTGAGGATACACAAAAGAGACAGGGAGAAACAACAGAAAGGAAGGTTAAAATATGCAATGTAAATGTCAAAGCATCCTGCCTTCCTAGAACAGTACAACCATAATTTCAAATCAACAGCAGTTGCTCTTGCACAGAAGTGCTTTAGAAAAAGATGAAAGTGCAAGTGGTGCAGGGGTCACCCATCAATGAGGCCAGATGATGAGGGTTGTGCCAGTTGTGGATTGCAGGAAGATTGAGAGGGTGGTGAATTTAGAGTGCCCTCCACCCTGAATCTGCTGCCACCTTCCTCCAGTCCACTGTAGACACAAGCCATACTGAACCACTTTCTGTCTGCTAAAAGCAAGAGGAATGTGGATCACCCACCTCTTAAATATGCTCCTTGCGTCTAATGTGGAAGTTAGGGACTTCCAGTTTGATTTGTAGGGAACAAAGGAGCCCCTTCATTTTTGGCAGACCCTTTGTATAAAAATTGGAAGTCCCTAACTTCCACATTTGAAGAAACCATGCAAGGAGCATGGTAAGGGGACTTTGTTTTGGTAGTGCAGAGGTGGCAGTGGTGAACCTGAGATAGCATTGGGTGGTACTGCCACTCCGGAGGCAGTGGTTGCTAGGCTACTTGTGACCTGTAGACTTGTTCTGCATTAGCAGAATTGATGCATCATTGATATAGATATGCATATCATATGCACTGATATGTATCATCAATGCATCCAGTGGTGTAGTCCATTTACATAGGTTAGCTGTGCAGC
Source organism: Tiliqua scincoides (assembly GCF_035046505.1). Classification (NCBI taxonomy): domain Eukaryota; kingdom Metazoa; phylum Chordata; class Lepidosauria; order Squamata; family Scincidae; genus Tiliqua; species Tiliqua scincoides. The sequence continues at coordinate 91,414,788 of NC_089822.1, read as the reverse complement.
TGGCAGCCTATGTGTAAATGCATTGCTTGGAATTACCTTACGAATAGCTATTAATAGATTCTTGTGGTTAGAAGAAAAAACTCAGTAATACTTAATTTTAACAAGGTTATTCATGATATGAATATGTGAATATGAAACTGAGCCCTGAGGTTGCACATTCTTGGCTAATGTCTGCTGTGTAAAGGACCACACACCTTAATGGCGCTATCATGGAGGCTTTGTCTGATGAGATTGGTTTTATACTCAGTGATAAATTGATTGAATTCATTAGGTTTCTAAATGCTTTCCATCTTGATTTTATCAACTTTCTGTTGAAAAGAGCATAGCTATTGTCATTTATGTATTTATTGTGAGAACTTACTTTAGTATAAAATGCAATTTTTAGCAAAATGCATTTTTAGCGTGTCAATATATTCATTTATTTAAGAGATTTATACCCCACCTTTCCACCCTGCTTAAGGGCCCTCAAGCAGCTTACAACATTTAATTATGATAAAACAGTGCTAAAAACATTAAAATAATTAAAACCACAAAAACAATAAAACACAATTAGATCACAGATAAAGGGCACAATCCTAACCCCTTATGTCAGCGCTTTCCAGCACTGACTTAAGGGCAATGCAGCTCTGAGGGAAGGGAACAAACATTCCCTTACTTTGAGGAGGCCTCAGTGAGTGACACCCAAGTGCAGGAAGCAGCACATGTCCCATTGGTACCGCTATGCCAGTGCTGGAAAGCACTGACATAAGGGGTTAGGACTGCACCCTAAAAGATGTTTCATAAAAGATGTGCATTGTCAAAAGGGTTTGGATAAAATGAAAACCAAATATAAAAAGAATATTCCTACTAAATGATATGGTATGCAATTCTGGGTGCAATCCTATCCATACTTACTTGAGAGTCCCATTGACTGTAATGGGACTTACTGAGTATTCATGCATAGGATTGGGCCCTCAGTCACACAGCCCAATACTATGGTTTTTCCAGCCAATGCAGCAACACCAAAATGGCTATCACTGCATCCTGCTTGGGGGGGCTATTGCAGAGAAACATTTTTTTCCTTACTCAGAGATAAGCCTCTGCAGTGGTGATTCTGGCCCTGGTGCTGTCCAGGGCCATGACTGCAAACTGCCACCCTCCCTTTTGGAGCCCCTTGGAGGGATGAAAAACATCACTTCCAGTTTCTTGGGGGAAACAAAGTGAAATTTTTATGCCTTTCGAACTTCTAAGAGTATAAAATCATTCCCCCCCTAAGGGCATAAAATAGCCACTTCTGGTTTCTCCAGAAAGGAAGAGAGGCAGCGAGCGGGACTGGTGGAGGGGTATGGCTGGGGATGGTGCCACCCCCCCCCAGATGTGCCACCCAGGGTCAATGGGCCCTCCCAGGTATGCCACTGAGCCTCTGCAGCATGGAGGGATCTACTTGGATCTATGGCAGTGAATTCAACCTGTGCTGTGGGATCTAGTCTGGGAAGGGAGCTGAGATTTGGTGCCTTCCACGAAACTCTCTCCCTTTCCAGATCTGCCCTTTCCCTGCCACATCACTGCCTTGTTCTGCCTCCCCTGTCTCTGTTCCATCTTCCCCCATCCCATCCCACATCCCTTTACCTGCCTCTGGGGGTTCTCCTGGATCTGTTAATGTGTGTACTAAGGTGTCCTCATGATGTTATCAAATGACACACAAGTTCAGTGTAATTTCTTCCAATATTGCTACAGGCAGCAGAAATTATTGATTGTTAAAAGACTGTGCTGAATTCCTTGCTATGTTTCCATCAGCTTATTACTTATCATTCCTCATTATTTCCCCTTCTGCAGAATACTCAGACTTAAGTTTTAGCAGCCACTTCTAGAACTCTAAAAGCAATAAGCTGCTTTATAGTGGGTTTGCATCATAGACCAGCAATGTAATCACAGTGGCCCCAAACCGTTCTCTTTTTCTCCATTAAATTCTGTGTTAACCAATCACTAATCCCTGTGGAGTTCAGATAACTGTAAATTGCTACCACGTCTTTTCAATATATCTTTAGGACTGCTTTAAAGTGACAAAGCATCACATGACCAAACGAAGTAAAATTGAACCAGTTAAGGAAATTCATCAGTTGTGTGAAATCTTAATTGTTTACCTCCCTGAATTCTAGGTAAAGTTTAGTCTTATATTTGCATGTCCATTACATTACCCTAATATTAGAATACATTCTTATATTAGACCAGAATAAAATATTTTCTTATATTTTCAACCTTTTTTGATTTCTTAACTGTATGCCAATAAAGGTACTGAAACTGAAACTGAAACCTTTTTTGTCTCAGGGCACACTGACATGGTACTAAAATTTTCAAGGCACATCATCAGTTTTTTGACAATTGACAAGGCCCACCATGCTGTTGGTGGTGGGGGGGCTCACATCCCACAATGGCCCTGCTAATAAATGACTCTTCCCCCAACCTCCCATGTCACACCTGCAGAACATTTACGGCACACCAGTGTGTCATGGCGCAGTGGTTGAAAACGACTGTATTAGACCTTATCTTCACAAGCATCCTGTGAGGTTGGTTATATGGAAAGGCTACTGGGTGGTCTTCATGGCTGAGCAGGAATTTGAACTTTGATCTGTACATTCAGGTCCAATGCTCTGTCCATTGCATTGTGAAGAGTGATTGAGGCAAATGGACTAGGGCTACAGTCCTATACATACTTACCTGGGAGTAAGGCCAACTGAACTCAGTAATGTTTACTTCTGTGTAGGTATGCATAGGTTTGCCCTGTTCAGATTATAAGATGAATAGTTCAGTTTCAATGATACCTCTTCTTTAAAAAAAATATACTAATATACGTACCCTCATTTTGGGGGAAAAATCATATTCTCTTAAGGGGTGGAACATTTATTGGTAGACTAATGAGCAGCTGGGCTGAAGAGCTTCAGATATTTTGCTTAGCCTTAGGGCATTCACCCCTCCTGCAACATGATTAATCCCAGGCAAAAAGCCACAGTGAAGTCATATTTCTTTATGGGCTATATTCTGACACAAACTGTTTCAACATTGCGTCGATAGAGGCTTTGATACAGGCATGGGAGACCAAAGTAGAAATCTGTGCTTACTCATTCACTGAGGAAACGGAAATGCATATTGTGGCCCTTTCTTTTTTTATTATTATTTTTTCTATACAGAATGTCAGAGGGTGCCTGAATCCATGCAAAATCTTGTGAGCTGAATAGGTAGGAGAGCTTTAATTCTTTGTGTCCACCACAGTTCCCACTCTGGTTGAAGCCAATCCTCTACACCAGTGTTTCTCAAACTGTGGGTTGGGACCCACTAGGTGGGTCGCAAGCCAGTTTCATTTGGGTCCCCATTCATTTCAGTATTTATTTTTAATATATTAGACTTGATGCTAAAAAGGCATTTGGGGAAATGTTACAGACCTGTACATTTAACAAGCTACTATGTATATTCTTTTAGTTACAATAATAAATGGGGCTTACTCCTGGGTAAGTCTGGATAGGATTGCAGCCTAGGATTGTTAAAAAGTTTTCCTACTTGATGACGTCACTTCCAGTCATGACATCATTTATGATGGGTCCTGACAGATTCTCATTCTAAAAAATGGGTCCCGTTACTAAATGTGAGAGAATCACTGCTCTACATTCTATTTTTTGCCTTATGTGTATACCTTATGAGAATACACAGAGGCATACAATGGCATTTTGCCATATCTCCTTTTTTCCTGAACACCACCTTATCTCAGTTAGTGCACTCTTTGTCTTCCCTTATAGGAAAATGGCAATTGGAATTCTGTCTCATATCTTGTTTTTTACTTATTATCCTACCCACTCGGACCAAACCAGTTCCTAGTCAGGGTGCCAACCCTGTACCACTGAGCCATTAAAGGAGATAAATTCAACCATCTTTACAACACTCCCTGCCATATACTGTTAGAGGTGCAGTATCTACTTTCAGGCTATAGCTGGTAATATATATTCCATATAGGAAAGTATGTCTCCTGCCATTCAACTCTTCTAATCATGTGGCTCACTCTCTAGTTGTTCCTCTTGATGAAGTTTGACTGTGCTCCTTTATGATCTCTTTACCAGTAACTGAACAGAACTGTAATTCAAATAATGAGCAGGTACTGAGTGATATACTATAGTATTCAACTAAAAGCCTAATTGTACCCTTTTCCCTTCCTCTGGAGCGGATGTATCAAAACCTGGCACATTGTATCTAGTGGGAGGGGCCATCAGGATGCTTCAGAGGTGAAAGAGGCTCTGTAAGCTTCCTGCTTGGCAGTGGGTCTTCTTGGACTTGCGCTAGCTATTTTACTAGTGCACGTCTACTGAGAGAAAGGTGGTGGGGAGGCTGCAGGAGATTGGATTTGGTGTATGCCATTGCTGCTGAATTCACCCCTCCTGCCTCTTCCCTGCCTCCTGCTACTCCCCTCCCCACCCAATTTCACCCAATCCCACCCTGTTCTGTCCTTACACCCTTCCCACCCCTTCCACTGACTTACCTGCTCTGGTGGGTGCTGGGAGAGAAATGAAGTGGGTAGAAATGCTATGACCTTCCACCAGCATCCCGGCAACATGCTACTGACTGCGCTGCTAGAAAGCACTTCATGGCGCTTTTGCAGCAGTTAGCGCTGGTGGAATGCTTGTTCTGCCAATGCTAAAATCCAGTAGGATTGGGCTATGAGTTTGACTAAAGACTTGACAAATATAATCATGTAGTATATCCATTTCTGGAACTTACCACTTCAGGCTATAGGCGGTTGATGATGTGTTTGAATGTTCCCCTGCGAAAAAAGGAACTTCTAGTACTTAGCAAAAGAAAAAAAGTAAGAGTGTGGAAAGCTAAGCTACAGAAAAGTCTGCATCACATGAGGATTTGTCATGAGAGCTGATTGACTAATCTGGCTCTCAAAACAATATAGCAGTAACTAATATACAAATAAGTGAATGATAAACACTGAGTTTTACAAATGTTGTACACTTTGAATTCTGATCTTCACTGAAACAGATCAGTTCCCTTCACAGTGTTTAAAAATGGGCATTTCCTCTCAACAGTTGGGTTTTATTATCCTCCTGGGTATTGATACCACTGTTGACATAGCTCACCGTTTTCAAGAGTATAATGACTAAGCACTTATAACACTGTCTGGGAAGTTACCGTGGGCCACAATCTGACTGCTTTATTCTAGCTGTGCAAATGTCATCCGTCCATGTGGCAGACAGCTTGGCAACCAATTGTTTAAAAATGTCTTCTCTCTATGAAGTATTTTCAATATATGACTAATATTTTGGGGAGATCTAAATGTAAGCATTACAGTTTTTTTTTTTACCCAGTTCAGATATTTATGGCTTCAGAAACCAAAACTTGCAGCATAATCCTATGCATAAATAAGTTGTGTTCAGTGGCGCTTACTCACAGGAAAGTGTGTATAGGATTGTGTGTATAGGATCTTTTCTTTTTTAACTTCCCCCCACCTATATTTCCAGATTTGTATCAGTAATAGCTGCTGAAAGATATTGAAAAAGTTTTACCATCTAAGAAGGGATCAATTTGTGTGATTAAACACACTGCTGACCTTATTGTCTGGGGAGCGAACAGCCCTCAAGATTAAAAAGCAGGCTATCCTCCTGATAGGTAACAGCCCTTTAGCTTACTTGGATTTTTGTTTGTTTGTTTTAAATGACTGTGAGCCCAGTCCTGAGCTCTGTGCACCAGCTTTCTTCTGGCCCAGCACTGGAGCTGACTCAGTGCAAGCTCAGACGAATGGCATGGGTGGAAAACCGGAGCTCCGCCACTTGGCGGTTGTTTGAACTGCGGGGAAGCAGAGAGGTGGGTGTGGGGGGAGGTGGGGAGGAGGCGTTCTGAGGCAGGGGGAGGTGGGGGAAAGGTGGGGAGAGGGCGATGAGGAGGAGTGCTGGGGGAGGGAGCAGGGTGGAATGAGGGCTGGGTCAGTGAAGCTCAGCTCCACCAGATCCTGAGCTCCGTGTCTGGTCATGCAGCCCAACACTGAACTCTTTGATTCTGCGTCAGCTCCAGAGCTGCTGTAAAGTAACCTCATTGTAGGGCTCTTTTCCTTACCCAGGGGAAGGGGATGAACATGGGGGGGGACACACATGGTGGAGCTGCCAACGGCTGCCCATTTTTGGCACCACAGCAACCCCGTGCTCTGGGCAGCTCAGGATTGGGCTGTCAGTTGCATCTGTTTTTAAGCAAAGAATAGAATTAAAGGCAATAATTGATTTGGAGAGATAGCAGGCTCTGCAATTCATTTACTCACCACATTTGCTTCCTTTCAGACTGCAGTTATACTAGTTCTGATTTTCTGGCCACTTCCCTTTGTTTCATTTCAGCTTTATAAAAAAAAATCACAGCTCTGTTCTACTATAGAGAGTGTTAATTGCAAACAGCTGTCTTCTGGCCATATCTCTGGCCATGATGGCTGGCCACATGTTTTGCCATGCCTCCATGTCAAGGCAAACAAAATATGGTGGAACCATCAGTTATATGTCACTCTAATTCACATATAAATTAAAGAGTAGAGAAGTTTCCAACCCCCCCCCCCCCCCATCACGCTTTTCATTCCTGCATTCTGTTGGCTCCTGCTTCTTTTCTCCATTCCCATCTCTGATAGTGCATGGGAGCAGGAGCAGGAGAAAGTGGCTGGAGCAACAGAACAAGTGGTAGTAAGGCAAGGGGAAGTGTCAGTGCCCCTCTTCTATATGTTGCATTTAAAGTAAGATTCTCTTCTCCTCCCCCTTTATGTGTGAAAGAGGCAGAGATGAAAAGGAATGCATGCTTGTCATGATCACATCTAGCTTGCCCCCCCAAGACATTCTAGTAAAGCGTCTGCTCTGTTAATTTAAGGAATGGGGTATGAATAATCTAGATTCCTGTTGTATGAATTTTAGATATATTGAATGTAATGTTTATTTTAAAAAGTATATACTGTTTGTATAAACCATTTCCCATAAAATCATGCCCAAATCGGTTTATAGGAAAAATACGTTTTGTGGCTCTCTGTTACCCTAACCAACTGACAATGAATCTGGTGGGCAACCTTCAGTCTCAAAAGACTATGGTATAAGCCTACAGCACCCGGTATTCCCAGGCGGTCTCCCATCCAAGTACTAACCAGGCCTGACCCTGCTTAGCTTCCAAGATCAGATGAGATCGGGCATATGATGATCAACACCATAATATGTTATGTGTCTCCTAATCTCAGGTGGGCAGTTTCCCCAGTAAAGTAGCCGGGCAGTCTGTATATTGAATCTTCCCAGGGCTGGCTCATTCATTAGGCCAACTAAGACAGTTTCCTCAGGCAGTAGGTTGGCACTCACTTCCACTACTTCTCCACTTTCCACTTCCTATATTGGACAAGGAAGAAGGGGACAGAGCAGAAGGGGAGCTGCAGAGGAGAGTGTCTCTCTAGCCCACCACTCTCTGCTCTTCTGCACTTCCACTTCTGCTCTTTTCCTCTCTTCCTTTTCCAGTACAAGGAACAAAGTCTGGCAAATCACTGAGGGGGGGGGGGAGCAGAATTTCAATATGAGTATCAGCATTATTTCAATATATTGTTAATACACAGGATTAAAAAACAAATTCTATAGCCCCCCCTCCCCCAAAGATTACCTTCAATGCTGGCAACTTAGGGTCAAATCCTTTCCAACTTTCCAGCTCCAGTGTAGCCACTATGCAGATTTGTGGTAAGGGAAGACATGTTCCCATACCTTAAGAAGGCCTCAGTGACTGCCTTTCCACAACATGATGCAGTACACACCCCACAGGCACAACTGCACCAGCTCTGGAAAACTGGATAGGATTGGGCCCTCAGTTGGAAATAAAATGGTGCAAAGATAAGGTTTGACTCCTCAGAATGCCACTGAACATGTTGAAGACACGCCTGTCAAAAATGATGGAACAGTAGCGCTACCAATTGTTTGCTCATACAGTTGTTAGCTCATGGTATTGCATTAACTGATTTAATGAATGTGATGACATATTCTAGGGGAAAAGAAAAGATGAATGGATTACAATGGAGTATGAATCACCGATAAAGAGTGCATGAACAATGTGTGAGAATCCAGGACTTAAACCCTGTCTGGAAATGCCCAAAATGAAATACCTTTGCAGTATGTATCAAATCTCAGTGGAAATCAAAAAGAAGCATCCTCACGGAGAGCTAGAAAGGATGGGGGGAAAAGTCACCTTAACCTTCTGGGGGTGCAGTCCTCACCCCTTATGTCTGTGCTTTCCAGCACGGACATAAGGGCAATGCAGCTCTGAGGGAAGGGAACAAACATTCTCTTACTTTGAGGAGCCCTCTGCGAGTGACACCCAACTGCAGGATGCAGCACACGTCCCATTGGCATCCCCACCCGCTATGCAGGGGCTGGAAAGCACTGACATAAGGGGTTAGGATTGTGCCCTGAGACAGAGAGTGGACAGTGAGGCACCAGCTTCACAGTAACAAAAATGTTTTTCCCTGTGCAGAATTTCACTTCTGAAGACAGATGTAACATTATAAAAGACTAGGGCCAGTTTGGAAGCACCTCCAAAGCATTCAGTAAAAATGGACCCTATTCTCTAGGTTTAAGCTCTGGGGGGAAAAAAAAAACAAGTCTGCATGTTTGTAACAAAAACTGTCTGTGGACAGTGCTGATTGGTAAGTGCCCATAGTGTTAGCAAGACGTGTTTCCCCAATCTAAGAACAGTTCTGCAACTTTAAAAAAATGATCAGGTTTCAAGGAAAAGGATCACTATATATACAGATCAACTTGTCTGAGGGAAGCTGAACTCACAACCTGAACAATGTGGCTGTGACTTCATTCTGTGCTGTGATTGTGCTGTGACTTCTCTTTAAATGTTACATCTGCCTTCACCCTTAATGATGTCATAGCCTCAACGATATAATTTAGTGGTTCTCAAACTGTGGGTCTGGGACCCACCAGTAGAACGTGACCCAATTTTTGGTGGTTCACAAAACTGATAGGGTGAAGTAGACTATGTGCATCACAGATTAAACAAGCTGCTACGGGGGTGGGGGAGCACTGCTACCCACTCACCATTACAGCAAAACCACTTGGCATTTATAAATCAGGCAGCAGCCTCTAGGGCCTCTAAAACATTTGAGAACCACTGATATAATTCATTTTTTAGTGCTTTGAGATCTTTGTATTGAATCCAGTGCATTCTGGCAGAATATACGAGTTTTATTGCTTCACTATGAAAGCGGGCCCTGGCAACATGGCCCAGGAAAGCAAGGGGTTGCTGCTCTCTAATAGTAGTGTGATACTAGGTGATAAAAAAGGATAGCATACTTCTTGCTTAGACACAATTCTGCGAGAAAAGGGCTAAAAAGATAAGAAAAGGAGTGATTGTTACCACTAACCCGAAAGAAGGGATTGCTACTTCCTCCATTCTTTGATAACTAACATGCTTACTACTCAGTGTCTAGCTAGATTGGATAAACTCTACAGTCAGTAGCCAAAATGTGTAACATTTACATGTAATCAGTGTCACAATTCAGGACTGCAGTTATTAAAGTTTCCAGTTACAGGACATTAATAGGCAGCCTATTGCCAAGTGGCTGGGAGTGCTCCAAATTGACTTGGCTTTTGCTATTTGGGGGCAGTTTTAACTTTCTAATGCTAATTAAAAAAAGCTATTGATGTAGAGTTGATTTTTTTCCTACCTTTACTCTGCGTTATAGGATGTCTGAATTTTCTGGAGACAAAATATTTACTGGCATGGCAGCTAAACAATAAATAAATGTAACCTAAGCCATTTAGCGAAATGTAGCCTTCTTGGGCATCATAGTAGCAATATAATCAGCTTATGACAAATATAGAAAGAGACTTACGACTAGGTAAAAAGCATGATGCTGCCACATGTACTATGTTTTCTTATGCAAACAACAACAACAATACTATTAGGTGCTAGTTCGTCTAGAATGAGCATTTTGGATTTCAAAACAGTTCTCTTCTGTTTCCTATCCTACATTAGAAGGACATCAGAAGGGACAATCTTTTATTTGCGTGTTTAGCTCCCTGTTTCTCCAACACAAGTCTCTCCACCCCACCCCAAAATATCCCTGTTCCAGACAGGGGCTGTAGTGTGGGGGAAAAGGGGACGACGACTGAGAGCCCAATCCTAAACTTGGCACGCCAGCTTACCACCCAGTGCAAGTCTATGGCTAGTTTATAGCCAAGTGCCAGCACTAGCCCAGCGAGAGACTGGGCCTGCTGGGTTCGTGTTCCACAGCCCAGTGGTCGCCTGGAGTGCCTGGTGCCTGGTCGCCTTGGAGAGGTGAGTCGGGGTGTGGGAGGAGGTGGGGAGTAGGCGTTCTGGGGAAGGGGGAGGTGGGCAGAGGGTAGGGAGGAGGCATGGAGGGAGGAGGGAGCAATGTAGGAGGTTGACGAGACCAGTGGAGCTTGGCTCCACTGGATCAAGTACCCTGTTTTGAACCGTGCGGTCCAACATGGGACTCTTTGATTCTGTGCTGGCTCCATCGCTGCCACAGAATCGAGTAGCCTCATTGCGGGGCTACTTCCCTTACTCGGGGGAAGGGGACAAAAGTCCCCTTCTCCCGAGGAGGCGGCGGTGACTGTCCGGGGTGCGTTGGATGCTGCAGCCTCCATTTTGGCGCCACGGCAGTCCCATGAACTGGGCAGCTCAGGATTGGGCTGCCCACCCTTTACCAATTTGGCATGGCCTCAATTCAGATCACCACACCTTCCCAAAGCTGCTCGTTTTCCCATTCAGGGACATTTGTGGAGAATTTGCAGGGGGAGGGGTGAAGTGGGGTGCAAGGCTAAACTTTTGTAACCTCTTTCTGAATCTGGAACTCTGCAGAAAATCATGGGCACACTGAAGGTGGGATAGCAGACAGGATGGACTTGTGGGAAAGAGCTAAATGCATTTGTAAACTGCTAGGGTTGGAAAGGAATTACTTTTCTATTTGACATAATACGATTAAAATTGGTTAATCCAGTAGGAGGAATGTTTGAGGATGGAGGTACATTGTGCATTATATTGGACTGTTATGCTACCATAACATGTGGCCTTACACTTCTAGGCTTCTTCAGGTGGTGCTATGGGGGGCATCCACTCTCAAACATTAATTGTGCTCCGCTTTTATCTCTCCTTCTACAGAACACCATTTCCATGAGAGCTCATGTATGAGAGACTGCTGTCTTAGAAGCTGTTCTGCCCTTTTCTTTTTTTTTGCCATTCTAAATATTTGTTCTGGTGTCACTATTGGGTTTATACAGATGATTTTATATACTATAGCTGCCATCCTATGTGATCTTACTCTGGAATATGTGCCACTGAGCTCAGGGTTGTTTCTGAGTAAACATATGATTGGCCTGTAACTCATGAACCTGCACTCTAGGAAGCTGGAGCAGGCTCACAGCCAAAACACAGAACAGGGGCCTCCCTTGATTCTTCGATAGTGTGTCTTCCCCACATCCTTCTCATGTTTGAGATGTTGGGCTCTCTTTTAAGCCCAGTTTCCTTTCATCTTCTCTCTCCCTTTCTATATATCTAGACAGCTATTAGGAACTGTTCATGTGGGCAAGATAGTGTGCTCTGCTAAATAAATTAAGATTCCTGAAAGAAAGTGGCAGGCGGGTGTGTGTGTGTGATATGCTTAAACTTTGCATCAGACATCATAGAATGTATGGCTGCTGTGAACACTGCAGAGTCAGGAGGAAACCAAGTTCACTCTGGGTAAAGAAGCCACTGTAACTTCTTTGTGGTGTCTGTCTTCAGCAGACATTCCCTTCAGATTTTGTTTCAATGCAGTATTGTAAAGGTGTGGTAGCACTGCATTTGCAATTTCTTTTTGCTTGCTAAAGCCATCACTATGTCAAATGCATAAATAAAACACTAAGGGTTTGGGTTTTTTTTTTTTTTTAACCTTCACTGGTGATTGAAAACACTTGAAAAAGTAAACTTGAAAAAGCATGGAAATAGCACTGTAATGATATTATTACTCTCTACATAATATATGTATTTGTATGAAGAAGAAGAAAACTTGATTTTTTAAAAAAGCAATTTAGCACGATTGCATATTCTAGACAACCTGTCATTTCTCCTGCCTCTTTACATTCCTATGACTGAAGCCGGCCTCACCCCTTCCTTTATGCTGCATATTTTCCATTTTAAGATTTCCTGTTAAAACTAAAGGGCAAAGATCTCGTCAATAGCTGCATGAAGCTGGAATTGTTTGCTGTGTGTAAAAGGTAGCTTCCAGGCTCTGGCTTCCGAGTGGTGCCTCTCCTTATCAGGGGAATCAGGGTCTCAAGTTCACTGTCTCCCATTCCTACTAATTGGTTAGACTAAAGTCCTGACTTTCTATGCAATCAGAAGAGAGACTTAAAACTGCAGAAAATGTTCTTGTATTATAGTGATTTGTGGTAAGCCTCTTCAAGGTGTGTTTTCTCTCTTACTTCTTCCCTGTGTTTACCTGAACTTATTTTTTTATGTGCTACATACCAATGCTTCTCTGTGGGCATAAGCTGTAGAGTAAAAAGGAGTGGAGCCAATGAAATAGAGGTTAAGTTTGTGCATGCTTCCGAAGAATAACTGGAACAGTCAAATATGCATTTGTTTTCTCTGAATCACAAGCTCTAAAATAGCAAAGCATTTATGCATGTAAGAATGAGTGTGTCTATAACAAACTGTTTGCCCACATTCAGGCCAGCTTCTCACAGATAGGCAAATACAAATATAAAATGCACGTGTACCAGTTGGCAGTGTCAGTTGTAAAGAATGCGCATATATTTCTTTCTCACTAGTACATATGACATTCATCACAGTGATATATATATGTGATTTTTTCCAGTCACTGCTTCTATACATTTTAAAGGGCCATTTCACATTTAAAAATGCAGTTTCTATTCAATTTAAATGGGCCTTCAGTGAATGATATACTGATGTAGTGTACACATATAGTGGAGTGTACACACATGTAGTGTACACTGGGGATCTGAATTAGACTCAAAATGCTCTGTAAGGAGCCACATCAAATATTGGACATGAGCGTTGTCTAGACCAGTGCTTCTCAAACTTTTTAGCATCTGAACCCACTTTTTATAATGACAATCTGTCAGTACCCACCAGAAGTGATGTCATCAATCTGAAGTGATGTCATGGCTGAAAGTTACATCATCAAGCAGGAAAATTTTTAACAAACCAAAACTGCAATCCTATCCAAACCTACCCAGGAGTAAGTCCCATTGACTATCACATATAAAAGCATATACATAGTAACCTGTTAAAAGTACAGATCTGTAACATTTCTCCAAATACAGTCACATACCATGGTAGCATCAAGTCTAATATATTAAAAATTATTGAAATGAATGGGGATGCACCTGAAATTGGCTTGTTACCCACCTAGTGGGCCCTGACCCACAGTTTGAGAAACACTGGTTAAGACTACAATCCTATACACACTTATCTGAGAGTAAGGCACACTGAACTCAGTGGAACTTACTTCTGGAGAGGCCTGTATAGCAGTGCTTCCCACACCTTTAGCACTGGGACCCACTTTTTAGAATGTCAGGACCACCAGAAGTGATGTCATGATTGGAAGTGACATCATCAAGCAGGAAAATTTTTAACAATCCTAGGCTGAAATCCTATCCACAATTACCCAGAAGTAAGTCCCATTTACTATAATTGTTTAAAGAATATACATAGTAGCTAGTTAAAAGTACAGGTCTATAGCATTTCCCCAAATGCAGTCACGTACCATGGTAGTATCAAGTCTAATATATCAAAATAAAATACTGAAATGAATGGGGACCCACCTGAAATGGCGGGTCCCGATCCACAGTTTGAGAAACACTGCTGTTTAGGATTGTACTATTAGGGTCTGTTCACATAAGGCACTAATAAAGCACTTAAGGCGTTTTTGGCATTTATTTGTATATGTATATGCATGCATGTTAATGACAGATTTTAAAATGGAAGGAAGCTCAGTCAATTTAGCTAATGTAAGTTTGACAGATGTATGAGTTTATTTAGAGGTATGACTTCATATGATTTTTGGAGTTTTTCTCTTATTTTTTTTCTTTTAAGTGTTTTTCTTTTATTTTCTCTTATTTGTCTGTTATCTTTCTTGTTAACTTTTGTAGTTCTTGTATTTATGGTTGCGTCTTACCTTTGTTCACCATTTTGTGTAAAATTTACATTCAAGAAGCATTTTATAAATCTAGTAAAATAAATACAAGAAGAAAAGTGAAAAGCTCTTTAATCATCACATATGAAAATGAAAATGCCCTTAGCATAAATCTTTCTTTCACCAAGATACAGTTCTCAGGATTGTTTGATGGAAGCTATAACCTGTACATTGTTATAACTCTGATATGTATTTATAAGATGAAAAATAATACCAGATTAAACCCCTTTGCCATCGCAACCATTCAGATGAACATAATAACACATGGGAAGGTGTTGATTCCATTGACAGCATGTATTATTCCAGATCTGTCATTATGAGTGCAACAAAATCCACTTATAAATCTGATTTTATTATAGTTTTCCATTTTAAGAGCAATTATGGTTGAAAAGCAGTATACAAATGGTGCGGAATAAAATAAGCATGTCGAGGTGCCCTCAGTTTTCTGATCCAGCTTTCATGCTACTCAAAGCATGAACAGACGCAGCTGCCTTATACTAAGTTGGCCCATTGATCCATCAGGCTCATATTGTCAACAGTGCTAGTAATGGTTCTTCAGGGTTTGAGACAGTTCTTTTCCCAGTCTTACCAAAAGATCACAGACCTAGGACCTTCTGCATGCAAAGTATGCTCTCCCATTGAGCTACAGTCCCCTACCTTCCCATGCCTGTCAGTCAGTGTCCTGACCTGTCGTCTTGTAGTTTCTTTGTGTGACAGAAAAAGAAAAAAAAACACATAAATACTTGTGAGGGCTAGGAGCATTAGTATCCCAACTCTCTGCAATCCTCGTACTTCTTATTTGTTGTACGCTTATGACTGGGTAGGAATTTCACTCCCTTAAAGCTGCAGTTGTATTGGGGTGAGTCAAATCCTCCTTATCACCTGTACTGAGCTAGTCACACTACTGGGTAAAATGTGATATTACCTTTTACCACCTGGTGTTCCATCCTGCCACAGAGCCAAGGCTTTTGGGAACAGCACAATGAACAGATTAAGTTTATCAACAAATGCAAACAATCAGGAAACCTTGATACTGATAATCTGGCTCCTGCTAGACTGAGAGTTCTGTGTTTTAAGTTCAATGGCACCCTCGTTTTATGGCACCCTGGGATCCAATAAACCCACTGCTTAGGATGGGGAGCAGTTAAAATGTGGAGATCTTTACATTTTATGGGTGCATTTAGACAACAATGTTTGCAGTATGTTGATGAAAATCCAGCATCCCAGTATAAATCCCTGTTTATACCCAGTATAATTCCTGTTCAAGCAATATTTTCATCCCAGATGAAAACCTTTCTGAGATGTGTTCTCTTTGGGCCCAGTCCTATCAAACTTTCCGGTACTGATGCAGCCATGCTAACAGGTTGTACGATACACCCTGCAGTGGGGCATCAATTATGGAGGCCTCCTCAAGCTAAGGGAATGCTTTTGTTTCCTTACCTCAGGGCTGCATCAGTGCAGCAAAGTTGGATAGGACTGGGCCCTTTGTTTGGAAGGGAAACACTGTGGGGACGGGCTCCTCCAGACATACGCCAGGCTCCTTCCCTGAATTCTTAGCTTTCCAAACTAAAAACATCTTGGGCCCACTGCTGCCAGATAAAGATGTAGTATGGTGATCAGGAGCTGAGAGTCTGTCCTTTCCAGGGACTGCTCCCAGTATGCTCTGCAATTCCTATTTACAGACGTATGCCGCTTAACAACCATTCACTTAACAATAGACTGCATATATGACAGTGGTCACAGCACAATAAAGATGCTTTTAATGAGGCAATCGCATCTCCCATAGCCTGCAGCGGAGTGTCTGTTTACACAACAGAGAGGCTCTTAATGCAAAGAAGAGGCAATTTATCTCCAGTAGCTTGTACAGCCAGCTGGTGTCTGGCAGGGAGTGTCTGTTTATACAACAAAGGCAGATTGGACTGAATGTTCACTTAATGACCAAATCGCATAACAGTGGGGATTGGAGAACGTATCTTTATCGTTAAGTGGCGCACACCTATATTTTAAACAGGTTCATACAGAGAAAGGAAGTGGTGAACTGGATCAGGAAGTATTGGGTTGGGAATGGGGTCCTTGCTCTGCCTCTGTTTGCCCACTTGGCTGCTTTCTCAAGTGGCCAGGTGGTCACAGAAAGTGAGGAGGATGTGGCAGTAGCGGAAGAGGTGGGCTACTACTGGCCTGATATTCTTCCAATTTGATCTCATTGAGTAGGAAGAGTGTGCTGAATGAAGTGGCTCCATTGGTGGCAGGCCAAAGAAGGCTGATGTGGAGTGCAATGGGGCACTTGTCCCAAATTTACCACTTCCCCAACTCACCTCTCAACTTGAGTCTTTCAGCTGACATCATGGATAGGCTGGCTCTGTTTCTATGGTGAAAGCATAGACCTGTGACTCTTCCTAAGGGCTAAAATGCTTGTTCAGATAAATAGAAGGAAACAGTGAGTTTGCCTGTTAATGATGTGAGTACAGGCTCTATAATTTGCTAGCAATTGCATCTTTTCAGCATAATGGTTGTGAGAGTATTATTGCACAGCTCCTTCTTGTGTTGTACTGCAACTCTTTTATTATCAACCCTGATGAACAATGCTTTTACCTCAGACGTCAATAAAATTATGGCCCTAGTTTTCTACCTACTATATTTGAGAGAATTCAAAATTGAAAACTGTTTGTGGGGCTGGGAAGTTTAGTTAAGGGCTAATTAAAAATGATGTCCGCAGACAGGTACTAAATTGATATGTTTGGAGGAACAACTGAAGAAGGGAGAACCCCAAAATACAACTAAGAGCACAATCCTAAACACTCGCAAGGCTGCTGCCGGCCCCCAGCACCTGCCTACGAGTGTACCAAATGTGCCATAAAGCACATTCACAATGACTTGTGAGTTGGCTAGGCCAGTGCAAGGACATGCGCTGACCTGCTGGTGCTAAATCCAGTGGCACCAGGATAAGTTTGCTAAATCCAGTGGCACCAGGGTGGTGAGGGTAAGTTTGCGCTCGCCTGGACAGGCCAGCACAGGGGATGGATGGTGGGAGATGGAAGAGGAATGAAGATGAAGCATTTTGGGGCGGGGGGTGGTGGTCCAGGAGAAGGATTGGGCCCGGGAGAAGGGGGTGACTGGCCATGGAGGCTGTATCCTAACCCCCCTCCTGGCTCGAACGGCCTTACATGGGCTGCTTGGATTTGTACCGGCAATTTTAGCAATCTGAATAGCCTCATAGGGGAGACTGGATTGCTACACAGAATAAGGGGTATAATTCCTCTTACCTAGCATTGCCCTCCAGCCACCTGCTACCTACTCAGTCTGTCTATTCCAGCGCAAGTTAGAACTGAGTTAAACATCTAATAGATATACAGGTGTGTGCCACTTAACTATGGGGATACGTTTCCTGTTGTTATGCGATTAGGTCATTAAGTGAACATTAAGTCCAGCCTATTGCCTTTGTTGTGTAAACAGACACTCCCTGCCAGACACTAGCTGGCTGCACAGACTACTGGAGATAGACTACCTCTTCCTTTCATTAAGAGCCTCTCTGTTGTGTAAACAGACACTCTGCTGTAGGCTATGGGAGATGCAATTGCCTCATTAAGAGCATCTTTATTGTGCCTTGACCACCGTCATATATACAGTCTGTCATTAAGTGAAGGTTGCTAAGTGCCGTACGCTTGTACTGAATATGGATTCTGGAAATAGATTTTTTTTTAGTAGTAAGACAAGTTTTTGAAGTTCATTCTTTCATTGAAAAAGTCTGATCTCTCCCTCCCTCTCCCTCTTCCAAATCTTGCAGGATACAGATTGAGAACAATTCCCTCTGGGTCAACAGAAAGGTTTTTTTTGTTTTGTTTTTAATGAATTTCCTTGCTTGAATGGCTGGTAATGTTCAAAATATGATGCGATCTACCTTTTTCCTGCTCAGTAAAGCCTGCTTCTTGCACTCATTTATATCCTTTGGGCTTTAGGTGCTTATAAACGGATCTTATTCTTTTGCATGTAGAAGAGGAACAACCTAGAAGTGATACTCAACTTCATAGCTTAAGAGGAAAGAACAAATTACCATAACCCTTATGGTATAGCATTAGGTGTGGTAACTATAAAATACAGTCTACCATAGTAGAATTGTTGTAGGGGGGTCGTTTTTTTAGCACCAATCTAAAAAGAAATGCTATTCCTTATAATCATCAGAATGTAAGAATTGCCTTGCTGGATCCTTTCAAAGGTCTGTCTAGTTCAGCCAGCAACCTGTCTCCAAAAGCAGTCAGTCCAAAGCCCTTTTATAAGTTTACAAGTACGTCATAGTAGAGATAGACAACCTCTGTTTGTTCACAAGCTGGGAACTGGATGCCAACTTTCTCTGAATATAGAAGTTCCATTTTTAGCTATCAGAGGTAATAGCCATACCTATCTCTTAGTTATATCTAATCATCTTTGAACTGGCCTGCCCTTTCCTTATGGCCAGCTTGACACTCTAGCTTGTATGCTCGCCATTAAGTCCTTATGCCTGTGTTACTGCAGGCAACATGCAATAAAATCTCAGGCATCCCTGTCTCTTGCTTCAGCTGTGGCAACACACTCTGATTACTGACCACAGTGGCGGGCTGGAGGATGAAATAGGAGTGAAGTTATCCTCTTCCCTCCCAAAAAGGTAAGATGGGGATTGGTTAAGAGGGCCACAATGTGCATCTTGAATGGAAGTGTGAATGTAGTGTGGCAAGTGTCCTTGGGTACATAATACTTGGCAGGACTAGGACAACCCCGCTTATGGATCTGTGACTTCAGCACTGCAAAGAGACTCGTGGTCCAATCTTGTCCTTCCCTCCTGCCAGTGCAGCTTCACCAAAAAGGTGCATGCTGTATCAGGGGAGGGAGGGGAACAGAGAGGGACACTTTGGAAGCCTCCTGTCCCTCAGTGGGTTTCCTCAGATCTGCGCCAGCTCTTTAGCTGGTGTGAATTTGAGGAGAGAAAGAGAGTGAGGGGGCTCCAGAAATGGAGAATAGAATCTGACCCGTGCCTTCTTATATATAATTCAGCATCTTAACAAAACAGCAAATTTTTCTTATGCTGAGCCTGCTCAAGTAAATAATTGTGATGGAGGTGGAATCGATGCCAAAGGATGTTGGCTGATAGCTGGTTTTATTTTATAGCAGTTTAGCTATCTAGACCTACTGATAAAGGAATTGTTTTCTTCTGAGTCACAGGCATCAATCCACAGTGACAGGGTTACGTGACCAAGCAGAGAGGAGGACCTTGTTTTATCTCAATTTGTTTGATAATGGTCTCCCCTTGATTGTGTTTACCTCCATGCCCATACTGCAACAGGGCAGAAAGAACAGAGCACAGACAGCACTGACTATCTCTTACAGAAGATGATCTTTGCTTTGGCATAGGCTGAATTTCTCCTCTCGTCTTGCTCTAACATAGTGGCTTAGTCTCTGACCAGCTTCAGGAGCAAATACTTTATCTGAGGTTCTCTGAAGTAAGCCGAATTTAGGACAATTTTCATTTTATATGCCAGTTCGAGTGCCAGAATACTAAACACACCTGTATCCCATCATACATAAAGGTTGCAGGCATGTCCAATTCATGGCTTTTCCCTTCACGATCTGTGCAGGTCAGAGCCTTAATGCTTTCTTGATTGTTATGTATATTTTGAATGGAAGATATGTGGATCAAAGGTGTTGCATGACTGATGAATTTATATTCAGGTATACAGTTTGGGAGTGACTTTGAGAGGCCTGAGGAAAGTGAAGGGGTAAAATCTGTGTGAAGTCCTTTGGCTCCTGGCCTTTGCTATTTTAATTAGTAACTTCTTTGAAGACTGTGTGCTCCCCCTAGTCATAAAGAACGCACAACTGCACTGATTAGTTTTGTTTTTTTTAAAGCAGCAAAACAGGAGTTTCACAATCCTCCCACCTAATTTGTGAGGATGGGAGATTGTGCCCCTGGTGCTGGATCAGAGCTAGTATATTCTGTTGTAAGCAAATTAATCATTTTTTATTCATCTGGAAAATTTATAGTGTCTCAAAAGTTGTTAAACATAACATCTCACTTGTCAGATTAGGATGTAGTGTTACATTTTACTCCCATTTTGTAAGTGAGAACTGATTCACTGTGGGTGTCCACTAGAGAGCACGGCAAGCAGAGATGAAGGCAATGGCTCCTGTGAATGGAGTAAGAATATATCGTTTTCTTGCAGGGTTGGCATCCGGTGTTGATCATGTCAGGCTTGTCCGATGGTATATGTCCATCAGAGGGCTCACCCAAATGGACTAGTAATTGGCCTCATTTAGCGCCACTGCTGCCACCCTCCTCTTGGTTTCCTGCTTGATTTTAAAAAGGCGAGAGAGAGAGAGAGAGAGGAATTGCTGTAGCCTATTGGTCTCATCTCCTCTCCTACTCCCTCTCACCCTTCCTCCCTTCTCTGCATTTTGAAATGGAGAGAGGATAAGAACTTGGTTATGACAGAGGCAAGGAGGTACATTTGGAGGAGGTTCAAGAGTGATCAGGAGGGGACATAGAGATGCAGAAGGAAGAGGCATGGGGGAGATAGAGATGGCAGCTGAGGTGAGAAAGTTGTGGAGATGGCACAGGTGGGATTGGGGGAGAGGGGGTTGGGGGAAGATTGATAAAAGTTTCTGTGGCACAGGAGGTCAGCAGTCTCAGGTAGTAGGCTGACTTGGGCTTGGCTCAGGCCTGGGAGTTGGATGCCATGGGAGCCCAATGAAGGGTTCCAGGGCTCCAATGCAGGGTCCAGATTCCCCAGCAACCTGGCACCAGTCCTGTGTACTTGGAGTAAAGGAAACAATTGAGCAGCTACTCTGCACAGCCTGAGGAAGAGACAGCTTTGCTACAGTGCATATAATAAATTATCTCACAAATAAATATTGGCAGTTTCAGCAATTTACACCTCCCTGTGTGTTTTCCGTTTCATTTGCCACTAAGAAGTGTCAAAGTACATGAAACGCAGGGGGAGGTGGTGTGCAGAAAACAAAACAAGGGCCACAGGGGAAGGGGACACCAGGGAGGTAGTGGGAGGGAACAAAAGAAATTGAAACTTGGACACTCAGTTTTTAGGGGCCTTGGAACAGCTCGAAATGGCCCTTGCTATGCAAACGTTTCTCTCAGTTCAGTGAAGCTGTGTTGAGGCCTTTTATTAATCTTTTTTTAAAATGGTCACATCTGAAGAGATTTTTCTGTTCTTTGTATTAATAGGTTGACAGCGAAGACCTGGTTGCCCTTTGAACTTGTGAGGAAGGGAGAAGTCATCTGTGTAACACATGCAGTCTCTCATCCTGCTGCATTCTACTTTACTATCTAATTTGTTTGGGAGACAAAATGGCCATTCCGAAAAAACAAAACACCTCTATGTGAGCTTGGCTCTCATAAATGAAATCCTCAGCAAGCGTGATCTGCTTTGGCATTCCCTTCCTCTAGGATGTGAAGCTGTGTGCCAGGAAATTTGCTTGCAACGTTTTGAAATCAAATGTTTGGGGCCGGGTTTGACATCTCAGATGATCTTGTTCCATCTTTTATGCAAGTACCATGGTTTTTATTGTCGAAAAGCATTAGATACATTTCTCGGGCCCAAACTTGCTTGCGGAAAGGGCCTTCCATGCTGCTAAAAATTTCAGTTTATTTGAATGAAGCTTTTATAGACCTCTTTTGATGGTCCCAGTAGAATTCTCTCACAGTCTTGTGTGGCTTTTCAAAGTCTGTTTGTAATATAAAGTATAAAGATACATTATTATGATATTGGCCTTAATATATATATATAGTGCTAATAAATCATAGTGAACTGAACTAGAGGGTTTTCTTTGGCTCCTTCATTGGATGGGAGGGAAGAATCTGAATGAAAACTAGAACTAAAGCTTGTTGTTCAGACTTTGGGAGGAGAGGGGAGAAGAAATTTTGCATCTTAGGGCCCAATCCCATCCAACTTTCCAGAGCCAATGCAGCCACAATGCAATCCTAAAATGACAACCCCCACCACCACCACGGGATGGAGTGTACACCCTCTTGGCATGGCTACATTGGCACTGGAAAGTTGGATAGGATTGGGCTCTTCGTCTGCAATCTGAATGCATTTATTCAAAAAACGAGCAACAGCTTTTTTTTTTTTTCTTTCTTCTAGGCAGTGCTGCTCCTGTTTCTTTAACAGCTGGGTGAGAAGCACAGATTCTCCTATCAGTGCACAGGTATGCTGGAAAATATTTCACCTATTGAATTTTTGCTTGTCATGCAACTTTTATTTACAGGATATGGGCTGTAACCTCTTCTGTAATTTTGCTGCATGACCTGTGAAAGAAAACAGAACATTCTTTCATAAAGATAGTGCTTAAAATAATGTGAAAAAATGTCATTTGAGTATGTATGATTTCTTGAAACATAGTTCAGATTAGAAATTGCCATAAGGGATGTTTAATAATAATAATAATAATAATAATAATAAAACTTTATTTTTATCCCGCCCTTCTCCCAAAAAGGGACCCAGGGCGGCTCCCTTGTTTCGGAATAAGGAATAATGTTTCTCCCTTGTTCCGGAATAAGACTTATACAATATAAGCACACTTACTAAGAAGTAAGTCCCAGGGCATTCCGAGTAACCATGTTTAAGATTGAAGTTTTAATGTGAATATTTTC
Source organism: Tiliqua scincoides (assembly GCF_035046505.1). Classification (NCBI taxonomy): domain Eukaryota; kingdom Metazoa; phylum Chordata; class Lepidosauria; order Squamata; family Scincidae; genus Tiliqua; species Tiliqua scincoides. The sequence continues at coordinate 91,391,962 of NC_089822.1, read as the reverse complement.
TCATGTTCAGGACCTTATTAGGAACTGCGTGCTAAGTGGAAGAATAAAACATCTGTTAATCTCATGTTCAGTCTTTCAGAGGGCACAATCCTAACCAGGTCTACTCAGAAGTAAGTCCTATTTTGTTCAATGGGGCTTACTCTCAGGAAAGTGTGGTTAGGATTTCAGCCAGAGTCTGTTTTCTGTCTCCAAACAATTATCCCCAGATACATACTGCATTTTAAATTTGAATGTGAAATTTCTTATGTTTCTGCATTCCCTGGTTAGCTAACTGTCAGACGTCAGAGGCGTCTGAGGGGGGACATGATTGAGACATACAAAATCATGCAGGGGATGGACAGAGTGGATAGAGAGACATTCTTTTCCCTCTCACATAACACCAGAACCAGGGGATATCCATGAAAGTTGAGTGTTGGGACAGTTAGGACAGACGGAAGAAAATATTTTTTTACCCAGCGTGTAATTAGTTTGTGGAATTCCTTGCGACAGGATGTAGTGATGGCATCTTGCCTGGATGCCTTTAAGAGAGGATTGGACAAATTTCTAGAGGAAAAGTTCATTACGTGTTACAGGTCATAGTAGGTATGTATAAGCTTTTGGTTTTGGAGGCAGGCTGCCTTTGATTGCCAGATGCAGGGGAGGGCACCAAGACGCAGATTGTGTCTGTTGTCTTGTGTGCTCCCTGGGGCATTTGGTGGGCCACTGTGAGATACAGGAAGCTGGAATAGATGGGCCCTTGGCCTGATCCAGTGGGACTCTTCTTATGTTCTTATGTGCACCCCAGCAGTGGAAACAGTGCATGTCTCCAATTCACCTTCCATTCCCTAGTACATTTTTAACCCACTGAATGTTTATTTGAAGCTAATGATCACAAAAACCTAAACAATGTTGAAAATGTTATTGATGAATTTGGAAAGTGTGTGAAGTTCGGGTGAATTTCCATCATTAGGGAAGTCCTGTTCCTGGATCCGGTAAACCCAGAGCATGTCTCATTTGTGGGAATGAGAGAGCATTGTCTGGGACATGGTGATTGCTAATTGCCAGCTTAATCCTTCCGCTGTGTCACAGCTGGGGCATTGCCAACTGACACAGCACAGCTGAAAGAAATGGTGTTATGTTTAACAGGATTAATGACTGTACAATTACAAGCCTCCCTAAATGCTCTTCTACAATTAGAGCTCATCATATCCTTGCAACCTGGCAGGCTTTTAAAAACATAATTACAGGCCACCAGCATTATTTGTGTTCAAAGTGAAGCAGCGGGAGGAGAGGGAATTACTGGTAGCAGAGGGTGGCTACATGCCTATGAGTTATCATATTGACCTTGTTCTGCAAACAGACCTCTCCAATGAAGACATCTGTCAAAATAGAATTTCTTCTTGTACACTGGGATTTCCTTGCTATTGGCTTTTGCCTTTGTAAGAGAGTTCTATAGGGAAAAGGCTGCAGTACATCTCTATAAATGAATGCAGGAAAAGGACAATCTAAAGCAGTGGTTCCAAAATGTTTAGTATCAGGACCAACTTTTTAAAACGACAATCTATCGGGACCCACCTAAGTTTGCCAGACTTAAAAAAAAAGAGATCTAGAAAGAAACATTTTATTTAATTATTTATTACAACTGGAAAAAGACCCTCAGACATTTATCTCCCTATATTTACACATACTTGCAAACTGCAGGAGATCAGTTATCTTGCAAACTGCAGGAGCGGAACTCTTCGCAGGGTAATTAGCAGCTTCCATATCTGATTTTTGAATAGCTTTGGGGCTTGAGGCAATTTGATTTTTCCATCACCCTTTGGTGACCCCCCAAAAATCAGGTCATGACCCATTGGTGGGTCCCAATCTACAGTTTGGGAACAGTTTGGTGGGCCACTGTGAGATACAGGAAGCTGGAGCAGATGGGCCTATGGCCTGATCCAGCCGGGCTGTTCTTATGTAACCACTGATCTAAAGTAATACATCTAGATTGTAAAAGGGATTCCGTGGTAAGTAAAAGTGTTCTAAAGTAATACCAAGGTTCTGTCCTCTGATTAGGGTCCCTCTTAATATTTCGATGATCTTTCCTAAAGCAGCTGCCTTGTATAACTTTTAGGCAAAGTAAAAGCAGTGAAGGAGATTTCACGGAAGCCTAAACAGCCACCAAACTAGGCAGAAGTAGGAGCAGTTGTGAGGACCCAAAGCTTTGGAACTGTGCTGTGAAACTACATCCTCAGTTTGTCCCTTCAATTATACTTCATAGTGAGTCCTGGATCCCAAGTCCCAGCAAGATGCTGCTGCTCAACCACATGTGCATTCTCTGCACTTTGAATTCTGTGCACCAAGGTCTGCTGGTTCACTCAGATATACTGGGATCATCTCTTCTTTGCCCAGGTTCTCTGTCTCTTTTATCCCCAGGCTGTTATTGACCTGCACAAGTTTCAGTATCAAGGCTGTGCTAGGGTAGGAAAGTTTTTTTTCACCATCTGCTGCTGCACTATTGCTGTCCTTCTGAAACCTGCTGAACTAGGCGTCTAATAAGTAAAAGGTGGATCTTCCAGAACATGGTCCTGATTAGAATTAAGCATCTAGAATGAAGCACGAATGGAACCTTGTGCTTTGAAACTTATGTGTGATGAGACTGTTGAGCTTTATTGATGATCAATGCATTCTTTTGAAAACCCACTGGTCAGAGTATGTGTTTTCTGCTGGATGTTCTTACCGCAGATGGAGCATCAGCGAATGTTCTCCAAGAGGAAGTTCACCAACACATCTCTGATGGCTTTCAGAAGGGGTGTTAAGACTTATCTCTTCCAGGCAGCATTTAGGACCCGATAAAGATCTGTATGAGAAACTGTTGTTAATTTGCATGTTTTATTGTGTTGTAAGTTTTAGTGGTTTTAATGTGGTCTGTTTTTTGGGTGTAGTTTTGAGTGGCCTTGAGCCATCAGATAGCTGAGATATAAATATTTTAATTTTAAAGCAAAAATGGATAAGTATCCCAAGAGCTTTCTCTACTTGCAGTGAAACAAGCTGGGGGGAAAGGGGTCAGAGAAACAGCTTCTTTACCAGTGCTTACTGAATGTCAGTCCACAGTTTCTAAACTGTAAAGGACCCACCTTTTTGTAGACAAACTGCTTCAAGTATTTCTTTTCACACTGCTTTGGGATGTTTTATCTGGTGCAAAGAACTTATGGTGATTAAGGGCCCAATCCTATCCAATTTTCCAGTGCCTGTGCAGCTGTGCCAGTGGGGCATGCACTGCATCCTGTGGTGGGGAGGCATTCAAGGAAGCCTCTACAAGGTATGGGAACATTTGTTCCCTTACCTCGGATCTGCATTGTGGCTACACTAGTGCTGGAAATTTGGATTGGGCCCTCAGTCACCAACATTTCCTTCATGGTGTTATCTCCTGAATGGGAAATGAAGTATGGTCCTTTAACATTCCTCTCAAATTAAAGGGCACATAAATTATGTCTCTATACCACTCCCCTTCTGTTTCTAGCCCCCAACTTCCAAATCTGCACAGGCAACTTCAGGAAAGAGGAAAGGGGATAGAAATCTTTTAAACAAACTCTGGTTGGGAAATCTTTGGTTCCATTACTGACTTGTTAGAAGAATGATGTCTGCTGAATTACTTAACACTACAGCTCAGTGGTTCCCAAACATTTTAGCGCTGGGACCCACTTTTTAAAATGACACTCTTTCAGGACTCATGAGGCTTTAAAAAAAAAAGGGGAAAAAAACACCAAAAAACAGTTCCACCTTACCAGCTGCTCAAACCTCTGCTGCCTTCTAGAGCATTTGTTGAGCTCACATTGACCAGATTGAGACCATTCTGGTAGCTTTGTGTTCCCCTTTGCCCGGCCTTCAATAGGAGTTGAGACACAGGGTGCAATCCTAACCCCTTATGTCAGTGCTTTCCAGCACTGACCTAAGGGCAATGCTGCTCTGAGATAAGGGAACAAACATTCCCTTACTATGAGGAGGCCTCTGAGTGACGCCCAACTGCAGGATGCAGCACATGTCTGATTTGGCACCGCTATGCCAGTGCTGGAAATCACTGACATAAGGGGTTAGGATTGTGCCCACATTTCCCTACATGAGTAAACACACAAGTGTGGCTTAAGGAGCAATCCCAACCAGTAGATGGGCCAGCACAAGTCCCTTGCACCGGCCCAACAGTGTAACAAAAGTCGTAAAACACTTTTGTGCCACTGAGAGAGCAGGAGACCGCCCCAAGCCCCATTGGGCTGGCACAAAGATAAGCCCACACCAGCTGGGTCAGGCCAGTGTGGGGGCCAGGGGGCAGATGGAGGGCACTATGGAGGCATTTTATGGTGGGGGGTGGGCAGGTGGTGGGCCACAGGTGAGTGAGAAGTGGGGCTGGGATCCAGAACTTGTGCCTAACTCTGGTCCCGGGCAGCCTGGAGCAGCTCTGGGCTGGTTGGATCTATGCCACCTCTTGAGGTTGCACAAATCCAAGTGGCCCCATTGGGGCTGCTGTAGCTTTACCCAAGGTAAGCGGAAGGAATTCCCCTTGGCCCAGGCTGAGCTGCAACTGGCCCAACCCTGCTGTGGATGCGGGGCAGGCCTGCCAGCCTGCCTGCGCCAGGGCAGGTTGGGATTGGGCTGTTAGTTTCATTTCCATAGGGCTCCAAACATTTTCCTTGTCGGTTTGGGAGGTGGACTTCCTTCTCCAGTGTTTTTGGGGGCCTGCATTCATTGTATCAGGACCATTCTGTTGGCATTACGTTCCTCTTGGCCTGCCCTTAGAAGTGGACTGAGGCACATTCACCTACTTGTGAGTAAATGTGCACGTGTGGCTCAGTTTCACTTTCCATAGAGCTCAATACATTTTCCTTGTTAACTAGCCACATGTCAGTTTCACAACTCACCAACAATCAGGTTGCAATTCACTGGTGGCTCCTCACCCACAGTTTGGGAAACACTGCTATAGTCCAAGACCATGTTCCCTTTTGCTAAATAATACAAACATGATATTTATTAGTCCTAGGTAAAAGCCAAATAGCCAAATATTTGGCTGAATATATGAGTACAGTAAACTCTTTGTGGCAGACTTTCCTCTGTGTAGCTTTCATGCTCTGTTCTCACATTTTCTCACTTCTCCTTTTTGCTTCCTCAGCCTCTGATTCATTTCAAGATGGAATATTTTAAGCCTCTACCTCTTTCCTTTCACTAGATAGGAGAATAATAAAGCTCTCATAGAAGTATGATTGTGTCACCGATGCTCAAAATAAGCTTGATTTCATGGAGAAAAGTGGAACTCTTCTTGTTTTTCTTTGACAGGCTCCACAGCATTAATTAGAGCTCCTGAGATTCTTCTGTGCCTTTCAATTAGTCATTATCACTGGGCAGCAGCTTGCAAAATGTTTTGGGACATTCACTGGGAACTTTTTCTTTTGCATCTATGAAGTTTGAATGCAGAATCCCAGTTACTTTGGAAAGATTTTGTCTATTTGCAGTCTGAAAGGGGACACAGAAATAGTTATGGATGAGATGGGGGACAGAAATAAGTAATGCTTGGCCCTGATTAAATACCCCACAGTTGACTTTGCTCTTTCCAAACACTTTGTAAATGACTCAAGGAGCTTCCTATGCATAACCAACCATTCATCTGCAGCTTCCAGTGATTTAGGGCCCAGTCCTATCCAACTTTCCAGCACTGATGCAGCCTCAGTTCATCCCCAAGATAAGGGAACAAACATTCCCTTACCTTGAGGAGGCCTCTGTGATACCCTCCTCCTGCAGGATGCAGACCGCATCCTGTTGGCACAGCTGCATCTGCACTGATCTTGGAAGCTAAGCAGGGTCAGGCCTGGTTAGTACTTGGATGGGAGACCGCCTGGGAATACTGGGTGCTGTAGGCTTATACCATAGTCTTTCGAAACTGAAGGTTGCCAACCATCGGCACTGGAAAGTTGGATAAGGTTGGGCCATTTCAGGTGAGTCCTGATAATAAACTGATGGGTAGAAAATCTCAGTCACTTTCCAAGGTGATCGAATCTGCACTACATATTCCGCAGGCCTCCATGTTACTCACCTCCACCCAAACTCATGCTGGAGTTTTGCAGTACTGACATCTGCTTACCTGGTGGCTTGAGTTTAGTCTATCTTCCCTCTTCTCATTTCAACAGTCTGTGTTTATAATAGAATGCTTTTTCATTGGACAATGAGTCTGAGATAGATGTTCTCAATGCTTCAAATTTTCATTTTTACATGCCAAAGGCAGGAGGCTAATTTTCTCTATTTATTCTCCTCCATACTGGCACTCCAGTCAGCATTCTACCTCATCTGTGTGCTGCCTTACCTTGAAGCTCTACACCTTTATTTTCAGGTAGGCATATTTAGAATCATAAGGTACTCAGGGACTTGAGCAGCAGAGCCCAGGTGCTTTACCCTCCAAGGGCAAAGGAGCCAATATTCCCTGTGATGCAGCACCTCCTATATCTAGATATGGTATGGTTGCTCATCAGCCCAGGTGAACCAGGTTCCATGTAGAACTAATAGGGCCTGCCTGGATCTATATAACTTAAGAGCCCAATCCTATGCATGTCTACTCAGAAGTAAGTCCATTGGGATTTGCTTCCTGGAAAGTGTGCATAGGATTGGGCTGTTACTCTAGGTCTGGTTCCTCATTCTGAGCAACTTTTCTGAGTAGCAGTATAATCTATGGCAATCCAGTATGTGGCTACCAGTTTGTCCTTGATTAATCTTTGACCCTTTTTGATCCTTACCTGCATGCCCTGGAACCTGATGCTGGCCTTTCTGGACCTTGTCCTCTCCCACTAACATCCCTCACTTGCCTATGCCAGAATTGGACCCAGTTCTGAACTGTGTTGTGTCTCAGATCTTGACCAAAGCCTAACAAGAACTTATGCATGTTCTAAGGGCCAAACTAGATAGTATGCCTATTGCATGACTGAGGCCTGCGTGTTTTCTTTTTAAAAAAATGTAGTTAACGGGGCTCTGATCAATATTGGTACTATGGGCGGGAGGGACATTATCTATGTGCCCTGCTGTGGTCCAGACTTGGATTGGGATCCCATGCAGCCTCTGTTTATATTATCTTTAAAAAGCACACCATCTCTGATCTTGTAATATCATCTAGTTTGACTCTAAGAACAGAAAATCCAGATTGGCATGAGCTAACTGCCATACTGGGGAGCATGTTTTGTTTTAGCATGTACTTTTTCTGCATGTCTTCAGTGTGTGTCGTTTTAGCTGAGCCCTGAACTGAGACCGTGCAACCCCAGGAAGTGTCTTAATATCTCATTTCCACTGAACCTGGCAAGTCCTTATTAGTGCATAGATTCAATCGAAGCAAGTGCAGTAACAGAAATTGGTTCGGCAGAACCTCTTTTGGAGTACAACTTTACAAGTGCCACAGACTGCAAAGCTCAAAAACTTGCATTTGACTTGGTAGGTCAGGAATTATATAGGCCTTCCTTATTCAAAATAATATTTCACATTTCTGTCTCACAGTTACCCACACGGGCACTTGCCCACTTCTGTGTGTTTGTACAGCGATAGAACATGCATAATCTCTCTGGCATTCTATTATATACTAGTAATTTGTAGCATGATATGTTTTTCACATAATCTTCCTAATCAATTTGGGCAGATGCTTATGTGGTATCCTGATGAGCAGGAAGTTAGCACAGCAAATGTAATTCAGTGTGAATAAAGTGTAAGGGGGGCGGGGGAGAGATGTTTTAGCATGATGCCGAAGTCCAGAGAATGCTGACTGGTCTTAAGAAATAACTGTAAAAACAGAAATTATCAAAGGCAAAATTTGTGCTCCCTAGTTCTCCCCCCCCCCCCATTTTGAATGTATCCTACTTGGGTTGAAACTCTAGGACCACTGTCTTCAGGGCAGGTGCCCTTTTAGCCTCAGTGGGATGTGTTTCTGAACAAACATGCTGAGGATTATACTGTTGCTGACACAAATGTCAGCGTTTTCTTGTCCAAATCAATAGTGACGTGAAGGGTCCCATAGCAGCAATTTACTTTAATTTAGAAAGGGTGTGAGTGTTGACTGAGTTTCAGACTGGAAGCTTTCTGGTTTGTGTGCTGGTGCTCTCTGTGTCGAAACATTTAAAGCTGCAGAGTGGAGGAATAAAGATGAAGTATTGCTTTCAGAGGTTCCAACGGTTCCGCCTACTTCAGGTTTCTCCTGATTGGGCCTGAGCATAAATATTTCCTGGTCAGACCTGAATACTTGCCTGGGCAATGGTATATGCTACCTTCTTCCCTGGGTTTTCAGCCTGCATTCCCTGTTTTCTACTATCTACTCCTGTTTTTGGGCAGCCCCTGTTTTTCTTGACTTTAGCACTCATTGACTTGGTCTTATTTCTCCTTGACTTGCTTATTTCTGTGGATGTTGCTCTGCTTGGACTGCTTAGCTGGGCCTATTCCAGGGCCTCTTATGATATATAAATTATGATATATAAAACTACGTATGTAGGCTTACCCAAAATGTGAATGCTAGTCTTCACATAATATATGAAGATATTTTCTGAGATCTCAGGAAACTTCTGGCTCCCCTCCTTTGGCTGTCAGGCCCTTTTTAGACCCTGGGCCCATGTATGATGTATCCCCTGTACCCTCCTCTCATGGGTCCTGTTGATATCAGAAAATGTCCAGGAAATTTTTTGGCCTCCTCCGTTGGCTCCTGGGCCCAGGTTCAATTTACCCCTTGTACCCCCCTCTCATGGGCCCTGGTCTATACCTTAGTCTGCTATGATCTCTGATTCAAAACTGACCATCCTGCAGATCTGCCACCAGATTTCCTATAACTCTGGTTCTGTCTTTTCTGGATGTGCACTTTAGCTACTGTGTCTCTGTACAAGCACTGATAAAGAGTATGACAATTTTGGCAACTCTTTCAACTTGTACAGATCTCAGCTTTGAATCCTATTTTAGGGGCTGGGAATTTGGCATAGAGAAAGTTAATGCATTCTCCTGTGCCTTACCGACAGGCTGAAGAGCTCACATCACCAGCAGTGGTCAATAAAGTTTCAAAAATTATATCTGAGAGCCTATAAAGCTATCCACCCTGTCTCATTTGTTTCTTACCTCTGGCAATGTTTAAGAACTCCTTGAGCATAAACCTGTATTCCTTGGCTGTAGTTTTTAATTAACATTGGGGGAAAATGTAATGTAATAATTATGAGCCTTCAGGACAGGGACCTGTCTGGTTTTGTACTCTTTGTAAAGGTTCATGTGCAAGATGACACTAAAAAAACAAATAATGACCAGTAATGTCCTTTGAAGCTTCTTTGAGGTATCACATTTATCTGCCATTTGGCACTGACAATTCATTATATGATGTTTCCACTGACAGCACAACAATGATGGTTGTTTTTAGGCATCTCTTAATTAGATTTTGATAGTTTGGAGTTCAAATGGGATAGAACTGATAATAGTAAGGCAATAAGCAATGTTGGTGTGAGTAGAGCTGAAGGAACCCCTTTGTGAACTACTCTTGTTGAAAAGTGTTATATAAATATTCTTAATAATAATAATAATAATAATAATAATAATAATAAATAAGGATATGGAGGGAACCTACTCTTTTGCTGCTCAGACTAGGAAGTAGGACTGTGTTTCCAGTATGACCCCAACTGTGACTGTTAGGACTTTTTCTAAACCTTTGCAGCTATTCACATATAGAACTACTTCCTGCCTCTGACCTCTGCTGACCTGATCTGTAACTTGGTGTGAGTGTATTGTAGTAGCAGTTATAATAGCATTATACTTTATGACTATGCTGCTAGTATATAATATTATATACATCAGTGGTTTTCAGCCTTTTTCGTGTCATGACTCCAATAAATACATAAAGTATGGAACTGAGTACCCCCCATCATTTCCACCCCCCTTCCCAAGACCCTTTCTGCCCACCTGGCCCCCATAATGCCCTCCCAGCACTGCTCACTACTCTTATTAGAGAAAGCAGAAAATGTTTTCATGAAGCCTGGCGCTAGTGAAAACTATTATAGCACAATTGCTAAGAACCTGAGCAGGACTTGGACATAGTCTCTTGGTACCTGAAGGGTTACACCCGATGTCTCCCCCTTTACTTGGTGGTGCTCTAGCCCAGTGCTCTTCAACCTTTTTCATGTCCATAAGTTGCTGCAACCCCACAACTGGGGCTTTGCAACCCCAAGGTTGAAGAACACTGATTATGTACTGATTATACATTTTATAGATAGCATATAATGCTATATAGTACATAGCATTATACTATACTACTGCTGTACCATTAGAGTAGCAGTGACATAAGTGCAGCCAGAAGACAGGAGCATGACTCTCCTGTCCCATCCCAAACCTTTACTTCTTTTCTTCCTCCCACCCTGCCCCTTTCAGTCCTAGTGAAACCGTTACCAGTACTTAGAATGTCCTTGCTATATGGCATGGCTGTTGTCCATCTTGTTCTTCACTGTGGTGGCTTCATAGGCTCTCTGAAGTTCCACTTACACTGCATGAGAATATAAGAGTGCTGCTTGATCAGGCCAATGGTCCATTTAGTCTAGAATCCTGTTTTCTACAGTGACCCACCAGTGGCCTCTAGGTAGGCCACAAGTTGGAGATAAAGGCATGCTCATCTTCCAATGTTGCTTCCGTGCAACTGGTTGTCAATAATGACTTACTGCCCCGGAACTAGCACGTATCATAGTGGCCCGTGATACACTTTTCCTCCACGAATTTGTCAAATTCTACATCCGAGGATTCAAATTTTACAGCTGAGGACTATAATGAGAATCCTGCATTATAGAAGTTTCATTTACATGTATTTTTTTAATTATATCCCCCTTTTCCCTCTGAATAAAGAAAGAGTTCAAGGCACTTAATCAGATGTACCTTTTGATAAATATTACTTTAGAAAAGTTCACTTAAATAGGAAGAATTCTCTATATTTTCCTCTGGTTCTGGCAGTTCACTACTCCCTAAAATGTAACTCCTCCCTACTCTAATTTTTTTGTTCAGCCACTCCCATGGTTGGCAACCCTCAGTCTCAAAAGACTATGGTATAAGCCTACAGCACCTGGTATTCCCAAGCAGTCTCCCATCCAAGTACTAACCAGGCCTGACCCTGCTTAGCTTCTGAGATCAGACAAGTTCAGGCATGTGCAGGGTAACAGTTGCTGCTCAGCCACTCCCATCATCCTTAAAAAGAGCCTGCACTTCATTATTTTTTTGACAGGGTTTCCCAGATGAGATATGTGGCTGGTTTAAGGAAGGAAATAATAAAGGGAGGCCTGATTTCAAATATGCACAAATCCACCAAAATGTTGATCAAATATTCTTCTCTTTCTGAAAGCTGGTTTTAGAAAAGCCATGTGGTCTTTCCTTGTGTATGGTCCAGGAAATGAATGCACGTGAGAGGTAGGCTGAGGCTGCTTAAAAAGGATTAAAAATGGGAACCATGCCCCCCTTCTTGTTAAAGAAAAACTCTCTTTAAAAGGGAAAAGTGTGTGTTTTCCATTTTAGCTTAGAATTAATAGAATTTAAAGAATAATAATCCTTGACTATATGTGGAAGGATGGAATCAATTATGAACCTTTCACAGTTGGTGTCAAGATGTTGACAGCAGCATGGTCAGTTCTTGCCTACACTGCAAGTCCTTATGTTACAATGACAATAACTATTGTCATTTAGTCAAAAAAACTTGCATGGTGTTGGTTTGCAGGTTTTACGTCACCTACGTATTTGACCACCTGCTCCTTTAATTACATCTGAATTAGAACCAGGCATGGTGTGAATAGTATGGTCTGTTTATACCATGTCCCAAAGATGTGCCTTATCCTATGAACTAAGTTCGAAGACTATACTCTTCATAAAGAGAGCCTTGCTTGGTCAGGGCAAGGGCCCTTCTTGTCCAGCTTCCATATCTCACAGTGGCCCACCTAAGGGAGCAATCAAGACAACAAGATACCTGTATCTTGCTGCCATTTCCTTGCATGTGGCTTTCAGAGATAGGCCTGGTGATTGCATATAGTCATCATGGCTTATAACCTGTGATGGACTTTTCCTCCAATCCCCATTTAAAGGCATCTAGGCCAAGTGCCATCAAAACATCCTGTGGGAAGGAGTTCCCCAGAGTTCTAGTCTTCACATATTAGTATAGCTCAGTTGATAATACAAATTGCTAGATTTTATAATGCTAGATGTCATGTGAAGTAAAAATTGGCTTGAGAAGGTATAGCTTAGAGTGTGCTTTACGTGTCACAGGGATGCTCACCTACCCTCGTGTGATGGGCATGAACAGACAGAAGTCATCTTATCACTGGTCTTCTCTTTCATGAGTTCTGGTTGTGTTCTTTTAATTCTCTCTCTTTAAATAAGGGGTTGCTTGATAGAATGCTACATCTCCTGCCATCACTAAAGCAATTGGACAGGCATTTACGAACCAGTCTATTACTGGTGTGATAATGCTCTTAGTGGTTTCTGAGCTAGCCTCTGATCTGGTACTGTCTCCAGTCTCCTGTCACTCACTCCTCTCTTAGCTGTTGTGGCTTATTAAGCAGATGTATGCCAGGACCCCTGTTGGCACAGCAATTCAAATTTTGATCCTGACAGGGATGGGCAGGCTGAAACAGAATGGCTAGCTCTAGAACATTTGCTCAGAGCTTGTCACCAACCAAGAGACACTGGAACAGTAGTTCCCTATGGTCCAGAGCTTTGAGCCTGATCCATCCCCCAAGGAACCACTGCTGTTCACACTGGGAACATTTTGCTCTCCTGTGCCTATACACCAGTGCCAACAACAGGCTAGAAGGGAATTGATGGAGATGAGGAGTGCAGGATTCTAGGGCCGAGTGCTTCCCTTCCAAGACCTCCTCCAGAAGGAGGGCAGAATCTGATCCATGAGGTATAGTCTTCATCTACCAGCTTTTAAGGCTTCAGTCAAACTTTGGACCTCATTGAAGCAATTTCCTCACTTGGATCTATCTGAGGTCTTGGAACTCCAGCATACTTTGCTATCTCTACCTTCCAGACACCCCATCACATCTAGTGGATTCCCATTCATGGACAGAAAGGACATGGGTTCTCAGCCCATCATCACACCATTGCCGGCTTGACCATGTGTGCTTCTAGGTTAGCCAGTATTACAGATTAGCCAGAATACAGCACCTGATCTTGTGTCACACAAAAACTACATTGCTCAAAATGTGGGTATTTGAATATTATGCATATCCTGTGTGATTCCATATTTGTATAATGAAATTGACTAAAATGTGCACATCTAGTTCTCATACAAAAGGTGGTTTTTCTGCAAATGTCATAGCATCTTTAAGGTAACCTGTCATTGTTGAGCAGAAGTGAAATCCATTTACATTAACATAGTAATATGCTGGTCATTATGGATAAATCACAAAATGTATTTTTAGACTCCTATTACTAACTACTTGGGAGCTAGTCTTGTGGCCTTGACAAGCTACTGTGAAATTAAAGTCGAGATTAAGAACATCTGTTCAGAAATTTCAGTAGAATGGGACCAGTTTCAGGAGCCTCAAATCTATTTCTCCAAATTTAGTCCCCTGAAATCAATAATAATATTTTGAACAAAAGCACACTGGGATTTCTTCTGATGCAATTGACAATGACAGTGCATAGAGACAATGTTCAGTTGGAACAAATGAACTGTCAGGCCAGAGCAAAACTTGTAAGTGTGAGGGCCGCAGCTTTCTCAGTGGTTGTCCCATGAATGTGGTATTCACAGAGATCAGAATGACCACAAACCACATTGCTTTTAAACAAAGTAAGTGCAGACTTGCTTGTTTGAATTAGCTTCCCCTCAGCAGTAAAATGAAATGAACTAAAAAAAAAAAAGATTGTGTGATGAGATAGGAAGGCTAGGTAAAAGGAAGAGAAAGAGTGCGGCCAAGAAAAAGATTCATTAAGGGCCCAATCCTATCCAACTTTCCAGCGCTGTTGTAGCTATGCCAATAAGGTGTGCACTAGATCATGCGGGGGAGGGGTGTCATGGAGGCCTTCTCCAGGCAAGATAATATTTGCACCCTTACCTTGGGGCTGCATCACAGCTACTGAGAGTTGGATTAGATTGAGCCCTAAGATACTGCAATAGAAAAGGGGGGGGGGAAGGTGTGTAGGTATTGTAAAGAACAGTTTGGCCAAATGAAACTCTGCCTCAGAATAATATATTCTAAATGAGACACCTTAGGTCTTATTCACCAAGCATGGCTCTTCTAAGCTGTTGGCTGAATAACAAGTCAAATTGTCACTTTGAGAGCTGCCTCTTATTTTATACCAGTTGCATGACTTGTGCATCCCCCCCAAAAAAATTTTCCATGGGTAAACACAATCATTGTAGGAATTGCCTGTGGAATTGCATGTGGCTGTTATGAAGGGAATCTGAATGTACTGAAGGGAATCTGAATCCGCAAACAGTACTGGACAAACAGTCTCCATAACAGCACCATGCATTTCTGTCGGTCCCTGGTGCTGGTGTGGAGAATTTCCACTCATGCAACCACCCATTTCCACCAGTCCATGCAAAAAACCTTTTTATTCAATATTTGTGAAGTCTTTGCCATTCAGCAGAGTTTTCAGACCAGTGCTCAGGGAAAGCCATCCATGTCATGTTTATGAGCTTCCAGAGACCTCCGGCTAACCAATGCTGGCAACAGAATCTGAAATAGCCACTGTTATTATTGTTGATCACATTTGTTAGCCAGCTAGCTGCTCTAAGGTATTTAAGATTTGCCATGAAGTAATATCCTAATGACAAATATAATAATGATTTTGCTGGAAACTTCAATGCTGTTGAGGTGATTTAAATGAGTCTATGGAAGGGAGTAGACTGATCGACTATTTCTTACTTTGTTGTGAAGCGGTGTTGAGAAAGAGGGAGAGAGAGAGAGAGAGATAATTTTTTTTTAATGGACTTGAATTGACTTGATGGATTGTTTATGGGCCTCTTCAGTGTTTTTAGCTGTGTAATGGGGAAATGTTTTCAAAGAGTATAGTTTAATTGATTTCACCGTAGGCTAAAATGGTATATTAAAAAACAAAATGTGCAGAACTGTTTTTAGAGCCCTTCTAAAGCGTGCGTTTATTTATGTGGCAAGCTATAGCAGCCCCAAAGTCATCATTACAATCCAGAGGTAAACATATATTTGGGGGGGGAAAAAATCTTTCCTTCTCAATTATTATGGGCTCTAGTGTAAATATAGGCTTTGACATAGGTAAAGATAAAATAAAAGGATTGAACAGTTTACCAAGTTGAGGGCAGAGCTACATGTTACAAGGCCAACAGAGGGTTTCTGGCCCTCTATTTGCTTGTAACTCTTTTGTATGAAAGGGTGTTATTTGACGGGGAGAATTGGGGCCCATTAATTTAAATGAAATGTGCCAAGGAGGATCCTTACCATGCCCACTCCCCAGGACACAGCAGGTGATAAACACTGCATAGAACTGCAAAAGAGAATTCACTGGTGAACAGCAAACACTGTTCCAGAAAATTATTATTGGT
Source organism: Tiliqua scincoides (assembly GCF_035046505.1). Lineage (NCBI taxonomy): Eukaryota > Metazoa > Chordata > Lepidosauria > Squamata > Scincidae > Tiliqua > Tiliqua scincoides. Next base: position 91,376,460 of record NC_089822.1, on the reverse strand, counting down.
TGGCATCGTTCAGTCTGGAAGACTCTGGTATCGCGCTCTGAATGGTGGTTCTGGAACAGTGTCTAGTGTGGCTAAAAAGGCCAATTCGGCAGTGACAATCCCTTCCACACTGAGAACAAATGTAGTCTGTCCCTGGAATGTCTCCCTGGCTATGGGCCTTCCTTCTTTGCCTCAGTCTGTTGGGCAAGTGTCTCTTCAAACTGGGAGAGGCCATGCTGCACAGTCTGCCTCCAAGCGGGACGCTCAGAAGGTTTCCCATCTGTTGAGGTCCATTGCTAAGGCCTTCAGATCCCTCTTGCAGATATCCTTGTATCGCAGCTGTGGTCTGCCTGTAGGGCGCTTTCCCTGCATGAGTTCTCCATAGAGGAGATCCTTTGGGATCCGGCCATCGTCCATTGTCACGACATGACCAAGCCAACGCAGGCATCTCTGTTTCAGCAGTGCATACATGCTAGGGATTCCAGCACGTTCCAGGACTGTGCTGTTTGGAACTTTGTCCTGCCAGGTGATACCAAGGATGCGTCAGAGGCAGCGCATGTGGAAAGCGTTCAGCTTCCTTTCCTGTCGTGTGCGAAGAGTCCAGGACTTACTGCAGTACAGAAAGTGTACTCAAGATGCAAGCTCTATAGACCTGGATCTTGGTATGTTCCGTCAGCTTCTTGTTGGACCATACTCTCTTTGTGAGTCTGGAAAATGTAGTAGCTGCTTTACCGATGCATTTGTTTAGCTCAGTATCGAGAACATAAGAACATAAGAACAGCCCCACTGGATCAGGCCATAGGCCCATCTAGTCCAGCTTCCTGTATCTCACAGCGGCCCACCAAATGCCCCAGGGAGCACACCAGATAACAAGAGACCTCATCCTGGTGCCCTCCCTTGCATCTGGCATTCTGACATAGCCCATTTCTAAAATCAAGAGGTTGCGCATACACATCATGGCTTGTACCCCGTAATGGATTTTTCCTCTAGAAACTTGTCCAATCCCCTTTTAAAGGCGTCCAGGCCAGTCGCCATCACCACATCCTGTGGCAAGGAGTTCCACAGACCAACCACACGCTGAGTAAAGAAATGTTTTCTTTTGTCTGTTCTAACTCTCCCAACACTCAATTTTAGTGGATGTTCCCTGATTCTGGTGTTATGTGAGAGTGTAAAGAGCATCTCCCTATCCACTCTGTCCATCCCCTGCATAATTTTGTATGTCTCAATCACGTTCCCCCTCAGGCATCTCTTTTCTAGGCTGAAGAGGCCCAAACGCCGTAGCCTTTCCTCATAAGGAAGGTGCCCCAGTCCCGTAATCATCTTAGTCACTCTCTTTTGCACCTTTTCCATTTCCACTATGTCTTTTTTGAGATGCGGCGACCAGAACTGGACACAATACTCCAGGTGTGGCCTTACCATAGATTTGTACAACTGCATTATAATATTAGCCGTTTTGTTCTCAATACCTTTCCTAATGATCCCAAGCATAGAATTCGCCTTCTTCACTGCCGCCGCACATTGGGTCGACACTTTCATCGACCTGTCCACCACCACCCCAAGATCTCTCTCCTGATCTGTCACAGACAGCTTAGAACCCATCAGCCTATATCTAAATTTTTGATTTTTTGCCCCAGTGAGAGAAAGAGTGTTGGAAATTTTGAGCCAAGGTACACAAAGTCATGGTCAACCTCCAGTTCATGAGCACAGGTTGCAGTGCAGGGAGCTGAATCCACATCCTGAACCATGACCTGTGTTTTCTTAAGGCTGATCATCAGTCCAAAGTCTTGGCAGGCCTTGTTAAAACGATTCATGAGCTGCTGGTTATCTTTGGAAGAGTGGGCAGTGACAGAGGAAGTCAGGCAGACATTTCAGCTGGACTTTGGACTTTGCTCTCAGTCTGGAGAGGTTGAAGAGCTGTCCATCTGATCTGGTCCAGTGATAGATGCCTTCTGTTGCAGTTCCGAACGCATGCTTCAGCAGGACAGCAAAGAAAATCCAAAACAAGGTCGGTGCAAGAACACAGCCCTGCTTCACTCCACTTTGGATGTCAAAGGGGTCTGATGTTGAGCTGTCAAAGACTACAGTGCCCTTCATATCCTCATGGAAAGACTTGATGATGCTAAGGAACCTGGGTGGACATCTGACCTTGGGGAGAATCTTGAAAAGGCCCTAGGTTAGGGCCCTGCATTGGCAGGAGGGATTCACAATTCAATCCTGGTCCCTGCTGACCAGGTTGAAATCCTTTGTCAGGTCTATGAAGGCTACAAAGAGTGGCTGTTGCTGTTCCCTGCATTTCTCCTCCAGCTGCCTAAGGGAGACTACCATATCAGTGGTAGACCTGTTGGCTTGGAATCCACATTGCGATTCTGGGTAGACGCTCTCTGCAAGTACCTGGAGCCTCTTCAGTACAACTTGGGCAAACAGCTTCCTAAGGAGAGAGATGCCATGGTAGTTATTGCAGTCACCCCTGTTGCCTTTATTCTTGTACAGCGTGATGATGTTTACATCCCTCATGTCCTGAGGTACTCCACCTTCTCTCCAGCAGAGACAGAGGATTTCATGCAGCTCAGTGATGATGATCCCTTTGCAGCATTTTAAGACTTCAGCAGGGATGCTGTCTTTCCCAGGTGCCTTGCCAGAGGCAAGGGAGTCCAAGGCCACGTGAAGTTCTTCTAGGGTTGGTTCACTGTCAAGCTCCTCCAACACAGGCAAGCACTCAATGTTGTTCAGCGCTTCTTCAGAGACTACATTTTCTCTGGAAGATAGCTCAGAGTAGTGCTGCACCCAGCGTTCCATCTGCTGTGCCCGATCCTGGATGACCTCACCTGTGGCAGACTTCAAAGGGGCAATTTTCTTCTGTGTTGGACCTAGGGCCTGCTTGATACCATCATACATCCCCTTGATGTTGCCCGTGTCAGCTGCTATCTGTATCTGGGAACAGAGCTGGAGTCAGTAATCATTAGCACATCTCCTGGCAATCTGCTGGACTTTGCTGCAAGCAGCTTGGAGGACCTGCAGGTTACACTCACTGGGACAGGCTTTGTATGCTGCTAGAGCTCCCTCTATAATAATAATAATAATAATAATAATAATACAGGTATTTATATACCGCCTTTCTTGGTCTTTATTCAAGACTTTATTCAAGGCGGTTTACATAGGCAGGCTAATTTTAAATCCCCGTAGGGATTTTTACAACGGAAAGAAGGCTCTATCTTTCAAGAGCCACAACAATTCAGATGTTTCATTCTGATCTGGCCTCCATCCTCCCACGCTCAGAGCAGATGGAAATAGCTCGGCTCAGCTTGTCAGCTGCTTCAAGGTCGCACGGTGCCGGTGGCCTCAAACTGGCGACCTTGTGGATGTTATCTTCAGGCAAATGGAGGCTCTACTCTCTAGACCAGACCTCCTGCCCTCCTGCCCTCTTTATTATTAACAGTGTTTATATACTGTTTTTCAACAAAAAGTTCACAAAGCGGTTTACAGAGAGAATCAACTAATGACTCCATGTCCCAAAAGGGCTCACAATCTAAAAAGATACAAAAGAACCCCAGCAGACAGCCACTATAAAAGACACTGCTGGGATGAGGAGGACCAGTTACTCTCTCCCTGCTAGATAAGAAAGGAGCACCCACTTGAAAAAGTGCCTCTTACCCAGTAAGCAGGGGTTAGATGCACCTAGAAATTTCAATTTCTTATTAATAGAGGTGTGAATTTTCAGTGATAATGAAATAAAAACACATAACACTACTTTCTACACTTCACATTTTGTAAAAATAAAACAATCTGCAAAAAAACCTAGAAAATTTGTGGAATATATAGATACTGACTGGACTTAGGGGTACATGGTAATGATTGTGGTTGTACTATAACACCTATATCATGACTATACCACCTATATCACATATCTAGTGTACTTTTAAAGCCATTATAATTTATAAAAATGCACCCTTGGAATAAAAACACATAATATCACTTCCTGCACTTTTTGTCCTTGGGGGTGGAAAAACATTTCATATATGCAACAGGGACCAAATGTGTACACCTGTGGGCTGGGCAAAAATGGGTTAAGTCCCACTGAAATTATTTTGTGCAAGGACATGGTTTAAAGCTATCCCAGTTTGTTTTAACTGTAGTTAGGTAATAGACCACTCTCACAATGATCTAAAACAGGGGTTCCAAAGTTTTTGGCAGGAGGGCCACATCATCTCTCTGACACTGTGTCAGGGGCCGGGGGGGGGGGGAAAGGATTAATTTACATTTAAAATTTGAATACATTTACATAAGTTTACATAAATGAATATATTAAAGATGAACTTATATGAATGAATGAAGGTCTTGCAATAGCTCAAGGCCTATAAAAGGCCTTGCACAAAGCAAGGCTGGCCTTTCCTTTGCTGCCCTACTGCATCACAGACATGAAACAACAAGTATTGGAGGGAGCCCTCATCCCACATCTCACGCGAGAGGTCAAACAGTCACCCTCACACTGAGAGCAGTTGCGTTGGGCCAGTGTAGGCTCCAACAAATCTCTGGAGGGCCAGAGGCTCATTGGAGAATGGGGGCTCCCTGAGGGCCACATTGAGAGGCCTCAAGGGCCGCAAGTGGCCCCAGGGCCAGGGCTTGGGCACCCCTGATCTAAAAGAAAGGATCTTCAATCTGTGCCATGTTGTTGCATGTATTCAGGACTGTGTGTTAGCACCATTAGTGGTTGATGTTGTTCAACTACTAGATTACTACTAGTTGTTCAACTTCGCTTTCATCTGTGATAAAATAACATTAAAATACATCTGACCTGCTTGTGTGTTTGTACTGAAAACCTCTGGAATTTGGTGCAAGTATATTATTATTATTATTATTATTATTATTATTATTATTATTATTATTATTATTAACAGTATTTATATACCGCTTTTCAACGGAAAGTTCACAAAGCGGTTTACAGAGAAAATCAAACAAACTGAGTCATGAAGACACTGTGGAAAGTGTGAATATTAGTTATCACATTTAGGGCACAATCCTAGTGCATCCTAGGCTGGCGCAAGTCTGGGAACAGATCCCCCATGGATACCAAGGCACCACCTATACTTAGAAGGAAGGAAAGCCTACAAGTTTCAATAAGGGTCCATCTTAATTTGAATATGATTAGATATAAAACTAAGGGAAGAAAGCAAATTAATAAAGCAAATAAACAGTCTTTCCAAATCCATGAAAGAGACACGAACAATTCTACTGGGTTACATAAAAACAACTTGCTTTTGCTTCATCAGTTTGTAAATATGCGCCAAAATATTGTGGAGTGGCTTGCCAGGAACTGCAACAAGATACTGTCCCAGGACGTTAGAAGAATTCTCTTGGCAGTCGGTCAGTGAACCATTTTGGCCCAACTGTTCTTATGTTATTACCAGGTAAGTTATCTGATTGATTACTGATATACGTCAGAACCAATCCGAGAGAGATTTCTATGAATACTGTTGGTTTTGGCAGCCTATTGGCAGCCTATTTTTTTTTTTTTAGTCAGCATGAAAATACTGGATGCGTAGCTTTAAAATCATTTTATCCAATGTAAGGGGTGGGTATAAGTGTCAGCCTTCCTTTGTTAGCTATGAGAAATAGTTACAAGTGTAGTTATAGGGGCTTCTTCTTCTTTGAAGTGGTGTGCCTCGGAAGTATGGAAATAATAAGGTGAATAATAACCAGCTGAACCAGGCTACAAGACAAAAACTGTTAACCTCATAGTCAGCAGCCTTGTTTTAAGTTTGGTTACTGTTTCTCAAGGTGACTACAGACCCAATCCCATCCAACTTTCCAGAGCTGATGAAGTCCTGCTAACGGGGCATGCGCAACATCCTGTGGTGGGGGGGCAGTCACAGAGGCCTCCTTTAGGTAAGGCGACATTTGTTCCCTTACCTCAGGGCTGCTTTGTGGCTGCACTGGCTCTAAAAAGTTGGATAGGATTGGGCCCTAACCTAAGGATTGGGCAGGGAGGTGAGTGTAAAAGGGCATGGAGGGGGAGAATGGTTTGGGGACCGGGGGAGGGATGAGAGTGTATCAAAGGCAGGAAGGGATGGTTGTTGGCAACAGCTCTAACAATATCCTATCCCCCTTCTTGGCCTCAATCCAGGTAGACATGGAGTTGCCCCAGCAAAAATGTTGATACAGACCTATTGTGGAAGTGGAGGCTTACCCTGAGGTAACATGTCCGTCCATCCTCTTGCAGGTTACAGCATGTGCTCCGTTGGTGCAGCTGCATTGGCAGGAGGGATTCGCAACTCAATTCTATCCACACTTTCCTCGAAGTAAGCTCCATTGACTGCAATGGGACTTACTTCTGAGTAGACATGCATAGGATTCGGCTCTCGGTTAGGATTGTGCTGTAAGGATGAGACCATACAGATCAGATGGCATCTGCCTCTCTGGCATTGGCAAGAAGGTCTGGTTTGCAGGACTGGGTACAGCACAGCTTCCAGAGATTTGGCAGTGGAGCCTAGCAAGCAAAGCAAACACTACATACCCAAGATTTCTATTTACCAAATGATTTGGAGAGTTAGGTTTGGGGAGCAGGGAATAAATGTGTGCAATCTTTACTGCTTCTGAGTGTGTTCAATATACTGCTATAATGTTTGCAAGCTCACAGTAGTCATGAAGACTAGAAATTTTAAAAAAAGATAGCACAACTCATGATTTTAATACTGTCCTGACAAAACACTATATGCATAATCCATCCAAAACTAAGCACTGGAATTTAAATTCCATTGATTTATGTAGTAAAATTTAAGCATAGGCTTAATTTTTCTCTGACATAAACAGAACTTGCTTGACTTTGACTGCTCCTTATTAATACCAAAGTGTTGGTCCAGATAACCTTTGTCTTTGCCAGGAGTTGTAATTATTATAATCAATAATTGCAACCCTTGGCAAAATATAGAGCGTGGCTCAGTCAAAGTTAAGCATGGATTTCCAGAGAAATTGAATTAAGAGCATGCTTAAATAACTCGGTGGGACTTTGGAGTGACGCGCTTTGACTGGATCTCACCCATTATATTTATTCAAGAGCTTAAGAGACTAACAGCCCAATCTTATCCTTTAACCGCCCCCCCCCATGCAGTAGTGCCAAGGAGGCTTGTGCTATATTCTTTGCGGGGGGGGGGGGGGGAATGAGGCAACAGGAGGGAGAAGTTAGGCAAAGTTCTACTTAACCAACTCCACTGCACCATGGTTTCCTATGGGTCTCCTTGGACCTCCATTAGCTCTTTAGCTGGCACCAGACCAAAGAGACAAAGGGGATATGCTGGCTGCTATCAGAGAGGAAAACATCTGGTGCAAGCTGCGCACCCTGGGTGCCACCCTGTCGCACCTCCATCACACTCCCTGTACTCCCTTGTTTTCCTTCGTTCTGCCCAACCCTTTCTCTGAAGTGTGCCCTGCCACCGGAATACTAGTTGCAGTGGTGGAGACGGGATAGCATTGGGTCATAAGGCTGCAGTCCTATACCCATTTCCCTGGGAGTAAGCTCCATTGAATACATTGGGATTTACTTCTGAGTAAACATGCATCGCTGTGCTGACATGCATAGAATTGGGCTGCAAATGCAGTGCCAAGATAGCTGTAGATGTAAACTATCTCTTTTGTAATCAACCATTTTTCTCTGTGGCAAACACAGGAAAACACTTGGTATGGACTAGTATATAATGCAGGAGTGGCGAACCACCCTTGGTGTAAAAACAGGCTGGTCCAAATATGCCCTAATTTTGGGGGGGGGGGGAGGGGGAGCTGCCTCTGAGATTGAGTGTGCCCTATGGCTGGTATGTGTCTGTTGCCAGAATTTGATCCCAAGAACTTTCAGTTTCCACTGAAGTCTAAGAAAATCCAGGTCCTTTGGATTGGAAATCCATGGACTGCAGTGGGATTGCAACTGAATAGTTGTTATCCGGTCCAACCATCACTCAGAGGTCTTTGTAGTTCTGAAAAAGCTGCCATTGCTGACATCATCCTCATCAGCCTCTCCCAAATGGTTTTGTTTATAGTTGGTTAATTGCTGTCAGCCTCTGAAGGACTAGCTAGCAGAGATTTTTCCATTTTTGTGAACTTCAAATTAAGATGCTGATTTTTTAAAAAAATATCCAGGCTCCTCTCGTCTATAAAAGATTCAGGCTTGCATAGCTCTATAATTATAATTTGTTGACTTCAGTGCTTAGAAAGTAATGTATGCATAATGATTTGCATTTAGGTAGAACATTGGCTATTGGGAACACAATTTAAAAAAAAAACTGGCAGAAACAAAATACCTCTAACTGTGGAAATGGAAAGAAATTACAGACTCTACTGCATATATTCTGTGCTCATTTTCTGTACCAAGGTGATCAGGATTCTGTGGCCTGCATAAATCATGTAGGAGAAGAGAAGCTACCAGGAAACAAAAAAGCAGAGCCTCAAGTAGTAACGTACTATAACGTATTATGGCATGTAAACTGTCCCAAGCATTTTGATAGCTGTTTAACTGGGCAGGCCCTAAAAATAGATCAGCAGTTCCTAAACAATGGATCTGGGGCCCACCAGTGAGTCGTGACCCAATTTTTGGTGGTCTGTGAACCTGACAGTGCAGATTAGGCTATGTGCATCAAAGGTTAAACAATCTGCTGCATGGGGGGGGGGGGAGCACTGCTGCCCAATCACCATTATAGTCATACCCTTTGGCATTTTTAAATCACAGCAGCCTCTAGGGCCCCTAAAAAGTTTCTCTTACATTTTCTTAATATTTTTTGCTGTCAGAAATAAAACACTAGATAGGATCCTTGCTTTATTTTGGCTCTAGCCTGGCCACTATATGCTTCATATTGCCCTTTTCTTTGCATATATGTCTGCAGAAGAAGACACTTTCATGCAAGATACTTCCTCAGATCAATTAGGCAAGATTTTCTTTCAAGAAGGTGGAGGGAAAATAACTGATTACACTATCGAAGAGAGAAGATGGTAAAAAAAATGGCATTGTTCTGCAATTTGGCACTATACTGGCAATAAACTGATGGGTAAATGGAACTGGGAGAATCCAACCATGAGACTTGCACTCTGCTTAGTTCCATGGTTAATGCTTTTAGCCAGTATTTCCCTAACCTACTGAAGTCATGATGCCCTTCTTCCATGGCACCCTGTTGTGGTGGCGCTGATAGCCAGCACTCCCCTGAAATCATACAAGATCTTGGGAACCACTGCTCTAAGGCAGGGGTCTCCAAACCCCAGCTGGGGGCCAGATGCGGCCCACCTCTATCTGGCCCGCGGCCAGCCTCTTGTCCCCTGAAAGCCCCTGACCCACTTTGACAAACATGACTGGAACTATGCTCTAGTTGCATCTGGAGGGTGTTCTAAGGGCCGGAGAGGTTGAATGAATGAGCCCATTCATTCATTCAAGTTCCATCTCTAATTTATTTATATAAATTTTATAATAATAATAATAATAATAATAATAATAATAATACAGGTATTTATATACCGCCTTTCTTGGTCTTTATTCAAGACTTTATTCAAGGCGGTTTACATAGGCAGGCTTATTAAATCCCTTATTAAATAGGGATTTTTACAATTGAAAGAAGGTTCTTTCTTTCAAGAACCACTACATTCAGGTGTTTCATTCCGATCTGGCTTCACATCCTGGCCTCCATCCTCCCACGCTCATAGCAGATGGAATAGCTCGGCTTCAGCTTGTCAGCTGCTTCAAGGTCGCACGGTGCCGGTGGCCTCGAACTGGCGACCTTGTGGATGTTCTTCAGGCAAATGGAGGCTCTACCCTCTAGACCAGACCTCCTGCCCAGGTCTTTGAGGGTTTTTTTTAACCTGCCCAGGTCTTTGAGGGTTTTTATAACCCTCAAAACCCTCAAAACCGTGCCAGACATTTGATGTGGCCCTCTGGCCAAAACGTTTGGAGACCCCTGCTCTAAGGGATAAGTAACAACAGTCATTCTACAGAAATGATAAACTGTAGAGAGGTCTGGACAGTTTTCAGCCAGCACTGAGTGAGGCAAGGACCATCTTGGGATTTTTTCAGGAAACCTTTTCCCATTAAAATATGTACAGTGCACAAAAGGTGGTGCCTATCTGCAAGTGACTGCTGATTTCCCAGAAAACTTGCACTGCACCCTTTGACAACAAATGAATGGCCGAGACATTGAAGTAGATTGTGTGGTGGCATCAGTACCAGTCCAAGGTATCCTGGCACCTGAGACAGCATGCCAAATGCTGTCCCCTGACTTGGTGATGTGCCAGCCTTTGCTCCTCCCAGTCTGGATTGTAAAAGAGGCAGTGGAGTGGAAGAGGAAGTGTAGATGCTCTAGCTCGGGGGTGCCCAAATGCTGGCCCTGGGGCCACTTGCGGCCCTCGAGGACTCCCAATCTGGCCCTCAGGGAGCCCCCAGTCTCCAATGAGCCTCTGGCACTCTGGAGATTTGCTGGAGCCTGTGCTGGCCTGATGCAACTGCTCTCAGCGTGATGGCCACAGCTTGTGTGAGCTGTGGGACGAGGGCTCTCTCCACCGCTTGCTGCAAGGCCTTTTATAGGCCTTCAGCGATTGCAAGACCTTCATTCATTCTTATAAGTTCCAACTCTAATATAATTTATGTAAATTTATTCAAATTTTAAATGTTAATCAATTCTTTTTTTCCTGGCCCCCAACACAGTGTCAGAGAGATGATGTGGCCCTCCTGCCAAAAAGTTTGGACACCCCTACTCTAGCTCACCAGCCTCCTCTTTGCCACTTGCTTTTTTCCCCACTCTGTCCCTTTCTTCCTTTACAATGCAGGGATGGGGGGGGGGGGGTAGGAGAAGCAGTGGATGTGAGTGGGCAGGCAGAGGTGGACCTGCCCACCAGTCTGCTGCGAGAGGTGATCACTTCCGTTGCCCTCGTGGATGGGCTAGCTCTGGGCGGCACAAAGAATCAGGTGATTTTGATTTGATCATCTCAACCAAGACAGTCTATTTTCTATGTACTGCAGAGACTGAAGGAGGGGGGGCAGCTTTGGTGTCACGGATCTTCCAGGCCTATCCTAAGAACTTGTTTACTGGCAAGTGGCTGGATTGGACTACTATAGTACAATAGCTGTTGCATTGGTTTCACATCACAATCCACTGCAAGCCAATTGAATTTAGAGGGGAGAAAAGCCATGTGGGAAGATTTTCTTGATGATGAAAATCAGGGCAACATTGTTCTGGTGTACAACATTCCCCCCCCATGTGCTGCAATGTATCATTGCAATTATATACATTACAAGAACAGTACTTTGAAGCCTGCTTGCCAAGCTTCAGGACTTGATTAGACTGTCAAATCCAGTAAATGGACAATCTGAGAGCCAGTTGTAAATTCATTACGGAATGTGTGCAAGGGATCTCTTTGGATATATCTGCCATCTGCAAGCTGGCATTGCATGTCTGGGCCCCTTATCTGCAATAGCAGGTGTGTGAGTTTATTTTTAGCTTATTTATTTTTTTCCAAAGAAGATAGCCGATTTCTGTGTTTTGAATATGTGTCATCTGCAACGGCACCTCATATTCCTCCTTCGAAAGCATAGATAGCACCATAGTTCTGAATCATTGTTGTGCATTGCATGTCCAGTTGGCTTAATTGTGAAACACATTGCACAATCAAGCCACAGTTTCCCCCCCCCCCCTTATGGATCCAGCGATAATCTTCGCAATCCTGCTATCTGCTTGGACACACATGCATAGCAACAGCTATGTGGTTTTTTTTTCTTTTTTGCTTCAGGAGCAGAAACTAATAACTACTACAAGCCATCTTCATTTACAAGTGAATATTTCCTTCCCAAACATTTCATCCTAGGCAGGCTCACAAAGCTCCATGAGTAATTTTGGAGGAGCGCTGTTGTGTTTTGAGCTAGCTAGCAAAAGCACAAACCTGGGCTGAGTTACAATAATGTGTGAACGCCCACAGCAGGGTTGTTTGTTGCGAGTACCAAACCTCCCAGAATCTAAAGCAGCTCTCTGTGCGGAACGCTTGAATCTGTTCAGCTCTTGTTTTCCCCTCATTTCTTACAGCAAGGAGATGGGAATTTCTCGGTGGAAACAGACTGAAGTCATTATCATCTGAGCAGTTATTGTATTGTTTTTGAGCACTGCTGCAACTTATGAAGCTGTTTTAATAAAAACCCTGGTCAGAATCCAACCCAAAGTTGCCAGAATGGATGTAGAGAAGCGTGTTTCCCACACAGCTTTCCTCCAAGGCTGTCTCCTTCCTGCCTCTGAACATTTGAAAACGAGGAGCCCCAGTACGCATCTTCTGTCCTATTTGTCTGCATTTCCTCCAGAGTATTATAGCCAAAAATCACAGCACGGCATATTCATAAGCGCAGGCAAATGCAAACTGTCCTTCTGAGTAGGAAAAGAATGAGCTGGGGATTGTAATACAGTAAGCTTTAGGTCTTTGAAATATATGAACCTCTTTCCGACAGGAAAGTTGCCTGCCACATTCTGCATTGTCTGGGGAGCTTTGAGCAAACACTTTCCTCCACTTAGCAAGCACTTAGCCAAAAGCACTACAAAAGTGGAAGCATGTCAAGTTCCACTCTGCTGTTGTTGTAAGCCTGGAATTCTCCCTTGCATGCAGCTTCCAATCCATTTCACTGCTACAGGGAAAATGGAGCTTCTCTCCCTTAGAAGTGAAATCAGGTAGATTAATAGTTCCCAAACTGTGGGTTGGGAGCCATCCTGATTTTTGGTGGGTCATCAAAGGGTGATGGAAAGATCAGATAATTAATTGCCGCAAGCCCTTATTCCAAAACCAGATACTATAGCTGCAAATTACCCTGCAAAGAACTAGCTCCTGCAGTTTGCAAGATACGGGTTGAGTCTCATTATTTGAGAGGGTTCTTTTTCAAGAACTCAGGTGGATGGCAAAAAACGCAGGATAGCAAATCAATTTAAAAAACAAAGTTTCTTTGCTCTGGTGATTTAAAAACAGCCTTGAAGACCTTTGTAATGCACACAGAGGCCATCAGTCTGTCTCCAGTAGCTTAGGCTTCATTAGGAGGTAACAATCCCTCCCTTCACCAGGAGCCCCAGCAAGGGGAAAGAATGAAGGCTGCCATTTAGCCTTCTTTCACATGCTCAGGGGGAAGGGAGGAGTGAAGCCTGCAGAGAGAATGACTGATGGATTGTCAGCCAGCTGCTGTCTCTGGCATTATTAAAGGACTGTTTTCCTTTAATTTAAAGGGCCCTTCTCATCAACTTTGAGATAGAAAATTCTGTGGCTACTTAGGTTATACCTGTAATCACTTGTATGACTGTCTCTCTGCAACAGTAAAAAAAAACAGTTTTTTTTAAACTGTGATTTTAAAGGGGTGCATTTTTTCCCTTCTCCAGTGATCAGCACATTCCTTCTCATTTGCAGGGGCCGTTCGTGTTGAGTCAAATTCGTGTACAAAAAATCTGTGGATAACAAGGCTGGACCTGAAGTTACTAATTGCCCTGCAAGGAGATAAGCTCCTGAAGTTTGCAAGCATGTATAAACTGGTTATTTTTATTATAAATAAATAAAATATTTCTTTTCTTTCTAGATCTCCTTTTTTAAAAGTCTGGTAAAGGTGGGTCCCGATAGAGTGTCATTTAAAAAAGTGGGTCCCAGTGCTAAAAATCTTGGGAACCACTGAAAAACAAATGTCTGCACCTCAGCTTGTGAGATAAGATTCCAGTTCAACAGGAGCCCTCCTTGCTAGCAGATGCCCTGGTGAGCAAGATCCCTAACTTGTTGCTTAGAACAGCAGCCTGGGATGTTTACTCACAAGTAATTCCTATGCTACTCCTGACTACATGTGCAAAGAGCAGTAAAAGAACAGTCATTGGTAAGGAATCAAAGACACAAAGGTTAACCCTGCATTTGTGTGTGTCCATATGTAGGTTTGTAGTACACATCTGCTGCTCTTCCTATTACAAAGCTTACAACCGTTTAAATGGGGATCCTCGTGATTTCCCATCCAAGCACAAATCAGACCTATTGTGGCTTAGCTCCTGCAACACTACAACAGACCTGTGCTCGTTTTCTAAAGCATTCACTGACCCATATCATTGCCCTGTAGAGAAGATGTGTTCATCAATGGCCCCAAGTAGCAAAGTGTTTACTTTGCAGCAAATGCAGTCGTGAGTCAGGAAACGGGTGCATTTGGTGGCTTCCTCAAATATGTACTCATGGCAAAGCAAAGAGTTGTGCCAGTTAAGTTTTTTTTTTGGGGGGGGGGGTGAAAGTAGCAGGAGTGAGCTGGGCCCAAAATCTGCCAGTCTTCAGTATTGTTTGAACTTGGTTAATATTTTGCAATCTTGAATCTACAAGGAGGATCCTCAAACACACATATAGGAATTGCAGAAGATATTGCAAGGAGATTGCAAGGATGTGGTGTCTGCAGTGGCCCTTTACTCTGGTAAATCTGGGAGACATGGGGTTAAAGCCTGGGCTTTCAGCAGGGAGTGTGCTGCACAGCTGCAGCTACTAGAGGCAAAGAGGCCTTCAGGGGTATAAGCAGCACCTGATGCAGGGAGAGTTTGTGGGTTGTAGTTGGAGAAAGACTGGAAGAGGGAGACTTGCTGGTTAAATGGACTGACTTTTTGGCTAAACTGGCCTGTTGACTCAGGGACTGACTCAACGCTCTACTTATTGGACTGACTGTCTAGCTAACTGACTTTCTGGCACACCAACTCATAAACTAGCAAACAACTTCCTGGCATACCAGCTGACAGGCTGGTGGGCAAACAATGAACTGGCCCCCTGACTGATAGTCTGGCAGATGGACCACAAACTGGCACACTGATGGATGGCCTAACTAATGGACTAATCCAACAGAGACTGCTGAGTGGTGAAGAGCTAAGGTGGCACTGTTGTGCCTGAAAGGACTACTGCTTGAAGAAGGGACCCTGCAGACTTACAGGTAAGTCAGCCACCTACTAGTCTCCTTCCTGCTGGTGCTAGGGTACAGTGGTGGCTTACTCCACTGCAGCCACAGTGGCTAAACTGGGGGAACTAATTAGTTTAAAGTGGGGATGAATTCTTTAGGCAAAGCTCAGAACAGAAGTTTGGCAAGATTGCATATGTGTGTGATCTCTCTTCCTCTCAATTTTTTTTCAAACTGGTACCAGCCTCCTGTTTCCAGACCTAAACTACTAAGGGCCCCATCCTGCCCAGTTTTCCAGTGCTGGTGCATCTGTGCCAATGAGATGTGCCTAGCAACCTGTAGTGGAGGGGCAGTCATTGAGGCCTCCTCAAGGTATGGGAACATTTGTCTCTTGCCTTGGGGCTGTAGTGCAGGTGCACTGTTCCTGAAAAGTTGGATAGGATTGGGCCCTAAGGCTGCAATCCTGAACACGCTTACCTGGCAATAAATCTCATTGAACGCAGTGAGACTTGCTTCAGAGTAGACATGCAAAGGATTGCACTGTAAGGCTGCAGGCCTATACAAGCTTACCTAAGAGGGGGTGCTATTGAAATCGGTGGGACTTACTTCTGAGTAGGTATGCCTACTAAGGGACTGTAAATCTCTCTCACAGTTCCACTCACTGCATATGGTTTTTGTCAAATTGTTATTATGCAACTTCTAACGAACAAGCTAGATCTGATTTTCAGCTAGCTTTAAATATCAGATTTCCAGGCTATGCTCTGCAGAATTCTGCTGGCAAAAGACTTGGACCCTTTCAATCTTGGGATAGCTGTGCCGTTTCTAACACCTGTTTCTTGATGTCAACGCTGAACAAAAATATAAAACATAGATAGGTTAGCGAAATTAGGGTTTAAAAAGAATCCAGAGGTTCTCTGCGTGCGCATTGAGGGTTTGCTGCGCTCATTCTCTTTAAATGCCTTTCACAGGCAAAGTCTATAAATTCTGGTAAACAATCTCCTTTGCACAAGCCCTCATTTAGCTAGAATTGGTGTGTTCCTAGGAAAAGCTTAAAAACAGTATTCTTGAGGTCTGTCCCAGGGGCTGCTTCAACCAGTGTGCCTGCCAAACACGTCTGGTGGATTTCAGAGTTGCATCATAGGCAGCGCACAACACTGCTCTTGAGAGTGTGTGCAGTGCTTGCTGGAGCCGAGCTGGTCACTGACCAGGCAGACTCTGCGTGTGCTGGGATTCCACAGCCAGCCTTAAATATGCTGGTTATTTTTATCCTCCTACGTAACTGCAAAAGGCCATCCCACTAGCAACACAGCAGCGAAAGCTACACAATGTTTCCCTTTAGCTGGGAGGGGAAATGGAAAAAGGCCAGGCTTCCTGATCACATGGCGCTGAAGTCAATGAAAACTGGGGCGGGGAAGGGGGGAGAAGAGGGGAGGGAGTTCCTCCTGCTGTTTCATTTATGCACGCTCCCCCTTCCCTCCTCCCAAATTCCTTTCTAACAGCCCAGTCCAGCTTAACCCTTGGCATTGAACATGTTGTAGGTGGTTGGGACACAAGCCAGCCAAGCATCAGTGGAAAGGAGGGGGGGCACACTCTATAAACACCAGCTTACTGTGGTAATTGGTGGCTTGGAAAATGTGAAGGAAATGCGAAGCTTGTACGAAACATCAGCAGACAAGAAGTGGGGTGATGTCAGCCAGCCTTCCAGGATTAGAAGCCCTTAAAAGCTCCTGCGCTCAGAGCTGCCCCTGCAGAAAGCGGGAACCCTTCTCAATGGAAGGAAATGAGAAAGATGCGGCTGACAGGCCGGTTCATTGAGAATGTGGGTGTTGTAATACGTTCCACTTCCACAGATTTAAAACTAAAATAACTCAAAAGCCTGTCCGTTTTTCAAAAAGGTGATGTGCTTGTTTACGGTCAGGTCAGTGTCCATTATTAATATCAGTGTATGTTCTTTGCCTCTTGTTTGGCTCACTTGACGGTATAGCTTTTGCCTGCTGGCGTTTTAGGACAACAGCCGTACACAAGGATTGCGTATTGATGGTCAGGTTCAAATAAGCTTGCAATGGCGGATGCGTTGCTTCGTTACGATACTATGCACTCATTTTTACAGCTTGAGAACAAATATTACTTAGCCTGCAATCTTAGATCCACTTTTCTGGTAGCAAGCCCCACTGAATACCGAGTGTTCTGCTTCTGGCAGGCATAGGATTGCACAGGTAGTCTGCTTTTGTTAGAAAATTCAAAACATATAAAAACAATGTAAAATCTCAATTGAAACTGTTCTGCATATTAAAACTGACGCACAATCAATTTTGCAAATTGATTTCCCACTCGGTGGCTATTCTTCTTGCGCAGGAGTTTGCATCTTTAGATATCACTAGTGAGGACATTGCACAACACCAAGGTGATAACTGATAACACCATCTCCTAAAATTGAGCAACATGTTCACAAAAGGTCAGTATACCCACATCCTCTGTCAACAATGCAACAGAAGGCTCACAAGGCCTGAGTTTGAATCGTGCTTTTTTAATAGCACTGAAAAATGCTCTTCAATGTAATTGCTGTTAAAGGAGGTATTTGTACTATATGTAGTCCATGCAGCACATAACACAAGTGTCTTGTAATAGTGGCATGGTAGCATAATGCTCCTTTAGGTGGTGGATTTTCAACATCTGAACTGCGTGGCTCAATCTCAGTGACCTCTCCAGCCTTCAATTTGGTAGCTACTTTGGAGCCCAATCCTATCCAATTTTCCAGCTCCAGTGTAGTCACAGTGCAGCCCCATTATAATGGAACAAATGTTCCCATACTATGAGGCCCCAGTGACTGCCCCTCCACCACAGGATGCAGCGCACACCCCACTGGCACAGCTACACCAGCACTGGAAAATTGAATAGGATTGGGCCCTTAATCAGTCACTAGCTATTCTTTCCATAGGTAGGAGTGTGGACACTTGTTGCCATCCTGGACTGTCCCTCCATTTTAGGTTGGGGAATACCCTTTTAAGCCATTCCTGCCCAACGTTGCATATACGCAACAGGGATAAAATGTGTACACCTATGTGTTGGGCAGAAATGGGTTAAAGCAAGTTCTAAATACCATGGGATTTAAAACAGAAATCACAACTGCGAACGACAACTTTGGAACTGAGTTTGGGTGCCTGCTAGGTAACCCCTGCTAATTGGGTAAGAGGCACTTTTTCAAGTGGGTGCTCCTTTTTTTTAGCAGGGGGAGAGTAACTGGCCCACCTCACCCCAGCAGTGTCTTTTTTAGTGGCTGTCTGCTGGTGTGGCATCTTTTTAGATTGTGATCCCTTTTGGGACAGGGAGCCATTTATTTGATTTTTTTCTGTAAACCGCTTTGTGAACTCTTAGTTGAAAAGCGGTATATAAATATTGTTAATAATAATAATAATAATAATAATCAACCTGTTCAAGATGGGATTGTTTTGAGGCTCAAGGTCAAAAGAAGCAAGGATACACCAACAGAGCTTCAGGTTGCCCCCTTGTGAGGGTAGGGCTGGCAAGCAGGCTTTCTGCCTAGACTAGAGCAACATCTGCAGATCTGGCTCGCCAGAATGACAGGGTTCATTGGACAGTTGTTGGACAGCAAAGGATATGCTATATTTGCGTAGGAGTGTCATAAGCCCCCCACTGTGAAGAGTTTACTTTAAAAAAAAAAAAAACCCACCCAAAACCAGAATCTTTGCCAACCATCTGGAGATGTAGAACTCTGCTTTGGCCATGGACTATAAGGGCTGTGAATGTGTGGGCCTTATTATATGTAACTTGCTCCATTCAGGGTGGTCATTTTTTTTTGTTTTTTGCAGTATGCAGTATTATGATTAAGTCTAATCCAAGAGCTGTGGGTACATGGCATAAAATAACAACATGTTCTTGGTATCCAATGAATTGCTTTTTAAGCCAGTTTGGGACAAGCAATTAAAACACTCACAATTTTTTAAAACTGTATTTTATGAAGATACCAATAACATTATCTTCCTTTATTATGTGTGGAGGGTAATGGTGGAAGGAGAATTACAGGTTACAGTTAAGGGGGACACAGTTAAGGGACAACAAAACCTGCTCAGTGCCCGGAGACGGTTTAGTTTTTATTATTTCTAAGAGGATTTACAAACCTCTTTTCAACAAGAACAAGTTCAGAAAGTGGTTTACTTAACAGTGGCATTAAAGTGTGCTGTGTTCCCTGCCTCTCAAAGGGTTCACCATTTAAAAAAGAAACAAAGGAGATACCAGTAAACAGCCAGTGGAAAAGATATTGTGCTGGGTTGACTAGGATTAGTTGTTCTCCCCCAGATAAATAAATATAAGAGAACCACGGCTTAAAAATAACCGCTACTGTACTTAGTAGGGGTTATTCTAGTGTCTTGGGCAGGAGATAGGTTTTTGATTCCAACTGTGCCTGAGAATTTGACCACTTTACCTTGTCCATATAGTCCTGAATCGGCTTTATTCAGAATTAAGTCGCTCATTATTTGCATGTACTCATATGTGCATAAATCTGCCTAACATTTGATTTCTTTGTCTTGCTAAGCTATGACAAACTATGACAGTCAGTGATGCATGAGTTCCACTCATTTTACTTACTTATCTTGATGTCTTTGGGACACCCAAGAGACATTGTGGTCCATGGTAATCAGAAGTTAAGAGTGGCTCTCTGCTGGTTTATGTATGTGTTTCATATTGACATTCCTCCAAGGAGTTCAGGATGGTGTTCATAATCCCTTTCCTCCTTTTGTCCTCGCAACAACCCTGTGAGGTAGGTGAGACTGAGAGTGACTGGCCCAGGCTCACCCAGGAAGCTTCATGGCTGGGTGGGGATTTGAACCTGTATCTTCCCATTTCAAGTCCAGCACCAGAACCATTTCACCATCCTGGTTATATTATAATTAATGTAACCTTTATATTCCTCCAATGTTTGATGCAGCTTTTTACTGAACACAGACAACTATGTTAAATAGTGTAAAAACAGGAGAAAAAACAGCACCGCTAAATCCAGTTGAATCAACAGCAACAATAAGGAGCCACAACAACCAGTCAGCAGCTATAGAGCTGTTGGGTGAGGTGGGTTTACTTTATCTTCAGAAAAACTTTGTACCTCACTGAACAGGTCACTGTATGGTCTTGTAGCACTTTCATAATTGTGCATCTTCTGATATGCAGAAAATGTTGCTTACCTTTTCAAGATCAGTGGGAATTCATATTTTCCATTGATATAAGAGGATACTACTGATACTAATATTAATACTTTTAAGTATTCTGGAACAGGAAGTACTAGAGTCAGAATGCTGGACTGTACCGAAATTCTGACTCAATAAGCCAATTCCTATGTCCTTAAAATTACCCTGAAATCAAATATAATAAGCCAGCAGAGAATACATTTTTTTGTATTCTTGGCCTTCACTAAACAGTCCAATGAATGGCCATGAATCTTGCAGAAGTCACTGAACTTTCCTCTTTAATATTCCTCATTTAATATCCACTTCAGTTCACTTGAATTTAATACGTAATTGACCATACTTATTGCTTTCAGCTTTGCATGCAACGTAAGTCCAATCATAAAAAGAGAAGCTTAAAATTACAGCCTGAGTGAATTTCTTTTAGAAAAAAAAACAATGCTGTTTATTTGGTTGAGCTCTCGACCTTAATGGCTGCCACAGAACAGCATTTGTAGTCGTCAAGAATTATTTTTAGCTTTATCTTGCTACGCTCTGCCTCATTTTCACCACTGAAAATGACTTTGATTGTTCAAATGGCTGCTCTTTGTCTTTAGCTTTCAAAACAAATGTCTTGATCTTGCCAAGAGAAAAGAGAATAAGGAAGTTTCCCTTTTGTATTATGGTGCATAAATCTTGACTTTTTGTAAGCCAGCCCTTCCAGTTGCACTAACTTCATTGTCTCCAGTACTGGTCAGAGCTAACTTTAAAGCAGCACTTCCTGATGCTTAAAAAAAAATTTTTTTTGTTTTAAAACGCTTTGATTTTTGCAGTGTTGCCATTGGTGATTATGAAAGCATTAGAACTTGAGTGAAGTTTTGCAATCGGAATTGCTTTTGTCTTAACAGCGCTTTTCTAACGGATCTGAAGAAATAACTGTCTTGGTCACATTTGATACTGGAATTGGATTCTTCAGAAATAAGGACTCGCTTGTAGCATTGATGTTGGAGATAACAACAAAAGTTGAGGGAGAGGTTGGAGAATGAAACGATCAGGAATAATTTACATAAGACAAGGAGCTAAATTGCATCTTTTCATTGCTGAGACCAAGGATGGGAAAATCCAGTGGGTCTTGACTCAAGTCAAGTTTAGAGACACTGTCTCCCTGCAACTGAACTCAAAAATGAGTCATAACAGGGGCACTTTCCAAGTCACCGAGTCACCCTTTAGTGACTGTAAAAGACTTGAGTCGAGTAGCCGCCCTTTAAAAAGCTCACTGAGGAAAAAACAGGCTGCTGCCAGGGTGTGTGTGTGTGTGGGGGGAGTCCTCTTTAACTACTCCCCTGCTGCCCTGTCTCACCTGTAAACAGGGCAGGAGGAGTGGGAAGGATTGCGAGAGAGTGGAAACATAAATGACAAAAGGGAGGGAGGTCATGCGCAGCAGCTGTGAGGCTTACAATGATGACCTGATCCTTTGCAACCCAACTCGGAAGTAGTCCCACTGTAGCCATTCATGCTATGAGGCTTCCTCTCCCCACCAGGCATACGGTGCAAAGCGTGATCGCAATGAACTCTGTCCCCCCTTTTATTGCCTCCTCCCCTTCCCTGGGCTTCTCAAGCCAATTGTAAGGCAAGAATCCCCTTGGCTCCTCCTCCTGCCCTTCCTCGGTCAATGAAAATATGAGAATGCCCATCTGTTCCTTCCTTTCTATCAGACACAGGAAAAGAGAGCCCAGTCCCACCTTCCCCCATTCATTGAAAGAGGAGAGCATTAATGCTTTCCTGCCTCCCAGTTGGGACTCTTCTGCTGCTTGCCCAGTTGGAATGCTGTCCCCACAAGGTTTTTCATGCAGTGAAAACAGTAAGCAAGCACACCCAGACATGGGCAGACTTGAGTCTGCACATGTGGGGATGAGTGTCAAGGGGGCCCGAACTCAAGTATTTTTCAAAGTCTTCCATGCAGGTGACTCATGAGTCAACAAGTCACCCCAAATCATGCATTTTTGTGATTAGAGTCTGAGTCACAGACTCGAATTCCCAACCCTGGCTGAGACCAAGCACGAGTGCTGCCCAAAGGTATCCAGAAAACAGAAGTTGCTTCCATAGGACCCTTTTTGGGTAGAATTGCCTTTGTTTGTTCGCTGCTTATGAAGCATTCGGTCAACATCGGTATCAAATGGTAGTCCAGCATTTTTGTGGTTGTTTGCTAGTGTTTTTGCAGTCATGATTTGTAGTTACTTTCCCACTAATTTTTAGAATAAGGCATATTTGCAGCATCGCCTCTCTAGTATGCACAGGTATACTATTGCCATTAAGCAAAGACTTCCTCTTTGCAGGACCTTCCCATTGTAGTACTTTCTCTTGATTCCAGCTGGGTAGTTAATGATGAATTGTCCCTTAATTGCCCCTTGAACACTTTCTCTGGAGAGCATCAATGTCCATTTCTGTTCCTGTGAGTGGTTGGATTCACTGATTTTCTTTTTTTCTTTTTTATAATGATTGTTTCTTTTTCTCTAGCAAAATAGTGCTAAACATGAAAAGTGCATTTATTGTTTTTACTATAAAGAACTTTTATTATAAAACTATAAAATTGAAATACATTATATTATAGACCCTCTGAGGGTAGTTTCTAGTACAGACTGTTCTCTAAGTGTTAATTCCTTCTGTCCCAAGCTCTGATTTTATTGATTGATTTGATTTGTAATCTGCCTTTCTCCCTTTCTCCCTGCCTTGGGAGGGCACCCAAGGCGGCTAACAACATTTTAAAATAATAAAATACATTAAAATACATCAGATACATAAAAACAGCAATAAAATAGATAAAAAGCAACCAGCAGCAATAAATATTTTTACTAAATAAACAGTATTTTTGATTAATTGCTTACAGTGCAATCCTATGCCTGCCTACTCAGAAGCAAGTTCCATTGTGGTTAATGGGGTATACTCTCAGGAAAGTGTGTATAGGATTGCAGCCTCAGTCTGTCGTCTTGTAGGCATTTGGGCAGGGCTCCAAAGAGCTATGCAATTAGTTCCATGGACCTGAGGTGTGGGTTGGCATTGTGTTTCTTCAACAGGAGCCCTTTGTGCCATGTATCAACCCACTTTTGAATATGGGGGGACCTACAAAATCAATTTTTGATGTGATATGGCATCCTCATGTAAAAAGAAACTGCAGATTAGAACTGTGGGGAAGGGAAGTGTAAACCTTTACCCTGCCACAGTTCCAGTTGTGGACCAGGTTCAGAGTTTTGGGGCAATTAACAGCTCCAGGGGGATACATATGTGGGCTATGGCAAGGCATAGAGTTAAACCTCCCTCTTCCACCATGGTCTTGATCCATTGGGGGGGGGGGTACTATGCAGCTCTTTATAGAATCAAAAACATATATACCAGCTCAGATCACTTGTTTAAGGGTCACCAAGTTTCACACTTAAGGTCACTATAAATAATGTCTCAATCAGTGGTTCGTATCTCAAAATCCAAAACCAAAGAAAGAAATGGCACTAAATGCAAGACTGAAGACAAAGCATGGCTTATTGGCCCAACACACTTCTGGACCACATAACCGGGTCTGGGAATAAGGCTAGAATTTGGCAGCTGCCACTGCCACCAAACTCCTTGCCTGGAGCTGATCCACCCACCCCTGTTTGTTCTTCCCTTCCCCGCTCTGTTGCCACCTCATTCTACCCTCCCCTGCCACATTCCTCCTCCGCCTCCCATCCGGTCTCCCCTACCATCCTATCTGCCTCAGCGAGTCTGGGAGGATCCTCCAGCACATGGGGGAAGACTCTGTCCATATATGACTCTGTATTGTTGGAGTGTTTGTCATGACTGCTGTAAGGCAGTTAGTGCTGGGGCAACACTCGCTCTGTCAGTGCTAAAGATCAATAGGAATGGGCAGTCACAATCTAAATGTTTCCAGAACACAGATAACTGGTGTGATAACCTCTCCCCAGAAGAGGATGCATCTGGCACACCATGCAGTTGGTGAAACAACTGATACAATTACTACTTGTGTGTTCATAGCAAGGCTGGACCTCAATCTGCCAACCTGAGTTTTACAAATGGGGTGCAACCTCATTTGGCACAGACTGAATAACACCTCCATGGGAAGCTGAGTCACCTTGTCAGTTTGTCATGTCTGGATTTGTCTCCTGTGCCTCTATACAGCAAATTAATGACTCCAGGCATCTATTCAGGACACTGATAGCCACAGGAAAAAAAGGAGAAATAAAGTTGGGTTTCATTTTGGTGGCATCTCACCTCCAATTCCTATATAAGCTCTAAAAATCGTTTCATTCACACATACGTTATACAACTGTCCTATTCTAATAATAATAATAATAATAATAATAATAATAATAACTGGGTGTTTATATACTGCCTTTCTGGTCATTGGATTACTCCTCTGAGTTTATTCAAGGCGGTTTACATAGGCAGGCTGTTTCTAAATCCCCAAGGAGATTTTTAGAATCAGAGGAAGGTTCTGTCTTGCAAGAACCACACAACATTTCAGATGGATCTTTCTGGTCTGGTATCACTTCTGGCCTCCAGTTGCCTCCCACGCAGGCTGATAAGCAGCTCCTTCATCTCTCCCAAGATGGGCAGCCAAGATGCTTCTTCGCTCACACCAAAGAGCAGGTGGAATAACTTAGCTTGGGTTGTCAGCTGCTCCAAGGTCTCGCCATTCCCGGAGCTGCCAGTGGCCTTGAACTGGCGACCTTCCGATATTAACTTTGGGCTAACGGCGGCTCTACCCTCTAGATCAGACCTCCTGCCTAGATAGGTGATTCTAGATAGGTGATCCAGAAAGATCAATAATATCTCAAGCCAGCAAGAGGTCCAGAAGAATCTTTAGAGTTTAATGTATTTATATCTAATTTTTTTAAAATAAATATCAAAGTAGCTTACCAAGGTAAAATATAAACATACATGGGCAGGCATAAAAGTAAATAGCAGCAAAAGTAAATAGCAGAAAGTTGTGTTTCCTTTGTCTTTCTCCTGGTCAAAGTCATCAATCCAGGGTAACTGGCAATTTCCACTGCAAAACTAAGTTAGAAATCAGCTTGAAATGGATCTAGATTAGGGGTGTCAAACATAAGGCCCTTTTTGCAGAGGCTTCGCAGAGCACCTCTTGCAGCTGAGCTGTGAAGTGACACCTTGGCAGAAGCTGCTAAACGGGTGGCCCATGTGATGACTGGGCTCCCCCATATCTTGAAAAATATGTTCAAGATTTGCGTATTTTCTCTTCTGTCGTTTGCAGCTGATGAGTTCCTATGTGAGAACAAAATGCTTATTCCTGGTCATCATTTGTCTAATGATGTCATTTCCTGCTTAATGATGCCACTTCCAGTCCTCAGCAGGTGCCATGTAGTAGCAGCTGCTATGTGGCCCGTTATATGAAATAGAGTTTGACACTCCTGATCTAGAGGATCTGTGCTGTTGAGGAATAGATACAGTTGGGCTACTAAACGTACCGCATGGCTCAAGAAGGGAGATTAGTGATCATCTGGACAAAATGTCTGGGTCCCGGGAGCATTTCCTAAGCAGTGGTCACACAAAGTAGGTAAGACTGCCTCCTCTCTGTCACTGAGGCACTCGCCACTTCCTGGACCTAACGAATCACTTCCCCTTAGCTAGATGTTATTGGCAAAGATGGGCAAGAGTTAAGGCATGCCAATGGCAGGCAGCATCTCTACAAGTTCTCTGACGCTTAGGCTGTAACAACTGATCTGAGCAATTGCAAGGCGGGGCTAAAGGAACGTCATGTCCCAATGATGTACCGTATTGCATTCAGTGTGAAGAGTCCAGATCTCGTGCTTCTGTTTCCCACGGCAACGAGAAATGAAGACTCCCCAGTGCAGTTTTCCCTCAGCTTTTCAGTATATGAAGCTCAAATGCTGAAAAGATTCTGACCCAGAACGAGACACTGGGATCCTCTCTGCCCGTAATATGTAGGCAGCTAAATCCATGGGGGTGGTGGCGGCAGTGTTGGTAACTGATGTGGAAAGACTGCCGTTTCAGAAGAAATGCTCAGTTCTGGGCAATGGAAATGAAACTTGTGACTTGGTTAGATAGGGACCCATCTGCAACCGCAGCTGTGCGATTGCACAATTTTTTATTGTTGGGCTGTAACTGATTCTCCTCTCATCATGAGGATAAACCTTTTCGCACTGAAGCAGCTAGATTTGATCTGTGTCAATAAAGGTCCATTCTTTTGTGGTCATGAGCTGCTTTTGAGAGTCAGAGCTCCAGCAGGGCCACAGCCAGAGATAATTTGTGAGCTTATCGCATAATTGCTTCAGCCAAGCCAAGCTACTCGCTAAAGAGAACTTACCATCATTCTTGCATGAAACAATGGTTTTCTTTGTCATTTGCTTTGAGGAGTTGGTTTCTTCCCAATATTTTTTCTAAGCAATGTTATAATTATGCTCTGATCTATTCCTTATGCTTTTTGTTTTCTCTTGTCTTACCTGATCTTCAATCGATTCTCAATTAGTAAGATTCAGTGTTTGGTATTTTGGCCCTGAATGGTTGGAAAAAGAAAGGGAACTATCTTGCCTCAGTGCCACTGGGCCGACAGACACGGCTGATTCCCTCCCTTGGGCTGTTTGGAAATTCTTCCCTCAATGCCACCTGGAGATGAGCATCTAGAGATTGCTCTGCTCTTTTTTCCCATGCAGTCTGTGGTGGGAAAAGGGGGTGGAGTAATTTCTGGATTGTGCTCCGTCAGCATTCAGACAATGTGGAGGGATGAGCGCTCAGAATGCTCAGGGGGGAGCAGAGCCTGTACATGCATGTGCAAGCAACACACACGAGTGCCAAAAGGCACAGAGTTTTGCCCAGTGCCTAATGGGCATGAGAGCCTTGAGTCTGCACACTGATCTCTTTCTCAGTGACATTGGATTCTCTCAATTCAAAAGATTGGATTTCACTTCATTGAAAGGAAGGCTATCCTCAATTTCATACTTTTACATGTTTAATTTACCCATACGATACTTTGCCTATTTTAAATAAATGTGTCTATTACCAATACCCTAATATAGGTGCATTTTCAAGACACCGAAGGAACTTTCAATTTAATAAATGAAACCTAAAAGTCACTGTTAGAAGGGAAGCCCATCTGCAATAATTTCTTTTTGTTGTTCCTGATTACACTGGCTCATGAGAGGCGGGCAGCCCAATCCTATCACCCTGGTACCACTGGGTGCAGCAGTGCCCAAATGGCTACTGTTGCATCCAGCGGGACCAGGGAGGTCACTGGAAGTCTCCTCGGGATAAGAGGATTATCATCTCCTTCTTCAGATGAAAGCTCCAGGCTCTGCAATGGGGCTACTCATGTCACACCAGCTTTTTTGCTGGCGTAGTCGAGAGAAGCCCTGTGTCGGGCTTTGCAACCCAGTGCGGAGATGGGATCTGGTGGAGAAGGCCTCTGCCGGTCCTGCCCCTTCCCAGGCTAGTCCCACCTCCTTCTGCCCTCCCTCCACTCAGAAACCCCACCTCTCACACCCAAAAGCCACACTGCCGCCTGGTGGTGGAACTTTCCCCCAGTGGCCACACATCATCGTCCTCCTGGTGCTGAAGCCAAGCACCAGCACTCCCTACACTTTGGGTGCCATAAACATCTTTTACAGCACTTTTGCAAAACCCAGTGCCAGCGGTATACTCTTACCGCCAGCACTAGAGAACTCAGGATTGGGCTCTAAATGGGCTCAAAAAACAACAAAAAAAGGTGCTCTAAAGCAGGGGTGCCCAAACCCCGGCCCGGGGGCCACTCAATGCAGCCCTCAGGGAGCCCCCAGTCTCCAATGAGCCTCTGGCCCTCCGGAGATTTGTTGAAGCCCATACTGGCCCAGCGCAACTTCTCTCAGTGTGAGGGCGACTGTTTGACCTCTCGTGTGAGCTGTGGGATGAGGGCTCCCTCCACTGCTTGCTCTTTCACATCTGTGATGCAGCAGTGGCAGCAAAGCAAAGGCCAGCCTTGCTTTGTGCAAGGCCTTTTATAGGCATTGAGCTATTGCAAGACCCTCATTCATTCATATAAGTTCATCTTTAATATATTCATTTATGTAAACTTATGTAAATTTATTCAAATTTTAAATGTAAATTAATTCTTCCCCCCCCCCGGCCCCCGACACAGTGTTAGAGAACTGATGTGGCCGTCCTGCCAAAAACTTTGGACACCCCTGCTCTAAAGTCTCAGTAAAGGTTAAAGTAGGCCCCCACTTATTAGTAAGTTAAAGCTTCAAGTATATTAATAATATACTGGGTTTCAACAAGTAATTTACATAGCTAAACAAATAACTAAATGGTTTCTGTCTCTAAGAGGCTCAGATTCTAAAAAAGACACTAGCAACAGCCACTAGGAAAGGAACCATACTGGGATGAAAGAGGACAGTTGCTCTTCCCCTGCCAAATATAAGAGGACACCAATTTAAAAGATGCCTCTTTGCCCAGTTAGCAGGGAATCTCTAATTCTGTTTCTAATGCTCCCTGCTACTCCCATATAGTTAGACTAGAGTGACATATAGACTGAACATTTGGTAAAAACGGAAAGCTGTGTGTTTCTTTTTGGTTGTGAATGTAATTAACATTTCCCATTTTCACACAAAATAAGACCTGAGATACAGCATGAGCTCCCCTCTTTGCTGGAGACTTTTCTTTGGGGCAGGATTTGAATGCTACTCAGTCTCAGTCACATCAAAATCTTAGATTTCTCACTTGACTTCTATGGGCAGTTCTCATATCTGCTCTATGGGAACTTGAACAATAACTGCTTCCAATTTGAACCATAATGGTGGGTCATTCTCTTTGTTAGTCTTCTATCTCTGTGAAGACTGAACTAGGTGAAATTGCCGGAGATCTACTATCAGATCTGGGTGTTTGAAGGCTGAATGGAACCTACTGAGTGAGCCCCTGATTCAGATGGGGTTGAGGAAGCTTAACCCTCCTCCCCACCCCTTTCCTGATCTGAAACACATATGCTGAACTGCTATTTGCCTTGCTTGGCAAAATGCACAAGAGTTAGATATTTTTCCCATGGGGTAAATAGCAGCTGTGGAGGGATAATTCAGATCAAGCAATTGGCACAGAGGGAAGGGTGAATGCCCCCTAGCACTGCCGTCAGGGTGCAAATGAGGAAATGTCTCCAACAGCCAAATTCAGCATGGATTTCCCGTTGTTGTGT
Organism: Tiliqua scincoides; assembly: GCF_035046505.1. Lineage (NCBI taxonomy): Eukaryota > Metazoa > Chordata > Lepidosauria > Squamata > Scincidae > Tiliqua > Tiliqua scincoides. Next base: position 91,347,236 of record NC_089822.1, on the reverse strand, counting down.
TCAATTTTGCTGTCAGAATAAAAATCAGAATTCTAACTTCACATCGGTTCACCCTGCTATTTGTGAAAATAATATGAAAATACAGGTGGAGACTGTTTATGGATTTTACATCTGTGGATCTGGCTCAATGTGGGGCCCCCAGACCCATGTTGGACCAGACTCGGGGCCCCACCTGAACCCTCAGAAGTTCTCCCTGGGCCTCAGAATGCCTTAGAAGGCATAAAAACGCCACTTCCGGTTTCCCTTGGGAAACTGGAAGTCACGTTCTTTCGGCTCTATGAGTCTTTCTGAAACCTGCAGAGCAGTGGGGAGACACATGCTGCCTCTGTGGGCTTCAGAAAACTCTCCAGAGGGTCCCCTTCAGAGGGCTTAAGGGGCCAATCGTAGATTTGATTATCCACGAATTTTGGAATCTGCGGTGTGTGTGTGTGTGAGTGTGTTGTGAGTACATTTGTAGTACTCACTACAAATGTGAATACATTGTGAGTACATATGTAGTGAGTACTACATGCCTGTAGTACATTTTAACAGCTGTGCAGTGCTCATCCTGGAGTTACACTTTGCTCTTAGGATTAAGAAGTCAGGTTTCAGATTTAGAAAGGGTAGCTTCTAGGTCAGTTTTCATTCTCCTGACAGTTTTCCTTTCTAATAGTGCTGCATGCTTTATTCAGTAGGTCCATCAACTAAGAAGATAGTTGATGAATCTGCTGGATATAGACCATCAGCTCAGGCCTTATTATGTGTGAAAATAGTAGATGTTAATTACGTCTTATTACACACTGAATGAAATGGTAGCCACCCGTCTCTACTGCAACCAAAAGGCCTTAGGCCAATTTTGTATTCCAGTATTCTGCTGGAATACATAAAAACATGTAATTCAGTGAAACCTAAATAAATGTGCATTGGATGCAGTGCATAAGTTTGCAGGGTAGGATGTGGAAGATTTTCATCCCTGTGGTATAAGTGGGAGCTTACATGAAGCCTGAACTTTTAGGTGCATCTATTCTGAAGGATAGCAATTGATCAGAATTTTACATGCACAATACGACAGCTCTGCATGGATTAATTCACAAATGAAAGACTAAAAAAACTCAAATCGTATATCCATGAATTCCAAGTGGCAATTTCACCCTTAATTAGTTATGCAAATTATACTTTGATCAAGCTCCATAAAAGTTTATCCAAGGAGATAAATGCTTGAGTCCAAAACCATTATTTTCTGTTCAGTTTTATTATCTGCATCAGTATTCCCTCCCTGCCCTTGCCCTGGGCAGCTATCCAGCTGGCTGCAGTCCAGATTGAAGCCTGTGAACTTCAGAATGAACAACCTTCTTTAAATACACAAATCTATTTTATCCCAAGGAGTATCAGCAGGTCCGTGAAACAAACGATGGTCAAATTGGGCAGATCCCAGAATAATGCAGTTTGGTTCTGCCAAAATTCCAGATTGGATTGTGGAATCTGGAACAGCATCTGTAGTTCAGTTTGGGCTCCAAAGTAGATCCAGGATGGTTGTAGTGCATTGAGGCTCCAGTCCTATCCAAACCCTCCCAGCACCAAGAAGGCATGAGCTGCATCCTATGGTTGTGGTGGGGGCAATCAGACAGCCTGCAGGAAGCAAGTGAAAATATTTTGCCCAATCTCCAATGGGTTTCTTCAGACCTAACTCTCAATTAAGGTGGTTGTGTCCGAGGAGAGGAAAGGGGCAGAGAGTTTTTCAAAGGAGCAATAAGACCCAGTGTGCACCATTGCTGCCGCATCCATCCGCCTTCTCGCTGTGCTGACTGGTGGCCTCATTATGCTCTCCAGGTGGCTGATTGGACTGGTGGCTTTGTTGTGCTCACTGTTGGCATTGAGTGCAATGACGTCGTGTGCCGTGTGCAATGATCAGGCACATCCACCTTGATCCTGGTGCTTCTGCTGGCGGAATATGAATTCTACTGGCAAAAGCCAGAGGACCAGATTGGGCAGTTATAGTGGGACCTAACATACCTTGAGACAGTGAACTTTTCCAAGCTGCACTTGGCTACTTCACACAGGGTTGGCAACAGCAATCAGTCAGGTCAGGCAACAGTCAAGGACCCATGGGTCTCTATGGACCAATCTGTCTGACTAAAAAAAATTGAGGGAACTTTGCCTCTGAGGAAGCTCATTGGATGCTGACTGTGGAGGGTGAGCAAAGCTGGCTGCTGGAGGGATTTCCATAAGCACTGCTGGCACATTGAGAGGAAAGCCCCTTGACCTTTCTCAGACATCCACTCTAGAAGGCAGTGTGTGTTTGTGCTTGTTTGTGCAGTGTGTGCAGGTTTATGCCCAGCACAAGATTTTGCCCAAAGATGACAAGAAGCCGTTACTGTCATTGGCACCATCAACACCCAGACATTCTAGATCAGAGATGTCAAAAAAGGCCCATAGGTTGGATGCAGCTCATGGAAGTTATTTATCCAGCCCTCTGGCTCTCCCAGGACCACCACCATCTGCTGAGCTGGGCTGAGGTATCACTGCTAAAGGGCAGCCTGCATGATAAATGGGCTCTCCCATTTCTTGAAAATTTGCCCAATATTTGCATATTTTCTCTTTTGTCATTTGCAGCTGAGTTCCTGAGTGAGAAAAAGGTGCTTATTTCTGGTCATAACCTGCTTAATAACATCACTTCCTGTTTAATGACATTGCTTCCAACCCTCAGCAGGCATAATGAATGCTGTTTGGTCCACTGTATGGAATGAGTTTGGCACTTCTGTTCTAGATTAATGGAGCAATTGATGCTCTGATGCATTGGAGACAGAAGAGAATGAGCAGGAGAGGCAGATCTTGAGAATATTCCCAGGCTGCATTATGTCTGACGACACATCGCAAAAGTTTATAATGTGGCTTATCACCGCTGAGACATAGTAGAGGCCTCCAAACACCCACAAGACATCATTTGGCACAGCCAGGAAGACACTGGAACTGGTGGAGAACCTGGCTGGGTCAGAGATCCCATTTGGGACCGAGAATCAGCAGAAACAGAACTTCAGACTGTGAACAGAATTAAGGTGCTTTGAAATGCCATGGCAGCTCTAGGTCAAGGGATAATGGGCAGGTCCCCATGCACGACCAAATGATGTAACAGAATATGGTAAATGTATTGCGTAGCTGGACAGAAGATGCAACGTCTATCACTTTCTAGTAGAAGAATTCCAAAGGGCTCATGGGTGCCGCACTCCAAAAATAAATGGGTTGTTGCTAAACCACATGAGGCTTTCTAGCAACTGAAAATAGTATACGCTGATGCTAGCTGGAAGGTAAATAGCATGTTGCATAAATAACAGACAGTGCTGCTTTTACTAGTATTTGCATTAGAGGCACTCATTACCAAACATGCAAATGCTGTGTCTAAGGGATGAATTTCCATCTGCACAAATGGAAACAAACGAGAAAGACGAGATGGGGGGGGGGAGAGAAAAAACACACCAAAATGCATTACTGGCTTTAATGAGGTGCTTTCAATTGCTAAAGGATAATGGATAATGGGCGGTGCCCTGGAATAGGAGAAGTGCATTTGCTGGCTTCGATGGGGAATTTATTTCTCTCTGGAAATGCACAAAGGGATACTGACGCTTTATTGATGCTTCTCCATAGCTAAAAGAACCAAAAAAAGGAAGCCTCATCAAATAAATGGATTAAATGAAATGTGAGACATCAGACGAGCATGGAGGAATGATGTGTAGTCAGGAAAAAAAAAAAACAGGAACGGATCAAATAGATCAGCGCATGAAACAAATCTGCATTCAGGCACAGGGATGAAGTGAGAACACTAAATTTCAGAGCAAAGCCAGTGAAGTATTTGATACATTTCTTCCTTCACTTCTGCTTCTGTTGGAACCAATGAATCCTCCCAACCCACCCTGCCCCTAGTGAATTTTTTAAATCCTATTTGCTCCCTTGCCCTCTCATGCAGTGGTTCTCAAACCTTTGAGCACTAGGGCCTACTTTTTAGAACAACAATCTGTTGGGACCCTCTGGAAGTGATGTCATTAATCTGGAAGTGATGTCATGGCCGGAATTGACATCATCAAACAGGAAAGTTTTTTTTGACAATTTGAGGCTGCAATTCTATCCGCCCTTACCCAGGAGTAAGCCCCATTGACTATCATTGTTAAAAGCATAAACACAGTAGCTTGTTGAAAGAAAAGATCTGTGACATTTTCCCAAATGCAGTCACATACCATGGTAGCATCAAGTCTAATATATCAAAAAATAAAATATTGAAATGAAATGGGGACCCACCTGAAATGGGCTCACAACCCACCTAGTGGGTCCCGACCCACCGTTTGAGAAACACTGCTCTAGTGAATGGATTTTCTAAATCCTTCACCATAGGCAGAAAGTGCAGTTTGTGTAGCATTTGTGAGGAGCAGAAGTTGTCAGAATGCTGGGGAACAGGGGAGGGAGAGGAATGACGGCCACAACAGTAGGGATGTCACAAGAATAGCAGCTGCCAGTCTCCCCAAAAACAGCATAAGTATTAAATTACAGAATTTGAATCAACATTTCTATCCTGCCATTTGCAATACATGGATGTGAGTGGATTACGCATTGTAGGGCAAGAACCGTATCTAAAGTTAACCATTCAACTTACTTGAGCAATCCAAGCACCACACATTGACTCTCGCCTCTTGGTTGGATTATTATGTACATGTGTTATCTCTTGCACTTGTTGTCAGCCCAAAACAAGTGTCCATCTTTTCATTCTATAGGTCCTGCCGTGTGCAAAAGGCCTAGCATTGGGCTGAAAGCCATGGCCATCTGTTCTTGTCATGTGCTGCTTCTCGCCTGTGTTTGCCTCTCATCTCATTTCACACTGAATCATCCTCACTTTGGGGCAACGACAAGCAATGCCTTTCAGCAAGGCTGTGCACAAACAGCACTGCTTTTCTGCTCTGCTGGTGATTCCCAGAAAGATAAACACATTCCCCTTGGGCTCTGACCTGGCTTTATAATTAAAAGCCCATAATAAATGTTTATATCCAAGGGAAATGACTTGCTGTGCTGGTAAGAGAGTCACCATTGTAGGAGTGTGAAATGCCGTCTGGCAAAAGAATCTTCGATAATAACCTTGTGGCAGGATTAGGACAGAGTCTTGTAACTGAGCAGTTCTGTCCAGCCTGGCCAGGGACTTTCCAGCCTTTTTGTCTAATTGCCTGCCATTAAATACCAGCAGGTCAGCCTACGGCTTCTTATTCGTGGGCACCTTTGCTGTATCATGCATGACTAGAAGGTGGCAGGGTTCTGACATGCTCTTGGCTGTGTTGCCTGTTTGTGCAAACTCCATGGCCTTGATATTTTTATTTGCTCAGAAGACCCTTGCCCTCTTAGCTGACAGCCCAATCCTATCCACACTTTCCTGGGAGCAAGCCCCATTGACTCTAATGGAACTTACTTCTGTGTAGACATGCATGGGATTGGGCTGTGAATCATTTATAATGCAACATCACTGAGCATGTGCAGAGGAAAATAGTCTCTGCTCTGTGCGCTTACTGCCCAGTGTTTAGATGCAAGGTAATGATAAAAAGAGGGGAGAGAAGGGGGAGATGGAAGATGTACATCTAGTATGCAAGGGGGGCTTACAATATACATACCTGTGTTTCTTCAAAGTAGGAAGGAGATAAGGTGGGACTAGTTTACACATGCATGTACATCACCACTGGTGTACCTAGGAGAGTCAAGGGGGCAAATACCCCAGGGTGCCATGCCTACAAGGGCAACTTTCCTTCCTCACCCCCCCCACCTTCCTCAGCCTCCATATGGAGGCCTCTTTCTAAAGTTTTCAGAGAGCCTTTCAACCCCACTTCTGGTTTTTAGACAAAAACTGGAAGTGGGGTTTTAGGCCTTCCAGAGGCCTCAGAAGACCCCATGGGGGGTGGTGGTGGAATGCTGTGGTCCTGGCCCTGGGTGGCACACGGGCCAGGATCACCAGTGCACATCATTCTTTGATTCTGAAGACTGAAACATTTGTATCAGTCTTTCCTTGGCTTTTCCTTGTAGCCTTGGATAGGAAAGCAGTTCACTGAGCCCCTCTGGCATCCTCCTGGTGTCACATTAGGTGTCACCAGTATTCAGGGTTCAGGTTCACCAGTGCTCAGCGTTCAGGAATTAACCTGGCCAGAACTGCCCTCGGTTGGGCATAGGCCCACAGCTAGGCACCAACCTGGCTGACCTCTGATGCTACCCCTGTAGGGAAGATTTAGATGGAAGAAGGATTAAAACCCTCTCCCAACATGATGCTGTATTTTTTCAGTCTTCAAAGCAGCCCAGTGGGACTGCTAATTAGACAAACAAAACCAGCCATCTCCCTCCTCAGGTCTGGCTTGGCCTCCTGGCTTGATGACTTGCAGCTGAAAATGAAAAGCCTCATGCTTGGAATGATGTGGGCTGCTAGGAAAGTCCTTGGGTGGCTGATCTCTGGTGGCTTATTCATGCTTGCAAGTTACCACTTGATGCTGTAATCCCCAAATGTCAGGATGTGTGAAACTGCACATAAGAGAAATCTAATCCAAGTTGTGAATGAGTAAGGGTGCAATCAGTCCCCTTATGTCAGTGCTTTCCAGTCCATGCCAATAGGACATGTGCTGCATCCTGCAGTTGAGTGTCACTCAAGGAAGCCTCCTCAAAGTACGGGAATGTTTGTTCCCATACCTCAGAGCTGCTTTGCCCTTATGTCAGTGCTGGGAAGCACTGACAAGGGGTTAGGATTGTGTGCTGTTGGTGGTGGCATTTATTGATCTTTAACTAGTCTGGTTCCAACAGTGGTGTTGACCGCATAAGTAGGGTTATAAGCAACTCCCTGGCAGGGACTCTAGAAAACAGCAAGTATTTGACTGACCTACCATTCACTTGATGGGGCTAATGCCCTGGGCGTGGAGTCTTGTGTGCCTCTAGGACTGCACAGAAGCCTCCCTGAGGCTCCCAACATGGTCAGAAGCTGTGATTCTGGTTTGCTGGAAGCACAGTTGAAAGCGTTAGGAAAGTTTCAGGAGGTTTGCCCGATGTGTCCTGGAGTTGCGCAAGGCTCCATGTGCTCCAGGTAAGTGGAGGGGGCGAGTTTGCATGTGGGGGGTGGCGGCATCCTGCAGGGAGAGTGCCATTGCAGACCTTTGGCCTGGGGTGTGGGGCTGGGGAGGTCCACAACTGTGCTGAAGGGACATGGTGGGTTGCATGTAAGGGGCAGTAGAATTGAGGCAATTTACAACATGCAGCAACTGTTACCCTGCAGATGCTTGATCTTGTCTGATCTCGGAAGCTAAGCAGGGTCAGTCCTGGTTAGTACTTGGATGGGAGACTGCCTGGGAATACCAGGTGCTGTAGGCTTATACCATATTCTCTCAAGACTGAAGGTTGCCAACCAACAACATGCCAGTCATTTAGTATTTTTTTCTGGAAAGGTAGAAGTCAATTCGCACAACCATTCTTTAATGTGTTGACTCATATTGATTTCTTCAGCATACCCCTATTTGCAGAAAAGGCATCTTGAATGAGTCATTTCCTAGTCAATTACAGCTTCTGCAAAATTTTCAGCATGTGATAGCGCTGCCGTCTGGAGCAGTCCGAAGGCTGAAGTGAATATGATTATGAATATGAAGTGAATAAAAACTGTTGACTTGAGCACAATGGTCTTGCTTCACTTGGCTATGACTTCTATAACAGAGCTAATATTTTTGATGTTGGAAGGAAAGGGAATATAATTTGTGTGACTGAGTAATAGATGAATCGAGAAGACTTGTCACGGGTAACATTGTGAATCATTTGAGACCCAGGAATAGAAGGTGGGTTTCTAAAGCCATATCCTGTTTTTAATTATATGTTGTAAGCTGCTGCTTTGAGTCCAGAAGGAGAATGTGTGTGTGTGTGTGTGTGTGTGTGTGTGAGAGAGAGAGAGAGAGAGAGAGAGAGAGAGAGAGAGAGAGAATTAAGAGGTTCTAGAATGAGGGGAACTTTATTTCTTGTTTCGAAGCCATTTCTCTAGAATTTGGTCATCTCCTGATCCCCAGTCTCTCTAAATAACTGGTTCCCAACCTGTGGTCCATGGATCCTGAGAGGTTGTCCATGAGGTCTCAGGGGAAAAAATTGCCTTTGATCACTTCTATTGTCTTGTCGAGCAAGAAATCTCCCACGGCCTACCTGAGAGGGTGGAGAACGACCACCTGCAGCCACTGAAGTGTCGGCTGTGGGCAGTTCATTCTCCATCCTCTTTGATAATCCATGGGTGAATGCTTGGGAGACGGACCACCAGAAAGGGCAGAGACCAGTTTATCCACAGCTGCATGTGGTCCATAATGATCCCAATTTTTGCCTCAGTGGTCTGCAGGCTCCTAAAAGTTGGGAACCACTGCTCCAAGTCCCTGCAAAAGTTTTGTATGCTAAAAAAAGCATACTTTCTCAGTGAAAGCAGGAAAGGATGTAGAAAAATTGGACAGTGGTTGAAAGAGCGCTGACACTATTTTTTCTATAAAGGTTTCTGTGCCTTTAATAGCCAGTGAATGCACAGAATGCACAGGTCAGAATGCACAGTGAAGAGATGAACCTCGAGCAGGTGTCAAGGAAAAATGTCTTTAAGTTGCTCATCGAGTTCTGATAAAGTCTTCAAACCTGCAGACAGTAAGGCTGCAATCCTATACCCACTTACCTGGGAGTGGAACATACTTCTGAGAAGGCATGCGTAGGATTGTGCTGTAGATATTTTAGACATTAAAATCAACACAAAAACAGCAACATTCTGTAAGATGCCTCAACACTTATCAGATTTTTTATCAAAGTGCAATGGGCCATTTAAAACATTTTTCTTTGGCACCTGTTTGTGGTTCATTTCCTGGTATTTTGGGACTTCCCTCTCTTTTTTTTACCTTGTTGAGTCTAATACTCAACTAATACTAATATTGATAATATTAGTATTAGTTAATAATATTAGGAGTTAATAATATTAGATAATAATATTACTACTACTAATAAACTAATATTGAGTCTAATACTTGGAGGTGCTTTGCTTCTTATGTGAAAATGACCGATGATGATATCATGAGCCATAGTGATGAAATATGGAGTGTTTCCTATGGAAGGAATCACTGGAACAGAATCTTACCACACACAAAAAAATTCATCTTGAGTTTGTCCACCCAGTGTTGTGTGGTATGCAGTGCTGGACTTTTAAGAAGAGAAAAACTTGGGCTTCTACACAGTTTTTCTACACAAGAAAAATTGTGCTCATACACCTACTCTAGGAACATGCAATATGATGTCTCTACCATTTGAATAATGGGAAGTGTTTTGTTAATGTGTTCTCCAAGTGGCACCCTCTCATCCTGTCACATAGTTTCAGCTACAGAAAAGGAAACTTGCCTTGGCTCTAGTGCTACATTGTCCCCCCCAACTAGTTCTCCTGTGAAGAGGCATCACTAGGGTTGTGTAACCTGGTGTGAGAAGCCAGCACATCACCCCCCTGATGGACGTCCTCCCATGAAGTGGGTATGGCAATACACTGAGAGATGAGCATGGGGGTGTGCCACCCCAGCTGGTTTATTGGTTATAACTTTTGATTGGTAGGAGATATTTCAATGTGGGTTGTTTCATTGCATTATGCATGAAATTACACATCGAATGATATATAACATGATGGTACTATTTGAAAATACGAAGATTTAAAATTTTTTGGCCAGTAGTAGTGTCACCCTCCTCCCCCGGTGCGTCACCCAGTGTGGCTTGCACCCCCTGCACTCCCTAGCAATGCCATACCTCCTAGATTTCCTTCTGGATCCCAATTTAACAATTTGGAAGCACTGGAATAATGAGCTGTTTACAAATTTAAAAATTCCAGAGGAGCACAGTCGGTATACAACCAGACAGTAAAGTATGGCAAAGCCCAAAATAGGTGATGAGACTGGTGGTGTTGATGATGCAATACCAGGTTGTCAGGGGAGTAGAGCCTGTTTATTCCTTTCCTTGCCTCACTGGCTTGTTCAAATCTGTTGAGTGAAATTTGGCTCACACTAGTCAGCAGGATTCCACCTCCTTGGAAAATTAGTATGTGGGATTGTTCGAAGCAATTCCACTTCAGATAGTTTTTGCTAAACCAGATGTAGTGAGCAACAATCTGTAAGCTTGGCGTTGTGCAAAGTTGCAAAGAAGGATCTAGAATTTGTGATTGTGTTGAACATTATACTTGCTGAAAGTAAAACAAGATGAACTTCTTACAGTGAAATCCTAGGCATATCTATTCATCAGTAAGTCCCATTGTGTTTAGTGGGGCTTGCTCTGTGGAAAGTGTGAATTGAATTATATCCTTCAGCTGCAATCCTGAACACACTTACTTGGGAGTAAGTACTATTGAACTCAGTGGGGCTTACTTCTAGGTAGACATGCATAGGACTGCACTGTTAGATTCCACACACCCCCTTCCAGTTCAACAAAATGCTTTGTGAACGTAATTCAAACTAGAATCTCCTTTGGAGACTTCCTAGGTTAAAAAGATGTTCCACCAAGAACATGTAGTACTTACAGATTTCCTGATTAATATTCAAATGATATTCCTCAAGCAAGCACTTTCATTCCAACGTGACTACAGTTTCCTGGCATTCAACACACTAAATTGGAATTCTAGGAAAAATCCAACTGGTATAAAACACAGGAATCTGCCCCTTGGTTGGAGCAAGATGTGGAGAGCATGTGACAGTAGTGCTTTGTGGTCTGCCCTGACTACTAATGAATTTCTGAACACTCTTAAAGTGCTGACATTAGATTTTGAAGGCCTGGGCCCAGCTGCTCCAGGGGAAAACTGAATCACATGATAGTCCATCCATTTGACTCCAGCAGCTACCTTTCAGCTGCTATCCCAAGAAAGGCTGAGAAGAAATAAAAGTACAGGGTGAGATTAATTATGGTTCCAAGCACTCACCTGGATGTCTAAAAACACACTATAGCAAATCAATTTAAAAAACAAAGTTGCTTTGCTCCAGTGATTTAAAAACAGCCTTGCTGACCTTTGTGATGTTAAGATAGAGTCATTAAGATTGTTGGCACAATCCAACAATCAGTCTTTCTCAAAGTGCTTAGAAAGGCTTCACTCCAACCTAATGTCTAAATACACACTATAGCAAATCAATTTAAAAAACAAAGTTGCTTTGCTCCAGTGATTTAAAAACAGCCTTGCTGACCTTTGTGATGTTAAGATAGAGTCATTAAGATTGTTGGCACAATCCAACAATCAGTCTTTCTCAAAGTGCTTAGAAAGGCTTCACTCCAACCTAATGTCTAAATACACACTATAGCAAATCAATTTAAAAAACAAAGTTGCTTTGCTCCAGTGATTTAAAAACAGCCTTGCTGACCTTTGTGATGTTAAGATAGAGTCATTAAGATTGTTGGCACAATCCAACAATCAGTCTTTCTCAAAGTGCTTAGAAAGGCTTCACTCCGACCTCTCCCTTCACCAATGCAAAGTATCTTTCTTGCACTACTGGGGAAGGAAGGGGTCGCCTGGAGAGAGAAGGATTGATGAATCGTCAGCCAGATGCCCTCTCTCTCTCTCTCTCATTAAGGAGGCTACTATTAAAGGACCGTTCAGTTTTTTAAACTGATTTTAAAGGGGTGCATTTTCCCCTTCTCCAGGGATCAGCACATTCCTTCTCATTTGCAGGGGCCATTTGTGTTGGGTCAAATCTGTGTATAAATAGGCTGGACCTGTAGTGCCTTCTCCATTATAACTCTCTTTCTTTGGTGTCTCCCAAATTGAGAAAGGAAAGAATTTTTAAGTAACTTCCAAGTTTAAACCTGCAAAGGCCTGCCCTTGATTGACTCCAGAAATTAATTCATTTATCTAGAAAGCTTATAAGTAACTCAGTGTTTTGTTATATGGTGGTTGTTTTAACTGGAAGATCTTGCTCTCTATGTTAATGTTTTGCCTTGCTGTATTGTAAACCCCTTTGACTACTCAAGGAAAGTGTCACATCAATGATGTAAATAAATAAATGCAGAAATAGAAATGTTGTATGATCTCATCCTGTGAAATGCAGGCATGACCATGAGGCAAATGAACCCGCCCGTGGCTAATGATGTTTTTCAACAGACTTTCTGGTTTTAGTTGGCTATGGGGTCCTGTCTGTAGGAAAGGTTCATAATCCTAATGTACTATATACATGGAGAGTATGATGGGGAGTGGCTCCCACAGAGATCTGGTTTGATCTCCCTTCACTTTTCCAGGCACAGCTGTGCTGGAGATGTTGTTGCTGTTGTGATGGGCACACCCGGTGCAGCTAGTTCTAGCTCATGTGAAACAGATACCCTCCCACACTTCCCATTAGTTGCAACCAACAGCCCATGTTTTCCCAGGCCCACCTTCTGTGATGGGCAAGGTGCAAGACTGCCAGTGCTCTTACCAGTTTAGCTCTCTTGGAAAACAAGCTGACCTAATTCCATTAAGTGCCTGCCACTTCTCACCCCATTTCCTTCTACAGAGTGTTAGTGCAAGTGTCTGTTTGTGCGATAGATCTTCAGCATTTTATTTTTGAGATGTAATCTCAGCATCTCCAATTGTAGTGCTGGTCTTTCTTCCTTTCTGGGTTATTAGCAATTGGGCACATTCCTGTGACGGTCCTTCAGCACAACCGCTACGCCTGGCAGCAGCAGAAGCCAAATTTTGCAGACTTGTAAAAGTGTGAATGTTTGGATTTCTGCTTTTAAAATTGAGCAGTGAGATATACTTTGGAAGTCAAACTCTTAAATGTTATTGATGAATTTGCAAGTGTCAACTTGCCACTACACCCTTTGTCCCCCTCCCTCAACAGTCCCTAAAGGTGTCTAACACAAAACTACTGCAGAAGCTCAGAAGGTCTTTCTTGGAAACTGCCTCAGTGGGAGATCACCTTTTAGGACATGACAGAGCTACAACTGAGGACCTTTGAGCCTGCACTCTGCTGTCCATGTGGTGTCACCCAGAGCTGCAGGCCAGACATTTCCTAGATGATGATGTGCTCCCTGGCTGTGAAGTGACCCCGCCTACTGTTGCCTGATAAGGCTTTTTTGTTTGTTATGCAGAGAAACATGCAGGTATGCGCACGTAAGTGTTGATGGGTGCCTGCCAAGAGAGCAGGACCCAGTCCACTAACGTGATTCAGAAGCAGGGCTGATGACAAGAGGTCTCAGACCCACAGGCTAAGAGGAAGGCCATACTTTTTAGTGTCTGTGCAACCATAACTGCCCATGATCAGACTGTCTTGGAAAAAAGCCTTGCCCGCTTCTAGGAAAACTTGCTGGACCAGCACATTTGACCTTGCGAACCAAAGCCACCTCCTAGGAGTTTCTTGACTTGGAGCAAACAAGTTGTTAATGACCAAAAAGAATGGCCTCGGATCTAACTGTCCTCACCATGGCCCAATTCAGTCAAGGAGCCATGCTAATGGAGCAACTGGTGTCATGGACTAGAAGCTGCACCCTTGGCAACGTGAAAGAAAAATAGAAGGAGCTGTTTACTGCTGAAAATAACCCATTGGGGTTCACCAAATAACAAAAGAAAGTTCATTGGTGAGCTCATCCCACAGAAGATCCCATGAGATTCTGTGGGAGAAAAAGGAATAAAAAGTTTGGTCACTAGACCCTTGTGTCTTTCATCCCTTGCTCATCTGTTGGCCTTGCTGCAATTCTGTGTGCTTGTTGGGTTTGCCAGTGCTGTGTTAAAGGCACCTCCATCCCAGCACCATCTCTCTCGAAACAAGCAAGAATCCTTACATGTCACTGAAAATCTCCACTGCCCCTTATTCCTTCTCACTATTGTTTTGTGTCAGCTCCTTGGGAAAACAGAAAGCAAGAAGTATAAACAGAAACTCATTCATGAAGTGAAGATATCTGTTTTGCAGATTAACTGGTAAATTGGGAGAGTAAAATAACATTTCTTCATGACAACCTGGTGGAACATGTTTTGGGAAGTCTTTGCAGAATGACATAACATGTACTCTGCTCATTGTACTTGATGGATAGGGAGATGTAGGCAAGCAAAACTGATGTATTGCTGCTATGTATTTTTTCTCAGCTACCCAGGTTATTGAGCAATGCACCCTACAGCAGGATCAGTCGGAAGAGCCAACAAATAAGTTTTGTTTTCACAAACACGGAAATACATCAGGAAAGGTCATAAGGTTGCATCTCCCTGTGTTTTTCTTGTTTGTCAGACACTCCCGCCTTCTGTGTGGGCTCATTGTTAAGACGGCAAGTTTTAACAAATAGAATAAATTATAATGACTTGCTTTGAAACGATGGCATTTATCCTAAATAAATGAAATTAAATGAAGGAATGCCGGCATGCTTAAATAAATTAAATACTTGGAATGTATATGAGATAAATTACACTAATTCATCCCAAGTGCAGGGGAAAATGGCAAAAGAAATATTGTAAGTTAAAGGTTCAGAAGACTAGGATCTAGTCTGATCACCACTAGAACAGTGGTGTGTCAAACTTATTTCATATAGTGGCCCGCATAGCATTCATGGTGACTGCTGAGGGCCAGAAGTGATATCATTAAGCAGATGATGGACAGAAATGAGCACTTTGTTCTGACATAGAAACTCATTAGCTGCAAATGACAGAAGAGAAAATGTGCAAATCTTGATCATGTTTTCAAGATATGAGAGAGCCCAATTATCACCCTGGGAGAACCCAGTTATAAGGGGGGCTGGATATGCTTCCAGAGGCCACATCCAGCCTGAGGGCCTTGTGTTTGGAACTTCTGGTCTAGAAGGTGTGTGAAGGAGTGATTCTATTTTTTTAACTTTTGCCATGACAAAGTAGCAATCAAATCCATGTAAGTTGCATGAGAACAATTCTTGCGAATTCTTTCCATGATCTGGACCGTTTTGTTCAAAACCTTTGGTGTTTGAAACCTCATAATGTAGTGGCTGTTTTTAGAATTGTGGAATGACATTATGTTCGTAAAATGTATACAAGAACATCTAATATTTTCAGTGTGTTCTAAACTTGTGGTTGCAATATGTTTTACAAGAACACTGGGAATGTGTTTCACCAAAAATGCTAAGCCAGGTGCTTAAAATCTTATTTATGAAAAGGATTGATAAAGCTATACTGTATTATAAAGCACTTTAGAATTTGTTTGGTCTGTCACAGGTATTGGATTTCTTTAACTCTGAGGAGTGATACTTTTTGATTTATATATGGGAAGATTTCAATGAATCTACAAAAACCGTTTCTGTGATTGAGCTGCTTCCATTCTCTCCAGCTACATATAATTTTTTTCCCCCCATAGAACTTGCTTTCAAGGAAGTGTGCTTAGGTTTGCAATCATTAGAAATAATGGCATGTTTCAACCACAAGTAATTGGTTCTGTTCTCATGTGTCAAACGTTGGCTCAAGAGTTTTCAGCCAAAACTTCTCCAAGAGATGAAACAAAGTTTAGCATCAACCTGACATTTGAAACAAATTTCAAAGCTTGGTTTCTCGAATTGATTTCTAAGATTGTACTGTTAGCTTGGGAGCTAAAATAGCTCTTTAATTCTTTTTAAAGCTCCAGTTTTCTTTTCCTTTGAACAGCAGATGCCCATGCTATATCACAAATTGCTTTTGAAGTTTCCTCATAGTGCCCTGTTTAAGTCCTAGTCCATAGTCCCTTGGGCTCTTGAAACTACAGGTGGTGCCTCGGTATCCATGAGGGATCAGTCCTCAAACCCCACTGATACAAAAAACTGTGGATAATGGAATCCATGATTTTCAGCCCCTCAAACCCTTCGAAGGCAACTGGAGCTGTGCTCTGGTTGCCTCCAGATGGCTTTCTGAAGCCCACGGAGGCCATGCATCTTCACCCATGGCCTCTGCAGGCTTCAGAATGGCTCGAAGAGCTGAAAAAACTCTACTTTGAGTTTCCCTCAGAAACTGGAAGTGATGTTTTTATGCCTTTTAGGGCCTCAGAATGTCTTAAAAGACATAAAAAGCACTGCAAACTTTGTCATTGCCCAGCCCTGTGTATTTATGGTTCCTGTGTGGAAGAGTTTTTGACAAGGATAGTGAGGTGCTTTGAGTGCAAGCAAGACACAGGTTTTGTACTTCTGTGTATAATCATGTTGGATACTGAGTTGGGCAGCGCAATCCTAACCTGTGCTGGAACAGGTAGGCCAGCTGGTCTGTGCTGTAAGCAGCACAGGTTTGAAGGTGGAGGGAATGCAACTCAGAGTAAGGCAACTTCTGTCCCCAAGTAATGCCCCAGCCACTTCAGTGGGGCAACTCGGATCTGCACCAGAGAAATTGTTTGAGCAGCCTGGTATAATGCTGGTCTGCTTGGGAGAGGGGTTAGAATCTGGCCTAAGTATCAGGGGATGGTCCCACCCTTCTCCCAGGCCCAGTCTGCCCACCTGCTGCCCCATTCTGTTCTCCCCCTACATTCCCCAAACCCCCCTGCTGCCCCCCCAGGCTGGGTTGAACTTACTTTGTGCTGGTTTGGATGTGGCAGGAGCAGGCCAGCGCACGCCTTTCCACCAGCATGGCCTGCTTCCAAGTCACTGCAGAAGTGCCTTATGGCACTTTTGTGACACTCCCGGTGCAAAGGAATTATACAGAATCCCGATCTCCAGCTTCCCATTATATAAGAACATAAGAACAGCCCCGCTGGATCAGGCCATAGGCCCATCTAGTCCAGCTTCCTGTATCTCACAGCGGCCCACCAAATGCCCCAGGGAGCACACCAGCTGACAAGAGACCTCATCCTGGTGCCTTCCCTTGCATCTGGCATTCTGACACAGCCCATTTCTAAAATCAGGAGGTTGCGCATACACATCATGGCTTGTAACCTGTAATGGATTTTTCCTCCAGAAACTTGTCCAATCCCCTTTTAAAGGCATCCAGGCCAGATGCCATCACCACATCCTGTGGCAAGGAGTTCCACAGACCAACCACACGCCGCGTAAATAAATATTTTCTTTTGTCTGTCCTAACTCTCCCAACACTCAATTTGAGTGGATGTCCCCTGGTTCTGGTGTTATGTGAGAGTGTAAAGAGCATCTCCCTATCCACTCTGTCCATCCCCTGCATAATTTTGTATGTCTCAGTCATGTCCCCCCTCAGGCATCTCTTTTCTAGGCTGAAGAGGCCCAAACGCCGTGGCTTTTCCTCATAAGGAAGGTGCCCCAGTCCAGTAATCATCTTAGTCACTCTCTTTTGCACCTTTTCCATTTCCACTATGCCTTTTTTGAGATGCGGCGACCAGAACTGGACACAACACTCCAAGTGTGGCCTTACCATCGATTTGTACAACGGCATTATAATATTAGCCGTTTTGTTCTCAATACCTTTTCTAATGATCCCAAGCTTAGAATTGGCCTTCTTCACTGCCGCCGCACATTGGGTCGACACTTTCATCGACCTGTCCACCACCACCTCAAGGTCTCTCTCCTGATCTGTCACAGACAGCTCAGAACCCATCAGCCTATATGTGAAGTTTTGATTTTTTGCCCCAATGTGCATGACTTTACACTTACTGACATTGAAGCGCATCTGCCATTTTGCTGCCCATTCTTCCAGTCTGGAGAGATCCTTCTGGAGCGCCTCACAATCACTTCTGGTCTTCACCACTCGGAAAAGTTTGGTGTTGTCTGCAAACTTAGCCACCTCACTGCTCAATCCTGTCTGCAGGTCATTTATGAAGAGGTTGAAAAGCACCGGTCCCAGGACAGATCCTTGGGGCACACCGCTTTTCACCTCTCTCTATTGTGAAAATTGCCCATTGACACCCACTCTCTGCTTCCTGGCCTTCAACCAGTTCTCAATCCATGAGAGGACCTGTCCTCTGACTGTGGAGTTTTTTTAGTAGCCTTTGGTGAGGGACCATGTTGAACGTCTTCTGAAAGTCCAGACATATAATGTCTATGGGTTCTCCCGCATCCACATGCCTGTTGACCTTTTCAAAGAATTCTAAAAGGTTCGTGAGGCAAGACTTAGCCTTACAGAAGCCATGCTGATTCTCCCTCAGCAAGGCCTGTTCGTCTATGTGTTTTGAGATTCTATCTTTGATGAGACATTCCACCATCTTACCCGGTATAGATGTTAGGCTGACCGGCCTATAGTTTCCCGGGTCCCCCCTCTTTCCCTTTTTAAAAATAGGCGTGACATTTGCTATCCTCCAATCTTCTGGCACCATGGCCGTTTTGAGGGACAAGTTGCGTATTTTAGTCAAGAGATCTGCAACTTCATTCTTCAATTCCTTAATAACTCTTGGGTGGATGCCATCAGGGCCCGGTGACTTATTGATCTTTAATTTATCAATGAGGTCTGAAACATCTTCTCTCTTAACCTCTATCTGACTTAATTCCTCAGTCAGGAGGGGCCATTTGGGCAGCGGTATCTGCCCGAGGTCTTCTACCGTGAAGACAGATGCAAAGAACTCATTTAATTTTTCTGCCATCTTGAAGTCTCCTTTTATCTCCCCTTTCCCTCCCTCACCATCCAGAGGGCCAACCTCTTCTCTGGCAGGTTTCCTGCTTCTAACATATTTGAAGAAGCTTTTATTATTCCCCTTAATGTTGCTGGCCTTGCGTTCCTCATAGTCTTGCTTGGCCTCCCGTAACACCTTCTTACATTTCTTTTGCCACAGTTTATGTTCCTTTTTATTTCCTCATTAGGGCAAGACTTCCATTTATGGAAGGAAGCTTCCTTGCCCTTCACAGCCTGTCTAACTTGGCTGGATAGCCATGCGGGCACCCTCCTGGATTTAGTGGAGCCCTTCTTGCTTCGCAGTATACACCTCTGCTGGGCCTCTATTACTGTTGTTTTAAGCAGCCTCCATGCACTCTGGAGAGATTGGACTCTTTTTACCTTCCCTTTCAACCTCCTTCTAACCAGCCTTCTAACCTCCTTCTAACTAACAACATGATTTTTCATGATGTTGTTCTCAATTTTTGAAACTGTCCCTTTGTTTGTTTACTAGCAACTCTCATTGTTATAAATGAACAGGCGGAGGCGGAGAGGGAGAAGGCAAAGATAATTGGAACAAAATGTCTTTTTTCATGCTAATAATGAGTGTCATCATCTTATTTACATTGTACATTTTTTCCCCCAACACAAGAGTACTTCAAAGTATAGAGACAAAGAGAAAAGAAGTGCATCATAAAAGAAAGGTTGGGGGGGGGGGCCCTGTAATGAAAACTGATCAGAAAGGCAGACAAAAGCAAGACAAGACCCAACTGACAGATGCTGTTGCTAACTCTTTGGATGTGAAGTATCAAGCAGTGGTCAATGGCCTGCCCAGGTGTGACCATGTCAAAGAAAGTGGAAGCTCAAAGCTTTACATATGAGCAATTCACTGCTGGTAGAGTGATTACAGCTGGCGAAATTTTAACCCAGATGCAAACATGAAAATGGCCTGGCAGGGACTTCTGCGTGGGCGAATTAGGTGAGAGAATGCAACAGTGATCCCATTGATCTAGTCACTAGATGACTGGTCACTAGTAGCAGCAAATCAAAGGGTGTCTTCACAAAGGAGCAGCTTTTTGAAGCTGATTGTTTGTGGATTCCAGTGGCATGGAAGCCATTTTCCTTCAGTTGTCATGCGGCTTCAAAAGCATTTGTGATTCTGAAACCATGTGGACAGGGCCAACAATGTGGTTTCTTGTCCTCTGGGAACAAGATCCTCTCTACGAAGGCCAGCCCACTCATGAGGCCAACTGAAGCCGTTGCATCAGGCAGTAGTCTGGTGAGGTGAGTGCTCTTCTTTGTCCACCTTCTTCCTTCCACTGCTCCTTCTTCTCCTCGTTTTGGAAAAGGAAGAGCAGGGCAGTGAAGACATGGGAGGAGTAGAAGCTGGCACATCACCTGGTAAAAAGGGGCAGCATTTGGCGTGCTAGCTCAGGTGTCAGGAAGACTTGGGCTGGCCCTGCCTCCCTGTTAGCCAAGCAGTGGTCATTCAGCCATTTCACAGGTAAAAAATAGAGTTGTAATTGTACAGAATTGTCCATGAATCTTCTCCTATGATTACAAGTGGCTGAATGCTCTTTTTCTTTTTGCCTACTGTATGCTGTATTAATAAATGGCATACATTGACTGTGTGTTAGTAAGCTGACCCCAAAAGTTATGTTAACTTTTGTATAAAGAATGTAGGTTCACTCTTGCATTGGATGCCTCCAGTTAGACTCGTGAAAGCTTCATCTCTGTCAAAATTATTGTGGCTCTTGTTTGGGTTTTCTCCTTTTTGGTTTTAGTTGTGAGGGTTTGTTTTTAATTTTTGTTTCCATGAGCTATCCTGCATCTTGAAAGAATTGGAAAACCATTATTGTTTTTTTTTCTTTTCTTCAAAACTCATTATAGTAGAACTGCAACTCAAACACATTCACCAACATTTTCCTGCTATCTGGCTAGATGGTTACGAGAGCTAGGATGGCATTCTGGGTTCATGTGCTTGCATTTATCTGAAATTGCACTAGAACAAGGTTGTTTCACTCCTGAAATTGAAGTTCCAGAGATCAGGACAAGAAGACTGCCGTGCACATCTTTGCACACTTAAAACATTTTAAAAAAACATTTTCAAAAGGCAAAACAGGGATCAAAGGACAGTGGTTTTCCAGGGAGGAAAAGAGAGTCTGTCCTTGATAAATAGGGGCAGTTGGACAATATGTGATCAGGTGGTAAGGATTGAACTGACACCATTGATCTGTCTGTGAGGTCTGGGATTTAAGCATTACCTAAGCATTCATATTCCCATTGTGTGTGTTTTATTTTTTTCACATTTTTATACCGCCCTTCCTCCACAGAGCTCAGGACGGTGTACACAGCGCTCCCCTCCTTTTGTCCTCAAACAACCCTGTGAGGTTGTTGAGGCTGAGAGAAAGTGACTGGCCCAAGGTCACCCAGGAAACTTCATGGCTGAGCGGGGTTTCGAACCTGGATCTTCCAGGTCTAAGTCCACCTCCCAAACCACTACACCACCCTGGCTCTTAGTGTTCAGTGGAGCTTACTCCCAGGAAAGTGTGTATAAGATTGCAGTCCCAGATTTGTCTACTAACTGTAAATTTCTAAGAGGTTATGTCAAGTAAGGATCTCATCCAGAATCCCAAGGTGAACAAGAATCTCAATAAGCTTGGCTTGTTAGATCAATATTCTTGGAATATTGTAGTTCAGTGACACTCTGCATTGTGCCACTGCTCTTGCAGCTTGTTAGGCAATTGGCAGGATTTACTCTGCCCCATTGCTCCGTCACAGAACCTGTTCTGAGTGCCAGAAGTCTTACCCACGTGGGCAGGATCTTTTCTCAAAGCTGTATGCCATAGTTGAAGCTCCAGTTTCTTGAGTTGCCAGCTAACTAGTAAAAACGAGCTTGATTTAGAGCCCAAGTCTATCCATGCCTACTCAGAAATAAACCCCTTTATAGTCAATGGGGCATACTCCCAGGTAAGTGAAGATAGGATTGCAGCCCTAGTCCTATATGTTTAA
Source organism: Tiliqua scincoides (assembly GCF_035046505.1). Classification (NCBI taxonomy): domain Eukaryota; kingdom Metazoa; phylum Chordata; class Lepidosauria; order Squamata; family Scincidae; genus Tiliqua; species Tiliqua scincoides. The sequence continues at coordinate 91,325,788 of NC_089822.1, read as the reverse complement.
CTGTGGTTTTTCACTCCACAGAGAGAAGCATTATCACTTGTTAATATCTGCAGATCAAACTGTTCTTAAAGGCACAGGTGCAGGGCAAGTTGACCTGCCTGCCTGCCTCTTCTTTCTCAGCAAAATAACCATTGGTATTGGTGTATTAGGAAACTGGACTCCAAATCTAAGTAACCACATCAGCAGTATCTCAAACTGGAAAGACCTTATCTCCTTTTCCCTCCTCCATCATATCCAAGATATGTATCATAAATGAGCCTTTGAAGGCCAAGTGTTTTATATCTCCGTCTGCGTGCCTGAATGAAGTGATTTACTTTTTATTGTTAATGCACTAACCAGAGCCAGAATGTGCCTCCTTCTGCCAGTTATGTCATGTTGCTATCCTAAGGGTTAACGATTGCATTATGACTTAATAACATGCTTCTTCCCTTGATTAATTCCTGTAATAATCCTAGCATCTGGCTATGCTAAACAGACAATAAATACTTTTTTTTTGACAGACCTCCCATAAGTTAAACTCCTTTCAACCTGAGATCTTCACCCATTTTTAAAATCTTCATTTCTAAAACAAACTGTACAGTATCTCAATGAGAACCGAGTTTCCACTGACAATACCTGTGGTATGTTGTGCTAGGGTCCAATCCTATCCAATTTTCCAGCACCGGTGCAGCCACAGTGTGGCCTTAAGGGAAGGGAACAAATGTTTCCATATCTTGAGGAGGCCTCGGTGACTGCCCCACCACCACAGGATGCAGTGCATGGCCTATTGGCATGGCTGTACCAGCACTGGAAAATTGGATAGGATTGAGCCCCTAGTCAGCAGCAGCTAGGGAAGCCAGGTGGAATTCAGGGTTCCTGTGCTTTTTAGAAATGGGTTTATTGTGTATTGATTCAATTTGTATCCCATGCTTTCCTGAAGGAGCTCAGAATAGCATATGCATGTGGAGTCTCCCCTTGTTTTATTCTTAAAATTAACAGTGTAATTGAGGAGGATGGGGGTGGGGGGGAGAGCTCTGGGATTTCTACAGCAGGATTGGTGATGAATTCACCTGAAGGGAAGGAAGGTGAGAATTCCAGCTGCCTTTTCAACCTTCCAATGATGGACCAGGCTAAATGCACAAAGGGGTCGATACAGGGCAGCACTTGAGGTGTGGTCTGGATGTTGAGCCATCGCCTTGCCTGAAAAAGCAGGATCTGCTCAGGTTTTGCCTTGAATGGGGAACTGGAAGCCACTGGCTAGAGGCAAAGGAATGTAGATTGGCAAGAAATGGATACCAGCCTGAGGCATGTTTTGCAGCTGCCTGAGGAAGCTTGGCAAGTGCAAGAGCTGTGCAGCCAGGACGATGATTGCACCATGAAGGGAAACGTCTGGGGAAATGAAGGATCCTATGAGTTTGTCAGGTGGAAAACCCTGCTTTGTCAGGTGTAAACCACCTTGAATCTACTTGACTTGAGTTCATGAGTCTTTGAGAAAGGCAGTATATAAATACTGTAATAAATAAAATAAATAGCTGGTGGACAGTAACCCAGTTTTGCCTATCGGAGTGGATATGGACCTGAACTCTTTAAAATATTTATGTTTGGGAGTTGGGTTGACTTTATGGTTCAGTGCACTGCCTCGGTGTCAAGTCCTTTGTTAATTGGGGTTGAAGAAGAAAGTCATCAACAAGGAAGGAAGAGTGGCTACCACAGCTGGATGATCAGCAGCTTCATTGCAATGCTTAGGCCTTACTAGAGACTGATTTGAAGGTCTAAAAAGATTTTAAAAATAGGGGGAAATGATTTTCATGACAGTCTCAGTGTCATCTCTGGTGTCATCTCTTGGGAGCATCTAATCAGCTCCCAAACCAAACCACAGTTCTCAGGGTACAAACAGGTTTTCTGAGGCTCATTAAAAAACAAAAACAAAAAACCTGTACAACCAGTTTACTAGTGGTGATAGTGGAAGGAATGTAGGCATCATAGATGCAATGCCTCTTGTATATCATCTTCAACACTTGGCAGAAGGGGAGGAATTGTTGTCTGATTTTTCTTGAAGGATGGGTCAGTTCTTCTGTACTTGTCCTCTCCCAGTGAGCATCAGCTCTCCAGTTGTGGCTGAGAATGACATACAAAATGAAAAGGATACAGTTATGCCTACTCCTGGGAATTAGCATGATTACTACAGCTTTGCATATTTGAACATGAAAAAGACCTTCCATGACATACCTTCAGTTACTCATGTACCACTATAGCTTTGGTCATATCATAATTATGACCACTCCCCTGCAACAAGAGTAACCAGATGTATATTTACACCATAAACTGGTTTAATAAGTGGGCAGGAGAGGCATTTATGACAGCAGAACAGCCACTGGTGGCCATTTTACATGCGCCGCTGCAGCCTCGCCACTGGAAGCCACCACGCCCATCCGAACCCCGACTAGTGGGAGCAGGGAGAAAGTGGATTGGGGACAGTGATTGGGGCCTTGGAGACATGTCGGGGTGAGTGGTGGACGATATTGGCAGAGCTTTCTCCGCCAAGAGCCTGACCACTATTTTGCCCTTGACATGCTCCTTGGGGTCTGCTTGGACTGGAGCCAGCAAAAGAGCTTGTTACCAAAAGGGCTGTTTTGTTTAGGGGAATTAGTACACTGCCCTTACTGGAACCTCAGGATCGCAGGCTGGATAACAAGACGGCGTAATGCAGAGAAATTCCCTTTAGCTTAAAGAGGAGACTGGGAGAAAGATAACTTTTAATAAAAGATTATAGCTTTATTACAAAAGCACAAAGGTAAACATAATGCACATGGAAAAACAATAGGTATATGTTCCTTGGTCCTAGTACTTGAATCTAGTGTACCTAGCTTTCATGGTGGCTGCATGTAAAAAGTATTTGGTGCATCCGAGGAAATTAGAAAAAGGGAAAGGTTGCAGGGAAGGATTTTAGGGGTCCCTGGTCTGCCAAACCTAGTTGCTGACTAAAGATGGGGAGAGAAAGGGGAGAAAAAAAGGGGGGAAGAAGGGAAAGAATTCCAGACGTGAGATAGTTACCTGTCTTGTAGAGCAGTTGGATGGGGGGGGGAGAGTCCTGTGAAGGACCCTCTGATGTGTTGTGTCCTTGGAGGGGGGGCCAGAGAGAGAGAGCATGTGGCAGCCAGCCCTCTCTTAAAAGGGGTTTTTTTAGAATGTGCTGAGCTGAATGGTAGCTTTGCTTACTACCACCCAGCAGGGGTACTTGGAATACGTAAAACATTGAAAGGATTATCAGCAAAATTCAGTAGGGTCAAATGACTGTCTTTCTAGCTGGGGGGAACTTACACAATACAGTAAATACAGTAACCCAGGAAGGCAGTTCAAATTTGCATAGAGTACTTAAACAGTGATTGAGTTAAAACAATACAATGAATAGGAGACACTCAAACAGTGATTTACAATGCCAGACTTCTTCCTAGAGAGGTGAAGGTTGTATAAGCTTGTGACTTGACCAGAGTTTTTGGAAACGTGTGCTGGGAGAAGTGTGGCCTGCATGATTTTTTTAGTAACATAACCAGATATAGAGAGAAAATTACAACTAAAAGGAAAAAGGGGATTTTCACGTAACAAGCTGGTGCAGATCTGAGTAGACCATTGAGCGCCTTGAGGGCATGGAGCAGAATAAGAAAAAATATCCTTCATTATCCCTCTGCCCCCACATGGTCTCCAACTGCCCACAGGATGTAGCAGAGACGGTGCCTTGTAGGCAGCATTTTGTTAGGATTAGGTCCTTGCTTTCTCTCCAGGGAAACATAGGAACTGTATGAGGGAGACTAGAGATCTCTGAAAGAAAATTATCAGCTCCAGTGGCAACTCCAGTGAGGGGCAAATGCGATCTAACCCCTGATAACTGGGTAAGAGGCACTTTTTAAGTGGGTGCTCTTCTTTTATTTAGCAGGGGGAGAATAACTGGTCCTCCTCACTCCAGCGCTGTCTTTTCTAGTCTGCTGGTGTTCTTTTGCGTCTTTTTAGTTTGTGAGCCCTTTTGGGACAGGAAGTCATTAGTTGTTTGTTTGATTTTTTCTGTAAACTGCTTTGTGAACTTTTCATTGAAAAGCGGTATATAAATACTATTAATATGCCTAAATATTATGCATAAATATGTATAATATGCCTAAATATGGATAAATAATTATACAGTGCGCTCTCTCTCTCTCTCTCTCTCTGTGTATGTGTGTGGGAGGGAGGGAGGGAGAGACATACACCATTATTAACCAAAATTGTGAAAATTTTTGGTATTTTTGAATAATGCCGTCATGTTATGTATCGTTCAGTGTGTAATTTCATGTAATGCAGTGAAACAAACTGCGTTGAAATATCTGCATTCCATCAAAAGTTATGGCCAAATAACCAGAAACGGAAAACCCAACTGCCTTATGTGACAAAAAGTGAATTTCTTTAACTCAAAACTGACCTGATGAGATTGATTGTTCCAAGAGCCAATGAGGTGTTGTTATGACACAGCAGGGAACCAATAAAATGTTAGTATGAATCGGTTCTCATTTCCATGTATCAAAGCTTGCCACTTTGGGCACTTGCTTCAGAATGGGAAAGGCAGCATATAAATAAAATAAAATACTGGAACTTTCATTCAGTTGTGTGCATGCCATCTGGTTGGCCAATGGTTTGTTTTGGTGGTTTACTGATTTGTTGGGTGACCTGTATTGTTACATATTTAAATAAAAAATTGACAAAGTTCATGGAAGTTAATATTTTTGTTTGTTTTTGTGTGTATACTGATTTGTTGGGTGACTTGTGCTGTTATCTATGAAAATCAAGTTAATGGAGGGTTCCCCCCACCCTACTGATGCCACTGCATTTAGGCTGTGCGTATGATATTGTGATTCATTCTGTCTGGCATGGGAGGAGGTCCATCGGGGGTGTGACGCAATGAGCTCTCGCACTGGATGACACAAACCCTCATGACACCTCTGATCAGCTCCCAAATCAAACCACAGTTCTCAGGATACTTTGAGAAAAGCAGGGGCTTTTAAACTGGTAAAACAGCAGGATACTCTTGTCTTGTAGATAAATCGCCCAGATTGAAAGTGAAGCCAGTTTCTGGAAATTTTTTTAGCGCTGTGAACAACAGCAGGTGCAGCTTGTTATGCAAGGGTGAGAAAAGCCTTGTCTTCATAGCTATTAAAAGTCCAAATGCCTTCTCTATGTGTGGTCACCTGATCTGCCACATGTTTAGAAATGGCACTTTTCTTGTCTTTGTATTTATTTATTTTTGTTTTTCCAGCAAGTGTTTTCCTAAAGTGTTTTCCAGCTGTTTCATTAAAAACAACAGTCTGCACTAGCCTGGGAAGTGTAATTGGTTCCTGCTGTTCAGTCATTCTAATTTTGTGGCAACATTTATGCAAAGAGCACCACCTAATTAAACACAGTGTTGAAGTGTGTCTTTGAAACAAATGTTTGAAAAGGGGGAATTTTGGATGGTGGAAACTTGTCTATTTGATCTGAAAAAAGCACTTTTTTTTTTTAAATGCCTAATTTGTCAATACTCTGGCATTTTGTTACTTATGTGTTGAAATATGAACAAATATCCATTTCACTTCATATCTTGAAGTCCTACTGATTTCCGTGAGAATTTTTGAGCGTGTGCTTCAGTCTGCCTTTAAAATCAGTGCGACTTTAATGGTCCAATCCTATGGGTGTGATATGCTGATGCATCTTGTATGCTGGCAGATCTTGTGATCTGTCAGCGTATCACAACTGTCCAATGACATAGTAGCTAGAGAAGACCCACACCGCCAGCATTGGAGTGCAGACTGCCTGCTGGAGCAGGTAAGGTGGTAGTAGGGGTATGAATCAGGCTGGTTTGGAGGGGGGAGGATCTTGGTGGCAGTCTTGCATGTGAGATCCTAAACCCCTTCCCCTGCCCCAACTGCCCCCCCATCCTTCTTTAATATGTGATGTACATGGTGCAGGTCCTAGGAGACCCATTGGCAGCCAGGTGCAAGTGGCCTATGGGGGCATAAGTAAAAAGATTTTTACTTGCCTCTTCTGGGCCCTCTGGCCCCCTCCCCTCCACACCAGAACACAACATATACTGTAGGCAGAGCTATATAGTCTAGGCTGGCTGGGGATAGAATTGAGCCATGAATTGCTGAGCTTTGGTGAGATTCTGCTTGTTGTTTGCTTGTCATTGATAGTTTTTAAAGTTTCTTTATTTAGAATGTTTTACTCCACGTTTTCTCACATGGACTTAACCAGGCTTATGATGAAAAATGTATTGTTGCGTACATAATGTTTTTACTTTGAACAAATCATTTTTTTTTAAGTAGTGCTCAGTATATCCTCTTCAGGCATTAACTTCATTCCTGTCAGCGGAACAACGTGTGTGAGAAAATTGACGTGTGCATTTATAGATGTTCATCATTTTTCCTGCATAGAGGTGTTATCCATGTAGGAAATGTTTTGTATGTAAAGCAGGCACAAATCTGCATGGATATGCATGCTGAAATTGTACTAAACTGCTAGTTCCCAACCTGTGGTCTGGGGACAGGTGGTCATGGAGCACAGGTGGTCCATGAGACCCTTAGAAGTGGTCCACAAAGGAAGAAAAAATTTTTTTCCTGTGATTACTTCCAGCATGCTCCCCCACAGTACACCAGAGAAGGTGGAGAATGACCTGCCCACAGCTGCATGTGGTCTGTGCCAACTCCAGTTTTTGTTTCGGTGGTACATGGGCTCCTAAAGGTTGGGAAGCATTGTAGGAAACATGGCCCTTCCTTCCTTGAGCACTTCTGTGCCTTCCTAATAAAGTTCTATTCTGCTGGGTAAATTCATTTCACTCTTTCCTTGGGATGCATAATAACTAGAGGTGTTCTTAAATGTTTTTAATTTTTCACAGATCTCATTTTCTCCCCATGGAGGAAAAGTGCAGAAAGTGGTGTTATGTGTTTTCTTTTCCAAGGGCACATTTTTAATAAATTTTAAGTACAAATTATAATCACTTCAAAAGTATACTAGGTAGGTGATTATAGCACTTATATCACCTACCTAGTATACTTTTGAAGTGTCAGCAGATGCAGCCACAGTCATTACCCATGCGCCCCCCCATTCCAGCCCATTTATTTTTTCCACAGTTTTTTTTTGCAAATTTTGGTGTTTGTTTTTTAATAAATAAAAAAAATGAGATGTGCAGAAAGTGGTGTTATGCACGTTTATTTTGTTATCACCAAAATATCACACCCCTAACAAGAACTTCAACATGGTTTTAGTTATCTTTCAACCTTGGACAATGATCTCTGTCCTCAGATAATAATTACAGATCTCATCTGCGTTAGCTTTATTGAAATACTATGAAAATCCATTCTAAGGATCAAACCAGACTGTAGTCATGTGACTAGGGCTTGCATGCTTGTTTTTTATTTAACAAATAGCTGCTGGATTAGCACCCCCCACTCATGGTTTGGGATTATGGTGCAGGAAAGGGCGGGCTAGCTGTCTGCCTCCACAATTTAAATTGAACCCCTACTGGCACCAATGACAGAGTGGGGAGGGCGACCCAGATTTAGCCCATGGCAGAAGAATGTGCACTGTCCATCACTGTCCCAGTCTGCAAGGGGCCAATTTGGCTTTGATTTATAGTATAAAAATCTAAGCACATAAGCACCAATTTCATGCTTAATGTGTTTTTTGACCCTAATTAGCTGCTCTCTGTGGGAATTGTTCCAGTGTTTACACTCTCCTCTTCACTTCAATGAAGGCTTGCTAATAAGTGTGAACATAACAGCTTGTGGTCATCAGCATTCTAAATCAGGGGACTGAATGACAAACATCATAGTCATGTAGGGGACTAGCAGCTTGAACACGGTCAACAGACTTCTTGTTAGGTAGGACTGTCAGCCGGCTGGCAACGCATCCCTTGTCCCACTGAGGAGCAAGAGACTGTTAGTCTGGAAACAATGCGTGTTTCAGTGCTGCTGGAAGTGGGGAGACAGGGAAATTCTGGCTTTGCAGTTTCTGTGGGACACGAATCTTTTCTCTGACGTGGGAATTATTTACTCTTCTCATCCCCAAGGGCATTGTTTACTTAGATCTATTTTTGAAAACAAAAGCTGGTTCCCTACACAAGAGGCTTCTGCTCTGTGTCCTTAGATCTCCTTGGGCTTTTATTGTTCCTCTTGGGATGTGTGTGTGTGAGTGTGAGGAACACAGAGGCACTCAGTTCTTTTTGAAATCAAACCTATTGAAAAAATAGGTCCGGAAACCTATTGTCAAGGTGAAGCAGTAAGTAGAATCTTTCTAGGAGGAAGTACCTCTTTAACGACAGACTTTCTCTTTGGGGATCTAACTTCTGATTATTCTTGCTCTGGGAAGCAATGGCTGGGTGACTAAGGGTGCAATCCTACCCCACTTTCCAGCACCGACATAAGAGCAATGCAGCTCTGTGGTAAGGGAACAAACATTCCCTTACTTTGAGGAGCCCTCCATGAGTGCCACCCAACTGCAGGAGGCAGCACACGTCTCATTGGCACAGCAATGCCAGTGGTGGAAAGTTGGTTAGGATTTGGGCCTAAGGATGTATATACTGTAGTATACAGGTGTGCCCCCTTATCCACATGGCTCCTATTCCAGAACCCCCCTTGGATAGCCAAATACCTGTTCCACAGTCTGGACCCTCCAGAGGCAAGGGGAGCCCGCCTCCCCTCCCTCCAGAGGAACTTCTGAGCTCAGCAGAGACTGCAGACACCTGTCCACAGCACCGGGGTCGCTAGGGGGGTGCGGGCCCCACTGAGTGACGTGTGGGGGTGTGTGTGTGACGCGCTATGGGGAGGACGTGCTAACATCGCGGCTTTAGGAGCTACCCCATCGTGCCATATACTGTTGGATGCGGAATGTCCAGCGAAATGCAATGCAAAAAACAGAATTGAAATAGCTCCTTTCCTTCAAATGTTAGGGCCAAAAAACCAGAAAGAAGAAAATGCATGGAGCCCTATGGAAAGTGACAGTGAACTGTATTGCACGTTTACTCGCGAGTAGGCATACTTGCCATAGTCCATCGGAAAGGGCAGGCTGAGAGGAATCCAACGACACCTGAATGGTCCTGATCCAATGAGTGCAGCCCCCCAAAACACAAAAGGGAGAAGTAGGCCCCTGCCTCCCTCCCAGATGCTTCTATTGAGCCGGAAACGAAGCCATGTAGTGGTGTTTACTCGCAAGTAGGCAGACATGCCTTGCCTTTTGGTCAGGCCAGGCAAAGGGGAATGTGAAGCCACAAGAAGGGTCCCGATCCGATGGAACTGGAGCACAACTAATGCTCCAGAAGGCAGCCTTCCCCTAGGACTTCCTTCTTAAATGCATGTTCTAACATTTATTTATTTATTGGCTTTGCATCCCCACTTTTTTGACCTAGATCTTCACTGTGGACTTAGGACAGTGATTTTCAATCTTTTCCATCTCGCGGCACACTGACAAGGTTCTCAAATTATCAAGGCACACTCGGTTTATTGACAATTGAAAAGTATACCATGCTGCTGGTGGGAGGCTCACATCACTCAATGAACCTGCCAATAAATGACCATCCTCAAAATCTTATGGCGCCCCTGTAGACCATTCAAGGCACATCAAAGTGCCACGGCACGCTGGTTTAAAATTGCAGACTTAAGGTCTCCACTGTAGCTCATGACAGCGGTATGCATCTATTCCATTCAAAACCTGGTGGAATGTCAACATTAAGCCCATGAAAAGAGATGGTGGGGGACGGATGTACGGAGCTGGTTAAGAAACCAAATATTAAAGGAAATAAAAAATGCAACAACAAAAAAATGAAAATCAGAAACAAAAAATAAACAGAAACCTCTCCCACATATGGAGAATCTCTGGCTTTTACTGGGTGGAGAAGGAGGGGCATGGATGCAGTTGGAAAGAGCAACTCTGACCTGTTTCAGGAGATCAGACATATGAGAATGTTTTCTCCTCCCCCCTTTTTTCTATTGGCTGTCTCCCTCTCTCTCTCTCTCCCCCCCCCCCCCCACAACACTGCAAGACTTTCATAAATAAGGGAGCCATGCTAATGGTGCAGTTCATGGTGCAATGTTCATACAAACATGCTGCTTGTCTGAAATCCTATGCACACTTTCCTGGGAGCAAGTCCTATTTGAACACAATGGGACTGACTTCTGACATGCATAGGATTGTGCCCTAAGTTGGTTTGGTGGTGCAAATCAGTGGCCGTATTGTACTGTAGGGACTGATGTGCTGCTGCAGCTCGGATGTAGAACTTGGGATGGCTGCAGTAGACAGCTTTCTGAATCTGTTTGCTATTTAGTCAGCTCCGAGCAGCAGTGTCATAAGAGGCAACGGGGCAGGGAAGGGGGGGCCACACCACAAAGCTAATCAAATGTCAGAGCTGGTGTATGCTAACCAGACAAATGCTGAGTGATACGTAAAACCGCAAGGGACAAACCCATCATTTACATGAATTATTACCGGCCCCACGACTCCAGGGGAGGCTAGAAAAGTGCAGGGTAATCAAGGAGCAAAGGCACTGTTTCCCTGTTCAAGCCCATCATTTAGAAGGCATAATAAAAGGACGTGCATGCTGTTCAAGAGCTGAAGAAATACATGGTTCTTTGAGCCATGTGCTTTAATAGATGAGCAACAGGGCATAGCAGTGTGCTCTTACCAGGGGGCATCCAAATGCCCTAGATAGATTTCTGTATAAGCAGAGCTGCTGGTGCGCCAAGGTTCTCAACAAGTGCAGAATTTTGGTACTAAATCTAGCAGAATCTAGCATACTGAGAATAAACTCGGCATTCATTTAAAAAAAAAAAATTAAGCAAACCAGGTTTCTTGTCCATATTGCTCTGAATGCAGACTTAAAGGTCTGTGGGCAAAGGTTGCTGTGATCTCAGGATGAGCTTAGAGCAGCGCTGTCATCAGAGGGGAAGTCCACCTGAGCATGTGTCGGGAACCTGTGTCCTCTCAATGACCTCACTGAGTTACAGGTATTGGGTGCTTCCTCTCTGCGCCACTGAGGCAGCTTGCAGGCAGAGGGACTGGATGACCCGATCCTTGCTATTGCATGGTGCCCCCCTGATGGTGGTCAGAAAAGAAACTACAGCAAACCAACCCAAGAGGAATTGGGAGAGTTGGGAGGGAGGCAGTATGGTCTCTCTTGGTCCTGAATAAGATCATCCCTGAGCTTGGTCCCCAGTCTGAGCTTCTTGTCGAACAGAGTAGAAGCTGAACTGCTTCTTCTCTGGGACAGATTGCTTCATGATTGTTCCCAGCTTCGCCCTGATCGTACTTTCTACCGTTGGCCCTTTGATCTCTGTTTATCTACCCCAGAACCTGACCCTCATGTTCTTGGGATTCTTGTTCTTGACCACGCCATCCACCTACTCTGAAATCTGTCCACTGGCTTGTTCTCCCAACATTGATGTCCTTGGACCACTGGTGCCAACCAAGTATGGTTATATGATGTAATCACAAAGCCAGTTCAGGGGAATAGCCCATTCCTCCTCTCGTTTGAAATGGGTTTAGTGATGATGCCTCTGATTGTTGCCCCCCTTCAAAGCTGCCAAAGAAGGAATTCCTTCTGGTTGTGTGTGTGTGTTTTTTTTTTTTGCAAAAAGTATTCCTTGCTTTGACTGGGCCCTCACATAGACCAAACCCTCTTTCTTTTGATTCTCCCAAGAACTATTTGCTTTCTCCAGCCTCAGTTACCTTGTGAGATTCCTTCTCAAATTTGTAAGAGACCAAAAAATGTGGAAAAAAGGGAAAAAATTCTCATCCTTCCAGGAATACTCGAGATCTAATTGAAAGCTGTTTTGATTTATTAGTAATGATGTTTTCAACCTAGGGAGAGGCTACAATATAAGTGTTTTTAAAGATGTTTTGCCTCATACTGTGTGTCTGTTAGAGCAAGCTGCTGCTTCAAGAGAAAAGCGATACTGATATATATCGGTTTTCTCTGGAGCTACAACTTGCTTAGTGCTCTCCCTGTAGTAAGCACGGTGGTAAGGACCCCAAGAGCCCCACTGGGGCACTGCTTTAAAGCCTGCGTGTCCCATTTCCTTTCAGATGCAAAGTGGAGGTCTGTTTTGAGATTTGGTAGAAGTGGACACTGCGACAGCTGGCGGATCGAGAGGTCCTTTAATAATGGGTGTAGAAAATCCAATGTATAACAGTTATCTCAGTGCCAGATTGACTGTTGTAAGGATGAAGTAACACACTGTGATTGACTAAAACCAGAGCACGCAAAAAAAAAAAAAATTCATTCTGTAAAATCTTCTGTTTCATGTAAAAATGACACACCAGATCAAATAGCCAGATTCTCCAGTCGGTTTCTCTACTTATGGATGCCAGTTTAGCTTCAGACTTAATTGTCGTCGTCCCCCGCCACAGATCCCCAATCCAGCAAAATGCTCAGTCGCTGTGTTCTGCCCGTATTAGAGTCTCAGAGGGGTGTGTGTGTGTGTGTGTGTGTGTGTGTTTTAAGTTCTTGCTGCTTATTGTTGGCTTCATCTTCTGCCAAGCTCAGAAGTGTTGACGCTTGTAGTGACATTAGAAGTGAGCCAGAACAGCATGGGGAGTCTGAGGAGACTGGCCAGCAGCTGGGATGCTGCCAGAGAGAGAGAGAGAGAGAGAGAGAAATTTCCTTATTTATTAATTACGTGTTTGGTGACTGCAGATCTGAACCAAGCACAATGACAGTGTCTGTTCAAATGATCCATCTCAACGTGGAGGCCAGCAATAAATTTTCTGTGTCATGCTCCTCCACCTGTGTGTAACTTTTGAAAGATGCTCACCATGCGTTATATGTCCAGCACCACAATCCTGTCCATCTTTACTTAGAAGTAAGTCTCACTGGGCCCTACTTCCAGGTAAGTGTGTCTAGGAGTGCAGCCTAAGCCTGTTGTCTTTTTTGGCCAAGACTGACAGGTTGTGAGTTCTGCTTGGCTCAGATGTTGGAGAAGTGGCTGTTGCAGAACTTCCCTATTCTCACTGGGGTGCTAATTACATTTCTTCTGGCCCAGGGTTAATGCAGAGAGAACTTGACACCAAGACAGTTATAAAGCCTTTTTCTCTTTCTTCCCCCTCTCCCCCCCTTCCACACGGAGGATGGAATTTTCCAGAGGTGACTGCAGCTTATTCTGACTTCCTGTCTGTGCCCAGTGGGCATGGCATGAACACTGGAATATCCTGCCCTCAAATTAAATGAGTCTGCTTGGACAAACCCCAGGGGTGCCTCTGCTCATCTGAGACTTGATATTGCCACATACCTGTCTTTGTTCCAGAGGCTGCAGCAGTTCATATGCTGACTGTGCTCCAGGCACCTGCCATTCTCTCAATGTACATCTTTGTCCCCTCTAATCCACAAACCAGTAGAGCCAGTCAAGAGCTTAGAAGAGTGACCCTGAAATGCGAAATGTTGAAGGGCATTGGATGGGCAAGACCTGCAGAGCTAGTCCAAACTCAAAGGTTGTAATTGCCATGGTTGTGGCCCCCCACTTTGAATTCTGGTTTTCCCCTAAACTTGAGTGGTGAAGTGGTTTCCCCTGGCATTTGGGTGAGCGAGGTTTCAGATGTGCCATGTTAAAAGTTCTTCCAGCAGTCATTCATACCCCAGCCTGTTGCATTAGCACCAGCCTGCACAGAGCCAGCGCTTGCTGGAGACCCGTTACATGCCCTTGTTGCTTGCTTCAAGCAGTGGAGAAGTGGGTGGGGGAGGGCAGGGAAAGGTAGGGTGGGGGGAGAGAGTGGGACAAGAGGGCTGTGCTCCACCAGAACCCTGCGTAGGGCCTCCCAGCCCCATATGGGACTGCTTTACTCTGCACTGGCTAAATAGCTGGCGCAGACTTGAGTAGTCCCATTGTGGTGTCTCCTCCCCTTCCCCTGAGCAGCTGCTGGGAGCTGCCTGGCGGCCACTGGATGCAGTGGCAGCCATTTTGGTGCTGCTACTCTTCTGGGCCCCTGGCAGCTCAGGTTTGGGCTTCCCATCACTGGGTTAAGTTGGTTGAGATCTCAACCCTTAAGGTTTTGAGTCTGTCCATTCATTCAGTAGTCAATTCAACATAACATAAGAACAGCCCCACTGGATCAGGCCATAGGCCCATCTAGTTCAGCTTCCTGTATCTCACAGCGGCCTACCAAATGCCCCAGGGAGCACACCAGATAATTCATTCAGTAGTCACTTGCTCTGCATCTTTGGAGATGTGATCCCTTCAAATGCTTTCTTGAAAATAATGGAAAACATTATTAAAACATTAAATACATGGTTTAATACATCATTAAACCATTAAAAATACGGAAGTTAATATGCAAAGGGTAAAACAACACAGGAGCTATATTGGAATTAATGGCAAGAGGAAAGCTCTTCTGTATAAAAGATCTTCACCTATCAGCAGGGGAGGAAAAAAAGGATCTCAGGGAAAGGGTATTATGAAGGATGAGTGCTCAGGATGGGTGCTATGAACCAAAGACTTCATTTCTGATCTCAGGAGGTGGAGACAAGTGTGCAGGAATACATTGGCCACTGCTTTGAACTGTCATGTGTAGAGGTGTTTGTAAAGGTTGGTGGTTATTTTACACAGAAATAAGCCTGTTGTGTTTGGTAATCCTATCTTACTCACCAGAAACGAACACCTCTAGTCAGGTGTCCATTTTGTAACTGGTGAATTTAATTGACTTCTTTCTTGGATTTTTGTATGAAAATCTGATTCTTCATGTGTATGTTTCTCAGCATTTGTCCAAAGGACAGTGGCCACCTCCTGATTTGATCTGTTGGTGCAAGATTTTCCAGGGCAGCTGTAAATCACAATTTAGATCTTCCTCCTCAGTTATTTATAAAAGTACCTAAAATATACTAGGCCCTGCACAAAGGAATGAACAGTCTCTGTCTACAAGCCTGCAATTTGAAAAATAAGAGGCAAACAGAAGGCAAACTGGGAGGGAAAGGGGATGTGCTGGAGGATTAATAGGACCAGTTAACAAAACCACTGGGGGAAAAAAAAAATAAGCTCAAGCTGACTTCACTAGATATACTTGTGCCAATCACCCCTTAAACCTCCATCCGCAAAGACTGCTAACACAACGTTTGGTGGACGTTCAAGAGGCATTTGTTATGATTCAGTAAGTTAAAATGGATACAAAGGTGCTTTGTACTTGAGAGAGGAGGACAAAAGCTCTTTAGCCATTCAAATACACTAAGAGCCCAATCTTATGCATGTCTACTTAGAAGTTCCATTAGAATCAATGGGGCTTACTCCCAGGTAAGTGTGGATAGGATTGCTGCCTAAGACAAGTGCCTTGTAGTTTCTTGTGTGTGAAAAAAGTAGTGTCATTAATGAGGCTTCTGGTTAAAGAAAATACCATGGAGCTGAAGGGTGGGAGTGAACCAACTGTGACATCAAAGATGTTTTGCAAAATAGGTTTTGGATTCCATAGACATTTTTAGGTTTTCTCTGCCTGTAATTACATCTGTACAGAGTCCAAAGCAGGTTTGCTGGCTTGGCAACCAGCCCAGGATTGCAAGTAAAGAGATCTGCCAAAGCTCAGAGGGGAATGGGCTTAGCACAGGTGAGATTGGCAAAAGCTTAGACATGGTTCCAGGGATTCCCAAAACTTCCCCCAAATTCTCCATCCTGTAGAAAGATTGACCTACCAGCATGTAAGAAGTTAGTAGGGAGGGGTGACCGTGACTAGAAAGAAAGCTGACATGCCTGAGATGTACCTGCAGAAGTGAAGATGACAGGGACTCCTTACAGATGTTCAAATACAGGTGAAGAGGAGCATTGTGGGGTCTTGCCCTGTCCTGACCTATACAAATTCATCATAGTTTCTGTAGAGACCTCCACCCCACATACAGCTGTGTTGCAGAGGGCTCTTATATATGTTGTAGAACTGTCATGTAGCTGGGTGGAGGTGCTGCCATGATGTCACACCTCCCCATGTATGTTCATAATACAGGTCCAACCTTGTTATACACAGATTTTTTATACACAGATTTGACTTAACACAAATGGCCACTGCAAATGAGAAGGAATGTGCTGATCCCTGGAGGAGGGGAAAAATGCACCCCTTTAAAATGCTTTCTTACTGTTGTAGAGATTTTTATCTCAATATGAAGAGAAGCATCCTTTAAATGAAAGGAAAACAGACCTTTAGTTAGAGAGAGGGCAGCCAACTGACAGTCCATCAATCATTCTCTGTCCAAGCAACCCCCTCCCTTCCCCCTGAACATGTGAAAGAAAGATAATCCTTTCTAAGGGTCTGGAGAGAGACTGTTGAATTGTGGTCTTAATGACTCTATCTTAACATCACAAAGGTCAGCAAGGCTGTTTTTAAATTATGGGGCAAAGAAACTTTGTTTTTCAAATTGATTTGCTATAGTGTGATTTTTGTCATCCAAGTGAGTTCTGGGAATGGAACCCACAGCAGACTCAATGAGAGTCTCAACCTGTATCTAACGAGACTCAACCTGTACCTAGTTTGACTGTCTGTAAGGGGGTAGAGAGTGAACAAAGCAGAAAGAAAAACAGAGGTTGACCTTAAAAGAGAAGAATTTGAGAAGTGCAGGAAACAAAGTAAAAGGGGAGGGGCGAGGAGGTGTGTTGGGAGTTCCTTTTTTCAGATAGGTCAATAATTAACAATTCAGAAGCAAAATAACTGTAGACCTACAAGATATGGGTGCTGTGCTTTGAAGCAGTTTTTAACACAAGCACCACAAAAAGAAAAATTATCAAGAACAGATTTCTTTTTCTGAAAGGCAGATTGAATTGCTTAAAATATTAATCTTATCTGTCAATTTCCCTTTCATTTTTTTTAAAAGATAACTGTAAAGATGAAGTTATGGCTTAGCATTTGGTGGAAAGAGACATTATTTGGTTACCTGGGAACCAAATCCCAGTGTCCAGGTCTTGCAGGTAAAAGCAGTTTAAGGCAGGACTGATTTGGAGAAGAGAAAAGGGTATTTAACCCAGGTGGGGGAAAAGGGTGTTTAACCCAGAGCTATTGATAGTTTTTTGCCTGAAAGCTTTCACCCATAGGCTTTGTGCGTTTATCCTTGCAAACATGCCCACGGCAAGGCCAGTCGAGATTTGAATAGCAATATTCTGCAACAAAACCGCTGGCTGAGGAACGGTTCAGTTCCGCTTTCCACTTCATGGAGCTGACATTTTCTTTTGAGAAGTGACTCAGTTTTGTTTTGGGCCTTGACACAGAACATGCTGTTTACCTCTGAAGATTGGTTCTCATGACTGTCCCTGCCACTGGAAGATCCTGTCTGTACTTCCTTCAGGCACTGAAGTGGTTGGGTGCAGGTTGCCGGAACACGTAGAACTCTGCAGATTGGGGTCTAATATGCCACTCAGCTAGTCCTTCTCACAGCAGCATAGGCAGTTTGAAATTGGCAGACGCAGACGCTGCTGTAGTGGGGGTGGTCGTGAGAATGTCCCTGGAAAAGATGCATCAAATAAAAGCAAATGGCGTTCTTGCCAGTTGGAGGCAGTGTTCTGAACGACTGACTGGAAGACGCATCTAAACATTCATCAAAGGATCTAACTTTTCAAACTGCATCCAGACGTTGAAACGCTGTTTTCATTTCTACTTTATGATATACTAAAATCATTTCAACATGGCGGCCTGCCATCCGCCTTGAAGCTCACTTTTTTCACACATAGTTGAGTGACTCCATAAACAAAAACAACTGTTCAAGTCCCTTTTGCCAAATGGGGCTCTCTGAAAAAAACAAAGTGATTATTTTTCTTTTCTCCCCTAAGTAAGGGCTACAAGCCTATTTTGTTTGACATGCAGGAGAGCAACTCAGACCATTTATTTAGCTACGGTTATTTGGTGCATGTGCGTGTAGTGTCTTGGAATGAGCCTTGCTCCAAGCGATGTGGGGTCGAAAGTCAGGTGCTGTTCCAAGTTTGAGCAGTGATTTGCTCTAGACCAGTGTTTCTCAAACTGTGGGTCAGGATCCATTCAAGTTTTTGCATAGTATATGATTACACAATTATTTCTATGCTGAACTGAAAAAAATTCCTTCCTCTTCAGTTTTGAGTAATGATGTGCATTTTCTAGCAAGTTTCATCCTTGGATCGCCCTCCCCTCTTTTTTTGCATGGAATATGTCCTCTTTCTTCCAAAGTTCAACCAGCCTTGTGGCTTGCTTTCCAAATATGCCAGAAAGCATGGGAACAGTAGCCAAGGCAGGAGTGCTTCATCTCACTATGCTAGTCTCAGAGAAGTGTTTAAGGAAAGACCTGCTGGTGGTTGATGGTAAAAACAGAGGAAAGAAGCCAACGCAACTTGGCACTTCCAAAGGGGTTGGCGTGATGTGTGTGCTGTTGGGTTTCGTGTCTGATACAGGGAGTTTCCAGAAAGATCATATGTTCGGCTAGAGGCGAATGTGCTTAAGTTTAATTATGCACTTCTGTACCTCAGGAAATTGCCAGTAAATTACGAATGCATCTGTGCTTTCCAAACATGAAAATAGGCAGAAAGAGGTGTATTGTTGGTACCCTCAAATTCCTCCAAGTAATGGATTTGGGCCAAGGTGCTTTGTCTCAGCATTGAAGACAGTGATGTTGGGTTCCATTTGTGTGACGCATTTTATTTTGCAAACTGCATGTGGCCAATTCTTCTTATGTGTGAAACAGCCAGCAGCTGAGCTTGTGAAATGACCACTGGTCAGAATGAAGCATACCATGCTTTGGAAATGAGAAGCTAGTTAGAAGCATGGCTTTTCTCATCATCTGTGAATATATACACACGTTTAAATGCAATTATATGCAGTTCATGAGGGGAGTGTGGGACCTGTCTATCTTTGTTATACTACAGATGACACTCGGATGTGTTTTTGAACCCACCCTGTACCGTTTGAGTAAGGAGGAACTCATTTTCTTCTAAAATGTATTTTCTTCTAAAATTTCCTCCTCCTTTGTAATACTTGCATCTTTTTTGTAATACTTGCTTCTGATGGAAAGGTTCTCTGCATGTCAGCGAGCTGTGATGTTCAGGTGCTCCCTGCTGTCATGTGTTATCATCATTGCATGAAGGTATACTGGAGAGGTATACATCATTGCATTACCTGAATACTGAAGAGGGAGTAACAGTATAGAGAAGACCTATGTCTTAGCATGATTTTTTCAGCAGGAGTGTCCTAGGAGTTAGCAGTGGCATACCTAAAGGGGGTAAATAACCTAGGCGCCAGGCTTAGGGGGTGGAACTGTGCCACTATCCACTCCCCTCACGGTGCCCTGCCCCGTAGCAGTTAGTTGGCCACTATTGGTGTGCCAATCTGAGGGCTGCCCCCGAGGGCCTCCCCTCAGAGACGTTCTGAGGGCTCAAAATCATCACTTCTGGTTTTTGGCAAAAAAAAAAAAAAAAATGGCAGTGATTATTTTCAGCCTCCAGAAGGCCTTCTCAGTGCCATGGAAGACTGTACGTGTCCTCCCTGACCCTCTGAGCACTTTGGAGGTAGAAGCAGTGTGTGCAGGACATGTCATCTCCAGGTGTGTGTGGGGGTGGTGGAAAGCCTGAAAGTGTGCCCTGGGTGGCACAGTGGCGTGGAGCAGGCAATAAGGCAGCGTTTCCCCACTTCTGATGGGGAAGTGCCCTTTTTAAGGAAACATTGAGGGCACAATGCCTCCAAGACTTCTCCTTCTCCTTCCACCCCTTGGATTGGAAGAGGGGGAACAGAGAGGAAGCAGAAATGTAGAGGGGAGGAGAGCGCTGAGCTAGACCATTGGAGAATGGGAGGAGCAGAGGTGGGCATCAGGTAAGGGGGTGCAGCACTGGTTCCAATCTGATGCATGTAAACAGGATTTTCAAACTGTGCAGTGCAATCCAAGGCATCTTGGAAGTAAGCCTCAGCGTGTTCAGTAGGGCTTACTCCTGGTCACCTAGGAGTATCAGATCAACCAGTAGATTAATCAGCTAAATGTGGGGGTGGCAAATTTTAATTAGCGGAGCTGTGAGTTATTTTATTATTCTCAAAGCATCTGCTTGAAGTCTGTTTTTGCAAGGTGGAATTTGTGAATGAAACCTCTTCACCTACCAAATGTTCATGCCTAATAAAGGTTGACTTGACTTGTGAATGAAACCATGAAACCCGCAAGAGGCAAATTTCTGACATTAGTTGTGGATGTCACAGCTCAGGTGTCTTCCGTCAACCTGACTGATTTCTGGACTGACTTCTGGTCTCACCTACCAGGCTGTGAAAAGCATTTCAAAAGATTCATACTTGGTCCTTTTGAGTGGGCTCAGATGACTGCAGTCTCCTGAGCCCTCTGAAGATGGTAGCATGTCCTGTGCTCGCTGTTTGTTTTAACCCTCTCCATAATTAGCATGGTTAAGCTATTTTTATAGAACATGGCAGTCTTCCTTTAAAGGCTGAAATTATAGGGGATAAATGGGTTGCCTGTGGAAGGAGGAAGGAATTTTGCTGCTAAGGATGTAGCTGAGCTTGCCAGCTTGTGTTAAGCATTTGTAGCTGAAGGCATTCTTTAGCCAGTGACCAATCCCAGTGCATTCTGCCATACTATTTGTCCACATTGCAGTGATTAAATCAGTGGGGCTTATATCTCTGCCGATGCACAAGACCTATCGCAAAACCCTTTGGGAAGCTTCCAGAAACTTGGTTTTCCTCATTTTATAAGCTAGAAAGCATCACACTCAGTGTATTGTGCAAAATAGGAAGTCACAGGATTAAAAATTTGGGTTCATGTCCAGTTCAGGTTCATGGGTACTTTAAAACTGAGGTATTCAGTTAAATCCTAGGGAGGCTTGGCTAGCCTCCAGGGGCGTCTTGGGGAGAGAGGTGGCCACAGCTGCTCAGCTCAGCTGCATGTGCTGCCTCCCCACTTGCTGCTTTTCTGCGGCTGTGGAAGAGGTGGTGGGGCAGTGTGAGGTGGGGAGGGCATGTGAAACATGGTGGGCGGAGGTGGGAGAGAAGGCTGGCTGGGCAGCGGCGGAGGAGCTGCATCTCATCAGCACAGGGCACACTCCTGGCAGGCTTCAAACTGGGAGGGAAACCTGACCTAGAGAGAGCAGCATAGCGCTTTCCTCCGCTTGGAAAGGAGGGAGCCTGGCCTGCTTTCAGTGGGGGGGGGGGCGCCCAAATGCCCCAGCCTGCATTCCTCCGTCTTGCCTGGTGGGAATAGGGGTGGCACCTGCATGTTGGGGTGTATGTGTGTGAGTAGCTCCCATCTACTTTGGGGGTGAGTTGTAATCTTGCTCTGTGTGGCTGCAATCCTATCCACACTTTCCTGGGAGTAAGCCCCATTGACTCAAATGGGACTTACTGCTGAGTAGACCTACATAGGCTTGGAGTCTGTGTCACCTTAACCAAGGATCTTCACCTTTCTCTTTTTCCTCTCCCATCAAAAAAGAAAAAAAGCTGCTCTTGATCAGTCAAGATCAGTTCAAAATAAAAAAAAATAAAAATACCCATTCCTTTTCAGCCATCCCTTTTTCCTCCTTCCTCCTTTTTTTTTGGGGGGGGGGTACTTCCCATGTTGGCTGCTATTGTAAGACAAAAGGCACAATCCTAGCTAGGTCTACTCAGAATTAAGTCCTATTGTGTTCAATGGGACTTACACCCAGGAAAGTGAGGTTAGGATTGCAGCCAAACAGTCTCTGGGTCTCAGTTTCAGATCCGTTTGTAATTAGCAGATACACACAAAACAGTCTTCCCCTCCCCAAGCAAATTCATCACTTCCCCCTCCCTTTCCCAAACCCTCCAGGTGTGCTGCTAACAAACTCAGGACACAATCCTAGCCAGATCTACTCAGAAGTAAGTCCTATTTTGTTCCATGGGGCTTACTGTCAGGTAAGCGTGGTTAGGATTGCAGCCTCAGAGTGCTGGCAGCTATTTTTTGGTTTCTAGTGTATAATTATAACACCTTCATCCCCATTTTGGGGGTAACTGAGGTGAGGTGTTGTAATGGGGAGCCGTGGCCAATGGCCACAAGGATCAGGGGAGCCGTGGGCCGGAAAGGTTCGAGAACCACTGCTTTAAAACTTTGTTAGCTTGGTTCCAGATCAGGCTCTAAAAAGGCAGTTCGGAAACTGTTTCAGATGTTTTGAACCACGTTAGATACATTTCATGTAGAATAATCCTATAATCCACAACTAATTTAAGTTCATAAGACAATAACTGAAATTAATGTTGCTGTTTTGATTCCCCTTCTTCTACACTCAAGGCCAGTGTCCCTCTTGGTAAATGTTGCTCCTCCCACCATGTTCATATTCCTTTTCCAGTGTAAACTGCGCTGTGAACTTTTTGTCAAAAAGGGCTATATCAATAGTTTTCGTTAACGTTGTTGTCTTCAATTATTCTATTCAGGGGGAAAGGTATTTATTTAATTTTATTGACATAGCACCATTCACCTCTCTCTCTCTCTCTCTCTCTCTCACACACACACACACACGCACACACACACACACAGAGCGCTGTAGTCCTGTAAACACTTACTTGAGAGCAAGCCCATTGCATACAAGGGTAAACTTCTGAGTAACATGTTTAGGATTGCATTGTTACTTTTCAAATTGGGCACCTTTTGTTCTCCTACTCAGTCTCTCAGCTTTCCTTTCATTATAAATATAATATTCCCTGTTCATCAGAGCCCTTCCTTTTCTTTTAAAAAGTTCCATGAAAGAAGAACTTACTCTATTGGGGTTGAATGTTAGAATGACTGCAAGGAGGAACTGCAGCCCCAAGAAAGCACATTTTGTCAGCCCTGCCAACCAGTCTCTCCTACGCAAGTTTTTACCCCTTCTCTCTTCAGATGGCCCACTGGAAAGTACAGATTCTCCAAATACAGCTAGAACAGATAGGAGCCCTCAAAGGATTTTCCAAGTGCCCAAGTTTTTGAATCTATTTATTTTTGAACCAGTTACTACTTTTTGTGTGTTAGAGATTCAGATATGGTTCAGATTCAGTTCCAGTTTGCACACGCACACACACACACAGATAAGCATGCTGCACTGTATCGCCACTGTGTTTTGCATATGACATATTCAGTTCACCTTTGCCTAGCGGAAAAAGCTAGGAATGCCCACTTCCAAGGCAATCCAATCTCCAAAATTCACATTCCATATAAGACTCGACGTGGGTGATACAATAAACCACAAAACCTCCAACCACTCCACTTTGCAGTGCCCATTCTGGTGAGAAAACCATTTTGCAGAGAAATAGCCGAAATGCTGAGTTAGGAGGCATTAACAAAATTCACACTCCAATTAGGACTAGATGGGGAATGGTGCAATGAGCCACAAGACCTCAAAAAATGCCCAGAATGCTCAACTCGAAGGCAACTCAATCAATCCTGACTTGTCATTGCCCACAGCTAGGTGATGATAATGTGGTGTTCCATCTGACTTGCAAAGATGTCATGTTCTGGTGCCTGCTCTGCCCAGTAAACAGATTTGCGGAAAAGTAGGTGGAGCCCCTGGTTGCACATCGACCAAACAATTGTGCCATGTAGGACTATGTACATATAGGAAAGGTGGGACTTTAATGGCTATAAAAAATATAGATGCGAATCATAGAGTTGCCCCAATGAATCTATGTTCACAGCCTCTGACCCAGGCAAAAATGGAGCCTACACTTCTGAGCTCACACTTCAAATCACAAGGCAAATAAGAACATAAGAACAGCCCCACTGGATCAGGCCATAGGCCCATCTAGTCCAGTTTCCTGTATTTCACAGCGGCCCACCAAATGCCCCAGGGAGCACACCAGATAACAAGAGACCTCATCCTGGTGCCCTCCCTTTGTATTGGAACTCCGGAAGATATTACCGAGGAGATAGGGTGCGGTGTCCACAGTGCCCCTTGCTCTGAGTAAATGCAGGATTAAAGCCCAGGTGGTAGCTGGAGGTGTGCTGCACAGCTGCAGCCACTAGAGCATAAGGAGATCCTTCAGGTATATAGGGAGCACCTGAGGCAGAAAGGTTTTGGTGGGTTTTGAAGGAGTGCAGGTTGGAGGTGGGACTGACTGGGTTTATGGAATTGGGAATCAGACTGTGGATTGTGACCGGACTTTGGCTTTGGACTTTGATTTGGATACCCTGACGGATTGGACTGACCTACCTGGAACCTGACTTTGGACAGTTACTTGGCTTATTGGCAACTCTGATTGATTGGACTGGTCTACAAGGCCCAGTGGATTGAGATTTGGCAAAACACCCTTGCATCTGGCCTTCTGACATAGGGCTTTCTGACATAGGACAAATAGGACTGAATTGTAGTAATTTGGTGAGCCATCAGAGCTCTGAGTAATCCATGATCTAAAGTCTGTTTTTTAGGCAGAAAACAATTTCTGGCGGAGACACGCACGCTTCGTTCTGAGGCATCCAAACCAGCAAACCAATACCCCCAAGAGAAGAAATAAAGGATTTTATGCTCAGAAATGGTGACTCATTGCATAATTCCCATCTAGTCCTATATGACTAGTTGGTTTGTGTTTTGAGTGCAGCAGAACAGGGAATTCTAGCTGGTTTTTTGTTTTTGTTTTGTTTTAAAAACATTGCTTTATAATGACCCAGAAGAGTACTGGCATGTGGTAGCTTACTGTATAATTCTCAAAACAGTTTATTATGAGAGTGGTCATTGGGACCAGTAACTTTGACTAACTGGGGAGTACATATCAGCAAGACCCTCCATGCTATAGGTGCCATTTGTAGCTTCATACTAAGTTTTGGGATTCTTCCCTTCTGAAAAACCATCATAGCTTATAACGTCTTCCCTGTCTGCAACTCTCTGATGCAACAAATACTCTTTTCTTTTTTGACAACATTTAACCACAGTTGAAGCTTAGAAGCCCTTATTGCCACTACATCATGTTGGATTTCAGTATTCATGGACATGGTTTTCACTTTGTGATTTGGTGCCCAAACGGTTAATAGCAAAGAAAGCCAGCATCCAATTAAATGGACGAGAGACCAGCTTGTGGGATTGAGTTTGGCTCTCAATTCCTGTGGTGTTAGGCAGAATTTAGGCAACGTTTCCCTTTCAGTCCTGCTAATGAGATCGGTTGACGTATTCTGCGAAAGTTTCCAGACCAAGGTAGTAAGTTGTGTCGTGACATTAATAGTAATAAAACAGAGAATAGCCCCAGATCAGAGTTATCGTCACAAATGCCTCGAGTGGAAGGAAGGAAACGAAAATGGAACATTCAAGCATGATCTCTCATAGTAATACCTAATTCAGACTTTCTCAGCCCAAGCCTATTGGGCTGTCATGCCAGCAGAATGCATGTTACGTAAGAACATAAGAACAGCCCCACTGGATCAGGCCATAGGCCCATCTAGTCCAGCTTCCTGTATCTCACAGCGGCCCACCAAATGCCCCAGGGAGCACACCAGATAACAAGAGACCTCATCCTGGTGCCCTCCCTTGCGTCTGGCATTCTGACATAGCCCCTTTCTAAAATCAGGAGGTTGCGCATACACCTCATGGCTTGTACCCCGTAATGGATTTTTCCTCTAGAAACTTGTCCAATCCCCTTTTAAAGGCGCCCAGGCCAGATGCCGTCACCACATCCTGTGGCAAGGAGTTCCACAGACCAACCACACGCTGTATAAAGAAATATTTTCTCTTGTCTGTTCTAACTCTCCCAACACTCAATTTTAGTGGATGTCCTCTGGTTCTGGTGTTGTGTGAGAGTGTAAAGAGCATCCTCCTATCCACTCTGTCCATCCCCTGCAAAATTTTGTATGTCTCAATCGTGTCCCCTCTCAGGCGTCTCTTTTCTAGGCTGAAGAGGCCCAAAGAGGCCAAGAGGCTGTAAAGCAGCCGTAAAGTGCTCTCTGACAGTGCATGGGGGAGGGTGGGCAGAATGGGTCAGTGACAGGGTGGGGAGGAGGGTGGATTAGACCCAGAAGGAGGCTGAGCTCAGCGGCAGTGCATGCCAAATCTTGGCCCCTTCCCCTTGCCTTATCTGCCTTCTTGGCTCACCATGGACTTGTAGCAGTGATTGCGTTGGTGCAGGCTTGGGTGGCTCACAGCTGCTGCTGGAGCTATCTGCGGGGCAAGGGAGCACATTTCCTCTGATCCCAAGGAGATAACCAGCAGCCAAGACTCCCCCATAGGGTGCAGCAGAAGCCATGCTGGTGCTGCTGCATCACCACACAGGGACTTGGATAGGATTGGGCCCTTTGGGTCAGCTGTATTTGACCAACCATTCCTCGATCAGTTGTCTGTGGCATGTCAGGGAAGTCAGTTTATAGGTCAGGGTATAATATAAATTGTGATGAGGAAACACTTGTAGCAGACTTGCACCAGGGAACTGCAGCTACTAAATCCGTATCTAGCATGTGTCCCTGAATGTTTGAAAATGCTACATTTGACTCTCATTAAATACCTGTCAAATGCTTGAGTAACACGATGTCACTGCTTCATACCACTAATCATCTCTCAGTTTCTGCTTGCTGCCCTGATCATGGTAGATATTCCAAAACGTGAGTTCATAATGTGTCCGTTAGACAAAATGGGAGGGTTAAAGATACAGGGCCAGACTGCTTTAGAAACTCAGATCACTCTGTTGAAATGAATGGCGGCCATCCTCATTGATGACAGCCAGGAATCTAGTTCAGCCACCATCTTCACGTGTTTTAATTTCTTGCCTCTAGTCGTATTTTTCCAGACTTTGCTACTACTTAAAGTTGGCTTAATAGCAGTGTACTCGGAGAGCTGTGTGGCCTGCTAAGTCACTGCCCCCATACGTGACTGATGATATTTAGACATGATTACAGACCTTGGGCAATTATCGCGGTTTACAGTGAAAGTGCGCCGGTGGGTTTAAGCTTACATGGCTACTGGAAGTGGGGAGAGGAGGTGCATGGGTTTTTTTCCCCCTTTTCTCCCCTCCTTGAAGTTCTGACATGACTGCAGAATTTGCCAGATGTGAAGGTTCTCAAATAGACAGTCGAAATGAGAAGAACGAGGAGTCCTTGACTGTCCACCCATTTTATGTCTTTGTGTGTGTTTTATAAGGAGCTGGTGGAGTCTTTCATATAGTGTTTCTGGTTAATTATTTCCAGTTGTCTCTTGGTGAACCCCAGGCCCCTCGAGTTAGTGTGTTTATTACAAAAATAAACAATCATGAGCCAGAGCCAACAGGTCTACACTCACTGTTTTCCGGTAATCTTCTGATCTTTCTTCTCACTTTCTGCCGTTCCCTTGAGGCCTCCCGATCTCCAGTGCTGCTCTGCCATTCTGTGTGTTATCTTGATTCTTTCATAAACTCCGTCTGTTCCGCCTGCTACTGGGTGATTCATCTTATTTTCAGTCTCGGTTTTTTTAAAGGCTTTAGACATCTTTTCAGAGCCTATTCAGATTTCAGTTTTGTATATTCTGTCTATTCCCTGTTTTATAAAGGATAAACCCAGCTTGGCGGGTGGGAAGGAGGGGCTACAGGCACTTTGCCAGCATTTATTTATTTAACGTATGGCATATAATACATGGACTCAGATATCAGTTAGATTAGATCAGATGTCAATGTCCAATTCATGCAGCTATTCAAGGACAGAGTTACCTTCAAAGAAAAAGTCAGACCGTGGACCAGTATATGCCCTCAGTTTGCAGCCAGACACAATGTGGTACATGGTTTGGTGGGAGAACCTGCAATCACACTGAGGGGTAGATTGTATTGGCAACCTTCAGTCTCGAAAGACTATGGTATCGCGCTCTGAAAGGTGGTTCTGGCACAGCGTCTAGTGTGGCTGAAAAGGCCAATCCGGGAGTGACAATCCCTTCCACACCGGGAGCAAGTGCAGTCTGTCCCTGGTCTGTCTCCCTGGCTATGGGCCTTCCTTCTTTGCCTCTTAGCCTCAGACTGTTGGCAAAGTGTCTCTTCAAACTGGGAAAGGCCATGCCCGCATTTGAACATTGAGTCCTGACAAACACCATGTACAGTACGGATCCTTTGCCAGCAGAGTTCCCTTCTTGCACAGACCAGTGAGCAAGTCAAACCTGGTGTCCATTTTTGTTGTTGGCAACCTTCAGTCTCGAAAGACTATGGTATCGCGCTCCGAATGGTGGTTCTGGAACAGTGTCTAGTGTGGCTGAAAAGGCCGATTCGGGAGTGACAATCCCTTCCACACCGGGAGCAAGTGCAGTCTGTCCCTGGCCTGTCTCCCTGGCTATGGGCCTTCCTTCTTTGCCTCTTTGCCTCAGACTGTTGGCCAAGTGTCTCTTCAAACTGGGAAAGGCCATGCTGCACAACCTGCCTCCAAGCGGGCCGCTCAGAGGCCAGGGTTTCCCACCTGTTGAGGTCCACTCCTAAGGCCTTCAGATCCATCTTGCAGATGTCTTTGTATCGCAGCTGTGGTCTACCTGTAGGGCGCTTTCCTTGCACGAGTTCTCCATAGAGGAGATCTTTTGGGATCCGGCGTCCATTTACAGAACAGACAAACTCTGGCCCTTTATTCCTGTCTTTTGGCCAAGGCTTGGAGATGGTGATTTTTGAAGCAAAATCCCTGCCTGACAACCTTCAAATTCCATATTTAGGATCCCTGAGGTGTTAAGCCAGTAATTCTCAGTCACTGCGCTGTGGCACATTGATGTGCTGCAAATGGTCAGTGGGTGTGCTGCAGGAGTATGGGGGAAGGGTTATATATAAGAAGGGGCATGGGGAGGGGTGTGAACTCCCGGTCAGCAGTGCAGCGTGCTTTGATAATTTTACCACCTTCCCAGTTTGCCATGAGATGAAAAAGGTTGGAAATTGCTGCCTTAAGCCCTTGTTGGTGGAATGCCACATACATACAAGGCCAGGACAGGCCCAACTCCTCCTGAGGTGGCAAATGTTGTCCCACCCTTACCTGATAATGTTCCAGACTCACCTCCTCCCACTCCCTAATGTTCTAGCTCAGCATTTTTCTCCACATCTCTTCCTTTCTGTCCCTCTCCTTTTCCAGTTCAGGGAGTGGAAGGAGATGCAGTGGAGTTAAGTTGGCAGACAGAGATGAGTGCCCCACCAATTTGCCACCTGAGGCAACTGTTTCAGTCGGTCTCATGGATGTACCGGACCAGTTTCTGGCATTCTGGGAGTGTATGATGGGATGGGCAGATCCTTTTCTAACAATATGCTCAGAATTTACATTGCAGTGCAGATTAGTTCACAGATATTATTTTGATATTATCCTTTCAACAGTGCTTTAAAAAGTATTATTGTCCTCATGTGGCAGCTAGGGATTGAGAGGGAGGGTTCATCTAAGACTGCTTAGTGAGTTCACGGCAGAGAGAAATCGTAAGAGTGGTGAACAGCCCAATCCTGAGCTGCCTAGCATGTGGGCTGCAGTGGCGCTGAAAATGGCGGCCACTGTATCCAGTGTGCCTTAGGTAGCCACCGCTGCCTCCTCAGGAGAAGGGGACTTTTGTCCCCTTTCCCCGGGTAAGGCAAGTAGCCCCACAATGCGACTACTCGATTCTACGGCAACCCAAGGGTCGACGCAGAATTAAGAGCCTCCATGTTGGGTGGGCAGCCTGACACAGAGGCTCAGGATCCGGTAGAGCAAAGTTTCACCGGTCCCACCTCCCTCCCGTCCCGCTCCCTCCCCCCAGCGTACCTCCTTCCTGGCCTCTCCCCACTCTGCTTCCCCCCACCCTGGAATGCCTCCTCCCCATGTTCCCCCACACCCCCACCTACCTCTCCACTGCTTGGCGGTCTGCGCAGCCACCAAAGGCAGAGCTCTGGTGCTCCACTGGTGCTAGCCCAGTGCCGGCCAGTGTTGAGCTAGCTCTGGCGCTTCACCAGCACTGAGGACCACAAATGTGCCTTAAGGCATGTTTGCAACAGTGCACACCGGTGGTGAGCTGGTGCACACTGCATAGGATTGGGCCCTAAGGCCCAACTTGCAGCACAAGTTTATGTGTGTCTACTTGGAAGTAAGGCCTATGGAGTTCAATGAGACTTAGGCTGCAATCCTAACCACACTTTCCTGAGAGTAAGCCCCATTGAACAAAAAGGACTTACTTCTGAGTAGACCTGGTTAGGATTGTGCCCTTTCTCTCAGGTAAGTGGGCATAGGATTACAGCCTTAGCTACTCCTCACAGCAGTTCTCAAACTGTGAGTCTGGGATCCACCAGTGGGTCATGACCCAATTTTTGGTGGTTCGTGAACCTGACAGTGCAGATAGGCTATGTGCATCAAGGGTTAAACAAGCTGCTACTTGTGGGAGGCTGGAGCATTGCTGCCCAACCACCATTACAGACCTTGGCATTTATAAATCAGGCAGCAACCTCTAGGGCCTCTGCTGGTTTGAGAACCACTGCATCAGCTCTGTCTCGTTAACATAGAATTGCATGGATGCATGATTTGTATGGATCATTCTCTCTGTAATTTTTGCAATTTATAGCAGCCCTCTTCCAAAGGGTTACTAATGTCTGCACTGCACATGCACTGCGCATTGTGGCTGCCATGGTTCATACCAGGAGACATTCACAGAAGCCTGCTCTGGCCGTGAGCTCTGTGTGTTCCAGAGGCTATGGCTTGGCAACTGCCAAAAATGAGTCCCAGTTTCCAGCTCAGAAGAAGAAAAGAGTTCAGCAGCAGCAGTGTTAATGGGGGCTTCTGGCGGGTCATGCTGTGGGACATGTTACGGGCTTGCAACCACAATTCTCAAAATAAGTCTTTGGTAACATCCATGACGGACAGCCCTGTTCTTAGACACAGTGGCGCCTGAGTTTAGGGCATGAGGTGTTGCCTTCCCAACTTTTGTCTTCTTTCCTGCTTAGTACACAAACCCTGGTGGGTGTCCCCCTTTTCTTATTTTGCCCCTGTTACCTTTTTGGCAGTGGTGACAAATCTTGATTTCAGTCATCTTCCTGGGCTCTTCCTCCTATATCACTGGAAAGCTTTACCTTCCATCAGCCTTTGAAAGGCAAAGGGGCAGAAAAGGGACCAGAGGAGAGGAGGAGAAATGTGTTTGGCTACACTGATCCCTCTACTCCTTTCTTCCAGTTCCTGGTACCACTCTCTACCTTTTAAGCTGAGGGGAGCTGGGAACAGGGAGCGGGGAGTAGCTGGCTTAAGGGCACAGTCCTAACCAGAAGTAAGTCCTATTTTGTTCAATGGGGCTTACTCTCAGGAAAGTGTGGTTAGAATTGCAGCCTAAGTGAGTGAGGTAGCTAGTGGGGGCAGTGTCCATGGCTGCCTGTGTGATGCACTGGAGTTGATTAGCAGACTGGACCTGCTTGTTTAACAGGGAACTTGAGGGTATTTGGGGATACATTGTCTGCACATGCTAGCTAAGGTATGAGACCCCAGAATGTTGCTAAGGATGGGGTAAACATGACATTAAAAACCAGCACTATCACAGAAAATGGCAGTCTGCGAAAATGCTTGAGAAAACCAAGAAGCATTTACTGTCAAAGGCATAGAAACTTTGACATAATGAAGGCGAGGCAGAACTGACAAAAGCAAATATGGTGAGATAGGCTCAGGATGTGGAAGAGAATCTATTAATATGAGCAAAGCCATTGACTGGGGAGCAGCTTTTAGCTTCTGGTTGAATGTGAATATAAGAGCTAATTGTTGTAATATGGCAACAAGATGGCATATAACTTCAATCTTAAATAAAATAAATAACAGCTCTAACTGTAGTGGTTGGAAAAGTAGAAAGACAAACAGAGGTTAAAAATATCTCTAGTAGAACAACTGCCTTGAGCATTACCCATCTGGAAGGGGAAAGTGTGGGATATAAATGTTTGTTTTAACAACCACCATCTGCCCATAGTGGGGAAAAAATTGAAATTGGTAATAGAAAGGATTTTGAGACAAAGAATCTGTTTGGATCCACTAGTGTTTTTCCTATTGTATGTAAATAGCCTGGTTGAAGTAAGAGTAACAGAACGGGTCTCATACAACATTCCCTGTAGGAAGAATGTTGTACGAGAAATATTGGAGACGGGTTATTCCAATGATGAGCAGACAAAATAGAGGAATTTGCTGTCTTGGCAAAACTGACTAAAGCTATAGTGATGAAGTAAGGATGTCTTATAAGTGATAACTTAAAACTATAAGACATTCTTCCTTCATCACTTGATTTAGGCCAGGGGTCTCCAAACCCCGGCTTGGGGGCCAGATGCGGCCCGTGCCCAGCCTCTATCAGCCTCTGATCCAATTGAGAGCCTCTGGCTCAGTTGACCAAACGTAATCTGAGTTGTGGTTGTGGGTTGGGGGAATGGGGGTCCATTTAAGTGTGTGATTTATTTCTTGGGCTGTGTTGGTGCTTGGATAAATCCTAGGCGTTTGAGTCCATTCATTTATTCATTCATCTAAGTTCCATCTCTTATGTATTTATTTAAATTTTATTATTTGATTTTTTTTTCCAGCCCTTGGTACTGTACCAGATATCTGATGTGGCCCTTTGGCTGAAAAGTTTAGAGACCCCTGATTTAGGCCAATACTATCCAACTTTCCAGCACAGGTGCAGCTACAATGCAGCCCCCAAAGTAAGGGAACAAATGTTCCCATACCTTGAGGAGGCCTCTGTGACTGTGTCCTCACCACAGGATACAGTGCATGCCCCATTGGCACAGCTGCACCAGCACTGGAAAATTGGATAGAATTGGGCCCATAGCTGTGCCAATGGGGTGTATGTTGTATTTTGCAGTTGGGCGGCAGTTATCGAGGCCTCCTCAAGGTAAGGGAATGTTTGTTCCTTTACCTCAGAGCTGCATTGCCCTTACCTTGGAGTTGGTAAGTTGATGAGAATTTTGCCCTTGCCTAGGTAGCAAGGCAAGGTAGCAAATTCCTATATTTTGTCCACTCATCATTGGAATAGGCCAGTGGTTCTCAAACTCTCTGGGTTTGGATGTGGAGCGATGCGGAGCGATTGTGCTCCACTTCTGCTTTAGTGGGAGTGGGGCGCAATTGCTCCACATCTACTTTCCCTGCTTCAGGGAGCCCTGCCAGAAATCGCACCGGGCTCCCCACACTCCGGGGAGGCTGCAGGAGGCTTGGGTAAGTGCACCCAAGCCCCTGCAGCCCCCTGAGAGGCGCAAACCTGGGGATTGCGCCGCTGCCTTCCCCCCCACCTCTAGGCCGCCCCCACCCCTTAAGGGGGCAGAGACCAGGGCCCTCAGGCTGGGGCGTCGTGATGCCCCAGTTTGAATAGCACTGGAATAGGCTTATAGACTGTTTGTTAATGATTGGAAGAAATTTATTATATTTCAAAGCAGTGTACTCAGATTCAGTGTACTCATCAGTGAAACATAATTAATGGTTCTCAAGATTATTAAGTAATCAAGAGGATGCTCCTCTGTCATATCTGTGCCATCAAGCTTCATGAAGCCAGTTTCTTTCCTTCCTGAAAAGCTCGGTGAAACTTGCCATCTCTAGGTATTTGTCTCTTGTAACCAACTTGACAAAATGTAGTCCAAAATAATGGCACTGGCCTTTGTTGTGTATAGCAGCCGAGAAAACTTGGATGCACGGAGCTCTATCACAGCTATTATTATTAATAATCACATTTCATTGGCGACATTTTTGTGTAAAGAGCATTTTCCAGATGTGCTCAATTAGAGGGCAGCATAATGCTGTCAACTCTTGTGAGAAGTAGCATTGTAATTAACTTGTGAGCTGAAAACTTAATTATATGGGATGCTCTTGCTCGGAGCAAGTCTGTTTCTCTTTTTTATGATGAGCAGTTGAGGTCCTTTTGTTTATCTCAGTAATATGGAAATAACTTGTGGATGGATGTGCTCTTTCCAAGAGCCAAAGAGGTTTGGACATCACTTTCCGTGCAACCACAGGAGTGTGGACTCTGCCAGGGTGAGATGGCAGCAGAAACCATCTGTATATTTATTTATTCATTTTATTAGCCTTCTCATCATTATCATGCCTCAGCTGAAGCTTTCAGAGCAGCATGCAATAAAATGCATGGAGGTATAAATATCAGTGCAACACCTCAACACTAAGACAATAAAACAGAACAGCAGGTAAAAATGTTGGCTTAAACCCAAATTCTCTAAAAAGACCTGAGTGAAGAAAGGTGTTCACTGGTACCGAAAAGAACACAGAGCTCATATAGGTGATCATAAGCATGCCAAGGGGGCAATATAGGTGATCATAAGCATGCCAAGGGGGCAATCGTGGAGAGCTTCTGTCCCCACTTCTAATGTTTGTTGCTGGTACCCACAAATGCGGAATGGTTGGGGTAGGGTTGAATGCTGAATGCGTGGGAGCAAGGAGTGGGGTTTGGGGCACACAGCATTGGTGGAAGGGTGAGGCCAGCACGATGCAATCCTGGGGTCCCTCCATGCATTCCTGCATACAGCTTTGGCATGTCTGTTGAGGACTACAGAGAAGTGGTAATCTGGAAAAGCTCAGTGCCCTGTTTGGGATTGAGTTTTCCTGCAATAAAATGTGCATGCACCATTCATTATTGGGGCACCCACTGATTCAATATTACCATTTAAATGTGGTAAATTATTTCCAAAATTAAAGTGTGAATTGGCCCTTACTCCGTGGAATACGTTTGTATATCCACTTTGAAAAGGAAGCACCCCCACATCTTCGAAAGATTTGGCTTGCTGCATCAGGCCAAGGAAACTCCAGACTTGCATCCTGTTTCTAATAGTGGCCAGTCAGATGCCTCTGTAAGCTCAGAAGCAGGATTTAAAGAAGTGGTTCCCAACCTTTATGAGCCTGTGGACCACTGAGGCAAAAATTGGAATCATTGTTGACCACAGTGTGGCTATGGGTGGTCTAGCAGTCCGACTTCCAAGTACATCCCCATGGACTACCAGAGAGAGAGCTCATGGACTACCAGAGCTGACACTTCAGTGGATGTGGGCAGTCCATTTTCCTCCCTTTTGGTGGTCCATGGAAGATTGCTTGCTAAGCGAGACACTGGAAGTGACCAAGGTGATTTTTTTTTTTGGCCTGAGACCTTGCGGACCACTTCTCAGGGTCTCACGGACCACTTGTGGTCCACGGACCACAGGTTGGAAACCAGTGATTTAAAGTGATGGCCTTTTCCTATTGTTTGTCCCTAGCATCTGGTTTTTTGGGATATGCTGTATCTGAACCTGATGGTTCCATTTAACTATACAAGCTGCTAGTCCTCAGTTCGTGCAAAACTTGTTAATGATTAAAATTATTAGTACAATTGTTAAGGCAAATCACTATATGGTTCAGGATTGATATTCTAAATCTTGCACTCAGGGCTGCTCAAGAAACCAATTTTTGATGGCGAGTCTTCAGCAAAGACTATTGCTCGCTTTCCAGTCAGGTTGTAAAAGAGGCAGTCAGCTCAAGGCTGCAGGTGTGAGATGTTTTTAACACCTGGACCAGGCCAGTCTGGTTTCCTAAAGAGTATGCTGCATCACTGGATTTTTATCCAGCATCAACATCCTCATAATTATTTTTTTATGTTATACATAACATAATAATAATTAATTATAATAGCCTAGCCTACACAGTATAGACTACACAGTACTTAACAATCTTCGTTCATCCTTACAACAGCCCTTTGAGACAGGCTATGTACACGGTGGGTCAGAGATTTGTACATGTACATGGTTGATCAGAAATTTGAACCTTAGTTTCCCAGGTGATGACAAAATAAGAACCACCTACATCCCCATATGATTATATGTTTGGGTGATATGAACATGGCCAGACTGTTCACCTTCCCACAAGATGACAACACTCTGCTGTTGCTCCACTCCGCTCATGTGTAGCCTGTGGCCAGCCCCGACAAATATGTCAGCGGCAGCTGTCACAAGGCCAGAAGCTGGAAACTCCAGAAGAGTGGCTGATGTACAGGTAGCTCTGTGGCAAGATGGAAATAATTGGTGGCCAGTTGTAGAATATGCAGGTTTTTCTCGGGAAGTGAATGAGAAGAGCAGGTGATGAGTGAAGCTACGTTGGAGGCCCTTTCGGAGAGCTCCAAGGCAGAGGCAAAACTTTTTCATCCCCATGAGGTTTTGCTAGTTCTTCCTCCTCCTACATTAAAAGACTTGTTGTACCTGTGAAATTTTGCAATAAAAGAACAAGCAAGTTGTCTATACCTGGTATCCTGAAAGGAGTTATGGGGCAGGGCAGGTAAGGCCCAGTCATAGGTACACATGTAGAAACTGTAGTGTTAACTAGCCATTGACCTGGAGATGCATCCTTTGTGGAGGTGAGTTTGCAGTCACATGGAGAAAAGAAATGATTCTTGTTCCTGTGAATCAGACTGCCACCCTTTCTATTGCAATGATGACCATACCTTTTAGCAAATTAGTCATAGGTAGAGGTGGGAGAAAACTCATTTTAACCACAGATTTTGGTGTTTCCCAAAGGTGGACACACGGAATGGTGTTATATATTTTATTCAAAATTTACATAATAACTATAAATTAGAATCACTTTAAAAGTGTACTAGGTAGGTGATATAGGCAGTATAATGTCAGCAGATGAAGCCACAGTCAATACCCATGCACCCCTTCCGTTAAATAATAAATAAAAATCAATGTGTTTTTTTGCAGATTTAAGTTGTTGTTTTTTTTTAATTAAAACTGAGAAGTGCAGAAAGTAGTGATGTCTTTTTTTATTTGGTTATCATTTTCTCCCACCTCTAGTCATAACTTAAATTCCAAAATATGTCTCCGTGCCATGGTGTGCTTTTTCCTCTTGTCTACTGATCTGGGAAGTAGGTTTCAGGACAGTGTTGGAAAAACAGTGCAGGCCGGATTCTGTAACAGCCAGATCCTTGACCCCTCTTGTTCATGAGTAACACCGCTGACTTCTACTATCCAAGCCACAGGTTGGTCACTGATGGTATTGAGTCATAAGCAGGCTGTAAGAAGTATTTCTTCTTCTGCAGGAAGTAAGTGTATATGTAGTCTGCCTGACTTTGTTGTATTGTTGTTTTGTGTGGGTCTTGTCTTGTTTTACCTTGCGAAAGCACCTAATTTCATTGTACTTGTGTGTACGGGTACAGTGACAAATAAATTTTCTATTCTATTCTATTCTATTTCATCATTTATAAAACAGATGGCTGACTTCTAATGTTATTTGTGCAATGTGCAGAGGTGGTTTTTCCCCCCCCTTCTTTGAAAGTTGTGATCCTTGCCTGCAAATGCAAGACATGCTCCTTCACAGATTCTCCTGTTCAGCGGTAGCGCTGTCTGCAGCCATGCAGATAGGAAATGGGTTAGTCGCAACGCTTCGCTTAATACAAAAAGCTTACAAAAGGGATCAGATTTATATAGGAAGTGTGTTTCTTACTGAAATGAACTCGGGAGTGACTTCAGATCTGATGACTGAATGCGCTTCCATGTTTGGCTGGTGATGCAGGATTGTTGAAGCAAAAAGCCAAGTCAGAAAGAGATGTTGGGAGCATTGTAACTTTGCATACAGCCCAATCAACTTCCCTCTTTGAACTGGATGATCTTAGCCAGCAGCTAAATGCAGAAATGGTTGTCATTTGGCTTCACCCTGCCTGAAGCCTACATAACATAGTAATTAAAGAGACTGTGCTCAGAATCAGGAATTGCCCAGGTCTAGTCTTTGTGCCTGCCATGAACTTAGTAGATGGATGTCAGCTCCCAGTATGGCCATAATAATACTGATGAGTAGGTAACCTGAACAGGCTCAGGATTCAAGGGATCGTCTGGACAAAGTGCCTTCCAGTACCCCCACCCCCATGACTCACCGCCTGGTGAGTAGCTGTAGTAGCAAGGTACAGGAAGTTAAAGTTAAAATGATGTATCTCTAGGTACTCCAGCAGTAAGAGGAGGCCCAGTAGGGAAAGGGCCCAGTGGCAGGTGGTGGCTGTGGGGCCTCCTGGGATGGTGGGCCCCTGGAAATTGGCCTCAAGGTGCTGTACGCTTAAATTGGGTTCTGACACATGCCTCTCTTATAGGGTTGTTGTATGAGTTGGAAGACAATGTATGTGGATCACTCTGAAATTCTGTAGAACCACTGAGTACTTTGGATTATTAAGGCACTTTTGATATAACAAGACCTGGTTACAAGAGTTGTACATGGTTGACAACCTTCAGTCTCGAAAGACTATGGTATAAGCCTACAGCACCCGGTATTCCCCAGCGGTCTCGCATCCAAGTACTAACCAGGCCTGACCCTGCTTAGCTTCCGAGATCAGACAAGATCAGGCATGTGCGAGTTGTACATACCCTTTGCTAAAATAACATAAAACAAAAATTTGCACCAGGGATTCCAAATCTTGCAATCTAAATATAAGCAATGGATTTCTGTAGATCTGGCTAGCGGCCTGATCCTATGCAGGGCCTGCACTGGAGGAACATGTGTTCCATCAGCGCACTGTTGTAAATGTCATCAAGCACTTTGCAACAATGCAGAGAGCCAGGACTCCAGCAGGCAGGCCAGAGGCTTCCTGCATGCACCAGCAGTCATTGCGAGAGCAGGTAAGTCCAGCATGAGGATGGAATGGGGAGAAGATGGGATGGGCTGATTGAGCCAGTGCGAGGGATGGGATTGGCATGTGCCATATCCAGACTCTTTCCCAGTCCTGACCCACCTCCATGGATCAATACAGGTTTGTGCCAACTATACTGCTGGTGCAAGTCCGTGTTTACCTTTTGTGGCTGCTGGGGTTTACCCAGGGGCAAGGGAACAAATATCTCCTTACACCGAGGAGACATCCAGCAACCAAAAATCCCCCACAGGCTACAGTGGTAGCTGCACTGGTGCTGCTGCATTGCTGTACTGGGGTTTAGATAGGATTGGGCTGTAATTCTCAAATTTTCACTATTATGTAACTTCAGCTCTTTCCCAACATTTATTCTGGATGTGCTAGACTAGCAGATGCCCTGAAAGCTCTCACCGATGACTGGAAATCTCTCTCGTCTCCCCTCCACTCTGGCAGCTTTTCAGTTTTTGTGTTCCCCATACAGGTCCCAGATGATCTTCACAGTTATGAGGGCTGGAATCATACTTATAAAAATTAAATTCCTAAGATTCTTGGCTTGAATCTGGTGGCTAGCATCACACTGTATTTTTTTCTCCTTTTTGTTTTTGTTTTTTTGCATTAAAGTGAAATCTACCCTACTGATGTTTTTTTTTTCTATTAAAAATAAATCCAGTTGAACAGAACCTATTTTTCATTTAGAACCAAATAGGATCACTCCCCTTTAAAAATGTCTGAAAATAATTCAAAGTAAAATGCATTTATGCTATAAAGCACCAGCACCTACAGATTTATTGCTAATGTAAATCTTCCAAGCCCATATATGCCCTGTCATGGTGTAGAAGGAAATTCTCCCATCTGTATATGTCTGTTACAAGAATAAAAGCAGCTTCCTTATCATAAAACTTGCATTAAAATTACAATGTGACGTTCAAACTCTGAAAAGCATATAAGACCTCAAAACAAACTTCCAACTAATATAAATTTTGAGCGATAGTTCCTCTTTTCGTGTGCCTGCTGCATTTTTCTAGTTTAAAAACTGCTGAACAAAAGTCATCTTTCAAGCAGCTTTTTTGGTGGGTGTTATAAAGAAACTCTCCTTTGTGGCTTGGATATTCTTGATAGAAAATCCTATATGAATGAAGTCAATGATGCTATTAGCCATGATCTGACATGGAGTAGTTAACCCATGGCTCAGAAGATCCTAGGGTAAAATAACAGAGTTGTACAGCCAGTTTCTGGTTAAAGCAAAAATGTTCAGCACTCTGTAGACAGAGCTTTCTGAGAGGAATCCAGAATCTTGAATATGCTTAAAAGTATACATAAATAAAGTAATTGGAAATCATGTTCATGCCCCACAAAAGGAAGCTTGCTGAGAAATCTTTCCATCATAGCAATCAGTGAAATAAACTTTATGTCCTAGATTTCTTGCTTTGTGAAATTGTGTCTGTCTTTCTTGCCCCACACGCTGTGATTATTAAGTCAGTGATCTGATATCCTAAAATAAATATTATAGTCTTGCTTTGCATCTGCCTTAAAAAAAAAAAGTAACTTTTTCAACATCCAGGGTGGGGTCGAACCTTGGTTTTTGTCCAATATGAAAAAATATTTTAGGCAATAATTTAACATCCTTCAATGAATATCGAGCTCTGCTTCCTCCATGTCCTGACACTGTGACAATGTGATTCTTACACCGCCCTGTGCATCACCACCAATGGCAGCAAAGACGGAAAGTGGAGGTAGGGGGATGCAGATGGTATAGAGAAAGGAACTTGCTGCAGGGCTGCTGTTTTCAGTGGCAGTCTGCTTTATAGAGGTGAGGTCTGCCCTGTGGAAGAGACTCTGGGAACTGTTAAAATATGATGTGCCTCTTGCGTTACTGGTGTTACAGACAAGCAGGAGGGGACAAGTGTCACTTGAATCATAATTGATTGCTCTCCCCCCCCACCCCACAGTGGCTGATTTAAAGTTCAGCTTGAAAGCATCTAGGAGTGATGTTGTCAGTTTTTAGAAAGCAGCTACTGATTGGTCTGAAGTGTTCCTATCTACGTTGGGTATTTTTAAGCTCAGGTTTTATTATCTTGTTGGTTTGTTGCATTTGTCTCCTCCTCTTCATCCAAGGAGGTCACACTGGCACTCTAGCACCACCCAGTCCTGTAGGTTTGATTCAGAGATAGCACCTTGTCCAGACCAGTAAGCCTGCAATCCTACACAGGCATGAGTGGAAATAAATCCCAATGAACTCAGTGGGACTTGCCTATGGTTGCCTATTAGGCTCCACAGCTCTGCTGAGCCATGGCTCTTTTGTGATCCGCTGGGTAAGCACTTGTTCCGCATATACTGTACTGTTACAGCTGTTGCTTCCCAATGTGGGACCCATGGAAAAAAGGAAGAATTGAATTATGTGACTGGGCCATCATCCATCTGAACCACTAATTGTGATAGGGGAAGTACCAAGGCCTGCATCAAAGTCTGGTGGATCATGCAGCATGGCCCTGTAGTGTGCACATGCTCCCCCAGCCACCTTCCCCTCCCTTTTCTACCCCAGTGTCCTCTCCCTCATCCATTCCTCCCCCCCCCCCCCCCACTGTTCAGCTCTCCCTGTTCACCTTGGGACTAGCTCTGGGCCGGTTTGTAACAGTAACAGCAGTTCCTTCCCTACCACCTTGCCAGTCTCCTGGGGCACCCATCTGGGAACTACTGTCTGCTAGGAAGGGAAGGACACAGCATGTGCTTGGGACACTTTTTCAGGCCTCTCCACCTCATCAGCCAATAGGGGACTTGTGCTCTTTTTTTTAAGATCTAGAACAGTGTTTCCTAAATTGTGGGTCAGCTGATTTTTTGGTGGGTTGCAAAAAGTTTTTGAAACATTGGGGGACAGGGGACTTTACAAGCACCCTTGCCCAGTTTGCAGAAGAAAATAGTCTGCTTGTATGAGGTCATATCCATACCCCCAATTTAAAATGTCACATTTTCCTATTTTCTCTAGTAATTGTCATGCCATAGATCATGTGTGAACCCTGTTTTATCCTTATGTCTGGCCTGGAAGTCCCTAATTGCACATCTTGCTCCCCAGTTTCAGCCTTCTGGTTACCATGAAATGAC
Source organism: Tiliqua scincoides (assembly GCF_035046505.1). Taxonomy (NCBI): domain Eukaryota; kingdom Metazoa; phylum Chordata; class Lepidosauria; order Squamata; family Scincidae; genus Tiliqua; species Tiliqua scincoides. The sequence goes on along the minus strand of NC_089822.1, from coordinate 91,284,320 downwards.
TGTAAAGGTTTGGGGGAACGGTTATTGAACTCCATTTTTAGGGAGAGTCTAGCAAATGTCTACACACACATTCTATATGTAAGATCTCTAGCAGCCTTGGAAGCACATGGCCCTGATGATGATGATTTCTATATCCCCCCCCCCTTTTTTGTCTAATGGATCATGATATATTGTTATTTTTAAAAATGGGTCACAGTGCTAAAAGGTTCTGGAACCACTGATCTGGAATTATGCAGTGACTCTAGATGTTTTTCATTCTGTGTGTGACATGTACTGGAGATAAGACAATCTAGTCACAGTTTGACTCTAGATTTAAAAATACTCTTTTTGGTTGCCACAAATGTCATGGCAATGTTGCAAAATCAATGTGAATTCCCAGCTTGTGCCTGGGTAGGCCTACCCTCTGATGCCAGTGCCAGATCTTTGTGAGCCCATGAAATTCCACCTTTCAAATGTCAGCAGAGTAATATGGCAGGTGACCCAGATAATGCCAGGTATTTACTCATTAGTGATGGGGGTGGAATGTTTTGGAACTCTTACTGCTCTTGGGTCCTCTTCCTTGAAGAGCGTGGAAACAACTGGAGTGCGGCTACTTCTGTGGTGCTCAGTCGTCTAAAGTCCAAGATCAGGTGGAGGAACCTACCCCATGATTCCTCCTCATACTAATGAACAGGAGTGTTGCTGACCTGGGAAGTAGCTGTGGTGCAGGCTCCTTCCTTGTGATCTTGGTCTTCCAACATTACCGAGGGGCACAGACCGGTGATGCTGCAGAATCTCCCAAGCCACTGAAGGCAACTTTGGAAGAGGGCTTGGCAGTCTCAGTCCACTGTGAATGGAAAACAAAGAGTTGCCATGGCTTATTGCATCCACAGTTTGTTTTGCATATTTTCTGTTTTCTTAGTTTTGGTTACTAGAAGGCCACCAGAAGGGCAGACAGAGTCAAGCTCAGTTGTGGATGATGTATTTTTAATGTCTCTGCATTCCAAATATACATTTAGTTGTAGTTTTTGTCTTTCTTTAGTTGTTGTTCCCCCCTCCCCTCCCCTCCCCCCGGTTTTACCATACTGAGCTTCTGAGCCACTTTCGCACTATTTCTGCTTAAGGCTCCAAGGTTTTCCTTTTGTGTTTTATCAAATTACATACTGAAGAAAGGCCGACATTTCAGAGACAGATGGATTTAATGTGTTTGAAAATAGATGCTTTTTAAAGGAACTAAATTAGTAGTTCCATTTCTCTTGCCCCTTTTTTATTGAAGACAGAGCTGACGAGCACTAACCAACTTAACAGACATCTGAAAGGAGCAAAGGCCAAAATTAAGCATTTTTATGTTCTGTGGGGGAGACTTAAATGTATTTTTCATATGTTTATACCTACCCCCCTTCCCTCCTTTTGTCCTCACGACAACCTTGTGAGGGAGGTTAGGCTGAGAGCTTGTTGGAGATATTGGTTAGGCTGGCATACACCCTACCCACCTACCTACCACTGAAATTAATGGGGCTTCCAGCACTCCTGGCTGTTTCACACCCCAAATTATCTTTGAGAATATCTAACAATAGAAACGAAGCCTCTTATGAATACCAACCACATCAGTTTCTAATAGTTTTAAGACAGTTTACCATAGTAAGACGGATACCATAGCCTTCCGAGACTGAAGGATGCCAACATAAGACAGTTTGGCTCCTGAGAGGATTATGTTGAATCTTTGATGATATTAATAATAAAATAAATAATAATAAACTTTATTTATACCCCGCCCTTCTCTCCAGAGGGACCCAGGGATATTAGTTTGTGCGTGTGTCTGTAGAGCTTCTTGCAGAGGAAGACTAATTGCTCAAGACTTGGGAGAACAATGCTTAACATATTACTACTTGTTCTTTGCCTGTTTAGAAATTTAAAAGGTGGGATAAAGATATTATATACCGGGGTGGTCAAACTGTGGCTCATGAGTCACATGAGGTCTGACTTAACAGTGAAAAACCGAGTTTCAGAAGACTCCAGCAGGCCTTCTGTGGTGTGAGGAGGCCACATGAGACCGCCACACACCTCAGAACATCTCCGATCATGACTGGAAGATACTTCTTCTCTTTCTGGAGGTTCTCTATGGCCTAGACCTGTGTTGGCATCCTTCAGTCTTGGAAGACTATGGTATCGCGCTCTGCATGGTGGTTCTGGAACAGAGTGTCCTCTCCAGTGTGCGAAGCCTGGGTATAGTAGATATGGAGGATAGACTGTTTCCCATGCAGCAAATCCCTCCTCTCCACATCGCTGAAATGGTCCAATGGAAAGGCAGAGGCCAATACGGTTGGTTCCAGCGGCATCGCAGGAGTTGCCAGAACGTGACTGTGTTCAGCCATGAACTGCCTCAGGGACTCCGGCTCCGGATTTTGCCTCGAGGTTGACTCCTGAAGCCTTTTCCATAACTGGATGTAGCCACAAGGCAGTGGAGGTTTGGGATCAGAGTTTTCCTTCTCTCAGATGAGCTGCCTTCCCAGGCTGACGAGTCCCATCTACCCAGTGGCTGTTTGGTCACCTCTTACGACAAGTACAGCCAAACTGAGGGCCTGTTCTTATCCCCAGCCCCCAGGGGAATTGAAGAGCTACAAAACTCTTTATTTTTTGTAATGACACCTCTAGAATTTTAATTTGTCCTGGACCTACAGATTTGCTTATCCATGGGTTTTGTTTTCCAGAGGGGTTGTTGGGTCTGGCAACGGGCCCCTGGAGGGTCAACTGTAATGTGCAGCTCTTGAAAATAGGTTGGCTTAGCTCATTTTTGCATCCCAATAAATATAAAAGGGGAAATAAGAAATTTTTGAGCTTTATAATTATTTACTGGGTGTAAACTGAGAATCCACCAGATCGAAACATAAGCTTAATGTTTGAGGTGATAAATATATTTAAGAATTTAAATGCTTCTTAAATATTGCAGCACTCAAACATCTCTCTTGTGGCTCTCAAACATCTTTATTGTATGTGGTTCTTATGTTAAGCAAGTTTAGCCAACCCTGTTATGTATCATGTGAGAAGAGCAGGACTGCCACCATTCAACAGTTGCTTGTTTCCATATTGTTCCCAGGTTTACCTACAACTTCAGCCTATGTGGAATAGGTTCTCATAGACACAGCAACCAGCTGCTCACGTATGGTGAGAATGCTGTTTCCTTGACAATCTTTTGATATTCCAGATGTCAAAAGGCCAATCTGTATGTTTTTTGGGAGGTCCAAGATGGAATACTGATTCCTCACAGGGGCCGGGGGGGGGGGCGGGGAACAGGGGCAAGAGAAGGGGACAGGTTTGACCCAGCCCACAGCTGGGAAAAGGAATGCAGTCCAATTAAAATGGGAGATCTTGGCAATATTATTGTGGCAATACACAGACAGGGAGGTGGTGGAGTAATTGAGGAGAGCTTTGTGAGAGATTTAGGATTCACTGTGTGTCACCCCCCCCCCTGTGCCATTATATAAGAGGAGAACAGAAGGCATGGTCTGGAGGTTGGACTGCCATGTTGTCTGAAGATGTTAAGCAGGATCCACTTCAGTATAGTCTTGGAATGCTGACTAGACTAGACTAGTCAGCGACTAGAATGCTGCTGATGGAGCTGACAGAGCTTCACGGAGGACTGTGGAGGAGTGTTACGTGTGGAGGAGTCAGCCAGCAAGGTATGGATAACCTCTTGAGAACCAGTCTGAGACTTGGTTTGCAGCTGCCTGAGGAAGCTTGGATGCAACCAGAATGACGACTACATTATGAAGGGAAACATCTGGAGAAATGAAGGGTTCTATGAGTTTATAGTCAACCTGCTTATGTAAACCATTTTGGGCCTATGAAAAAAGCAGTAAATAGAGTGCCTCACTGGCTGAGGGGTTTTCTGGCTATCCACCTGTTTGAAGTTTTGGAAATGGAACTGGACACAAGTAGCCAGCCTGAGGGAACTGGGCAAAAGCTTTGGCTTACACCGGAGAAACTGTTAACCATCAGGGAGGCTTTCTGGGAGCTTTGCTCCTCGTATCACAAAGCAGTTTGATTTAAGACAGTAGCCTTTGTGGCCTCCTGCAGGGCTTTTAGATAAGAATATAGGAAGAGCCATAATTTGCCTTATGGTCAATGGCTAAGAATTAGATGCAATTATTCTACTGATGCAGATTTCTTTAGAGTTTCTGAGAGTTTGTAACATGGTCTACAGCAGAGGGATTATTCCTCCTAAAATATTTCATAATACTAGAGCCAGAGCAACATGCCAGCATATTGTTCTTGAATAGGACCAGATCTCAAATAGAATGATTTGTAGTCTTCCATTTAAATCCATAAATATTCATCCAAATGGATTTATTTCTACATAGAAATAAATATTCCAGGCTCAGGATATTCCAGGTTGTCATAATAAACCAACAATGACATATTTGCTCCAGAAAAATAGCCAAAATAGTATGAAAATATAATTAATTGGTTATAAGTAAAAAAAATAAATCAAACTTATAACTGGATCCACAGTACATCATGACCTTATGACCATTGCGCTTATTGTAATATGGGCAAACTTCTTCTTTTTCATTGGGGGAGGCGTTGTTGCCCTCCTATTTCCTGACAGTGTTCATCATCAAGACCATCCTCACAGTTTGCAGTTCATTTTTCTCAGCATATTATATTGCTTTGGAAATAACGACTGGAGGAAAGCAGACTAATTAACGTTTCATTAAGAAAGTCAGAAAATCATTTTAGTAGCCTCTTTCATTCCCAGTTGCTGTGGATGTTGGTGCAGTGCCAAGGCATTTATCCTCAATTATGTTACTTGAATTGTCTTTAAGTTTTTGGAAGGGGAATAGTTTTTCCTTCATATCTCACTATGGTTTGGCATAAATAATGACAAATTAGCTTGACATTCCACTGTTTCCATTGAAGTACCCTCATCGTTTGTGTGTGTGTGTGTGTTTTTATATTATATAAATAAGCTTTTTATTTCTTAATGCCAAGCAATCTAGAGTGTATCATTCTATGCCTTTGAATTTCGTGACAATACTTTCAAAGAGAATGGCTTGGTTGAAGTCTTTGACTGTCCAGTGACACCAAGAGTTACTTATTTGCTTTGGACTTTTTTTTGTTCTGACCCAGTGCAGTGAAGAGCATCTCAGAATGGGAACTATGGGACACTTTCAATAGACTCTGTAAACAAAGGCTCAAATGTCTGGACTAGCTGAAGAGTTGCCTTGTTTACAGTATAGTTTTCAGTGTTAAGTACAGCATGAACCCCGCTGTTTTGTTAACCAACAGGGTGGAAATGCATGCTGTAAACACTCTCATGACTTTCACTAATGAATGCACTGATGTTCCAATGAGATGGAAAGGGATGGGATGTATTCTGATCATCGAGAATGGAATTATCAAGATATCTGTTGTTGCATTATACAGTCCTAATGGAAATCATAGGCTGACATTGGAAGCTCAGTTATGGGCAAGTCCTAGCTTGAAGTGATGTCAGGAATCTGCACCATTTTACTTACAGCCCAATCCTGTTCTCAGCGCCAGCGGTATACATGTACTGCTGGCCCTGTGTGTCACAAATGTGCTGTAAAGCACATTTGCGGAACCCAGGGAGGAGGAAGTGCCAGCACTGGAACTCGGTGTCGGGAGGACTCCTGACTTGGATGACGGTATGACTTTTTGCAGCGGTCAGGAGGCTTTTTGGGGGGAGGGACTAGCCCAGGAGGGGGAGGGACTGGCAGAGGCCTCCTCCACCAGATCCTATGCCCTATTCTATGTGTTGGGCTGCAAAGCAAGCATGTGCTGGCAAAATAGCTGTGCTGCCAAAATAGTTGGCACAGACTCGAGTAGCCCCATTGTGGGGTCTGGGGCTTTCCTCAAGGTAAGGGGACAAAGGTTTTTTCCCCCAAGAAGACCTCTGGTGGCCTCCCTGGCCCCGCTGAATACAGTGGTACCCCTTTTGGCACTACTGCACCCAGTGGCACCAGGGAGCTTAAGACTGGGCTGCCCACCCATATGATGCTGGACTTATGGAAGAACAGCAAGGAGCAGAACTTATGGAAGAATGATATCCAGTAATCTTCTTCTGCATGCACATGCCCTGATCTAAGGAGGCTGAATCTTCCAGCCCTGCACATGCCTGATCTCGTCTGATCTCAAAAGCTAAGCAGGGTCAGGCCTGATTAGTACTTGGATGGGAGACCACCTGGGAATACCGGGTGCTATAGGCTTATACCAGAGTCTTTCGAGACTGAAGGTTGCCAACCATTTAAGCAGGTAGAAAGAACAGGTTCCATTATGTGATGAATCTGCTGATAACGCAGTCTTACTTCTCAGTGATTTGAATGCTGGCAGCAGCCTCTCTCCTAGCTAACTGTGCACTCACGTCTGTTACATTGGTTCTGAATTTTGCATCACATACGTTTATAGACCCTGTAATTTGCATTTGGTATTGGGACAGCAAAAGTACTTCCTTATGGGGGGAAAAAGTATTTCATTTAACAGCAAAAGAAAAGTAATGATGCTGAAAACCACTTAGATGGAAAAGAACAGTGTCCTGCTATAAAATGTATACAATCATCTTGGCTCGGGAGGAAAAAAAAAATAGCGGTTTTTACCAATAAGCAAAGTACCCTGCTCAGACTTTGGTGTAAAACTATTTTTATTACTTCTGAAATTTGACTGAAAATCCAAGTTTTATTTAACTCTCTTTCTCCCTCCCTCCCTCCCTCCCTTCCCATGTGTTAAAAAATGGTGTGCTTTCACACATTTTAAAATAATATCCCTAAAATGCCTGATGGTCTCTAAGGAGCCATTTGGCCACTCTGACTTGCACTAGATGTTGATTGATTTCTAAGTGCAGGACAACTTTTCTCCCCACAGTACCATCGAGCGCTGTGGCTTCATTGACTTGAAAGGAGTTGCTGTGACACAAACTACTTAGGGAATTCATTTTTAACTGGGCCAAGCCTAAAAACACAGGAACAATTATATGCAGTCAGAAAAGGCACATTTTCTCTGCTCATCCTCCTCCTTAATTAATATATAGTCACCCCCCATATTCGTTGACTCAGTTTCCGCAATTTCAGTTATCCGTAGTTCACAAATCCACCCCCCCACCATCACATTCAGGATTCATTTGTTTTGTTTGCTCTCCTGTTGCTGTCCCCTGTGCAGTTCACTTTCCACTTCAACTGCTTCTGCTGCCGGAGGGGATACTTGTTAGTGCTTGTTAGCTAGCATTGAAGGGCAATCACTAATAAGCAAGTGCAAAGAGTAGTCATCTGGGGTTCTTGTGCAGTGCAACAGGGTTCACTGTTATCCACGAATTTGGAATATCTGTGGTAGCAACAGGGATGTATTCCTGTGGATATGGCGGGAAGACTGTAATTAAATGAAACCGTAGTATTGTTTGAAGCTGGCATGCCCCAGCAAACAGAATAAGTGCTGAAAATGTTTGTGGGACATAAATTGCTTCTTTGCATGGCTTAATTCATACTTTGGTATATTGTGTGACAGTGCAATCCTATTAGGGCCTTATACTGCCAGAACTCGCATCCTAGCACCCAGTGGGCAAGGGAACAAATGTTCCTTTACCTCAAGTTGAGTAAGACTGGGTTGTGATGTGTTTCAAAGAGTTCCAAAGCAGATTTGCACCTTCAAAGTTCAAAAGCCTTCAGTTCTTGGGTAATACTTTGCTTTCATATAGCTGGCTCATGGCAGCTTGGAGCTAATGATTTTAAGATTTCTTCATTGCCCCCAGCATCCACTGTGTGGCTCAAAATCTAACATGCTTATGGTGTGTGTGTGTGTGTGTGTGTGTGTGTGTGTGTGTGTGAGAGAGAGAGAGAGAGAGAGAGAGAGCGCACAATACTTAAGCAGGTCTTGAATTGCATGTTAAGCCCTTTTTAACCAAGGCAGTTTTTAACGAAGTAAATAGCTACTGAACTGGGCCACCACAATTTGGGATCATGGCAGATTGTGAGGGAACCAGTGGCGTAGCTAAGGGGGTGCAGGGGGTAGCAGTTGCACCAGGCATCAAGCTTTAGGGGGGCAACAAGCTGAGCCTGACATTAGTGACCAAAATTGTGAAAATCTTGGTATGTATGAATAATACCATCATGTTATATATCAATGGAAAGGTAATTTAATGCAGAATGCAATAAAACAAACACCATTGGAATAGCTGTATGCTATCAAAAGTTATGGCCAATTAATCTGAAAATGAAAACACAACTGCCTTATGGAACATGGAAGGATCTCTCCAGACTGGCAGAATGGGCAGCAAAATGGCAGATGCGCTTCAATGTCAGTAAGTGTAAAGTCATGCACATTGGGGCAAAAAATCAAAACTTTCGATATAGGCTGATGGGTTCTGAGCTGTCTGTGACAGATCAGGAGAGAGATCTTGGGGTGGTGGTGGACAGGTCGATGAAAGTGTCGACCCAATGTGCGGCGGCAGTGAAGAAGGCCAATTCTATGCTTGGGATCATTAGGAAGGGTATTGAGAACAAAACGGCTAATATTATAATGCCGTTGTACAAATCGATGGTAAGGCCACACCTGGAGTATTGTGTCCAGTTCTGGTCGCCGCATCTCAAAAAAGACATAGTGGAAATGGAAAAGGTGCAAAAGAGAGCGACTAAGCTGATTACGGGGCTGGGGCACCTTCCTTATGAGGAAAGGCTACGGCGTCTGGGCCTCTTCAGCCTAGAAAAGAGACGCTTGAGGGGGGACATGATTGAGACATACAAAATTATGCAGGGGATGGACAGAGTGGATAGGGAGATGCTCTTTACACTCTCACATAATACCAGAACCAGGGGACATCCACTAAAATTGAGTGTTGGGCGGGTTAGGACAGACAAAAGAAAATATTTCTTTACTCAGCGCGTGGTCAGTCTGTGGAACTCCTTGCCACAGGATGTGGTGCTGGCGTCTAGCCTAGACGCCTTTAAAAGGGGATTGGACAAGTTTCTGGAGGAAAAATCCATTATGGGGTACAAGCCATGATGTGTATGCGCAACCTCCTGATTTTAGGAATGGGTTAAGTCAGAATGCCAGATGTAGGGGAGAGCATCAGGACGAGGTCTCTTGTTATCTGGTGTGCTCCCTGGGGCATTTGGTGGGCCGCTGTGAGATACAGGAAGCTGGACTAGATGGGCCTATGGCCTGATCCAGTGGGGCTGTTCTTATGTTCTTATGTTATGTTCTTAACAGAAAGTGGATTTTCATAACTCAAAACTGACCTATGAAACTGGTTGTTCTGATAGCCAAAGACATGTTGTTATGTTATTGACATGTTGCAATGACATGTTATCATGAAATCAATAAGGTGTTAATATGAGTCAGCTCTCATTTCCATGTATCATAATACAGTTACCCCTGCTAACTGGGTAAAAAGGCACTGTTTCAAGTGGTGCCCCTCTTATATTTCACAGGGGGAGAATAACCATTCCTCTTCAGCCCAGCATAGTGTCTCAAACCAATCAGAGGCACACTTTTTATTTATTTACTTAATTAAGGACGCAATCCTAACCCCTTATGTCAGTGCTTTCCAGCACTGGCATAGCGTTGCCAATGGGACATGAGCTGCATCCTGCAGTTGGGTGTCACTCATGGAGGCCTCCTCAAAGTAAGGGACTGACATAAGGGGTTAGGATTGCGCCCTAAATTTGATTTTGTCGGGGGGGGGGCTGCAAATCTTCTTTGACCCCCAGGTAGCAGATAGATGCCTTAGCTATGCCACTGACTGGGGGAAGGCAGCAGAGCAAGTGGGTGGTGAGGTGCCTGGGGGGAGGAGGTGGGTTACTCCCAATTTTCACTTTTAAAAAGCCCGGGCATGATGTCACTTCTGGTTGTTACATCATTTCTGGGGCAACATTTTGAGCTTGGCAGCGGGCTACAGGATCATTAGCTATGCCACTGGAGGGAACACTCCCCTCCCCCATGACCCACCCCATGTTGGGTTCCCCAGCAGCTGCTATTTTTAACAAGCAGAGGAGTTCTCAGTGGTGCCAATGAGAGCTTTTTCTTTTTCGTTCTAAAATAGGATGCAGGAAGAGTTGATCCAGATTAGAAGCATGACCAGGGTATTGTGAAAGCCTCCTCTTCTTGATGCATAAGGATCCTTTATATGGCTACTGTTTTACTAAGTGAAGAACAGACCTGTCCACCCTAATCGCCTTAAGTTAGACCCCAGTTGCTTAGAGTTAATTGACAAATGCAACATAGGACCATAGGATAGAAAAGCGATGGCAGGTTAAAAAGAGGGTGCAGTTCAGTGTGGAGAAATGTGTAGAGACCACGGATGGGTGAGTCCAGCATGGCTGGACTCGAGTTGAGTCGTGAGTCTCCACCCCCCGTGACCAGACTCGAGTCGCCCAGAGTGGTTTCACAACTCAAAAAGTCTTGAGTCTTTCCCCTTTAAAAAACCAGCCACGGCTCTGCAGAAAAATGGGCTGGGCTGTGTGTGTGTTTTGGAGTTCTTTTTGAACAGCCCCCTGCTGTCCCCTCCCTTCCCATCTGTAAGGCAGCAGTGCAGAATGTCACTGTCGGTTTCCTCCATATGATCTCACTCCATCAGCAACAAAACCTACCCCCCTTCACATTAAGGGCATGGGTGGACCTATAGGGAGGGAGGGAAGGAGGGAGGATGCATCCCAGCTCGGCAAGGCAGGAGAGGACGGGGGCAGTGCAAGCGATCAAGCAAGGGGATGGAAGTTGCTGCAGGCGATCAGTGTAAGAAGATTTGGCTTTGGGATCAATGTAAGAAGTTTTTGGGCAAGACGGAGGCAGCACAACTCCTAGCCAATTGTGGGTGACTTGAGTTATCCAAACCCATGGCAACTCCTGAGTCAGGAGCCCCGGGTCGAGTGATTGCCCAAGTCTTTGACATGCATGACTCGAGCCTGCATGAGTCAGCAAAAAATGTGCATTTTTGCAACTCAAACTCGAGTCACTTGACTTGAGTTCCCATCCCTGGTAGAGACCCAGTGTGGCTAGGGTGTCAGACAAGAACTTGTAACATTTGGGTCCACACAGGTGTGTTGTGACAGTAACACAGGGGGAAGAGCACCATGTATGGTTCCTGGAGCTCCTTAGAGGAAGGGTCGGATATAAATAAAATCCTCCTCCTACTCCCCCTCTGAATGCATACAATGTGCATACAGTCTGAAAGTGCTCTATATAATTGTTATCCACATTCAACATTTTTAGTTAAATGTTGAATTGGATTTGAAAAGCCTAGCTTTGAGGGAGGGAAGAACTCTATCCCCATTTGAAACAATATTCTTAAATGAAATGCGATCAGATGTTAAATGTGGGGGTGGGGGGAGGGAAGGGAGAGATCAACTTTATCGAATATAAATCTATTTGGGGAACTGCTTTTAAAAAACAAAACCCAATCGCCAGAATTTTCAGCTGGTGGGAGTAGTGCTACTGAAAGCCACATCTGCAGAAGATTTTTTATTTTTATTTTCCCCAATTTGGGATAGCTTCCTTCCTCCAAAAGTTTCACGTGAGACCTTTGAGGGAGGCAAGTCAGATTACAAGCTTGAAGTGGCAACTGCGATGAGATGTTGGGGCTTGAATTGAGGGAAAACTTCCGAGGGAAATGGAAGTTGTATGAAATTTTGGAAACCTGCTGGATCTGTATTGCATTAGCCATGTGTGGGCACCCTGGCAATACTTTTCCAGCTTCCTACTCAGTTTGAATTAGGCCAAGAGTTACAGTGTACAGACAGCAAGTCTGAGATGTAAAATCAAACCACTTCACACCCACTGTATCACTTCTCTTGGATTAAGCCATCCCATTTTTGTCTGCAAGGATTTCCTGGAACCTAAGGCTTACCCTGATGATTGGATTTCAACTGGACTGTTTGCTCTTTTGTGTTCATTTACTTACAAATGAAGCCTATTGCCATCCAGTCTGCTTCAAAGAGGTGTTTAATTAGCTATGGTCCTCCATGAGCATGTGACATCACTCTGCATCAAAAGATTTCTTTCCTATAAAAAAGATGGGGGGGGGGCGGGGATTTTGTTACCAAGAAGTCTGCGACAAATTGTGCTTAGGCTGTAATTCAGCCCATGTTGTCTGCAGGACATTCTGTATCCTGATCAAAGAAAAGAGAATTCACTCTTTAGAAGTCATGCTTTGCATCCATGTGGATGTGTTATATTGTCTGTTTTTATGCACCATGAACTGGGACAGCATATTAGTAAGAATGGATTTTATGTTCCTTTCTCTTTTCTTTGTGTTTGTGTGTATGACTGTCACTTTTGTAATTTGGAAGATCTGTCGGTCTGGACCTATACGAACCTCAGCCGGCTCAGCTCTATCCCTTGTATATTGTATTGGCAACCTTCAGTCTCGAAAGACAATGGTATCGCGCTCTGAAAGGTGGTTCTGGCACAGCGTCTTGTGTGGCTGAAAAGGCCAATCCGGGAGTGACAATCCCTTCCACACCGGGAGCAAATGCAGTCTGTCCCTGGTCTGTCTCCCTGGCTATGGGCCTTCCTTCTTTGCCTCTTAGCCTCAGACTGTTGGCCAAGTGTCTCTTCATACTGGGAAAGGCCATGCTGCACAGCCTGCCTCCAAGCGGGCCGCTCAGAGGCCAGGGTTTCCCACTTGTTGAGGTCCATCCCTAAGGCCTTCAGATCCCTCTTGCAGATGTCCTTGTATCGCAGCTGTGGTCTACCTGTAGGGCGCTTTCCTTGCACGAGTTCTCCATAGAGGAGATCCTTTGGGATCCGGCCATCATCCATTCTCACGACATGACTGAGCCAACGCAGGCGTCTCTGTTTCAGCAGTGAATACATGCTAGGGATTCCAGCACGTTCCAGGACTGTATTGTTTGGAACTTTGTCCTGCCAGGTGATGCCGAGGATGCGTCGGAGGCAGCGCATGTGGAAAGCACTCAGTTTCCTCTCCTGTTGTGAGTGAAGAGTCCATGACTCGCTGCAGTACAGAAGTGTACTCAGGACGCAAGCTCTGTAGACCTGAATCTTGGTATATTCCGTCAGCTTCTTGTTGGACCAGACTCTCTTTGTGAGTCTGGAAAACGTGGTAGCTGCTTTACCGATGCGCTTGTTTAGCTCGGTATCGAGAGAAAGAGTGTCGGAGATCGTTGAGCCAAGGTACACAAAGTCATGGACAACCTCCAGTTCATGCGCAGAGATTGTAATGTATCTATCCCACTTTCAGCTCTATCCCACTTTCAGAATATTTGTTAGGACGGTGAACAGCGAGAGAGGAAAATCCTCTTGAATAATCAAAAGCAGTTGTATGGCTGTCATGTCCCTTCAGTTCCTGCTTGTATTAGCCAGTTTTCTGACCGAGGGTATAAATGGTTACAATGCTTGCCCACAATACCCTTCCATGCTCCTTACTGCTTTCAGATTCACCCCGACTGGTTTGGGGTTTGAATGTCTGGTTAGTGGCTGGCAATTCCAGTTCTTGATTTATAGAGTCTTTCCACGGTTTGGATAAGGAATTGCTCTGGTTGATTGCTGGGTGGGGTGAGGGGGTTGTGTGCATTCTTTTGGCTTTTTTTGACTCGTATAATATTCTATTTCAGTATTGAATGTGAATGCATCTTGTTTCTATCAGTTCTGTATCCAATGATTGTCCTTGCTTGCATATTCATTCGACTGCTCCAGCTACCCAAATATTGATTCCTTTGTCAAAGAAGGGTGTCTTTCAGGAACTCTTGTTTTTTTGCTTATTGAGATTTGCCTGCACTATTCTGATTGGATAGCTTGGAATTCAGCACAAATTGTATCCAGACCAGAAACTCTGGCTTTTTTTTAATGTAACATGTTCTTTTATAAAGCACATATTTGTGTAGTATAAAGTAAATATTTGTGTAGTTCAGTGGTTCTCAAACTTTTATTCACTTTAAGAATCTGTTAGGACCCCCCAGAAGTGATATCATGATCAGAAGTTACATCATCAAGGAGGAAATTTTTAACAATCCTAGGCTGCAGTCCTTCCCACACTTACCCAGGAGTAAGTCCCATTGACTATCATTGTTAAAAGCATATACATAATAGCCTGTTAAAAGTACAGATCTGTCACATTTCCCCAAATGTAGTCACATGCCGTGGTAGCATCAAGTCTAATATATTAAAAATAAAATATTGAAATGAATGGGGACCCACCTGAAATGGGCTCACGACCCACCTAGTAGGTCCTGACCCACAGTTTGAGAAACACTGGTGTAGTTCATTACAGTGGAACTTCATTGTGGACAGTATTATCTTGATACATTTTGGGCAAAACACCTTGATGGTATTCCAGCTCTTTTATATTTTAGCAAAGTCTTTTCTTCAGCTTGTCCCTAGCAATAAGAAAACATTTACTTTCATTATATTAACTAGGATTGCATCTGTTTTGCTGCAGTTTAGTATTGCATTACACACTTTTAATCAGCTTCCTTTTGTCTATGTAGAACTAGCATCTGTAGTAAAGAGCTAGTTGGTATAATTGTATAGCATCCTTCATGCTTGCTTTTTGTAACTGAACTAGTAGCGGTTGAGGAGCAGTCAAGGTCAGGATTGCAGAGGGTCTTTCACTTTTTTCCTCCCACTGTGGTTATGGTCTGCTTGGAAAGTTCTCTGCAGCTATCTCCCTCCCCCTTCTTTTCATCTTAAAAAGTGTCAGTGTTTCTCTTTCCTTCCTTAGTCACAGGACCAAAAACTTGTTTTGAAATGTGATCTTGACAACCAATGTGATGTTGGATACGAAAGAGAAACTACAAATAACACAGGCCAACACACATTTTGCTTCCTTAAACGTTACACCAATTCCTGGGTATATTTGGGGTGCCGATTCCAAAAATGGCATCCGTTTTGCCCTATCACATCTATTTTTGGAGACACAGCATAGCCTCTTTAGTGAATGGTTCAAGCAGCTTCCTCATGAGGAAGCTGCTTGAACCATTCACTAATGAGGCTATACTATTTCTTCAAAACGAGAGGTGATAGAGCAAAACGGATGCCATTTTTGGAATCGGCACCCCAAATTCATATCAAACCACCGTAAAGTTTGGGAAAAACTTTTTCTGACCCTCAATTTTGTAGGCCTGTGTAATCAGGAGGAAGCTCCTGCAAACTCAACTGAACAGAGTCATGGGCCAACCTTAACTAAGGATTTTCAACAGCGGCACACAATTCTGTTGTTGTAAATGGCGAGATGGTGGTGCACACAGTGCAACGCTGGTGGCCATTTTGGAATGGGCACAGCTGATGGCAGTGGTGTTGCCTGCCACACTTACCAGCTACCCACGGGTGTGCAGGTAAGCTGGTGCAGTGAGCAGGCAGTGGGGTGAACAGGGTGAGAATGGGAAGGAATGGGAAAGTGTCTGGTCGGAGACAGGGCAAGTGGGAAGAGGAATGGGGGGAGGGGTGAATTCTGGCTGCACTGATGTACACCAGTGGATAGGATCCTTGTTCCTTCTCTTCTTCCCTTTCCCCAGTTCTGTGCCTGCAAAATGATTGGTACAGATCTGATGGGACCCATTTTGGCACTGGAGGCGTGCACCAGGGCAAGAGAACAAAAGTTCCCTTACCATGATGAGAACTCTGTGACTGCCACCCTATCATAGGATGCAGTGTGTGCTCTGTTGACGCAGCTGCATCAGTGGGGTGGGGGAGTTTAGTTAGGACTGGGTCCTTGGTTGTTAGTGCTGAGAAATAACAAAGCAACAAGCGGACATGTGACTGCCTAGATTGAACATATGAAATATGAACATATGAAATTTGATTAGTTCAACACTCTTGTCTACTCTATTTCAACTGGTGGAAGCTTTCCAAGGCCTTGGGAAGAGCATTTTCTCAATATTTCTGAGACCCTTTTTACTGGGAATGCCAGGTATTGAACATGACATCTTATTAGTGCAAAGCAAGACCCCTGCTGCTGAGCTGTGGACCTAAAAGAGTTGGGATGAATATACTCCTCTGCCTTCGGCCCAGTCACAAGTCGCATGGGACCAATCAAGACACATACTGGAGTGGGGGGGAGGGATATGACAAAATCTCCATGGCAGCTATATTCCCTGCCAGGACTGGCCCATTCAGGAGGCCAATTGAAGCGATTGCCTCAGAGAGCAAAATGGTGTGGGGGCACTCATCTCCGTCTGCCAGCTTGCCTCCTCCTCCTTCCATTTCCTGACTCAGAAAAGGAAGTGGGAGAGGAAACGTGGAAGGGAGTACTGAGCTAGAACATTGCAGAATGGGAGGAGCAGAGGCTGGAACATCATGGGCAAAAGGGGGCAACATTTGGCACCACTTCAGGTGTCAGAAGGTCTTGGGCCAGCCTTGTGACCTGCCACAAGCAGTCTTTCTTTCCTTACACTTAGAGCAGGGGTGCCCAAACTCCAGCCCAGGGGCCACTTGCAGTCCTCGGGGGCTCCCAGTCCGGCCTGCAGGAAGCCCCCAGTCTCCAATGAGCCTCTGGCCCTCTGGAGACTTGCTAGAGCCCATGCTGGCCGAATGCAACTGCTCCCAGTGTGAGGATAACTGTTGGACCTCTCACCTGAGCTGTGGGATGAGGGCTCCCTCCGCTACTTGCTGTTTCACATCTGTGATGCAGCAATGGCAGCAAAGGAAAGGCTGGCCTTGCTTTGTACAAGGCTTTTTATAGGACTTGAGCTACTGCAAGACCTTTATTCATTCATATAACTTCCATCTCTAATAAATTCATTTATGTAAATTTATTCACATTTTAAATGTAAATTAATTTTTCCCCCCAGCCCCCAATGCAGTGTCAGAGAGATGATGTGGCCCTCCTACCAAAATGTTTGGACACCCCTGACTTAGAGGAACAATGCTCTACAGAGCACACTTTTCAACTTTAGAGCTCCCAGACCTTTAACAATTGTGTAGAAGAGGAATACCTGCTTAAATTCCCTCTTCTACACAATTGCTAAAGGTCTGGGAGCCCTAAAGTTGAAAAGTTGGCCACCCCTACTCTAGATTATCAATCATGGTTGATGACGGTCTTCATGAAACAGAGTTGCCTGCCACTTTATTCACATATATCCAGGTGCCCATCCAAGTCTCAGAATCCTCTGCAGTTGACCAGCTTGCTGCAGCAGAAATCCCTTGGCAGATGAATTGATGAGGAAAGACTTCCGAGGTAGGAAGTTTGAAACCACTGACTGCAGTGGAAGACATGATCATCAAAACAGAAATTAGTGCATGTCACCTTCTGCGAGATCCTCAAAAAGAATTGTTGCTTCTCAGACTTTCTAGTTGTCCGTCCCAGTCCTGCTCTTCTGTATCTCTACCATAGTCCAGCACCCAAACCAATGAAAAGGGAGATCTTCACACTTTGGGAGTAAGATGGAAGTCAAAATCAGCTGTGCTTCTTCAGTGAGAGATGGAGTGCTGGTGTGGGTTGTATGAAATGCCTTAAATATGTTCAACAAAAGCTTGTTAAAAAATAAACTTAAAGTAAAACAAGGTGAAAAATTAGATAAAACAACATTCCTAAAAAAGAACAGAGGCATCCCGAATCTTGTTGTAAAACTGAAGCACATGTAAAGCAAAACTTAACTCAAAACAAGGGACGTTAGGGCCCAATCTTACCCAACTTTCCAGTGCTGATGCAGCTGTACTAACAGGACTTGCGTTGCATCCTCTGGTGGTGGTGGTGGTGGTGGTGGAGAGTCACTAAGGCCTTCTCAACGTAAGGGACTGTTTGTTCCCTTACCTCAGATTTGCATTGCGGCTACATTTGCACTGGAAAATTAGATAGGACTGGCCCTTAGATGTCCCATTCTCCTGTATCCCCCCTCCTCTTTAACCACTTGACTGGTGTGGGGGGGGGGGGGAAACAGGTGCCAGCAGAAAGCTGAGAGGTGGATGAAGGCACTTGGGGAAGTTCCACTCGTCTGTTTGTGAGAGTTCCCCAAATCCTTCTTCCACTAGCAACAGTTTTAGGGAAATGCCCCTGTTTCCCGTGAGAGCCATTGTTAGTGTTTTTATGCCAACAACATGCATCCATTTCAACAAGCCCACTTGTTTCTCAGACGTCTTTCCGTACCTTGTAACCAACAGGGAGAAAAGGAGCAAAGCCTAAACAGTCCAGCAGCACATGGTTTGAACCAGATCCACATGTCTATCAGCTAATCCAAGTACTTTCCCACAGTTGGGTCACCATTTTGTTAGTCATTTATCCCATCAAGTCATTTAAAAATAAATCAAATTTCATTTGTTAGTACCTGCATGGCACCACTGTGGCTGTGAGCCAGAGATGCTTTCATAGCATTACAAGATACAAAAATGTCGCTGCAGTGGGGAACGGACAGAAAGTTCTTGTACGGTTTTTACATGAGATGGGATTTGAGCCATGTCAATTTGTCATTGTTTTGTACTGGAGTCAGGCATCTACATGTCATGAAGCCTGTCTCTGTTTTAGTCCCCCTAGGGCAAACACCATTTTGTTTCTCATTCCTTCTCCTCTTGATTTCAGAATACTGGAGCTTTCACCGCACTCTGGCAGCGAGAGAACTCTGCCTGTTCAAGTGCATTTAGGATCTCGGCCAATAATTCAGAAAGGCTGTGTGAGGCCTTGGAATGGCATTGCCATGTGAACAGCCTTCAGTGATTTTCTGTTTCTTTTGACTAATGGGTTGCTGTTCAGCTATGGGATCCTCTCCAGATCTATCATTCTGTGGCACCAAAGGCCACATGGCCAGGCCTGTAGGTCTTCCACACACAAATTCTATACATAGGCAATTCAAGTTCTCCATCCTGAAGAGCTGGAAAAATTTCTGTGATCTGTCTAAGTAATGCAAATGGATTAAGTCTGTGGAATTGATCTTGCACAGGATTGTGTTTTGATGATTTTGCCAGTCAAGACCAGCCCAACCTCTCCACTGTCTCTGAGGTGGAGGGTCTCCTTGATGCCTCTGTGTTTTTGGTGTGTCTGGAATGCACACTCTCACCAAGGCAAAGACACATGCACTCTCTTCCCCCTTGGACTTCAAAGTACTTCGGTGGCATAGCTGCATTGGCAGGGGATGGGTTTTAAACAGAATTGGGCTGGTATTCTCCCAGCTGAGCCCATATAAATATGCAGGGATTGATCAGTCAGCCAGTGGCCAATAGCTTGATTTCACCTCCATCCCTGAACTGGCCTGCCTGGTTTCTCTTTCCCTTGCCTTCTCCCTTGTTTAGTTTTGTTTGCCTTGAACCCTGTCCAGAACTGTCTCCTTTTTTTCTGGCTGCCCAAATTTACCATCTTTCCCCTGGCCCAGCTATGCTGCCCATGTGTGGCTCATCCCCAGACAGAAGAGCAGCATGAAGAATAGCTAAAACTTTCTTTAAAGCTAGGAAAATGAGGACATGTTGTGCTGGATGCAGTGTGTGCGTGTGGTGGTGTTCTTAACCTGTTGTTGAAAGTGATCTTTCTGATATCATCTCCCCCCCCCCTTTTAAGTGGCCCTTAATTTATTGCAAATGCCTTTTCAGTGATTCATAAAGACTCAATTCCACCCAGGCATCGCCTCAGATCCCCAGGGTTGGCCAAAGAAATTTCAAAGTTCTTTAGCCTTTGTCATTCCATAATGCTGAGTAGGAATAATAATGATAATAAAAAGATAGAAAGGAATTTCCACAACACCTTTCCCCCTAGAGGATGGTTCTGAATGGTCACATGTGCGTTTCTGAAGCACATCGGAGCCAAAGTATCTGCAGGCTATTATACGAGATGAGTGTTTGCTAGGAAGAGAGAGAGGACGGACCACAGTATTGGAGGTGTATTTTCCATTTAGCCTCCCTGGTTCTATGATTGCTTGCAAAACTATTCAGCATGCAGACCGTATCTCAGAATAAGAGTAAAAGAATGAGGATTCCTGATGATTTTTGTATGGGCCTTTGGCCTTTACATAGCAAGTCTTTTTGAACAGCAAGTCTGTTCAAGCAAGTTATTTGACCTTTGAATAGCAAGTCTTCCCCAATATTTTTTTTCCACTCGTGCTGCTGACATGCTTGGTTAGCATAACACCGAGCGCAATCCTGAAGTTCAGATGGAATCTCTTGTGCTGACCCACCAGTGTAGCTTGAGAGTTGGCTGAGCCAGCACACAGCTGTGTCTCATGGAGGCTGAATCCAGCCTCCACAGTGCTGAGGAAAGGTAAGTTTGTGGCTGGCGTGAGGGTTGGAAGGGGTTGCAGGATAGCAGGGGTATTTTGGGGTGGGGGGAAGGTAGTGGGAGGGCAGGTGAAGGGTAGATTGGTGGGTAGACTGGGAAGGGGGTGGGATCAGCCTGGTAATTTAGACCAGATCATAAGTCCCCTTCTTGGCCAGCCCAGCATTACACTGGGCTGCTCGGATCTGTGCCAGTGATCTGAGTATCCCCATAGAGGTGGCTGCCGCATGTCACAGGGTAAGGTGGAATATATTACCTTACTCAGAGTTGTGCAGCAGCTACCTCCTAGCCTGCACTGGATATGGGACAGGCCAGTAGGCCTTCCTGTTTCAGTGCAAGTTAGGATCGAGCTGACAATAATTCAGCATTTTGTCCAGGGCACTTTAAAAACGTTTATATCGATATTGCAGATGGATTAGCTATAGTTGGACAGCATCCAAAATAAACTAATTTTTTTTTTTTTCACTGAGACTACAGGTTGAGGGGCCAATCCTATCCAATATTCCAGTGCTGGTACAGCCAGGCCAATGGGGCATACGCTGCATCCTGTGGTGGGGAGGCAGTCATAGAGGCCTCCTCACGGTCTGGGAACATTTGTTCCCTTATCTCTGGGCTCCATTGTGGCAGCACTGGTGCTGGAAAGTTGGATAGGATTGGCCTCTGAATCTTGTTATTCACAAGAGTTCCATTCCCAGAACTCACATGGATGGCAAAAATCTCACTAAAGCAAATCTATTTGAAAAACAATATCCTGCTGCTCAGCGATTTGAAAACAGCCGTGCTGACCTTTTGTAATGCACACAGAGGCAATCAGTCTCTCTCCAGGCCCTTAGAAAGGCTTCAGTCCGAAGCAGCAACCCCTCCCTTCCCTCTTCCCTGGGGGGCCCAGTGCAGGGAAAGAATGGAGGAGGTGATAATGACTTGCATTCTTTCACTGCTCAGGGGGAAGGAAGGGATCGCTTGCCTGGGAGTGAAGCTGTTCTAAGTACCTGGAGACAGAATGATTGATGGATTATGTACCAGCTGCCCTCTCCCAGATTAACAAGGCTATTGTTAAACGTCTTTTTTTCCTTTGATTTAAAGGGTCCTTCTCATTTGAGATAAAACGTGAAAAATCCATGGATAATTAGGTTTTACCTGTATGTTTCTATATAGCAGCAGTGGCCTCTGAAAATGTCACAACCCCTAGCTACAACTATGAAACAACTTAGTGACATAATATCAATCTTATACAGAACATATTTCTATGTAGGAATGCACAACCATATTTAGATCATGTATTCACTGCATGTACACATTGGTGACTTGGCAAGCTACATCAAATCACTCCTTCCCAGTATATGTTACTGGCAACCACTTTCTTGTGACCAGGGGTTTGCAATGCTGTTCTAGTTGAAAGTAAGGTCAAGGTATCCTCTCTACTACCTCTTGTAATAGGCAACCTGATAGTCTACATACAAGTTGTGTACTCTTGCTCGTATTTCTGGGTTGGAAAATGTAACTAGTGAAATAGTCCTTTCTTATACTAACGGTTCAATCCTTTGGGTATGTTTTGACAGCAGAACGTGCGTTCTGCTGACATAATGTGCTTTACAGCAGACACAAATGCGACTATGGCTGCAATCCTAACCACACTTTTCTGAGAGTAAGCCCATTGAACAAAATATGACTTACTTCTGAGTAGACCTGGTTAGGATTGTGCCGTGAGCCTGGCTGCCGTTGCAAGCAGCTGTGTCACACCAGGGATGCCCACTGGTGCAGGTCAGAACATGCAGGGGGTAGAATGGGAGGAGGGGATGGGTGGGTGGAACAGGAAGGAGATGGAATGGGGAGAAGGGCGTATCAGGCCCAGGAAGGGGGCAGGTTCAGTGGCAGTGCAACTAAGGCTCCACTTCAGTCACCATATCTTAACCCCCTTCTCAAGCCTGGTCTGCCTTCATGGATCAACGCAGACTTGTGCTATCGATACTGCTAGCACAGGTCCAAACTGACCCGTGGCAGCTGCTGGGGCTTACCTCGGTGCTTGGGAACAAATGCTCCCTTTAAACCAAGGAGGCCTCAACATGCCAAAGCTCCCCCATAGGACACAGTAGACACACGTATTTACTCATGCACGTATGATACAGGTACGTTTGTCAGGAAAGTTTTGGGGACGAGAGAACAGCAGCTGCTGTCAGGAAAACAGAATGAACATTTTCAGAGAGGTAGCTGTGTTTGCCTTTTGCAGGAAACCGGCCAAGAATCACGCAGCACCTTAAAGACTAAGGAGCCTATTTTAGCATTTTTTTGTTATGGAGTACAATTCATTTCATCAGAGGCGTGAAGCAAAATGCGAATAAACAGACGTTTTCCTTCGCCCTGAAGTAGGGCTTCCCTGCTTGTATTAGTCATTCAGCGGTCAATGCAGGATCAGGGCTAGTGTAAAGAGGGGAAGCTGCCCCAGAGAAAGAATCCTCTGCGCACAGCCTTAGTTCCATAAGCATTCCTAACAGTTGGGGGTTTCCCACATGGTACAAAATACATGGAAACGTTAAGTATTGAAGGTGTTTTCCCCAAATGTAAGTTTAGTTCTGTTTATTGTGGCAACAAGCTAGAAGTTCCACCTCACTAGGCCTGTGCCCAGTTTCACACAACCTTTTTTTTTCTTTTTTCTTTTTCAGCTTCAAGTATAATTAGGGGATTTAATTACTCCCAAACTGGCACATCTGTTTCCAAATACATTGCGCCATTTCAGATTGTTCATAGGGGGTCTGCAAGCTCCCTTGTGCATCTGCGTGCGTGCGTGCGTGCACTTTTCTAGGTCAGGAATGGAAAATCAAAATTGTTCTTTTTGGTCACTGTGCAATCCTATGTAGTACTGAACATGTGCAGAGTTGACCTTGAATGCTTTCAGAGCTGCTTTGAATGTTCTGTACCTGTGCTTGTAAAGGTAGACCCCTTCCGCAGCTGCATTCGTCAAGCACAGGAAGAATGTTCAATCCCTCAGTTCTATTTTGACTGTCACTGAAGAACTGTGTGTGTATCACACAGGGTGCAATCCTAACCAACTTTCCAGTACTGAGGTAAGGGCAGTGCAGTTCCGAGGTCAGGGAACAAACAATCCCTTATCTTGAAGAGACTCTGACTGCCACCCAACTGCAAGATGCAGCATATGCTACATTGGCACAGCTATGACACTGTGGCAAAGTTGGTTAGGATTTGGAACTGACTCTCACTCAGGCTATAATCCTATCCACACTTTCCTGGGAGCAAGCCCCATTGACTATAATGGGACTTACTTCTGAGTAGACATGCCTAGAATTGGGCACTCACTGCCTCTAATGGTTCCTGTTCTTGAAGAAGGAGAATTCATTTTCAATCAGAGGCTGTGTCACAAATTTAAAACCAATTTTACTAAACAAATTCTGGGTGGGATGGTCCACAGCTGGCCTTCTCCCTTTATATGGCAGTTTTGTACATACAGTACAGGGAATTCATATATAGTAGAACCACCGCGTAAAGATCACCATGGGTGATCTTTTATTTAGCCTTTTAGTTGTCACTAGACTGGCATCCTCCTGAAACATCTGCAGATCTCTCTGAGTAGTGAAGAATGTAAAGACCTGAGCATGTATGTTTAAATCAATTGCTCTCTTACATTATTTTGAAGAGTGATGGATTTCCAAGACAGAGTTGAAAAGTTCACACAGCAAGGGTTTAACAAGATTTCACTTGCAAGTCTTGCTGAAAACATCTTGTTCATGATCTGGGAAACCACTGGGCCACTTTATCCATGTGTCAGTCCTCACAGATTCTGGCAATCCAAACATGCATTTTACTCATTGAGCAAGGTTTTAAGCCTATTGTGCTCACATGCCTAACAGTCTGGGAGGCACTTCCTCTTGGTCCTATCTCTAGAGTTGCCGATTTTGACTGATGCAGTTTCCGGAGATTTTTTTTTACTTCCATCATGACATCATGCTATTAAACCAAAGATGCTCAGTTGAGTCTTTAGCATTGCTTTCAGTAATCATTCTGAGATAGATGCCAGTTCCTGGAGACTCCAAGCCATTCCAGGGCAACCCAACCCATTTTAAGCTGCTGTGAAATGTAGTTGCAAGATTCACACATGTCAAAGGGGACCAACCTGTCTTTCATTGTCCTCCCTCTCAGCCTTGTGTTGCTCATGTGGGAAAATCTGACCTGATTGACCTTCCTAGCATGTTTGCAGTACTCACGTATGCTCCTTGGTGGCACAGCATCATAGAGAAGAGGTTTGTGTGTGAAGATAACCCTGCCAGCACTTTTGATACATAATTGAATACCTTTGTTAATGCTAGGAGTATGGAATACAAGTGCATGTTCCTTAAATCCATGTTAAGCCAGTCTTCAATCCTGCAGCTAGACATTAAGCCTGCTCCAGAACAGAGCGTTCCCCTGCTTAAAGTCTCGTCTCTTTTCAGTCCTACTGTTGCCCCAAACCCTTCTCTTTTGTGAAGTCCTCGGCTTAAACCTTACAGTTCAAACAAATCTAATTATATGTAACTGTGTTTGAACATATGCTGCCCCTGTACCCTTGCCTCTGGTTTTTCTCTATCTCAGGGTTGGCTTCAGCTTTGAAAGAACTCTGAGCATGGTCACCTCAGTTCTCTCACCTCTCATCATGGACCCACCTTCTGTCCTCCCTTGAGTGAGCTGCAGGTGCAGTCAAAAGCATTCCTGTGCCCAGCTGGGCAGCCATGATAGCTGTTGCCAGCTCTTCCAGGAAGTGGCTGCAACAGTCAGCTCATGGATGGGATGGCTGGGCAGCCATCTTCCCTCTTGCCAACCATCTGCCTCAGGCAGGAGAAGTGGAGGACCCACAAAGTTGGAGGTTATGAAAGTGGTGCTCTCTTCTTGTCCCCACTTTTTCTTCTTCTTCTTCCTCTGTCTTTAAACCAAAGGGGTGAGGGGAAAGAGTGGCCACTTGTCTGCTCAATTTTAAAATGGGAAAGACTGAAAGAGGGAAGAGTATTCTGTGGTGTCATATGATGCAATAACTGCCCACTGCCAAGGTAAAGAGAGCCCATCCAACTAGGGGTCACTGGTTGGGCTTTGTCTTCCCTTCTCAGGACAGGTGTCAATAATGGGCTTCCTCCGGGTGCAAGGTACCTGACAGCTGCCCAAGGATGCTACTGTATGACATCAGCCTTGATCTTTTTCTCTCCCTCTGTTACCCCATTGTTACAATTTTTAGGTTTCTGAGGCCATAGTCTTCTTGTCTCTTTTGTGTATGTTGTCTTTTAAAGCATCATATATTGCTCTTTGAGAAAAGCCAACATTTGGGCAACTAGCTGAAAAAATGAAAGCACCCTGACAGGAGCAGATGGCAGAGCCATTCAAATAAAGCTGTTGGAAGAGCCTCTGTTCTCCCTCTCCCTTCTGGGTGGGGAACATATTTTTTTCAGATAGATTTTTCTAATTAGCAAGATTTTCAGTTTCTAAAGCAATCGTTTCCAGACTTCATGGTGTGACCCACCAATGGAGTTTTGGCTCTTCCAAGGATCTGCTTGCTGGCTCTTTCTCATGACTCAGACTTTCTGCCAACAGTTTGAACACAAGCGTAATGGGAAGTTCAAGAGATCTATGGTAGTAAAAAAAAACCCAAACATGTAGTGGTTCCATTTTAGTCCTGTCCGGACTATAGGCTCTCCAGTGTTCAGCCAGTTGGGGAGGGGGATTTTGCTGCTAGCCATGCCCCTGGGGCTGACATGCTTGCTGGGCCTGCACTCCAAGCTGTGTGTTCCATGTGTGCCTGCAAGGGGTTGAACGGAATGTGTGGGAGAATTCCTCTGACATGGTTAAAACCCAGCAAAAGCAACACCATGTGGTTATCCTGCGGTGACATCGTGTTTCAGCTCTAACTTCTGAAAGCAAACAGAGGCCTCTTAGACAAGCAAACCATTTGAGTTTTGCAAAGGAGCAGCTGCTGCTGCTGGTAGTTTCATTATGTTATTTAAGTCTGTTTGCAGTACTGAACCTGCATTTGGTAGCCAAGTGGACTAGGATAGCAATCCTATACACATTATTTGGGAGTGAGTTCTAGTAAACTAAGTGGGACATGATTGAGACATACAAAGTTATGCAGGGGATGGACAGAGTGGATAGGGAGATGCTCTTTACACTCTCACATAACACCAGAACCAGGGGACATCCACTAAAATTGAATGTTGGGAGAGTTAGAACAGACAAAAGAAAATATTTCTTTACTCAGCGTGTGGTTGGTCTGTGGAACCCTTTGCCACAGGATGTGGTGATGGCGACTGGCCCGGATGCCTTTAAAAGGGGATTGGACAAGTTTCTGGAGGAAAAGTCCGTTACAGGTTACAAGCCATGATGTGCATGTACAACCTCCTGATTTTAGAAATGGGCTATGTGAGAATGCCAGATGCAAGGGACAGCACCAGGATGAGGTCTCTTGTTATCTGGTGTGCTCCCTGGGGCATTTGGTGGGCCGCTGTGAGATACAGGAAGCTGGACTAGATGGGCCTATGGCCTGATCCAGTGGGGCTGTTCTTATGTTCTTATGGCTTACTTCTAAGTAGACACACATAGGATTGCACTGCAAAAAGTCTCAGTTTTTCCTCGGCTGCTTGTGGTTTGCTGTTATAGTGGCTAGTCAACAGGTTACCGGGTTAGCAAGAAGTGAAAATATTTTTAAATCTGTGCAAAGCATCTTTTGCTGAATAGGCACACAATCCAGGCACACAATGTGCAGCCAGAATTTCAGCTTGGCTGAAGCTCAACATGTTGGCGCATATTGCGTGGCAAAGTTGATTCCCATACTTTTCAATTATGCTCAGATTACTTTGGATGATGTTGTTCTGAACTGTTGATGGGCCCATCGATATAGCAATTACAGACATTTTTTAAAAAGTGTTTTGATGGATGAATGAACACGGCAAATAAATGCCATTTGAAAACTTCAGCTACAACTATACAATGCTGTTGCACGATTGCTGACTGGACCACTTTCCTGCCTCCACCATAGATCGCCCTGTCCCTTAAGATCTTCTGAAAGGGCCCTTTTGCTACTGCCTGTGGAAGACTATTTAATGATGATATATGAAACAGCCCTCTATGGTGGAACTCTAGGATCAAAATTCCTTCACAAGGAGGTGAGGTCTGTGCCATTTTTGGTGGAATTTCAGCACCAGCTAAAGACACTTCTCCTCCATTTGGCTTCTGGGTTTGGTTCCTGCTGTGTGTTTGTCTTTTGCTGCTTCTGCTGCTGTTTGTGTGTGTGTTTAGCTGTTTATGATTGGTGTTTTTTTATAAGCCAACCCTGAGTGCCTTGCTCATGGGAGGGGAAAGTTGTGGGATATATGTCTTTAATAAATAAGCCTGTGGTCACTATCTGGATGACAAAAGTAGTTTCTCAAAGGTCCCCCCCCCCCCGCTTTTTGTAAAACCATAAAAAATGGCATTGTGGTAAGGCTGGGCTCAGAATGCCGGCAAAAAATAAAAGCAATTACACTCTCATTCAGGCTCTGTGTAACTCTAGCAGCTGTAGACAAATACAAAACATAGACAGAAAGGGGGGAAGTGGGGTGGGCTCAGGGGTGACCATTTGCTGTCCAGACATTCTATATTTGGCTGAAATGTTTCCATCTTGGCATCCTAACTGTGTTGAACAAGCTTCCTGCACGTTGCTGGGAGGTGGGTTGCATTCTGCTTCCGCTGACAGCCGCAAATATGGGAAAATATACGGGTGTTTCTTTTAAGCAGAAGGATAATCTTAAAAGACAAACGATAATGGAGAGAACGAACCACAAAAAGAAACCAGGCCTGTCCAAAACCACAAGGAGCAAACATGGCAAATTAATATTTGGATAGGCTTGGGTAGCTAATTTGTAAATGCTACCCTTAGGGCTGGGAAATTTCACTGCAGCTGTTTGGTAATGGTGGCCGGGGTGGAACAATCTTCCATGCAGGTTTCTTTCTCAGAGTATGAAAGGAACAATAGTTTGCTTAAAGGGGGAAAATACGACTAAGTGGGATGTAGACAAATTTTCCTCAGGGAGCTCTGGACCCAGACTTGGAGGTTTGGCGCCTCGAACTGAACTGAATGCCAGCCACAAAGAGTCCATTCAGTCTTCAGTTTGAAACTGTAGTGATGGCCATATTTATCTCTCTGACTGGTGGTCATACTACACTTCCCATCATGCCACATGAATGTCTAATCATGGTGTGATTATAGGAGCCCTTCATTTAGAAGCTGGCATTTCTTAAGACCTCTGGAATTCACAAGTATGGTTAATTTTCTATTTCCCTGCACGTATTGTAAGTAACAGATAGCGTCCCTTACCTTGAGTTCTATCTCAAATACACACTCACTTCTGGGTGCTTTTACATGCAAGTTAGTATGATGTAAAAAAAAAAATCTTCCCATGAAGTTCAAATTAGCAAGTGTCCTGGAATGCTACCAGTGCTGTTGTGTGTGTGTGCCAAGCCATGGGCTTACTTTGTCCATGGCTTCCCTGCTGCTCCTTGAGCCATGCTGGGGCTTCAGTAGGTGTTGGAGCTCATCTCAGATGGGCAAGAAGGCATGCGACAGAGCCCTCAGTTCTCTCTTGTTTTTCTTCCTTGGTGGCAGTAAACTATCCCCAAGTGACATGTTGAAGCAGACGCTTGGTTCTGTCTTGGCCTGTGAGTGTGGAAACTGAGAGTGCCTGGGAGGTCCAGATGTGCAGAGTGTCTCTCTGGTTACACCAAACATCAAACCATCTTTTTCAGCTTTCCAATGTGAATGGCTCATACTCGGCACTCAAGAAGCAACATAATGGTTGGCTCTTAAGGAAAACTGCAAGTGCTGCTGAGGCAGAGTTGGCAGCGATGTTTTTTCACCAGCAGTTCAGGTTGCAGCCCTTGAATGTCATTAATATGTACTTTTTCGCGAGCCATATTAGCAGCATGGAAAGAATGGAGACCAGAATGAATGCCTTTTTTAATGCACTCTTCTCTCTTTATTTGACTCCTCTAAAAAAAGGTCTCCTTTTCAAAACCAGCATGCACACAACCTTTATGGAGTTTAAGATGTACTTGCCGACAGCCACTTATTGTTGGGAATTGAACTTAAAGCTATGATGTCTATTGTCAAGATGAATTGGTTTCACCTCCTTTCAGTTACCCGTTTTACATCTCCCCCTGCAGCTCAGGAAGAAGCAGGCACATCCCTGATGTCTTCTCACCCTCTTATCGCTGCCCTGTCTTGATTCTTTAAAGTTCTAAACCAGCCATTTTGAACCTTTTTCATCTCATGGCACACTGACAAGGCACTAAAATTGTCATGGCATACCATCCATTTTTTTGACAGTTGACAAGGCACACCACATTGCCAATAAAGACTTCGCATCCCTCAATGGGCCTGTTAATAAATGACTCTCCCCCAAACTCCTGCAGCACACCTACAGACCATTCACGGCACACCAGTGAGCCACAGCACACTGGTTGAAAATCACTGGTCTAGCCTCTAGTTTCTATAACATCTCAAGATATATTTTTTTTTAAGGAACAGTAATGGATCATTTTCAGACTTAAGCCATTTCTGCCCAATGTTGCATATAATAATAATAAATAATAATAAATTTTATTTATATCCCGCCCTTCTCCCTAAAGGGACCCATATACGCACCAGGGCTCAAATGTGTACACCTGTGGGCTGGGCAGAAATGAGTTAATCAACATGAAGTGTACTTGCTGAGCTGCAAACAATGGAGAGGAAGTCACATAAGGACATTGTTTGAATCTAAATGTCAAAAAATGCATGCTTTGCAGTGGGGGAAGGGGCACAGTGTTCCTGATAATCAAGGGTACTGTCATTTAATTTGCTTCCCTTCATGGGAGGTAACCAGCTTACTTTTTGAACTTCAGGAGCTCTATGCTGGAGGGTCTTGGCAAAACTCCAGCCCTTCTTGCACCCCCAGGATAGGACTGGTATGAAACAAGAGCAATATATGCAAGTTTCTGGTATACGGTGAAACCGACCAAATACTGGCTTCCATCCAGTTTCAGAAAAGCAAAGAGGGAACATTCTTTGAAGTTACAATTTGATAAGGTGGATTGTTTTTTAATAGGAGCAAACCAGTCTTGTCTGGTAAATTTTTTTTCCTCTTAAAGTTATGGAAAATGTAATGCACAAGAAATTAAACTCTGAATTAAAATATGAAGGAAGCATGCCAGATTTAGATGCATGAGCTCAGTTCATATCATATTGGTTAATGACATTCCTCCCTGGCCCAGAAGCTCTCTGGACAATCATGGATGGGTTAATATATTATAAATAATCAACCTTGTAGGGTTGTTCTGAGAATAAAATGCGATAAATGGTATGTGTGCTGGTTGGAGCTCTTGACGCAAGGGCTGGTGGCTGGAAAACTGGATGGATGAATAAATGACAAGACTTTTATTGATTGTAATGGATCTGAAGTCCTATTATTGGGTTGAAATTTAATTTTTACAAATATGAAAATATTTCTTAAAATATAATTATACCAAAGGCTTAATGGCATCTTTTTACATCTTAATTCCAATGTTATTCTTATTATATGGATTGTTTAATATTTTTTGCTATTCAGCTTCACAATAGCCCTCAGAATTGGCAAGAGAATGACTTTTCCAAGACTGAGCAGCAAATTAAATCTGGACCTTCCAGATAGGATTCCAGGACTCGCTCCTTTGCAATTTGTCATGAGTGAAACTCTGCTTAAAAAATTACTACTACATAAAGAATTGACTGACTAAAATTAATGTAGTGCCTCAAAAAGTTTCCCCATCCCTTATGATCACGGGTCACGCCTTCCTACAACATATGATCATCTGGTGAGGCTCCGTTCCGGATACCAACATTCAGGAAGGTCAAAATAACTACTAGAAGCAGGGCCTTCCTCTTGGTGCCATTCTCCTTCTTGAATCCTTTTCTAGGGATGGTGCAGGGGGCCTGTATGGGCACACAGTGCGCTCAGAATTGCTTTCTAAGAGAGGTGGCATTATCCCAATCTGAGACCTGTGCACGAGGTTCATCCTGAACATAAACTATTGACTTCTAACAATAAAATTTTTTGTCTGGTTTCATTGGAGCTTTGAACACATTTTAAAGTCTTAAAATATACTTGTTTTGAGAGTGGTTTTGAAATGTGGCAAATTATATTTGAAAGGTGTGGGGATTTTGCAATTGCTGGTCTGAATCGATTGTCTTGTTTCTTTCTCTACACTTGGTCTTATGGACCAGTTCCTATTCCTTATATCTCTGCGCGTCTCTTGATTCCTTGCATTATGTTATGCCTTTGAACACGTGCCTTTGGTTCTCTAAATATAATTAGCCCAATAGCTTTTTCCACAGTTTGTTTTGCCCTTTCTCCGTGAAGCATGCTGTTTTCTGCTTATGATCCCCGTTGTGCTCTTCTTGTCTCTTTGAGCTAAACATATTGATGAAACGTGACTGCTACCTTGAGCTGGGTTTCTGGATTTCATTATTAGCCACCCTTCTTTTTTTGGATTTGTTTTTATTATGGGGTAGAGGTTGAGCTCTTGTTTAGATGTTGTGTATGGTACCTATTGAATTATCGCTTGTTGGTGAACAAATAGTGAGTGCTTTAATATGTCATTCACAGCAGAAACATCCCTGTGCCTGATGGCACCCAGGGCTAGGTGATGCTGTAAATCACTTCCCTGAGTCCTTGCATTACCCCTGCACTTGACATTCTTCCCTGCTTCAGGATTGGACCTGAGGGAGGGTGGGTTGGCCCATTTTGCGGCACCTGCAGCTTCCAGCGCCGGGAAGCACCTGGACCACCAGGGGGGTGTCACCCACCCCACATATCATTAGCCTCGTGGACACCCCCCTGTGGCCTGGCACCTTCCCCTCTCCAGCCACTTGTATCATATGCCACTTATTCACAGGGCTCTTAATGGTGGGTCTGTCATTGATTTGTAGAACAGGAGAGTAGTAATCCTAGTTAATGGGATGAACAAAAGTAACCTGTTTCATTTTCACCTGCCCTTCTTCCCAGGTTTGTTCCCTATTGTGGGTCCCTGCTTCTACTTCACTAAAACGATGTTTACAGAGCTCCCCTCTTCCATAGAACTCTCTGACCTTTCCTAATGAACCCAGTTGTTTCTGATACAGAAGGAAGCCTTATGCTCTGAATTCACGGGCTGCAGCTAAATCTGAGACAGTGTTCCATTGAGGCCCATCCCTCAGCTTGCAAATTTTTTTTTTTTGCTCACGCTGTGCCAAGCCTGATTATCATCATAATCTCAGTTCTGTCACACACTATAAATACAAGTTCCAATAAACTAAACAGCATTAATATTCTGTTCTATTTTTGTCACAAGGGGAAGCCAAAGGAAGGGATTCATTAGGGCTCTGCACAACAATTTTACCTACCAGCCTTGAAAACTAGATAGCAACCAGATTTTGAGGTGAATCATGCTCGTAGCCTCATACTATGGGAGAGGGTTTGGGGGGATTAGCACACCAAAGGACCACTTATGGAGTAAGTTTTAACTTAATAGATACATGTATCCTGCATGTACTTCATTGTCCCACAATCTTGGTGCCGTTGCATTTTCTCAGCCTTTATCTCTCTGCTTTGCCTTTCTTCATGCTGCTGACCGAGCCCCTCTGCCGCCATGAATCTTTGAGGACAGAAAAGTCATGGTCTCTCTGGCTGTTTTTGTCTTACCAGCCTTGGGCCAGGCCGCCAAGTTGGTCCTTTTCTCTTAATTTGAGAAACTACAAAATATTGCCCAGATAACACAGGTTTTTGATTGATACCAGGTCTGAATAACTTTTGACCGACCAATTCAGACTCCAGCAAAATATGGCGGTCTATTTAAAGCTCAATATATGTCCTTTTAAAAAATTGCCTTCCTGACACTATATAAACAGGACAACTGTGATGACCACCTTCATGGCACAGTGCAAGGCTCAAGGACCTGTTTTCCGCTTTGAAGATCAGAAGTTATGCAGGCCCTCTTTTAACCTATTTGGGTTTTCTGAAAAAAAGTGTACTCATTGTATTTGGGCACCCAAATAAATGCAGGTACCTTAATATCTGAGACATCTTTAAGAAGTGACTGAAACAAAAAGAATGTTCGTTTCGCAGGCGATCTTAATGCACAATGAGGCCTATGTTAGCAAACGCATTATCCAACTATGAGAGAAACCTGTTGTTTTACCTCAGGGATGATTTGCTGTTTTTTATGCTCATGCTTTTGGTAGCCAAGGCTTGTGGCTCAGAGAAAGTTTTATCCATTACCCAATTTTTCCTTTCTGTTGTTCGTGCAGCGTCAAACATTGCCTTGTTTCGTGCAGGTATATGGTTGAGAATTGTACTTTTGCCAGAACAAACTTAAGAAATGAAAGGCTGAAGGTGTGTCAGATGTGTTGAGGGAATCCATATCTGCAGGTATTTCTTGGAAGGGCAGGAGACAGCACCTCTTATAATCAGCCACCATTCAGGGACAGATTCCCACCTGTGGTTGAGACCAAATAAAATAATTCCTTGGCAGCGCCTATACCTCAGGCAAACATGCAGGGTTTTACAGCGAGTGGCAATTGTTTGTACGTGATGAAATGGCCTATGTGCTAGATGTGTATGTTCTTCCCTTTGCTTTAGCACAAAGCAGTGATCCGCAGATGCAAATGATCTGTGGCATAATGCCACAGTTGAACTTTCACATCACCTCTAATGCAGTGCTTATCGATGGAGTTGGCTCACACTTGTAAGCTGTAAATTTTTGCATGATGACAAGTTAAAGCTGCAGATCTGTGCAGGCTTATCTGGTAGTAAGCCCATGGCGCACAATGAGACTAACAGCCTAATTCTATTTCAGATTGGGCTCTCATGCGGTGGTTTTTGATAGTGGAACTGAGTTCCGCTGTAGTAAAATGGCTGCTGATGGAGTGCACAGCATGCCGGCAGCAGTCATTTTGGAAGCACTGCTGCAAGAAGAAGCAGTGCTCCCTGTCTGTCTCTGAACCTGCCTGGACCCACCGGAGAAGGTAAGGGTGAGAATGGAGAAGGGAGGGGTGAAACGGGGTGGGAAGGGTAGGGGTGAGGCAAGGAGGCTGTGGGAAGGGTAGACGTGGAGGCAATGGTGTGCACTGGATCCTACCATCCTTTTTTGCCACTTCCCTGCCTTCCGCCCCCTTGGGTTTGTGCCAGCTAAAATTTAAGGATTAAAAGGGATTAAGTAAGGGGATTTAAACCCCTTTCCCCTCCAATGCCTCCTTATTCACACACACACACACACACACACACACACACACACACACACACACACACACACACACACACAGAGGATACAGCACATACCTTTTTTGGCACGCCTGACTGTACCTACGGGGGGGGGGAGGGGCAGGGAGGGTAGGACTGGGTTCTTAAAGATTGCACTACATGAGATTATGCATGTATGTGTGAACTGGTCCTGCAACAACTCTTGTACAACCAGGCACAGCTATGGAAATAAATCAGGACTCCATTATTGTTTCAGGTTCACATCTAAGTTCCAGATGTGTTTATCCGTCCCATCTCTTTGATCCACTCTCTACAGATGCTAAGTACAATGAGTAAAACGTCAAGTGTGATCAAACTCAAAACTGCCATGAGATAGACTGAATATGACAGCATGTCTGTTATCTGTTATTGACTGATTCAAGCAAAGCAAAAGCTTGATGACAGCAGCTTTGTGCCAAGGCTACAAGTGGTGACCATACATTTGAGTTTTGACCACTGCTTAGTTGGCTTTTGAGACATAAACTGTGTTTGTGCATCCTCATCAAATGCATAGATAGAAGTTGGCCCCTGCTGTTTGGCATTCCAAGAAGGAGGAGAGAGGGAACACATCTGCCGGCATTTGGAACAATCAGTTGGATACATGAGATACATTCTAAACTGCACTGCCACAGCAGAGCCACATAGTCTCTGCTGATTCTAGCACAATTTTGGAGAAGGCTGAAGGTCTCCTTTAGGGTGAAGGGAAATTTTTACCCTTACCCCATGTAATGCCTTGGCCTGCCCAATGGGGCTGCTCGGATCTGTGCCGGCTATTTAGCTAGCGCAAAACCAAGCAGCCCTGTGTAGGACATTCATGTTCAGGAGGGGAGGATATGATATGGCAGAGGCTTGCTCCACCAATCCCACCGCCTCCCAGGCCTGATCCACCCCTGTTCTGTCCTTCCCTGTCCAGAAACCCCCTTCCCCCCTTTTGATCCACCCTCCCGCCAAGCCTCTGCTGCCCAGCACAACTCTTAACTCTGCTGGCGGCCATCCCTCGGGATGCAGTGTTGCTGAAGCACAAGCCTCCCTGCCAGTGCTGCCTACTCACACGATCCCACAAACATGCCTTATGGCATGTTCACAGTGCCTAGTGCTGGTGCATGGACCACTGTGCTGGGGGATAGGTAGAATAGGATAGCGCTCTGAATGACTTACTGTAGTTAGTGTCTGTTCTCACGCCCAGGTTTCCACAGCAGCTATCGCTATGTTGTTTTTTTTAAAGCCAGTTTTCTTGGACAGTAGAGCTTCTTTCACTGTAATTTCACTGATTCTCCTTCAGCAACTCTACTACCTCATTAGATCTCCTACCATGTAGGAATTTCATGATTTTTTTTCCCTCTGTAAAATTTCACAAAAATTTGTGAAATTTTGTTATGGTGGTTGCCCCTCCCCTCTATTTTAAAAGAATATTTATGAAGCCTGACAGTTTACACTCGATCACTGGTCCAAATAACTTTCAGGGAAGTTGGAAGTGATTAAAACTTGAGCAGATGGTGATTCTTCTTAAAAAAAAATTTTTTTTCTCATTCATTTTTTGGAATGAAGAAAAATGTAAGTGATAAGATACAAGGAGAACAAAATTAATTGGTGTGTTTTGGAATTTAAAAAAGTAAGATGTAAGTTTTTCCAGTTGCTGAAGACCTATGTTGGAAGCACTTGTACCATCGTACTTGCCAGTAATGTAGCTTTTAAAGCGTAGTTGAATGTTAAGAAAATAAAAAGGGTAAACCACTGTCTTGGACAACTGTGTTCCGGTCAAATGTGTCCCAATATTGAACATTTGCATCTCTTCTTTTTGTGTCCTGGACATTAGTGTCCTAATATACTGTATGTATATTTATATTAGATGTACTTGTTTAAAATGCAAAGCTAGGGTTAGAGTTAGGGCTGGGATAAGAGGCTTAGGATATATAACATGAGAATAAGAGGCTTAAAGATATATAATATGGGAATTTGTTGCCCAGTTATAGTGGAACGCAAATGACCAGACTGAATAAAAAAAACCCAGATGCAAATGTCCAGGAATGCCAATGAATGCATTTGACCAGGACACAATTCTCCAGGATGCAAATAACTCAGTACCAGGTAAACCTATGGTACAATGGTCTTTAAACTTTTCAGCTGAAGGGCCGCATCAAATATCTGGCACAGTGTTAAGGGCCGGGGGAAAAAATTAAATATAACATTTAAATACATTAGAGATGGAACTTGAATGAATGAATCAATGAATGAATGGGCTCCAATGTCCAGGATTTCTCCAAGCACCAACACAGCCCAAGACATAAAGCACACACTTAAATGGACCCCCATTCCCCCACCCCACAAGCACAACTCTGGTTGTGTTTGGTCAACTGGGCCAGCGGCACTCAGGGGATCAGAGGCTGGCCACGGGCCAGATGGAGGTTCTCTGCGGGCCACATCTGGCCCTGGGCCTGGGTTTGAAGACTCCTGCTATAGTACAACCAATATTGATTTTATTCCAGTTTAACTATCATGACTTCACTCTAAAGGGAAGCCGCCAAGGTAAAGACATTGTTTTACGTCTGTAGTGTAGGTAAGCCCAGAATATTCAGATCCTATGTATAATTAACAGTGCAATCAACAGTCCAATGTGTGGCATAAATGTTATTTTAGAGCCAATAGCAAAAAAATAAATAAATTGTGACATCATCCTTAGTAGCACTTCCAATCTATTTCTGTCATTTCCTGTGGACAATATAGCTCTGAATCTGAACCAGAAGCCTTCCAATATCTGCAAAGTGGAGAACAGAAACCTGACCAGATGCAGGCAGTGGCAAAACTGCACCCGCTCACTGTCATTTTGTGAAAACCAGAAATGACTTGGTAGTGTATCTGTGATTAGGGAAAGCTTGTAATTTGTGTTTGCTGTAGTCAGCTCAGTGGTATTTTGGGACAAACAACCACTGTATGCTACTTATAGCCTGGAATTCTGTGGCTTTTTTTTTTTTTTAAAGTTTGCCATTCTGCTGCTGAGAAGAGATTGAGAGAGAGAGAGAGAGAGAAAGACAGATGGACACAATGCTCCCAATATAGGATTTGGAGACAGTTTTAGAAATTTGCCTAGCGTAAGCTCTCATTTCACTTGTTAATGATTTTTCAGTACTTCAGACTCTCTTCATGCTTGTGTAGTGATATCCATGTAGGTGAGGAAGACCCCATTTTAAAATCTGAAAATAGAAGATTTCATTGCCATTTCCTGACAGGAGACAGTATTATGCTAGATGGGCCATACAGCATCATGAACCTTGAATGCTCCAAATGCACCCAAAATCCAGATTATTTATCCAGCTGGCATGGAGCCTCCACATATTGATCGCTATAAACTGGCCAAATTTTAGAGAGACTCATTTGAGAAATACAATGGATGAGCGACAACAGTTTAAATCAGGGGTGTCAAATTCATTTCATAGCGGGGGCCAGAATTGGCATTCATGACAGCTTCTGGGAGCCAGAGTGCCATCATTAACAGGAAGTGACATCATTAAGCAGCTGATGGCCACAAATAAGCACTTTGTTCCCACATAGAAACTCATTAGCTACATATGACAGAAGAGAAAATGTGCAAATCTTGATCATAATTTCCAGATACAGGAGTGCGCAACTATCATGCTGGTTGCCCTTTCAGCTATGCTAGTTCTGCCGAGTTGTCACTTCACAGCTCAGTAGTTGAGAGGTGGTCTGTGATGCGACACCTTGGCATCTGCAGTAGGGCAGTTCATGTGATAATTGGCTTCGCCCAGCACCTTGGAAGCATATCCCTCTCTTGCCCCTCTTAGTTTGCCCCTTCCCCCATATAATTCATTGCCTTCTGACGTCTCCTTCCATCTCTCATTATAAGCACTGAAAATCAATGTGGTTCAATACCTTTAAAATACTGGTATGGAGGGGCTCCGTTTCTATGAATCCCATATTCGTGGATTCAGTTATCCACAAATTGGGTCTGGTCCTCCCAGCACGTACAGCCCCGCGTGTACTCCCTCTGGAGGGGAGTCGCAGCTCAGCAGAGGCTGGGAAAGTCTGTCCCTGGCCTCTGCCGGGCTCAGACTGAGCTGTATAGCTCTAATAATGCAACTTCTGGTTTCATGGAGAAACTGGAAGTGACATTTTTAATGCCTTAGAAGGCATTAGGAGGCCAGGGAAAGCCGTCCAGGGAAGCTCCCTTGCCGCTGGAGGGGTGGGCGGTTTCAGGTATCTGTGGGGATGGGTGTTTGCCTGTATCTGCAGTTTCAGGTATCTGCGGGGTGGTGGTGGTTCCAGAATGGAACCCCCGTGGATAAGGGGGCACGCCTGTACTGCTAACTAATGCATCTCTTGCTGGTGCCCACTTGGGAGGAACTCTTCCCTAAACAAAAATGGATACCAGAAGTCTGAGGAAAAGGGTTGCAGGTACCTGGAGAAGACAGTAGATCAGGAAAGGAGAGAGGGGCCATGTTCTCTGCTGGTGTTGGTGACTCTGGTGGGAGGTTTGTCAGAGTGCTGGTGGGGAGACATTTGCATGAGAGCAAGAAGCTCTTGTGAGCTATTTAAAATTACACACATCAAGCTTCGTGAAGTGCTTTGTATGTGTCTGTGCATTTTGAAGTCAGGGCTGGCTAATCCATGAGGTCAACTGAAAAGATTGCTTCAAGCAGCAGATTGGGCAAGGGCATCCATCCCTGTCAGCCAATTTGCCCTCTGCTCTTCCCACACCCTGGATTGGAAAAGGAAGAGGTGGAGAGAAGGGAAGAGGAGTTGTGGAGGGAAAGAGAGGGCTGAGCTAGAACAGAGAGTGGGAGGAACAGTGGCTGGCACACCATCAGGGAAGGGGGCAGTGTTTGGCCTCAGTTGATCTTGAGCTGTCCCTGTTTAAAGTGCTTTAAATTAGGCCTACAAGCAACAGTCCCCAGACCACTTGAATAAATCACAGATCTTCCTCTGAGCCTCCATTGTTTATCCCCACTTGACTGGGAAGCCTATCTTGGAGTCAGATTGGGGAAAAGAGGTTGTAGAAGGAAAAATGGTGGTTTAGGAGAAGGATCAGTACCCCTTCTCTCACAGCTTCTTCTTAAAGATGGGAAAAAATCTTCTTGACTCGGTCTGGTATTTGTTTCATAATTAGAATAGAAGCTTTCTTAGGTTGGGGGGGGGGGTAAAATTAACTGTCTCTCGGGTTTCCCCCTTGCTTGTAATGAATGCAGGGCATGAAAGTGGGTGTGCCCAGGGTGGAAAGTGGGGGATTATCAGATGCAGTGGCTTCGATCCCACCCTCAATCCACCTTTCCGGGTCTACTCTGACTTGTGCCAGTGATATTGCTGGCGCAGGTTCAAGTAGGCTGATTGGGGCAGCGGATTGAGGCAAGCGAACAAATTTTATCCCCTTACCTCAAGGATTGCTTCCGACTCAAAACTCCCCTGTGGGGTGCAGTCCACACCTTGTTGGTGCAGCTGCATCAGTACCAGGGAAGTTGCATGGGATTAGGCTGTGACAGATGGTTTGCCTCCTATGTTGTGTTGCACACATCTTTCCATTATTGCCTCTGGTCAGATAGGGTCTGACTATGAGTAGCCATGTATGTGCCACGTAAGAGCTCTGTGGATGTCCCACCTGTCTCTCCTCCCCCATGTGGAATTTATCTTCAAGACTGATAGACAGCCTGCTCATCAAACTCTAGTTTTTAATAACGAGCTGATCAGGATATCCTGATGACGCTTAGATGAAATACAGGCTCTTGCCATCATGATTATACTGCCAGTTCTAATATAGATTGATAAATCCAGCGCACAAGGTCTTCTGGCACAACCATATATACAATCTCGCACGCTCGAGATGTTACTGTATATATCCCAGTACTTTTATAACCCATTAAGAAGCACGTTCTGAATAATTGCAAGCTACAACCAGCTGTCAGGCTTCTTAAGGCTCTCTAAACATTTGGGTTCAGGTTTAAATAAGAACGGGGGGGGAAAAAAATCTGCTAATGCACAGCACTGCTGGTCCTCCAGAAACTTAGCAAGTATACGAATTCTTCTTGCTAGACAGGGACATAAAAACCCCAAATGGCTTCCATATGTTCCATTGTCCTATTGTTTCTTTAATTCCATCTGAAAGCACAACACTTAGCAACCTTTTTATTGATGCTAAACACATTACATCAGCCCCAGCATTGATCTGTTTTCTACTAATACAATTAAACTTGTTTCAGCATAATCTTCACAAGATAAACATCACTCTTATTATCATAAACTTTCCTGCTTGTGCCTCTAGAAAAAAATATTGTACTCATCTGATGAACACACTCTGGAAGACCAGGCTAAAACAGTGCCCCCACTGCCACTTACAGATGTCTTCCTGAGAGTTGAACATGGTTGCTATCAATGTAAATAATACTGCAAAAAGAAAAGGAGTGGGAGAGGAAATGCGTCATGCCACACTTGGATGACACACGAAATCCCGTGGTAAAAACAATACGGTATTCTCCATTCCAAGCCTGTGATGCTAGTTGCTTTGAACAAATTGGAATACATGGAAAGGGTAGGCCATGATTAGCCTTAACAGGCCCAGGCAAGGAATGAAATGTCAGTTCTCCTTCTGGTTTCCTGCCTCACGTTTTGCGGACAAGGAAGGTGGCTGGTCTGCTTCCATTTTCATTAATGTTGAAGGCTGAAAATAATAATTCATTGACCCAGCTTGCAAGCCTCAACTATATGTCAAAGTGAACCCCCTTTTCCGATAATGGTATCCTGCTCATCATTTAGATTACATATATTCAGAGTAGCTTAAATTGTACAGGAGAGTTAGTGCTCCCATGCAGCAGTGGTGTGACCTGGGATACCACCCGATGCAGCCTCAGGCCCGCCGTCTTTACACAGTTAAAAAAGCAGCAGCTTACCGTGGTCCTCAGTAACCCTTCCTTTGCAGAAGTGCAGGACTTCTGGTTTGATTTGAAAGGATCATGAGAATGAAGGAGTTCCTTTGTTTGTCCTGTCAATCAAGCTGGAAGTCTATTTTGTGAAGAAACTGCACCAGGAGCAAAGTAAGGATCTGGGTGATTTATTTTTTGCTTGCTTTTAGTCGACGGAAAATGGATCAGTGCCAGTGGCATCCATGGCAGGCCAGAGGAGGGTGGCGGTGATGGCAGAATGAAGGGCACCCCAAATCCACAGCTTCTTCCCCTGCCCCACGGCAGTCTACCAGTGATGCAACACATCTCATTTTGTCTAATGGAGGTGCCGCCCCTGCTCCCACAGCTGTCTAAAATTTTTAAAAGAATTAAAATGCATTATTTATGTCTTGTGAAAATAAGTTTTAAAAATTATTATTTATTTATGACTGTGCAGGACATGTAGGCAATTAAGGTTTTTGTTAAAAATCCTGAATTCTATTTAATGAGTACTTGTCTATACTGCATTGAGTTGGTGATCTATTTTTGTGATTCAAGTTGAGGGGACTCATCTACTTTGTGTTGGACAAAGGGAGAAACCGAGGAACATGATGATGGACTGAGGTTATATTGGCCAATGTGACATCACTTCCCTTGTTTGTTTTAAAGGCAAAACACCATTTTGGGGAGTTGGAGATGTAACTTTATTATATTTTTTTATATAGATTTCTTTGTCTGACATAGACTGCGGGGCCTATTTATCCCCTTACTTTCTAACTACTGCCTCTTCCCTGTTAAGTGTCTGAACTACTCTTGAGGATTCTCCAAGTTCCTGGTTGGGTACAAAATTCTTTAACTCTTGGTCTCTCCGATAGTTAAGCCTTATACTTCATTAGCAAGAAAAATGGAAACCTCTTATTAGCATAGGCTTTCCTGATTGGCTTTTCACAAACTTGTCTTCTGAATTGGATCTCTCATGCCGCATGGGCTGGGTGGGGTGAAATTCTTTTGACCCAATCCTGATAGGTTAGATTTTTAAAATGGGGCAAGGAAATGAGTTTTCTTCTGTTCTCTCTTTCCTTTTCCACTGTGTGTGTGTGTGTGTGTGTGTGTGTGTAAGTAATTAGGCTGACAAGTAGGAAGTGTAACATGCCAGTAGCATTTATTAGCCCCCAATGACTATTCAAGTATCAATAGTCTCCCATAAGGTCTTCCAAAATTCTCTTACACTATGACCCTGACTTTTTAAGTAGTCTTGATTTTTAAAAACTTGTATCTGTTTTCTATTGCAATCAGCAAAAGAGGCTAATGCCAAATAATTCATGATTAAGATGAATTATTACAACTATTGAAATTGGTCAGTTTCTTTATTTGCATGTTAATGACTGAAAATTTAATGACTGAAAATTTAAGACCTGTGAATACACTACTTTGAAAAACAGAATCTACTGACACCCCCACCCCCTTTAATGCCTGCTTTCAGGAACAGTATAGAAGAGTCATCTAGGATTGCCCGCTCGCCAAGCAGAAACTCACTGGGCTCCATTTTTGACTTCCAGAAGCCAACTGCATTTGACTCTTTGATGTGATCCAACCTCTTTTCCCAGACGTCAGAATTTTTTATTTCAAGAGTTGGCAATCCCAGAGTCTTGTGAATGGACAAGCTGCCAAGTTTCCTGGTGCTGTGATTTAATTTCATGTCATTTATATTCTGTCCTTCATCCAAAGAGTTCAGGGCAGCATACAGAGGCTTATGGTTATTGCACTTTATCCTCACGTCAACCCTGTGGGGCGGCCATGCTGAGAAGCAGTGATTTGCCCAGCAGGCCATCCAGTGAGCTTCATGGCTGAGTGGAGATTTGAACACCATTCAAAAACCAATATTTCGCCTGAGAACAAAAAGTTCTAAAGCAAGGGAATTGTTGGAGTCCTTGAATTGCTGCTGTTTGGTGGCTGATGAAATGCTAATATTCTAGCCATTGTGCCACACTGCCACTTGCATTCTCAGCATTACGATATTGATTGTTTTCCATAAGGTAAAGAGCTTCTGTTCCCTGAAGAAAGTGGACAGTGTTGAATATGTGTGTGTAGCTTCCCTTAGGACTGTGATGTGGAAAACGGACCTCGTAGTCTCGGATGAGCAAAAAGCTTGACTCAGGGTCCAGTCCTATCCCACTTTCCAGCACTGGTGCAGCTGCAATGCAGCCCCAAGGTAAGGGAACAAATGTTCCCATACCTTGAGGAGGCCTTTGTGACTGCCTCCCCACCACAGGATGCAGTGTACACCCCATTGGCACAGTTGCACAGGCACTGGAAAATTGGATAGGATTGGACCCTCAGTTGGGTTATCTTTTTGGCTTTAACATTTATATCCCATGCATTCCCTCTGTTAGCAAAGCACTCAAGCTGGCTAACAGGTTAAAATTTAAAAACAGCAACAACAAAACCACTGAAAATACAACTGAAAGGAGAATGGAAGCAGCATTTTTTTTTTTCCCCTGCTTGGGATTTATTTTAAAATGTTGTTTTTCTGACTTTCCTCCAAGATGCTCAGGGCAGTATAGTATTATGTCGTCTTGCCCATTTTATCCCTGAATAGCCCTGGCAGACACACTAGGCTGAGAGAGAATGTGACTTATGATCCAGTCCTATTAGACTGCTATGCTGCTATGGTGAAACACCATAGAGTGCGGTCAGGCCGCTGCTACAAGTGGCCATTACTATATGCTAGCTGTTTGTCAAGGAACCCTGGCACCGGTAAGTTAGTATGGGGATAGATAGGAGATGGACAGAATGGAGTTGGGAGGGTGAGTAACAGGAAGGTGACTGGGGTGGGAAGAGCACAGACTGAGGATAGGAAGTGGGCAGTATCAGCAGCAGTGCCGCTGCCGATATTCAATCCACCTTCCTGTATCCACTCAGACTTGCTTAACATAAGAACACAAGAAGAGCCCTGCTGGATCAGGCCAAAGGCCCATCTAGTACAGCTTCCTGTATCTCACAGTGACTCACCAAATGCCCCAGGTAGCACACAAGACAACAGACACAATCTGCATCCCAGTGCCCTCCCCTGCATCCGGCAATCAGAGGCAGCCCTGCCTCTAAAACCAGGAGCTTGCACATACCTACTATGACTTGTAATCCATAATGAACTTTTCCTCCAGAAATTTGTCCAATCCCCTCTTAAAGACATCCAGGCAAGATGCCATCACTACTTCCTGTGGCAAGGAGTTCCACAAACTAATTACATGCTGGGTAAAGAAATATCTTCTTCTCCTGT
Organism: Tiliqua scincoides; assembly: GCF_035046505.1. Classification (NCBI taxonomy): domain Eukaryota; kingdom Metazoa; phylum Chordata; class Lepidosauria; order Squamata; family Scincidae; genus Tiliqua; species Tiliqua scincoides. The sequence continues at coordinate 91,239,722 of NC_089822.1, read as the reverse complement.
CCTGACTCTCCCAACACTCAACTTTTGTGGATGTCCCCGGTTCTGGTGTTATGTGAGAGGGAAAAGAGCGTCTCTCTATCCACTCTGTCCATCCCCTGCATGATTTTGTGTGTCTCAATCGTGTCCCCCCTCAGGCGCCTCTTTTCTAGACTGAAGAGGCCCAAACGCTGTAGCCTTTCCTCATAAGAAAGGTGCCCCAGCCCCGTAATCATCTTAGTCGCTCTCTTTTGCACCTTTTCCATCTCCACTATATCCTTTTTGAGATGTGGCGACCAGAACTGGACACAATACTCCAGCTGTGGCCTTACCATCAATTTGTACAACAGCATTACAATATTAGCTGTCTTATTCTCAATGCCTTTCCTAATGATCCCAAGCATGGAATTAGCCCTCTTCACTGCTGCCGCACATTGGGTCGACACTTTCATCGAGCTGTCCACAAGGACCCCAAGATCTCTCTCCTGATCTGTCTCAGACAGCTCAGAACCCGTTAGCCTATTATGTGAAGGTTTGATTCTTTGCCCCATTGTGCATGACTTTACAAGACCCCAGATCTGCCCCTCCTGGCAGGATGTTGCGTGCACTCCAATTGTGGGGCTGCATCGATGGAGGTGGGGTGGGCAGTTTAGTTAGGATTGGGGTGCCCATCATCCAGTGAGCATCATGGTTAGTAGTGATTTAAATGTTCCCCCCACCACCTGTATAAAACCAATGCTTCAGTTACTCCTCCACAATATGGTCATTCCAGATGGCTGGACTTTTATATCTAGCTTTTTGAAATGTGCAAGTTTTATAAAGCAGAGGGCCCATCTTAACAGGGCTTTGCAACACTGTTAAGACATGTACAACAGTGTACCTGCCTTTACAGTGTTCCAAAGAGTGCAGTGCCAGTGGCCATTTCAGGGACACCACTGCAAATGGCCCTGGCTGCCTCAGTACACAGCTGCAGAGGGTGACCAGTGCTGAACTGGGTAAGCCATTGCAAGAGGCAGGTTGGGGAGGAATTGGGGTGTTTCTGGGTAGGGAGGGGGGAAGGTGGAACCGGGATGGGAGGGAGTGGTTCTCATTGGCCATAACTCGCTCTGGATCCTAGCCCCATTTCCTCTCCCCTTCACTCTCCCTTACTCTTCTTGGACCTATGCCAGCAAAGTGGCCTCCCCCTGGCTTGCATCTGAGGAGTAGTGGAAGTTTACCCCAAGGTTAGGGAACAAAATTTTCTGCACTGTCCCGTTCCCCCCCCACAAGTTGTAGCATGTGCTGCATTGGTGCAAGTGCATTAGCCGAGGGAGACTGCGTTCAAATTGGGCTGATCCTGTTTTAATAATATTGTAAGAAATTGGAATATCTGGCATTGTATGCATTGAAAAATACGTTCTGCAACTGAACAATGAACACTTTCCACTTTCAAAGCAAAACCTAGTTCTGCCCTATGGTATCTACAAGCAGCAACCATAAAAAGAAATAGAAACCGTGATCACCATTTGCAGTACCCCTGCTGGAGCCCACCCTTGGTTCTACCCAGCATTTTTGAAATCAGAAGTTGGCAACTAGAAGCCGGTTTCTGATTAAGTCCTCGGCCCCTATATGGATCTCTTCCTCAGAATATTGCTCTTGACCTGCTTGTCACAAGACTGCCGCAGACATTTTCCATTTGTACTTGCAACACGGATTGCTTTGAAAACTGAAATCCGATAAACATTTGGAATGGGAAAAAAAATAAGAAGAAAGCTGTTTGTACTATGTGGTTCTGGAAAGGCCCTTTGCAGACACTGCCTCAGGATCTTCACATCTTTTACTCGCCCTTGTAAAAACACTATTGAAATAGTTTTGGAGTTGAAGCTCCTATTAGGCCATGATGATCAACGCACAGATGTGTAAACAAATATTTCACAAGGCCTCCGCAACTTCCCCTCCTACTCAGATCAGTCAAAATAAATGCTGTCATAGGGAAGGCTTAAGACTTGTACGCTTGCTCACCAAAATACACAAATGTTGCTTTATTTCGAGGGTGATATCCAGATGATGCAAACGCTTTGTTTGTGTGAAGGTGTAGGTGGGTGTCACAATGCCGTTGGTGGCCCTGGCATTCTCACGGTGGTGGCAAAACTAAATCTGTTCTCTAACAGAAGCGACAATGGACCAAACCAGACTGAGGACCAGAAAACACCAACAGAGAGTCAGTGGTAAAACATTTTCTGGGCTGTGTTGGGAAGGGTTGCTTATTTTAATATTCCCTTACAAAACACAACCCCCTTATATAGAAAACTAGCATGCCAGGGAAAGGTTAGACTAGAACCCTTGACCCTAATAGCTAATATTTCTATGTGTACTGTCCCCCTCCCCATACTGGGAGCATATCTACCGAGTTGATGTTCTGACATGCTGCAGCCTAAAATTTACACAAATTATCAGGAGACAACCTCAGGGACTTAATGACAGGTCATGTACAAATAATTATAATGAAATCTTGTTGCTTTTCCAAAAGAACAAGGAAATAAATAGCATTTATTTATTAACTGGAGTGCTCTTGGGCAGAGAAGTAGCAGAGGGAAGGATGCTAACTGCTTTCCCCTGCTGCTTTTGTGCTCCAAATTCCCTCCCCCCCCCATGGCTTTTTCCCAGCAACTAGTAGTAGTTGGCAACATTCAGTCTCGAAAGACTATGGTATAAGCCTACAGCACCCGGTATTCCCAGGCGGTCTCCCATCCAAGTACTAACCAGGCCTGACCCTGCTTAGCTTTCAAGATCAGATGAGATCAGGCATGTGCAGGGTAACAGTTGCTGGGAACAGCAGCTGAAAGCACAGGAAGACATTAAGATTGCCAGTCCTCCAGAATTGGCAGGGAATCTCCAGGAATCAGCATCAATCTGCAGGTAACAACTGAAAGCAATCCTGGAGATTTTCACAGGAATTCCAGGTTGGGAGGAGGGGGGCATCTCCAGGAACAGCTTCAGCCAAAGTTGGCAACCCCTTGTAGATGTGTGATTTAAACTTGGTGAGGAAGAAAGCTGCTTGGAGAGGATTTGCCTGCAGTGGAGCATGGGGAGCGGAGATATTTCCCTTTAGGCAAGATAAGCGAAAGTATGCTTTTTGCAACATAAAAGACGAAAAACTTATTGCTGTAATAGAAACAGGTGTTTTATGCATCCAGCATCCCTTCATTGAATTGTAGGAAATCTTTGGGGAGCTTTGCAGTCCATATCCTTGTGATTAGTGGTAGCAAAGCCTTATGGTGGAAGAGGGTGTCCTTTCTGCCTGGAAGGCTCTGCTACACAAGACCTTAAGTGAGAGAGAGGGTTTGTTCTGCTATGCACAGACCTAAACATGTGTTTTGCGAAAGAGAAACCGTTCCGGCTGTTGAGCAGTGATTCATTCCTTGTCATAGACTTGGTTGAGATGTTTGCTTAGTATTCTCAACAAATATGATCATCATTCTTCTCATCTTCTGTAGTGGGGAGGGTGGTGAAAACAGCAGGGGAGGGCACTTTTCAAAAGAGAAACCACACAAGCAAAAGTTAAGAAGCCGCTTTTCTTTTGCACTAGTATGTATGTACACACAGACACAAGACACGCACAGAGAGAGAGAGAGAGAGCATAAGACTACAGGCAACACATAGTTACACCCAGAGTATGTTCAGTTCAAAATTCCAATTCAGAATTGGGAGAAGAGAATAAGGGAGCTCTCAGGAATGTAGTAACCAGAAATGATTTGGCTGCCCGGCGCAGTGATGGATTTCAGCAATGGTGGATTTTTCCCCTTGTTTGCATAAGGCTTTCATTCCAGGCAGCACCCATTCTCCATTGCACCTTGTGCAACAAGGTGGCACAGCAATCTGGGCAGTGGTATTAAGTTCCTAACGGGCACCAGCATTTCATTGGACGTTCTGTTCTTCTGACTCACGTTTGGGTTTTGAAGTATTTTTAAACTTTTTTTTTTAATCCTTTGATGAATCAGCTCTTGTATGAATCTCTTCCCTAATACAAGCCTTTTTGTGGCTAGGAATTAGTGTTTTCTTTTGCTGCTTTCTGTTTTCTGTGGAAATCTGTGTGCTGGACCCACATCAAAATGAGTGAGCTGGCCGACTGTTCAACCAGTTAGCAACAGATAAATGCTTGCTGGAGTTTAGGCCATCAGAGTGAATGTGCATGTTAAACACAGCAACAAACTTTGAAAAAGCAACAAATGGAGACTTAATTCATGATTCTGGATGAACTCAGCAAAGTCCAGCAGACTGTCAGGAGATGTGCTAACGACTGCTGGCTCCGGTTCTGTTCCCAGATACAGATAGCAACTGACACAGGCAACACCAAGGGGATGTATGATGGTATACATCATAGGTCCCTAGGTCCAACAGAAGAAAATTGCCCCTCTGAAGTCTGCCGCAGGTGAGGTCATCCAGGATCAGGCGCAGCAGATGGAACACTGGGTGCAGCACTACTCTGAGCTATATTCCAGAGAAAATGTAGTCACCGAAGAAGCGTTGAACAACATTGAGTGCCTGTCTGTGCTGGAGGAGCTTGACAGTGAACCAACCCTGGAAGAACTTCACGTGGCCCTGGACTCCCTTGCCTTTGGCAAGGCACCTGGGAAAGACAGCATCCCTGCTGAAGTCCTAAAGTGCTGCAAAGAGATCATCGTCACTGAGCTGCATGAAATCCCCTGTCTCTGCTGGAGAGAAGGTGGAGTACCTCAGGACATGAGGGATGCAAACATCATCACGCTGTACAAGAACAAAGGCGACAGGGGTGACTGCAACAACTACCGAGGCATCTCTCTCCTTAGCGTTGTAGGAAAGTTGTTTGCCCGAGTTGCACTAAAGAGGCTTCAGGTACTTGCAGAGAGCGTCTATCCAGAATCACAGTGTGGATTCTGAGCCAACAGGTCCACCACTGATATGGTATTCTCCCTTAGGCAGCTGCAGGAGAAATGCAGGGAACAACGACAGCCACTCACGAAGGCTTTCGACCTGGTCAGCAGGGACGGCCTCTTCAAGATTCTCCCCAGGATCGGATGTCCACCCAGGCTCCTCAGCATCATCAGGTCTTTCCACAAGGACATGAAGGGTACTGTTGTCTTTGATGGCTCCACATCAGACCCCTTTGACATCCGAAGCGGCGTGAAGCAGGGCTGTGTTCTTGCACCAACCTTGTTTGGGATTTTCTTTGCTGTCCTGCTGAAGCAGGCCTTTGGAACTGCAACAGAAGGCATCTATCTCCGGACCAGATCAGACGGAAAGCTCTTCAACCTCTCCAGACTGAGAGCAAAGTCCAAAGTCCAGCTGAAATGTCTGCGTGACTTCCTCTTTGCCGACAATGCAGCTGTCACTACCCACTCTGCCAAAGATCTCCAGCAGCTCATGATTCGTTTAGCAAGGCCTGCCAAGATTTTGGACTGATGATCAGCCTTAAGAAAACACAGGTCATGGTTCAGGATGTGGACTCACCTCCTTGCATTACAATCTCTGCGTATGGATTGGAGGTTGTTCATGACTTTGTGTACCTTGGCTCAACGATCTCCGACACTCTTTCTCTCAATACCAAACTAAACAGACGCATTGGTAAAGCAGCTACCATGTTTTCCAGACTCACAAAGAGAGTCTGGTCCAAGAAGAAGCTGACGGAGCATACCAAGATCCAGGTCTACAGAGCTTGCATCCTGAGTACACTTCTGTACTGCAGCGAGTCATGGACTCTTTGCTCACAACAGAAGAGGAAACTGAACGCTTTCCACATGCACTGCCTCCGACGCATCTTCAGCATCAACTGGCAAGACAAAGTTCCAAACAACACAGTCCTGGAATGAGCTGGAATCCCTAGCATGTATGCACTGCTGAAACAGAGATGCCTGTGTTGGCTCGGTCATGTTGTGAGAATGGATGATGGCCGGATCCCAATGGATCCCCTCTATGGAGAACTCGTGTAGGGAAAGCGCCCTACAGGTAGACCACAGCTGCAATACAAGGTCATCTGCAAGAGGGTTCTGAAGGCCTTAGGAATGGACCTCAACAGGTAGGAAACCCTGGCCTCTGAGCGGCCCGCTTGGAGGCAGTGCAGCATGGCCTTTCCCAGTTTGAAGAGACACTTGGCCAACAGACTGAGGCAAAGAAGGAAGGCCCATAGCCAGGGAGACAGACCAGGGACAGACTGCACTTGCTCCCGGTGTGGAAGGGATTGTCACTCCCAAATCGGCCTTTTCAGCCACACTAGACACTGTGCCAGAACCACCATTCAGAGCGCGATACCAGAGTTTTTTGAGACTGAGGGTTGTCAACAACCAAACTTTGAAAAAGCAACAAATGGAGACTTAATTCATGATTCTTTCCACACTGTTGCTGTGGTACCACACAACACTCAACAAAGCACTATGTTCCTTGTTTCAATTCTGCAAAGAGCACGAGTAGCCATTGCATGGCTGCACTCACAGAACTGATCATCGGCAAAAATGTACATTCCGCATGTTCTCCGTAGAGCCATGAGGACTAGAGACTCCATTAAGTCTCTATTAAAAAGCCATTAAGGCTTATGGAGATTCTGTTAATTTCTCTTTTTCCAAAGTACTGAATGTAGCTCCCTTTGTACTGAATAGGAAGGCTAAAGCTTCTTTATGAGGGACAGCACATGGCAGTTAAGGATCTGGACCCTGTGCTGCCCTGGGGCACAGGACCACAACATGTCACCCCCCCCCCGCATCATATAGCCCCCTCAGGGGATACTCACCCAGCTGCATGGAGCCTTGCGCAAAGCTCCCAGATGCTCTGAAAGCCTTCTGAGGCTTCTGTAGCGCCATTAACAATACTTCTGGTTTTCCAACACAAATTGGAAATACTGTTTAAGAACACTCTGGAGGCCCCAGAAGGCTTTTGGAGTGCCTGGGAGTGTCGTGTGGGGCTTGGCCAGCCTGTGGAACAGCTCTGAAGGGCAGGCCGAGGCGGTGTGGTGAGCATGGTGGTGCTGTGCACACAAGGCCTAGAGGTGTGACACCTGAGGCCTTTCCCCCCCCCCCGACCGCCCCCAGGACTGTCCATGGCACACGGCTATCATTTTTAGTTTCTCCTTTTGCTTGTCATTTTCCACAGAAGCTAGGGGATGAGAACAATCCCCTCTTAGCTGGGTAACGTCATGAGAAAGGGACTATCGCAGGGTCAGTGATGATAGTCACTCTGGAGCAGAGGGCAGTGCTGCTAATGTCCCAGCGTGGAGGTGGGAGGAGCAAATTCATGTTGCTATGGTGGGAGCAGGCTCCTTTGTGTAGCTCCTGAGGCTGTGTTGCATTGCGGCACAAAGTTGGGTGCAGAGTTCTTCCTCCTGCTTTTTGCCTCAGTGACTGAACATGTGAGTGAAAAATCATGGAGAGAATGGGATGCAGGAATGTGTGCAAGTGGAAGAAAGAAGGGGGGGTGGCCAGATTGCTTTTCCCACCTGCCTGCCCTGCACTGTCTTATGCAGTCTCGCTTTCTGTTCAGAAGATGGTCAGTAGATGGCTACACCTCTTTCCCCTGCTTCCTCCTTGCCTCCCCTCCTTTCCCCTCTCTCTCTGTTTCATCTTTATTTTGACTTTTCAATGTGGTTTTCTCTTAGGTCACTGGCCAAAGATTGCAACCTTAAACTTTCAGTTTCCCTTCTGCTGTGCTGTTTTTGTAAATCTGTCCATCCTCTCTTAATTTAATCTTTCACACCCGTTAACTCTTCTTTTAACCCGTCTCCTTTTTGTAATGTCTTGTTTCTCATTCTTTTGCTGTCCCCCTGTCACAATGTAGAGGATCTACCTCTGACTCTGGAAGTTGGTCATTTTGAGTTCAGTTGGACATTAGACATGCATAGGATTTCTGCTCTAAGTTTATTTTTCTGTGCCATATCAGCCCCCCTCTAACTTCTTTGCCTCACCTTTGATGAGGTTACCTCTCAGAATTATGCTGCCACTGTAATGTTTTCCGTCTCACAGAATAAGCAAATAAGCCTGAATGCTGCTTCTGAGATTTTCTGTACTGTAGTTGCTAAATATTGAAACAAAGGAACTCTGCACATACTTAGGAAACAATCACCCCACAATAACAACAACACAAACCAAGGATAATGGGAACCCAGTTGAAAGTTTCAATCTGGGTCATAAGCTAACCCTGTGTAAGGTAATAAATTTTAAAGCTGATTTATTTATTTATTTATTTACAGATTGTGTTAGTGGGGGTATGTCTATGTAGATGAGGACATACTCTTAGTTGTGGTCAGTGGTTCTTATATATTTTAGCACTGGGACCCACCTTTTAGAATGACAATCTGTCAGGTCCTACTGGAAATGATGTCATTCACCTGGAAGTGATGTCATGGCCCGAAGTATAATCATCAAGCAGGAAAATTTTTAACGCTCCCATATTTGACAAAATCAGATCAAATTCAGTAATTAAGTAAATTTAAAGTTTGCGATAAGTACAAGTTAAAAAAAAATTAAAATAAAGAAGAATCCTCCTAGCCCTCCAAAGCAGTTGCTGATCTGTTAAAAAAAAAAATTCTCCAAAGATCCCAAGGGCTGCAATCCTATCCACACTTACCTTGGAATAAGCCCCATTGACTATTATTGTTAAAAGCACACGCAGAGTAGTCTTTTCTAAGTACAGATCTGTGACATTTCTCCAGATGGAGTCACATACCATGATAGCATCAAGTCTACCATATTAAAAATAAAATACACTTTGGAATGAATGGGGACCCACCTGAAATTGACCCACCTCATGACCCACCTAGTGGGTCTTGACCAACAGTTTGAGCATTGCTGGTTATGGGGCATCTTGGAGTGCTCCTGCACTTCAAGTGCACCATTACGCCACTGGCTCTGATCCATGCTTAAAAGAAAACAGGGAATTTTATTTCTGTAAGCTTGGTCATGGTGCATTACCAGCAGCAACATTATAATCCTGACTTAATCGCTCAAACAATGCGAAATGCCTAGTGGCAGTGTAGGGGATAAGGAACTAGAGTAGCTTGGAACACGTAGACAAACATACACAAAGGAGTGGCACAAACAGTGGAGGTGTATGTAGAAAAGGCTACTTTGCACGCACATGTGCACAAAATGGCGTGATTTCAGCAGGTAACCCCATAGGCTGGCTCTTTGCGGAAGTGTATTAAAAAGAGAACAAATACTGAGCAGCAAAACTGGATGGTAGGAACAGAAGCTGTTGGCTTGGTGGCACCATCAGGCCCTGGAGCTGGGAACTGGTCTCGCATCAATTCTCTTATTATGCTGCTCTATTCAAGACGTGGTCTAAACATGCAACCGGCTATTAGAACACTGAGGAATTTGGGGTAGGGTCATTTATTAGTAGGAGCATTAAGGGATGTGAGCCCCCTGCTGGCAGTACAATGTGCCTTGTCGATTGTCAAAAGACTGATGGTGTTTCTTGACAATTTTAGTAACTTGCCAGTGTGCCATGAGATGAAAAAGGCTGAAAATCACTGTTATAGATATACCTGTGGACATCTGAATGGTATGAAGGCAGCTTGTATTAAATATTAGGGTGTTGCAAACCCCACTTCTAATGAGTTGTGGAACCTGAAGAAATGCTCTACAGATAAATATTCTTAGTAGTAACTTGTGGAAAGATTACGTGGGGGGAGGGGGCTTATTTTTGCAGGACTGGCCAAAGCTGTCCTGGATTATTTCAGATGGAATAAACTCCATGAAACATAGTGGGATGTGATCCAGGTATATATACATAAAATTGAGCTGTGTCAGGACAGGAAAGTGAACCTAAATGGTAGCTTTTGAGATCTGAAACAGAGCCTCATGGATAAGGTTAAAGAGCCTGTGTTTGATTATACAGGATTGCGTGAAAAGTGTGTTTAACATCTTAAATCTTCAACCCAGGCCAATTGTACTGGGTAAGACAGGGTGCCACAAAAAGGAGGGATACAGACCAAACTTGGCACAGAGTCCAGGTCACACAAAAATGTGTTCATTCCACATCTAAGTCCTAGTGTGTGTTATATTACACAGTTCTTTGGAGGAGTATCTGCTGCCAGTTTGACTGCATGAAAAAGAAATCAGCATTCTGTGAGCACTGAATTGTCACAATCAAATTCAAGATGAGTTTGACTTCTCTGAATCTAAGGTAATACTGCCTGTTTCTTTTCTATTTTTCATGAAGTTACATTGGGCAGCAAATATTCCCTTGGCAAAGGGCTCGGCAGACTGAACTGTGTTGGGTCTTTGATTAATCCATTGAGTCAATACATTTCCTGTGTACCTTTATGGACTATTTTGCGTTAAAACAATGATGATCAGCTTACAAACATGTGGGTCCATTCTTACAATCTTGAAAGGTCCAGCTTGAAATGAGATGCAAAAGAAGTGAGGTCTCTGTCATTTTGAACAGGGAGAAGGATATGCAAGGTGATGCTTCCAACCTGGAAATCCTCTGTGAAATTAGATGATGCCTCTGGGGGGAACCAGGAGAATCCACTAGGAGTGTTTGTTAACTTCCTACACTTGTACCTGCAACCAGTTCCCCAAAACGTTTTAATCCCCCAAAGGTATTCCAAATGGGCACATTGTTATTATTAAAATAATATTATTAAGAAAATTTATATACTGCTTTTCAGTTAAAAAAAGTTCAAGAAGTGGTTTTGCAGAGACAGCCAAATAATTAAATTGCTCCCTGTCCGGAAAGGGCTCACTCTCTAAAAAGATGCAGAACACTAGCAACAGCCAAGTTAGAAAGACTCTGTACTGGGCTGAAGGAGAACAGTTACTCTCTCCCACTACATCTAAGAGGAGTACCACTTGAAAAAGGGCCTCTTTGGCAAGTTAGAAGGATAATTAGTCATGAACATTTTCCAAGTTCTTTAGGAAGTGGCCACAGTTCTCAAACAAAACCCAGACATATCTGATTATCAGTGATGTGTTGTACGACAAAGCATTGAAGAGTAGAAGAGTAGAAGCACTGAAGAGGGTTAATTCGACAGGCATTTTAATGTAATAGATTAAAAATAGATGCATTTTTAGTACATCCAAAATCGCTCAGAATTCAACCATCCAAGAAATGAAGCGCTTCAGAATTTGGCTACAAATCAGACCAGCTTTGCCTAGGATGGTAAAACTGGCAAGGCCCAAACAAGCTTTACATAGTTTCCAAAGTCCTTTGTCTGAGATCATTTCCAAAATAGAGGCTGCCACATGTTCCTTGGGCTTAGAGCGTCCAGTCCAGAAATGTGTTCTCAAACTGCATTCAGAAAAGCACCATGAAAGGAAGCGATCTGAAAGCTGAGGGCTTCCTGTCCTGCGCCAACTCATTTTAAGCCTAGGACAGTCATGATTTGAGAAGATAACAGAGTGTCTGTGTTAGGCACCAATGATGTCTTCAGAGCTTGGGAAAAGCCAAAAAAATGTTTCCTATTCTGTATTCCAACCCCTGTGCCTGGGCCATCATTAAGCTGTTTCTGCCCAATGTTGCATATATGCAACAGGGACCAAATGTGTACACCTGTGGGCCAGGCAAAAATGGGTTAACTATGCAGAAAGAAATGGGGAGAGAGGAGAAACTGTCATCATGGCTATTAACAATGAACACAGTCAGGTACTGTAAGATGCACACTTGCCCTGGTTAATTAGGCTGCTTTGTCCTAGGAGCTTGGGGGACTGGGATTATTCTTCTTAACTGCATAAATCTTTGTAAAATTCTGATATAATAAATAAATAAATAAATAAATAAATAAATAAATAAATAAAGGTATTTATATACCACCTTTCTTGGTTGTCAGATTTCTCCTCAGACTTTAATTCAAGGCTGTTTACATAGGCAGGCAATACGAAATCCCTATAGGGATTTTTACAATTGAAGAAGGTTCTGGCTTTCAAGAACCACAACATTTCAGATGGATCTTTTTTTATGATCTGGTATCACATTCTGGCCTCCATTTTCCTCCCACACAGCGGCCAAAGAGCAGGTGGAATAACTCAGCATAACTCGGCTAGGCTTGTCAGCTGCTTCAGGGTCTCGCTGTTCACAGTGCCGGTGGCCTTGAACTGGCGACCGTCGGATGTTATCTTCAGGCAAACAGAGGCTCTACCCTCTAGACCAGACCTCCTGCCCTGATATAGAATGTTGCAAAGGCAAGTTGGCCCCAAATCAACTTAGTTACAGGCCTTTGTTTTTTTCTTCTTCCCATTACATTCTGTCCAAGCTAATGGGCAGAACATGCTGGGATCTCCATGCTGGGAGCTTTGTTCACCGCACCGGGGCAGTCCCAAGTTGCTGCCTGAATCTGCACAGATCTGCCGACCTGCCAGTAATTAACCCACCAGTAATTTACCCTCTTGCAACACTGCTGTCACCCACCACTGTCTCCTCACTTGCCCCGCTGTTTAAGAAAGCAGCTGGACAGAGGATGGGAGTGAATCACAGCACAGCAACTTGAAAGCCCCTTCCTTCTTACTTTACACCTGTTTGTTTCCTCTTCCCATTACATATTGTCCAAGCAAATGGGCAGAACATGCTGGGATATCTATGCTGGGAGCTGGTTGGCAAGAAGGGGCAGTCCTGCTTTGATAGTTCATGGATGCAGTGGTCTTCTTTCTGCAGCACTGCCTCTGAAATTACTTGCAGCAGCAACATGGAGGTAAAGTTGGGTAGCTGTGACTCTGATCCTCCTCCTCCCTGTGTTCTCAGTGAGCAAGAAGAGGATCAGAGCATTGACTGAAGTGGCTGGGAAGGTGGTGGGCCAGAGGGGTGACATGCTGATGTAAGGGCAGGGGTATCCTCATCAGTTGTCTACCTCCTTTAGCCAGCTCAGTGAGCTTCATGGCTACACTGGCCTATTGCCTAAACACTAGATGGTGGTCATCATAGCTTGTGATTTCCATGTCTGTTATCACTGATGATGTCATTTCTGGGGGTGCAGTTTAACTGTTTGTCACCCAGTCTGCTCAGATTCTTATGCTGCAGGCCAAATACGTTGACCATGCTGATGTAAGACGCGATGAAGACTTGTTCTCACTTCCCTCTCCGTGAAAAAATTAGCAATTAGGTTGATTCACGTGATCAACAGTTGGCTCTGAGCAATCATTGAGTTCAGGGACTTTACAGCTGCCGTCTTGATGAAGAAATGATCGTAGTTCAACTTGAAATTGAATCAGTGTTCAGTCCTTTCTCATACAGTGAAAATGCATGTGGGAGGATCATGACAGCAGACCTTGTTCTATAAGGTGTCACTGGAGTGCAGAGTCCCTACACACTTACAGTTTGTACCTGCTTAAGCTCATCCATGCAATTGGGAATACTGTTTGTTTTCCAGGCTTCCTGACTGCATGTACAAAACTATGAGCATACAGTTTGCACATGTGTAGGGGCAGTGAATACACATACACCAGGACATGCTGTTGTGCCAAAGGCATTTGTGGCACGTGATAGTGGTCTATATGGTTTGACCTAACTTATTGCACTCTGAAAATGTGGCCAGATGTTGAAGCTGTCAGATGACCATCCTGTGGTCAGTTATAATGCACACTGAGCGCACCATGTGTCAAGGGAGCATTGAGGTTTCTGTGAACTGGCTCTCCATGGAGTTATTCCCAAAACATTCTAATGAGATCCTGCTTGTCTATGCTGCAAGGAAAAGCCTTTGAGCTCGAAATATCCCCAAGCCAAGCTGTTTAATGAGATGCAGAGGGCTGCCCTGATTCAGACAGGCTCGAAATACTCACCGTGGCTTTTCTTGTGGTCTTACTCGTTTGGTCCATTTTTACTCCTTCTCTAAAACCAGGAAGTGCAGAGGCGGGCAAAAATGAAGCATTCGTAAAATGTCAACCAAATGACTTGTTTCCCCTTTTTCAAACCAACATGCGTGTGCTGTGTTTCCCAGTTTAGACTTTAAAACAAAAACAAAACCCTCCAGACTCTTCATCGTGGATAATTGAGCCCAAATTGGGTGGTTAAGTCGAACTCATTGGGGAAAGTTTAGATTGTAAAATAATAATAGGTTAGTCAGCCCTGGCCAGCGAAAAGGCCATTTGAACATGCTGTCAGGAGCATAGCAAGACCTAAAATTAATTCTTCTGCAGACAAATGTACCAATTGGCTCAGCTATGCAGGATAAAGAGGAAAAAAAAAATCTGGTCTTCCTCATTGCTGAGAGAAATTTCAAACAGTTAGTAGTAATATTGGTTCTATTCATGACCACAGTCATGCTGAAGGAAGTTGGTGGAACTGTTATTCAGCAAATGTGCCAAATCCCTCACCATCTTCGCATTCTTTCTTATTTTTAAACAAAGAAAAGCTTTTGTAACCCTTGTGGATGCTCATGAAATCAGATATAAATAAAATGGTCAGCATCCAGCAGAGCCCACATGCACTAACTAAGAAGCATGCTAGATGGGAGAGCTGAGAGAAGGCCTAATCTAGTCCCCTTCTTTCCCAGCAGATGACAGACATTAGGAGTTCAAAATTGTGGCCTCTGCAGTGAAGACGAGGAATCTGTGCACATCTTTCTGTGCAGATCCAGGTGCAATTACCAAGCAGAAGCCACCTGTTAGTCTATACCAGGGGTCTCTAAATTTTTCGGCCGAAGGGCCACATAAAATATCTGGCACAGTGTTGAGGGCCGGAAAAAAAATTAAATATAAAATTTAAATAAATACATTAGATATGGAACTTAGATGAATGAATGAATGAAAGGGCTCAAATGCCCAGGATTTCTCCAAGCACCAACACAGCTCGAAAGTGTAATCACACACTTAAGTAGACCCCCATTTCCCAATCCCACAAGCACAACTCTGGTTGTGCTTGGTCAACTGGGCAAGAGGCTCTCAGGGGATCAGAGGCTGGCCACGAACCAGATAGAGGCTCTCCATGGGCCGCATCTGGCCCTCGGGCCAGGGTTTGGAGACCCCTGGTCTATACGTACGACTCCTGGTGGGTTCAGGTGGGTTTAAAGTAGCAATATTTTTATCTGAAAATTGTCGGAATAATTTTGGTATTTATGTTTGCTGGCAAGAAGCATTGAATCTTAAGAAGAAATTGGGGTGATCTTTCTGGAAAGGACCATTTCCTAACCAAACTTTCTCTTCCTCCTGTTTAGTATGAGCTCAGCCTATTATCTTTGTGTGCTTTTGTTAAGTTTTGTTAAAAAGCAAGAAAAAAAATTCCATTTTTTCCAGCAGTCTCACGTTACATATTCTTAATTTCCTGAACTCTTTACCATACACCTGGGTTTGGACTTCCGTAACTGTTTGGCAAATTTCCCTTAGGAAATTAAAGAGAATGGCGCAAGTTCAGTTATTGAGGCCTTCGCTAATAGGGTTGTACCAATCACAACAGATGCATCACCCTTTGTATGCATCGCATCAGGATGGCAGTGTGCATCTGTTGCACCGTATTTGCAGACAGGTCTCTCTCCTTTTTGGGGCCTGTGTTTTGTTTACCTGACAGTAGATACGCGCCTGTAATGGACTCTGATCAGCTAAGAAATATGTATTGTAGGAACGATGCGATCGTATCAGAGAAAGAAGGAAATGTTTTGGCTGGAATCCAACAAGCCACATATGCAGCTGGTCCTGATGTTAATTACAGAAAGAATGGCACCACCAGCAGAAACCGTTCCTTCATCAACCATGTGGAAGCCCAAGAGGTAGTGATGGAACTCAGCTGCTGGATCTTAGTCCCCCAATTCTGGGAAACAAGAGTGTATTTCTTTTGAATGATTGGAGTGAGATCGTTCTGTGTGTAAGAAATGCAAGGATGAAATGTGTGTAAGAAATGCAAGGATGGTTCATTTTAGTGTTAAAACACCTATGTGTAAGTACAATCGCATCTTCCATGTGATTGACCTATGCAAATCCAAGTATACTCCAGTGATGTATGGTGAGGTACAGACCCAGGGCAGCAATACACATTTACTATCTCCCCTCCCTCCTCCTTAATCTCAGTCTCTGAAACACACACTCTCTCTCTCTCTCCTTCTGGAAGAAAAAAAATTCACCTCTTCTTCCCCCACTTGGAGCTAGGGAGAGCACAGCAAAGCACTTCTGAAGAACTGAAAAGCTGTCTCTCCAGGTGCTAGACAGAGCGGTTGTTTGCACAGTCTTCCTGCTTTTTCATGGCTTTTTTTTAAACAGAAGAGAAGCAACTCTTCCTGCTGCCTCCCCAGAGCTAACTGATGCAGGCCAGGGCCTAGGAGAGGGGGGTAAAGGGGGTAATTTGTACCCAGGTCCAGGGTCAGAAAGGAGGCCCAGGAGCCAAAGGAGGAGGCCCAGAAATTTCCTGAGATCTTGCATTTTCCCATCTCACCCAAACTCACTGCCCACTTGGGATGCTGAGGGTATTACCTTGGGCACATGGCAGCTACTATTGCCAGAAGCCATACATGCCAGGCCCAGGAATGCATACACTCCAAACCATGTCACATCTGGGCGGAGACTGACTTGCTACAGTACCTCTTTAGCTAGTGGATCTACTAACCATGAAGGAGTGTAAAGGGGGCTGGCGGGGGCCGGAGAGAGTGTGAGGGGAGGTGTGCTGGGGGGGCGGGCTGGAGGCGTGGGGAGGGAGGGAGGCGGGTCCATGGAGCTCTGCTTCGCAGGATCCAAGGCAATCGTGTAGGGCTGCGTGTCCTACATGAGTGCCTTCACCTTACCGCCGACCTTTTGGTCGGTGGTAAAGTGAGTAGCCCCATTGCAGGGCTGCTTACCTTACTCAGGGGAAGGGGACAAAAGTCCCCTTCTCCCGAGGTGCCTCCCGCGGTAGCTCGGGAGGTGCAGGATCCAGCGGCAGCCCTTCTCAGTGCCTCCAAGTCTGGGCGCGCTGGGCAGCTCAGGATTGGGCTGTTAACAAGCTACTATGTATATTCTTTTAACAATGATAGTCAATAGGACTTACCCAGTGTGGGTAGGGTTGCAGCCTAGGATTGTTAAAAATGTTCCTGACTGATGATGTCACTTCCGGTCATGACATCACTTCTGGTGGGTCCTGACAGATTCTCATTCTAAAAAGTGGGTCCCAGAGCTAAATGTGTGAGAACCACTGTTCTATATATGATTCAAAAATCCTCAATTTTTCCAGATGTCTCCCTTGCAATATATGGTTGTCATCCTGGCTGCACTCTTAACACCTTCCAAGCCTTCACAGGCAGCCACAGATCACAACTTGACTGGTTCTCAAGATTCAATCTGTCTCTTATCAGCAGACTCTACCACATTCCTCTGCCAGCTCTGCCAGCATCTGTTGGTCTGTCACCCAAGGCTGATCCAAAGTTGATCCTGCTTAGCGTCTTCAGGCAGGGCAACAGCTCAACTTCCAGACCATACCTCCTCCTACATTTCCAAATGTAATTGGAAATCAGATAGATAGACTGAATGCTCAGGAAAGTTTAAATCATAAAGGATTATCAGGAGAATATGCAGGTAAAGAATTCACAGTAAAAATGACAAATTTTTAGAGCAAAATACTTTTTGTTCTAATTCACATCAATGTATGTTATAGATGCTCAGTAGTAAAGTTGGTAGTTGCAGCTTACTGAAAGTAGATTTGAAAGTTAACACTTTTTCTTTTTTTTAAGTTTATGATTAATGTTGAACATTTCTACCTTAGCCTGAGTGTCAAATTCAGTTGAGAACTTCTCTTTGATTTGATTTCTCTCTTTGGCTTCCATTTGTTTTCTGATAAACTGACTGTAGCATCTCATGGCATGCGCATAGTATTACATCAACCAATCAGAATTAGCATTTTGGGACACTCTTGTTTTTTATCATGATCCAGCCGCAAAGATCTGCATTTGAAAGTAGTTCTATGTGCAGATTCCATCGCTGGATTACAGATGGCCTCCAGATGTAAAGGCATACTGTGTTATGCATCTCGGTGAAAAGTGGCCAGCGTGGTACCTGTCCACTGCTAAGTTCCCAGCCATCTTGCTGTGAAGATGTCCTCATATGCTATCTTGGACCGTGTGTCAAGATCATTTTATCTGAACATCTCTGAGCCTGAACCAGGGTTATTTTGTGTGTTTAGTTGGTGTGGGTGTTTCCTTTTTGACTTGGCTAATATGTTGATGATTGTGAGTGCTGCAGTTTTAAAACCTTTTGACTGATTGTACCAGTAAGAAATTGAAGAACGTACTTTTCTGCCTAACTGCAGAAAGTAGTTGGGATTCTGTGTGTATTACAGCCTGTCAGTTTCAGTCTTGCAGGTAGGAAAGTAGGGCCTTTGAATAATAGAATTAGCAGTGAGCAGGGCTAGCCTAAGACGTTCTAGTGCCTTTAGGGGTGGTCAAGTGCTATCCTTCCTTAAGTGGTGATATGCCAGCCTCTGCATCTCCTACTTGCTCACTTGGAAAAGAAAGAGGAGTACAGAGACAAGTGTGAAGGAGGGGAAAGTAGAGTATCTTGTCCAAGCCAGGGAATGGAAGGTTGAGTAACAGGAGAGGAGGCAAGTGAGCAGATGGAAATGGGCTACCTGAGGTGACTCCTTCAGCTGATTGCAAGGATGGGATGGGTGAGGAGTGAGGGACTTAGTGGCTGCAACAGTTTGTTTCTGAAGGACAAAAGGTCAAAGGTTTGCCTACCATTCCTAGAAATTTCACTGGAAGCAACAGCATGTCGGCACTTCTGCAAATTTAAACTTGAGTTTCCTGCTCGCCGTATCACACAAATGGCCTTTGACAGATGAAAACTTGCTGCATTGTTGAAATCTACAAAAGAGAGAGAAACAAGAAAGGACTTTTGGGAAACAACATTGTCAGCAACTCTCTCCATTACATAATGTTCTCATTAGTCTGAATTTCAAATATGTTGGTGAGCTGCTTGCCAAAAGGAACAGTGTACAACACAACTGCATACCAGGCAGATGATGGTATTCAAAGGCCACAGTACCGAGGATGTCTTGAGGGCTGACTTTTTCTCTTCTTCCAAAGAGTTTGATTAAGTTTGCACTGTGCTTGTGATCATGAGGACAATGATGGTGAATATCTGGTTTCCGTGTTCCTTCCAGGCATGGTTGCTATAGTGGTTCCCAACCTTTAGGAGGCCATGGACCACTGAGGCTAAAATTGGAATTGTCACGGACAACATGCAACCATCCCATCTGCCACCCCTGCACACAAAAATACAATTAAATTTGTAATAATTAGAGATTTATTGGTGCTTTAACATAGATTTAACAGATTTATTTATATAGAGAAAATTTGTGGGTTGCTCCTTTCATTGCCAGTTGCAGGTGATCGCTTCTCTGTCCTCTCTGGTGATCCATGAGGAAGCCTCTCCCAACCTAGAAGTGATTGAAGGCTATCTTTTCTGAGACCTCACGGACCGTTTCTCATGGACTCGCAGACTATGGGTTGGGAACCGATGCTATCGATACTAGGAGCATTTCATACTATCGCTGTTTTGAGTATATCATCATGTCAAATTTGGACTATTAAACAGACATTATAGAGCTGATACATTATATTTTGTGGAGCTCAGTGAGGGCCCAATCCTAAAGAGCGCATATAGGCTCACCACCAGCGTTCACAGTTGCAAACATGCTGTAAGGCATGTTTGCAGGCCCTAGCACTGGTGGAGCACTGGTGCTAGGCCAGCACTGGCCGGCGCTGGGCTAGTGCCAGTAGAACACTGGACCTCTGCCGCTCAGCTGTCACATGGACTGCTGTGCAGCAAAGAGGTAGGTGGGGCAGGCGGCGTTCTGGGGTGGGGGGAGGTGGAGGGAGGGTGAAGAGACAGCAGGAAGGAGACATTTTGGGGGAGGGAGCGGGGCGGAGGGAAGAAGGACCAGTAGAGCTTTGCTTTACCAGATCCACTCGACATGGAGGCTCTTTGTTCTATTCTGACTCTCGGGTCAGAGTAGCCGCATTGCGGGGCTACTCACTTTACCCAGGGGTAAAAAAGTCCCCTTCTCCTAAGGAGGAGGAGGCGGCGGCTGTCTGGGCATGCTGGATGCAGCGGCAGCCATTTTCGGTGCCGCTGCAGCCCCGTGGGCCAGGTAGCTCAGGATTTGGCTGTAAGTAGCTAATCTTAGATGCTTGTACTGCTCCTTAGCTGTACCTTTTTAAACACCTTCATTCTGGGTGTAGCTAAAGCAGTATTGAAGTACTCAGTGCTGCGATACAGCCACTTTAAAGCTAAACAAAAGCTGCTATGGTTCCCTCTTAAATTTATTACCGGATCTAGCATTCCCAGAAATGCTTTCTTCTTTCATGTTCTGATTTCTTTTTGAAGAGATAGCAGGCTTTGCATTGATATGTTGCAGAGTGAGGGTATTATGTATCAGTAAAATATAATGTATCAGCTCTATAATGACTGTTTAATAGTCCAAATTTGACATGATGACATGATTGGGCTCTCCCAGCTTGATAATTGGGCTCTCTTATATATTGGGAAAAAGAACAAGATTTGCACACTTTCTCTTCCATCATTTGCAGCCAATAAGTTTCTGTGTGAGAACAAAGTGCTTATTTCTGGCCATCATCTGCTTAATGATGTCACTTTCACCTGAATGATGTCATTTCCGGCCCTCGGCAGGTACCATGAATGCTAACTTTGGTCCTCTGTACGAAACAAGTTTGACATCCCTGGTCTACTCCTATGGCTACCACCCCTACTCCAAATTCTTAGTGAGAAACTTCCAGCCAGCACTTCTTGGATACAGAGATTGTAAATATCAACCATGGCCTACATATACTAGCCAAGATTGTATTCTGAGTATTTTCCTTTGGGTAATAGCAAGAAGTAAAAAACCTTGAACAATAAATGTGTGTTACGTGCACATACATCAAGGATATTTAAATTTGGAGGGATGTGAGTGGTAAGGAACACCACGAGAACAGTCTTGATGCTTCAGACACCTTTCTTTCCTTGGATGTACATGTGGTTCTATCGTTGTGCTCTCTTGTTTACATTGAGGGCTTACTCCCAGGTGAAAAGCTGTAGGACATTAGCTCTGTCCATCTGTGCTTGTTTGCTGTAATAAAGCAAGCAGTTTTTTAAGGAAAGCTTTTCTTCTTCTACTCTGGCTCTACAGCTGTTTGGCCTTGAACATCCCCACAGGTTATACGTGTGGTCTTCTCTGTAATGCTGTGAAAAGTGAGACTAGCAGCCCATTCTTAAACTCCTTGCACATCCTTGGTTCTTCCCCAGCAATGACACTGACTATGCCGTAAAGCTGTTGGTGCCAGTTGCAAAAGGTGCTCTGAGGCTGATGGGCGCTGGCGTACCTGGAGGGGAGCAAAAGGCACCAACTCTCCAGGTGCACCACTTCAAGCCTACCCCCTCCGCTGCCTGCCCGCCCGCTTTTTTCTTTAAAGGGAGAGAAGCTAGCAGCTCTGCCTCCGGAGGCGAGAGGGCAGCCTAGAGTGTCAGTGCTGACAGTCTAGAGTGTCAGTGCTGACGCTCTGGCCCAAGCGTCCTTGCCCCCTCCGGAGGCCTCCAGAGGCGAGAGGACGGCCTAGAGCATCAGCGCTGACACTCTAGCCCAAGAGCCCCTGCCCTCTCGCAGCGCCCCAAACAGGTGGTCTTCAAGCTTACAAGTGGCGCGGAAGGCTCCGTTGGGGCCTCAGCTGCCTCCTTCGTTCCCCCTTTTTTCCCAAGGGGGAACAGAAGAGGTAGACACACGGAAGTCATTGCAGTGACGATGATGTCACCGCAGTTACTTCCGGGTCACGGGTGGGGGGGCGGAAAAGGGGTGGGGGGCAAGGGGGTGGAGGGGTGTGGGTGGGCAGAAAACTGGGGGTTGCCCCAGGCGCCGGGACCCCCAGGTACGCTACTGCGCTGGGAGCACTTGTAGGAAGGCCTACGCATTCCCGCCCACACCATCGTGTCTCCCACCAATCGTCAGAACAGGTAAATCAGTGGGAGAGGTGGGAGGGGGTGGTGGGAGTGCAGAAAGTGGACGCGGAGGGGCAAAATGGGATGGGGAGTGGATGGGGCAGATCACACTCAGTAAGGTGCAGGCTCAGCAGCGATAGTGGCACAGATACCCTAATCCCTTTTCCACGCCCTGTCTTGTAGTGCAGGTTAGTGTGGACTTAAAACAGTAAAATAGCTTTTGCAGGTCTGAGGAGACCCCTCAGCTCCATGGAAGCTTAACCCTGGATAGAGAATAATTGCTCCCTTACCTAGAGGAGACATCTGCAACTACCTCCCCATAGGATGCAGTGGTCACCCTTTTCGGCACCACTTGCATCAACAGGAGTGCAGAAAGGATGAGATTGGGCTGTTAGACCAACCAAGGGCTGGTTCACACAACTGTGTGTATGTATGTATGTATTGATATACGTATCATCTCATAGTATCTCAAACTCAGTAGCATTTGATGGGATTAATTCCCACATTCAGTTTTTACTTATCGAGTGTACTGTGACCAACATTTGTACAAGAATGTGTGAACCAGCCCTGTTCACGTTGGGACTTCCAGTTATTCCAGTGATGGTATGTAGTGTTCTTGGTTCCAAGGTCATGCATCCTGATAGTGATCTACAAATGCATATCTGTGGTGGTATTCTAAAATACTATTTAAAAAAACAACAACTCTAGGTATATGTAATTTGAAGCATTCAACATATCATGAAGAAAAGGAATCTGGTAAACTGTGGTTCTGTGAGAAATTTGGGATCATCAGCAGAATTCTAAGCACTATCAAAAACAAAACCTGGATTCCTTGGGAGAAGCCATTACTGTTAACTTAGGGCACAATCCTAATCAGGTCTACTCAGAAGTAAGTCCTATTTTGTTCAATGGGGCTTAGGAAAGTTAAGATTGCAGCCTTAGTTTGGAATTAGTGTGAACATAGCTATAAAACATTGAGGTCAGAAGTGCCCCCAGTTATTACTGCTTATGAACAGGGCTGTTAGTTTGTTCGCCCTCAGCATGTCTAACTGCATAGATGTGTAAAAACCAGTTACATTCAATACCTTAAAAATGGGCAATGGTCTCTTAGGCCCAAATCCTAACCAACTTTCCTGCACTGGCATAGCTGTGCCAATGGGACGTGTAGGTGGGTGGCATTCACGGAGGCCTCCATAAAGTAAAGGAATGTTTGTTCCCTTAATTTGGAGCTGCGTTGCCCTTATGTTGGTGCTGGAAAGTGTGTTAGGATTGCACCCTTCATTGATTAATCTTCACAAATGCAACATCTAGGCTATAATACGTGTTCAAGTGCAACTGGGATTATGTCACTCATGGGATTCTGATGTGCAAGAGTCAATGCAGAGGAAACTAAAGGTTAAAAACCATTTTTTCCCCTGCCTCTTATTTCCAAGCTATGATTACATACGAACCACTCATGTGGTTTCAGTTCCGCTTTCTAAATGCAAAAGCAAAAAAGAAAATCAAAGCAAAACCCAGCTCGTCTGTTTTGGGGTCTGAACCACGGAGTTTGGCTTAATTTCATCTAAAACCACAATTTGTCTCAGAATGGCTCTGAATTTAAGCTCAGGATCATGAACTTTGGCAAACCTTTCAGAGCAAGACAGGGTCCAATTATCCTGAAAGTTACTCCCGATGAAATCACTGTGCAGTCGTATTTTCTTAGATTTTGTATGGAAACCTGAAACCATGCATGTTTTGCCTTGTTTCCCCTTGCTTTCATGATTGCCATCCATGATGCAAGGACCTTTCTTATGCATTCTCTAATGTAACATATTTATGATACTTGGACCAGGAAGTTTTCCTACACAAACTCAGTTGAAATAATAGAACCAACATGCAATGCTGCTTTTGTCTTCCATTCATGTCAATGAAGTTTGGACAATAAAAAGGACATGGCAAAACGTTTTGTGTTTCAAGGTGTATGAAAGCCTTGGAGGGAGCAGCAAAGTTATGTTCCTGTCCCCCAAGAAACTAATTTAGGGCCCAATCCTATCCAACTTACTAGCTCCGATGCAGCTGCAGTGCAGTCCCAAAATAAGGGAATAAATATTCCCTTGCCTTGAAGAGTCCTCCATGACTGCCTTCTCCCTGCTGCAGGATTCAGTGCATTTCCATTGGCACAGCTGCATTGGGACTGGAAAGTTGGATAGGATTGGGCCCAGGCAGCACAATTCTAACTTACACTGGAACAGGTGGGCCAGTGGGCCTGTACTGTATCCAGCGCAAGTTTCAGGCTGTCTGAGGCTTGGCCCAAGGCAAGGGGAAACTTTTCCCCTTACCCCAGGGATACTTGCAGCAGCCCCAATGTGGCTACTTGGATCTGCATGACCTAAATCGGTGGTGCAAATCCGAGCAGCCTCGGACTGCCCCAGGCCGCCCAGGAATCAGGCTAAGATCCGGCATAAGTGCAACATCCTGGCTCTGCCTCCCACTGCCCACCCACCCATCCCCGGGAACGCCTGCCACCCACCCTCCCCCACCCCAAAACACTTCCCTTCCACCTCCTCCTGACCGTCCTCACTCCCCCACCCCGACCCCTGCGCAGGCTGAGCTCAGCCAACACAAACTCACCCATCCCTGGGAGCTGTGTCAGTGCAGGGAGGCTGGTTCACATCCATGCACCAGCCTATCTCCCCAAAGAGTGGAGCGAAGGTGCTTTACGGCACTTTCACTACAGTCTTTGGCTGGCACAAGTCCACCTGCTGAAGGGGTGCTTATGATTGTGCCTGTAGTTATTTAAAAATTTATGTCTCTCCCTTTTACCAATTGGTCCCAAGTGCCGCTTATTTTAAGCTTTGTTGCTTAAAATAAAGTAGTACAGGTGCAGCCTATTTATCCACGGATTTTTTCATCTGCGGATTTGTCTCAATGGAGTGGGGGAATTGAAAATCACAGACACCTTTGCCTCCTTTGCCCTGCGCTGGCTTCTCACTCAGTTTCCCTCCGTTGCCCTGCGCTGGCTTCTCACTCAGGCAGCCCAAAACACTGCAAAAAGGCTCCGCCTTTCCCAGGCAGGGAAATAGCCCTGGAGCCATGGAAGAGATTCACCTTTTGAAGGAACAGTAAGACTCCTAGAGCCCCTGAGCCAGCCAAGGCTGAAGAGGGGAAGGGGGGTGGAAAACCTCTGTAGCCAGAGCACGTGCAGCAAGGTGGAGCGCTCTCTCTCCCTCTCTCTCTCTCTCTCTCTCTCTCTCTCTCTCTCTCTCTCTCACACACACACACACACACATATATGCGGGCAGGGGTGGTAGCAACAGAGGGGATTGCTTTAAAAAAGCCAGGGAGTGTTTGCCCAATCCTCCCCCAGATGGTGCAGGCTCTTCTGCTCCAGCCAACACAAATGAAACAGCTCAGCAAGCAAACCTTCCCAGCAAGCAAAGCAGGAGATTTAGGCTACAATTCAATCCACACTTTCCTGGGAGTAACCCCCATTGACTAGAATGGGACTTACTTCTGAGTAGAAACGCATAGGACTGGACACTTAAAAGCTCAGCATCCCACCTGTGCAAGGGGGAGGATGGGGAGGCGAAGGAGCAGAGCGGAGGGGATTGATAATAGCTGCCTTAGTTTCCTTCCATCTGGAAGTGTCAGGCTGCAGCATATTTGCTTAACTCTATGGAATTTAGCGCAATGAATTTTTTGTTAATCACACCGAGTCACGGAACAGAACTCACATGGATAAATAGGCTCCACCTGTAATATAAAACAATCAGAACCCACTTCAGCCCCGTATCCAAGTAATCTCTACTAAAATAGCAATTAAAATAGCAGATCAACAATACAAAATTGATAAATACTGCCAAAAGCTTGGGTAAGCAAAAAACATTTTAGCTGGTATTCCGAATGTAAGTAAAATTGATGCCTGATCAATGTGCCTGGGGAGGGGATTCCACAGAAAAGGCCCTGTCCCAGATACCTTCCAAAGGTAAAGTGGGGAGCTGGGAGAATTCAAAGAACTCAGTGGAATATCTAAAGAATTGGTCAGGTTCATATGGGAGCAGGGGTCCTTCTGATACCCTTGTTTGCAGGGGCTAAATAATCGCATGTGGCATCTCTGAAAACTTCCAGATGTTACAACAATTTCACACTGGATCCATAACATATGGGAAAATGCTGAGTAGGCGTGAACCAAGGGAAACAGCCAAGACCTAAAAATAATAACCATGGTTTGGACACAGATTCCATTTTTAACATGTCCAGACCAAAGTTTATTCAATGCAAGTCTGTATTTTTAGAAAAATAAAGATAGTAAAGAAGAAATCCTTCTCCAATTAGTTTCTCCCAAAATATGCACCGCTAGGCTTCAGTAATAAGATGCTTTAGGATCTAGGCTCTAATGGCACAATCCTATGCATGTCTGCTTGGATGTAAGGTCCATTGAGTTCAATGAGACTTACTCCCACAAAAATTGGTAGAAGGGATTGTAGCCTAATAGCCCAATCCCATCCCTTGTTCTGCCAGGGTAAAGTGTGTCATGCCGGCATCTGCTGGAGAGTGAAGCTGCTGGCAGCTGCGCAAGAGGGTTGGCAGACAGGCCAATGGGAGTGGACAGTGGGAGGAACAGGGCAGGGAGGGGGAGGAATGGGGAATGTTGGCATAGGGAGGTGTGATGTCCATGACGGGGCCCGCCCCATCTCCCCTAGAGGTGGAGCTTCTTCCCTGCTGCTGAGGGCCCTCTTTGACTTACCCTGCCGTAGAAGGCTGGACCGCGATTCCTGTGGAGACCCCTACTCTTGAGGAGCCCCCCCCGGCACCCGGGCCTGGCCCAGGTGGCAGGAGGGTAGGAGGTTAAACAGGGATGTATGCCACTATCCAACGCTCCTTCTCTCTCCCCTTCTATCTCCCTTATTCACCATAGCAAAATGGCTGGCGCAAAACCAAAGAAACCTATTTGGGAAGTGGAGGCTTTCCCTGGGTTAAGGGAATGAAAGCTCCTTTACCCTGAGGAGACCTCCATGACTTCCTCCCCACCATAAGATGCAGCGCATGTTCTGTTGACGCATGGGGGGGGGGAAGTTATGTTAGGATTGGGCTATAACTCTACAACATGTGTGCTGGCTTACATGTAAAGTTTATCTTCTAGCTCTGTCTTAATAGGGTTTTATTTTGTGAAAGCATTTGTTACCCTGAGGTATTCTTTATGATGCTGAGTTATGTGATGAACGGCACTGAAAGAAAACTGTGCTTTTGAGAAAAACTCGCCTGTCCCAACTCCAAAATAAATTCCATTTTCAGGTAACAATATTCAACTCTTGAATAAGTCTTTGTATCCTCAGAGCCCTGTAAAGATATCAATAAAGGGCTTGCTCTTCAGATGGCCCTCACAAGGTATGCTTGGATATATCGCTTGTTCATACAGTGTATACACAATATATGTATTGGCAGTGTATAGCAAGACTCTTGAACAGTTGCTATGTACAGAATTTGTCTGTAGTATTTGGGTACTTGTGCTGCCAGCTTCACAAGAATACTTGTATAACTCATTATACTTAAAGAGATGTATGATGTGTGTGTCTGTGTAGTGTATAGCTGCGGAACCTGTATTTGCTGAGGGATCTGACACCTTTCTTGTGGCTTGAATTGAGAGCTAGATTGGTTAAGTCACTACAGACAATAATTATTTTGTGACATATATGTCGTATCATACGTAAGACTTCTGCACATGTGTTTGCATTCTTCTTTTAACCTCACTTGGCAAGATCATTTTCTCCTGCTATGGGCCTGTGTATTAGTCCGACTTCATCAAATAGGATTTTGCCTTTGAAAACTTATTTCACAACAATTTGTTCTTCTTGAGATGCCATGGGACTATTTATCATTTCTATCTGTGTATTACTTACTTTTGTGCGTGCGTGCGTGCGTGCGTGCGTGCGTGTGTGTGTGTGTGTGTGTGAGAGAGAGAGAGAGAGAGAATTCCATCCATAGATATTAGGTATCCATGCCCCAGATATAATCATATTTTAGCATTGTGAGCCGGCCAATAGGATGACAGCTAGCCATGGAGCAAAACCACAGGAGTCATATCTTTGTTAGCCAAAGAAGTGCTACACTAGTGATGGCGAGGAGATTGATAACAGAGGTGTCATAGATTTTTCTTCTGAAGATCTTTTTTTCCCCTCTGAAATGCCCACCTGGGAATGTACATTTTGAAATAACTGATTATGACTCTGTTCTTGGAGCAGAAAAATTGACATATCCAATAAGGACAGATGTTACTTGTGCGAAAATCATTTAATGTCCAAGTTATCTGATGACCATAAGGATTACTTAAGATGCTTTGAATGACCATCAGTTATTAGCTGGAAGCAACATCCCTCTCCAGAGTCTCATCTGTGGATTTGAATTTCATCCTAGTATTGATTTTCCAGCTGTAAAACTCTTGGTGAAAGTCTTTACAGAGGAGATCTGTACCACTCCCGGACTATTAGCAGAAGGCTTCGTGTATGGTTGCACCAGGTGTAATACTGAATTTTGCTCACTTTATTAATCAATAGTAAGAAAACTGCAATGTAATAAGTTGTACTAAAAATTTTGTGGGGATTAGCCTGTATAATACTGAGTTTACCTGCCTGCGTTTTTATTTTTAGTTTCTCTAAATTACAGGATTGTTGTAGATCAGTACTTTTCATACAAGTTGGGTATGGGTACCACCAGTGGTACTTGAGGTGGTGTCTGGTGGTGCTCATGGGACCCCTGGACACTGAGACCAGGAACATGACACAACTAACAGTGGTAGGAGGCTCCAAAGCATACTTTTCCGTGCTCGAAAAAGCCCTCCAGTCCACCCCGAGCCTTTTACTGGTGTTTATCGATTTGCATCTGGCCTCCCAACCCAGAAGTAACTGGCAATGATGTCATTGCCAGTTACTTCCAGTGGTATTTGGATAGGTGGACCTTGTGAAGTGGTACAGCAGAGGACAAATGTTGAGAACACTGTTTTAGATAGCTGAGTTGATCTATTAAAAAAAATCCCAAAGCTAAAGTCAGGCAATACTTTTGTTAAGACCAACAAACGTATTCCAAAATTGTAAGCATTTTGAGTTCTTCAGAACTCTTCTCAAACTGGAATTCAAGCATGACATCAAACAGAGGGAAGAAGAGGGAGAGGAAAAAAGTGGATTTGATGAGTAAGCCCTGAAGTTTGTAACAGTCTTAAGATGAAGTGCCTGTCATTATATATAGACTTAATTAGGTTAGCCTCTGCTAGATGAGAGACGGATTTCAGTTTGCATCAAGGGCTACTAGGATGCAGAAACAAAAATAGATGTTCCTCAATGTTTTTGAAAATATGAGATGTAGCAGTTAGTTGTATCTCTCTCAAGCTCTAAGTGGAATACATGTGATTTTTGTTTGCTTTGAAAACTGTCATGATTACTTTTCCAGCTAAAGGATCTTAAAATGTTAGAAGCTTATCTCCTACAACCCAAAGACAGGACTTCAGAATTTGGAAGTGGTGTCCCCCCAACCACTATATAATGCTACACAGTTTGGCCTCTATTGATTCTGTACATATAACCGAAAAAAGAGGAGCAAGACCAAAACAAGTGAAGGGAAGGGAAAAAAGGGGAGGCAAAGCCTCAATTTAATTGTTTAGATTTAGAACAAAAGACATTTATTGAATAGTACGCATTGCCTGAAGGGTTTCTCTTGAGGAAGGCTGAAAGGTATTAAGCAGTGTGTACTATCCAAGGAATTATTTTTTTTTTTCTCCAGAGCATCTATAGTATTTGAACAGCAAAGAAGGGAGCAGGATTGTTGGACTGAGAGATGATGCTATAGCTCCTGTTATTGGAGATCATGCAGTGACAGGTGAATGACAGTACTCTTCAGGGTTAATATGAGCTTCATCAAGTCTCTGTTGGATAGCTTTTCATCAGGTATGGCTGGAGCACAGTTTCCCATACTGCCAAGTTGGCTTTGTCAAGCCAGCTCACAATATGACTGTGGTCATAATTGGATCCCGATTGTGATTGCTTCCTTGAGATGGCTGCTCCACCAAGTGAACTGTTTTGGAGTATCAGTTGACCATGTTGCTTGTCTCGATGCCATTGCCAAGTGTTCCCTGGGAATCTTTGGCACAACAGAGGCAAAACTTTTCTTTGGTTCCATTTTGTTTAGTGGGCCAGCACGCATGTATGTCTTGTCCTGTAATCGGCTATCACGTGGTGACTGTATTGTAAGAAGAGAGCTCTGTTTCTATGTGATTGGCTGACCTGTCATCATAGGGACCAATGAGGTGAGAGACACCACATTTCTTGAAATGTTCATGTTTTAAAGTGGAACATGGAGAAGAAATTGGGAGGAATCCATGACCTGAAGGATTCTTTCTTGCCGGGGTTCCAAACTTGGCTGGTGAAACAAAGACTGTCCTAAAATCAAGAACCACAGGAGATGTTAGAGGTATGAATCTGCATACCAGCTGTCTCCCCCCCCCCATTGACATAGACTTGTAAGATTTATTCTTAGTTGGGTTTGTTTATAAGTGAGAACATCTAATTAAAGGTAGAGAAAGGTACAGGAATGATTTTTGTATTTTAACACTGCTGAACACTTACTTTAAAGCCCATAAGGTTCTCCAGAGTTTCTTTTAAGCAGCATTGAGATGTTTTCTTACATGCTGAGATTGCGGGGAGTGGTGGTTTCTGGCAAGGGTTTTCTATGTGTACTCACAGCCAGAGAAGAAGATCGTGAAGAAAGCAGAAGGGAGGAGGGGAGGAGTGAAAAGGAGGCTAATTAAATAATTACTCCAGTAAGGCTAGTTCAGTGATCTGAACCAGATGTTTGGAATTCCATGGACACGTAAGATCCACAGAAGTGCCGTTGTGTGCATATGGCCTTATGTTTTCCAAAAGTCAATGGGATGCTCCTAAGGGACAGAGAACTCTTAACATTCCTGCATTCAGTATCTCTGATCTGCAGGCCAATGGCATGACTCAAGCAGGGGACTACTGGACCCAAGCCTTCCAAGCCCAGTTTATATCGACTTGGTCTTCTCCACATCTGGTTTAGCAGGTGGTGTCTACAAGCAAGAAACACTCTGGCTGCCAATCAAGCCCCGCACACTTCAGCGTCCTAGTACTTGCCATACAAGCTGAAAGACGTGATCAGCAGCCCTAAGTGATGGAATGCTGCTGAGGTCTTTCAGCTCAGTCCACAAGCAGGAGCAGATTAAATGTCTGCATAGTCCTCAAGCATTAAAAACAAATGAAAGTTGTATGGGAAGGAGAGAAAGTTCTAAGCTGTCTTTCTCCCTTTCTTGCTAGTTTTGGACATGAAGGAAGCATTCAAACATTGAATCTGCTGACTGAAGGTGGAACTACACATTACATGCAAATACACATGACAAAAGCATAGCAGCTTTCTGTATTGGGGCAAAACAGCTCTGTAAGTGATTCAACAGAGAGGCAGCAGAGGCAGGGATACTTAACTCTACTACTGTCTGCTGCTTTCCCGCTGCAACTCCTCCTCAATTTGCTTTCCTCGGCCTAGTGAGCTTATCCTTATGTGTGAGCTTGCACACATCTGGTAAACAGGAAGTACTTTAAAGAGCCTTTTTACCAGAAGAAGAGCCAAGGCTAGAGGAAGAGTTTAGCAGTCCTGCCCATGCCACTTCTGTCCTGAGAGCTACTTGACCACAACACAGACGGCTCTCAAGGTTTTGTTGCACACACGAGTGTGTGTAATGTGTAGATCCACCCTGAAGCAAGACTGTACAACAGTGTTTCTCAAACTGTGGATCGGGACCCAGTAACTGGGTTGCAAGCCAATTTCAAGTGGGTACGCCTTCATTTCAATGTGCATTTTATTTTTAATATATTAAAATATATACTTGCTATAATATTTTAAAAAAAAATTATTTTATAAAAAGTATTATATTATAAAAATTATATTATATTATAAAAATTATAATATATTAAAATATATACAGTATACTTGTTGCTACCATAGTATGTGACTGCATCTGGGGAAATGTTACAGCTCTGTACTTTTAACTGGCTACTGTGTATATACTTTTAACAATGATAGTCAATGGGATTTACTCCTGGGTAAGTGCGGGTAGGATTGCAACCTAGGATTGTTAAAAATTTTCCTGCTTGAGGATATCACTTTTGGTCATGACATCACTTCCGGTAGGTCCTGACAGATTCTCATTCTAAAAAGTGGGTCCCGGTGGTAAATGTGTGAGAACCACTACTGTACACAATAGTTCATGCATTAAAAAAAGCTCCATCTTAAGGATTTGGGTTCATCTGAACCAGATTGCCATTGTATACTCGACATTCATTGAAATAAGGATGATTGAATTCAGTCCTGTATTTGACTGAAGTCCCTTTGCTGTTCAAAGTTAATTGTAATTTGGTCCCATTGAAAACTATGGGACACAAGTTGGTTGTTTTTAACTTGTTCCAGTGGCTTTTGTAGAATGTAGCCCCAGATCATACATTTAAAATGTCTTATGCAAAGCAGCCCCATCACTGCAGCGATATTGGGGGGGGGGTGCAATATGAGCTTAAGCATCTACCCCTGTGGTTCTCAAACTTTTAGCACCAGGATCCACTTTTGAGAAACACTGATCTACACCAAAGCCCAATCCTCCAGAAGTCTTGCTCAAATAATTACTCTTCCACAGAAATGGCAAAGTAGGGGTGGGGAGGAATCTGCAAGGAGGGCCTCTTGGGGGAGTCAACATGGACACCCTATCAGCTATCTGGCTTCCCCAAGCAACTGCTGCTACATGTGTGCGATTTTGAAAAGTGTGAGCTAGGGCTTAGTTATGACAAGCTTTAGCTAGATTGGAGCTGATGTCTTTAATGTTTCCTAGTAATAGGTCTTAAAGTACAAAGTCTGCTCTCAGTTAACTGGGCAATTTTATATGTTTGAACTCAGGATTTTGCTCCTGAGTATAAACTGAGTATAAACTGTGAGAAAGGAACCAGTAAAATAGTATGACGAAGGAAAGCACCTGCTAACATAAATTTCACCGCATACTTTTTCAATTCCTTAAGTGTAGAAATATTACAGCACTGGTTTAGTGGAGGATCTTTCTGATGCAGCAGGTTGTACGGTTATATTTCAGAAAGTGTGAGGGATTTAGTACGGATCGTAAGCCCTGGATGGGTACAACAACTCAGCAGGTGGTTAGTGAAACCCCACCAATCAGCTGGGTGGCGAGGCAATGGCCAGTGATGTCATCAGCTGTCACTCACTTTCAGTTGTCAGCTGGGGAGGGACAGTCTGGAACCAGCCCTTCGAAATCTCCCAGCAGCAAAGGGGTGGAGAAAACAAGAGCAGAGGAGGAGAGAAAGGAGGGGAAAGCAGAGGGGAAGGAAGAAAATGTTAATTGGAGGCCTGAAAATGGAAAAAGGAGTGGGAAGGAAGGAAGGGAGGGAGGGAAAGTCCAGGCACAGAGTATGAAGGGTCGTGGAGAGATGAAAGCAGGGACCAATCACGGATTGTGGACTGAGAGGTTCCCCTTGTGTTTTGCAGTGTTAGGCACACAGCAAAGCCTGGAGGTTTATCAGGTCCCTGATGGGCTACCAAATATAGGTAGGGGGCTGCATTCAGTTTGGTGGGTCACAAGTGGTGCAAGCCTGATTGGCAGTCGCTGCACAGCATATTTTGTTTTTATTTTAAAAATCATATATGGGCTCTTTTCCTGAGGGGAAAACAAACCAAGCACATCCTTTATTTTACAAAGATAAAGAGATAATTTCATTTAAATGTTGGCAAGAGAATGACAGCAGGATTTGGTGAAATGCCTTTCCTCTTCTTCCAGATGTAATCCAACTGAGTCGATCCTGAAACCATCACTTACAGATCTCATTTCAGTTCCAACTATGATAGGATAGTTCTTAAGAAACATCAGTTAAAAAAAAACAAAACTGAGGCATCAGTGTGTTCAGTGCTGAATCAAAAGATTAAAACAAAACAAAGCAAAAAAAACAAACAGAAAGATGTATTTCTTTGCTAAGAGAGCCCGTTTCCAAGGGCATTCTGCCTTACTTTAGCTGAATTTCCCAAATCAAGAGAGAAACATCATCTCCCCCTCAAATTACTCTAGAGTGATCTCACTGACGTCAGTAGGCCTACTCTGAAATGAGCGGTTTCAGGATTGCAGCCTTGGTATAAATTGGCAGAACTCCACTGAAAGCAATGGAAATCTGCCAATTAACCCCAGTCGAGGATTTGGGCCTTTATTCCAGACAGGATGAAACAGGAATTGACAACATAGAAAAACAGGGTGGGGAGACTGCCTTAATCACATCAGCTGAAATGGGCTTGAAGGATGGATTGCATGGAACTCCGTGGCCTTGGAATGGAGTCAAGTGGTTCCTGTTCCAAGAATAAGACAGCAGTAGGATGACCCTCATTCCTAGCAGAAACAAAGTTCCAGTTTTTATTTCTTTGCATATGCTCAAACATGGCCAAAGTGACCCTGTCAAAGAGGCGTCATCAGGGATGTTTAATGTATGTGTTGGGATATGAAGCTGATTTCTTTAGTCAAGTCCAGCCCACTGCCCACTGCACCACACTGGCTCTCCCACAATTGTTTGTTTGTAATACTATTATACATTCTGTGTTCCTGTGTTGAATGAGGGTTGCTCATGTGTATGGGTGTATTTGATGAAATATATTCAGATTTCATATTGATCCCATCCTGAGTTGAGGCTGAACTTTAAATTGCTTTCACAGATGCCAACCAGGATGTCGAAGTGTACTGAGCTGGCCAAAGAGTGACTCTAGTTGTAGGGTTCATGTGTGTACAGAAAGCAGTCCTCAGAGCGCAAAGGAGGAGAGCACTAGGACAGTGCATGTAATTCTTGGTTTTGCTGCCTGACGTTGCAGTCAGGAACTGGCTGAATGAAAGTGACTGCTGGGCAAGAGCGAAAAATAACTAGCGAAGGCCTCCAGCTAGCTTGGTTTCAGGGGCTGCCCATTCATGATGCTGGCTGAAGCAGCTGCTTTGAGTAGCAGGCTGGGAAAGGAAGTAAACTGCTAGGGTGCCCCATATCCTGTGCCTGCTTTCCACTTCCTCTGGTCTGCTGCCCATTCTTTGCTTGCATGTGCTCCTTTAATAGTGAGTGGGAGGTGGTTGGGGAGTACAACTCACTGCCTCCTGCTCCTCCAGCATTAGCATTGGTAAAGATCACAACGGCAGATCTTGAGGAGGAGGTCGCCACCATTGTGATCCTGTTTGCAGCTGCCGCCTCTGGGCTGCTGCCACCTCTGTCACTTCCTTTCCAGCTTTCCTGCTCCATCTAAACTGACTGAATGGGACACTGTTAGGGGTTCTTCTCCCAGTTCAGAAGAAACCTTGTTAGTCAAGAGGAAGCACCAATATGAGGCAGCAGTGATGGGGATCAGTGTGTGCGTCTGATGCTGACACATGGTTTGAGAGCTGCCCCTGCAATTTGATGCCATTTCAGTTGCTGGATTGGTCTGCTTACATTTGTTAATGAATCAAGGGTGAGTCGGTTTTTCACCTGAAGAATCCCTAGAAAAGAGTGTATTTGTGAAGAGTTTGGGAGCTGCCCTTAAGAAGAAATTGCTCAACAGCAATTGAGAAGGTATTTGGTTGTTCCCAGGCTAGATGAAATTTGGTAGATTTTTTAAGGTTTGGTTAGGTGAAGAAACCTAGAGGGTGGATGTGATGTGACTTTTAGAATACAGAATGGCTTGAACTACTGGTGGAGACATCTGTAAGGATATGAGCCCTATCCTCTAGTACTGCAGTCTCCAACCTTTTGAACCTACCATGATTCCAAGAAGTAAATAAATAACTTATGAGACTGGGGACCCACCACCAATCCTGTCCCCCACCTGGAACTTGATCCGCCCACCACTACCCCCATTGCTGCCCACCCATACCCCATTTCCCCTATCTCTTGTGACGTAGCAGCCAGAGCAGGGCTGGCCTTAGGAGCTGCGGGACAAGACAGAGAAAAGAGGTTATGCAAGATTATATCAAGGACTCAGTTTTGATAAGGCACTACCATTATTGGACTGGATCCAAACCCTCTCTTGCATAGGCTTTGAAAAGTTGCCACAACCCCTCAAATGAGGCTTTGACATCCCATTGGGGTCCTGATCTACAGGTTGAAAAACACTGCTCTATTCTACAGGAACAAATAAAACTGGAAAGTGTTCAGACATCAAGGTGACAAAAGCATCACATGGAAAGATGTGGTTCCTGGGGAATGGATCTGCTTAAAATCTGCTTGAGATTCTGATGTTTGCTGTAATTGGTTCCTTTCACCAGTTAGCATTGCTTGGATGTTGGACAAGATGGACCCTTGGTCCGACCCAGCATGGAATTTATATTCATTCATATATATATATATATATATATATATATATATATATATATATATATATATATATATATATATATATATATGGAGAGAGAGAAAAAGTGACAAAAGTGTTGGGAGAGTGCGGTGGAATTTTAGAATCTGGCTTTGATAGGAATAGAAGATTAATATGAAACCCACTTGTTAATATCTGAGCCAGTCGTCGCCACAAGGGAAAGTGCTGCCCTGAAGCGATATCCGAGTAACTTCCTGATGAAACTAGCCAACAAAGATTACAGGGAGACTTGCTGGATTGGCTGCAATTGATTTATTATGAAATTAATGGGAAACAGTTACCGCTGTGAGTGGAGTGGACCTGTTTATTTTGGTTGATTCTTCTGCCCAGTGGGCCAAAGAATTTGATCAGCTGATTCCTTTGGACTGCGTCTGTCTCCAAATGTGTAGCTGCTAGTGTAACATCCTCTGCCTATTGTGAAACACCCTTCCTTTAAAAAAAAAATAACAGCTTGGTTTATTAAAGTACTGCTTCACTAGGAAATTGAAAGTGTTACTAAACACAGCCTGCCCAAACATCTTGGCTCAGCTGTTTACATGCGAGATCCCTTGGGGCTTTGTTCCTAGTGAAGTTCTCTGATAATCTTTTTTGTAGAATGGCATGAACCAAAGAAATGAAGTCTTTCTCTACTAATCTACCTCCCTCCCCCCTGGTAGTGTACCATCTTCTTGATTTTAGGTTACAATCTTCCGTATATTAAAAAAATTGAAATTGTGTGCCTGGTGAAGCTGGTCAGAAACTGGGCAAATGGCAATCGTAGTCTGATCCATCATATCCCCTAAAGATCAGTGTTGGAAACTCAAGTCAGGTGACTTGGACTCGAGCTGCGAAAATGCATGTTTTGGTGACTCAGCGACTTGTGAGTCGCATGCGTGGACATCTCTGAAGAAGACTTGATTCAGGGCCCCACTAACTCAGCACTTGTCCCCAAGTTTGCTGACTTGCATCTGCCTGTGTCTGGGGGCGCTTGCTTACTGTTTTTGCCATGTGGAGAACCTTGTGGGGCCAGCATTTCGACAGTGAACAGCAGGGAGTTCCAGCTGGGAGGCAGGAAAGGGTTAATGAATCGAGCGGGGAGGAGGGAGTGAAATTCCCACCAGCAGCACCACCAGAATGGTCCCAATTTGTTGAGCGCAGATCCTACAAAACACTCAAGAAGGAATTCCCCCCTCCAAGCTGACAAATGTATTGAGCCTTATGGAAAGCAAAACTGAGCTACACATTTGCATTTACTTGCGAGTAGACAAACATGCCCTGGCTCCTATTGAAGTCCAGGTGAAGGAGAATGCAAAGTCACCAGAATGGTCCCAATCTGATGAACAAGGAGGTCAACAAATGCTCTAGAAGGCAAATCTCCCCCACCACAGTGCAGTAAAAAGAATAAAAACAGAGGCTTGAACTGGTAAGGTGAAACTTTTCTTTTTAAAGGGCGCAATCCTAACCCCTTATGTCAGTGCTTTCCAACACTGACATAGTGGTGCCATTGGGATGTGTGCTGCATCCTGCAGTTTGGGTGTCACTCAGGAGGCCTCCTCAAAGTAAGGGAATGTTTGTTCCCTTACCTTAGAGCTGCATTGCCCTTATGTCAGTGCTGGAAAGCACTGACATAAGGGGTTAGGATAGCGCCCTTAGTCTTGTAAAGTTAGATGGATCCCAATAGCATGTCATTTTAGAAAGTGAGTCTTGGTGCTAAAAAGGTTGTGAACCTCTGCTTCAACCAATTACAGTTAGTCCAGTAACTTATCATAGCTGCAAAATAGGAAGATTAGACAGCACTGGGAGTATTTGGTGGATTATTTGAAGAATCATTTATCCTATGGACCCCACTCTCTGGAGATGTCTTCTGATGCTGAGGTCCAGCGCCAGTCGCTACAGCTGTAGTACTGGCACAAAAGTGCCCCTCAGCACTTTGCGACATTGGCACCAGCAATACAAGGGTACCATTAGCGCTAGAGCCCGATAGGATCAGGCCCTTGGAACCTCTATGCTTCTGCTGGTGACTTACTACTTTTGTCCTGGTTCATCTTAACGGTTCATTTGGGGGGAAGACCACACAGTATTTTTGAGATCATATATTGGAAATCCCATATGTATCTTTTCTACTGCTTCATTTGGATCTAGGCACTTTCCCTCCCTCCGATAGCAAGCGAAAGGACAAACCTTGCTGACTGTTTTATGTCTTTCTGCACTTTCACTTGTGCCCCTTTCTGTATGGAAACCAATCCATCTTTGCAGTTTTCTATTTGCTATAGTCTAGTTGTGTAAGAAGGTCTGCAGACAGACCTCTTAATATCTATCCTGATTTCCTGGTACCTCTGACCTGTTCTTATCTTCTTTTGTCAGTGCTCATCCTCCACAACACCACACTTCATTTTCTTTCCATGAAACTTTTCAGAGATGAACTCTACATTTCCCTTAGCAGAATTAAAACTTATGCCAGGGACTGTGGGTGGAAGCAGGTACGACAAGTACTTAAATTGGGCAGAGAGTCGATAAGTCAAGAAGCTTTATATCCTAGCAAATTGCCAATCGGTATGATGTGGGATTGTGTCATGTCATGAGTATGTCTGTCCAGAATCCCATTTCACTCCTTGTGGGATCCATGAGTGTAGCTATTTCATCCCAGCATAGCATCCCTCCTTGTGGCTGTTGCTGGTGCCTGTCCCGTGTTCCTTTATTTCTGTTTAGAGACCGTGAGCACCTTTGGGACAGAGGAATCCCCTTCGCATTCCTTTTGCTACAGAAACTGCTTTGGGAAGGTTTTCATTGAAAAGCAGAACAGAAATATCCCAAATAAATAAATAGTGCTCTATAGCAGAGGTCTCCAAACCCCGGCCCGGGGGCCAGGTGCAGCCCACAGAGAGCCTCTATCTGGCCCACAGACTGCCTCTGATCCCCTGAGAGCCTCTGACCCAGTTGACCAAACACAACCAGAGTTGGAGTGGGGGAATGGGGGTCCATTCAAGTGTGTGTGCTTTATTTCTTGGGCTGTGTTGGTGCTTGGAGAAATCCTGGACATTTGAGCCCATTCATTCATTTCAATCATTCATCTAAGTTCCATCTCTAATGTATTTATTTAAATTCTATATTTAATTTTTTCCCCAGCCCTCAACACCATGCCAAATTTTGATGTGGCCCTTTAGCTGAAAAGTTTAGAGACCCCTGCTCTATAGAATCAACTGAAGCAAGAAAAAAGATCCTTCTCTGCCCTGAGGAGCTTGCATTCCAAATACAGCAGCGAGGAGGCAACAAAGGGAAGGGACGTAGTTGCATGAGCTTGGATCTCATTTCAGTAGGGAGCGAGGAGGAAGGCATAATGTCAAAGCCTTAAATATAATATTAATGTGTCTGTATCCTGGTTGGATTCCCCCCCCCCCCCCCAAAAAAAAAAAATTTGGAACAATTTTTAAAAATTTCCCTTCTTAAACTAGGTTCTTTTTTCTTCAATGGCCTGCTATAAAAATGTGAACTCCCAATCCCCTGGCATCTGCTCAAGTTCTTCTTTTTCCACTGCGTAAGCATGAGCAGGCAAAAGCCCACCACAGAATTGCAGCGGAGAGCTGGGACCCGCCCTTATTTAATAATTGTAGCTATCTAGGAGGCTTGATCATGGAATTCTGTTCCTTCAAGGAGGGCAAAATAATACTGAACTCATGTTATCCTCTTTGGTTTGGCAGCCTTGCTTGTGTTTGAGTTCTGATAAACCCCAGTGTTTGTGCAGTTCGCTCTGCAGGAGTACACGAGAGCAGGTTTGATTTAGCAAAGCAAAGATCCACAAGATTATCGTGATATTGCTTGCCCTCAGCTAAATCTGACAGATTTTTCATTATACAAGGATCCTTTCTGCATGTAGAGTTTCCTGGTTTTAAACAAGCTTTATGTGACATTTCAAGGAAATTTGGGGTGTGTACTTTTTTTCTGAATTTATTGACTATTGTGTGACCTTGGAGAACCCAGGGATGGGGCCACCGTGTTGCACAGTGGACACTTGACCCAATTACTGGACTTTAGTGCTGGATATTGGTAGTCCAACAATGCTTTAGTCACTGAATAAAATTTCCTACTACTGAATACAAACCTCTCCACAGAAACTAATTCATTGCCTTGAGTATCTTGATGTGTACCATTGCTAAACTGAAAGGCATAGATTTAAACAGATCTTGTCCAAGTGATATCAGTTTGGCCTGATTGTTTTGTGAATTGAACTGCTGTATTCAGTAGGAATGTGCATGATCTACTTTGGATTGGATCCAAACCCTGTCTTGTATGAACACGGTCTCTTGTTCATGCAGGGGACATAAGCGTAGAGGAATTCCTTCTTCCCTCTCCAAGAACCTGTGCCTTGCAATGTCTTCCTTCTGAGGAATCCGCAAGCCTCAGGTGCAGTGGGAGGGGAGGTTTGGAGAGGGAAGGGAGAATTATGCCCCTCTTGTGCTCACAGGAGTTTGAATCCAAAGCTTATATCTTTGTGGATTGTTCCTCTTTTCTCCATCACTTACTTGAGACATGCACAAGGAAAAGAGATATGCATCATTTGCCTTGTTAGAGTCAATGGCTGCTCATGGCATCCCTTTTACTTTTCACAAATGGTTTGACTGGGCATCATGTTCCCCATTCAAATGCGTAGAGTCTTTCTCAAGCAGTATAATGCAGATTGGAACCCTTGTCCAATGAGGCTCAAGCAATTGGTTTAGATCTGCAGTCATCAGTCCATATTGCATTATTTTCTTGCGTATCTGAGAATCATAATCTCGAACTTGCTACTGCTTTGGGTCACTTTCTGTGGCAGTTTTCACATTGGCAGTAGGGAATCGCAATCAGACTACCTTCATTTTATTTTTTCACGCTTGTATACTGTACTCCGTCAAAGGCACTCAGGGTGGTGGTGTACATAGTTCCTTCCTTCCTCACAACAACCCTGTAAGGTAGGTGACCCTGAGAGATAGTGACTGGCCCAATGTCACCCAGGAAACTTTACGGCTGAGCAGGGATTTGAACCTGGATCATCCAGGTCTAAGTCCAATTCCTGAACCACTATACCATCCTAGCTCTTATTGCTTTAAGTTCAAAGCAACCCAGGGAATCCCCATACATGTTGAATAGCATCTTACCCAAGGCTGGGGACAGAATTTGAACAGTCTGAAAAATTCCTGTGGCAGATAATTAACTGACTTGGTCTTGGAGAGTTCTTCCTTCTTGGAAACAGTCCTATCTCTCTTCAGCTGGGATTTCTTTCTCTCCTTGAAGGGGAAAGTAAACTCAACACTCTAAATCGGGGCTGGTGTGGGAGAGTCTCCTCAAGCTGCCTGTCCCCACTAATATATTTCCCCCATACCTTCCCAGAGGACTAAATATTTGGATTTCATGTCTACTTGAGAGCAAGCTTGCCAGATGCAAGGAACAGCTCCAGAACAAACAAGTGGTTTGTAGGCGCATTGTCAACAAGCAGGTTGGAGTGTATTAGCCTTGTCGACCTGAGTCTGGTGCCAGAGGAGCAGTTACTCTGTTTTAGAATAGCCAAGTTTCTGACTCATCATAAAGGGCCAAGTGAAAAAGAGCAGATGGATGGGAGTTGTGAATAGTGTTAGGAATGGTTTTGCGGCCTCCCTTTAAGTGGAGGCGGAAGTCTGAATTGTTCTTGCTCTATCTCAAGGCATGACAACTTCTCATTAAGCACAGAAGCTCTGCGTATTTCTATTCCACTCTCTGTTCTGGAACTGCTGAGTGACGTTAGAGAAGATAGATATAATCCATATAGAAAATGGAGCTGATCTGGAAGAGCCTTCAAACACATTTGGTCCAAACACACCTGTTCTTCACTAGGTTAAAAATCTGAAGAAACAAACAGTGGCTTGACATTTATTTATTTTTTTAGAAGCTGACTGTGTATGATTCTGAATGGTGACTGAGTGCCCCATGATGTTGCTAAGAAATCACCAATCTTCTCCAGAGCAGAGCAGTATGCATAGAGCTGCCATATTGAGACCCTGCATTGGGGTGGAAATGTGGTGCTTATGATGTAAGGGTAGAGCCAGGGCTGGGAGACAACTGTTGTCTTGGCAAGGTCTTAGCCCAAAGAAGAAAGCCCAGTAGCCAGTGTGGATAGGCGGTTG
This sequence comes from Tiliqua scincoides, assembly GCF_035046505.1. Classification (NCBI taxonomy): domain Eukaryota; kingdom Metazoa; phylum Chordata; class Lepidosauria; order Squamata; family Scincidae; genus Tiliqua; species Tiliqua scincoides. The sequence goes on along the minus strand of NC_089822.1, from coordinate 91,197,397 downwards.
GCCCAGAACCTGGGAAACGTTATTGCTCAGTAGGTTGCCCCATGCCCAGTGGCTAACCACATAGGGCAGCTGTGCACAGTGCTGTTGGTTCCTGGTTTTAGCCCAGGGGTCTCTTAACCATACAGCTGGGTAGGGCAAGATGGAGTGCAATGATGCCCAGCAGGGGATTTTATCTGGTGCATTTGGAGGCAGCATGTGGTAGGGTGAAGCCCAATGCTTTAACAACTCAATCCTATCGAGATACACGGGTGTATCTCCACGTATGCCAGGACAATGACAGCCCTGTCAGTTTTGATGTTCACTTGCCAACAGATGCACCACAGAGGCCGGTGCAACACTAGAAAAAAACTGCACTCACATGGCTCAGATGCTTGTGCAAAACAAAGGGGAGGGAGTTATCCCCTGCTAACTGGACAAGAATCGCTTTTTCAGGTGGTGCTCCTCTTATATACGGCAGGGGGAGAGTAGCTGCCCCTCTTCACCCAGCACAGTATCTTATCTAGGGGATGTTTGCTGGTGTTCTGCATATTTTTTTAAAGATTGTGAGCCCTTTTGGGACAGGGAGCCATTTAATTATTTGACTTTGCCTGTAAATCTTTGCCTGGCTTTGTGGACTTTTTTTTAATGTTGAAAAGTGAGATGTATAAATACTGTTAGTAATAATGACTCCACTGGTGGAGATGCCAAGACAGAGGAGATCAAGGCAGGACTTTGGAGGGACATGAGTGGGAAGCAGGGAGTCAGTGCATGCCATATCCCGATCTCCTTTCTCCTTGGACACTGGACATATCTGAAATCATGGACATATCCCAACCCCCTTTTGGATGATGGCATTTTCCCAATGCTGGATATGGCATAGATAGGAATAAGTTCTCAAGCCAGAGAACCGGAGTGCCTGATATGCTGTTGTGGTCCTTGTTACTTTCTCTAGTGTTTCCCCTTGCTCCCCACAAGAAGCTGTCCCATTAGCAAAGACTCTATGCAGACCACAGGGGATGCCTACAGCTGCCTTCAGTGCCCAGTTGCCTTCAGTGCCCAGCTGCCTTCAGTGCTCAGTGTGAGCCTAGTTGCTGCTCAGCGAGGTAGCCGACCTACTCCTAGTCAGACCCCTGTTGTTTTGCAAACATCACAACAGATTGTGAATGAGCTGGGTGCAGCCAGGCCTCACTGTAACCATTTGCTGGGCTGTCTGTTGAATAACTAGCAATGGCACAATTGTCCTGCTGGGAGGAGTGGGTTGGTAACCCCACTTGAGTGCTTCTTTCTCAGATGTCACTCTGTTGCTGATCCAGTTCCAAAAACCCTCAGGCTGTATCACACTTCAGCCTCTTTGTTAGCAGGCAGGGATTCCTTCTACCCACCCTAATAGTTCCTTACCTCGTCTGGCCTCAGGTTGAGGAGGGTCTCTTTGCTTTCAGTGTCCACAGCATCCTCACCCTGTGCCTTGTTGGGATCCAAGGGGGGGGGGAATGTTCCCCAATGATCATGAGCCCCCTGTTCTCTGCTACTATGGTGTATGGTGGACAGTAGGAAAAGGTCATGGGAACAGCATACTGATAGCCGTTCCAGTGATGCAGCAAAAGGCCTCTGTCACATGCCAGCCCAGTGATCGATCCATGCAGTTCCCCCTCTGATAGGTCTATGAGCTATGGCCTCCCAGCCAGGTGTGTGTGTCTGTTGTTAAGTGCTGGATGTGCTTTGCCTGTTTCCTGCTGCGGTTGTGTGCTTAGGGGACAGCTTTGTGAACCAGCTACTGTAGGTTCTAGATCTGCCTCTTTCTTTTTTCCGTGGCATGGGTGTTTTCTGGCCAGTCATGCAAAACGCGAGTGCCTTGCTGGATGGGACAAATCCCTTGGCTGTGGTCGAACCTGTCGTGCCTGGCTCCCAGCTGGCATCTTTGTGCAATGAGCTACCAGCATCCTGCTTTGCTTGAGTACTGTTGCAGCTCCACTTGTGGCTCGTCCCAGTACTTTCCCTGGCAAAAGACTTCCTTCCAGCTGGTGAATGCTACTGCAGGGACTCAAACCCTAGTCCTAGAGGGGCTTGTGAGTTTGTTTCATGTGGGGGGGGGTGTATGTGTGCATGGTGTCCTTGGGGCATCTCTTCATGGTTGTTGGTGGTGTCTGTTACAATGTTGTTCAGTCCTAGAGGATTATGGGGGCACCCTCCCAGTGGTGGCCACTCATTGGTGCTGAGCCTGCACTTCCTGCTGCTCGTTTCACCTTGGTGGCACTTTTCTGGCTGCTAGTGTTGTGGAGGGGCACATGTGGTGACCGTCTCCTTGGATGACATGCTGACATCATACTGACGCTGCGCTGACATACCGTTGCTTGGACAGGCTTAGGATATGTTGGATGTCCGACTGGCAGCGGCGTGCCATTGGTCTGAATAGGACTGTGCACGTTTTACCTCATTGTTAAATAACCAATAGCACAATTCTCAACTCTTATGCAAAGCATGTCTATCTCAGCATCAACTAACTGATATGTATAACAGGTAGGGTAAAATTGAAAGGGAAGAAAAGGAAGGGTGAAGGGATGGACAAGATAGGACAGAAGGTGAAGGAAGAGCCCAACCCCATATATAAATATCAATTAATGCTAGATCATAAATCAATCTATGATATAATCATAACAAGTATGATAACAAGTGAATAGCCTATTCAGCCCAGGAGAGCATCTTTGCTATGTTTGCTGGTGTCTTTTTGGTCTTTTGTTTACAATTGTGAGCTCTTTTGGGACAGAGAAGCATCTTTTTCATTTGCTTTACTTTGTACACTGCTTTGTGAACTTCTTGTTGCTGTGGTTGTGAAGTGATATATAAAGATGTTATTATTATTAACAACAATTAATTCATTGGAACGCATGTAGTCCCTGATCACTATGACCAAATAGTGTCAGCGTTATCACTTCTGCAATACCTAGGAACACAAAAAGAGCGTTACTAGAACAGGCTAGAGGTCCATCAAGCTTAGCATCTTTGTTCTCGCAGTGGCCAGCAGATTCCCCTGGGAATTCCAGCAGGATAATCCCATTGAGGTAATATAGCTTCTCTGCTTTTGCCACCCTCCCCTCCAACCTGCAATGGAGAAGTGAATTGCTCTGAACATGGACTTTCCACACAGCCTTCATGGCCAGTAGCCAGTGAGGGAACTCTTCCCCATGAATCTGTCTAACTCCCTTTTAAAGCCATTCAGACTAGTGGTTGCCACCACATCCCATGACAGTGGATTCCACACAAGTTATGTTTCTTGTGAAAAGTACTTCCCACCCACCTCCCCCCACCAGTCCTGAATCACTTGCCTACCAATTTCACTGACAGCCCAATCCTAACCTGTGCTGGAACAGGAGGCAGAGTTGTTAAGGTTTAAGGGGGGCTTGTATAAAATTATAAGAGGATTGGTGTAGGTTCCCAGTCTTGTCCCAATATGAGCAGGTTGCAAGAACAACACTTCAACTACAGCAGAGTACTTTCAGCAGTTGTATTGGTCAAGGGATATCACATATAGAGTAGTCATTTAACAGTCCAAGAGTCAGCACGGAGAGCAGTCAGTTCCAGTATAACAAATCCAAATCAGTTCCAATAATACACAGTCAAAGGTTCAGTCCATAAGTCAGTAATATCGCATACATACAGTATCCAGCCTCTTCAGTCACTGGCAGCAGTCTCACAGTTACTCCATCAACTCCCCTACTGCTGCACTTGAGGCTCCTCCTGACTATCTTCATATAGTCAGCTCAGCCAATCAGTATTTGGCTTGGTCACACCCAGGGTGTGCCTGTCCCAGGTGCTTGCTGATTCTGCTGAGTCATTGCTCTGCACCTGCTCCCTGAACCAACATGTAAGCTTTGGTTCTGCATCACTCAGAACTCAAGCTGACAAGAGTGACCAGTGCAGGTTAAGAGGTGATTGGAGGGCAAGTTGGGGGTAAGGGATACGTATCCCCTTACTTTGTTTCATGCAGCAGCAACCCCTATGGGACTGCTCAGATATGCGCCAGCGAAATCACTGGTGCAAATCCGAGCAGCCCAGTGTAATGCTGGGATAGCTGGGAGGGGAGTTAGGTTGTGGTGCGGACTGTTGCCTCCAATCCCACCCTCCTCCCAGGCTCAATCCGCCCACCAGTCCGCCCTACCCTGGCCCTACCCTGGCACTACCTCATGCACTCTGGGTGGTGCGGAGACGGAATCTGACCTTTGGGAAGCAGCACAGGCCTCTAAGCCAGCCCTATTGTGTCACAAGGAGACACAGACACCATGCGGAGTCCCACATGCATGCAAGAGAGTAACATCTCTTCTAAAAAATAAAAAAAGAGAGCATAATCATGCAAGTTGGCCACAGGCATACAGGCCTGACTGAGTCCAGGCTTAAAGCTGCTTCACTTTCACAGTGCAAAGTCTTTGCATGCCTTCAGACTATGTCCTGCTTATTCACTGGTTCAAGCTGCGGCTCTCAAATGTCACCTTGTGGAATCTTCCTAGTTCAGGAAAACAAATACTTTGGCCTCCTTGTGTTTAAGACCCTCATCCTAAAAATGTGCTCCAGTGTCACATCCCTGCAGTGCTTGCCTAACAATGGCCCAAATCCTAACCAGCTTTCCAGCTTTGACATAGCTGTGCCAGTGGGGCATGTGCTGCATCCTGCAGTTGGGGTACAGTCATGGAGGCTTCCTCAAGGTAAGGCAATGTTTGTTCCCTTACCTCGGAGCTGTGTTGCCCTTACCTTGGTGCTGGAAAGTTGGTTAGGACTGCACCCAATATCTCTTGATATTATATTGGTGTGGCACTTGGTAAGCAGATCAATTCATTTGTCTTGATGGACCAGTTCTTATGCTAGTAACAGGCTTCTTCTCTGAAGCATGATATCCTGCGTATGGGGTGATGGGTGCAACCCTCTGCATGCTTACTGGGAAGTGAGACTAAGGGCGCAATCCTAACCCCTTATGTCAGTGCTTTCCAGCACTGACATAGCGGTGCCAATGGGACATGTGCTGCATCCTGCAGTTGAGTGTCACTCAAGGAGGCCTCCTCAAAGTAAGGGAATGTTTGTTCCCTTATCTCAGAGCAGTATTGCCCTTATGTCAGTGCTGGAAAGCACTGACATAAGGGGTTAGGATTGCGCCCTAACAGCACAGTTTTGTGCATGTGTAGTCATACCCAAGTTCCATTGAGTTCAGTGAGTCTTACTCCCAGACAAGCATGTATTGGATTGCAGCCTTACTGAACTACTTTGGCCTTACTTCTGAGCAACTGTGTGTGGAATCAGGCTGTTAGTCATAAAAGTATTTAGGACCAGTGTCACTCTGTCCTATCATTGAGCACACCAACTGAAGGAAAGGCGAGTTTATCTAGAAAGCCACGTACGCTTCTCGTATTGAAATTTTCCCAGAGAGGGAAAGTACAAACATGTTAGCTGAGAGCAATAAAAAATGGGACAAATAAACATAGGACTCATATGTGCTGCCAAGGAAACTGGTAATTCACCTTTTAAAGAAGAACCATTCAAGACCCAACGTGCTGATACAGGTTTTTGCTGGACCAGGGTCAGATGGGGTGGTGACCGATCACCCGTTTCTCTTATGTTTGAGCAAACATTTCTCCTAGGTCAATTCAGTCTGATTCTTGGCAGGCTGGGCTGCCATACAGAGAGATTGTAGCGTACGTGTGTAGTTTGTTGGTGGGTAAACAGCAGTGAAGCCTCTTCCTTTATGGCTTTAGTATCAGTAGTCTTGAGGATTTACTGTACATACCAGGTGAAAAGCTAGTTGTTTGTCATGATTGCCTACAACAACCAGTTTTATAGGGGTAAAGTCCAGTTTGTGAAATGTCAGATGCCCGCTGGTGAGCTGACAGGTTTCCTCTCAATTTGAATGGATTGTGAAAGTAAACGCTTGTTGGGAGTGTGACCCAGATGTAATCCAGGGAATTATGGAGCTGCTTGAAAGCTGAGCAAAGGTTCTTCAAGGAGAAGATCAGACATAGCAGAACAGCATCTCTGCAAGACAGCTTCCCCATCATTTAATACTCATCTACAAGCAGGTGAGTGTTGGATGTGATCTACATCCCATCCTCAATTCACACAGTACAAAAGTTCTGACCAGAACACCTCAGAAACCAACTATGTCAGCGTTTCTGAATGTTCAACCCCTGCCGTACCACTTTGTGTGGACCACCAATTAGAAGTGATGATGTTTGTCCATCGTTTTTGAAGAAGACCTTGACATCTAATGGGTTGCGGACTGTCCACGGTGTGTCCGCAGGTGACTAATAAGGCCGATACGAGCACAGAATGTTCTGCCACATGTCGGGCAGACGTGTGTAGGCACCACTGTTGCAGCATTTGCAGCTCTGGCTTTACGGAGTGCTCGCTTCTCTTGTGCTATGGTTGTCCTTCTGGCTTCAGATGTCTGACAGCCTTGATGGATCACCATGCGCCATGTCGATCAGTCTTGTGCCAGGATTTCCTAGGTGGTGGTGTCAATATCCAGGGACTTGAGAAAGGCTTTCGGTGTGTCTTTATTTTGCTTCTTTTGTCCCCCCTGCGATTGCTTTCCTTGAGACAGCTCACCATAGAAGAGCTGTTTAGGGATGCGGTGGTCTGGCATCCTTACAACATGACCTGCCCAGCATGTCTGGGCTTTCATCAGCAGTTTCATCAGCAGCATACCAATTGGAAGTACCACCAGAAGTAACTGCCGATGATGTCATGGCCAGATGCAACAGGACAAACACCAGGAAGTGGCTCAGGTGGACGAAAGAGCTTTTCAAGTACGCGAAAGCACACACTGGAGCTCTGCTTGGCAAGCCAAGCCTCCTACTGCTGCTTATCATGTTGCATTGCTGGAGATCTTGCAGCCAGGTGATGGGAGTCTGGGGTTCCATACCACTCAGCACCACCTCACGTACCACTGATGGTACAATTAACGCTGGTTGAGAAACACTGGACTATAACAACATCCAGCTCCAACCCATCCATGAGGCCATCTGGTGCACATCTGAGGCAGTTGCTACTTGCTATCCATTTCCACTGTTCCTCAATTTGAAAAGGAAGACAGCAATGGATTAGAAGATAAAGTCTGTAGGAGAGGAGATGATCTAGCCGACCATTCCTCTCTCCTCTGCACTCCTTTTCTGCCCTATTCCCCTTTTCCCTTTTCAAAAAGAAGGAGCAGCCGTGGAGATGACAGTGGATGGGATTGCCAGGCAAGAGGGGTTGATGAACCGCTTCAGGCTTGGGAAGATCTCAGGCAACAGGGCCCATGGATCTTCTGTACCACATTGTTATGGGGCGGTAACACCAAATATTTCCTCTCAAGTGCAGTTTTAGCTTCCTGAGGAGACTGCAAAGAACTCTTTCAGAGATAAAATATTTTCTTCTGATAGATGCAAGATGCGAAACCAGATGACTCTATCGTAAGAAATGCAGTAATTGCATAGACTGTATTGGGGATTTTTTTTTATTTCCTCCAGTTTATGATTTAAATATGATTTACATATACCAAAATATCAAAATTCAGAATCCAGATATCAAGGACTAGTTTATTGCAAAGAGTATCTTAAATGCTTTCCACCGTTTCCACTACCTTATAGGCATGTCGTTTTCATCTTCCTAATAAAGAACCTTCTATGACATGAAAGTTTATATATTGAATATTTTTGTTTGCTGTAAAATAATGCTGCTGTAAAGTAGGATTGCTGTAAAAGGAGGGTCCTGTGAAACTGAGGGTCAAAAAAACTTTTTTTCAAAATATATAGTGGTTTGATATGAATTTGGGGTGCTGATTCCAAAAATGGCATCAGTTTTGCCTGATCCTATGTAGTTTCAGGGACACGGCATAGCCTTGGTAGTGAATGTTTCAAGCAGCTTTCTTGCGAGGAAGCCATGGTGTAGAAGGTAATGGCAGTGACCAGTTTGGTGAAGGTAATAGAATGCAGGACCTTAAATATGGGGGTCCATGATGCACACACTTGTCATGGGGGTCCACAATCCACACAAATATCAGCCACAAAGCTGTGTTGGTGGCTTTGGGCCAACACAGCCTGCAATATTGGCTATGCCATGAATAGAGGATGTGACAGATAGTACTTATAGTATAGATCAGTGGGTACCAAACTCTGGCGCCCACTGCAATCTTTCCCCCAAGTGAACAGAACTTACCATTCTGCCAGGGAGCCTTTTCTCTGCACCTACAATTGCCCCCAATCTTCATACCAGCCAGCTGCTTCTGGGTTCCTTTCCCCACCAGGCTTTGCACCCAGATTTCTAGATGGATGTGGCTGGCCAGTGCAAAGATTGTGGGTGATCGGAGACATGGAAAAGAGGCTCCCAGGTGGAATGATACATTCTGTTCGCCTTGGGGAAAATTTTTCCGGTCTCCAGTTTGGAGACCACTGTTGACAGGATTGGGCTGTCCATTCACAGTAGGAGATACTGTTTCAGTGCCCAAACTGACAATATACTTGTGAGAGAAGGAAGACAAACTGTATTCTCTAGTTGGGCTTAGTCTGGAAGGGAAAAATTACGTAGTAATGTAGAGAAATATGCTTTGTTGAAAATGCTTTAATTTCTAATGTTAAAAGAGAAAAGCAAGATATTGACTGTCAAATGGTTGTCTAAATGAACAATAAGTCGTTAGTACAATTAGGGCCCAGTTCGATGGTTGCCCTGCGCTGCTGGAACTTAAGAACATAAGAACAGCCCCACTGGATCAGGCCATAGGCCCTTCTAGTCCAGCTTCCTGTATCTCACAGCGGCCCACCAAATGCCCCAGGGAGCACACCAGATAACAAGAGACCTCATCCTGGTGCCCTCCCTTGCATCTGGCATTCTGACATAACCCATTTCTAAAATCAGGAGGTTGTACATGCACATCATGGCTTGTAACCCATAATGGATTTTTCCTCCAGAAACTTGTCCAATCCCCTTTTAAAGGCGTCTGGGCTAGACGCCAGCACCACATCCTGTGGCAAGGAGTTCCACAGACCAACCACACGCTGAGTAAAGAAATATTTTCTCTTGTCTGTTCTAACCCGTCCAACACTCAGTTTTAGTGCATGTCCCCTGGTTCTGGTGTTATTTGAGAGTGTAAAGAGCATCTATCTATCCACTCTGTCCATCCCCTGCATAATTTTGTATGTCTCAATCATGTCCCCCCTCAGGCGCCTCTTTTCTAGGCTGAAGAGGCCCAAACACCATAGCCTTTCCTCATAAGGAAGGTGCCGCAGCCCAGTAATCATCTTCGTCGCTCTCTTTTGCACCTTTTCCATTTCCACTATGTCTTTTTTGAGATACAGCAACTTGTGATACAGCGGTGCAGGACACTTTCTGGTGGCATGAAAGCTGGGCTGTTGTCACTTGCTTCTGAGCCACTGCCACAAACAGAGGTGCAGTATATGCAGTAGCCGCTCCTGGAGACTCTGCAGGTGCCAGTAAGGTAGTGGCAGGCCTGGGGATGGGAAGGTTCAGGGAGGTTCTGAGGAGGAACAGGGGAGGGCAAGGGTGGGGAGCGGGCCAGAGGCAGAGGATCTTGGCAGCAAATGCACACGATGGAGCCGATCCCCCATTTTTTGGCTTGCCTTTCCCCCTTTCTCTCCTCCAACTTACACCAGCTGTATAGCCTGTATGGGTCTGAGAAAGTAATTAGTCCATCAGGGCCTGCATAGAAGTATATATTTACTTACCTCTGGCAGGCCTCCTGATTGCCCCCTTGCCCCACCGCAGGATGCAGTGTGTGCTCCACCAGTGCAGATGCATTAGCACCTATTCTGAGGGATGGGATGGGGCACTTAATCTCCCATGAAGAAGCGTGCCCCTATGCCTATGGAAGTTGGCTCGTCTTGGAGTACCCCAAGGCCTGCTTTCAGTTTTTCCTCCTTGCCATATGCATGCAAAGCCTCTTTTCTCAGCACAACCGGGAGGACTGTCTGAAGGGTGCAATCATGACTTAGTCAATTACCTTCTAGTACACCAGGATCTGGGATTTCTCTTCAGTTGGCAATTATGATGATTGCCGTTCCCAGCCCCATCCAAAGCCTTAACAAGGAGCACAGGCTCGTAAAAACCGTTCCCCCAGCTTGACAGCCTGCCACGCTTATTTGCTTATGAAAGTTGGCTCTAAGCAAAAGGAGTAATTAAAATAGTAAAGTGCCCGAGATAGTTTGCAAGCTCTTGAGTCATCACAACAGTGGGCTTTATTTAACCTCGATTTGCTGGGCATGCAGCATCACGCTACCACACTGCCTGAGAAAAGCTCCTACTAAAAATTCCCTCTGAGGACATATTATGAGCTCCTAATATGATCCAATAACCTTGCAGGTTATTAGATAATACTTGGCTAGTATTGATGAGCTCTCAGTGCCTGTTGCCACTTTTTCTACTGGTTCAGTTCCTGTTCCTTTAACTGCAGCAGACTGTGCAGAAATTTCACCAGATAAAGTTTCCTAGTATGGGGTTATGGTGAACAAACGTTGGAAGAAGCTTCACCTGGTGCACTTAAAGGCTCTGCCTTCTTTGCACCCCTCCCCGAAACCCACCTTTGGAGCCCCTAAATCTTCATTCTCAGCTACACTGACATTTAAATCAATTCATACTTTCTCTCTAAGTCCTCTTGGTTGTTTCCCCAGTGGTCAGTTTCGGTACAAAGTTTCTGTGCAGCTCTGTACATTGAGGGAACAGTACAAATAGTGAAAAGGCAACAGAGAAAAGTGACAACCCTAGCTCCAACCCTGTAAAACTCTGCACCCTCCAACTCTGTGCACTGACATTCCTGGAAGGGGGGGGGGGCAAAACACTCTCCAGTCATATCTGACATCACTGGGTGGGTGCCCAACCTGTACCACAGGGAATGGGAATTTGTGGTGCTTCTGGACTGGAACATGAGGTGCACCTGCCTATAGGTTAGAGACCAGGCTGCATTCCTGCCTTCCTCCTCTGTTTTAAGCCACTGCCATCTTACTGGGTCAAGAACTATTGGCAAGACTATGCAAACTTCCAGGGTGCTGTATGTACTGGAGTGAACCTCTCTCTCACACTTTGGATTGGACACACGGCATGCTTGAACAACATTGGGCAGCACCGACTTACAGATTATATGATTCCGAGGTGAGCTATGAAAGTATGTGCCTGAAAGACCCCAGTGAAATTTGAGTGGGTTTCTCCTTAGAAAACAAGAATAAGAGGTAGCCTGAATGCTTGAACTGGTGGCAAAGTTTAGGCAAATAACTAGTCTCCGATATCCTTTGGTTGTAATAGGGAATGCATTTATTGTCTCTCCTTTCCTAGTAAGTTGCACCTCTGTCACAGGGAAATTGCCTTTTGTCAATACTCATACAGAAGGATTGGCCAAGTGTAAAAGCACTTGAAAAAAGCACATTAGCTGCAGTAAACCAGATTACTTTGACATATCACTGAAATGAGTAAATCCAGTGTGACCTTTGTGTTCAGTGACACAGTACAAAGGCCACGTTTAGACTATCTTAAGAGGATATTTGCTGTTCCCTGTGTGGATAAAGGTAACAATGCCAGTTGGCAATCTTTCTTGAACAGCGACATTCAACATGTTCCCCGGGTTGTGTGACACGCATATTGCTAAGATATAAAATGTGGGCCTCTTGATATTGGTAAACCCACTGAAATGGTGGCCCAAACTGGGAATGCCTCGCCAAGGACTTGACGCACCAGTATGAAGGCAAGAGAAAAGTTGATGAGGGACTGGGATGGGATGGGATGCAGGTCAGGGTGTGACCTCTTAGGACATTTTGGCACAAGACAGATTTTCTTGTTTAAAGTATTTCAACGTCTCCTGACAGTCAAATCCTAATGAGTGCTGGTGCAGTGGGGCTGCATGGTCTCCACTGTAACCAGTGCTCATCAGGAGCAGGCTGGAGGTCTCCTTGGGCAAGGGGGTATTTTTTCCCTTACGCCAAGTAATGTGCCAGCCTGCCCAGTGGGCTTACTTGGTTCTCTGTCAACTATATAACTGGCAGAAGTCCCTCCCTGCGGAGCGCTGCCTTGCTTGGGAAGGGGGGTAGGATATGGCAGAGGAAGCCTCTGCTGATACTGCCTCCTCCTGTGCATGATGCACCCCTGTTCCATGCTCCCCCATCCAGAAACACCCTTCTCCCCACCCTCCCCACACCCCTGTGCCTTGCCTGCCCACACCAGCAGCTGGGCGCTTAGAATGCATCACTGGCAGGACAGTGCATACTGCTCTACCACTGCTGCTTACTTGTCCGGTGTCATGCTGTGCTTTATGGCATGTTTGCGACACCCTCCACCAGTGCAGTGGCCACTGCATCAGCCCAGCTTACGGGTAGGATTGTGCTCTGAGATATTTACGCCATGTCTAATTGTTCATGGGGAGAGAGTGCAAAAGATAATGTACTTGTATGTTCTAGCCAGTGTAAGTTTTCATAATGTTCCTATAGAAAATAGAAACACCCAACTTTCCCTAGTAGAGGTTTTTCTAACATATTCCTACAAAGGAGAACTTTGCAGTTCCAAATGTCACATGATGCGTGGCCTGGAACTGAGCCCTGGAGCTCCTGCACACTTCTCCCACTAAACACAATGGGACTTGTTTTTGAGTAAACATGCTTCAGATTGTGGCATTGGGCTCACATCCAAGGGACCTTTCTTTCTCCTGACCTTTCAATTTCCTGAAGTCTGAAGCAAGTGTCAGAAGCATACACCATCTAGGCAGAAGCCTGCTATTTTCTACTGAGTTCTGGGAAATCTTTGAACAAATCTGAAAACAAACATTTGAACGTCTACAGTTTTTTTCTTTGAGAAAGATAAGATTTTTTTTTTTTTTAAGAATGTTAAGGGACATTTTGGAATGCAAGTTGGTAGATATAAATGTTGAAATGGGGGGGGGGGGTTTACAAACATTCTGGCTCTAGCCCTTACTCAAGTTTTGTGCTTTCGGATCTTATAAGGATATTTATTTTTTCAGATCTTGTAAGGATATTTACTTTCAACTCATGTAAAGATCAAAAGATGTAAGTATCAAAAGATCTTTACCATTGTTCAAGTTATTGAGAAAATGGGTAACTGACAGCGCCCTACAGGTAGACCACAGCTGCGATACAAGGACATCTGCAAAAGGGATCTGAAGGCCTTAGGAGTGGACCTCAACAGGTGGGAAACCCTGGCCTCTGAGCGGCCCGCTTGGAGGCAGGTTGTGCAGCATGGCCTTTCCCAGTTTGAAGAGACACTTGGCCAACAGACTGAGGCAAAGAAGCAAAGAAGGAAGGCCCATAGCCAGGGAGACAGACCAGGGACAGACTGCACTTGCTCCCGGTGTGGAAGGGATTGTCACTCCCGGATTGGCCTTTTCAGCCACACTAGATGCTGTTCCAGAACCACCATTCAGAGCGCGATACCATAGTCTTTCGAGACTGAAGGTTGCCAACAGGGGGTAACTGACAGCCCAGTCCTTCCTAGGTCCTCCATGTCAATGCAGCTGTGCCCGCATTTCTTCTGCTGCATCCTGTGGGGGGAATTTTGCAGGTTGGAGTTCTCCCCTGGGCAAGGAGACATTTATTCCCTTGCCCTGGGGTAAGCCCCAGCCAGAGCAACAGTTTAACTCGGACTCACCCCAGCTATATAGCTGCTGCAAGTCTGCATTGATCCGTGTTGGCGGATAAGGCCTGGGAATGGGGATAGGATATGAATAGCATTGCCAATCTGCCCCCCAGTTGCCACCCCCCATTCTCCCTCCTGCACTGAACCTACCTGCTCTGGTGGGTGCAGCTCAATTTGCTGACATGGGTGGGAAGGCTCTCACATTCCACTGCTCCGTCGGCACAAGTGGGGAGATAGGATTGGGCCCTGGTGAATGTGTACAAACAACAATCTTTCAGAGATCTGGAAACAGTATTATAGACGATGCCAGTGCCAGGCTGCTGAAGCAAAACCCTGCAATGGGCTTTCCATGGTGCTCTCTTGTACACTCCCTGATGCACCTTGATGGTGCCCCAATTGTGCCAGGAGTGCTCTCACCGCTTCCAATACTTGAAGGTTCAGAGGTTGGCCTGTGCACTCCTCCATACATTTATACAGCTGTTTTTCCTGTTCAAAAATGCACCACCAATCTTGCCTAATTTTCCCCTATTTTCTTTTGTCCCTTTTAATTCCTTTTCCCTTGGAGAGGTCAAAAGCTGATTCTGACTCAGTTTGGTCAGGTTCACTATTTTGATGGGCTGTAGCTCAGTGGTAGAGCACCTGCATTGAATTCAGCTGTCAGGTTCAATCCCTGGTGTGTCTACATAGGGCAGAGAAGAATTCCTGGCTGAAACCCAGGATAACAACTGCCAACCATTGTCTACAGATTTCCCTGGAAACTCTGCTCTGTTAATCAGGATGCTGTTAATTGCAGTACTCCTCTAACATTGTAGGGCATTTAACACTGACACTAAAATTTTGGGGATTGGCTCAGAAGAGCCAATGAATATTCTGAGGCTGAATGCATCTAAGGTAGTATCTATTACTACTCAGGTACTATTGTTGTTGCTTTGCAGGTGTAGGCCCCAAAATGGGGATATTGGGTATAATTAATTGAACTGATGACTTTTAAAATTTCACTGAAAATGTGATACTTCAGCTTTAGCCTTTGAAAATTCCAAGGAGAGTGCAAACAACCAAACAGGTTGTATCAATTACCTAGTTGCTATGTAATAAACATGGGTTCTAGACTGTAGATGAGCTGTCTTTATGACTCTGAGGACTAGCCCCTTTAAATACCATTTAAGCACCAGAACAGCTTCCAGCTGTTTAAATACAAAATGGCAGTTGATTCTGTGGAAATCAGGGCCTTGAAGTTGGAGTAGCAGTTACAGCGGGAAGCGGTTTTGAGTAGGGCTAGAGTTGGACGTTTTGTGTACCGACTCCACAGCCCTGATGGAAATAGAGTTGTCAACTGACTGTAGCTATTTCTGGAGCTCCACGCCTCCCCCCCCAAAAATGTGATGGAATGTCATGATGGAAGCCAAGTGTATCACCAAGATTCAATAGTCTCATAGAGATGTTGATTCGTGGAAAGTTCAGGCTGGTCCTGGAGGGTTGGCAAACTCTATGTAGAAACTGCCTAAAACGTACTGTGGGCTACCTCAACATTTGCGGAGACATGACCACTTGTGGTTTTCAGTCGCTTGGTAAATGAAGTGCCACCACGCTCACATGGGGTAGTATGCTGTCAGGCTGTGCTTCCCAAACGCCTACAAGGGAGTTGGGAGCACTGTGCGTGTGTGTGTGGGAGGGGCAAAGGCAACAATGCGATCCCCAGGATCATGCTGCTGCTGGGGAAGGGAGGGTTGTTTTTTTACTTACCTGCAGCCAGCGCTGCAGTCCTGGAAGGGGGGGGGGGTCCTTTGCAGGTGATGTTCTATTTAGGAGATGGCTGTGAATGAGAACAGATCACTGTAAATGAGACAGATTGCTGTCTAACTAGATCTTGGTTAGGCACAGAAGTTGCTGAAATGTGACGGTACCATGTGGTTAGCGGTCATCTGTATCCACTAGTAGTCTGCTTACCAAGGAAGATTTTTTGTGAAGCATGCCTAACTGCATTGCACTTGAAGGAGAGGTTTTCCTGGTTAGTGAGTTGAATGAGTCAGGTTATGCTGCAGATCTATTTTGCTAGTTAATTATTATTACCCAACAAAGGAAGGGCTTTGGCTGTTTCTAGAAGGTGAAGAAATCCCTTTCCAGCAGGACAAACCAGTTGAGTAAGAACATGCTGCTACAGCATCTGATATTTATCTATCATATGGGTGCCAAGTACTTCCAGCAGTCTGGGCATACCTTCCACTCAGTCAGGTTCCTTACTAAAAATACAGGATTACTTTGTCATGGAAGATAAGATTGCCACCTTTTGGGCGGGCTCTGTTCCGATGCTTGTATCAGCAGGTGATGCAGAGAAATTCAACAGGTGACCTTTTTGCTTCCCTGCAGAGAAAGTGATGGGGAAAGTGTTACACGTGAACTAGAGGGGGACTGGGGATAATACAGGACAGAGTGGCTAAGGGCACAATCCTAACCAACTTTCCGGCGCTGACCTAGCCGCAATGCAGCCCCAAGGTAAGGTAACAAACATGCCCTTACCTTGTGGAGGCCCCGTTGACTGGCTCCCCACTGCAGGAAGCAGTGCATGCCACATTTGCACATCTATGTCAGTGCTGGAAAGCTGGTTAGGATTGCACCCTCATAGTCCTTTCTCCAGAATTCTGAAACACCAACGCATGTGGCGAGCTTGGAAGAGTAGTGCTGTGCGCTGGTGGTTGGCTTTAAATGACAGAGGTGGGACAGAATTGCCACAGAAGAATTGCCGGAGGAAAAATCCAGGTGACGTGCCTTTCCTACAGGAGGTTTGTCGCTCCCTAATTATGCTGTCTCATTCTATGGCTGCTCTAATACTGTTCTGATTCTATGGTTTTTCTTCTTTCTCATCTCATGTTCCTCTCTCCACCACCACCACATTTATCAATGCCTTCTTTTTTGGGGGTGTGGCCCGCTAGAATTGCGTGTCTCTCTGAAACCGTGAATCAAATCATTCTAATCTGCGAGGGCCTGTTGATCTTCAGTGAACACATCTGCAGTTTTCATGCCTCTCCCCTCCCCCCCCCAAAAAAAAGAATTTTAGCAGGATGAGGTGTCGCAGTTGTGGAAGTGTGCAATACCATAGCTATTTCAAGTTGTGCACTTGGGTGTCGGGACTGCCATTTGCGTCGTAGGGTGTTGTTCAGTTGGCAACAGCCGTTCACCTAAAAAGTTCCTCATCGGGGAGTCTGATCACAAGCCAGCCAGAGAGCGCAGTAGTGGTATGAGGTCTTTGCGTGGCTGTGTTGTTGATTGGAACAAGCTGGTGTTTCTTTGGTCATCTTTGGGCTGCTGCCCAACACTGTTTGAGTGATGGCTATGCTTTTCCTTTTCCTTTTAATTTTTGTGTCTGTGTTTGCTCATGCTCTGTCCGAATTAGGTTTTAAAACATGGTTACACCATGTGATGCTTTGTTTGGTGGAATCCTCTACCCCCCTGCTCCACTTAATATAAGGCAGAGAGTGTGAATTCTGTTATTTATAAGAGCAAGTTATGCCAAATTTTGCCTTCTGTCCTTAACTCATGACCCTGGCTAAGGTTTGCAGCTGCTGCAATGACCACATGGAGCAAAACAGCAACAGCAGTCACTGAGGTGGGGCATAAAAATTTTCAGTAAGTTTTGCACACAGTTTCTACACAAGCATCGCACTGAAATGAACTGTTTGCCCTTCAGGAGAGCCTGCTGGTTTGTGTCTGAGATTTGCGCAAACTTCAGTAGGTCCCTTCTTTATGATGGGCTCACAATGTAATCAGATCACTTTATAATGCACACTCTATGGCAGGGGTGCCCAAACCCTGGCCCTGGGGCCACATGCGGCCCTCGAGGCCTCTTAACATGGCCCTCAATCTCCAATGAGCCTCTCGCCCTCCAGAGATTAGTTGGAGCCCGCACTGGCCCGACACAACTGTTCTCAGCATGAGGGCAACTGTTTGACCTCTTTGCATGAGCTGTGGGATGAGGGCTTCCTCCACTGCTTGCTGTTTCACGTCTGTGATGCAGCAGCGGCAGCAAAGGAAAGGCTTGCCTTGCTTTGTGCAAGGCCTTTTATAGGCTTTGAGCTATTGCAAGACCTTCATTCATTCATATAAGTTCATCTTTAATATATTCATTTAAGTAAACTTATGTAAATGTATTCAAATTTTAAATGTAAATGTAAAGAAATTTAAATTCTTTCTTTCCCCGGCCCCCCGACACAGTGTCAGAGAGAAGATGTGGCCCTCCTACCGAAAACTTTGTGCACCCCTGCTGTATGGCAAAACAAGGCTAACTGTACAATACAGGTCAATGCTACCCAATCTTTGGCATCCCATGATGCCTCTGCGTTTCTGGAAGTTACTGGTGATGATGTAATTGCCAGTTAGTTCTGGGTTTGGTGTCAGTGACAGGAGCTGTGAATGCCGGTAAGAGGCTCAGGGTGGGTGGGCTTTTCCAAGCATGCAAAAATCACACACTGGAGCTCAACCCACTTGGTTGAGCCTCCCTCCACCATTTGGAGTTTCCATCATGGTCTCACTGCTGGCAGGCTGGTGGCTTGCAGCTCCCTGGGTAGTGCCTTGCAATGCCAGAAGGTGTAACATTGCATAGTGTGGGAACTCCTGCAATAGGTTATTCACAGTACAATGGGCTTATGATTGCCTCCAACAGAACCTCATGGGTGACAGATAAACCAATCTGTGACTGCTAGCAAGTGGTAGCATCTCAGCCAATAGCAACATGTATACTAGTGTGGGTCTCTGTATTTGAAGGAAGGAGAATGTCTTTGAAGTATATAAACCATAAACCCAAGGTAGGACTGGGCTGTACACTAGATGTTTTCATAGTGTATATTGTGATGCGATAGGAAATGGTGTTATAGTGATGATGAAGCTCTTGGCAGCGATAGGTAGAATTGTCCTGATGAAGCAGAGTGGTGGGGCAGAAAAAGAGATATCTGAATGCTGTTAAGTGGACTTTTCTGATCAGGTAATAGGCTAGGGCAGGGAGAATCCTGGAGGAGGAAGAATAGAAGGACCCAGCTAAGGAAAGGGAAGAGACAAGAGCTGAGAAGGCTTCAGGCCAAGGGAAACCTGCAAGCCTAGGAAAGGGGTGGTGGTGTAGAGAAACTGGGGGAAGGAGCGAGAGCCAGGGACAGAAGTCTGAGAGCTGGAGAAAAAATTGGAGAAAGAATAGGCAGAGAAGACTAATGGTGTAGTGGTGGGGGGGAGGAGCATTGCTCCAGGACTTCTCCCACTGCAGAAGTAATGATGTCATTAGCAGGAGCATCAGATGCTACCTCTGAAACTTTTTTCAAAGGACCTTAGCCAAGATGAATCAGGCTGAACAGGAAGCTAACTGTGAAATTTGCCTAGGGGCACATGTTAGTGTCTCTAGGCCATCACCTTCACAATAGTGCAGTGTGCGTCTCATGCGTTGAGGACCCAATCCTATTCAACTTTCCAGTGCCAATGCAGCCATCCAGTGGGGCATCCTGTGATGAGGGGGCAGTCACGGAGGCTTCTCAAGGTAAGGGAATGTTTGTTCCCTTACTTCAGGGCTGCATTACATTACATTCAGGGCTGCATTACATTACATTCAGGGTTGCATAGGCACTGGAAAGTTGGATGGGATTGGGTCCTAAGGCTACAATCTTATGCAAATTTACCTGGGAAGTAAGTCTTACAGAGCACAGCAGCGCTTACCTCTGAGTGAACATGCAGAGGTTAACTCCAATATACTGCTCAATGTTCTGCTCAATATACTGGTCAATGTTCTTCCTATGGTGAGTTCTTCCTATGATTTCACTCTAGCACAGTGTTTTTCAATGTTTGTCCTCTGCCGTGCCACTTCACGTGGTCCACCTAATGGAAGTAGATTGTAACCAGTTACTTCTGGGTTGAGAAGCCAGATGCAACATGACAATCACCAGTAAGAGGCTCGGGCTGGACGGGAGGACTTTTTCAAGTGTGGAAAAGCATGCTTTGGAGCTCTGCCCGCCTAGCTGAGCCTCCTACAGCTGTTGGTTGTGTTGCGTTCCTAATCTCACTGCTGGGCGGCAGAGGTCCAGGGGTCCTTTGAGTACCAACAGACACCACCTCAAGAACCACTAGTGCAGGGGTGCTCACACTTTTTTGGCTCGAGAGCTACTTTGAAACCCAGCAAGGCCCGGAGATCTACCAGAGTTTTTTTTACAACGTTCGCGCCATCATAACATATAACATTTATGTGTACAATGTATGTTGGTGTACCTTGAGCCCCACTGAGTATAACAGGACTTACTCCTGAGTAGACATGCCTAGGATTAGGCTGTGAGGCTGCAATCCTAGCCACACTTACCTGGGAGTAAGCCCCATTGAGTACAATGGGCCTTACTCCCAGCGTTTCCTCCCAGAGGCACCTGAAGGGGGGGTCGGCACTCCGCGATCTACTCATTTTGCCTCGCGATCTACCGGTAGATCGCGATCTACCTATTGAGCACCCCTGCACTAGTGGTACCTGTACCGCTGGTGGTGCCCATTCCACTGGTTGAAAACCACTGCTCTCGCACTAACAACGTTCAAATCAAAATCCTTGCCGGAGAGGCATTACAGAGAGGGCTTTTGACAACTGGGATGCTAACTGCTTCATTATGGATAAGGGTTTAACAACAAGGGAGCAGGCTGAAGCTGGCTGAAAGTTGACCATACTGCAAAATAACTCACATTACAAGCATAAGATATCTTTGTAAATCCGTGTTTGGAAAATAAACTTAGAATGAGTGATGTTGAGATGAATGACGTTCCATTTTGACTCTTGGACACTGAGATTGTAAAGCATTTTGGGGAAGGTTTTGAGCAAGAGGGACTTGTCTAAGAAGGGTCTGGAGAAGAAATGTAAAAGAAAATAAATGTGGGCAGTATTATGCAGATATTATGGGAGGGATTTCTAGACACATGGGGCACCAAAGGAGAAAGGACACCGCCTTTTCAGACAGGAGGAAACTTTAGACAGGCTGAGGGCTGTCAAGTTGGAAGAACAAAGATCACAGTTGAGTATTTATTTGCATGATGAGGCTTTCCTCTTGACAGTATCCCATGATCTCTATTAAAAACACACACACACACACACACACACACACACACACACACACACACACACACACGGCTGATCTGATTTCCTCACAGGTTTTGCCTCTCAGTTCTCCTTCCTGGGCAAGCCAGCACATGTTGTTGCAAAGGTTGCAAATGTAGCACTTTTGGAGCTCAAGCAAGAAGATGTGTGATGTTTCATGGAGTCGTGCAAGTTTCATGGAGAAATGTAATGTTTGGACACCTTTTACGTGTGGCATTTCAAAACCTTTCTGGAGAAGATGGCATGATCTTTGTGGTTTTGTCCCCAGTACCTGAGAAGTTATCTTGTCCCTGAAATGGCAGGCTGTTCACCAGACAACCATGGGTAGTCATGTGGGTTTATCCTTTCACGTCAATTTCTAATCCTAGAATTTTTGTTTAGAAATTGATACTTGTTTAAGCCAAACTAGATTTCTGTTGGGGATTAAAGGATTCCCTATAAACTGTCCAGCTGGGTTTTATTGGATTCTCATTGTTTCCAGAAGACCAGCCATTGTCGAGCCTGACACTGACCTAGTTTTGTCTGACTCTTTTTCTCCTCTCACCCATATTTTTATAAGATGCATCAGTGGAACCATTAGGAACCAACCAATCACTTTTAACTAGAATTTCTGTCTGATCATAATCCTGAAACACCATTAATCTCGGCTTCAGTATTCATGTGTTACTGTATTGTACAGTACTTAAGACATGTGAGACAAATTGAGACCTAGCAGACAGAGGACACCTCTCCAACGGGCCTGGGCCATCTTCATGAAATTTAAAATAACCAGTGAGTCCTGAAGATCGGTTTACAGACAGGATGTCTTACTTGCCAGATTTCTGCTGTATCCACTTGCTGCTTTTCCCATTCACTGACTGGTGGAGAGGAGACCTAGAAATGGATAGTGTGGTTTTCCCCCCCCCCCCCACAGTGTTTCTTTGACAGTTCATTTCTTGGCAGAAGTTCATCTCTGTTTTTGTTTTGTTTTTGGCCACCAGACCCTGGCTAGTAGCCAACACTCTTATTTGTCATTTCAATCTCTCACATAATGCTCTTTCTTCACCTTGATACTTTCCAGGTTGGCTTGAATTTGTGAGCTCAGAGCTCACAAATGCTCCTTTTAATAAACTGAATCAAGAGCTATGGCTGTAATATGCCCTTAAAAGATAATATATGGCCTTCTAAAGATGATTGCAGTGTGCTTGATCTGTCTTATTTTTTTCTCAGCATAGCTTCACTTAAGACCTGGCACTTAGATTATTGCCCTACCTATTTTTATTTCTTTTTTCCTTATATATTTTGCAAAACTTTAAAATATTTGCAAGGTTCTTAGAAACCAAATGTGATCAATCTACAGCAGGTGGAATAAGTGATGTAGTTGAGAAACTATTCAAGAATGCTTATTGCTTCATTATCTCATTGAATATAATCTGATTCTTTTTAGTACCGAAAGTTACGGATCACAGTTGCACAATAGATTTTAATGTGGAGGAGGATAGGTTTCAGCTGACAGTTTTGACTCTGTTTTTTTTTAACTGCTGAGATATGCAGTATGTTAGAAAGATGTTTTGCATCTTCCCCCCAAATTTCAAAATATAATGGAAATTAATAAAGATGAAACACCATAAAGTGTACAGGAAGTGGTGCACCAGTAAAAAAAAATCATATAAAGGAATTAAGTCAGGAGAAAACTCCTAGGAACATTTATAATGAAGCTTTTCCAGGAAAGTTGAAAGGAAATCACTGACTAGGAATAGAGGAATTCCTATTAATGCATGAAATAAAAGGAGAGTGTGTCATGTATAAAATGTATCTGGGTTGCTAATTCCTCTACATAAACACACACCTCATGCATGAGTTGCTTAGAAAGGGCAAGCATTTGAGTGCTGTTTTTCTATGAGAGGAAAGGAGATAGACTGCCAGTGAAGTACAACCCTAGTTTGGCTATTTGCAACAGAAATTTTTGCACAAGTCAGACTGTGTGCATCAGTGAAAACAGATACGAGAGCTGCCTTTGGATCGGTGTGATGTGACAGTCAAGTAGGAAGGAGATTTCAGCATATTCTGCCCTACCTTCCTTCCAATTAATCATGGACAATTAGAAAAAAATAAATAATTTTAGAATTGGTGCAGGCACAATTTACATTTTATTACAACTGTTCATTTGCTTGCTTTTCCCCTCCTTTTGACCAGATGTTTGAACAGATTTGCAGATGTGAATGAGCAATTGAAGATAATTCTGCAGCCGCAAGAGTATTGGTATGATAGTTCCCACCATGCCGTGAAGACTCATTTTTGCCCTGTGTCTCATTAGTTCACAAATGGTTATGCACACTGGTAACCAGGAAAGGAAAAAAAAAAGGCACAAAAGCTACGGTGCTCTGGATCAAGTCTGGACATCAAAAATGGATGAATAGCAGGTTGCTAACTCATTGGAGCTATCTGCAAGCAAGGCCAGAGAATTCAAATCCTCCAAAGACTGGGGAGAAATGGGGAGAAATACTATCCTCAGCAGCTCTGATGGGTGCTGCAGTGCCAGAATGGCTACTGCTACATCCAGCAGTACCACCAGGGCCGCTGGAGGTCTCCTCGGGGAAGAGTTCTTTTGCCTCCTTCCCCTGAGCAAGGATGCAGGGGCGGCAATGGGTTTCCACCATTCTGTGCCGGCTGTTTTGCCAGTGCACACTGGAGCAGCTCCGTGTCAGGCTTTTCAGCACAGCACAGCATCCGACCGAGCCCTCTGCCAGTCCCATCCTCCATCTGCCTCACCCTTCTCCCACCCCGGAATGCCTCCCCCCTGCATCCGAGGCCCTCTCAGCCACCTGGAGCTCCTACTGTGCTCTGGGCGGCGTCTGCTTACAGCATGTTTGCGATACGCAGCACCAGCGCTGGAGCTCAGAACCGGAGCTGAGGCATGTTCGAATTGAGCCCTCAAACAGAGAGCGTTTCATAAATATTCTGATAGGATTGCCAGCTACAGGTTTCAGCCTTAGATCCTTGTCAGTAACATGACTGCCAAGGGGGCCAGCCAAAATCTCTCACACTCAATTATAAAACTATTTAGTCATCATGGTACTAATTTCTCTAAAACAATACAATGAGGCATGACTAATTTTTCCTTTCACTGTGTCTGCTTGAAGTGCCTTTGGACCATCTTGTTTTGATCTGAGAATATCACCTTTTTCTATAATTGAGTTTAAAACTTTTTCTATAATTTAGTTTAAAATAGTTTAAAAGACAATGTTATTTGAAAATGTAAAAGAAGCCCATGTTTCAATATGATATGTGGAAGGAAACTGTAACTTGTACTGTCCACATTGTTCTTTGGGCATGATCTCTCTCCCTCCCTCCCCTCCCTCTCTCTCTGAGCTCCGAAGAAATAAGTTGCTGTTCATGAAAACCATAAGAAAAAATACAGTCATTTAAAAAACATCCAACCACAATAAAATGCTTTACAAAGGCAAATCAATCCTCAGCTCTCAGTCTAGAAAAAAATCAACGCACCAAAACTTAAAATAGTGGCCCAATCCTATGGAACAAGTTGGTGAGTTTCAATGGCACAGCATGCATTACAATGTTGGCAACCTTCAGTCTCGAAAGACTATGGTATTGCACTCTGAAAGGTGGTTCTGGAACAGCGTCTAGTGTGGCTGAAAAGGCCAATTCGGGAGTGACAATCCCTTCCACACTGGGAGCAAGTGCAGTCTGTCCCTGGTCTGTCTCCCTGGCTATGGGCCTTCCTTCTTTGCCTCTTTGCCTCAGACTGTTGGCCAAGTGTCTCTCTTCAAACTGGGAAAGGCCATGCTGCACAACCTGCCTCCAAGCAGGCCGCTCAGAGGCCAGGGTTTCCCACTTGTTGAGGTACACTCCTAAGGCCTTCAGATCCCTCTTGCAGATGTCCTTGTATCGCAGCTGTGGTCTACCTGTAGGGCGCTTTCCTTGCACGAGTTCTCCATAGAGGAGATACTTTGGGATCCGGCCATCATCCATTCTCATGACATGACCGAGCCAACGCAGGCATCTCTGTTTCAGCAGTGCATACATGCTAGGGATTCCAGCACGTTCCAGGACTGTGTTGTTTGGAACTTTGTCCTGCCAGGTGATGCCGAGAATGCGTTGGAGGCAGCGCATGTGGAAAGCGTTCAGTTTCCTCTCCTGTTGTGAGCAGAGTCCATGACTCGCTGCAGTACAGAAGTGTACTCAGGATGCAAGCTCTGTAGACCTGGATCTTGGTATGTTCCGTCAGCTTCTTGTTGGACCAGACTCTCTTTGTGAGTCTGGAAAACGTGGTAGCTGCTTTACCGATGCGTTTATATAGCTCATTTACTATTTAAACAAAATCAAATCCCTTCAATTGGCTTTTCAAAGGAAGGTTTAAAAGAAAAAAAATACCATGGGGTTGTTCATCAGAATGAAAATCCTAGAGCGGGTTAAGACATAAAGCTTTCCCACCCTTGTTTAGTTCTCCCTCCAGAATGCTACTTAGAGGGACGGAGACAAGAGGCCACATGGCTTGCTTGCAGTAACATCTGATTCGGTCATTACCTCCTCTTTCTCTGAGTGTATATTTTTCCCCTTTAGGATAAAATGAAGTATTTGGGGGAATTCCAACATGGGAACCCAGAAACAATGCATTTCTGTATTTACTAGAACAGGGATGGTTAAATTCAAGTAGTATAAAGGGGAATTATTCATGAAACATAACCCTAGGATCTTTCACAGCAGGGTATAGCTTTGAAATGGAAGATGAAAATTCAAACTTCCCAGAAATTAATGGTATGCGTCAAAACAACGGAATAATGACTGGGTAATACAGTTAAAATCAATTATAGTATCAAATACCATTTGATAATCATAGCAAATTTCACCAAACTCATCAGTTTTTCCAGATCCAAACTTGATTGATCCAAACATTTAAAAATGAAATATTTCATCCTGCAAATCTTTCAAGCTAATTTCTCACAGTGTTTGCCAATGACCAAACTAGCAGAGTCAGATAAGCTGGGCTCATTATCAAATGTGTTCCCAACAGGGCAGGTTTGGACTGATTGATACTCTGCAGGTACTCAAAGTGCGGTTGCCAGTTAGTCATTATTTTACTGATCTGGCCAATAAAGCCAAGTTCTGGTAGGTAATCAGTGCCTGAACTTTAAATAGAGCCAAATCAAATTTTTAAAAATTTAAAATTTGGAAAGTTTTCGAATTCCAGAATTCAATTTAACTGAGAAGCTTGGAATTCAAAGTTCAGGTTCACTGATCATCTTATGCAACAGACAGCTATAGGGGAACACTGGCTATTAGGCAGCTAATAATTGCTAATAACATTAGGACAGCTAATAAGTGCTATTAGACAGCTATTATAATAGACAGCTATTATGGGCTGCATTTTCAGTTCCCATGTGTGATTGTTGAGGCCAGAGGTGTAATGAGGGTGGAGCCTGAGGGACACCTGCCCTAGGTGCCATTCCAAAGGGGGCACATGACAGCTCCTAAGGCTCTGCCCTAACTACAGAGGAGGTGCTGGTGGCTTCACACGCCCCCATTCCTCTTCCTTAAAAGGGGAACCTTGATAGGAGAAGGAATGGGGTCTCAAAGATGCTCAGCAAGCACTCCCTCCTCTGGGGAGAACCTGGAAATGACATTGCGATGTCAGGTGATGTTGTGATGGCACTGTCCCCAGCACTGTGTAATACCTCTGGGTGAGTCCCAAAAGTGCTCCACGTGAACTCCACGTGAACTCATAGCATGTGCCCCAGAATCCTCTGCATACTTGTGGTAACATACAGGTTCCTTGGTCAACATGAAAAGTGTGTCCTGAAGGTAGAAAATTTGAAAATCATTGTGATATCCCATTGCTTGTTAGCTTTCAGTAGTCTCAAGCACTAAACACCATTACACATCTGGTCTCAAATATTGTTGGAAATCATCAATAGTGGAAAAAATCATATTGTATTGTAAACGTATATACCACCTTTCCAGTCCCACAAAAGTTCAGGGTAGGTTACAATGGTGAGAAAGAACTGATAAACAAATGAATAATCTAGGCACACCCAGAAACCACCTTAGGCTGCAATCCTATACTCACTTTCCTGGGAGAAAGTTCCATTGAACAACAGGGCTTACTCCTAAAGAGACAAGCCTAGGATTGTGCTGTTAAAGTCCAGAAAGAGCTTGTGCCTCAGGCAGCAACTACCTGAGCCCTTTGCATACATTCTATCTCAGTAGAAAGAACACTATTTTCAATTTTAAAAAAAATTATTTTCAATACAAAATAATTGGGGGAGGAGTTGGGTTGGGGAGAAACATTGCAGCAGAAGGGTTTTGCCCTCAACCTATGTTCAGCATCTGATTGGCTGGAGCAGAATCTACCACAAAACGTAGCCCTACAACCTCTGCTAATCCTTTCAACACAGGTAGAACATCTGAACAAGGCTCTGAATTACTGAGGTTCTTTGGATACAAGGAGTGCCTGCAAAGATAGAGTTGCCTAGGAAATAATTGGCCCAGTAAAGAACATACCAAATTAACTCAATTGAGCCATTATCTATTTTCCTTTAGGAAAATTTGACCCTGCTTTGGTGGGATCCCAGAAGATGCATCCAGACTAATCAATTGACTCTCGCCTGCTGCTTGTTGCAACATATTCTTTGGAAACTATTTTGCCAAATTAATTCAATATGTTCAATAAAAAAAAAAAAAAGAGTTAACGCTGCCAATATCCTGGGTATCAACCACTTATAATTGCAGCACTTGAAAACTAAAAAAGCAAAACAAATGTAAGCTGCCTCCCACAAGAGAAAACGTGATTTTCAAATCTAAACTTTCTGTGATTAACAGCGGCAAGTGAACACTTTTGTGAATTGTTGGGTTCTTGCTTTAAACAAACTGCTCTCAATGCTAATAGCAATAATTGTTAACCAATACTGTCATGAGGAAGTAAATCTCCTGGTGGCAGCCAAATCTTTTGGACTTGACTTGCAGCAGAAGTGAAAAAGTATGAGAGAATCCCACCGGTGGAGGTTTACAATGCTCTGGCAAACTCCCATCCAATGTCCTGATGACATTTCGCTCTTTGACTCCTGAGTCTGGAAACTGACATCAGTCTTGCATTTGGGAGGCAGGCTTAGAGCCTAGATCTGATTCTGTGTCATCTGTAGGCCCCCTCATCACCTCTTGCTCTGAAGTATCCACATGCGTCCACAAGCATTTGTGGCAGAGGTTGGCAATCCATGAAATGGGTGAATGGAAACAAACTTCTCAGGTCTATCACCTGCAGCATCAGGGTCTCGGGGCCATTCCTTATAGCTGAAATGGTGGGGCAGGCAGATTGCTTCAAAATTCTTATTTGATCGTACTACTAATTCTACAAAAGCAATGTATTGCACTAACAGCGTAACCCTCACTAGCTCCCTCTCACTCCCGTTGTCCCAGCGGAGTGTCCACTGCATCCTGCAGAGGAGTAGTCCCAGACGTCTCCTCCAGGGAAGGGAACATCGCAGTGCACAGGAGCAGCTCAAATGTGCTGAATCCTTTGCAACTGCTTTAATGCATGCTGACGATGCAGCTGTCACTAACCACTCTGCCAAAGATCTCCAGCAGCTCATGGATCGTTTTAGCAAGGCCTGCCAAGATTTTGGACTGACGATCAGCATGAAGAAAACACAGGTCATGGTTCACCTCCCTGCATTACAATCTCTGCGCATGAACTGGAGGTTGTCTATGACCTTGGCTCAACAATCTCCGACACTCTTCTCTCGATACCGAGCTAAACAAACGCATCGGTAAAGCAGCTACCACGTTTTCCAGACTCACAAAGAGAGTCTGGTCCAACAAGAAGCTGACGGAACATACCACGATCCAGGTCTACAGAGCTTGTGTCCTGAGTACACTTCTGTACTGCAGCGAGTCATGGACTCTTTGCTCACAACAGGAGAGGAAACTGAACGCTTTCCACATGCGCTGCCGCCGACACATTCTCGGCATCACCTGGCAGGACAAAGTTCCAAACAACACAGTCCTGGAACAAGCTGGAATCCCTAGCATGTATGCACTGCTGAAACAGAGACGCCTGCGTTGGCGTCTGAAGGTAACTGAAGGTTGCCAACATGATGGGGTGGGAACATGATTGGGATGGGTACCTTGTTGTTGTTGGCATTCTTCAGTCTCGGAAGACTATGGTATCGCGCTCTGAATGGTGGTTCTGGAACAGAGTGTCCTCTCCAGTGCGCGAAGCCTGGGTAATGCAGATATGGAGGATAGACTGTTTCCCATGCAGCAAATCCCCCCTCTCCACGTCTCTGAAATGGTCCAATGGAAAGGCAGAGGCCAATACGGTTGGTTCCAGTGGCGTTGCAGGAGTTGCCAGAACATGACTGTGTTCAGCCATGAACTGCCTCAGGGACTCCGGCTCCGGATTTTGCCTTGAGGTTAACTCCTGAAGCCTTTTCCGTAACTGGATGTAGCCACAAGGCAGTGGAGGTTTGGGATCAGAGTTTTCCTTCTCTCAGATGAGCTGCCTTCCCAGGCAAACGAGTCCCATCTACCCGGTGGCTGTTGGGTCGCCTCTTACGACAAGTACAGCCAAACTGAGGGCCTATTCCTATCCCCAACCCCCAGGGATGGGTACCACAATGGTGTCAAAAGCTAAATCTCCCCTAACACAAAGAACTTCATTCTTGTCCAACGCGCTATTTAGAGCAGTGTTTCTCAACGTTTGTCCTCCACTGTACCACTTTACATGGTTCACCAATTTGAGGTACCACCAGAAGCAACTGACACCGACATCTTTGCCAGTTACTCCTGGCCTGGGAGGCCAGATGCAATGTGACAAATACCAGTAAGAGAGGGTAGATGGGAGGGCTTTTTTCAGCATGGAAAAGCATGCCTTGGAGCCTCCTGCCAAAGTTTGTTGTGTTACATTCTTTGTCTTGCTGACAGGCGGCAGGGGTCTTGCGAGTACCACCAGACACCACCTCAGTTCCATCAGTGGTACTCGTATCACTGGTTGAGAAACACTGATCTAGAGAAGAAAACAGGAACAGACAAGGGCCATGGTCTGTGTTTGGGGTAGTGTTTGCTTCGGCTCCAAGAAAACACATTGTTCCTGTTTCAAGGATATATGGAAACCTCCTTTATCTTCTATGCTGAGAAAAGAAATGCTCGCTCATATTTCAGCACTTGAACACCTGGCATTAATATCTGCAACTTCACAAGGAGGAACAGTTCACCCTGGTGAGTGGCCAAGGGATGTGTCTCATAGCCATTGCTATACGGTTCACTTTACATTGTCAGCTGAAAAAGAAACAAATTCAATGTTTATTTTGAAAACCCGTTTCCTAAGCAACGAGTGTTGAGTTTGCCAAGAAATGCTGGATCTCCTTGTCCCCTCTTCCCCCACCTCACTATTTCTTCCCTTGCCTGTGCGCGTTTCACATGGTGTTTTGAGCATGACCGCTTTCAGTTCTCCTTGTAATGTGCCACTACTAGAGGCTTGGCTACACTCCCTGCAGCATGCTGAAGTGTGCATGAGAGAGGATAGGTGAATGAATGAGATCCCAAAAGGAAGCGGTGAGATGTGTGACTGAACAAAATGCTACGAGGAACCAGGCCAGGAACGGCTGCATTTCCTGATATCATCTCGTGCAGTTCTGGCTTGAATTGCTTTCAGCATTCTTTTCATTGAATGTTTAGTGCTCGTTTTCTTCCCACTGTGGCTTCACTGGGCTAATTATGACAGGATAATGGGACAAACACTTGACACATGGGTGGTTTGGATCGTATGTCACCTCCGCTGCCTCACTAGCCCATGCTGACCTGGTGTGAGCTGGGCTTTAAATTCCACTGAACTCTATCGAGATCTTCAGGCCTTCAAGAAATCTTGGGCTTGGAGGATATGAGGCCTAGAGGCCTGTCTTGTGAGATCTGCATACACTGTGAGACCCGGAAGCATACTGTGTGAACTCATAAGTCTAGATCCCTGCCCCAAACCTGAAAATTCCCCATTGCAACTGTAAAGAGTAGAATAACCCTTTCAGCATGCTTAAGATGCCCACAAAAAGATGGGTCCATCTTTGGTGCAGGGTTTTTCTTAAGAACATTCCAGGAAAGGCTGAAGACTTTTGCATTCCAGTGGGTTGAATTGTTTGTTCTCAGACCTCAGGCAGCCCAATCCTATTTGGGCTGCTGGCACTGTGCCAAAACAGCTGCTGTTGTATCCTGTGGGGCCAAGGAGGCAACCAGAGGCCTCCCTAGGATCAGGGAACATTACTTCCCTTACCCCATGTCAGGACCAGGCAGCCCCCTATGGGACTACTTAGATCTACACCAGCTCCACAGCTGGCGTAGATTCGAACAGGTGATCTGGCATAGATTCGAACAGATTCGCCTGTGTACAGCTTTCAGGAGTGGGAGGGGGGCTAGGGTTTAGTTGCAGCCTCTGAGGCCTGTCCCTTCCTGGGCCTGAACTGCCCCCTAGGCCACCCTCACCTCACCCAGAAACACCCCCTCCCTGCCCCCATTCTACCCTCCCCACACCTCCCTGCTGCCCAGTGGTGGGTGGGTGGTGGACTTACCCCTGTTGGTGGGCAGTGCTCCAGTGCTGGCAGAGGCATGCTGGTAGCACTGGCCTCCACACAGTTACAACATGCTTTATGGCATGTTTGCGTTCGTGTGTGCATGTGCGCCCCTGTTCTGCCAGTGGTAGCTGGCACAGGATCTGGCACTGAGTTTGCTTGCCCGGATTATGTCCATCTGCTGGGCGCTTACTTGCATTGTTTTGTATTCCATTTTTATTGTTGATTCTAGTTGTGTTTTGATGGGTTGTCTGCTTTGAGTGCTTCATGTTGAGGCAGAAAGTGGGAAGGAGTTACTTTTAATTAAAAAAAATATGCCTTTGCATGCCTGTACTAAAGTCTACAAGCTGTCATGAAAAGCTACAGAGCTCCTATGCAGGAGGGGCCTTGGCCTTGCCAAAGAGGTGAACAGACGCTGTGAATTGTGTCCTCCAATTTCAATGCGTGTTCAGGTCACCCTTAGAAAGAAGCCTCCCTGTTGTTTGTGTTCCACACCATGCTGTACCTGTCAGTATATATATTTTCAACATGATGTGATATAATTAAGACAAGGAGGTGTTGGAAGCAGTGACATCACTAGGATTCACGTCACCCGGTGCGGGAGGCCTGCGCATCACCCCATGCAGTGGGTGGGGCAACACCCCAGGTGCTGGGTGTGGTGATGTACCATCGCCCCGCCCCCACTGGCTTTTTTGGCTGTACCTTTTGGTAGAACACAGATATTTCAATGTGGTTTATTTCATTGCATTCTGTATGAAATTACGCACTGATTGATATATAACATGATGGTATTATTCCTCCGTACTGTGATTTTAGTGGTTTTGAAAACTTGGAGAGTCACTCACACACACACCCCGTGTCAACTTATTAATCCCTTATTGCAGCAGTTCTCAAACTTTTAGCACCAGGACCCACTTTTTAGAATGACAATCTGTCCAGGACCCATTGGAAGTGATGTCATGGCCAGAAGTGACATCATCAAGCAAATTAAAATAAATAATTATAAATAATTAAATCAAAATAAAAGAAATAATTAAATAAGGGGGAGCCAGCCCTGTTCCACCAAGTAAATTTTCTCTGTAGTCTGCCTACAATAACACCCCCCCCCAAGAATCAGTGAGATTTTCAGTCTTCCCCAGCGCCCAGTTTAAAGTTCTTCTTTTTCAAGCATATCAGGATAAAGACCCACCTGGCTTTACAAGTGCAAAATAGAAAACATTCCCCTTACCACTTCAAGCCTCCTTTTTGTCCTTTTTAGTGGGAGGGAGGGAGGCTGCCTTCTGGAGCATTTTTTGCACTCCAGTTCCTTCGGATTGGGACCATTCTGGTGTCCTCACAATCCCCTCTGCCTGGCCTGATCATAGGCCAAGGCACGTCTGCCTACTCACAAGTAAACGTGACCGTGTGGCTTAGTTTTGCTTTCCATAGGGCTCAATACACTTGCAGCTGGGAGGGAGGGACCAGCTGGGGGGCTGCATTCATTGGATCAGGACCATTCTGATGTTGTTGGATTCCTCGCAGCCTGCCCTTTCTGAAGGGCTAAGGCAAGTCTGCCTACTCACGAATAAACACGGCCGTGTGGCTTAGTTTCACTTTCCATAGGACTCAATACACTCGCAGCTGGGAGGGAGGGACTTCCTTCTTGGGTGTTTTGGGGGGGCTGCATTCATTGGATCAAGACCATTCTGGTGTCATTGGAGTCCTTTCAGCCTCCCCTTTCTGATGCACTAAGGCAAGTTCTCCTACTCACGAGTAAACACGCGATACGACTCGGTTTCATTTTCCATAGGGCTCTATGCATTTTTGGGTTTCCGGTTTTTTGGCCATAACTTTTGAAGGAAAGGAGCTATTTCACTCCTGTTTATTGCATTGCATTCTGCTGGAAATTCCGCATCCAACAATGTATGGCATGACAGGGTTGCTCCTAAAACAGCGATTTTAGCATGTCATCCCCCCAGTGCACGTCACCCCCCCTTGCACTTCACCCGGTGCGGCCTGCATCCCCGCACCCTCTAGCGATGCCACTGGTTGGAAGAGTGACAGCATGAGAGCACAACCACCTTATATAGAATAATATCATGATATACAACCACGCTGTACTGTATATAATCTATAGAGCTGTAACCTACCTTGTTACTTAATCAAAGGCTTGCAGGTTGTTCTCTCCTGCTTCTACTAGACTTCTCTTTAACTCCTTCCAATGTTGTTGTTTCTGCCTATATAACAATGGCTGCAGTTCCCTCTTGGTTCTAAGAAAGTTCTTGACAAAAGTCAGTTTGCTGTGTGTAGGACTGCTTCAGCCTGGCTAACTGTTAAAGGGCCCAATCCCATCCAACTTTCCAGCACTGATGCAACCATGCCAACAGAGAATAAGCTGCATCCTGTGGTGGGGGGACAGTCAGTGGAGACTCCAGGCCAATCCTAGAAGGCAGGAAACCCTACATCAGGGGTGCTCACACTTTTTTGGCTCGAGAGCTACTTTGAAACCCAGCAAGGCCCGGAGATCTACCAGAGTTTTTTTTACAATGTTCGCGCCATCATAACATATAACATTTATGTGTACAATGTATGTTGGTGTACCTTGAGCCCCACTGAGTATAACAGGACTTACTCCTGAGTAGACATGCCTAGGATTAGGCTGTGAGGCTACAATCCTAGCCACACTTACCTGGGAGTAAGCCCCATTGAGTACAATGGGCCTTACTCCCAGCGTTTCCTCCCAGAGGCACCTGAAGGGGGGGGTCGGCACTCCGCGATCTACTCATTTTGCCTCGCGATCTACCGGTAGATCGCGATCCACCTATTGAGCACCCCTGCCCTACATCATATGGTCTGCTGTTGGTCAGTGGATCTTCATGCAATGGTGGAGATGCATATGGTGAACTGCAGTAAATTCCAGTACTAGCATGGAGGGCTTGCTGCACCTTGGTGCTATGTTAAATATATTGGTTATACTTAAGCCATTTCTGCCCAAAGTTGCATATATGCAACAGGGACCAAATGTGTACACCTGTGGGCTGGGTAGAAATGGGTTAAAACAAACAATTTAACATTTCCACTTTCATTCTATTTACACATTTGACTCAA
This sequence comes from Tiliqua scincoides, assembly GCF_035046505.1. Taxonomy (NCBI): domain Eukaryota; kingdom Metazoa; phylum Chordata; class Lepidosauria; order Squamata; family Scincidae; genus Tiliqua; species Tiliqua scincoides. The sequence continues at coordinate 91,163,074 of NC_089822.1, read as the reverse complement.
AAAAGCCTTCAAGGCAACTCAGGGCACAATCCTAACCCCTTATGTCAGTGCTTTCCAGCACAGGCATAGCAGTGCCAATGGGGCATGTGCTGCATCCTGCAGTTGGGTGTCACTCATGGAGGCCTCCTCAAAGTAAGGGAATGTTTGTTCCCTTACCTTGGAACTGTGTTGCCCTTATGTCAGTGCTGGAAAGCACAGACATAATATTATTATTATTATTATTAACAACAACAGCAACAGCAACAGCAACAACTTTATTTCTATCTGGCCCTTCTCCCCAAAGGGACCCAGGGCGGCTAACAATATATAAAACAGATTAAAACATAATTTCACAACAGATAAAAAAACATATTAAAAACAAATTAGCAGAACCCATAAAAACAGTAGTCAGATAAAAGTCAGAACAAAAGAGCATAAAACAGCAGTTCTTAGAGGAATCAGGCCTGTAAAAAAGCAACTAAAAGATGTATAAAAGATGTTAAAAAGGCCATGAAGTCAGAAGGCTTGGTTAAATAGCAAGGTCTTCAGGCCTCGCCGAAAAATCTCAAGAGAGGGAGCCATTCTCAAGTCAAGGGGAAGGGAGTTAGGGAGTTAGGATCCTAATGGGTTAGGATTGCCCCCTTAGAAAAGAAAATCCCATGGACAAAAAACCACAAAACACCAGGATAAAACTAGGAATAATTGGAGTTCTCCAACATAATCCTTCAAACCAACAAGTGAAACATAGCAGACAGAATAGCAACCATCCAGATCATTTACATTTTACCTGTTCCAAATCATTTTATGCTGTGTTTTGTGTATTATGTTTTTTTCCTTGAAGCTGCCTTGAACTTTTGGAAAGGTGGGGTATAAATGTTTTAAATAAATAATTGAATCTTGGGAGATCTCCAAAGCCTGGCAGAGAAGCATTGTTTAAACTAACTTTACAAAGGCTTTTGTCAGGATGTTTCACAGGGAAGGTGTCAGTACAGGGAAGGCTTCTCTTCTAGCTGAGTCAAGCGGTAAAGGAATTCAGAGCTGAGCCTACCCGGATAATCTCAGCACAAGAGGATGTTCATGTAGGAGGAAATGTTTGAGACAGTTTAGGCCTTGGCTGCTCAGTGCTATAAAGCATCATCTGCCAACCTATTTGAGTGATCCAGAAGCTAACTAGCAACCTGAGGAGTTCCTTCAATATGAATTGTCCACTGGTGGCTGACCGTGGCCGACAGCCAGGCTGTTATGTCCTCGACCAGCTGAAGTTTCCAAGCGCAATCCAAATGTAGCCCCACCCCGCACAGGATACATTGCAGTCATCAAGCTGGGAAATTACGAGCCCGAGTGGCTGCAACGCTGAAAGGTGAACTGGGAATGAGGGAGATCAATTGTATGATTGCATACCCTGGCTGATTTTACAGCTCTCTGGCTGAAGATATTGAAGGAAACATGCTCATCCTATTTTCTGAAAGGGGATTAGGCACTGCTGACTCTCGACCCTCCGATCCTGCTCAGAAGCAGGATTTTCTATGTGAGGGAACAAAGCAGAGAGATGCTGACAACCAGTTATCCTTCTCTCTCTCTCTCTCTCTCTCTCTCTCTCTCTCTCTCTCTCTGTGTGTGTGTGTGTGTGTGTTTAAAGACACACAAGTGTAGAGCATTCTGACCAAGAAACAGTAAACTCCAATCGCTTATGGTAGGAAGCTGGAACCATCTTTGGATTCTGTGATGGAAAAATCCTGTTCAGTCCTTGTTGTTCGCTCTTGCAGTGCAGCGCCTGTGTGTTTACGGTTGGAGCTAGCCATCGTGATTTGTGCGGAGGCCTCATGCCAGCTGTCACTCAGAGGCCAAAGTTGAGCTGAGTGCATGGATTGGAGCAAAACGCTGAGCTTGAACCATTCTCGGCAGAGAAGCTCTCCTGTAGCAGTTCCGGTTCTGCAAAGCTGCATCTGGCATCACATTTGGCACGGTGAGAATTTCAACAATTGTAATGAGAGTGTCTGCAAAATTCAGGAAACCAAGATTCAGTGTCTTCCTTCAGGCCTGTAGGAATGTAGACATTGACCTCAGCTGTAAATGTTATCCTTCACACACCTGTAGAGATTTTTCCACACTCCGCACTTCTCAGGGAGATAGGAAGTCTGACTCCCTGGTTGCTTGAAGCAGGTCAATTTCCTTGTGCTGAAAGGAAATAGATTGATGGGACAAGGGAGGGAGGAATGGCAGGTTGCAATTACAGGGTCCAAAACAGCAGGCTCCAAAACAGCATGAATGTCTTCTAAAGCCACAGACCATTTTTGCCAGTTCAAAAACTGAAAGCCACCCACAGCTCAAAGTATTTGTCCAAACGTCATCTCTCTACTGAGATTAAAAACTCTCTCCCCCCCCCCCCCAGTTAGTTTCAGGTCTCACTGAAGCAGCCAGATGCCACTGTAATTGAAATGGCAAACTGGTGTATTTTATAATGTGCAAAATATGGGAGGAAGCCCTTATTTGCACTGCATTTCAAGACAACTACATATTGAAGGTAAATGCAGTTACCTCCTCTTTTGTATCCTTAACTCTGCCCTTCCCTAATTCCTATTTCCTGGTTATATGCTAGGTATCCCATAGGATTAGCTGTCTCTTGTGTACTGCTCTGATTTATGTTCCCCCTGAGACCCGATTGCCCCAACACATCCAGAGTCCTCCACCTACTTAGAGAATGACGATTGCTGCAAATTCCTGCACTTTCTAAATTTGATGGAAATCGTGCTTCTACATGTCATGTTATTAGCACAGAGTTTTAGCTTTCTACCCAGTACTGTAAGCTAAAATCTTGTGCTCTTGGCAGGATATGTGTATGAAAGGTATGCAAATGCTTTTGCACAAGCAGTATGTGCATGAACTCATGCACATGTATCCAGAACCAACTTTTGGGAGGCATAGAATAAGAAGGGTTCTGTCTCTGCACTTGCTTCTAACATTCAGAGAGAGGTTAAAGGAGTTTCAAAAAGTATCCTTTAGACATTCTTTGGGTGAGCAGTCAAGGCTGCAGTGATGTTTCTCAGACTTCCAGAAAGCATCAAGTGATGGCTTCCACCTGAAAAGGCATTATCACACTTCTAAGACCCACAGGTAAAATATGTGTTACCTCAAGCACAATTGTATTCAAGGCAGTCAGTTGATTGTCATCAGTCAAGGGCATATACATGCCGTGGATGCAATTTTCTTCATGCAGAACCAATCTAGAGTTAGTGTCACGGTTAAAGTTCATTGGTTCCCAACCCATCTGCCTTATCAATAGGAGTGAAACGGGGACCAGCAGACTCTTCTTTTAAAGGACCAGTTCATAAGTACGGCCTGTACAACTTTTCCCCAGCATACTGAATTCAGGTCCATCCTCCTTGTGTTTTCAATTCCATACAGACAGCAAAAACAGGAGTCCTCTTACCAGTCTTAATAGATTCTATACATTGTTGGGCTGCATTTGGTTTGAAACTCATAGACTGTGCAGCTCTGTCCTGCTGTAATATCGTTCCACACCATTGGCACGATGAATTAGCAACACTGGGATGGTATCAGTGTATCCTAGATTTCTCTGTGGCCAGTGACGGGATGGATTTGACGTTATGTCACAAGGAAGACTGGTTTTTTTATCCGAAAAGACCTATGTTTAATTTAACAGTCATGTGCTGGAAATGGAAAATGATTCCAAGATGGATTGTTATGTGGCCAGATTGTTCCAAGATTGCGGTATCCTGATTTGTATTCTGAATGCTGGAACTTCAGGGTTGGTAATTCTTGCGTTTTTATGGGTTGTCCGGGCCAAGTTCTAACTGAGAATTTTAAAAGGCACAAATTCCTTTTAAAAAAAAGTTTCTAAAGAATTCAGTTTGTTTCAGTCAGAACATTAAAGAAAAAAACCCTACTTCCCTGTGCCCAGATATTCTCAATGATTTTCACTTACTTTGGTCCCCAGAAGCAAAAGTGCTGTGAGCAACTCTTCGCTGGGGCTATTTCTGGCACAAGTGAAAGCAGGAAGTGTTTGTGTCCTCGTGAAAGCAAGTTTTTCCATGTACTTTCCAGTTTAACATTTGAAATCCAAGAAGCCAAGATAAGCTTGGGTTAGTATGTAAATGTTTTGTTTCCTGGTTGAAGCAAAGCTCAGAAGTGCATGAAATCCACTTACCTTGAATGCCTTAATCTCCAGAACAAAACAAGCGGCATGGTCCTTAGATTTATGGGATGCCTTTTGTCTTGCAGGAAGACTAACTGTAGGCAGTCTCAGCAGTGTCATACAGGCTATGGATGACCTAGCCAAACGTAGTCCTGGAGGAAGGGTTCAGGTCAGCATCTGAAGGACTGGCAAAGCTAATGCCTGAAGAGCCAAGGTCCTGCTTTGCAAGCTGGGCAAGGGCTGCCCGTGTTTATACCAGGGATGTGCCAGAACCACAGCGCCGAGTCTCAAGTTGAGTCCCGAGTCTGTCCCTTTGACTCAAGTCACTCAAGTTATAAAGGGTGGCCACTGCGACTTATCCAGAAGAGTCATTTGGACTATTTAGAATAATTTTGAGTCATTTTGATTCTAGTCGGAGTCTTTCTGAGAAACGTCAAGTTGCGGAAGCAGCGATATAAAGCAGGTAAGCCAATAAGCACACACACAAAACAGAGTCACAGGCACACACAAAATCAAGTCTTGACTCGACTGTATTCCAGTCTTTTCGTTTTAGGGTAAGAGTCCCAAGTCAGTGCCCAAGTTTTTGACATGCGCAACTCAAGTACATACGAGTCTTGAAAAATGTGTGTTTTCGTGACTTGAGTCCGAGTCATCTGAGTCATGTCCCATATCTGGTTTATACCAGGCTTGGCTAATATTGGGTGCCACTAGCCCTATTTCTTCCTGCACTAGAAGAGGGTGCTGAGATCACAACGTATTTGCGTGAATGCACTGGCACACTTCTCGGCAGTTCACCAGTCTCGGTCCCAGACTCAGGCTCACACTAGATATTGCTTTCACCATATAATTGGGGCTAGCGTGTTTGCTCTGTGTTTAGTCATTAGTCATCTGATCAATCATACTGTGGCACTGGGGAAGGGTTTTAAACTCTGCTACCCACCATCATCCTGATCTGGATTGGCTCCCTCTGGCTGCTATTAACCCATTTGGCACCACGAGAGCTTTGTAGGAGTTTTCTACCGGAATTTTGATTCAGGTTGACTACATGGTGGGGACAGAGAGCTAAAGTCCTCTTCTTGACACCTGGGTCCCAATCTAGCAGAGTGGGGGCTGATCTTTACTGAATAAAAACAGGTCCAATCACGTGTTTAAAGTAACGTCTAGCTTCACCCTCAAACAATGAGGTTCCCCATTAAAGTCCCAGAGCAATGAAAAATAAATGACTTGAAATGTGTGGAACATGTGTTTCTTCTTCTGCGCTGGTCCCATGTTCCCACATGCCATTACAGGGCAAAAATGCCAGGATTATTGTCATCAAACAAAATGTTACAACGATCTTCATTAAGTCAGAAAGAAAGCAAGAAAATCAAATGTTAGTTCAGTGACGTCTTTGGGTTTTTTAAATTCCCCGATATATATATATTTTTTCTCAAGTGTAATCTGTTTCTAATTCTTTAGGAACTTGCAACTGGATGCATTCTCCATTCCAGCAAACGCGAGTGCCAACTTGGCATGACGCTCTGCGACGTAAATCAAGAGAGAAGGCCTAAGCAATACAGTTTAAATGGAAACATACGGCCTCCTCCTCCCCCCCCACCCTATCAGATATGCGCTCTCCATTTGGATGACGGGTGCTTTACTCAAATGGATTTTGTCAGAACTGGCAAGCAGAAAGGATGGCTCCTTCCAGCTCCAGATGCCAAAGGCTCTGGTTCAACGTTCTCGTGAAGTCAATGGAGGTCTCCCCATTGACTTAAGTTGGCCTCTGTGCTTTGGATCGTGTAGGGCTTACACCCAGATAGTGGTAAATAGAACAGCATGGTTATTCAGCAAAATAACATGCACAGTTGTTTTAATGACAAGAATTTGATTTTTGAGATAACTTGACCTTTTCTGTTTTTCCACAAACATTATTGTGAACAATTATTCTGACCAGATGAACAATTAGAGAAGACGACTGTTTCAATCTTGGAATATTTTACGTTTGTTGAAGATTTGGAAGGAGGCAATGTTGAACATTTGGGTAATGATTTTGTACCCGGATAGGAAATGTAGAGCAGTGGCAGAGTGTACTTAACTATGGTTTGGGAAACCCAGGTTCAGGTTCTTGCTGGATCAAGAAGCTTGTTGGGGAGCTTGATCTTGTTTTCTCAACTGTTTCATGAGGTTGTTATAAGCATCACTTCTAGTGCCTTGTAAGTAGGAGATACAGGGCCCAGTTCTATCCAACTTTCTAGCACTGGTGCAACCACAATGCAGTCCTGAGGTAAGGGAACAAATGTCTTGTCTTCCCCACCACAGGATGCAGTGCATACCCCACTGGCACAGCTGCACCGGCACTGGAAAATTGGATAGGATTGGGCCCACAGGTTGCAATCCTATGTGCTCATTCCTGGGAGTAAGCCCCATTGACTCTATTGGGGTTTGCTTCTGAGTAGACATGCATAGGATTGGGCTGACAGAGACCTGTAATTGTCAGGCTGACTCAAGTCAAGAAATAGGTTCAGAGAGGAATACATTCTTCAGCTAAAGGTGACACAGTTGAATGTGTCTTACTCCTCTCTGGTTACAGGAAGGAAAAGGTGAACAGAATGAGTGGAGAGTTAAAATTGGCAGTGGGACTTATGATAAGCTGGATGTAATCCTGCCTTGTCCCCTTTCCCTTGACTCCAGCTTTGGTTCTGCAGAACTTGTCCCTGACCCACAAGGTCACCCATGCAGCTTCCATTTCCAAAGACTTATTCCTTGCTCAACTGAAGGGGGGAAACTTGAATCACAACCTTGTTGACCAGCAAATGAACTGGGCACCTATATCCTTTTTTGGGTTTCTATATACAGTTGCCTGCTGTATCCAGGGGCTCTCTTTCTGTGGTTTCAGGTATCCGTGGTTCCCAAATCCCCCCCACTGCGCTCATGTCGTCTGTTTTTATTTTGTTGCCCATTTGTTTTGCTTGCCTGTACGTTTGCTCTTCTTAGCGATTACCCTCCACGCTGTTAGCGCTAACAAGCTGGTGCAAAGAGAAAGCAGTTTGGAGGGCTCGTGTGGAGCAGTAGTGAGTATAGGGTTTGCTGCTATCCATGGTTTCAGGTATTCGCAGTAGCAGCAGGAAAGTATCCTCCACAGATAAGGGGGGATGACTGTATTTTCCAGTTTTCTTCGTCTTTGCAAAATCAACATTTGCAGTGTCAAATAGAGCCCCATTGACCTTGTGTATAAGTGTTTGCAGGGCCTCTGAGAGGAATGTTATAAAGGGGTACAAAGTTTCTTTTGGGCCCCTTCCCAAAGAGGGAGGGGGTGAAACAGAGTGGGGGGTGGCAATGGGGTGGGCAGAATGGGGGCGAAACAGGGGGAAAGTGGCAAAAGCTAGAATAGTCTTTGGAGCCAAGGTCTACCAACTTCCAATGCATAGCTAAGGTCTACCTGCCTGCCCAGTGTTGCCAGCATCCCACATGGGCAGTAGTCTGGGTGAGATTGGAAAATATCAGATCCCAGGAACTTTCTGGGCCCCCTCCTTTGGCTCCTGGGCCCCCTTTCTGACCCTGGGCCCGGGTACAAATTACCCCCTTTACCCCCATCTTCTAGGCCCTGAGTGTTTGGTTTCTTTTGTTTCTGGTCTGAAATTTATGATAGGATATGTGTGGCAAGATGGAATAGGCAAGATGGAATATTTATGCGATCAGTATGGGCATTTGTATGGTTGCTTTTTTGTTTGTTTGTTTCTTTTCTTTTTCCTCCTTATGGTGAAAAAGACTTGGAAGTGTACTGAAATCAGACCAACACAGCAAGGACATCTAAAGAGGGATCCAGTGTGGCCAAGATGCTGGCTGAAGTTTGCTGTGTGGTCACTACTGGGTGTTCTGATTCTCAGAGTAAACTTAGTGAAGTCACTGGACGACTTTTAAATGGCTCCAGGGAGAAAAATAGCATTTTGAACTCATGATTAATAATGCAAAAATGTTCCAAATGTTTCTGTTTATTCTGTTTAACCCACCAGTGTGTCCCAACCCATGGTTTGGGAACCACTGTCCTAGGACATTGAATAAGGATGGCCACATACAAGCATGGCCTACATGTCACATGTCTCAACATCATCGGGAATAGTTGCATAGTATCTAAAATAGTATTTAAAATAGTATCATTTAAAAAGTGCCTCTTAACGTGTTACATTTGCTTAGGAAACAGTTTCTATATATGTTTGATATAAGAGCTTCTCTTAGCATAGCCGATGGCTAAGATATTTCTGGGCAACATCAGACTACCAAGGAAAAGTCCTGTTGTATCTGACCAAGAGTTCACCTAGTCCAGCTTTCTGTTTCCTTTCTGGCCAGTAAGATGCTTCTGGGACTGAGGCACAAAAGCTATTACTCTCTAACATGACTGTCCCCCAACAATTGGCATCCAGGGGTATTTTGCCCTCTATTTAGATATCATGGCTAATAGTCATTGATAGATCATTGAATTGTCCAATTCCTTTTCAGGCAAGTGGCCACCACCACTTCTAGCCCAGCTGTCTCCCTGATATGCCAGATTGGAATGAAACACCTTGAATGTAGTCGTTCTTGAAAGAAAGAACCTTCTTTGAAATTGTAAAAATCCCTATTTAATAAGGATTTAATAAAGCCTGCCTATGTAAACTGCCTTGAATAAAGTCTTGAATAAAGACCAAGAAAGGCGGTATATAAATACCTGTTATTATTATGTTATTATTATTATATGCTCCTTTCTATGTGCAGGGGATGTGCAATGTAAATCATATATATGGAATGGTATAGCCTAGAGGCAGATTTGCCACTTCATCTGTTGTTTGAGAAAACGAGGCCAGCGCACGATTCTGAAACCGTGACTGCCTCTAGAGGGGATTGTACTGATAGGAAAAAATGTTCTAGGGAGGAGATTGTACTTTCGGTTTTCAGGGGGCGTATTAAAAATAAGTGCAAAGCCATTATTAAGGTTATAAAAATGTTATCTGTGTTCCATCAAAGTGAAGCGAATTGTAGCATCCAAAAGAACATATGTAAATGCTTCCACAACATGCGTTTCAATTGTCATGCAATGAAATAACTCTTCCATAATAGCAATTTTATTTCATGCCAGAATGCTCCACTTCAAGGGAAAGCATTTACAATCCCATTGGTACTGGATTGCATCTGAGTGTTCTGCAGAACACATTTTACTGGTTAAGCAGTGATATTTTCATTCTGTCCTTTCTACACACTAACCTTTATATTCCATGTTGGTTCGCAGCTTAGAGGCTCTCAGAGTGACAAACAGCTCATCACTTGGTCAAACTATTTCCATGCTGTACCACTTCTGACTGCAAGTTGGGAATTGCATGATTGAACGCTAGCCCCCCCCAACTATATATTTTAGTATAGTACTGTATAACAAAACCCATAGAAAAACAGATGCATCGAAGAAATATTTTAGCCTAACCTTCTCCAAGACATGGATGTTTCGTGTGTGCACGTGTGCAGGCTCTTTCAGTTATGTTGACCCTCCAGACTGAAGTGATATATTCCAGGAACCATTCTGTCATGTGGTGAGCTTATTGAATGGTGTCCAGGCTTTTTGATTTACATGCCACTGCTCAAGTCCAAAGTTGGAGAGAGTTCTGCTCTAGTCTGCCTTGGGGTGAGTTTTCTCTCGTTGACCATGATGGTCAGCAGGAACAGTGCTTGGGAGACAGGAGTGCAGGCAGGCCTGACACCATACTGTAGTTAGGCCAGTGGGCTCTCCTTCACCTGTCCAGGTATGCCAGAAGCCCTTGCTGCCTGTCATGGTTCTAGAGAAACAAATCTGCCCCATGTAGATTAACCACCCCACCATCTACAGAGCCTCTCAGTTTCTTCTTCATCCTCTGTCATTTGTAGCTTATAGTGATGAAGACCAGGAACCTACCAGTAACAACAGTGATAATTACTTCTACCAAATTCACTTCATACCAAATATTGCATCTCCTAAGCCAGAGGTTCCCAAGCGTTTTAGCACCAGGACCCACTTTTTAAAATGACATTCAGTCAGGACCTATGTAGGTTTATGAGACTATTAAAAAGGAGAGCTAGAAAGATATAATATTTATTATAATAATAACAAAAAAAAAAGAGTCTCAGACTTTATCTCTCTATATTTACACGTGCTTGCAAACTGCAGGAGCTCAGCTCCTTGCAGGGTAGTTAGCAGGTACAGCATCTGATTTTTGAATAGCCTCAGGGCTTAAGGCAATTAGTTATCTGATCGTTCCATCAACCTTTGGTGACCCACCAAAAATTAGGTCGCAACCCACCAGTGGGTCCTGAACCACAGTTTGGGAACCACTGCCCTAGGACATGGTAATACTTATCAGAATGAGATCAGAGCATCAAGCCCTTAGAGCAAAGTTCAAGAAGAGCAAACCACCCTCATTTCTGGTGACCATTTGAAAGCATCCAGTTGGTTGACAAGATTACGACCCAGAAAGGAGAAATTGTCCTTCCTCCACGTGTCTCTGTGGCCTTATTTCCCTGGTCTCCACATAGTTGCATTCAGTTTCAGAGAACTTGCATCCATTCTCTGCTTGCATTAAAGTTAGGATCTCTTGGTTGAGCAACCAAGGGTGCCGTGCTCGTGATCAAGTATGTTGTTGTGCTTGAGTTCTGCAGGCTTCAACAGTTACAAGAGCTGTTAAATACAGGGTGGGCAATGGAAGCTTCTGTCTCCAGGCCAGGGAAAAATATGTACATTAAAAAGATGAGTCGAACGAGCAAGCAGAGAAGAGGCTAGGTAGGTAGTGCAGGAAGTTGGACACTTATAGGATTTGCAAACGCAGGTGCTTCAGAAAAGTCTCCACTCCTCCCATCACAAGATTGCAGTTTCACTTGCTTTCCAGTGGCGTAAGCTGATTAAAAAAAACAGCAAAAAATTGCTGCTACCTAATAAATCAGCCACAGTCATTACAGGCCTTTGATCCTGTGGCATTTTAGCAATGTTAATGATACTTTTTGCGCCTGTAACAACACTTGAATGTGCTCTGTAAATATTTCCACTCACATTCTCAGAGGCTGGGAATCAGGGCTGCAGCAACTGACCGCTCTACCCAGAGCAGCTGATTTTTATCCCCTACTTATTGTAGCACATGAGTTGCCTGACTTGTTCAACATACCACAGAAGCCTGTCCCTGCTCTACCTCCCCACCAGGGTTGTCACTGTTCTTAGCCCAACTCCTGTGCCTTCCACGACACAGAAACAGAGGGAACAACTTCCAGAACTTTATTTTCATGGCAGGGAATGACTTCATGCGCTTAATTTCTGTGCATCACACAGGTGCAGAAACAAGGCCAGAGATAAAGGTGGAAAACCTAGCACTTCTCTCAATGTAAACAGGTTGCTGAACTGTTTTTTCACAAGCAGAAGCTGCTGTATGCATGCCACCATTTAGCTGGGATTGCGGTTTGAGCAGATGTGCAACATGGCAACTTCTGTCCATGGCATGAGCCATGCACCAGCATGACACCAGGTGTATGACACCATGCACCTGCCAGGATTCAGCCCTTCACTTCTCTAACCCCACCTATTTCTTCCCCAGAATCTAGTCAACCTTGGAGGAAATACAGTAACCTGATACCTCCAGCCCTGAGGTAGAAATAAATTTCCTCCCATCAACAAAACAGCCCTTCCCAATTAGAAAAAACCTTGGCTTTAATCCTGAGTGCAAAACATAGACTACAATTCTTACCAGGGAATAAGAATCATTGAGCTGAATGGGGCTTACGTCTGTGTAGATATGCCTAAGGTGGTGGTACATCAGTGGTAGACCACTTGCGTGCAGACTACCCTTGCATGCAGAGGGCCCTAGGCCTGATCTCCAGGCAGGGCCAAGAAAGACACCATCCAAAATCCCAGACAGCAGCTGCCAACTAGTCAACACCCATGGAAACAGACCAAAGGCTGACCAGGCACAAGCCTGACTGGGAAGATTTATTTCACTCTGTTGAATATTCCTTAATCTTAGCAGTAGATACTAGTCTTCTAAACCATGCTACTCTGTACAGCTCAGTGTATAGTGTGTATGTACCAGGTTGAAAAAAACTTGGTTTGGAAGAAGAGAACTACACCTCTTTGCCAGTTGAAATTCTTTTCATAACTGGGCTTGAGACAGCAACTTGAGCACAAAATAGTTCCCCGCATAGCTACTTCAGCAACAGATGGGAGCTGGAAATCTGACGTGTTTCCCTCCCTCCTTCCTCGTTCTTCCTAATTAAACAGAGCCAAGTTCCTTGGGAATATAAAACCAGAAAATGCTCCCATGGGAGCAATGCTCTCTTGCATCAGCAAGACAGCCCTCAAATTCTCAAAGCCAATCATTTTCAAAGAACCAGGAGATTAATTTGAGTGGACCAATAACTGATTCATCTCTTTATTTTGCTGATTGTGGACTTGTGCGAATACCTTGGCAGTGAAGTCATGACAAAGCAATTAAGCTTCAGGTTCCATGCCTATTTTAGGCAGTAATTACCCCAATGCTTATTATTATTATTATTATTATTATTATTATTATTATTATTATTATTCCCCTAATCCAGTGGTTCTCAAACTCTCTGGGAGAGTTTGAGAGCCAGTACGTCCTTGCAGGGGCGGGGGGAGGAGGCAGCAGGGGCGGGGGAAGGGAGCGGCGCAATCCCCAGGATCGTGCCGCTCTTGGGGCCGCAGGGGCTTGGGTGCGCTTACCCAAGCCTCCTGCAGCCCCCCCTCCAGGTGCGGGGAGCCCGGCGCGACTTCTGGCAGGGCTCCCCGCAGCAGGGAAAGTGGATGCGGAGTGATCGCGCTCCACTTCTGCTTTAGCGAGGGCGGGGTGTGATCGCTCCGCATCCACTTTCCCTGCTGCGGGGAGCCCTGCCAGAAGTCGCGCCGGGCTCCCCGCACCCGGGGGGGGGGCTGCAGGAGGCTTGGGTAAGTGCAAGCCCCTGCAGCCTAGAGCCCCTTCTCCCTGCCTCTAGGCTGCCCCCGCCCCTTAAGGGGGCAGAGACCAGGGCCCTCAGGCTGGGGCGTTGCGATGCCCCAGTTTGAATAGCACTGCCCTAATCTAAATGCTAATTCGAACCTCTGCCATCTCCATTTGATATTGTGCTGCTCATCTTAACAACGGGCTGATATTTAACTGTAATGCTTTGGATGAGTTGGTTTGTTTTTTTAAAAAAGTCTTTTTTTTGCGAGCACAAGCTACAGTTGAGTAGGTGTTTTCCATTATATTCATTAATTATGGCATCTTAATGTCTAGTTTTTGGAACTTTCTTCAGATCTCAGGGCAATGTTTTGTCCACTCCACTTTCCTTCCGTAAGAGCCAAAGAACTGTCCTGCTTCAAGCAGGGCATGGAAGTGATGACCTTCCGCTTTGGTCTGTCTCCAGCATCTGGTACTCAGGAAGAAACTGGCTCTGAACCAGAGCATTCCTATTATCAATACTAAGCTGAGATTGTGGCCATTGCCACATCCTGTGACCCTGAAATCCTGTGCATGTCTACTCAGAAATTCCTTGTTAGTTAATGGGGTGGATACAATTGCAGCTGGAATTCCATAACTTTAGGCTGCAATCCTGTACGCACTTACCGGAGAACAAGTTCCATTGAATTCGGTGGTGTTTACTTCTGATTAGACATGCTTTGGATTGCACTGTAAGGTGTTATGTGAATGTAATTAGGCAGTTTTATATTTCATTACCTGATGAAAATTCCTCTTTGTAAAATCAACAGGTTTCCTATCACTTAATTTCACTGTAATTTCATCTTTTTTTTCCAGGCTACAGATCTCTCAATTTCTTTGCTGTTTTTCCTTTTAACCTCATGACCGTTGCTACTTTTATGAATGGCAATTGCACAGTCACATGACATCAAAATATTACTTTAGCTAAAACCATATAGTGAATTAGTTTGTTTTTTTTTGGGGGGGGGGGGGGGTTGAGTGGAACTATGTAAAATCTAAATTGCAGTTGGAAGCATTATAATGATTTGGATTGCCGGGCCTCTTGGTTTCATGACAACTGGCATGTTTATCAAAGCTTGATAAAAATCGTCAGGTATATTATATGTTCCTTAGCGAAAGGAGTGGCAAATATAACTTATAATAAAGTACAAAGGAAACTCCATTTACATCGACAACAAGAAAACTTCCTAAGAACGCTAAGCAAATCCCATTAGTTAATAAAAGAAAAGAAAGCTAGATAGGCATCTGTGGGAGATGAAATGGATATAATTAATCCCATGGCTGATATAATTAAAAGTGCATTTAAATGATTGAGGTATAATTAATTCTGTATTACTAGACAACGCTAGAGTGGAAGGCTTTCATAATGCCTTCTGTGTGAACATTTCTGGGATTGCTTCTAGTTTCTAGTGTGCTAAAATCACCTTTTGTTGAAAAGGATGCTGACAAAGGCTTAGTGGTTAATGCAAGTGACAGTCTATTGATGTTCTTTCTTTCTGCTCCAACTTGGACATCACATTGGTTATTGTTAGGTTTAGTATTCAGCCTTTTCTTGAAAAGGAGGTCAGGACAGCATACACAGGGCGATCCATATTGTTTTTAAAATAAATATTGTGTGTGTTCATTTTTAAAATTGCTAATTCAGCAATACCTTGTACTTTCATCTGGTTAAGGACTGGAGCATGAATAAAGCATAGCCTTATTTAGCTTGCAAATATATTTTGGCCAGTGAAAAATGTACAAAAGTAACTATATAACATATAACAAATGCCTGCAAAATCTAAATAAACAGAAATAAAAGAAAAATAAACCTAGGCACATCAATGTACATCATGGAAGGTTGAATGAAACAGGACAAAAGAGGAAAGCACGTGGATGAAATGTGAAATGTGGTTATAATTGAAAGCAGCTGAGAGAGCAAAGCGGTGAAAGTCAAGTGGCTGAAAGTCAAGGTATAGCTGTATGAGAATGCAAAACCATCAAATAGACAGCAGTAGCCACTCCCTCTTGTGACTCTAACCCTGAAAACCTCGAGAAAGAAAAGAGCAGCAAGAGAGATAGGGGAGATCCAGAAAGGGGGGAATGTGAAGGGTGGAACCACTAGAGCAGTGATTTTCAATCTTTTTTATCTCACGGCACTCTGACAAGGTACTAAAACTGTCAAGGCATACCATCAGTCTTTTGACAATTAACAAGGCACACCTTGCTATTGGAGGAGGGCTCACATCTCCCTATGGCCCCACTAATGAATGATGTTCCCCCAAACTCCCGTGGCACACCTGCAGACTATTTGCGGCACACCAGTGTGTCACAGCACAGTGGTTGAAAATAACTGCACTAGAGAGACAAAGAAAAATGTCAGGATTGAAAGAGCTATACAAATCAGGGGCCACTAAATGTAATGCTATCATTATTCCAATGAGTATTTGTTCTTTGATGGCCCAGTTCAGAAGCTCACCCAAGCAGTTTGCAAGGGCCATTGTTTTTGACAAGCAATTTCCCACATAGATGGCATATGCTTCTTCCCCCAAAATTAGGCTAAGATATGAAAATCTGGAAGCTGAATTTTTTAAAAAGTTGATTTGCTGCAACAAGGTAGACCAGATTGAGAACCAGCGACTCAAGGGGAGCGCTGTGAGCTTCATGGTTGAGTAGGAATTTGAACCCAGGTCTGGTCTCCAGTTCAAGTCCAGCAGTCTACCTACTGCACAGTCTGGTTGAGAATACAACAGGTGAACATGAGCATTCCTTGTATTATTGGTTTATCACTAATAATGTACTAATCCCTGACACGCAGCTACTGCCCATAGTCAGATGTACTCTAAAACTTCATTTGATCATGTGATTATGACTGGTGAGGTAGTATGTGTATTTTATATTATTGACAGCTAAGCAGAGATGGAAGAGATGCCTGTACCTGCTGCTAATATTGTAATGACCAAATGAGGCTTAAAATGAAACTCTGCCCTTATGGTTGAAGATCCATCCCAACAGTGATAGAGTTTGTGGCCTGGCCTACAGATGGAGGTAAATGAGTTCTGTCAGGTTTTTGGCATCCCAGGCTTGAGATTGTTATTAGCCAGGATGTGGCAGGTGGTCCTGATATCTGGGCCTGGTGTGAAGCAATCAGCAAGGCAGCACTGATGATGCAATCAGTTGCACTGGTTGCAGGTGGGAGTCACGTGACTTGGGGAGAGTTGAGTGCTGAGTCACATAGGCTATGGTGGAGTGGTGCAATGCACCACTGGACAGCCAATCAGAGTGGGTCACAAGACTGTCTTGTGACTAAGAGGTCGCCCTACTCTGATTGGCTGGCCCCGGTATATATGGGGCAGGCACAGACACCAAGGTGTGGAGTGGAGTTTCTGTGTTGTGTACTGATTTTGGACTGCCTTCTCGTGACTGTGACCTGCTGTATCCTTGACTTCTGGACCATTTGACTGCCTACTCTTCTGCCTGTTCCTTTTGCCAATACTTGCTTCTGCAACAAACAAGCCTGTGCCTGCTTCTTTTGCTATCTCCCTACTCTCCTGAGCCATTCTGCTATCGGGAAAGCAAGGGCTATCCTCCCCTGCTGACCTGACAAGTTCGCAGACTGGGATAGAACTTTGGACTTTATCACCTCCGGGTGTAGGTGCGGGTGGCAGTGCTGTTTTGAAATTCTCCCCCAAGTGAAAAAAAAACTCCGTGCAATTAAAACAAAAGCAAACCCAGCACAGCTGGGTTTTAATTCTGTCTGCTCCGTGCTGTGGTAGTTTTCTGTTTGTGCAAACTTTATATGTAAGGGACAGGATAACCAGGTAAAGTGAAGGACGGAGAGCTTATACCAGGAGTGTCAAACTCATTTCATACAGTGAGCCAAGTAGCATTCATGATGCCTGCTAAGGGCCTGAAGTGATGTCATTAGGTAGAAAGTGATGTCATTAAACCAGTGATAGCCAGAAATAAGCATTTTTTTTTCTCATTTAGGAAAGAATTGGCTGCAAATGACCAAAGAGAAAATATGCAAATCTTGATCACATTTCAAGATATGGGAGAGCCTAATGATCATGTGGGCTGCCCTTTTAGTAGTGACGCCTTAGAACTGCTGAGCAGCTGAGAGCCCAAGGGCAGGATAAAAAGCTTCTGCGGGCCACATCCAGGGGCCTTATGTTATCCAGGGGCCTCTGGCCTATACCTTTAACCATTGTATAGAAGAGGGAGCTTTGGCAGGTGCAGCTCAACGTGGAAGGGTTTAAAAAGCTGCACTTGCCCAAATTCCCTTTTCTATACAATGGTTAAAGGTATAGGCACTCTGTCCTCTGTTGTATCTGGTCACCCTGGTAATGGAACATTCAGAAATATGTGTCATTCATTCTCCAACCTGCAGATTCATTTTGTCTACCGTCTCATTAAAAAGCTGTGTTTGAATCCCAAGCTAATTGTTATGAATCAGAATGAATGATCTGTCTTCCTTCCCATCTGTAATTCCATTGACAGGCTGAAAGTGGAAGCATGTTGTGTTCATTGTGAGATGAGGCATTCGCCAGCACAAACACAGAGTCCTGAGCATGTGGCCTAGAGTTTGTTTGTATGTTCATGTCTGGGCACAAGCACATAATAAGACAATCGCTTGACACAGATGAGTGCACAGATGCTACTTCCTACAATGTCTGCATGTGCATCTATGCCTCTTGTGTTGGGCTTCAATGTTTGCCTGGCTACCATGTGTTTGATTTGTGTTCTATTTCCTTCCTAATTTGTTTTTGCATGCAAGAGTACGTTGGTTTTAGACAAGCTCAGGGGGGAAAAAGGAACATTGTGCATATGGTCTTGTTTGCTCCTCTCCCAGAGGACGTTCTGGAATTGCTGATTCAAGACTAAGTGAGAGAAAACACAATGCGATCATTTTATTGGTCCTCTATAAATTTCTCTGTGTGTGCTTTTTTGTTTTGCAGACTGTTGCTTTCAAAGGAGGCAGATAGAAAACATTGCGGGCCATATTTCCTGGCAGTCGTAGTTTTAACAGGACTGTTCCTCATAGCAAAACTGGGAAAGAAGAGCCACTTTAAATATATGGAAGCATAGTCTTTGAGGGCTCTGTAGTTTGTAAGCCACACCTTTTTAGTTTTGCCAAAAAGACCCCTGGGGAACCATGGTGTAATATGCTGTCAGCAGCTCAAACAGGCTAACAGTCAGGCTGCTAAATTGGATTCATCTTAATAGTCAGTAATAATCCTATGTGAAATGTATTTTTAAGAAGGATTTGTTTTGGCACCTGCTTGATTTGATGCAAAAAATGAACTTGGTTTGTTTTTTTTTAACCCCCCCCCCCTTTAAAAGAAGACCTGAGACTTGTCTTTGGATTTAAACTTGGGCCACTGTTATTAACAAACTGCAGCAGTGCTGATCTCAAGCCCCAGGTCATGCGGGTACTGCATGGGGGAAATGGCATTCTGTCTTCCTCTGGCAAATAATGGGTGTGCTCTGACTCAAAGCTTAGCCGTGCCATAAGCAGGACCTGCTTATCATGGCCGAACCCAAAGGGGTTGAGACATTCAGCCAGTGCAGAATCACTGCAGGGTAAACCCTGCTGGCTTCTTAGCCAGCCAAGAGGCTTGCCAGCCTGCCTCTCCGATCTGGGCAAGCAACGTGAGACTGGCTCTCCCCTTGACCTTGCTATCTCAGAATGGATCTCAGAGCGTGCCAAGGGTCACAGACTGCCTATCAACCTACATGACACCTGCCTCAAGTGACTAAATGGATACTCTAAACAACCTAACATTAGCCACATTAGTCTACATTGCCATTAACATAGGCCATTAACATTGCCTACATTAGTCTGGAGCAGGGGTGCTCAAACTTTCAACTTTAGGGATGCTGGACCTTTAACAAGTGTATAGAAGAGAGAATTTCAGCAGGTACAACTTGTCATCCCACAGATGACAAGCTGCACCTGCTGAAATTATCTCTCCTACACAATTTTAAAGGTCCAGCACCCCTAAAGTTGAAAGTTTGAGCACCCCTGGTCTGGAGTAAGTGAAAAAACTGCCAACCTTTCAGTCAACTCTGATTGGCAGCAAAAAAATTCCTACCCAGCTCCCCAGCAGGTGGCCAGCTATTTTCAGACTAGATGCAGGGAGGGTTACAAAGATCCAGGGTGCAACTGGGGGGTACACCTGTGTTTCAATGTTTGGTACCTCTGTCCTAGCCTTGGAGAGGGGGGAGGGCAATTGGGCTGTGGTGTGGTAATCACACTACAGCTTTTCTTTTAATCAGGATCAACAGAAGTCTCTGAAGCTGGATATGTTTTAGTGATGGCTTTTATATTTTTGTTGTATGTGTGAGAGTTTTTGAGAAAGTGGTATAGAAGTATAAAATTTTAGTGTGATGAGCTGGATAGTTCAAAACAGGCCCTTCCATGAGGCTGACACAAAGAGTAAGAAGGACAGATTATTTTTCTGCTCCTCCACCTGATTTAGGATATAATTCTTCTTACCACTTGACCAACAAATAACCAAGGCTGAGAAAGTTCATCCTGGGGTAGTTTGATCATTGCATCAGTTCCATTTTTCAGTGGCTGTATATTTTATCCAGACAGAAGTTTGAATTTAGCAACATATTGTTCATTTACAAATACAAAATTTCACAAAGTGTGTATGTGGGTGGCTTGGTGTCATGGTTCAGTTGAAAAGTTCGGAATCTGATACTGCCAGGCAGTCATTACACCAAAGTTGATAAGTCCTCCTGACTGCAACTGGAGTTGGTATAAAAGTTCCCCCCTTCTGACTCTGTTTTGCTTGTAGTGAACATAAAGGTACACTGGAGGGGGAGGCTAGATGTTGCCAGATTCACAATGGCACCAATGAAGCACCGAACACTGTAAACTGGCATAGCAATTCATTGAGGAAGTGCTAAATGTAACTGTGTTTCGTATCCATTCTAAAAGGAGCCTCTTAATCTGCATTTGTCACTTTCCAGCCTTTGTGCGTGTCACTGATTCCACTAGAAGGTATTCAAAGTGACATAAGAGCATAGAACAGGTCTCCACCCTGTTCTTCTGTTTTCTTGTCTGCTTTCTGTTTTAGATTGGGGGACTTGTCTGTTTTCAGGTGAGACACTGCAAAGCTCCTGAATATTGATAGCTGATTATATAAATAACAATAATGACAATAAATTGTAGTGTTGTTGTGAGCAAAATATGGACGTTAATGGAAGACAAGACTGAACACAAAATCCCAAATACTTCTGTGTGCTCAGAGCTTCTGGCTGTTATGCCATAAGAACATAAGAACAGCCCCACTGGATCAGGCCATAGGCCCATCTAGTCCAGCTTCCTGTATCTCACAGCGGCCCACCAAATGCCCCAGGGAGCACACCAGATAACAAGAGACCTCATCCTGGTGCCCTCCCCTACATCTGGCATTCTGACATAACCCATTTCTAAAATCAGGAGGTTGCGCATACACATCATGGCTTGTACCCCATAATGGATTTTTCCTCCAGAAACTTGTCCAATCCCCTTTAAAGGCGTCTAGGCTAGACGCCAGCACCACATCCTGTGGCAAGGAGTTCCACAGACTGACCACATGCTGAGTAAAGAAATATTTTCTTTTGTCTGTCCTAACCCGCCCAACACTCAATTTTAGTGGATGTCCCCTGGTTCTGGTATTATGTGAGAGTGTAAAGAGCATCTCCCTATCCACTCTGTCCACCCCCTGCATAATTTTGTATGTCTCAATCATGTGCCCCCTCAGGCGTCTCTTTTCTAGATAATAAATGTGTGCAGGTCCAAGGGCTCACTCTTAAGTATATTCAAGATAAAATTAAAAACCTACAATGATACCTGGGTTCAATCCAGCTCGCCATTGGTTTACAGCCCACACATGGAGAGAGACCCCTTGGTCCTAACAGAGCCCTGCTTCTTTTTCTTTTCACACAGCCTTCACAGTAAATCTCCCAGCCAGGTCTTCCTCTTCTGCTTAGACAAGGAGCACTAGGTTATGCTCCTTAATGAAGAAGAGGGGAATGGTTAGACAGGAATAAGAAATCTGCACAATGGGTATCCAGTCCCTCTAAGGACCTTTGTAGGAACATTGCCTGTGAGTGCACCTGTGCATTTGTGGTGTGGGCAGTGGCAGACCTCCCCAGCCCCGTACCCCGGGGCAAAGTTCCACAATGGCGCCCCCCATGGGATGTCGCTGCCCCTGCCCACAAATTCCCCCCACTTACCTGGACCAAAACAAAGCCTTGCGTGACTCCAGGACGTACCTGGGAAGCCTCCTGTGGTTTCCCCGCACTCTTAAACTGTGCTTCTGGCAAACCAGAAGCACAGTTTCCGACTGTGTCGGAAGCCTCAGAGAGGCTTCCACGTGGTCTTAGAGGCGTGCAAGGCTCTGCGCCTGGGGTATTTGTCCCTTTTAGTTAATGTCTGCCACTGGTGGGTTAGGGAGAAAACAGTTATACACTATGAGTAGAGGTGTTTGAAAGGGGTGTTATTTACCTTCTCAAGAGTAAGCCCATTGTGTTCAGTAGGACATAGGCAGTAATCCTATCTTACTCATTGGAAACAACACTGAAACCTATGAGGAACTGTTTGTGGCAGTGGCGTCGCGTGGAGGGTGCAGGCCGCACCAGTTGATGCGCATGGGGGGGTGACGCATGCAGGGGGGTGACACGCTAAGATTGCAATGGTTAGGAGTAATACCATCATGTGATATACCGTTGGATGTGGAATTTCCAGCAGAATGCAATGCAAACAGTGATCTGGTTTAAACTGAAGTTCTTAAATTGAACTGGGCACTGGGTAGGGCTGAAAACCTTACTGATTTGGGGGACTGTTATTGCAGGCAGGCTACAGAGGAAATTCACTTGATTGACCAGGGCTGGCTTCTGCTCATTTATTTGTTTTTACTTATTTATACCTATTTATTTTAATTTGCCTGATGATGTCACTTCCACCATGACATCACTTCTGCTGGGTCTTGGACAGATTGTCATTCTAAAAAGTGGGTCCCAGTGCTAAAAGTTTGAGAACTGCTGCAATAAGGTGTTAGTAAGTTGGCACCCTGGCGGTGTGTGTGACGTCACTAGTATCATTAAAATCACAGTTTGGAGGAATAATACCATAATGTTATATATCAATCAATGCGTAGTTTCATGCAGAATGTGTTCTATCTTTGTTCTATCAAAAGGTACAGCCAAAAAACCAGTAGGGCGAAGTGATAGTACATCACCACACCCACCACCTAGGGTGTTGTCTGACCCACTGCATGGGGGTGATGTGCTGGCATCCCACCTTTATAAAAGGGATCCTGGGAACTGGGGCATCACCACCTAAAACACTTACTTGTATCTCATAGCCTTTAACTATTTGTGAGCTGCTTTGAGTCCAGAAAGTGGGGTCTGTAACAGAAATAATTGTTGGATATGGCTAATTGTGCACAATTAGAACTGGATCAGAACCACTGTCTGTCTTAAAGCATGATTTTAATTAAAAAATTTTAATTAAATGGGGTTTAATTAAGTTTTAATTAAACTTGGGGTTTCTAAGTATCTCTGTTTTTTTCCCTAGTGTTCTTCTCCTGTTTTTGACACTGTATGTGATAGATGTTGGTCCAGATAGGAGAGAAAATGGTTCTTCTGTGCTTTTTTCAGATTCATTTTTTTTACACTGACAACTTGAGAATGTGAACTAGCTGTTTCTATTTTAGACTTGTTTAATAATGAGCATAATTATGCCTTATATCTAGATTCTGGAAGATTATGACTTTCCCTCAAAGAGTTAATTTACAGTTTGAAAATGCAGGCTGATTAACAAGGACTGCCTGTAATGGAAGTCCTGTGAGGACGGAATCAGATGCTCTGTCCCATATTTGCTTGTTCACTATTTGTCAAAGGACACAAAACACTAGACAATAACAACAACAAAAAATAGACAGATTCCTCTTTTGCTTCTGGAATGTCTATTTAGGTTTTCAGCTCCATTAGTGGGGTATCATGCTGTTCAAAATTAGGAGCTAATAGACAAGGTCTGCCTTTTACAATAAGAACATCAAAGGCTGTCATTGCACAGGGAAAGCTTATGGAAGTTTCATTCTTCTTCTTTTGGTTTATTCATGCCGTGAAATTTTCTGAGGTGACGGCTGAATCTAGTGGCTGTATGAACAACGGCAGAAGCCTTGGATATGTCTTCTCAGTTTCAGCTTGATTCAATCT
Organism: Tiliqua scincoides; assembly: GCF_035046505.1. Classification (NCBI taxonomy): domain Eukaryota; kingdom Metazoa; phylum Chordata; class Lepidosauria; order Squamata; family Scincidae; genus Tiliqua; species Tiliqua scincoides. The sequence continues at coordinate 91,139,785 of NC_089822.1, read as the reverse complement.
CTGGTTTAGCTCTACTGGATAAATATGGCCGAAGGTTGAAATCAATGTAAACATTATCATCTCAGGTAACCATTGGGAAAGGGCTGGAAAAGTCTGTGTGCCTCAGGCCACTTCTAAGTCGGTTGGGTGACTCTATTTGGAAAGCAATGTTGGTGCTGGTGTGCCCAAAGGTGAAACCTGCTTGTAGCAGCCAGCAATGTGCACCAGTCTCTCAAACTGTGGATCTGGGATCCACCAATGGATTGTGACCCAATTTTTGGTGGGCAGGGCAGATTAGGCTATGTGCATCAAGGGTTAAACAAGCTGCTTTGGGGAGGGGGAGAGCATTACTATCCAATCACCATTATAGCCTTGGCATTTACAAATCAGGCAGCAGCCTCTAGGGCCTTTAAAAAGTTTGACAACCACTGATGTACACAGATGCATTGCAGACTGGCAGCCTTTCATAGCCTTTCTTTGTACCTGGGAAGTTGTGTGAATAAGGCCTGGTCATGTGAATGGCCACTATCTTGACAATGCAGGAGTTAATGAGATTGGGTTTGCTGCAAACTTACATTACCGGTGATAGGAGTGAACCAAGCAAGGAGGCCAAAGGGTGTGGATCAAATAGCTTTCAGTTCCCTTCCTATGTAAGCAAGTGTGATTAATTAGGATGAAACCACAACTTCTGGCCTCAGTGAGTACATCTGCAAATTCTGAAAGCACTTTACCCCAACCAATATCTTGGGTTGGGGTATAGTTCAATGCAGGGATGGCTAAAGAGTGGCTTGTGGGATGAATGTGGTTCATGCTCCCACCTCCCACCTCTGCGCAAAATTCAGTCACAAGAAAAACTGAGATTGCTTTCATTAAGTGAGGGTTTGTTATTACTACCGGTGAAGGAGGTGCAAAATATCTTCTAGTCCCAGGACTACTCTCTGGAAAATAGAGTGGCTCCCCCAGAATGCTGAAGTTGACCATCTCAACTTTAATTGGCCAGGACACTCTCAGCACCTTTGTGAACAGTACACATACGGGGTCTTCACTAATCCAGTGTTATTTCCGTCCAAAGTATGTTTTGTGGGTTTGGATTGTAGTCATGCGACAGCATCGCCAGTGGGGTAATGCCTCTGATTTCGCCATGAACTCAGTGGGTGGACTTCAGCAATGTACCATTCCTAGGCTTCAGATCCACAGCCTATAGAGTGGAAACCATCATTATTACCCTCAAAAAGATATAATGACTTCAAGATTGCATTGTACTTTGTACACAGACAGGCCAGGTAAAAGATGGTTGCTGCGGCTCCTATTACAGCAGTAGTGTCAAATAACACCTGTTGGCTGGATGCAGCCCCCGGAAGCTGATGATTCAGCCCCCATGTTAATTGGGCTGTCCCAGCATCACCCTTTCAGCAACTTTGCTTCTGCTGAGGCTCTGGGAGGAAGTGATAGGAGGAGGGCTCAGAAAGGCCAGCCTGCACAAAAATTGTCTTTCCCATACATTGAAAATGTGATCAAGATTTGCACATTTTCTCATCTGTCATTTGCAGCTAATTCAAAGTCAAAACAAAGTGCTTATTTCTGGGCATCATCCGCTTAATTATGTCATTTCCTCCTTAATGATGACACTTCTAGCCCTCAGCAGGTGCAACGAATGCTATTCGGCCAACTATATAAAATGAGTTTGACACCCTTGTACTACAGCTACTTGCTAATTGGGCAGAGAGGCATAGTTGAATTGATAGTTCTCTTTAGATGGAGAGGGGCAGTGTGAGTCACTTCCAGTGGCAATTTGCTGGTGTTCCTTTATGCATTTTCTTTCAGTTCATGAGCACTTTGGGTCAGGGAACCATCTGTTTGTTCATTTAATTAAGCCATGCTTCCCCGTGATGGGGTGCCCAAGATGGCTTACAATAAAATGGCAATAAATGCATTACAGCCATAATAAAAACAATACCAGCAGTGTAAAAAGCAGCAATTAAACAGTAGCATCAAATATAAAGCAACACAGATAAAAACAGCAAAGTTAAAGATGATGACAGTATTCGTGGCAGGAACATACCCCCTCCCCCCAAAAAAAGAATTCATGCTACAGTGAAATGGCTAAAGAAGAAAAAGAAAAGATTTCAACCCGCTAGAAAACAAAAAAAAAATTAGAGAGGCTGCAGATGCAGATTTTGTTTCTTTCGCTATATAAATCACATCATTACCTTTTCTGGTGAAAAGCGGTATATCAGTAATTTAATGATACTTGCAGCCAATCCTGAGCTGCCCAATGTCCGGAGGAGCAGCGGCACCAAAATGGTGACTGCTGTATCCTAAGCGCACCGGGCAGCCACCGGCATGTCGTCATCAGGCATTTCCCCTGGGTAAGGGCGCAGACCCCACAGTGGGCCTACTCAAGTCTACACCAGCTATATTGTTAATGCAGAGTTGAGAGGCCATGGGTTTCTGGATCCGGCACAGCTCTCTGCCGGTCCCAGCCCTCCTCCCTTCCTGCCTTCCCCCACCTCAGAATGCCTCCCCCCTGCCCTGACTAATCTCTCTGTCTCCCGGAGCTCGCCCCCAGCTCCAGGCAGCATGCTACAGGCTCCCAGCTGGCGCTGGGCCTAGCATGGACTGGCGCTGAGCCGGCACCAGTGCTGACCCAGCGCTGAGTGTCATGGGTGTGCCTTATGGCATGTTTGCAACACTTAGCACCAACATAGGGCCAGCGTACAGAGCTCAGGTTTGGGGTCTTATATCCTGCATATTATTATTATTATTATTATTATTATTATTATTATTATTATTATTATTATTATTATTAATATTTTTTAAACCCAACTGTTTTTCAAAATGGCTAGCAAAATGACAAAATAAATAAAATACGAAAGCATTCAAAATATGCTGAAACCTGTATCAAAATAAACCACATGCAATAGGAAAAATCGCAGCCATAAAACTCTTTAAGACAGTTCTAAGTAAAAGCCATGTGAGTATCTTTCTCAGTGTCAGGAGAGAATTGGCTCAGTAGGGCATCTCAGCACAGAGGACGCCTTTGATCTTGTCACCTGTAACTCTGCCTCCTCCAAAGAGGGAAGGAGCGGCAAGTTCTTCTCTGATGTTCTCAAGAGATGTATGAGAGAGGATATGGGAGGAGATGTTCCTTTTGATACCCTGGGCTGAAGCCATTTAGGTATTGAAAGATTGACATCTTCCCTTCGAATTGAGTCCAAGCACAAACGGATAACCAGTACACTGTCTTGCGAATAGGTGCTGTGTGTGTTCTTTGGCTCCCCTTCTCCTGAAGTCTAACTGCTGAATTTCAGGCCCGCAGATGGTTCCAAACACTGTTCAAAGGCAGCCCCATGTCGAGCACTGAAGAGTTTGGTGGTCTTTTTCAGCAGACAGCATTGCATCTGCCCTGACACAAAAAGTCCCAGATCTGGGGTTTTTGGCTGCGGAGAACGGTTAAAATTGAACAACACATGGTCGCTGTTCAAGAACATTTTCTTTACACACGGAGGTCCTGTTCGCAGCTCAGCTGAGAGCCTTCAGCAATATTTATCTTATGATCAGATTAATATTTTTGCAGTTTATTATTGCAAACAATGAAAAATGAACCAATTGCAAGAGCTTTCCAAGACTTGTCCTCTAAGAAGCATGCAAAATAAATAGAGGTATTTGGAAAAAGACAAGGTCAGACAGTGGAAAATCACTAAGCCACCAACTAGTGGGATTTGGGTGAGTGAGAGTGAGTGCTCCTAAAGGCCTTCAGCCTGTGTGCATCTTCTGTGCCTGTCAGAGGAATACAGCATTCAATCTAGGGGGTATTTCACACACTAAGCAAAGGCAAATCTGGATCTGTCAATAAGTGAAGAGCTGCAGTTCATCATGACTAATTGCGAATTATCCAAAAACACACCTGTTCTATTTAGACTTAACCTTTTCAGCCACTCCATTTTTAATGCTTAGACACAAGCGCATATAGACACATGCACACCAGCTTCATTATCATCCGTATCCATGACAATTTTCACAAAGTTAGACAGAAAAAAAGACAGCCCTTGCTCCCCCAAAAGTTGACCACTGAAAATCTCAACCATAGGGGGCAAAACAGAGGGAGGGTAACACATAGAAAATGGTTCTTGAAAAGGTCCCTGAGCATCAATGAACGTAGTGCTGGCTACATATGGCCATGCCCACGTACATGTACTTGATGTGAGTAAACACAGTGAACAGTGAGAAAAATTAGGATAACTTTTCAGTCCTATGCATGTCTATTCAGAAGGTAAGTTCCATTGTATTCAGTGGCACTTACTCCCAGGAAAGTGTGTGTAAGATTGCAGCCTTAGGTAACTGATGTTCTTATTGCATAGTTACAACCGTTTTGTGAAGGAGAGAGAGGTGACAGTGCACACAGTTTGTATATATGACAAGACAGGAGGCGAGAGAGAGGGCATTGCTTATCCACTCAAGAGTACTGTTGTGCCAGTAAATCTCTCCTGCTGAACCAGTGCATAGTTTTAGCAGTGAAATCACTGAGTTAAACTCTAGCCTACAACATGGTGCAGCATATTTGGGCCAATTCATACCAGGAAACCTCAAAAAAGGTGAACCCTCCTTTCCAGAGTCATGTGGAAAGTAGGGCATGTAGATCTTCCCGTGGGAAAGGGAGGAAGGGCGTTGGGGTTGCTTCCTCTTCCCTTCTTGCTTTGTGAATGGTATGAGGTTGCAGCCTGAGAATTAGGCTGTAGGGTGAAGAAACTGAAACGTCATCACTTTCACAGTACTGGTACTCATGCCAGTGATATATGACACAGTGGATAGAATGTTGACCCTGGGCTGAGCAGAACTATGTCCAAAACCGCATTCAGCCATGAATTTGTCCCACGTTCCATTCTAAAGTGGACTTAGAGTTGCCAACCATCCAGAATTGCCCAGGAATCTCCATGAGTCCGCATCAAATTTTAGGAGTTGACAAATGAAAGCAATCCTGGAGATGGCAAAAGGGCAGCCAGAAATTTCCTAAATTGCATCATGTTTGGGCGAAAAATCTTCAGGAATAGCTTCAGGCAAAGTGAAGCTAAGTGGCCTTGGGAAAGTTTCCCAATTTCTCAGCTGAACCTCCCCAGGGTGATTGTGAGAAGAAAAATGGAATAGTTCCATTTATTCCAGCTGAGGTTCTTTGGAGGAGATGCTGGATACAGCTGTGGCTGGAAGGTCACAACAAATGCCCAGGGGCAGAAGCAGCGTTTTCTGCCTTAGAACTTCAGAGTTGCAGAATGACATCACTCATTCTGGGCTTGCAAAGGAAGTGGAAACAAGGGTCCGTATTGTCCCTGAAAAGGCAGTGAGATGACCTCTCCATGCAGAATGGGTTCAGAAGGGGGTTCAAGGAAAGTGCTCACAATGGCCTCTGATGGTGGTAAATCTGGGAAGATGCCCCATTTTTTGCTTGACACCCTAGAATACCAGAACTCAAACAGCATCTGTCCAAGTATCATAAAGATTGGGATTTCTCCCTCGTCCTTCTTTGACATTTTTATTCTAGGTGTGTGGGGTTTTTTTTGGTTTTTGGTTTTTTTTCTCCTTAAACTTTTTAAATAACCGTAGAACTGAATTGAAGAAACAGCATTAGACTGATCTGGCCTCCTGCCGGAATTTTTGTCCGAATATAATGACAAGACAGCAGAGGTAATAATTTGTAAGTCAGAATTTTAGTCAGATGTGGTTTCTCTGTTCTTAATTTATTTCTCCAATTGGACTTTCAAAAGAGAAGGAAGTGGTGTATGGGGTAAGCTTTTTGCTGCCAAGGGACTGATTTCTTATACTTAAAAAGTTTGGATCTCGTTATGCGGGTTTTTCTCCTCTTGACGGGTATAAAAGCGATTCTGTCAGCTGAGGTAATATTAATCCGAACTGACTGAATGCTTTATTGCTGGAGTAGCCCTGTGCAGGCGTTTAGTTGTCACGGTCAGTTTTCCCTCCAGTTTTATCTGATGCTTTCAGTCAGGAACAGTTCAGATTACTTTTGGATGGGCAACTCGCACACTTCTCGGGGAAGTTCCCATTTTCTGCATGACTCAAATGATTCTGAAACGGAAGCAAAATTGACACACAAAGAATGGCCTCCAAACCACAGCTAAGCCTCCCAGTTAGTAAAAAACACAAAGCAAAACCTCAGTCTGTTTCACTGTTGGTCGCTGCCCAGCTCTGGGACCTCTGTAACAGTGCAAGCCTAGGCAGGTTTTCTCAGGTGTAAGTCCCACTGTCTTCAATGGGGATTCCTCCCAGGTTAATGCATAGGATTGTGCCGTAAGAGTAGCATGCAAGAGACTATTAGAAACTCCACTAGCCCATTTTTGCCTGACCCACAGGTGCACACATTTGGTCCCTGTTGCATATATGCAACATTGGGCAGAAATGGCCCAATAGCATGGAGTGGGGGCTGTTTTCAAGCAATGAATGCCAAAAGGACTCCTTCAAATCAAAGAGGTAACTTGATAGGGGTTACCTTGGTTATCGGATGTCTTTAGGCATCTGGCTACAGGCAGAGGAGGCAATGGAGCTGTAAGATTGCAGGCTCAATACAAGTGTGTATCAGGACTGGATCAGAAATGTTAAGAGGCCACCTCAGATGACTAAGAGCGAACAGCCATCGACACTTGAACCCATAGGGGGAAGCAAAGCCATCATTTCCAATTTTGGATCCAATTGTAGTCTTGACTGCAGAGACCAAGATGTAGGCCTGAGCTCTGAAGCAGATTCAAAAAATTTAAGAAATCTTCAGTTTAAGATCACTTACCATTTTTCACATCACCCCCAAAGCACAGGAAATTCAAAATTAAGGTGATCACATAACATAAGCCATGTAAATAGCCAAGGTTTTGTATGGCCAATGAATTAGGCTCTGGGTAACCACATCATGTCTTTATCACATTGTCTTTGTCTTTCAGCTTGACATTGGGCTGGGGAGAGATGCATCCAGACATGACTTCAGCAGGGGTCATTTTCACAATGAAATCCACTGTTCAGTGGCTCAGAACCAAACTTTAGGTGATTGGGGAAACTGACCTTTTTCATTTTGATGAAAATTTCAAGAAGGTTGGAAAAATCGTTCATTTTATTATCATTTCTCAGCAGATTGTCTCCAGATTTGGGGAAGGAGTGGATTCTGTCCTCTAATTTGTCTAGTATGAATGCTTAGGGAGTTTGGTTAAACAGTGTTGACTTTATGAGCAAAAAGATTTTGAACTCAAGTGGCTTTTTGCTGAGCAGGCGACAACCATATTTATTGTCGGTTTGAGGTCTTTCGCTTGCCCTCAATAGCCACCAAGTTGTTATCCTGCCCAAACATGTCCCTTGTTGGGAAAGGGGAATGACAAGCCAAGTAAAAAAAACCCACCCAATGATGGACTTTCTTCAAAACTGCAAAAGACCACACACTCACACCCCTCTGAAATTCTGGAAAAAGGTTCAGGGACATAAATCTCAATGGACAAGATTCAGCTTTGATTACATTTTGGTTGCAAACTGTATCTGTGTGGTCAGAAAACCAGGTTAGATTTTAAATAGTTGTAACTCCTTATTTCCCAAAGATTTTGCAACAAATCCGGTCCTGTGCTGAGGGCCCTCTACTAATTCCTCAGTCGCAAATTTAAAGAAAATTAAATGATGGGCTTGGATTTTAGAACATTACAATAAAACGTTCGGTGCTTATAGTAGAACACTTTTCCCCCCATCTCACCCCACACTAGTGTGCCTGTATAATGAAGTACTCTGAAACTCTTCCTGCTAACCTACCAAAGCTCTCCAGATATTTGCCAGTAATGGACCAAGGAGAAGCCTGTTTAATTGTTGGATGTTAATCAGCAGTGCTTTTTAAAACACAAGTAACGAGGGGGAAACAATCATGTGCTGGGGCCCGATGTAATGGCCAATGGCAATTTGATGGTGAAAGGATGACAGAGGCAGGAGTAAAGATATCCCAAAGTTTAAAGGTACAGGCTGTTTAGCAGGCTGTGACTGGGAACCAAGGGTGATTCTAAGAAAAGCTGTGAAAGCACTTCACTCACTTCTAGTAGAGGAGCCAATCTCTGCCACCAAATAAATCCTCCTAACAGATACTGCAGCTGCTTGAAGGGAGCCCATCCTCTTTGAGCAGTTGGACTTAGGAGGGTTTGGGAAGGAGACTTGAGCCAGAGCTGGCACAGGTCTGAGAAGACCCATTGGTGGTCCAGGGACTTACAGAGGGGTAAGGGAAAATATTTTCTCTTTCCCTTCACAATTGGCCCCCTATAACATGCAGCACAGCCTGTTTTGGCGCAGCTGCTTGCTACAGTGGGGAAAAGGAATAGGATTTGTGCTGTTATCAGTTATGATGATGTGACTTGTCTTTCATTGTGACCCAGACCTTGGAAACAGCTGATTATAAATGACGCGCTGAACAAAAATGTAAACATTAGATTTGCAGTGAATAGTGATGGCTATTCGAGGGGAAAAAAAACATGCTCACTGACAAGGATTAATTGCCTATTGAATACAAATTGAGTGACGCCCTTTGGCTGCTCTGTGTCCATGCTCTGTTTACTATAATGATGATCTCAGGACAAATATTCAGCATAACTGTAGAGCTTTGGCCTCACTTAAGAGATCTTAGCTTGTGTGCTTCACTTTCTCTCCTTGCAATGACCCCCAAATGATCTATATGCAGTACTTTGATCGCATATGACGGACTATGAAGGTGCTGACAAGTCTTCTGTTTTATAGTATGAACTCGGATGGCCATCTTACGTTGGAATTTCCAAATCTCATATTCATACATTCATGCCAAGGGTCCTTTGGTGTAGTATATGTTTGTTTGGATGCAGTTGTCACTCCCTTATTTACTGCACCATAAGCAGGAGGAAAATAGCTGCTAGTGCACTTGCACAAGGGGTTGTGCAAGAATTTGTGTGGCAATGGGTAGGTTCTACAGCAGTTCGCTAAACCCTTGTGTAAGAGTTTAGATAAGAGTTTAGATATACTCTTGTGCAAGCCGAAAGCAACTCCAGATCTTCTGAATTTTTCTAACCCACTGTGCACAACAGCTTTTCTCTGAGCAGAAGTCACATTCAGCATGGAGAAGGGCATCTTTGGCACCCTTCCAGTGTCCACAAAGCTTGCAAATGCATGTTCATTGGAGAGGTTCCTTGGGACAGCGTTCCGTCCGCATGACATGGTTGTAAACAGTCTGTGCAGCATTTTGGTTTAAAGTAATTTTCTTGCCAAACACATGTGCTTGTTTGGAACTAATGCTGCCATGTAATGTCCTCTAGTCCTGAAAATGGAAGAAGTTCACATCATGGATGCCTTGACCTTTTAAAGATAAGACTGCTGATCTGTTCAAAGCTGGTAAGGCAACAGCCCTAGGTTAAGGAAAGTTAAGACGGCACATGTGCAGTTTGCTTCTTAGTTTAAACACAAGAATAAATAAAAATGTCCCCACATGATTCAGCGTTGGCTCATCAGTGCAATTCTATTCTAACCTTGGAAACTAGAAAGCAAACTGTTTCACAGAGCTATAATACAAAACCCAACATTAGATAAGTGTTTGTTATGCAATGCTCCCATTTCCCGGAGTAGTGAGAAGTCCCTGGGGAAGCACTGTACAGGTTCTGGTTTCCTTTGGATAAGAGATCATTGGAAGCTGATGTTATCTTTGAAATATTTGGTTTATTTACAGATATACAGATTGAACATTGGATGGAGGGTAGATAGCATGCCACTCCTACAGCCCACAACATTTTACATCAGTACTCCTGGGATACACTCTTGCACCCTGAAGATGCTTCAGCTCTTAGTATCTCTGGGCTTCCATTCCATTCTCTGTCTCATTCAAATCACTTCTGCCTCTCTCACTAGTAGAACCTGATAGAAAACTGCTTCTTTTGTTGCACAAGTCACATAAGGTGCAGGAGGTCACCTTACCTCTCAGCTCAACCACTTTTAATTTACTGGAATTTCATTAAGTCCTAATGGCCACTTCATACTGGATACTTCAGAGTTACTAATTTATGCCTAATTCAGAGATCACTTATTGAAGCTGTTCTCATACTGTGGGTATGAGACCCACCAATTTTGGGTGGGTCACATGCTGGCACTACCAGGAAACAGCAAGGCATTTGCCGTAGCCAACAAAGTGGGTTGCGGCGGTAAAAAAGATTGAGGACCGCAGACTTACTCAATAGCACCCTGTGATCTGCTAGAGAAAAGAGTTGGTTGAATTGGTAGTTATTACCTTAATACTGTAGCAGTATGCAGTATTAAGGTGTGTTTATTAATCTTTAGGGTGTCCAAGATTTAAAAAGTGAGACCTGGAAGGGGTTTTGCAGGGGAGCCAAGGTGAAAGGCTTTAAAAGCAAAATGCAACAGTAAAGGTAGAAACAGTGGAAGTATTTTGAGGGAAGCAAAATGTTTTGCAGAGTAGGAAAATTAATGAGTGGGAGAAGGTCCACACATCTGCATTTCAAAGAATCATGCCTGACTTCCTTCAGTGAATGCTAGCATGTCTCTGTACATGGTATTTTTTTTCTTTTTAAATTGCTACTAATGTCTCGCCCTCCCAAGTGATCAAGGGGAAGCGCTGCCAAAGCGCATGGGTACTTCTTGGCAATTATCCAGCAGAATTCTCAAATACCCTACAGAAACACTGGTGTGGTTGGAAACATCCTTGGTGGCAAGCCACCACCTCAATTATCGGAAGATTAAAAGAATGTCTGAACAACCACTGAGAACAAACAACTGAACATCCCTGGCACATCATCCAATAATTTACCAGGGGGCGAATAAGCAGTCTGAAATCAGTTTCTGCCATTTCCACTGTACATGTAACTGTAAAGAACTGTACACACACATTGATATGGTTCAAATGAGACCTACTGGATGCCAGACCTTTGAAATATCCAGGTTCCAAGTATTTTTGTTTCTTTATCTCCCAAATGAACAGTTAATAGTTCCCCTTCATTAACCTTTCTTCAAAGCGCAAAATGCATTTCAAATCCCGGTAAAAGTGTACTCAGTGCAGCCACACTTCACAAAAACAGATGTTTTTGATCATCCTCTATCTGGCAAAGTCTTCCACACCAGAGATTGTATCTTATGCACTGTGAGCGGTGTTGTGCGCATGTTGAAATACCCCTGTGGATTGGTTTATGTGAGTAAAGCCCGCTGCCAAATAAAACAACCTATGGCTGAAATGTAGAGGGATTTTTTTTTCTTCCATAAGAATGATAAAGAATATCCTGTGGCATTCAGTATGAACACATTCCACCAAGATGTTTCCACTCTCAAACTTAACTGGAAATAGGCAAAGGCTCAGTGTCAGATGCCAAGTTGGAGGGCAGATGATGTTTTCAAAGTCAGCAGGGCACCAGATTTTTCTTTCATGTTTTTCCTTTGTCTCATTGTCCCAAAAGAAAGGGGGGGAATGTTTTTTTCAGGGAGGGGGGACTTTTTGTCTTTTAAAAAAACTGTTTTTATATGCAAAATGTTTTTGTTGTTGCTTTCATATTTAAGGTGACAAAGTCATGAGTCACCCAACAAAGTTCTTTAGAACTTTCGTCTCATTTTCTTTCTTTCTTTTTTCCTGAGAAGTGTCAGATCAAAGGATGTCTGTCTGTTGTGCCAGATCACTGCTACATTTATGTATCACTTTTGGAAGATCAATAGTGGTAATGGACTTGATAGCACCAATTCCCTAGTTCTTGGTAATCCCAGTAGCACAAGCATTGCTTCCTTGCTGTTGTCTGGAAAGTAAAAATAGACTGGACAACTGCATCCAGTTCACCTATCCCTCCCCTTTAAAACTTGCTTTATCTGCATTTCAGAATTTGCAAAAATGACGATGATTACACATAATATAATTATGAGAACATAAGAAGAGCCCCACTGAATCAGGTCAAGGCTCATCTAGACCAGCTTCCTGTATCTCACAGTGGCCCACCAGGTGCCTCAGGAAGCACACTAGTCAACAAGATACCTACATCCTGGTGCCATTCCCTTACACCTGGTCTTCTGATAACCTATTTCTAAAACCATGTGGTTGCACATACCCATCATGGCATGTCACCTGTGATGGACTTTTCTTCTATAAATCTGTCCAATCTCCTTCTTAAAGGCATCTAGGCCAAATGCTTTCACCACCTCCTGTGGCTAAGAGTTCTCCAGACTAATTACTTACTTGGTAGAGAAATATTTTCTTTTGTATGTTCTAATTCTCCCAACACTCAATTTTAGTGGATGTCCCCTGGTTCTGGTGTTGTGTGAGAGGGAAAAGAACAACTTTCAATCCACTCTATCCATTCCCTGCATAATTTTGTATATTTCAATCATGTCCCCCCTCAGATGCCTTTTTTATAGACTGAGTGATCCTGTACTGCCCCAGTGCCTAAAGGAACACCTAGAGGTACTGAAATGGCTGCTGCTGTATCCTGTGGGCCCAAGTCAGACATCAGAGTCTCCTTGGGATAAGGGAACCTTTGTTCCCTTACTGCAGATAAAGCTCTGGTTGTCCCAATTGGTCTCCTTGGAACTGAGCAAGCTATTTTGCTGGCGCAGAATCGAGGAAGCCCATGTAGGACCTCCAGGCTCGGGTGGGCATAGGATACAGTGGCAGAGTCTGCCGCTGTATCCCGCCCCCTCCTGGACCCGACCATCCCCTCCCTCCACACAATTCCACCCTTCCCCCACCTTCCCCCTCCCTTCCCTGCCCTGAAAATCCACTCCATTGGTTGATAGAGAAACTTATCACCAGCTGCTCCCATGGCACATCCTACTGGCACTGACACCCAGTACCAACTCACGTGGGCCTCGCTGGTAGTACGAGTGTACCACCAGTGCTGGGCTCCATAGGATTGGGCCCTGAATCAGGCTAACAGTATCCCCAGTCTTGTCTGTTGAGGGCAAATTGAATTGTGGAAAGCTGGAAACTGTGGTTTAACTCTGGCTTACAAGTAAGAATGTTACATTAGCTTTGAAGAATGGTTTGACATTGTGGTTTATAAACTAGAATTGAACCATGGATTATATGTTTACAGAAGCTGTGGAGCTGTGGTTGAATGAAATCAGAAAGTTGACAGCGCATGAACTGAGGTGGTAAGGGGAGGGGGTAGGTAGCACAATGGTTCACTACACATTCTTGATCTTAACTAAGGATAGCTGATCATCTGATTCAAACCCTGGAGTAAAGTAGTGATGGTTAACCTGGTATAAAACTCTGGGCAGGTGGTGTGGTCTGATGGTTGTGCTGCTGTACTGCCTGAAGAGCTAAGGAAATAGGCAATTCTCATGTATGTTATGTTGTATTAAGCAAGGAACCATCCATAGAGTATGTCACACAACAAGAGTGGAAGAGAAGTAGCCAAGATATGAGAAAGAATTGTTCCAGTATTAGTTAAGATGGGGCTAAGTGTTATGTTGCTTTAAAAAAAGTTAGAAAGTTTGGAAGTATGACATAGTCTATGGATGATCTTAATACCATACTTTCTTAAGTATGCCACAGGAAAGAGTGGTTTTAGGTAGGCTTACGCATTTTGAACATTTGAATAATTGTGCAGAATGAATCACAGAATCTTTTAAGCCTCATCCATGACTAAATAAAAAAAAAAGGTATACTGAATGCTCTGATTGATCTATGACAGATTTGATGCTGTGAAGAGTAATGATGAGTATATACATTTTCTTTTTCCTTTTTCTGACTCACTAATAGGAAGTATGCTTTCTATTAGAAGTGCATGTTCTCTACCTGTAGGTGGGGAATTGAATGTTTGAATACTTCCCCATATGAAACACTCTTTGATTATACATAAGTGGCATAACAGGGGGAAGTGTTCTAGCCTAGACTAGCCATCTCCTTAGCTTGTTGTTTTAGTATGAGCTGATTAACGATGCTGCTAGAATTGGTCTGAGAACTAAGAATTTTCCCAGTCTGGAATTTCTGAGCTAATTACAAGCTCTGATGTTGAGGTTCCACTTATAAATTCCTGGTCCCAGCCCTCCTTGCGACCAAAGATGCCAAATATATTTCCCTTTAATATACTTATACAGTGGTGGTGGCAAAGAGGTGGGATGCTCCCATGATGCTCTGGTGGTTCCAAAACTTTTTTCAACTGGCAGCACCCTTGACCTACTGGGCCACTGGCCGCGGGTCCCCATTAGGGCTACCATCCACAGTTCTCCTGGCTGGTTTCTGTGACTCTTCGGGGAACTGTGGCTCACAGTTAGGAAACCACTGCTGTATCCTACCACTCTAATCTTGGCCACACTGTCCCCCTCTTTCTTTTCCAACCCAGGGAGTGGGAGAAGTAGAGGTTGGTACATCACCATGTTAGGACCCAACATGTCACCTGAGGCTCCAGGAGATCTTGGCCAGCCCTGAGCATGGGGAAGCTCACTCATCGCCTAGGCTGATGAGTTTCCTTTACTAGGGCTGAGCAGAAAGGAAGGGTACATTTTGTGAACATTTTTGGCAGCATCAAAAAGGACTCCCTCCTGATCATTTTGCATCCAGAGAGCTTTCTTGTTGCCCCCTTGACATGGACAAACAACACTTGCCACAGTCCCAGTTTTTTGATGTTCAAACATTCACTTCCCCACCTGATATCTGAAGTGATACACCCAATCCTATCCCAGCACCAATGCAGCTTCCATTCAACCCCAAGGTAAGGGGACACACGTTCCCCTTAGCTTGAGGAGGCCTCCGTGACGGCCCCCCCCATTGCAGGTTGCAGTGCATGTCCTGTTGGCATAGCTGCATCGGCATGGGAAAGTTGGATAGGAATGGGTCCACAGTCCCCAATACTATGTGTGTCTACTCAGAAGTACAACCCATTATAGTCAGTGGGGTTTACTCCCAGGAAAGTGTAGGTAGGATTGTAGCCACAGTCAAGTTGCAGAGACAAGCTAACTGGAGAGTAATACCCGATGGATAGAAATACCTAATGATTCTCACTTGCATTTTGTTTGTGCCTATTCATGCTAGGAAATACTTTTTACTGCATTATCATTTTAATGTTATTTCATGTCCTCTACCTTTCAGACTAAATGATCACCCAAACCGACTTAATTGCACAACACAACCAAATAAAAGCTATGCTGCAGCAGCAGTGGAGATGCTGAGCAGCTGGGGCAGCTGAGATGCTGGGGAACGACATGGTGCTGTCCTGAGGTGTCTGTGGTGAGCGTGAGCCCATGAGACGGAGCCCCCTTCTGCTGTCTTACAGTTCAGATATAATTGCCAGACTGAACTTGACTCTCCTCACACAGGCCGAGATAGAGCGCGTCTCCTCGTTTGTCTTTGGTGCTAGGACAGCTGTGGAGACAAGGGGTTACTATACAATACTCTATGGGAGAATGACTGTATGGAACTCCTCAAGTTCACCTACAGGAAGTTCACCTTTCTCTGTTTTGCAGAGACAAAACTTTGTTGAGATGAGATAAAGCCAGCAACAGGAATAATAACTAGCCATGAATTTCAGTTGGAGCATTTTTCCCTGGGTTGCTCTTGGGGAGATGAAAGAAGCAATTTTTAAAGCTCTGCAACCATAATTGCCTGTTTGGTTTGGAAAAGGATGTTTGTACAGGAAGCATATCCGCAATATGAGATGAACTCTGTGTGTGTCAGGGGATATGATGTTTAGCAATCATGGAAAAAGATTGACTTGATGATAGCAAAGGCCCTCTAGTGTAGCCTAGTTAAAAAGGCACTTCTTTTATGGAAACCAAAAAGGGCCAAAGAGCCTTCTAGGCCACCATCCTCACAGTGGCCAGCGAAATGTTTCTGGAAAGTTCATGCCGAATCTTGAAGTAACATCCCTCTACTATTGTATGTTCCACCTTCACCGAATGGCTTTCAGAGGAAATATTTAGGTGCTTGCTGAGCCAGGTTTGAGCCCAGATCTGCTTCAATTGGGGCACAAAGTCTGCTTCCCAGTGCTGCCACCCCTCCCAAAAAACCTGTGGAGAGCAGTCCGGCCCCTACATCTCACCTTGTTTCTTCCTCACATGATCCTTTTAAGCAAACCAGGAAATAAGGAACATGCTGGAAGAGTTCCCGGGACATTCCACACTTCCTCTTTTGTTGAAAAACTGCACAAAGGATTGTCGGCTTGTTATCTTCCAGTCTGCTTCCTGTATAATTGAGAAGTAGTTTGGAGGAGCTCCATCAATGCTGGACTAGAGCAGGGGTCTCCAAACATTTTGGCCAGAGGGCCGCATCGAATATCTGGCATGGTGTTGAGGGCCAGAAAAAAAATTTAAATATAAAATTTAAATAAGTAAATTAGAGATAGAACTTAGATGAGTGAATAAATGAATGAATGGGCTCATTCATTCAACCTCCCTGGCCCTCAGAACACCCTCCAGACACAACCATAGCATAGCTCTGGTCATGTACAGTTGAGTGGGACAGAGGCTTTCAGGGGACAAGAGGCTGGCTGTGGGCTGGATAGAGGCTTGTTGTGGGCTGCATTTGGCCCCTGGGTCAGGGTTTGGAGACCCCTGGGCTAGAGGAAGACAATGACAGACCCAGAGTGAAACACCCTCTGTTTGCTGCTCTCCACAACTCGCTGCTCAAGATATCACGCTGGCTTTGCCATTTGTGTACTTGTTCTCCATAAACTGGTCTTGTCCCCTTTTGAAGATATCTAAGTAATCACCAAATTATGTGAAAAACATTCCATATTTAATCCCAATTTAATTATGTCTTGTGTGAAGATAGTCTTTTTTAGCCTCCCTCAAATTTGCCTCTTGTCAATGAATTCTAGTATTATGAGAGAAGGAGGGGGAAAATATATATTCACTCACTTTCATTATTTATAATGTTATTTAATTATTAAGATCAGAAAGTATTAAGGTGCTCACAATTTTCCTTGTGTTTCAAAGATGATGGAAAATTGAAAATTATTTCCATGCCATGTAAGCAGTCAAGACTTTGAACAGTCTCATGTTACACTGTCTTGAACTTATGAGTAATTTGATTTCATGCACCAACACTTTTGCCATGGACTTTCACCTCAACATTGGTTTGGGGAGGGATCTGTGGAGGTAGAAATTTGAACAGTAAATCTGGTGGTGCATCTCTACAAGGCTGGATCAGTCTACCACTGGCTCTTTCGCTGCCCAACCTACCAGCTGGTTGTGATGATGAAATGCTACCATTGTGCCAAGTTGATAAATCACTGTAAAGTCAACATGCCCAGAGGAACCCATTTTACTTTCTATATGCTTCTAATAATGGAATCACCAATAACACCAAGAGCCTTCCACCCCTGGGAGTGCATCCTTAGCATGGGAGAATGATTGAGGAATTGGTCATGTTTAAGGGACAGCTTCCTTTTTCCTTGGTTGGCAACCTTCAGTCTCGAAAGACTATGGTATAAGCCTACAGCACCTGGTATTCCTAGCTGGTCTCCCATCCAAGTACTAACCAGGCCTGACCTTGCTTAGCTTTGGAGCTGAACCTTTTTCCTTAGTTCATTGCCATTCTATTGCAGCACCTTTGTTCTCCATGATAGCTGATGAGCTAGCAGCATGGGGTAAGCATGTCCCTGAAGGTATGGTCTACCTGCCTCTCATCTCGGCTTGTCAGCTGCTTCAAGGGAGTAAATGCAAACTGGTATTTGCCCAGCAAGTAGGTAGTCATACATGTGACAAAGCATTGGATAGTCTCTGCAGCTTCACAACTGTTACTTTTAATTTTTATTTCATATGAGTTGTGAGTTGGGGAAGGTTTTGATTCTTTCTTAAGAGATAGGAGAGAACTTGATTGCTTGGTTTCTAAACTTACTCAGGTACTTAACTTACCTGGCTGCTTTCTGTTTTCCTTGATGCTTTGTCAGCGGCACAGTGATATTTTTTTGCTGGAGTTCCCTCATGCTCGCAGAGTTGGATTGCTTGCAAGTAACTCCTAAATGTAAAATTTGTACTGCTCCTGGATTGTCAAGTGGTGGCTTTGGCCAGGGGAGCTTTTGACCAGCTTTGGCAGGTTTGCCAACTGAAGCCGTACCTGAGGCATTTGGACCTGACCATAGTAGTATGGAAACTGCAATTAGGGCAGAACATGGTGGCCTGTGTGCTCGGGAGGGCTTAACAGGTTTTGTTGGACCACTTTGTTGGACTGCAACTGGGTGCTGTGGTCACTGTTGCTTCATTTTTGGGCATGATTTAAGATCCTTTTAAAGCCTTCAAAAGCTTAGGACTGGGGAGTGTGAGGGTCCCCCATCATCTGCTCACCTCTGAGGTCATCTGAGGGGACTCTCCTGTACAGGCACCCTTGACTGAGATCAGGTGGGCAGCAAGAAGGGGGCAGGCTTTATCTGTGGTAGCACTGCAATTCTAGAACTCCCTGCCATGTGAACTGAGATCTGCACCCTTCTTCAGCTTTTCGCCAGAGGAATTAAAAACCTTATTTTGTTTAATTTGGCCTTTTCATTATAGTATGAGAGTACGTGTTTTCTGGGGGAGAGATTTATTCTGCTCTTTTGATTGCTGTTGTTATAACTGTTTCTATGGTTTTACGGTTCAGTGTTTTACTCTTTCATCTATACTGTTTCTATTTTTATGCTGCTTTTCCTGCATTTTGATTGCACTTTATGCTTCTGTTTGATTTTATTACCTCTTGTTTTTATTGTATTGTTTTTAGTATTTTATGGTGTGTTTTCATTGTATTTTTTTTGCTGGTGAAATTCATGCACTGTAAGCCTCCATGCACACAACCCTATTATGGGGCAGGGGAGAAGGTGGGGTAGAAATGGATAAATAAATTTCTGGCTAGCTTCTCCCATTTCTTTTTTAGTGTGTTCAGTAGAACTGACACAACTGGGATGATTCAAAGGTTCAGTTGCTGATGTAGTTCAGTCCCCTTCTGAAGTTCCCAGCTTTTGTGTTCCAACATACTAGCCTCAGGAGACTGAGTGCCAGAGAGCACTGCAGAGATGGTGGTGGTGGTAGTGGAAGCTTGCAAAGCACAAGCTGTACAACCAAGATGACAACTGAACTAGGAAGAGAAACATCTGGAGAAATGGAGGGTTCTACGAGTTTCACCAATAGAACGATGATTGTAAAAATCCCCATTTGAAAAAAAAAAAGGGGTTTATGGTCAGCCTGCCTTCATGAACCACCTTGAGTCTACAAGAAATGTGGTATATAAATACTGTAATAAATAAAATAGTACTCACAGCCTGGTCGAATCTGGTCGCTCATATGTGGAGTGAGGTACAGTAGATCCTGGGCAGAATCACTGGATTTCTTCATGAGGTCATGAGCTTTATGCTTTTCTGGGCCAGCTCTGAAAAATCACTGACTTCAGGACTCAGATCTTTGTTTCAAATCAGATCATAATTTTTTACTGGTTGGACTAGTAAAATATTAGCAACTCTATTCTCTCATGCAACTGTACCACCTCAGATTTCATGTGGGAGGGGAGGAACTGTTTGTTTGAGAGCCCTGCCCAACAAAATCATGTGCCCCCACATGAATGGCTTGTTGGAGAGAATGCTGAGCTAGAACCTTTGAGTTTGATCCCAACCTGTACCTCTTCCAGTGAAAGGAGTTCTATTAGCACAAGAAGGGAGAGACAATTTTCATCAATTCTCCTTTCCTCTGCACTGGCTGTGACCCTCCCAGATACATCTCTTGGAATTAGGAGACCCATAGGAGCAGATTTGGGAAGGTACAAGCAGAGGAAAGGAAAGTAAATAAAAAACCTCTGTGCCCTTATATGAATGACAGTTCGTCCATTCATGGGAACACTCATTGGAATCCAACCTAAATAGTGTGTGCTGTTTGATAAGTAAGCTATTCACATGGGGTACAATATTGAAATAAGGGTGCTTTTGAAAAACAAAAAAAGGGAGCCCTCGTGTGAAATTTGAGGTAGGACAGTCATGGTAGAGGACTTCACCATGTCAGGAACTGAACGCTTGGATCCACTTTGCATCTTGAAATGTAGCTTTTGTGGTTTAATATAGCTGATAATGACCGGAAGACATTCCTGAATTGTTAGGACCATGGGATTTATGAGAATTATGAGGCTTCGGGTGAATCAAATAGGCAATTCCCCTGGTCCACCATTTCCCAAACTCCATTCTTCATATCCACCATCTGTCACACTTAGCACCATTTCCTTTGCATCAGTTTTAGTTGTTGGTCATAACGAGACTGACTGTTAGCTGAAGAAGCCCCATTTCAGAATTGTTGGTCCCAGAGACATGCCATCAATGTCTGTATTATATGTCCCTATTTTGGGAAAGTTATACACCAGCAACAAAGTTATTTAGAGGGGAACGTTGACTGATTATGTGTTTTCTCTAGAGCTTAAGAGCTAAAGCTAGTACTGCAATCTTGCCCCTCTCCACCAACTTGAAAGCCCCATCCATTTATAGCTTGAGGAACTGGGGATGGCTATGTTTTAATTTCTCCTTCCAGCACAGAATTGTTTACTAGACGACATAAGCCACAATTTTAATAAAATGAAATGTAAGAAGCCATTAAGAGGAAAGACCAGCTTAGTGGTCTCCCCGTCACAGTCAAAATACTGAGATTCCAGGGAACCACAAGCTGGGTCCTGGCAAATGACTCATTCTTTAATCATTCTCAGATAGGAAACAATTGAGAGCAATGTGTCCTATTGAGCTAACCTCAGTTAGATCATTGGTGGGCCTTAACTGTGCCAACCTCAGTGAATCTTTGGTATGAAAGATATGTGGCATAAACCAGCAGCATTGATTTGAGGACCTGCAATCTGCATTTTTTTATTTTTCATTTTGAATGAAAAACTATTATTTTCACCTCTGTTGTGTGTGCATGTCAAAGTCCTCAAAAGTAAGGAGGGGTCTAACCCCGAAGTATGATACTTATACTAGGAGACCAATCTTAATCTGTTAATGCCATATAGGGAGAAGTTGGTGAATGGGAAAATGACCCAGTGGTGATTTAGGAAATTTGAATCTTTGAGTCCTTTGTTGTCTTCAAATCATGGATTATGGCCTGACTTAAACAGGTCACAGTGATGCTGTTAACATTTTCTTATTTAGTACTTAAGTTCTTTTTTAAATCTTTGCTGCTGATTTTCAGGGAATTTTCACTAGAAATGTAAAGTAGGAAAAAATGCATCTTGGTCGTAGAATATAAAATGATTGTTACTGGGTGCTTGAAATTGGATGTTCTATTAATATAAGGAATTATGAGATATAGGGTACAATCCTAACCAGTTTTCCAGCACCAAGGTAAGGGCAATGCAACTCCAAAGTAAGAGAACAAACATTCCCTTACCTTGAGGTAGCCTCCATGACTGCTCTCCAACTGCAGGATGCAGCACATGCCCCTCTGGCATAGCTATTCCAGTGCTAGAAATTTGGTTAGGATTGTGCCCATATACTCCTAAAAAATTAGTTTGAAATTTGTTAGTTGTAGCTAAGATTGTAATTGCATGAAACTGAAAGTTTAGTCATCATTTGTGCATCATTAGTCATCATTTTGAAATGTTGAATGGTTTAGAGAGCAATTCAAACCTGCACTGGAGCAGGCAGGCCAGGAGGCTTGCACTGCATCCAACGCAGGTTCATTGGCAGCAGCGGCTCAGCCAGAGGCAAGGGGAAACTCTTCCCTTTACCCCTAGGTGAGGGCTGCTGGCCCCAATGGGTCTCCGTGAACCTGCACCACCTCTGGAGGTGGTGTAAGTCCAAGAAGAGCGAAGCAACTTGAAGCCGCTCCATTCTCCCCAGGGACAGGGGTTGGGATCCAGCATAACTGCCGGGTCCCAACCCCGCCTCCAGCTCCCCATGCGTCCACCCCCAGGGCCGCCCATCACCCACCCTCCCCCCGCTCAGAAATACCTCCTTCCCTCCTCCTTCCTGCCCCCCCCCCACGCCTACCTTTGCTGTTTGTGCCATTTTTGAAAGGATTCAGGTACAATAGGCCTTTTGGACTTGTTTTCTTATATTGGATAGTTTAGTGTTGGGGTGGAAACATTTTGAAAAGTTGTGCTGGGTCACAGAAAGAAACATGGGCTGTATTTAAATCAAGGAAACGACACCATATTAAAAACAATGTGTTCAGCCGTGCGGTGAAGTACTCATGATTAGCATGGTAGTTATACAGTGGTCCCCCACTTTACAGGTTCAGCATACAATCAAATCACTTTATGATGGACTCTTTGTAGTAAAACAAGGTTCACTATATGGTAAGTTATTCACTTTATGGCAGCCTTATGATTGCCCTCAACAAGAGTGATAGATAATCAGTTATGTGAATACAAGCGTTTGGTAGTGTCTCAGCCAATAGCAGCTTTTTTGTAGCTGTGTGTATGACGGGATGAATATATCTGATGTGAACACTGCTGCATATGCAGGCCTTCTAGGCAGTATCTCAGCTGGTTGCAGCATTTTTAACATTTTGGTCACATGCAATGTTTACCAGCTGCATTTATAATTTTAAACAACATCTTGGTTTTTAAAAGTAAAAAAGGAACCCCAACTGCATTTTTATCTTTTCTTTAGACTTTGTAAAAATATTTATCAAGTTTTAATATTTATCTATACAGGTTGACCCTCGTTATCCTTAAGGGTCCCATTTCTAGACCCTTGTGGATATCAAATCTTGCATGAAAGCAAGTCACACGAATTTCAGGCACCACCAAGCTCTGAACGTGACTGGAGCCTTGCTCTGGTCACGTCTGGAGCTGTTCTGTGGTCCATGGTGGCTGCACAGAGCCTCCATGGGTCTCAGAATGTCCTCCAGAGGTCCTAGAAGGGCACTTCTGGTTTTGCATGGCGCCTCAGAAAGGCCCCTGAAAGTGTCGAAAGGCAACTTCTGGTTTTGCCTTCTGACGCTTTTGGAGGCCTTTGGGGGGGGCCTCTGGAGGGCTTAGGTGGGGCCAAGTCTGGCTTCACGCAGGTCCAGGGGACCCATGTTCAGCCAGAACTGTGAATGGAAATTCTGTGGAAAAACAGGCTCCACCTGTATAGTATTCTATATGAAACTAATATTTCCATTGTAAAAATCACCTTCTAGAGAGGGAAGTTGCTTTGTGGTGGAAACGTCAACATGCACGGTCTTAGAACCAAATAACCAAAAAAGCACTGCATTATTTGGTTCCCATTACAGTATTGCCAATACAATGGTGCCCCTGGAACGGATTACCATCACAAATTGGGGGTCAACTGTCTTTAGATATCCAGGGATCTGGTCCTATGATCTGCAACATGAAGCAAAAAATAGTTCAGATCAGGTACAAGGCCGATTGCATTAGTACAGGATCACATGTTATAGTAGCATCATAAGCAAAGCACCCAGGTCATTTCACTTGTACTGCTTAGGGCAGTACAACAGTATTGAAGCAGGTGTCATCAGTACAATGGCACAGTACAAAGCTTTGCATAAGACAGATGAATGGAGGGCAGAGCCACCAGTGGACCAGTGGACCAGTTGCATGAGCGATAACACTAATCTACATCAAAAGCACCAGAGCTCCTCCCTGCACAAGTGCAACATTGTGGTCAGAAAACATTAGTATTGACTCGTGTGTTTTTATCAACTCAAAAAACCTACAGACTGCTTCAGCCGGTAATGACACTAACGTTTTATACTGTGAAATCATCAGCCCTTTGCAGAGCCTCATAGGCTGTAAGTCAAACAGTCAAAGAGAAGGGATAACCTGTAACTTGGAATCGCATAACTTCTTCATATATAGTCTGGAACTTGACTGACTGTGGCTTTCACTCCCTGGGTCAAGTTCTGCATGGTGCGAGGTGTGGCTGATGAAAGCAAAGTGATGGAATTGATGTCCAGGAAAATGAATCCAAAAGGGAAGATCAGAACAGGAAGCCAAAGTCAGCCGAAGAAGGGCTGGGCAAGCTGCAATGCTGGTGGGTGGGTTGAGTGCCGTGTATGGAGGCACCCAGCCAAGCGGGAAGACAGGCTGAGAGCTTATCAGCTCCCGCAATGCTAAAGCTAAGAGAGGCAAGTGCTAACACTAACTCATTCGACGCATGTATCATGCTTGCCAGTGTGGAACAGTACCTGCTTTCTCAAAAGTTGTGGAACTAAGTGATATGTGTTGAAAAACAAAATAATGACACTTGGGCATCGGCTGCTTTATACCAAGCCGTATTCCACTCAAACATTTCTCCAGGAAAAGGAGGTAAGACTCAGGTTTGTGTTTCAATCTTCCTCTCCCCCTTCAGCCTACTGAAGAAGCACTGGAAGGAAGCAGCGTGGCTTCCCTTGCAACTCCATTCCCCTCCTGTTAAAGTCAATATAAGATTCCTTTTTGAGATTTCATTGGGAACTGGAGGGTACCTATACAATTGCACTGGACGCATAGCTGTGACCAGTGAATGTTTTGGTAGCAGGCGGGGTGTTATCCTCATCCACGTTGAAAAATAAAAGGCTATTTCATATACTTTCAGCAGTTGTTATAAATGGGTTCTCCCATGAATGGGGATATTATGATAAGCTGCAGCAAGCAAATAGGTTTTCTGTTTGCACTTTGCTAAAGAAGGGGCCACAAGCTGCGGAAAGCTGGTTTGAGAAAACCAAGAATGTATTTATGTTGACTTACTACTTAAACATTTGTGGCATATATGATAAGATCTCTTTTTCCCAGAGCTGTGAAGCTTGGCATGTATATTTGTTTGAACATCTGGGGCATTTTCAGCTTCTGCAAGGAAATACAACAATAGCGTTCAACATATTATCACCACCTCTATCGGAGGAGTTACTCAGAGTTTAAACAGGAACAGAATAAAGTTTAGTGAGCAAACCTGTTCTGCCTGGAGCCCTTGTCTAGAGGCTCCTGAACTTTGCAAAGAAACAAGGGTGCGGGAGATCTAACAAATATAAAGAGACAGAGTGAGAGATGTCGTTTTAAAACGGTTCAATAGATCACCCAAGTTCAGAAATAATGGACTTTTTATTTTTTTTATTTACTTTAAAAAGCACACAGTTGTTTCTTGTGAGGTTTGGAAAAGCATACAGTTACTTATAAAATATGAATGAGAATGAATCAGTGTTAACAGAGGCCTGCAAGCAGCATTAGTGAAGCCAAAACATCAAGAAATTTGTCTTTCAAAGTCTCAAGGGTGTGAATGCTTTAAACAGAATGGACTGATAATAGCCTTCTTCTCTTTTTCTATTTCACATACCACTGCAGTGCTACCTTTGTACTTGTATAGGAGTTAAAATTAAAAGAAATGTTGAGGGGTTTGGTCAATATTTGCATTTCTTAACACTCCTCAAATGGATTCGAGTCAACTGTTGTCGGTGATGGGCCGCAAGTTGGGTGACTGACTAGAGTAGTGAAAACACGCGTTTTTTGCGACTCATTTGGACTCAAGTCACGTGTGTCAAAAACTTGGGCACTGACTCGGGTTTCAAGGGTTTTGCCCTAAAAATGAAAAGACTCAAATAGACTCAAGACTCACTTTTGAGTGTGTGCTTGCCTGTTTTTTTGTTTTTTTTTGGTTTTTTTTTTGCCGGGTCTAGATGCGCTTTTCAAAAGAATCTGGCTTTTCAAAAGAATCTGGCTTGAATCAAACTGACTCTAAAAACTCCTCTGAATGAGTCGTAACAACCCCTGTTATGACTCGTTTGCCATTCAAGTCAAGGGGGCAGATGCTTGGAACTCGACAAGACTCGAGGACGTGGCTGCAGCACATCCCTGCTAGTTTTAACTTCATCTGTTTTACTGACTTTGCTTGTGGGCGTTCAGAATGTGACATGAAGATCAGCCCATCACAGTTTGTATTTTTATGTCTCTGGCTTGTTTTTGGTTTTTGACTACTGAATTTTTCATCCTCATTGCTGCCTGTTAGTGTCATCCACTGATTTTATTTTATAAATGTTGGTGAGAGTTCTCTTGGAAATACTCCAAGCGATAAAAATTCCTTCAAGATAGTGTATGCCATGACTTCTGTATGGTGGTTCAACGGACCAGATTCAGTACCTACCAAAAATATGCACTGGATTCTTGACAAGCAAGGATGTAGCGTAGTGACTAATGTTCCCCAAAGTAAAGTTTTGACACAATGGCATTCGCACATGAACATATTTGGCACAGTGATTTTCAGTTTGCTTCAGCTAAATTTGCTGTTTCACTAACAAGATGCACAGGCAGTGTCCAGACTCCACTAATGAAGTACTGGCCAAGGTCTTGCACCAACCACCCATGGCCATGACCCCTGAATTCAACCTGATGGCAGCAGTGGCATGAATTGGCCAGAAGACTCATATCTGCTTGTCTGGTATACCATTTTTTGGCAGAAATGTCCCCCAGAATTTCCTGACCCTGTGTCACTGTGGGACATCTAGGTGTCAAGCATATTTCATACAGTGGACTGAATAGCATTCATGCCACCTACTAAGGGCTAGAAGTGATGTCATTAAACAGGAACTGATGTCATTAAGCAGGTGTTGACTTTTGCAGGTAATGACCAGAAATAAGCATTTTGTTCTCACTTACTCATTAGTTGAAAATGTCAGAAGAGAAAATGTACAGATCTTGATCATATTTTCAAGATATGAGAGAGCCCAAATATCATGTGGGACAGCCTTTCAGCAGTGCCATATCCTCTGAGACATCACTTTGCAGCTCTGGGTAGCATGTATAATATTAAAAAAAAACTTAATCATTTACTAAAACAATCTAATAAGAAAGCTGTCTGCTGTCATACGCAAGATGCACATTGCACCAAGTAATGCCTGCCTCTGGAATACCAATACACTTACTAACCAAATGGGAATGCCATGAATCCTTCAACAACAGTACCAACAAACATGGTATTTATACGGCTTACCACATTACCCACATTGGCTGATGAAACAATTCAGGAATGTTTGTTCCACCAGCGTTAGTGCCCAATAGGATTGAGCTATTTAATGCCTTGCTGTTTCAAATGTTAATAGCAGCTGGATTGATCCCAACCTGGAGGGGGACTTTAATTCCCCCTGGGCAGGAGGTCTGGTCTAGAGGGTTGAGCCTCCATTTGCCTGAAGATAACATCCGAAGGTCGCTAGTTTGAGGCCACCGGCACCGTGCGACCTTGAAGCAGCTGGCAAGCTGAGCCGAGCTATTCCATCTGCTCTGAGCGTGGGAGGATGGAGGCCAGAATGTGCGACCAGATCAAGAAAGAAACATCTGAATGTTGTGGTTTCTTTAAAGATAGAAACCTTCTTTCAAATTGTAAAAATCCCTATGGGGATTTAATTTGCCTGCCTATGTAAACCGCCTTGAATAAAGTCTAAGGAGAAATCTGAGGACCAAGAAAGGCTGTATAGAAATACCTGTACTATTATTATTATTATTATTATTATTATTATTATTATTATTATTATTATTATTATTATTATTATTATTTGCCCTGCCATGGTTCTTACCCTCATTCCCTCAGTATCTTGTTACGTTCCTAAAAAGAAAAGCTCTTACTGGTGCCTCGTGCCTATGGGAGGTTTTTCGCAGTTGAATACAACCTAATGAAAATGGGTCACATCTACCTCTACTATTTAGTCCCAGGCTACCTTAAGGAACATTCAGATCTAGAGGGTGGTGTATGCAAATGAGTTTTTCATGCAGCTTCTGTACCAGCACTCACCCAAACAGGTCCAGGCCATCCATGTCAATGTTGATTTATTATTGTTCAAGCCATTGATATATCAGTGGGCAGACCTGCTGCTTATGGCTCCCCAAGTAAGAGGTCCGATAGCAGAGACAGTCTTATGTCCTTTTTTAGAGGATACATAAATACGAACTGGTTTTCAGATGGGAACTCCCACAATATAAATTTTTCAAGGACTGTTTTTTAAAAAAATTGTTATGGGACTTAAGTATTTTCAGTCATTGTAGGTGCCAGTGACAATTGCTTCAATCAAGGGGAATATGCACAGATAAGCAGGCTTCGATATGCCGATTTGATGGGTCAAGAATTTGCATTAGTGTGTTTCCCTGAACTTGTTTACCAAATCTAGGATTTAATACTACGCATGCCTGTATTTGGCCAGGAACTAAGCAAATAGCCCTCCTGAGGTTATGTCACCTCAGAAAGTGATGGTTGTTAGTTGGGATAAGGCTCTTTTTCGACTCTCCTGCCTGAATTAGGTAGTTAGCACAAAGTGTTGAGGGCATTGCTAGAACTGTAAAATTTGAATTTACCTTTTTTGGTGAAAACCCTTCACCAATTAATTGAGTAGGATTGATCTATGGTGGGACACCACTATTTTGAATTTGAATGTCACTAAGGAGAAATCCAGTTATTTCACCTGAATTGTTTTCAGTGAACATAATTTTCCTCTTCAGTGAAGGAACATCCTCAATGATGTGCTATAAGTTTAGCAGTACTTTTTTTTTATTTTTGCCAATGACAAGCGTTGTACAGATGTGCTCCTCTTGTGGTTATGTCTTCTCCATCTCCCAAAACTGCTAGCATTGCAAAAATATAAACACTGTAGCATGGATGATGTGAGCCAGTGTGTCATCATCACCCCGACAAGGGAAATAACTAGATCATGGATTTTGGTTTAGGTGGAATTGACTAAAAGTGTGTATGGATGTTGCCGTTTTCTTGCGAGCATGCAATTGTGGCTGCTTTTATTCAGAAGCTTATAATATTATACTCGATTCAAGTGAAACTGGATAAATCTATCTGATAATAACTTCGGACAGATCACATTCTAAACCACTAGAAAGAGCTTTCCAATCTCTTTGTGGACAGTTAGATTCAACAAGGGGAACAAAAAAAGAAGCCTGACTTCTTTTTGCTATGTACAACCTTCCGGAAAAGGGCTCTCGTTTCAAGCAAGCATGGAGGGAACTCAGGAAATGCCAGTGCACCCGTGTGTTCCATGGTCTCTGTCTCTCTTTTGTCAGCACCGCAGTTGTTTAAAATACATTTACGTGCACTGTTAATTTGACTTCTTTACTGTCAATATTGATTCTGACCTCACCCAATTCACATAGTGTGGAGGAATTTTATATGCCACTGGATTTTTTTTTTGTCAATATGGTAATGTACATATTTACCTTTGTTACCTCTCGTCCTCCTGCACCTGTGCCTATGAAACAAACCAGTGAACCCTGTATTTCGCTTTTCCTTTCCTGTGGATCTTGTTAATCATAGCTGTGGCATCCAGTTGATTTGATCCATAAAGATAGATTAATGCAGCAAATAGTGTTAGTAATGTCCAGTGCATTTTGTGGCCAAGGTATCTTCTCAACCGCTGAAGGTATAATGTACATTGAAAGGTTTGTTTTCCCAAGTCAATCAGCAAAGCTTAAGCAACAGTGCAAACAGCTGTAAACAAATCCAGCCAAAATTAAGGACAGGTGCTTTTCAATGAGAAAACTAAGCTTAACTGTCTACCATAGAAAACAGTGGAAGTCAACCTGTGGAACCAGGTTGTCAACCAGTGGAAGTCAACCAGTGGAAGTCAACCTAACACTAAACAGGAACTGGAAGTTAATTGCTTCCTGTTTAGCATTAGGTCTATTTTTGTCACTTATTCAGGTTGCCAGCAGCCTGCTACCTTTGTGCTGCTATAATAATAATAATAATAATAATAATAATAATAATAATAATAATAATAATAATAATAATAATAATAATAATAATAATACAGGTATTTATATACCGCCTTTCTTGGTCTTTATTCAAGACTTTATTCAAGGCGGTTTACATAGGCAGGCTTATTTAAATCCCCGTAGGGATTTTTACAAATG
The DNA here is from genome assembly GCF_035046505.1 of Tiliqua scincoides. Classification (NCBI taxonomy): domain Eukaryota; kingdom Metazoa; phylum Chordata; class Lepidosauria; order Squamata; family Scincidae; genus Tiliqua; species Tiliqua scincoides. Next base: position 91,110,075 of record NC_089822.1, on the reverse strand, counting down.
AAAGAAGGTTCTTTCTTTCAAGAACCACAACATTCAGGTGTTTCATTCTGATCTGGCTTCACATTCTGGCCTCCATCCTCCCACGCTCAGAGCAGATGGAATTGCTCGGCTTCAGCTTGTCAGCTGCTTCAAGGTCGCACGGTGCTGGTGGCCTCGAACTGGCGACCTTGTGGATGTTATCTTCAGGCAAATGGAGGCTCTGCCCTCTAGACCAGACCTCCTGCTATAAGGTTGAATGCTTATAGAGGCCTGTTTAAAGCAAGAAACACTTACCAGAAAGACTTTAACCCATTTTTGCCCAGCCCACAGGTGTACATTTGATCCCTGTTGCGTATATGCAGCGTTGGGCATAAATAGCTTTTAGAGAACGTTAATGGGTGTACGGGGGGAGGGAGAACAGGGGCTGCTATTAATGCAGGTGTCCCCCATAGTCACAGTTTCTGTATCCGTGAGGGGGGGATCCCTGGAATGGATCCCCCATGGATACTGGAGTATGCCTGCACTGTAGAACAAAGTCACTCGTTCAATTTTCTATGGTAGGAACTGACACCAGGGAGTGGGCAAATAACTTTTCTGTTTAATTTACAAGGGTGGACTTCTCTTTCTGTTTCTCTTCACTAGGTCTGCATCAAGAAGTATGGAAGAGAGACAGTTCTGATACTTAGATATGACAGGAATCCTGTTCCATGTACTCCAAAATCCTGATGATGCCTCACCTGTGCAGATCTGACTGGTGATTGCCACCATCCACTCAATGTGTAGTAAGAAGCAAGTCAGGGAATCGTGTGGGATGAAGTTGCCAACTCTTGTAAACTATGTTGGATGTTGATTGGATGCATATCAGAAGGTTTGTTCAAAACTACTAGATAGACTAATGCCTTTGCTAGCTGAAGACCAAGAATGTGTGGAGACAAAGGGGCTGTTCTGAATTGAAATGCAAAATGTTACTACGTATAAGTTGGTGCTATCCATGTGGGCATTTTGGGCACAATGTGATGCCCATAAGACCCTCTTGTAAGTCATAGCATTGCTGAAACTTAATTTTTTTTTTTATTAAAAAAAAGATCAACAAAGTAAAACAGTTAAAGAGCAAAAAATAAATAATATTCTGGAAATTTCTATCCTCCTGATACAATGATCTATCGGTTCTCCCAGAGAAACCTGTAGTTTAGCAAAGGAACTGTAGTTTACCAGGAGTACAGAATAGTTCCCTTTCACAGATATACTTCCGAGGATTCCCCAGGTAATAACTCTTGAATTAGTTCAAGTCTGTAGTGTAAATACGCTCTAAGACTTTTACTCAGCCAAGTGCAGTAGTTTAAGGATACCTTTTATTTGCTCTCCTCTTTACCCTTCCCTCTAGTATAATATTAAAGATCATTGGTATACCTTTGCACAACATTTAAGGTATCTGTAATCAGTAAATAAGCAAAAAGTAGATGTCAGCCAAAATTTGCTTGACTTCTGCATTTTTTCATGCATTTCTGCATTGCCCCTTTACTCACCAAGAAATATTTAACTTTTGGGATCCATTTGGCTCCCTACAGAAACAAAATCCTTCATCTGGGTTTCTAGAATCCACAGATGTCTCATGAAGCACTGGTGAGGACTGACCTTGAGATTACCTATATTCTCAAGGCAGACTAAGGTCCAAATCCTAACCCACTTTTCTGCACTGACACAGCTGTGGATCATATGTTGCATCCTGCAGTTGGGTGGCAGTCACGGAGACCTCCTCAAGGTAAGGGAATGTTTGTTCCCTGCCTTGGATCTACATTGCCCTTACCTCTGTGCTGGAAAGTTGGTTAGGACTGTGCCCTAACTGAGTTAAAGAGGAGACTCTTAGCCCTATCCCAATCTGCGCTAACACTACCAATGCTGCAAGCACTGCACCAACTAGCAAGTGCAAATATTCCTTAAATCATGTTTGCGGAATCATGTAGTAATCCTGGCCCCCTTCCCAGGCCTGAAAGCCTACATGGGGCTATTCAGACCCGTCGCAACGATTTAACTGGTGCAGATCCAATTAGCCCCATTGGGCAGGCTGGAGCTTGACACAGGTCACAAATGTTCCCTTACCCAGAGAGACCTCCAGCTTGCCCAGTTTCAGAGTCAGATATGACATGGGCTCACTGCTCCAGTGCTGAATAGGTTTGGGCTTGCCCATCTTGTTTCCCCTTGGTCTTAAAATACGGTAATTGATTTTTACACTCCAAGCTACACCAGCGCCAAATACCTGTCAATGCACTCTTCATTTTTACATTTCTTTCCAAGATGCCCTTACTAAATTAGGTCACTCTTTTCTTAGTATGCCCTCTTGGGCCATTCACATTTTCTTTAAGCAAACAGTGGGATTTAATGAGAATCAGAACCTATTTTTTTTATAATCGAAACAGGGCACCAGAGGAAACAGCTGG